>NC_134084.1:135015066-136395066 GCF_000715075.1 Nicotiana tabacum | reverse complement strand
AGTAGGATTCGAACCCAGATGAAGTTCTGACCATCTATCAGAGAAAAAAGAACGAATGGATTTTTGCTCCCTGATACGATCAAATAAAGAAGACCGAGAAACCACACAAGCTAGAACCCGGCTGGGCTCCGAAAGATCTAATCTCACAAACTGGATGGCTAAGGCCTGAATATCCATCGCCATAGGCCTCTCCGATGTTGGCAAATAAGCTAAATTCCCCAAACTCTCTGCCCGGCGACTCAAAGTATTAGCCCCCACATTAGCCTTGCCCAGGTGATACAAAATAGTGATATCATAGTCCTTTGACAACTCTAACCACCTCCTCTGTCGCAAATTTAGATCTTTTTGCTTGAACAAGTGCTGCAAGCTCCGATGGTTAGTATAAATCTCAAAAGGCACACCGTATAAGTAATG
The DNA here is from genome assembly GCF_000715075.1 of Nicotiana tabacum. Lineage (NCBI taxonomy): Eukaryota > Viridiplantae > Streptophyta > Magnoliopsida > Solanales > Solanaceae > Nicotiana > Nicotiana tabacum. The sequence continues at coordinate 136,394,652 of NC_134084.1, read as the reverse complement.
GCACCAAATCGTCAGGTCACGAACAATGGCAGCTAACTCAAGGTCGTGAATAGGGTAGTTTTTCTCATGAATCTTTAACTGTCTGGACGCGTAGGCAAACACCCTATCGTCCTGCATCAATACCGCTCTGAGGCCAACACTCGAGGCGTCACAATTGACCGTATAAGACCCCGAACCTGTAGGTAGTATCAAAATTAGGGTGTTAGTCAATGCTATCTTGAGCTTCTGAAAGCTCGTCTCACACTCCTTCGTCCACTGAAACGGAGCACCCTTCTAGGTCAATCTGGTCATGGGGGCTGCAATCGATGAAAACGCTTCCACAAAACGACGGTAGTAGCCAGCCAAACCAAGGAAACTGTGGATCTCGGTAGTTGAGGATGGTCTGGGCCAAATTTGCACTACCTCTATCTTCTTCGGATCCACCTGAATACCCTCACTCGCTACCACGGGGCCTAAGAATGCCACTGAATCCAACCAAAACTCACATTTCGAGATTTTAGCATATAATTTCTTCTCTCTCAGAGTCTGAAGCACAATCCTCAGGTGCTGCTCATGATCTTCCCGACTCCAGGAATACACCAGAATATCATTAATAAAGACAATGATGAACGAGTCAAGACAAGGACGAAACACACTGTGCATAAAATGCATAAAGGCTACTGGGGCATTGGTCAGCCCAAATGACATAACAAGGAACTCGTAATGACTATACCGAGTCCTGAAAGTAGTCTTCGGGATATCTGGCTCCCGAATCTTCAACTGATGGTAACCTGAGCATAAGTCAATCTTAGAAAACACATGTGCACCCTGAAGCTGGTCAAACATATCATCAATACGAGGCAAAGGATAACGGGTTTTCATTGTAACCTTGTTCAATTGGAGATAATCAATACACATACGCATAGAGCCATCCTTCTTCTTCACAAACAAAACAGGAGCACCCCAAGATGATACATTTGGCCAAATAAAACCCTTGTTAAGCAATTCCTGTAATTAATCCTTCAACTTCTTCAAGTCCGGAGGAGCCATACGATACAGAGGAATAGAAATGGGCTGAGTGCCCGGCAACAGATCAATGCCAAAATTAATATCTCTATCAGGCGGCATGCCTGGAAGGTCAGCTGGAGACACATCAGGAAAATCCCGTACTACTGGAACTGAATCAACTAAAGGGGTATCAATGCAGACATCCCTCACATAAGCTAAATATGCGTCACACCCCTTCTCAACCATATGCTGAGCTTTAAGAAAAGAAATGACTCTATTGGGGGTGTAATATAAGGTACCTTCCACTCAACACGTGGTTCACCTGGCATAGCCAGCGTCACGGTTTTGGCGTGACAATCAAGAATAGCATAATAAGGTGACAACTAGTCCATGCCCAAGATAATATCAAAATCGACCATACTGAGTAACAATAGATTGGCTTTGGTCTCAAAACCACTAAGAGCAACCAAACATGACCGATAAATGTGGTCCACAATGAGAAAATCTCCTATAGGAATAGAAACATAAATAGGGGAATTCAAAGAATCCTGAGGTACAACCAAATGCGGAGCAAAATAAGAAGACACATAAGAGTAAGTAGATCCTGGATCGAATAGAACTGATGCATCTCTATGGAAAATCAGTACAATACCTGTGATGACAGAATCGGAGGCAACAACCTCGGTACGGGCAGGAAGGGCACAGTATCTGGCCTGGCCTCCCCTCTAGGGCAACCTCTACCTCCCCGACCTCCACCTCTAGCTAGCTGAGCATGTGGGGTAGCAACTGGAGTTGTAACCATAGCCTGAGAACTCTGCGGGGCACGCTGTGGCTGAGAAGTCTATGGTGGTATACCCCTCCCAAGTCTGGGGTAATCCCTCACCATATGGCATGTGTCATCACACTCAAAACAAGCTCTGGGAGGACGTGGTGGCTGTGATTGGCTAGGTCCAGGTTTGCTAGACTAACCTTTGAAAGCACCCCGCGCAGAAGGCGCACTAGAAACCGGAGGTGCATAATAAGGCTCCTAAGGTCTAGGAGGAATTTGAATACCACTGGCTGCTGGAAGAGCTGAATGAACAGGGCAACTCATATAACCCCTACCATGACGACCTGTAGTTGGGGTACGAGCACCAGAATAATGACCCGACTCTCGAGACCTCTTGGACTCTCTCTCCTCTCTCTCCCTAGTATGCATACCCTCGATCCTCCTAGTAATGCTCACCACCTGCTGATAAGAGATGTCCATCTCCAACTCATGAGCCATGCTATACCTGATGCTGGGAATGAACCCCTCAATAAACCGGCGAACCCTATCGCGAATAGTGGAAACCAAGGTTGGTGCATGCCTAGCCAATTTAGTGTAACAGATAGCATACCCTGAAATAGTCATAGCACCCTGGCGCAAATGCTCAAACTCAGCGCGCCACGCATTCCTGAGGCTCTGAGGAACAAACTCTCTCAGAAACAGCTTTGAGAACTGAATCCAAGTTAGTGAAGCAGCCTCGTCTGGACTGTCTAACTCATAGGTGCGCCACCACTCATAGGTGCCCCCCTCGAAGCTGGAAAGCAGTGAAAGAAACCCCGCTCGATCATGATATACCCATAGTGCGAAGGATACGGTGGCACTCTTCCAGAAATCCTAAGGGATCATCTGATGCTAGTCCACTGAATACCGGAGGATCATACTTCTTGAACCTCTCAAGTCTACGCTGCTTATCCTCTGAAGCAGCTGCCCCGTCCTCGGGCTGAACAGGCACTGCAGGCGGTGCTGGAATGATCTCTAGGACCTGCTCAACATGCACTCACTGCTCAGGAGTGCGGGCGGCAGGAGTTTGTTCTCCTCCCCCGGCATGGGATGTGGCTACAGCAAGGGGAAGTAACCCTGCCTAAGCCAAGGTGGTGTACATACTCATGAACTATGCCAGAGTCTCCTGGAGAGCTGGAGTGGTAGTAGCAGTAAGCGTGTCAGGTGCCTGGACTCTAGCTGGATCCGCTGGTGGTACCTCGGCGGCAGCTCGCATAGGTGCTCTGGCTGCACCACGTGCACGTCCTCGGCCTCTACCATGGCCCCGGCCTCTGACGACTGCAGTAGGGGGTGCAGGTGCTTGATCGTCTCGGGTAACACGTGTCCTCACCATTTGTAAGAGAATAGAAGACAAAAATGTTTAGAATTGTGATGTCAAAAATATCGCACGACAAGGAAATCAAATGAAGGGAAATTTTCCTAACAGTTACATAGCCTCTCGTAGATAAGTACAGACGTCTCTGTACCGATCAACGAGACTCTAATAAACCGGCTTGTGATCCATGACTCTTATGAACCTAGAGCTCTGATACCAACTTGTCACGACCCTAGTTCGCCCTCTGTGAACCATCGTGACGGCACCTAGTCTCTACGACTAGGTAAGCCTAACTTTGCAGAAAAATAACCAAACTTGCTGAAGTAAAACAATTTAAAAACAGAATTTCAACAATAACAGTATGTAAATGTGTCGCTCGGCATACACCATATTTAACTCTCAACACTAAACATAAATCCAAGACCCGAAAACTCATGAATCACAAGCTAAGAAAATAAATACTATATGGCTCTAACTCTGGAATTTCTAATAAAGAACAGAAAAGTACAGAAGGGCTAAATACTAAAGGCAGGAATAGAAAGGGACTCCTTGATCTGCAGACGCAGCAAATGTACCTCGGAGTCTCTAAATAGTTGCCTCTCTCAACGATAGTAGGCTTGTGGTACCTGGATCTGCACATGAAAAATATGCGCAGAAAGGGCATGAGTACACTACAACGATACTCAATAAATATCAAGCCTAACCTCGGTTGGGTAGTGATGAGGAAGGTCAGAGCCCTACTGAGGTTAAATACAATATAAGGGTTAACAGTGCGGAACAAAACAATATAGATAAGTGTAACAGTAAGAAATAACATAGAATTGACAGAACAACAACAACTAGAACAGAGACAACACAAGCCACATAAATAAATACAGCTCAACACAAAGATAACAACCGAGTGCACCTTCCAGGATACCGTCATGTAGTCCCAATTACAACAGTCCAGTAGATCTCCCGGGATACCGTCCCGTAGTCCATCATAAATATGTCCGAAGGATCTCCCGAGATCCCGTCCCATAGTCCAACTATCAATGTGCGAGGATCTACCGGAATCCTGATCCGTAGTCCCAAATGTAAATACCTAGTACTGGGGGAATCTACCGGGTGCACTCCCATAATTCCATATAACTGTGCAGAGGGATCTATCGGGAATCTAACCTGCAGTCCCAAACTAAATGTGCATGGGGATCTATCGGGAATCTAACCCGTAGTCCCAAAGTAAGCAAACAAGGGGGAGCTACTGGAATCCCACATCCGTAGTCCCAATGTAAATACACAGTGGCAGCAAGAAATATTCAGAGAAGGGAAATTTCATATTAAGGCAACAAATAATTCTAGCCTAGCATGTTGCACGGAGTTCAGGTAAACAGATTTGAACAATTAAAGCAATTAAATCACTTAGACCTGCTTTCCTAAGCTAACAACAAGTTTAATAGCACAAGTAAAACAAACAGGATAAGGGACATACTGATAAGTACTTAAAGAAAACCAGATTTTCAACAATTTGCACAAGTACACACTCATCACCTCAAGTACAAGGCATTTCAATTACCAAATATATCAATCCTAAGGGGAAGGTCCCCAAACAAGGTTAGACAAGTCACTTACCTCAAACCAGCTCAAAATCAACTTGAAACCACACTTTTGCCACGAGTATCCGACTCTAAATGGCCCAAATTTATTCAATTCAATTACATATTCTAAATAACACTTCATGTAACTGATTCTACAATTAAATTCTAAGCTAATACACGAAAACATGTAAAATGACCAAAATGCCCCTCAGGACAACATCTCGAAATCGAGTAAAATTTACATTTTCAGAACCCTCGTACTCTCACGAGTCTATACATAACAAGAACACTGAAATCGGAGTCCAAATGACCCCTCAAATCCTCAATTAAAGGTCTCTTAAACTCAAGCCCTAATTACCCATTTTTTCCAAATTTCTCACCATTAATTAGGTCTATAATCACATATAAACGAGTTATGAAGTCAAGGCTATTACCTCCAAGTGATTTCCCTTTGATTTACTCAAAAATCCCTCTTAGAAGCTCCAAACCCGGATGAAAATGGTGGAAGAATAGCCAATTTTCGCAAAGGTAACTATTTATATGTTCTGCCCAGCGATTTCCGCATTTGCGGCTCTGGGACCGCATATGCAGTCCCGCTTCTGCGGAACAAGTATCACATCTGTGACTTTCATTAAATGGCCAATTTTCCGCACCTGCGGTCTTCCACTAGCAGATGCGGTTCCGTTTCTGCGGAAGATCCACCACATCTGCGGAACCTGCTGAACAAACCAAAATTCACTTCTGCGGTCTCCTTAGCCACATTTGCAGTGCCGCATCTGCGGTCCCTAAGCCGCAGATGCAAAAATATCAAAAGCAGCAATGCTACAGCTGCTGCAACACTTCTTCAACCTTCCCGTCAACCATCCGAAATCATCTTGAGGCCCACGGGACCTCAACCAAAAGTGACAACATTACTTAATACCTTATTCAAACTTGTACCGATCCTTAAAACACCTAAAACAACATCAGAAACTCGAATTAATCAAGGATTTAAGCTTAAGAACTCCAAATTTCCTCAAAATACGCTTTCGATCAAAAACCTAACCAAACCATGTCCGAATGACCTGAAATTTTGCACACACATCCAAAATGACAAGAAGGAACTATTGAAACTTCCAAAATTCCATTCCAACCCTCAGATCAAAAACTCACTATCGGACCGGAAACTTCGAAAAATTCGACTTTCGACATTTCAAGCCTAAATTAGGTACGGACCTCCAAAACACTTCCTGATCACGCTCCTAACCCCGAAATCACCTAACGGAGCTAACAGAACCATCAGATTTCCATTCCGAGGTCGCCTCCACTTTGTTCTGACTACGGACAACTTTTCATACGCTCTCATTTCGGGACTAAGTGTCCCAAAACTCTTCAAAACTCAAAACCAAACATCCCGGCAAAGCAAATTAGCAGAAATAAACTTGGGAAAAGAAGTTAATAGGGGATCGGGGTGTTAATTCTTAAGACGACCGGCAGGGTCGTCACAAGTGGTATGTGATTTGAAGTGAGTATCATGGTTGCTGTTTGGTGTTGACAGGGATGTTACGAACTCGGATGAGCAAGAAAGGAGTTTCGATGTTTAAGCTAAGTTGGTATTGTCTTCAGCGTCACCTGAGATCGGTGTTTTGTGAAAGAGGCCTTGCATCCTGGTTAAGGATTCTTGATCGCTTTTCAGCGTTAGTGTGGCTGGTGGTTTGGATGTACGTACCTGTTATTGGTTATGGAAGGATGTGGGAGCATGTCCCACGGGAAGGTTGTATAAGTGTGGCGAGTAGTCACTTGATTGATTGAAGAGTTAAACCAAGTATGAAGATTGTGGTGATGACTTTAAATTGAGAATTGATGTCTGGAGGGCACTCGGTCTATTGGGTTGTGGACTGTGGAGGATTACTCAGGTTATGGTTGTTCTTATGTGTTATGAGAGCAGGGGAGTTATTATAGACCTTTAAAAGGTTATTATCTTAGTTCAGTGCGATCAGAATCAGCTTAAGGTCTGTGGATGGATCTAAATGTGAATGCGGGCTCTATATCAGGCCAGATGTGTTCATTTCAGCAATGCGCTCCTTATGGAAGAGTAGTCGGGGTGTTATTTCGTCGTTAGCTATTTCATGTAATGATGTATTATGCCGTGTGAGTCGTGAGACGGCTTGGTGAATTTCTTATGTGTTGAGGTTCTACGTAGAGATGACGTTATATGAGCAGAATGGCTCTTGAGATTCAAATCATGTATCACACCTCAGTTGTGCTTGCGTTTTGTAGCTTATAGAGCTATATGTCTCCCCAGGGATGGTATTATGCACTTGACGTGCTGGTGACTGACATTTGGTATTTTGATGTGATGAGCAATCTAGCTTGGTATGTATCTCCTTATATGAATTTTATGTGTGGATCGGGTGGCAAGCCGCCATGGGTATGTTGTAGGATTGGGTTGCGCGCCGCAACAGTGTGATATTGAGTACAGTTCCCCGTATCTATTTTTATGTGTTTGTTTCCTATTTTTCTGAGGAAAGCTCATATTAGTTGTGTGCCCGCATTTCATGTATGATTCACGAGCGGGGTATCTGCTCAATTATGTTGATCGCGTCGCATGTATGATTTGCGAGTGGGGTAATTGGATTTCCTTTTCAGAGTTCGTTTCCTTTATGTATCATGTTCGAGTTGGTAGCCTATTGGCACATGGTGGCATCATATGAGACTTTTGATCATGTTCGGGGTGGCTTAGTGCCTGAGCAGTTCATACTGGGTGAGATGGGATCTTTGGATTTAGGATCAGTACAATCTGATTATATAAAGTGTATTAAGGAGCTAAGACCATTATTTGATTCAGAATGAGTTGATGGTTCTTGTTAGGAGTATAGACCCAATGATTTGTTGATTGGGCAATTGGCTATGAAATTCTACGCCTATCTCCCGTCGTAGCGGTATTGTAAGAGTTAGAGCAAGACTTATATATATATATCATGAGGTGCATTGGGAGCATCACATTCGTGGAATTTTGACTAATCTGATCAAAGAATGTTATTGTGGTCCTATGAGTAAAATGGTGCAAGGTGTGAATTCAGCTAAGGTATACAATCATGTCTTGGTGTTGCGTGTAGTTATTGATATGGTGAGCGTATGTTAGAAGAAGGCCTGGCATAGAATTCCGGATGTTGGAATTGGGATCTAAGGCTTATTTGCGTGAATAAAAGGGAATATCTTCAGAATTGATCGAGCTAATGTGCTCAACTAAGTTGTGATAGAACGGGTAGGTACATGAGGTGTTAAACAGTGATTTTAGACTACTTCAGTGTAGTTCTTAGCACGTCCGAGGATGAACATATGTTTAAGTGAGAGAGAATGTAACGACCCGATCGGTCGTTTTGAGCTCTAGCGTGTTGTTCAGTAGTTTGAGGCCATGAGCAGCTTCACTTTATGTATTATGACTTGAGCGCACAGTTGGAATTGAATTCCAGGAAATTCAGAGTTGATTTGGAAAGAGAATTCTCATTTTGGAAGCTTTAAGCTGAAAGAATTAGCTAAGGTTGGGTTTTTGAGTAAATGACCTCGGAATTGGGATTCGAACGTTCCAGCAGGTTCGTATGATGATTTCGGGTTTGGGCGTATGCCCGGATCGGGTTTTGGATGACCCGGGAGAGTCTTAGCGCCTATTGTGGAAGTTAACATTTTGGAAGAAATTTCATAAGTTTGGGTTGAAGTGCATTTTAGTGTTATCAATGTCCGTTGGGATTTCGAATCTGGGAGTAGCTCTGTATGGTGATTCTGGTATTGGGAGCGCGATCGGAAGTGAATTCAGAGGTCCGTAGGTCATTTTGGAGTCATTTGGCTAAAGATAGAAATTTGAAGGTTTTTGAGAAGTTTGACCTAAAGTTGACTTTTTGATATCGGGGTCGGATTTCGATTTCGGAAGTTGGAGTATGTCTGTAATGTCAAATATGATTTGTGTGCAAAATTTGAAGTCAATCGAACGTGATTTGATGGGTTTAAACATCGAAAGTAGAAGTTGGAAATTTCAAGTTCATAAAGCTTGGATAGGGGGTCGATTCATGATTTTAGTGTTGTTTGATATGATTTGAGGTCTCGAGCAAGTCCATAATGTGTTTTGGGACTGGTTGGTATGATTGGTTGGTGTCCCGGGGGGCCTCGGGTGGATTCCGGGTGGTTAACAGATTGAAAATGGAATTTTTGGAAGGTTGAAGTTGCTGGTTACTAGTATAACCGCACCTACGAGTATTGAGCTGCAGGTGCGGAGCCGCAGAAGTGGCCAGAGGAGACGCATATGCGGTTTGGGCCAAAAGTGAAAGGGACTGCAGATGCGGTCGAGCAGCCGTAGAAGCGGGACCGCACCTATGGCGGTTGAGTCGTAGAAGCAGAAGGGAGGGCCTAGTAAGATATCCGCAGACACGGTAGAAGTGCCACACCTGCAGAACCGCAGAAGGGTCGAGGGACCGCAAGTACGGAAGTGCTGGAGGCAGAATGGTTCTTTTAAAAATCGGGATTTGGCCATTTTCTCTCATATTTTTTTGGCTTGGACGATTCTTAGAGAGTTTCAAGAGGGGATTTTCATCATCAACGATAAGGTAAGCTAATCCCACATATCTTGAGTTAAATATATCGATTATGTATGGATTTTAGCATGGAAATTTATAGAAACTTGGGGTTTGAGGAAAAACCTGAAAATTGATATTCTTAGAATTGGACCACGATTTTGGGTACGAAATTAAGAGAAAATCATATGTTTGAGTTCATCAGTTCATGGGTAAACCTCATCTTCAAAAATTCTTGTAATCCGGGCACGTGGGCCTGAGGGCGTTTTTGTCAACTTTTCGATCGGGGTTAGGAATTATTATAAATTTGATTGTAATGAGTAATTGAACATATATATATGTATTTGCATAATTATTGGCTAGTTTTGGAGCATTGTGCATCGATGCGAGTCTTCGGAAGAGCGTGGAATGCCGGTTATGGATCTTTGGGGCGAGGTGAGTCTCCTTTCCAACCTTGTAAGAGGGAATTGTCCCCATAGGTGATGAGAGTCCGTGCGTAGCTACTATTATGTGTAAGTCCAGGTAGTCTAGGACCCAAAAGCATGCTATACTTGAATTATCTGTAATCTTGTTGGCAGTTGAATTGCATAAATCTTGTCGAATTGATAAATGAATTTCTAAAAGGATTAAACTTCATTTTCTTAAATCGCTAAAAGAGAATTGGCTTTTATTTGGATAAACGTTCCCCGATAAATTCTTAATTTGTTGTTTGAGTATAAATTTCTATGTGTACCTGTGTCGCATGTATGATTTGTGAGCGGGGTAATAGATGCATCTATAGTTCGCGCCATTCGACCCTCGACAATGCATATTTTACATTTATGTTGGATCAGGTCGTACGACCTCAGCATGATTTGCGCATGCTTGTATTTCTTGCCTTGAGATAATTGAAAATTAATAGATTATGAATTCAGAGATTTTTAATATAAAAAGAAACTTTTACTTGTTTGTGACTTATTTGAAATTACTGTCGTTCTTAATAACCCTATGATTACTCGCATTAATAATATATTACTATTGGACCACTAGTAAGTGTCGAAGTCGACCTCTCGTCTCTACTTCTTCGAGATTAGATGGGATACTCATTGGGTACACGTTGTTTCGTACTCATACTACACTTGTTGTGCATTTTTGTTGCACAGGTTTATGTGTGGCTAGGGGCATAGAGGCATGGTTGATACAGAGACTTAGGTGAGTTGCATTTATCGAGATGACCGTAGCCAGCAGAGTCTCCTTCAGAGTAGTGTACTGTATTTTCATTTCTGCCCACTTGTATTCCGGACAGTTACTGTATTTTATTTCATTCCTAGTAAATGCTCATGCACTTGTGACATCGGGTTCTGGGATGTCTATGGGTTTATTCAGAAGTTTTAAAAGTTGTTAAATGTTTCATTATTTATTCAGAGGAATTTGCGATGTACTATTTAAACATATAAAAGAAGTGATTTCGGAATATTTTAAATGAGAATTTAATTAAGTATTTTGATTGGCTTGCCTGACAGCGATGTCCGGCGCCATCACGACCCTTAGTGGATTTTGGGTCGTGACAAAAATCCTCACAAGCCACTCGGACAATAGTAAAACAGTGTTTCTCGGCCCAAACATCATTTAAAAATATCATTTAAGTATTAAAACTGAGTAAACATGGCTGAGTACGAAAACAGTGGAAAATAACATGACTGAGTTCAAGTATAAAGTCAAATTAGTGAGGAAATATCAATAAAAAGCCCTGAATGGTTCAAATAGTTGGCACTAGGCCCAAATATGGCATTCAACCCAAATAATGATGGTAGCAAATAATTTTCAATCAAATACGCGGTAAAATCATCAATCGGAATGGACCAAGTCACAATCCCCAATAGTGCATGACCCCACTCTCGTCATCAAGTGTGTGCCTCACCTCAATATAGCATTACGATGTGCAATTTGGGGTTTCAAACCCTTAGAACATCATTTACAATCATTACTCTCGAACCGTCTAATCTCTAACTCGCAATGCCTTTACCCCTCGAATCGGCCTCCACGTGCGTCGAATCTATCCAAAATCAGAACGAGAACGTCAAAATAGACTAAGGGAATGAAGCCCAAGCGAATACAATCAATAAAAGCGCACAAATCCCGAAATTACCAAAACCCGACCCCCGAGACAACGTCTCGGAATTCAATAATTTTTACATCAATAGATTCCTTATCTCCCCATGAGTTCATACATATCAAAAGTTTTCAAATCCGACCCCAAATGGTCCTTCAAATCCTCAATTAAAGGCCTAAGTTCCCAAGCCCTAGTTTCCCCAATTTTAACCTTTGATTTCCATAATTTCTAGCTCTAATCCATGAAATAATAGCATAAGAACGAGTTTTAGGTCCAAATTCCTTACCTCAATGAAGTTCTCTTGAAATCCCTCTCTCAAATCGCCCAAGAAGCTCTCAAGCCGAAGTAAAAAAAAATAGTGAAATAGCTCAAATATGCGAAATGAAATAACTTATTTGTTCTGCCCAGTTGTTCCGCATTTGCGGCATAATATCCGCATATGCGGTCTTTCCTCCGCTTCTGCGGAAATCACTTAATGGGCCAAATTCGCCTTTGCAATCAACTCTCCTCACCTGCGACTCCGCAGGTGCGGTCAAACTACTGCATCTGCGGTTCCTGACACTTCCTCCCAAATCCACTTCTGCGGCTCCCCTTACGTACGTGCGGCGCCGCACCTGCGGTCCCCAAACCACAGGTGCGAAAACACGAGAAGCAGCAATTTCAGTAGCTGCAATAACATTTCAACTTCTTCGTTAACCACCCGAAATCACCCCGAGGCCCCTGGGACCTCAACCAAAAGCACAAACATATTCCAATACCATATTCAAACTTGTTCCAATCACCATAACACCTCAAACAACATTAGATCACCCACAACACATCGGATTCAAGCCAAACTTTCTAAAATCTTTCAAATTATGCTTTCGATAAAAAACCCAACCAAACCACGTACGAATGACATGAAATTTTGCACACACATCCCAAATGACACAACAGAACTACTGCAACTCTTGGAATTCCTTTTCGACCCCAATATCAAAATCTCGCCTACCAACCGGAAATCGTCAAAATATCAACTTCGCCAATTCAAGCCTAAATCTACTCCGAACCTCCAAAACTCATTCCAATCACACTTCTAAGTCACAAATCACCTCTCGATGCTAACCGAACCATCAAAACTCACATCGGAGAGCTCTAACACATAAGTCAACATCCGGTTGACTTTTCCAACTTAAACTCACTCTAAAGAGACTAAGTGTCTCAAACCTTACCAAATCCTTTTCGAACTCGATCCGACCAACCCGATACCACATAACGCGAAAAAACAAAGCATAAAGAAGCAGAAATGGGGGATACAGAGCGGTAACTCATGAGACGACTAGCCGGGTCGTCACAAAAGGAGACTGTCAACAACTACAAAATGAATAGGATAGTTGATGTAACTTCACAGAAGTTTAAACATACTAATTTCAAGTTCACCCACTCCTTTAGGGAAGCCAATTAAGTGGCAGATTACTTAGCAAAGCATGCAAGTAATGATAATGAATCTTCTTTATATCTCTCTGATATGCAACTTCCAAAAGGAGTCATATGATTTTACCAATTGGATAAATGGCACATGCTAAGCTTAAAATTAAGGTTCGACAAAGCCAACTTCTTTTGTTAGCTAAATCACATTACCGATTCGCATGGTATGGTTATTTTTGCCCACCACCTACCCTGTTTTTTATAGGAAAATGTTTTTATCCTATTGTTGTTTTTTGGAGGTAAGGTCTTGTCCCCCTATTGTACACTTCTTGCAATTAATAAAACTCCCCAGACATCTAGATATTTTATTTTAAAAAAATACCTTTTTCAATCTTCTACAATTATAAACGGGGTTTCTCCATAAGGCCAAAAGAGATATAAAGATACATATATCAAAAAGCATTCCAACAATGATCGAGAAGTCTTACATATACACCTTACTATGTTTATTCTTAAATTTGAGTTCTGACATATGATCAACAATTGGCTTCCCTAAAGGAGTGGGTGAACTTGAAATTAGTATGTTTAAACTTCTGTGAAGTTACATCAACTATCCTATTCATTTTGTAGTTGTTGACAGTCTCCTTTTGTGACGACCCGGCTAGTCGTCTCATGAGTTACCGCTCTGTATCCCCCATTTCTGCTTCTTTATGCTTTGTTTTTTTGCGTTATGTGGTATCGGGTTGGTCGGATCGAGTTCGAAAAGGATTTGGTAAGGTTTGAGACACTCAGTCTCTTTTGAGGAAGCTTAAGTTGGAAAAGTCAACCGAATGTTGACTTATGTGTTAGCGGGCTCGAATGTGAGTTCCGATGGTTCAGATAGCTCCGGGAGGTAATTTGGGACTTAGCAGCGTGATCGGAATGAAGTTTGGAGGTCCGGAGTAGATTTAGGCTTGAATTGATAAAATTGGATTTTTGGCGTTTTTCGGTTGATAGGTGAGATTTTTATATAGGGGTCGGAATAGAATTCAGAGAGTTGCAGTAGTTCCATTGTGTCATTTGGGATGTGTGTACACAATTTCAAGTCATTCAGACGTGGTTTGGTTGGGTTTTTGATCAAAAGCGGAATTCGGAAGATTTTGGAAACTTAGGCTTGAATCTGATGTGTTTTGGTTGATTCGATGTTGTTTGAGGTGTTTTGAATATTGGTATAAGTTTGAATAAGGTTTTGGGATATGTTTGTGCTTTTGGTTGAGGTCCCGGGGGCCTCGGGGTAATTTCGAATAGTTGACGGAGAGTTTGGGAGTTTGGAGGAGCTGCAGATTTTTGTTGCTTCTGTTGTTTCCGCACCTGCAGATTGGGGACCGTAGGTGCGACGCCGCAAATGCGGAAGATTGGTTGCAGAAGCGAAAGATGGTAAAGTTGGTAGGAACCGCAGAAGCGATTGTGGGACAACAACTGCGATGGCACAGGTGCGGCTTGTGCATCGCAGATGCGGAAAGTGGAACTTAAGTGAGGACCGCAGATGCGGTGGTCTTGATCTCAGAAGCGGTACCGCAGAAGAGGGAATTGGTCCTAGATGCAATATCCCTGGTCCAGAACATATAAATTATTTCTTTCGCGATTTTTGAGCTATTCCACCAATTTTAAGTCGGCTTTGGAGCTCTTTGGACGATTTTGAAGAAGGATTTCAAGGGAACTTCATTGAGGTAAGGATTTTGGACCTAAAACCCGTTCCTATAGTATTATTTCATGGATTAGAGCTATAATTAATGGAATTTAAGGGTTAAAATTGGGGAAACTAGGGCTTGGTATTAGAGACCTATACTTGGGGATTTGAGGGACCATTTGTGGTCGGATTTTGGTACTTTTGATATGTATGAACTCGTGGGGAGATAAGAAATCTATTGATGTAAATTTTATCGAATTCCTAGACATGGGCCTAGGGGTCGGGTTTTGGTAATTTTGGGATTTTAGTTGTAAATTGATTATTTTTGCTTGGGCTTCGTTCTCTTAGCATATTTTGACGTCGTGATTATGATTTATGATAGATTCGACGGGATTAGAGGTCGATTCGAGGGGCAAAGGCGTTGCAGGCTAGAGATTTGACCGGATTGAGGTGAGTAATGATTGTAAATGATGTCCTGAGGGTATGAAACTCCGGATTGCACATCGTTGGGCTATATTGAGGTGACACACACGCTAGATAACGAGCGTGGGGTCGTGCACTGTTGGGGATTCTGAGGAAGCATTGATTTTGATTATGAGGCCGAGGGCTTAAGATTTGCACGCCATGAGATGGCTTGTTGATATGAGGCCGAGGCCCTAGTGATGATGCCACGAGATGGCTTGATATTGCGCTTGGGCCGAAAGGAGCCCCTCTAGGAGTCTGCACACCCCCAGTAAGCGCGGATACCCAATGTGATGTGAGTTATAGCCCGAGGGGCTGGTATTGTTCTAAGATATTGCCTGAGGGCGGGTTTGTTGATATTGAGCCCGAGGGGTGAACCTTTATGTGTTTATCTTTCTTATTTGCCTGTCATTTACCTGCTTAATTATTGAAAAGGCTTTCACGAAGTTTAAGTTGAACTTAAATGACTTTTACATTATCACTGCTTCACTGTTTCTACTGGTTTTAGTGCTTCATTATAGCCTGTAATGTGCCTTACATGTTTTCATATCTCTCAGTCGTTTATTTATGATTATTACTCACTGAGTTGGAGTACTCACTTTAC
Source organism: Nicotiana tabacum (assembly GCF_000715075.1). Taxonomy (NCBI): domain Eukaryota; kingdom Viridiplantae; phylum Streptophyta; class Magnoliopsida; order Solanales; family Solanaceae; genus Nicotiana; species Nicotiana tabacum. The sequence continues at coordinate 136,379,184 of NC_134084.1, read as the reverse complement.
TCCCTGCATCCCGTGTGCAGATTCAGGCGTTGCTGATCCTGCTAGCGCGATTGAGATCTCCCAGCAGACTTCAGAGTCCACGAGGTAGCTGCTTGGCATCCGTAGTCCTGTGTTTCTCCCCCCTTATCTCATTTCTATCTCTTTATCATTTATTCTGTAATTGAGCACAGATTTCACTATTCGAAATCTTTGTGAAACACTGGGTTTCTTATCTCATGTCTGCTTTTCGTGAAAAAATACCAATTAAAGTGGAGGGTTTCTTCAAACAATAAGGGCCTGGGTCAACTATTCAATCAAATGATATTGAGCATGTTTCCCATCTCTTCTCGAAAAATGAGTGGGCTATTTCTTTGCAAAACTGTGCTTAATTTCATATGTGGCAATTCCGCCAAGATCTCTTCGTTAGTTGGGGGAAGAATCCGCCCAAATCGGATTTTTTGAGGAACGTATCGAAAGAGAATTGGATTTGGTTAGACAATGTGTGGTCGGTAAACAAGGATCGGTTATTTAGCAAGGTACAAAATGTATCGTCAAATATTCAATATGATTCCACAAGATCTAGTTTCGTTCAAGTAACGGATTCTAGCCAACTGAAAGGATCTTCTGATCAATCCAGAGATCATTTAGATTCTATATTCCCAAGAAATTTTCGATTTCTTCTGGAAACAGATGATTAATAATCTGTTTCTCACATTCCGTGAATAGCTGAAACATTGAGGAAAATCCAGAAAGGCATTTCGAGAATCGGCCTGATTCTATATCTTTTCATTCCGTTTGAAGAAAGGAAGGATCCCAAATAATCGATATTTCTTTTCGTTGTTGAATCTCTCTTTGATTAATCAAGGATGCTTTGGAGAAGGTTAAGGTGATTCAGGATAGATTCCGTACAGCCCAGTCCATACAGAAGAGTTATGCGGACCGGAAGGTTCGTGATGTTTCCTATATGGTTGGAGAGCGGGTTCTGCTTTGGGTCTCGCCTATGAAGGGCGTTATGAGGTTCGGGAAGAAAGGGAAGTTGAGTCTGAGGTTTATTGGCCCTTTTGAGATATTGAGGCATGTTGGGGAGGTTGCTTATGAGTTGGCCTTACCTCCCAGCTTGGCAGGAGTTCATCCGGTGTTTTATGTTGCGATGCTCCGGAGGTATCATGGCGACCCATCGCACGTGTTGGATTTTAGTTCAGTCCAGTTGGACAAGTATCTATCTTATGTTGAGGAGCCAGTGGCAATATTGGACAGGCAGATTAAAAAGTTGAGGTCAAAGAACATTGTTTCAGTAAGGGTTCAGTGGTAGGGCCAGCCGGTCAAGGAGGCAACCTGGGAGACCGAGTAGGATATGAGCAGTCATTACCCTCGTCTTTTTACTACTTTAGGTATGTTTCTATGCTCGTTCGAGGACGAACAAATGTTTAAGTGTAGGAGGATGTGACGACCCGGCCGGTCGTCTTAAGTATTAATGCCCCGATCCCCTATTAAATACTTTTCCCAAGTTTATTTCTGCTAATTTGCTTTGTCGGAATGTTCGGTTTTGAGTTTCAGAGAGTTTTGGGACACTTAGTCCCTAAATGAGAGCGTAAGTGTTGGAAAGTTGTCTGTAGTCAGAACTGTGTGGAGACGGCCTCGAAATGGAAATCATATGGTTTTGTTAGCTCCGTTAGGTAATTTCGGGGTTAGAAGCATGATCGGGATATGTTTTGGAGGTCCGCAGCTAATTTAGGCTTGAAATTCTGAAAGTCAAATTTTTTGAAGTTTCCAGTCCGATAGTGAGATTTTGATCCGAGGGACGGAATGGAATTCCGGAAGTTGCAATAGTTCTGTCATGTCATTTGGGATGTGTGTGCCAAATTTCAAGTCATTCGGATGTGGTTTGGTTAGGTTTTTGATCAAAAGCGTATTTTGAGGAAATTTGGAGTTCTTAGGCTTAAATCCTTGATTAATTCAAGTTTCCGATGTTGTTTTAGGTGTTTTAAGGATTGGTACAACTTTGAATAAGGTATTAGGTGATGTTGGCGCTTTTGGTTGAAGTCCCAGGGGCCTCGGGATGATGTCGGATGGTTGACGGGAAGGTTGAAGAAGTTTGCAGCAACTGTATCATTGCTGCTTCTGATATTTTCGCATCTGCGGCTTGGGGATCGCAGATGCAGTGCCGCAGATGTGGCTAAGGAGACCGCAGAAGCAGATTTTGGTTTGTTCAGCAGGTTCCACAGATGCGGTGGATCTTCCGCAAAAGTGGATCCGCATCTGCAAGTGGAAGACCGCAGGTGTGGAAAATTGGCCATTAAATGAAAGTCATAGATGCGATGCGTGTTCCGCAGATGCGGGACCGTAGATGCGGCCCTAGAGCCGCAAATGCGGAAATCGTTGGGCAGAACATATAAATAGTTGCCTTTGCAAAAATTGGCAATTCTTCCACCATTTTCATTTGGGTTTGGAGTTTCTAAGAGGGTTTTTTGAGGAAATCAAAGGGAAATCACTTGGAGGTAATGTACTTGACTTTATAACTTGTTTATATGTGATTATAGACCTAATTAATCGTGAGAAATTTGGGAAAAATGGGTAATTAGGGCTTAAGTTTAAGAGACCTTTAGTTGAGGATTTGAGGGGTCATTTGGACTCCGATTTCAGTATTCTTATTATGTATAGACTCGTAAGAGTACGAGGGTTCTGAAAATGTAAATTTCACCCAATTCCGAGATGTTGGCCTGAGGGGCATTTTGGTCATTTTACATGTTTTCGCGTATTAGCTTAGAATTTAATTGTAGAATCAGTTATTTGAAGTGTTATTTACAATATGTGATTGAATTGAATAGATTTGGTCCATTTGGAGTCGGATACTCGTGGCAAAAGTGTGGTTTCAAGTTGATTTTGAGTCGGTTCGAGGTAAGTGGCTTGTCTAACCTTGTATGGGGGACCTTCCCCTTAGAATTGATATATTTGGTAATTAAAATGCCTTGTACGTGAGGTGACGAGTGCGTACTTGTACAAATTTTTGAAAATTCGGTTTTCTTTAAGTACTTTTCAGTATGTCCCTTATCCTATTTTTTTTTCTTGTGCTATTAAACTTGTTGTTAGCTTAGGAATGCAGGTCTAAGTGATTTAATTGCTTTAATTGTTCAAATTTGTTTACCTGAACTCTGTCCAGCATGCTAGGCTAGAATTATTTGTTGCCTTAATATGAAATTTCCCTTCTCTGAATATTTCTTATTGCCGGTGTGTATTTACATTGGGACTACGGATTTGGGATTCCGGTAGCTCCCCCTTGTCTGTTTACTTTGGGACTGCGGGTTAGATTCCCGATAGATCTCCCTGCACATTTACTTTGGGACTGCGGGTTAGATTCCTGATAGATCCCCCTGCACAGTTATGTGGAACTACGGGGAGTGCACCTGGTAGATTCCCCTAGTACTGGGTATGATCCTGGGAGATCTTTCGGACATATATATGATGGACAACGGGACGGTATCCTGAGAGATCCAATGGACAGTTATAATTGGGACTACAGGACAGTATCCTGGAAGGTGCCCCCGATTGTTGTCTTTGTGTTGAGTTGTATTTCTTTCCGTGGCTTGTGTTGTCTCTATTCTAGTTGTTGTTGTTCTGTCAATTCTATGTTATTTCTTACTGTTGCACTTATCTATACTATTTTATTCAACACTGTTAACCCTTATATTGTATTTAACCTCAGTAGGGCACTGACCTTCCTCGTCACTACCCAACCGAGGTTAGGCTTGGCACTTACTGAGTACCGCAGTGGTGTACTCATGCCCCTTCTGCGCATGTTTTTCATGTGCAAATCCAGGGACCGCTGATCAGGCCTACTATCGTTGAGAGATGCGACTGTTTAGAGACTCTGAGGTACATTTGCCGCGTCCGCAGACCAAGGAGTCCTTTTCTATTCCTGCCTTTAGTATTTAGCCCTTATGTACTTTTCTATTCTTTATTAGAAATTCTGGAGTTAGAGCCATGTAGTATTTATTTTCTTAGCTTGTGATTCATGGGTTTCCGGGTCTTGGATTTATGTTTAGTGTTGAGAGTTAAACATGGTGTATGTTGAGCGGCACATTTACACACTGTTATTGCTGTAATTCTGTTTTTAAATTGTTTTAATTCCGCAAGTTTGGTTATTTTTCCGCAAAGTTAGGCTTACCTAGTCGTAGAGACTAGGTGCCGTCACGATGGTTCTTGGAGGGAGAACCAGGGTCGTGACACCACTCACTGCACCCAACATGCCAATATACGATAGAACACATTTTTCATCATAACTTTGAAACCACTAATAGATTAACACTTCATCATATAAAAACTTTTCACTTAACTCACTTCAGGAGAACCGTAGCAACACACGGGTGAATTATCATAACCGTGGAATATGCAAATCTCTAAGTAGTGGTCTAAGCCACCAAAGCTCTTTCGGGATCCGCCTACATATAACAGGATATATCCGTAGAATATTTCTGAATAACATCAATTACGGAGGCCGACCGGCCTCACACGTACCATTACAAATCACTTGCATAACTTGGTCCCGCTGCAGGAACTGATCACTACCACCAATATGCCAATTCAACTATGGCTAATCAATCTATATTCTTCCAATTTATCCTTTATTGCCTTAGAAATAATAATAACTCTATTCAACACATAACACACCCCATCCGCACTCATCCCGAGTGACCTTGAATCACGAGACCACGCTGTCTCCAATCCCACGAACCGTTTTATACCTCCGTTGTGCGCACATTCGCATCCTCAACCAGTATGCCCATTCTGATAATCCCTCTACGAATCCGAAGCCTTTTCTCATTTTCCTCCCAAATGGTTTACTAAGAGTCAAAACATCATAGAACATTCTGGGCTTCTTCTCATAATTTACTACAAAAGCTTGATTCTTAACCGTACATGTAGGCTCGAAATCATTAGGCACCACACTTTAACTTTTGAATTCACTAGGACCGTTGTTAAGAGCCACTCGCTCTGACTGGGCCCGAATATATTCAACTCCATGATTCTTCTAGCACATGCATACCCTCTCGGCGAAGCACCCGACAGAATCACTTCCCTTGAAACCCGAACTTATACAAGGCATAAATCCCGAATTCTTCCCCACGTCTGAACATGAGCCAATAAGGCCAACTATAGCACACATTTAATAATTCCTTTGCTCAAATCACCCCTTATGTTACTCTCTCTTAGCTGAAATAACCTGTCAATATGCTAATAACCGGAAATCTCATGAATAGACGACCATGCAATCCAACCGTAGGCGGTGGGACTCTCCCACTTAGCTTGAAGCCACTATTACACAACTCTGGAACCCACCAAGATTCCTTCTCTCCTATTGACATGACTTTGTGCAATCAAACCGCCAGATTCCTTGAAACCCTTCCGTTAACGCTTCATGAACACTCTGAATTCCCATCAATAACCCCATATTCAATCTTTATTGGATGGCCAGTAAAATCCTTCGCAGAAGCTTCGCCAACCACACGACCGCTAACCTGCTTACAGGGAATTACCCACCTGTGGAAATTATCTATTGACATCTTCCAACGATGCTGCATAGGGTACAATCACTGCGACATTAATAACCCCTCCTGAGTCTGAGCTCACTCTCTAGCTGTACAAGTCCATTCACCCCTTGTGGACATCAATTAAATGTGCGGCAACATCCTTCCAATTCAAAGTTATGTTGTATCCTTCTTCATTTCAAGCAGCTCCTTCCCGTTATATCAAATATCCTGCCGCACAATAGGCCATACTTCAAATTAAATCAGTAGGCCCCAATCACCAATCACTAAAATTCCCAAATTATTCCAAACTCTCCTTAAGGTGCGTAGTCATCCTACCACAATGCCCATACGCAACTCCGCCATGCTCCCACTCTAGTTGAACTCATCCTTTTAATCGACTACTCGACCTTTGCTTCTTATACCTGGCCTTCTAGAAATTTTAACCACCGCCTGACACTTTCCATATGTCCTTCTTCATCCTTTGCTGTTCAGTTGTTTCCTTAATAAAATCTACCTTCGTAGCACTTGAACCCACAAATTGCTGCTAACTTTAGACCTTTTCGGAGATCATCTTTCTCGAGCCGTCGACATTAGGAACACTGATTCAATCCTGAACCACCGCACCCCGTGATCTCTGATAGTCATTTCTCCAATATTATTTCATAATATCTTACCCCATAGGCGAATTGCAGAAGACCATAACACCGGCAAACTTAACACATACAATCGAGGAAGATGACACTACATCGCAGATGAAAATTCCACCACTCTCGAAAATACCCAGTCTCGTTACTCCATTACCCCAATTCTAGACATTCATAGGCCAATTTATTTTTCTCTGCCGAAAATGAAATATTAGATCTCTGAATCGTGCATTGAGTAGACCTCCTTTCAAATCATTCACCGCCTAACACATAGGCAAGTATCCTATCATTAAGTAATTACTGTGCGATAACCAATCGTGAGTATCATAGCAACCTATACATAGCCTCCAAGCTCTTAGAAGCACCACTACCGAGCCGAAAGGATAGAAAAATCCTTCCACAAGGCGAGGACAATAGCCTAACCAACTATACCGGGAGAAACATCACGCACCACATCTGTAGTACCATTATAATTCTTCAATTCTCGATTTATAACCAGCAGTTCGCGTCATGTAAGATTGAGTAGTTAGAAAACAAGGGCATAAGCCTCAAGGAATCAAATCGCATGATGAGGAATCAAGAAGGGAAGTACTCCTAACAGCCCTGTAGCCTCTCGAAGATAAGTACGGATGTCTCTGTACCGATCCGCGAGACTCTAATAGACTTGCTCATGACTCGTGAGACCTAAGGGAACCTAGTGCTCTGATACCATGTTGTCACGACCAAAAATCCACCAAGGGTCGTGATGGCGCCGGACACCGCTGTCAGGCAAGCCAATCAAAATACTTAATTAAATTCTCATTTAAAATATTTCGAAATCACTTCTTTTATACGTTTAAACAGTACATCGCAAATTCCTCTGAATAAATAATGAAACATTTAACAACTTTTAAAACTTCTGAATAAACCCATAGACATCCCAGAACTCGGTGTCACAAGTGCATGAGCATTTACTAGGATTGAAATAAAATACAGTAACTGTCCGGAATATAAGTGGACAAAAATGAAAATATAGTACAATACTCTGAAGGAGACTCTGCTGGCTACGGTCCTCTCGATAAATGCAATTCACCTAAGTCTCCGTATCAACCATGCTGCTATGGCCCTAGCCACACATAAACCTGTGCAATAAAAATGCACAGCAAGTGTAGTATGAGTACGAAAACAATGTGTACCCAATGAGTATCCCGTCTAATCTCGAAGAAGTAGAGACGAGAGGTCGACTTCGATACTTACTAGCGGTCCAATAGTAATATATTATTAATGCGAGTAATCATGGGGTTATTAAGAACGGCAGTAATTTCAAATAAGTCACGAACAAGTAAAAGTTTCTTTTTATATATTAAAAATCTTCGGATTCATAATCTATTAATTTTCAATTATCTCAAGCCAGGGAGGGCAAATATCAATATCAATAAATATCAAGGCAAGCAATACAAGCATGTGCAAATCATGTCGAGGTCGTATATATCCATGCTAAAATCCATACATAATCGATATATTTAACTCACGATATGTGGGATTAGCTTACCTTATCGTTGATAATGAAAATCCCCTCTTGAAACTCTCCAAGAATCGCCCAAGCCAAGAAAATATGAGAGAAAATGGCCCAATCCCGATTTTTAAAAGAACCATTCTACCTCCAGCACTTCCGCACCTGCGGTCCCTCGACCACTTCTGCGGTTCCACAGGTGCGACACTTCTACCACATCTGCAGATATCTCACCAGGCCCTCCCTTCCACTTCTGCGACTCAACCACCGCAGGTGCGGTCCGGCTTCTGCGGCTGCTCGACCGCATCTGCAGTCCCTTTCACTTTTGGCCCAAACCGCATTTGCACCTCCTCTGGCCGCTTCTGCGACTCCGCACCTGCGGCCCAATTCTTGCAGGTGCGGTTATACTCGCAACCATCAACTTCAGCCTTCCAAAAATTCCATTTTCGTTCTGTTAACCACCCAGAATCCACCCGAGGCCCCCCAGGACCCCAACCAATCATACCAACTAGTCCCAAAAAACATTACAGACTTGCTCGAGGCCTCAAATCATATCAAATAATGCTAAAATCATGAATCGACCCCCAATCCAAGCTTTATGAACTTGAAATTTCCAACTTCTACTTTCGATGTTTAAACCCATCAAATCACGTCCGATTGACTTCAAATTTTGCACATAAGTCATATTTGACATTACAGACCTACTCCAACTTCCGGAATCAAAATTTGACCCCCATTCAAAAAGTCAACTTCCAGTCAAACTTCTCAAAAACCTTCAAATTTCTATTTTTAGCCAAATGACTCCAAAATGACCAACGGACCTCCGAATTCACTTCCGATCGCGCTCCCAATACCAGAATCACCATATGGAGCTACTCCAAGACTCAGAATCTCAACGGACATTGATAACACTACAATGCACTTCAACCCAAACTTATGAAATTTCTTCCAAAATGCTAACTTCCACAATAGGCGCCAAGACGCTCCCGGGTCATCCAAAACCTAATCCGGGCATACGTCCAAGTCTAAAATCATCATACGAACCTGCTGAAACCTTCGAATCCCAATTCTGAGGTCATTTACTCAAAGACCCAAATTTAGCTAATTCTTTCAGCTTAAAGCTTCCGAAATGAGAATTCTCTTTCCAAATCAACTCTGAACTTCCCGGAATTCAATTCCGACCATGCGCTCAAGTCATGATACCTAAAATAAAGCTGCTCATGGCCTCAAACTACTGAACGATGTGCTAGATCTCAAAACAATCGGTCAGGTCGTTACAAATTTTGACTGAGTAAGGTCGAGGGCCTATGTTGTGAGGAAACACTAATCTTGAATTGAGGTTGTGGGCCTGAGATATGTACGCCATAAGGTTGCTTGATTGATATGAGGCCGAGGTCCTAGTGATGATGCCACGAGGTAGCCTTATATTACGCTTGGGTTGTAAGGGGCCCCTCTAGGAGTCTACACACCCCCAGTGGGCGCGGGTACCCATTGTGATGTTAGATTGAGCCTGAGGGGCTAGTATTGTTCTATGTGATTGCCCGAGGGGTTGTACTACTCTAAGATGTTGCCCGAGGGGCAGATTTGCTGACACTGTGCCCGAGGGGTGAGCCTTGATATGTTTACTTTTCATAATTGACTATTAATTACCTGCTTAATTATTGAAAAAGGCTTTTCATTAAACTACATTTGAGTTAAAGGATTTTACCTATCTTTCACTGATTTACTGATTTTAAATGGTTTTACTGCTTCATTATAGAATGCTTTGTGCCTTACGTGATTTCTTGCTTTCAGTCTTTATTTACATTTGTTACTCACTGAGTTGGAGTACTCACTTTACTCTCTGCACCCTTGTGTGCAGATTCAGGCATTGCTGATCCTGCTAGTGCGAGTTGAGAGCTCCCGATAGACATTCGGAGTTCACGAGGTAGTTGTTTGACGTCCACAGACCCGTGTCTCTACTCCTTTATCACTTCTATATCTTTTCAGACAATTGTACTAGTTTATTGACTTAGCGGATTTGTATTATGACTTATAGCTGCTCATGACTAGTGACACCCTGGCTAGGATTGTGTATGGGTGTTCTTCTACGTATTTATGTTATCATTGTTATTTCGGATTTATTTTATCATGATTAGACCATTTCTTAAATGCTTAACTATTAATAATTGGAAAATGGGAAGTGTCGGCTAGCCTTGTCTTCACGAGAGGCGTCATCATGACCGGGTCAAGGTTTCGGTCGTGACAAGTTAGTATCAGAGCCAAGGTTACATAGGTCTCACGAGTTATGAGTAGGTTTAGTAGAGTCTCGCGGATCAGTACTGAGACGTCTGTATTTATCCTCGAGAGGCTACAGAACCTTTAGGAAAGACTTCACATTCTTGAAATTCTTGTCTTGCGAACTTGTTGATCCGAGTACTAAACTTCTTTTGTTCTACTCTCTCTCACAGATGGTGAGGACACGCGCTGCTAGTCGGGGTGGATGACCCTCAGTACCACCAGCTATGGCCACCAGAGGCTGAGAACGTGGTCATGGTAGGGGCAAAGCATCTAGAGAAGCACCTGCAGATCCACCAGCTGCCCCAGTTTAGGATCAGGTCCTAGTTACGAATGCTCCTACAACACCAGCTCAGGCACCAGTTGTTCCCATCGTGATTCCGGGTTTTCAGGAGGCATTGGCTTAGATCTTATCAGTTCGCACTAGCCTAGCTCAGGCGGTTTTAGCCATTACAACTGCAACTACTTCTCAGGCTGGGCGAGGCAATCAGACTCCCGCCGCTCGCACACCTGAGCAGGTCGTGTAGGGACTTCAGATGCCGGGGGCACATCCAGCCAAGCCGGTTGCAGCTGCTGAGGACTATGTAGTTCCTGCCATGACAGAGGATGAGCAGCGTAGGTTTGAGAGGTTTGGTAGACTTCAGCCTCCATCATTCAGTGGTGCAGAGGGCGAGGATGCCCATGGTTTTCTGGATAAGTGTCATAAGATGCTTGGTACAGCAGGTATTCTGGAGACCAGCGGGGTCGCTTTCATAATTTATCAGTTTTCAGGAGCTGCTTTCACTTGGTGGGAGGATTTTGAGAGGCGTAGGCCTGTTAGTGCAGCACCCCTTACTTTGCAGCAGTTCTCGGTTCTCTTTCTAGAGAAGTATGTGCCACAGTCTCGCAGAAAGGAGTTGCGTAAGAAGTTTGAGTAGTTGCATCAGGGGGAGATAACTGTGTCGCAATATGAGTTGAGGTTCTCTGAGTTGGCTCATCATGCCATCTGGTTGGTTCCGACAGACCGAGAGAGGATTAGGAGGTTTTTGGATGGTCTTACTTATTAGCTTCGTATTCTCATGACCAGGAAGAGGGTGACTAGTGCTACTTTCGAGGAGGTTGTGGATATCGCTCGTGAGATTGAGTTTGTTCCTCGCCAGGAGCGAGAGGAGAGGGAGGCCAAGAGGCCTTGGGGATCTGGTAGCTATAGTGGTGCTCCTTTGAAGGGTCAGTTTCAACACGACAGAGGCCATCCATTCAGGCATGCTCAGCCTGCTCACCTAGGTTATCGTGGGGAATTGTCGGGTCATGGTTATCATGGTTCCCAGCAGGGCCAATCGTCACTTAGTGCCCTTCCAACTCAGAGTTCGACCCATGCTCCATCAGTTCAGGGCTCTTCTATACCGAGTGCATTTGCTAGTCACTCCGGTGCGAGGGGTTCCCTTCAGTCCCCTTCTCTCGCACCTGGATGTTATTATGAGTATGGTAAGATGGGTTATATGTGGAGGCATTGCCCTCGTCATCTTGCGAGTTTATATCAGCATAGGGGTCAGTCATCGGCTTCAGCGCCAGTTACTTCACCACCACCCGCCCAGCCAGATAGGGGTGGAGGTTAGTCAGCTAGGGATCGCCCTAGAGGGAGAGGTCGATTAGGTGGCGGTCAGGCCTGTTTCTATGCACTTCCAGCTAGACCCGATGTTATTACTTCAGATGCTTTTATTACAGGTATTGTTTCAGTGTGCCATAGAGATGCCTCTGTATTATTTGATCCTGGTTCCACCCTTTCTTATGTGTTATCATACTTTGCTCGTTATTTAGGTACGCCCCGTGAGTTTCTTGCTTCACCTATTCATGTATCTACCCCGGTGGGCGATATTGTTGTTGTAGACCATGTGTACCGGTCATGTGTGGTGACTATTGGGGGTCTGGAGACCCGTGTGGATCTTTTATTATTGTGTATAGTGGATTTCTATGTCATTTTGGGCATGGATTAGCTATCTCCGTATCGTGCTATTCTGGACTGTCATGTTAAGACAGTCACGTTGGCTATATCGGGTGTGCCACAGATTGAGTGGCGAGGTGTGACTGATTATGTTCCTAGTAGAGTGATCTCATTCTTGAAAGCCAAGTGTATGTTTGGGAAGGGTTGTCTTTCATATCTAGCTTTTGTGAGGGATGTCGGAGCTGAGACTTCCAATATTGATTATGTCCCAATTGTGAGGGATTTTCCCGATGTGTTTCCTGTAGACCTACCGAGCATGCCACCGGACAGGGATATTGATTTTGGTATTGACCTGGTGTCGGGCACTCAGCACATTTCTATTTCGATGTATCATATGGCACCAGCGGAGTTGAAGGAATTAAAAGAATAGCTTCAGAAACTCCTTGATAAAGGGTTCATTCGGCCTAGTGTGTCACCTTGGGGTGCACCGATTCTATTTGGGAAGAAGAAGGATGGCACTATGAGAATACGCATTGATCATAGGCAATTGAACAAAGTAACAATTAAGAACGAGTATCCTTTTCCTCGCATTGATGATTTATTCGACCAGCTTCAGGGAGCGAGAGTGTTCTCCAAGATTAATCTTCGTTCAGGTTATAACTTGTTGAAGATCAGGGACTCGGATATTCTTAAGATGACTTTTAGGACCCGATATGGTCATTATGAGTTCTTGGTGATGTCTTTTGGGTTGACCAATGTCCCTGCAGCGTGTTCCAGCCTTATCTCGACTCGTTTGTCATAATCTTCATTGATGATATTCTGGTGTATTTGCGTAGTCAGGAGGAGCACGTGGAGCATTTGAGAGTTGTGTTGTAGAGATTGAGGAGGAGAAGCTTTATGCAAAGTTCTCCAAGTGTGAGTTTTGGCTCAGTTCAGTGGCTTTCTTGGGACACGTGGTGTCCATCGAGGGTATTCAAGTTAATCCGAAGAAGATAGAGGAGGTTCAGAGTTGACCCAGACCGTCCTCAGCCATAGATATTTGCAGCTTTCTTGGTTTGACAGGCTATTGTTGCTGGTTTGTTCAGGGATTCTCATCTATCGCATCGCCCTTGACCAAGTTGACTCAGAAGGGTGCTTCGTTTGTATGGTCAGACGAGTATGAGGAGAGCTTTCAAAAGCTCAAAACAACTTTCATTCTAGTGTTGGTTTTGCCATCAGCTTCAGGTTCATATACCGTGTATTGTGATGCTTCGAGAGTTGGGATTGGTTGTGTGTTGATGCAAGAGGGTAGAGTTATTGATTATGATTCTCGTCAGTTGAAGCCCCATGAGAAGAACTACCCCGTTCATGATTTGGAGTTGGCTGCCATAGTTCACGCGTTGAAGATTTGGAGGCACTACTTGTATGGCATATCTTGTAAGGTGTTCAATGATCATCGTAGCCTCCAGCACTTGTTCAAACGGAAGGATCTTAAGTTGAGACAGATGAGATGGTTGGAGTTGCTTAAGGATTATGATATCACTATATTGTACCATCCGAAAAAGGCCAATGTGGTGGCCGATGCTTTAAGCCGAAAGGCAGTGAGTATGGGGAGTTTGGCATATGTTCTAGTTGGGGAGAGACCTTTGGCATTTGATGTTCAGGCCATGGCCAATCGGTTCGTGAGGCTAGATATTTCGGATCCCAGTCGGGTATTGGCTTGTGTGGTTTATTGGTCTTCCTTATATGATCACATCAAAGAGCACCAGTATGATGATCCGCATTTGCTTGTTCTTAAGGACAGAGTCCAGCGTGATGATGCCAGAGATGTGACCATTGCAGATGATGGGGTGTTGAGGATGTAGGGACAAATCTGTGTGCCCAATATGGATGGGCTTTAGGAGTTGATCCTTGAGGAGGCCCATAGCTTGCGGTATTCCATTCATCCGGGTGTCGCGAAGATGTATCAAGATTTGAGGCAGCAATATTGGTGGCAGAGAATGAAGAAAGATATTATGGGATTCGTAGCTCAGTGTCTCAATTTCCAACACGTGAATATGAGCATCAGAGACCGGGTGGATTGCTTCAGCAGATGGATATTCCCGAGTGGAAGTGAGAGAGGATCATTATGGACTTTGTTGTTGGACTTCCAAGAACTTTAAGAAAGTTCGATGCTATTTGGGTGATTGTGGATCGGCTGTCAAGTCTGCGCACTTCATTCCTGTGTGTACTACCTATTCTTCAGAGCGGTTGGCGGAGATCTATATCCGGGAGATTGTTCGGTTGCATGGTGTCCCTGTTTCTATAATTTCAGATAGGGGCACTCAGTTTACATTGCAGTTTTGGAGGTCTATGCAGTGAGAATTGGGTACTCAGGTTGAGTTGAGCACAACTTTTCACCCTCAGACGGACGGGCAGTCCGAGCGCACTATTCAAATATTTGAGGACATGTTGCGTGCTTATGTCATTGATTTCGGAGGGTCATGGGATCAGTTTCTACCGCTTGCAGAGTTTGCCTATAACAACAGCTACCAGTCGAGTATTTAGATGGCTCCATATGAGGCTTTCTATGGGAGGCAGTGTAGATCTCCAGTTGGTTGGTTCGAACCCTGTGAGGCTAGGCTATTGGGAAAAGAGTTGGTACATGATGTGTTGGAGAAGGTGAAGGTGATTTAGGAGAGGCTTCGAACAGCGTAGTCGAGGCAAAAGAGTTATGCGGACAGGAAGGTTCGAGATGTGTCCTACATGGTTGGTGAGAAGGTCCTGTTGAAGGTTTCACCCATGAAGGGTGTTATGAGATTTGGGAAGAAAGGGAAATTGAGTCTGCGGTTCATTGGACCTTTTGAGGTACTTTGGAGGATTGGGGAGGTGGCTTATGAGCTTGCTTTGCCATCCAGCTTGTCGAGTGTACATCTGATATTTCATGTTTCTATGCTCCGGAAGTATATTGGGGATCTGTCTCATGTTTTGGATTTCAGCACGGTTTAGTTGGATGATGATCTGACTTATGATGTGGAGCCAATAGCTATTTTGGGTAATCAGGTTCGGAAGTTGAGGTCAAAGGATATAGCTTCAGTGAAAGTGCAGTGGAGAGGTCGGCATGTGGAGGAGGCTACCTAGGAGACCGAGCGGGAGATGCGGAGCAGATATCCTCACCTGTTTGAGGCTTCAGGTACGTTTCTTGACTCGTTCGAGGACGAACATTTATTTAAGTTGGGGAGGATGTGACAACCCGGCCAGTTGTCTCATGAGTTACCGCTCCGTTTCCCCCATTTCTACTTCTTTATGCTTTGTTTATCCGTGTTATGTGGTATCGGGTTGATCGGATCGAGTTCGGAAAGGATTTGGTAAGGTTTGAGACACTTTGTCTCTTTAGAGTGAGTTTAAGTTGGAAAAGTCAACCGGATGTTGACTTATGTGTTAGAGGGCTCGGATGTGAGTTCCGATAGTTCGGTTAGCTTTGGGAGGTGATTTGTGACTTTAGGAGTGTGATCGGAATGAGTTTTGGTGGTTCGGAGGCTTGACTTGGCGAAGTTGATATTTTGACGATTTCCGGTTGGTAAGCGAGATTTTGAAATATGGGTCGGAATGGAATTCCGAGAGTTGCAGTAGTTCTGTTGTGTCATTTGGGATGTGTGTGCAATATTTCAAGTCATTCGGACGTGGTTTGGTTGGATTATTGATCGAAAGTGTAATTTGGAAGATTTTAGAAAGTTTGGCTTAAATTCGATGTGTTGTGGGTGATTTAATGTTGTTTGAGGTGTTTTGGTGGTTGGAACAAGTTTGAATAAGGTATTGGAATATGTTTGTGCTATTGGTTGAGGTCCCGGGGGCCTCGGGGTGATTTCGGGTGGTTAACAGAGAAGTTGAAATGTTATTGCAGCTGCTGAAATTGCTGCTTCTGGTGTTTTCGCACCTGCGGTTTAAGGATCGTAGGTGCGGCGCCGCACGTGTGGAAGGGGAGTCACAGAAGCGAATTTGGGAGGAAGTGTCAGGAACCGCAGATGCAGTAGTTTGACCGCACCTGCAGAGAGTTGACCGCAGATTCGGATTTGGCTCATTAAGTGATTTCCGCAAAAGAGGAGGAAAGACCGCATATGCGGTACCGTAGAAGCGGCTATTGTGCCGTAGATGCGGAACAACTGGGCAGAACATATAAGTTATTTCATTTCACGAATTTGAGCTATTTCACCATTTTTTTATTTCCGCTTGGGAGCTTCTTGGGCGATTTGAGAGAGGGATTTCAAGAGAACTTCATTGAGGTAAGGAATTTGGACCTAAAACTTGTTCTTATGCTATTATTTCATGGATTAGAGCTAGAAATTATGGAAATCAAAGGTTAAAATTGGGGAAACTAGGGCGTGGGAACTTAGGCCTTTAATTGAGGATTTGAAGAACCATTTGGGGCCGGATTTGAGAACTTTTGATATGTATGAACTCGTGGGGAGATAAGGAATCTATTGATATAAAAATTATTGAATTACGGACGTGGGCCCAGGTGTCGGGTTTTGGTAATTTCAGGATTTGTTCTCTTTTATTGATTGTTTTCGCTTGGGCTTAGTTCCATTAGCATATTTTGATGTTCTCGTTCTGATTTTGGATAGATTCGACGCGCGTGGAGGCTGATTCGAGGGCAAAGGCATCACTAGTTAGAGATTAGACTGGTTCGAGATGAGTAATGATTGTAAATGATGTTCTGAGGGTGTGAAACCCGGGATTCCACATCATAGTGCTATATTGAGGTGAGGCACACGCTTGATGACGAGCGTAGGGTCGTGCACTATTGAGAATTGTAACTTAGTCCGTTTCGATTGAAGATTTTACCACGTATTTGATTGAAAATTATTTACTACCATTATTATTTGGGCTGAATGCCATATTTGGGCCTAGTGCCAATTATTTGAACCCTTCGGGGCTTTTTCTTGATATTTTCTCACTAATTTGACTTTATACTTGAACTCAGTCATGTTATTTTCCATTGTTTTCGTACTCAGCCATGCTTACTCAGTTTTAATACTTAAATAATATTTTTAAATGATGTTTGGGCTGAGAAATACTGTTTTACTATTGCCCGAG
Source organism: Nicotiana tabacum (assembly GCF_000715075.1). Classification (NCBI taxonomy): domain Eukaryota; kingdom Viridiplantae; phylum Streptophyta; class Magnoliopsida; order Solanales; family Solanaceae; genus Nicotiana; species Nicotiana tabacum. The sequence goes on along the minus strand of NC_134084.1, from coordinate 136,362,288 downwards.
TGGCTTGTGAGGATTTTTCACTAAGTAAGGCTGAGGGCCTATGTTGTGAGGAAACATTGATATTGATTTGAGGCCGAGAGCCTAAGATATGTACGCCACAAGGTGGCTTGATTGATATGAGGCCGAGGGCCTAGTGATGAGCCACGAGGTGGCTTGATATTGCGCTTGGGCCATAACGGGCCCCTCCGAGAGTCTGCACACCCCCAGTGAGCGCGGGTACTGATTGTAATATGAGATTGAGACCGAGGAGCTAGTATTGTTCTATGTGATTACTCAAGGGGCTGTTACTGTTCTGAGATGTTGCCCGAGGGGTGGATTTGTTGACACTGTGCCCGAGGGGCGAGCCTTTATGTGTTTACTTTTCATAATTGACTGTTAATTACCTGCTTAATTATTGAAAAAGGCTTTTCATGAAACTACATTTGAGTTAAAGGATTTTACCTATCTTTCACTGATTTACTGATTTTAAATGGTTTTACTGCTTCATTATAGAATGCTTTGTGCCTTACGTGATTTCTTGCTTTCAGTCTTTATTTACATTTGTTACTTACTGAGTTGGAGTACTCACTTTACTCTCTGCACCCTTGTGTGCAGATTCAGGCGTTGCTGATCCTGCTAGTGCGAGTTAAGAGCTCCCGATAGACATTCGGAGTTCATGAGGTAGTTGTTTGACGTCCACCGACACGTGTCTCTACTCCTTTATCACTTCTATATCTTTTCAGACAATTGTACTAGTTTATTGACTTAGCGGATTTGTATTATGACTTATAGATGCTCATGACTAGTGACATTCTCGCTAGGACTGTGTATGAGTGTTCTTCTGCGTATTTATGTTATCATTGTTATTTCGGATTTATTTTATCATGATTAGACCGTTTCTTAAATGCTTAACTATTAATAATTGGAAAATGGGAAGTGTCGGCTAGCCTTGTCTTCACGAGAGGCGTCATCATGATCGGGTCAAGGTTTGGGTCGTGACACCTTTTTGAGCATATTTATAACAATTAGAGAATTCATCTTCAAAGTAAAGTTTATGTATCTACTATGCAGGCACCAATTGACACCAAACTTAGCAGCTAAAGCTTCAGAGAAGGGTGATTGGATAGGATAAGGCCATGATACACACCCCTCTTTCATCTTTTAGAATACCACCTACTCCAGCCTTGCTAGTTTGAATGAAATAGCTACCATCAGTGTTCAATTTGAGAGCACTTGGTTCAGGTTTTTGCTAGCAAACAGCAATGTACTTTGGGATAGGCTGCATTCTCATTATTTTATCACACGGGTTGATCCATAGTAATGTCAGGTTGCAATTAGGGAATTCCTTATTGATAGTTAGCTATATAGTCTAACTAATTTATTGTTCCATTCTGAAAAGCTTAAACCTTTTTTGATCATCATACTTGCAAACACAATTTTTCTTCCAAACCTCACACCAAATTATAATTGGGAGTGCCTGCAAAACAAATTTATGAATTGTATTAATAGCTTTACCTTGCCACCGTGAGTATAGAAGATACCTGATAGGCCAGTTGTGATGCTTGATACCCAGTGGAACTCCAAAAAAATTTCAAATATAATTTGCAGCACCCCCTTCTATAAGGACATGTTGCATAGTGTCCACTTTGTGCTTAATACAACAATTATATTTAGAAACTGTGTTTTTTCCACATCTATTTATGGTTTCATCGAAAGAAAGTTTCTTATTCCATAATCTCCATGAAAGAAAGGAAATGTTAAAAGGGATACTAGTATTCCATACATTGTTAAGCAGGTGATACGTTAGTCTTCTAATCCTGTTCATATGCCAAGCTGAGGAGTTAGAATATCTTCCATCTTTAATTAAGTTCCAAATAATATGATCCTTTTCATCAGGATTTCCTATGATAATGCATCTAATATGGTGGGTGTCATTAGGGGAAGTAACTTCATTGATCTTTTGGATATTCCAATGACCATTGGTGATGAAGTGGCTAACCATAACTTTAGTATTTTTTTCTCACTTCTGAATTGATTAGCTGAATCATTCCTTTTCCTGTCCAATTATCAAACCAGAAACTATTGTTGCCTGAATTAGCCAAACCATGTTGGTTTCTGCCTTCTATCTGATATGTGGTAATCTTTTCCATTGATGAGAATCCTTAGAGGTCCACACTTATTGCTAGGATAAGCCTTGATACAATATTTATTTCTAAGAAAGTTTGACCATAAAGATGGAGTGGCTCTGAATCTCCACTATCTCTTAGTGGCTGGTGTATTACTAATTTCCTCCATGTTTCTAATCTCAATTCTTCCTTTCATAGGAAAAAATATTTTCTTTCACGCACTACAATGACACTTATTATGCTCACAACTAGACCGCCAGAAGAAGTTAGAAAAATGTCATTCTAGTTATTTCAAAGTGCCCTTAATGGGACACATAGTAGAGAGAGTATATGTAGGAAGGGATTGAAGCACATGTTTGATAAGAACAATTTTATCTCCATGAGATAACATTTTACCATGTCATCCATTGAGTCTCTAAACTACCATGTTGACCATACCATCAAAATATTGGATTTCTTTCTTCCCACATATAAAGGGCATCCAAGATAAGTGAAGGAAAATTATTTATCCAACATGTCATTGTAGTCTCTGATTTAGTTAATTCTGGTGGCAATGGTTTTAGGAGAAGTCAAAACAAAAAGCTTTTGTTCTTGTTGACTTTTTTGCCCAGAGTTAAGCTCATAATTCTTGATTGATTTCATAGTGAGATTGATAGAACTACTCTTGCAACTACTGAAGATTACAATATCATCAATTAAGGCCAAGTGATTGATTTGACGACCCTTTTGTGGCATAAAGAAAGGTGTAAAATTGTCATTAAGAAGTAAGTCATTAAGGGATCGGGAAAGGACTTCGACAACAATGATAAATAAGGTGGGGGGCAGAGGATCCCCTTGTTTAAGCCCCGGTGAGGAGGTGAAGAAACTATTTCTAGTGCCATTAATATTGACTGAACACCATACCCCAGAGATGAGATTGTAAATTAAATCAATCCAAGGATCAAAGAATTCATATTTTCTTGGAACAACTATGACAAAAGGCCATGACATTAGATCATAAGCCTTGGCCATATCAAGTTTAATCACTACATTGAAACTTTTGTTAGGCTGATTAATACCATAAATTATTTCTTGAGCCAATAAAATATTCTTTGTGATAAGTCTATCTTTGACAAAGCCACTTTGTTTGGAAATCAATTTGGGTAATAGGGGATTGATTCTAAGAGAAATAACTTTAGATAAAATCTTGTTGGTGAAGTCAGATAGACTCATTGCCCTGATTTCAGAGAAAGTAGTACGAGCATTTAATTTGGGAATTAAGGCAAGACAAGTATGTGAAGAATTTGGTAAGATTTTTACCATTGAAAAAAATGTTGGACATAATCCAAGATATTATATTTGACGATGCTCCAGCATTTTTGAAAGAAGGTACTATTATACCCATTCAGACCTGCTGTACTCGAAGCACTAAGACTAAAGACAGCTTCATTAACTTCTTCTTCATTGGGCAAAGCTGTTAGCATATCATTGTCTTCTTTAGATATGCTACTAGGAATGCAGTCTAAGATGTTGGGTTTAAAAATACACTTAATGGGCGTTTGGACATAAAAACTGTAAAATTCCAAAAAGAAAGTGAAAAAAAATTTCAAGTGAAAATGGTATTTGAAAATTAGAGTTGTGTTTGGACATGAATATAATTTTGGGTTGTTTTGAAATTTTGTGAGTGATCTGAGTGAAAAATTTTAAAAAAACTTTTTGGAGTTTTTCAAATTTTTAAAAAATTTCAAAATGCATCTTCAAATGAAAATTGAAAATTTTATGACCAAACGCTGATTTCAAAAAAAAAGTTAAAATTTTTCGAAAAAAAGTAAATTTTTTATATCCAAACGGGCTCTTAGGAAGATTAAACATGGATTCAAAAGGCTTCATTGCAGCTCTGGATATCTTATCATTCCCTTTGATCCATCTTCTTCTATCATTCTTATTCTATTCGGGTGAAGTTTTCTCCTCTTCTCTCTAAGCAGACAATGAAAGTACTTAGTTTTGCTATCACCCTCTTCATAGCATTTGATTTGAGATTTTTGTTTAAATATAGATTCTTGCATGCTAAGCCACTTGATGTATTCTGCATGAACTCTGTTAGACTCTTCTCTAGTCTGATCTGAAGTGTTGGTTAAGTCCATATCTTCCATTTCTTGAACCTTTTCCTTCCGTTTGATTACTTTATCATTAATATCACCCAACTCATTTATGGACCAATGACTAAATTTTTTGCTGAGATTTTTGAGCTTAGTCTGAAGTCTCCACATTGGATTACCATTAACCTGAACCTCCCAAACATGTTTTACCACATCGAAGAAGCCATGTTGATCCCCAAATAATTAAGAAACCTAAAGTACTTGAATGCAGGCTGACTAGTGTCCCAACATTTCATGATGAGAGGTCTATGATCAGAACCTGTTATGACAAGATGTCTTATGGAGTAATTCTGAAATTTTTGATTTCAAATATCAATTGTAAGAACCCTGTCCAACCTCTTTCATATTCTCTTACTAGGTTTCCTATCGTTACACCGTACAAATCTGGGACCAGAGAAGCCAGTGTCAGTAACCCCACAAGTATCCATACAATTGATGAAATCAAAACTTCTATGGATTCTGTGTGGTTTACCTTCAAGCTTTCCACTGATATCTGAAATGATGTTGAAATTTCCACCGATACGCCATGGAGCATTAATTCTATATCTTAAGCATTCTAAGTTGTCCCAAAGAACCATTCTTTCTACAAAAGTTCATTTAGCATAAACAGATGTAATAAAAACTCCATTGTCGTCAATACCATTGTCAAACTTAATAGTAACATGTTTCTCCTCACTAGCACAAATAGTGGCATTAAGGTTGCTACTCCAGAAATACCAAATTTTGTCGTTATCATTAGAGATGCAGTTATGAAAGCCCAAGAGTTTTCTGTAGCCATCAATTTTGTTGTTATTCACAAAAGGTTTATAGAACACAACAAATTGCGCTTTGTTGATGCAAATATGATTATTTAATCCGTGGATTTCTTTTTTGGCTCTAACTCCCCTTATATTCCAGAAGATTGCACTAATCATTAGAACAATTGGGGGTTACTCATTTTTTGTCTCCTTTTCACAAAGTGAGTAGTTCTTGCTTGCTCCTTTTTCCAGTCTTTTTGGTTATGCTTCTTCCTCCACCACCAGGTAAATCTTTATCACTGTCATTTTTATCTTCTTGTAGAACTTCTTTGTGTTTTTCTGATGTGACCTCAGGAGGATCCTTTGGAGGATTGTCTGGAATCTGGTTACCTTTTGTGTTCTCCTCGGTATCTCACTATTTCCCATGTAGTTGGATTATGTAGCTTCTTTAGGGATATTGGTATCTGATTCATCCCTATTAGGTATGGTGTTCTCCTCTTTGTTTTTCATTCTATTGTCAACCATCTGATTGTTTTTCATCTCATCCTTTATGTCATTGCTTTTGGATTCCTCATCTTCTGTGTATATATTCCTCTTCTTTTCCTTATCTTGTTAGGTGCTGATAATATTAGTAGGTTTTGTGTTGTTCTTCCCTTTAAAGCTATTCAAGGTGTCAGAAGTACTTTCCTTTTCTAATTGATTGTCGATGGGCTGTAAATCTTCATCAATTTTGGAATCAATGTTGTCCTGTTGGATCAATAAGTGACTTTGTTGTGTCTTTTTCTTGGCTGCTTCTTGTGATGTTTCAGGTTTGAATATCACTTTGTTCTTCTTTTTCGGAATCTTCTTGGTTTTGGTCTTCCTATTCTTTTTCTTGTTAGTAACAACAGCAAATATTTTTCCCTCTTCTTCGTCAATGACAGTGGCTTGATCTCCATGTTTCTCTTCAGTTACTTTTTTAGCATTCTTTTCCTTAATGCCGAGAAGAATCTTAGTAAGAGTTTGTTCTTTCTCTTCGGTCTTTTGTTGAACATTTTCCAGATTTTTGTTTGTTGTTTGTTGTGTCTCCTTTCCCCCTTCAATCTGATTAGAGTTAGTATCCTTTTCGTCAGTGATGTTTTTTCCTTTGTTATTGTCATCTCCATTTGCTAGCTTTATAGCTTTCCTACATTGTAGAATTGAGTGCCCTAGCAGCTTACAATGTCGATAGTACTTGGGGACATTTTCATACTTTAACTTTTGGGTGAAACCTTTCAGTGGATTGGTCTCATATTCCTGACCAATAAACACGGACTCTAGCTTAGGTTTAGTAAGGTCTACCTCCACCCTTACTTTATCTATGCTCGGTCTCATTCTATGATCAGTAGCCAAATCTATAGACAATGGAGTGCCAATAGGTCCAACAATCTGCTTAATGTGATGCCATGTGTGGCAGTGGAATGGCAATTCAGGAAGGATTACCCAAACCGGAACAATGGGAGTCTTCCTCCGGCTTGAAATCCGAAGTCTATTTTTCCAGCCACATAACTTGCCCCTCTATTTATATGGAGCGTCTATACCAAACATTTATGAAATCATCTTTATTTTTAAAGTCAAGAAAAACAGTACGAAAATCATATACCCCAATCTTGACATTGCCCTTGACAGTAACTTTTTCAGCAAATTTGGATCGAATTCTCTCTATTTGTGGTCGAGTTCTTAGAAACTTACCAACAATAGTCAATTTGCACTCTTCTGCCATGAGTTCATAGTAGACACTAGCCTTGAAGATAACTGTCGGCATTCCATTGTGGGTGGAGTATCGAGCTTTGACTTCTGAATTACCAAATCGACTTGTGTTAGGGCTTGGTTCTTTCGAAGCTTTCAAAGCTACATTATAGTTGGATGAGATCGGAATTCCTTCACATATATTAATTGTTATGTCTGGAGTCAGTGGATTTTCATTCAGACGCGCCGGAACATGTCCCGTTGACGTCTCCATGAGGAGGCGCGTAAGCACCAATCTCCCAGAAAAGGTCTATTTTAGTTACCGTTGTGGGTTAAGGTATTGATGTACGGAAAGCAATATTTTTAAGAGAGAGAAACTTTTTTACTCTCTTATTGAAAAAGGTGCTCCCTCTGTTCTAGTTTATGTGAACCTATTTCCTTTTTGGTCTGTTCCAAAAAGAATGAACCCTTTCTAAATTTGGTAACAATTTAGCTTAAAGTTACAACTCTACCCTTAATGAGAAGTTTTTATAACCACACAAATATTCTGGGCCTCATTTGGACTTGTTTAAGACCACAAATTTCAAAAGTCTTCATTTTTTTCTTAAACTTTGTACTCAGTCAAACAGGTTCACATAAATTGAAACGGATGGAGTATTCGTTAGTGAAGATGGTATGGTTAAATATATGGAAGACTTCTCGGTCACCATGGGAGAGAAATGCTTTTTGAAATATGTATTTTTTTGTCTCTTTTGGCCCGATGGAGAGCGCTTATTTATAACTGTAGAAGATTGAAAAAAGGAGTCTGATGAATCAAACTTTTTCTTCCAATTTGATTGGTCCACTTGATCATCAAAACCGTCACCAAAATCATATGAGAAGATTGTATTTGACTGATTGAAACATGTCATTTGAATACTTGGAGGCTTTAAATTAATCTCTATATTGACTCTTTATGTTGACTTGACATGCCACATTAGTTGAGCATATGTCATTATTTCATTAACATTGGATTTGACCGGAATGTCTTTCATTATGTACGTGATATGAGCTTGGGCCTCCAAATGAAATAGATTTTGGAGCTAAAACTAATAAGAACTTATTCAATTTGTGAAGTTCAAATTAAATATTTTACACATATAAACACATATTTGGAGCTCGTTTGGCCAGACTGCTAAAAATTACTTATTTTAAAAAATATTTTTTAGAGATTTGCAGTTTGTGTTTGGCCAATTCATTTGATAAGTACTTTTTGCGATATTTTATAACCGAATTGTGTTTGACCAATCTTTCCATAAATTACGTATCAAATTACGATATAGGTCAATAAAGATTAGTTTACATTAGCATTATTTAAAAAAGAGAATTCTTAAATATTTATTATCAAAGAATTTAATTAATTTTTTATTTTTATGTAATTATATTAAAGTATAAAATATAAAGAAATACATACATACATACATACATACATACATACATACATATATATACATACATACATACATACATATATATATATACATACATACATACATACATACATACATACATATATATATATATATATATATATATATATATATATATATATATATATAAATATAAGTATATAAAAGCAATAATATTAGTAGGAACACATGTTCTCACAAGTTACATTGTATAAAAATCACTATCAGTTCTTGAAAAAAATAAACCAGGTAGTATTGCATTATGTTAACTATATTATGTGCATGCACACCAAGAAAATATATAAATAAAACTACAAAGTGGAGATCATATAATATTGGTATACTATAAGAGAGAAAAAAGCATACCTTTCGAAGAAAGTGCTTGGATCTGGTGATTAACCTTGTTATTTCTAAGAGTAACGGAGATGAAGAAAAGAAGAAACATCGGAAGAGAAAAGAAGATATCTATTTATAGTAGAGAGATTATTCCAAATAGGAATAAGAGAAGAAAAATAAAAATACGGTAAATATTTTAAAAAGAAGAAGAAGAAGAAGAAGAAGAAGAAAGGGATGGTAGAAAGAAAAAAAGCAAAGGTTAAATTAATAAGGGATGATTGAAGAAATATAATTTAATAGTAAGGATATTTTTTTCTTGAAAAAATTAATTTTTTGCTTCTGATTCTTGGAAGAAGCTTGAATTTGTAGCTTCTTCCCAAAAGCATAAAAACTATTTCTGTTGGTGCTTAAAAGCACTTTTCTAGTTTAGCCCAACACCTTATATTTTCAAATAAATACTTTTTTCGGCAAAAAAGTATTTGACTTCTTAGAAGCTTGGCCAAACAGGCTCTTGGATTTAAATAATTAAGAGAAATTTTCAGAAATCATTATTGTCTAGGGGGTGTTAACTTTCTATAGCTATCATATACTGTATTACTTCTTAAAGCTATTATTTAGTCGTTACGCGACTGTATTCGCACTACTGTATTCATGAATACAGTAGTAGAATTCGTCTAAAAATAGAGGAGTCCAGTCGTGCGACAGTATTTGATGTATTCGAGCTACTGTATTTACGAATACATCAACGAAATTTGCCTAAAAATAGGGGAATCCATCTATTTAATAACGAAAAGAGAATCAATTAGCGTGTATCACTCCTAATTTAACTCAACAAAATCAATTCTACATAAATTTTGCTGCTACGCGACTATATTCATTGTATTCGCGCTACTGTATTCATGAATACAGTAATAGAGGAGTTCAGTTGTGCGACTATATTCGTGCTACTGTATTCATAAATACAGTAGCGGAGTTCGCCTAAAAAATAGGCCACTGCAACTGTTTAATAACGAAAAGAGGATCAATTAGCGTGTATCACTCCTAATTTAACTTAACAAAATCAATCCTACATAAATTTTGCTGCTAGAGTGTTGTATTCTATGTATTCGCGCGACTGTATCTATAAATACAGTGAGGTAATCAAGAAATAAGGTGTATACCGTTCTATTCACAATTCGACTGTATACATTGTATTCAATTCATATATATTCATTATTCACTATTATACGTTGTATTTAATTCTTCGTATTCAATTCAACTATATTCAAACAACTAAAAACCACAAAATACAGTGATATTCGACTGTATTTAAAAACATACTGACCTTCGGAATACATAAATATAGGCCAAAAATAATATATTTATACAAAATACAATATATTTGTACAGAATACAATATATTTGTATAATTGTATGTGGCTAAAATAGCAAAAACGTTTGCTAGAGATGGCTTTTTCTGGCCAAGCAAAATACTGTATATATTGTATTAATACTAAAAATGGAGACGAACAAAAACTCGACCTTCATATCTTCTCTAGCGTAGCCATGGACGGAACTGTTCACCTAAAATGATGAGTCAATAGTGGATGATGATGCCGATGATTCTGATGCCGACAATGAAAATTAAGTTCTTTATTGGGTATACCTAGTGCAACCCTCTTTGGAGTTGCTGAATCAACCATTGAAGACGAAATTTGAAGTTTCTTCCTCAAAACTTAACAATGGCGAAAATTAAAAAAAAGAGTGAAGAGAAAAAGAAGAATGGCAGAGTAATTTGGCGTGAACCGACCAAAAGCTTTACCAATTACCACGAACTTTTGGAGCAAAAACATTGAGGATGTTATGAATAGATTTGTAATTAGAATGAATGTCTATTTTGTAGAGAGTTTTACTTTGTGGCTAAGTCATTTTTCCCTATAAATAGAGGGGTCTTAACCCATTGTAAATCATCCCAAAATTCAATAAGAATTACTCTCTCTTCTCTGCAATATTGTTCTTCTACTTTTATTGTTTTATTACACGTTATCAGCACGAGACTCTACCGCCTCAAGAAGCTCTTTGAGAAGATTAAGATATAATTTTCCTCCTCTTTTTAATTGTGACTGACATTATGAAAATAAAGTTCGTTGCCCTTGAAATTACGGGCAAGAACTATATAACATGGGTGTTGGATGCTGAAATCTATTTAGATGCAATGGGTCTTAGAGATGCCATTAAAGACAAAAATAAAGCATCAACCCAAGATTGTGCTAAGGTCTTGATTTTCTTACGCCATCACCTTGATGAAGGGTTGAAAATAGAATATCTCACAGTCAAAGATCCACTTGTTTTGTGGAATGGTTTAAAGAAAAGATATGACAACTTAAAGTTTGTCACTCTTCCGCAAGCACGATATTATTGGGCTCATCTGAGGCTCCAAGACTTTAAGTCTGTTTCTGAATATAATTCTGCAATGTTTAGAATTACTTCTGAATTGAAACTCTGTGGAGATACTATCATCGACTATGATATGCTTGAAAAAACGTTCACAACATTTCATGCCTCCAATATGGTCTTGCAACAGCAATACCGAGAGAAAGGTTTCAAGAAGTACTTTGAGTTGATTTCTCTTCTCCTTGTGGCTGAATGAAATAATGACTTGCTCATGAGAAATCACGAAAATCGACCCACTGGTCTATACCATTGCCTGAAGTGCATGAGGTGTATTCCCATTATGCCAAGCATGGAAAAGGCCGTGGCCCTATTCGTGGTTGTGGTCGTGGCAGTGGTCGTGGACAAGAAAGAAATTTTTCTGGTGTTAATCACCCCCCAAAGAAAAATAACCACCAAAAGTGGAAAGGGAAAGATGAGAAGCCAAAAGCAAATGGTTCAGAAACTTAATACTATCATTGCGGTGGAAAAGGGCATTGGACAAATATTTGTCGTACACCAAGACATTTGGTTGAGCTTTATCAAGCATCTCTAAAGAATAAAAACCCTGAAGCTAATTTTGTCCATGACAAATAAATTTGACATCACTCACTTGGATGTGGCAGACTTCTTTGAGTGCTCTGATGGGAAAATAGACCACTTGATCGGTGATGGATCTGTGGTTAAAGATAATTGAGTAGTTTAATTTTTTATTTTTGTCTATTTATAGTAGTTAATGAATAAACATCATGTAATTATAGTTCTTTACATGAGTAGTAGTTATTAGTATCAATTAGTATTATTTTATTTATGAAATAGTGTTAGTTCGTTTTAATTAAATATAGCTCTAATATTTGCTTTATACAATGTGTGCTCGTCCAAATACGTTTGAACACGTTGGTTTCTGGTAGTAGAAATAGGACTTTGCTTCAAACACGTAAATGGATATAAATTGTAGTCATTATTGTTCATCTTCTCTTTTACAACGGAAAGAAAGTCAATTCAAATTAGTACCAATCTATACTCAAATCATCTACTGAAATGCAGTAGGTAAAACTAATTTTTAAATTAGTTTATTTTCTTTTCTTCCACAATTGCAATTTCACACTGTGTTAATCGTATTATTTAGATGTATGGTATTTAATTCTACTAAATATCCTTATCTTTCTCATTATTAGATCCCTTGTTAAATGCTTGAACAAATCCATGAATATATTTAATCGACAAGAATATACTAATATTTATTCGTATATTTCTTTTGTATGTCAAATCATGGGAAGCAAATATGGATATCTCACAAAGCAAACTTGGATCAATGTTTAATCGTAGAAATATTTATTTAATTGATTCATGTATGATACATACTGTGACGACCCGACCAGTCGCCTCATGAGTTACCGCTCCGTTTTTCCCATTTCTACTTCTTTATGCTTTGTTTATCTGTGTTATGTGATGTCGGGTTGGTCGGATCGAATCCGAAAGGAATTTGGTAGGATTTGAGACATCTAGTCTCTTTTAAGGAAGTTTAAGTTGAAAAGGTCAACCAGATAATGACTTATGTGTTAGAGGGCTCGGATGTGAGTTCCCGATGGTTCGGTTAGCTTTGGGAAGTGATTTGTGGCTTAAGAACGCGATCAGAATGAATTTTGGAGGTCCGTAGTAGATTTAGGCTTGAATTGGCGAAGTTGATATTTTGGCGATTTTCGGTTGATAGGCGAGATTTTGATATAGGGGTTGAAATGGAATTCCAAGAGTTGCAGTAGTTCCGTTGTGTCATTTGGGATGTGTGTGCAAAATTTCAGGTTATTCGGACATGATTTGGTTGGGTTTTTAATCGAAAACGTAATTTGGAAGATTTTAGAAAAGTTTGGCTTGAATCTGATGTGTTTTGGGTGATTTGATGTTGTTTGAAGTGTTTAAATGATTGGAACAAGTTTGAACAAGGTATTAGGATATGTTGGTACTTTTGGTTGAGATCCCGGGGGGCCTCGGGATGATTTAGGATGGTTGACGAAAAGGTTTAGACTTGTGAACTTGCAGAATCTCAGCTGCTTCTGGTGTTTCCGCACCTGCGGATTGGGGACCGCAGGTGCGATGCCGCACTTGCGGAACAGGAGCCGCAGAAGCAGATTTTTGAGGGAACAGCAGGAACCGCAGATGCAGTAGTTTGACCGCACCTACGAAAGCGCAGGTGCGGAGAGTTGACCGCAGATGCGAAGTTGGTCCTTTAAGTGAATAACCGCAGAAGCGGTAATTTGACCGCATATGCGATACCGCAGAAGCGGTGGGCGTGTCGCAGATGCGAAAATCCCTGGCCAGAAGGTATATATTGCTTCCTTCGCAAATTTTTGCAAAGAACTCTACTTTTGAAGACGGAAAAGAGGCTAAGGCATAGGATCTTAAGAGGAATCAAAGGATATCGGTTGGGTAAGTTCCCTAAGCTTAAATACTTGGGTTTAAGATCATTTTTTCATTGTTTAATCATGGTTTTAGTGGAGATTAAGGGCTAAAAATGGAGGATTAGGGCTTGAGTTTAAGAGGCCTTTAAAGGAGGATTTGAGGGGTCATTTGGACTCCGATTTTAGTGTTCTTGATATGCATAGACTCGTGGGGAAACAAGGAATCTATTGATGTAAGAATTTCTGAATTTCTAGACTTGGGCCTGGGGGGTCGAATTTTGGTAATTTCGGGATTTTTGGTACTTTTCGATTGTTTTCGCTTGGGCTTCGTTCCCTTGGCATATTTTGACGTCCTCGTTCTGATTTTGGATAGATTCGATGCACGTGAAGGCCGATTCGAGGGGAAAAGGTATCGCGAAGTAGTATTTCCATAGTTTGAGGTAAGTAACCATTGTAAATCTGGAACTAAGGGTACAAAACCCCAGTATTTGACTTGTTTTTGATAAATGCGGTGGCGCACATGCTAGGTGACGAGCATGTGGGCGTGCACCGGTGGGGATTGTGACTTGGTCCGTCCCATAGCGACTACTAAGTCGCGTATTTGATCTGGAAATATTATATTATTTTGTATTTTTGGATATATGTACTGTGTTATGGGTTGTATGCCATGTTTGGGGCCTTGTGCCGACCTGTAGAAACCCGTATGGGCATTTTCACTGTTTTCCTCACTTTACTTGCTAGAAGCATATCCTCAGTCATGTTTTACCTGCTTAAATGTATAAAATGGGTTTTATTACTCTACTCCCAATTGTGAGGACTGTTTGGGCTGAGTTCCCTAATTTCCATTGTTGTGCCCAAGAGGCTGTGAGGTTAAACACCGAGAGTGGTTGAGAACCCAATTGTGAGGATGATTATATATATGTAAGTTATGGATCGGGTTGCACGCCGCAATAATACTTATATGGATCGGGCTGTATGCCGCAGCGATATATATATATTGGATCGGACTGCATGTCGCAGCGATGTGACGTTTGGGCTGTAAGAGCCGCTCCTAAGTCTGTACACCCCCAGTGAGCGTAGTCGACTATAAATTACGGATCAGGCTGCATGCGGCCGCGTTTACTATGATTTCTATTATTATGAGATTCTAATTAGCCAAGTGCTGAGAGTGAGTACTGTGTGACGAGAGTCGAGTCACGAGTGACTGAGAGGCTGCCCGAGGGGCTATATTCTGAGTGATTCCTTGCCCGAGAGGCCTTGTTATGATGTTTTCACTTATTTCACTCTTCTTTTAAATAAGTGTCTGTTTGATATACCACTAATTATTTGATTCCAAATGTTTAAACTAGAAAAGTGATTTGATAAGGAAAACTGATTTTAAATTGTAAAGATGACATGATATTTTGTTGATTATCCAGTTATATATTTTTGAACTGCTCATCACTGCTTTCAGTCCTTATTTACTCTAGTTACTTACTGAGTTGGCGTACTCACGTTACTCCCTGCACCTTGTGTGCAGATCCAGGTGCCCGAGCAGTCGAGTGAGGCCTTTCAGCTGTTTCAGTATTTGATGAAGACTTTGAGGTAACTGCATGGCGTCCGCAGCCATGTTCTCTCCCTCTTATCTTATTATTTTTCCGCATTTCCTAGACTATTGATGTATTAGGTATTCAGACTTGTATTAGAGGCTCTAGACTCGTGACACCAAATGGTTGGGCCTGTGTAGATATTGTTATTTTGACCTTCCGCATACTTCTGTTGTTTTAACGTTTATAATGACTTCAGTATTTAAAACTTGTGTTAGAAATATGGCTTAAATGTTAAAGGAAAATGGGTCGTGGTTAGTTGATTGGTTGGCTTGCCTAGTAATGTGATAGGCGCCATCACGACCGGTATTTGGGGTCATGACAAGTTGGTATTAGAGCCTAGGTTACATAGGTCTCGCGAGTCCTGAGCCAGTTTAGTAGTATCTCGCGGATCGGTATGGAGACGTCTGTATTTATCCTCGAGAGGCTGCAGAACCTTTAGGAAAAGCTTCATGTTCTTGAAATTCTTGTTGTGCGAACTTGTTGATCCGAGTACTAAACTTCCGTTATTCCATTTTCTCACGGATGGTGAGGACACGTGCTACCGGGCGGGGTGGACGACCACTAGTTCCACCAGTTGGGGCCACCAGAGGCTGAGATCGCGATCGAGGCTGTGGTAGGGGTGGAGCAGCTAGAGCAGTACCGGCAGATCCACCAGCTTCCCCAGTTCCCGATCAGGTCCTAGTTATGGACGCTACAGCAGCACCAGCCTAGGCACCAGTTGTGCCTATTGTGATTCCAGGCCTTTAGGAGGATTTAGCTCAGATCTTTTCAGTGTGTACCGGTTTGGTTCAGGCGGTCTTAGTCACCACGGCCGCAACTACTTTCTAGGATGGGGGAGGCACCCAAACTCTCGTTGCTCGCACACCTGAGCAGGTTGTGCAGGGACTCTAGACACCGGGGGCACCTCCAGCCTAGCCGGTTGCACCAGCTCAGAAGTTCATGGTACCAATTATGCCGGATGATGAGCAGCGTCGACTTGAGAGGTTTGGTAGACTCCATCCTCCGACATTCAGCAGTGTAGAGGGTGAGGATGCCCAGGGTTTCTTGGATAAGTGCCAGAGGATGCTTCGTACAACAGGGATTCTTGAGACCAGTGGTGTGGGTTTTACTACCTTTAAATTTTCTGGGGCTGCCTTCACTTGGTGGGAGGCATATGAGACGCGTAGACCTGTTTGTGTAGCGCCCCTTACTTGGCAGCAATTCTCTGTTATCTTCCTGGAGAAGTATGTACCACAGACACACCGAGAGGAGCTGCGCAGGCAGTTTGAGCAGCTGCGTCAGGGGGAGATGACGGTGACGTAATATGAGATGTGGTTCTCTGAGTTATCCCGTCATGCGGTTTGGATGGTTTTCACAGACCGAGAGAGGATCGGGAGGTTTGTTGATGGCCTCACGTACCAGCTTCGGATTCTCATGACTAGGGAGAGGGTGACAGGTGCTACATTCGAGGAGGTTGTTGATATTGCCCGTGAGATTGAGACAGTTCGTCTGCAGGAGCGAGAGGAGAGGGAGGCCAAGAGGCCTCGGGGATCTGGTAGCTTTAGCAGTGCTCCTTCGAGGGGTTAGTTCCAGCAGGGCAGAGGTTGTTCATTCAGGCAGGCTCATTCAGCTCACCCAGGTTACCGTGGAGCATCATCAGGTCATGGATTTCATAGTTCTCATCAGGGCCACTCATCACTTAGTGCCCTTTCAGCTCAGAGCTCGTCTCGTGCTCTATCAGTCCAGGGTTTTCCATGCTAGGTCCTTCTACTGGTCATTCTGGTGCTAGGTGGTCCCCTTCATTCCCTATCTCAAGCACTGGGGAGTTGTTATGAGTGTGGAGAGTTTGGACATATAAGAAGGCAGTGTCCTCATCTTCATGACGGTCAGTCTCAGCAGAGGGGTCAACCCTCGACTTCTGCTACAATTACTTCATCACTCGCCCAGCCAGTTAGGGGTGGAGGTCAGGCAGCTAGGGGCCGCCGTAGAGGAAGAGGTCGATCAGGTGGTGGACAGGCTCGTTTCTATGCCCTCCCAGGCAGACCAGATGCTTCCGCTTCAGATGTTGTGATTTCAGGTATTGTTTCAGTCTGCCACAGAGATGCCTCTGTATTATTTGACCCGGTTCCACCTTTTCTTATGTGTTATCATACTTTGCCCGTTATTTGAATATGACCCGTGAGTCTCTTGTTTCACTTGTTCATGTATCTACTCCGGTGGGCGATACTGTTATTGTAGACCATGTATATCGGTCATGTATGGTGACTATTGGGGTATGGAGACTCGAGTGGATATTTTACTATTATGCATGGTGGATTTCGATATCATTTTGGGCATGGATTGGCTATCTCCGTGTCGTGCTATTCTGGATTGTCATGCTAAGACAATCGTATTGGCTATACCGGGTGTGCCACGGATTGAGTGGTGAGGCTTGACCGATTATGTTCCCAGTAGAGTGATCTCATTCTTGAAGGCCCAGCGTATGGTTGGGGAGGGATGCCTTTCGTATATAGCCTTTGTGAGGGATGTTGGAGCTGTGGCTCCCAGTATTTATTCTGTCCCAGTTGTGAGGGATTTTCCAGATGTGTTTTCTATAGACCTGCCGGGCATGCCACCGGACAGGGATATTGATTTTGGTATTGATCTGGTGACGGGCACTCAGCCCATTTCTATTCCGTCGTATTGTATGGCACTAGCAGAGTTGAAGGAGTTAAAGGAGCAGCTTCAGGAACTCCTTGATAAGGGGTTTATTCGGCCTAATGTGTCACCTTGGGGTGCGCCGGTTCTATTTTTGAAGAAGAAGGATGGAACCATGAGAATGTGCATTGATTATAGGCAATTGAACAAAGTAACAATTAAGAACAAGTATCTTTTACCTCGCATTGATGATTTATTCGACCAGCTTCATGGAGTGAGAGTGTTCTCCAAGATTGATCTCCGTTCAGGCTATCACCAGCTGAAGATCAGGGATTCAGATATTCTTAAGACGGCTTTAGGACCCAATATGGTCATTATGAGTTCTTGTAGATGTCTTTTGGGCTGACCAATGCCCCAGCAGCGTTCATGCATTTGATGAACAGCGTGTTCTGACCTTATCTTGATTCGTTTGTCATAGTCTTCATTGATGATATTCTGGTGTATTCGCATAGTGAAGAGGAGCACGCGGAGCATTTGAGAGTTGTGTTACAGATATTGAGGGAGGAGAAGCTTTATGCAAAATTCTCCAAATGTGAGTTTTGGCTCAGTTCTGTGGCTTTCTTGGGGCACGTGGTGTCCAAAGAGGGTATTCAGGTTGATCCGAAAAAGATAGAGGCGGTTTAGAGTTGGTCCAGACCATCCTTAGCTATAGAGATTTGCAGCTTTCTTGGTTTGGCAGGCTATTATCACCGGTTTGTTTAGGGATTCTCATCTATCGCATCGCCCTTGACCAAGTTGACTTAGAAGGGTGCTTCATTTGTATGGTCGGACGAGTGTGAGTAAAGCTTTCGGAATCTCAAGACAGCTTTGACCACACCTCCAGTGTTAGTTTTGCCATCAGCTTCAGGTTCATATGCCATGTATTGTGATGCTTCAAGAGTTGGGATTGGTTGTGTGTTGATGCAGGAGGGTAGAGTTATTGATTATGCTTCTTGTCAGTTGAAGCCCCATGAGAAGAACTACCCCGTTCATGATTTGGAGTTGGCTGCCATAGTTCACGCATTGAAGATTTGGAGGCATTACTTGTATGGCGTATCTTTTGAGGTGTTCACTGATCATCGTAGTCTTCAACATTTGTTCAAGCAAAAGGATCTTAATTTGAGGCAGCGAAGATTGTTAGAGTTTCTTAAAGATTATGATATCACTATATTGTACCATCCGGGAAAAGCCAATGTGGTGGCCAATGCTTTGAGCTGAAAAGCAGTGAGTATGGGGAGTTTGGCATATATCCCAGTTGGGGAGAGACCTCTTGCAGTTGATGTTCAGGCCTTGGCCAATCGGTTCGTGAGGTTAGATATTTCAGAGCCTAGTCGGGTATTGGCTTGCGTGGTTTCCTAGTCTTCTTTATATGACCGCATCAAAGAACGCTAGTATGATGATCCGTATTTGCTGGTCCTTAAGGACAAAGCTCAGCATGATGATTCCAGAGATGTGACTATTGATGATGATGGGGTGTTGAGGATACAGGGCCGGATTTGCGTGCCCAATGTGGATGGGCTTCGGGAGTTGATTCTGGAGGAGGCCCACAGCTCGCCGTATTCCATTCATCCGGGTGCCGCGAAGATGTGTCAGGATTTGAGGTAGCACTATTGGTGAAGAAGAATGAAGAAAGACATTGTGGGATTTGTAGCTCGGTGTCTCAATTGTCAGCAGGTGAAACATGAGTATCAGAGACCGGGTGGCTTGCTTCAGCAGATGGTTATTCCCGAGTGGAAGTGGGAGAGGATCACTATGGACTTTGTTGTTGGACTTCCACGGACTTTGAGGAAGTTAGATGCTATTTGGGTGATTGTGGATCGGCTGACCAAGTCTGCGCACTTCATTCCCGTGTGTACTACCTATTGTTCAGAGCGGTTGGCAGGGATCTATATCCGGGAGATCATTCGTTTGCATGGTGTCCAATTTTCATCATTTCAGATAGGGGCACTCAGTTTACTTCGCAGTTTTAGAGGTCTGTGCAGCGAGAGTTGGGTACTCAGGTTGAGTTGAGCACGTCGTTTCACCCTCAGACGGACGGATAGTCTGAGTGCACTATTAAGATATTGGAGGACATGTTGCGTGCTTGTGTCATTGATTTCGGAGGGTCATGGGATCAGTTTCTACCGCTTGCAGAGTTTGCCTATAACAACAGCTACTAGTCGAGTATTCAGATG
The DNA here is from genome assembly GCF_000715075.1 of Nicotiana tabacum. Classification (NCBI taxonomy): domain Eukaryota; kingdom Viridiplantae; phylum Streptophyta; class Magnoliopsida; order Solanales; family Solanaceae; genus Nicotiana; species Nicotiana tabacum. Next base: position 136,342,591 of record NC_134084.1, on the reverse strand, counting down.
GCTCCATATGAGGCTTTGTATGGGAGGCGGTGTAGATCTCCAGTTGGTTAGTTTGAGCCCGGTAAGGCTAGGCTATTGGGGACTGATTTGGTGCAGGATGCTTTGGAAAAGGTAAAGGTGATTCAGGAGAGGCTTCGTACAGCGCAGTCGAGATAAAAGAGTTATGCTGACAAGAAGGTCCGAGATGTGTCCTATATGGTTGGTGAGAAGGTCTTTCTGAAGGTTTTACCCATGAAGGGTGTTATGAGATTTGGGAAGAAAAGAAAATTGAGTCCTTAGTTCATTGGGCCTTTTAAGGTGCTTCATAGGATTGGGGAGGTGGCTTATGAGCTTGCTTTGCCACCCAGCTTGTCGAGTGTACATCCGGCATTTCATGTTTCTATACTCCGGAAGTATATTGGGGATCTATCTCATGTTCTGGATTTCAGCACGGTTCAGATGGATGATGACTTGACCTATGATGCGGAGCCAGTAGCTATTTTGGGTCGTCAGGTTCAAAAGTTGAGGTCAAAGGATATAGCTTCAGTGAAAGTGCAGTGGAGAGGTCGGCCCATAGAAGAGGCTACCTGGGAGACCAAGCGGGAGATGCGGAGCAGATATCCTCACCTATTTGAGGCCTCAGGTATGTTTCTTGACTCGTTTGAGGACGAACGTTTGTTTAAGTTGGGGAGGATGTGACGACCCGGACAGTCGTCTCATGAGTTACCACTCCATTTTCTCTATTTCTACTTCTTTAGGCTTTGTTTATCCGTATTATGTGATATCGGGTTGGTCGGATCGAATCCGGAAGGAATTTGGTAGTGTTTGAGATATCTAGTCTCTTTTAAGGAAGTTTAAGTTGAAAAAGTCAATCGGATGTTGACTTATGTGTTAGAGGGCTTGGATATGAGTTTTGATGGTTCAGTTAGCTTCGAGAAGTGATTTGTGGCTTAGGAGCACGATGGGAATGAATTTTGGAGGTTCATAGTAGATTTAGGCTTGAATTGGCGAAATTGATATTTTGGCTATTTCCGTTTGATAGGCGAGATTTTGATATAGGGGTCGGAATGGAATTCCGAGAGTTGCAGTAGTTCCGTTGTGTCATTTGGAATGTGTGTACAAAATTTCAGGTCATTCGGACATGGTTTGGTTGAGTTTTTAATCGAAAACATAATTTGGAAGATTTTAGAAAAGTTTGGCTTGAATCCGAAGTGTTTTGGGAGATTTGATGTTGTTTGAAGTGTTTAGATGATTGGAACAAGTTTGAACAAGATATTAGGATATGTTGTTACTTTTGGTTGAGGTCCCGGGGGCCTTGGGATGATTTCGGATGGTTGGCGGAAAGGTTTAGACTTGTGAAGTTGCAGAATCTCAACTGCTTCTGGTGTTTCCGCACCTGCGGATTGGGGACCGCAGGTGCGACACTGCACGTGCGAAACAGGAGCCACAAATGCGGTAATTTGATTGCACCTGCAAAAGCGCAGGTGCGGAGAGTTGACCACAGATGCGAAGTTGGTCCTTTAAGTGAATAACTGCAGAAGCAGTAATTTGACCGCATATGTGGTGCCGCAGAAGCGGTCGGCGTGTCGCATATGCGAAAATTCTTGGCCAGAAGGTATATATTGCTTCTTTCGCGAATTTTTGCAAAGAACTCCACTTTTGAAGACGGGAAAGAGGCTAAGGCATAGGTTCTCAAGAGGAATCAAAGGATATCGGTTGGCTAAGTTCCCTAAGCTTAATTACTTAGGTTTAAAACCATTTTTCCACTATTTAATCATGGTTTTAGTGGAGATTAAGGGCTAAAAATGGAGGATTAGGGCTTGAGTTTAAGAGGCCTTTAAAGGAGGATTTGAGAGGTCATTTGGACTCTGATTTTAGTGTTCTTGATATGCATAGACTCGTGGGGAGACGAGGAATCTATTGATGTAAAAATTTCTGAATTTCGAGATGTGGGCCCGGGGGTCAGGTTTTGGTAATTTCGGGATTTTTGGTACTTTTCGATTGTTTTCGCTTGGGCTTCATTACCTTGGCATATTTTGATGTCCTCGTTCTGATTTTGGATAGATTCAATGCGCATGGAGGACGATTCAAGGGGCAAAGGCGTCGCGGAGTAGTATTTCAATGGTTTGAGGTAAGTAACCATTGTAAATCTAAAACTGAGGGTACAAAACGCCGATATTTGACTTATTTTGTTAAATACGGTGGCGCACATGCTAGGTGACGAGCGTGTGGGAGTGCACTGGTGGGGATTGTGACTTGATACATCCCGTAGCGACTACTAAGCCGCGTATTTGATCTGGAAATATTATACTATTTCGTATTTTTGGATATATGTACTGTATTATGGGCTGTATGCCATGTTTGGGGCCTTATGTTGACCTGTAGAAACCCGTAGGGGCATTTTCATTGTTTTCCTCTCTTTACTTGCTAGAAGCATATCCTCAGTCATGTTTTACCTGATTAAATGTTTAAAATGGGTTTTATTACTCTACTCCCAATTGTGAGGACTATTTGGGCTGAGTTTCCTAATTTCCATTGTTGTGCCCGAGAGGCTGTGAGCTTAAAGATCGAGAGTGGTTGAGAACCCAATTGTGAGGATGATTATATATATGTGAGTTATGGATCGGGCTGCACGCCGCAACAATACTTATATGGATAGGGCTGAATGCCGCAGCAATATATATATATATATTGGATCAGACTGCACGCCGCAGCGATATGATATTTGGGCTGTAGGAGCCGCTCCTGTGTCTGTACACCCCCAGTGAGCGTAATCGACTATAAATTACGGATCAGGCTTCATGCCACCGCGGTTACTATGATTTCTATTATTATGAGATACTAATGAGCCAAGTGCTGAGAGTGAGTACTGTGTGACGAGAGTCGAGTCACGAGTGACTGAGAGGCTGCCCGAGGGGCCATATTCTGAGTGATTCCTTGCCCGAGAGGCCTTGTTATGATGTTTTCATTGATTTCACTCTTCTTTTAAATAAGCTTCTGTTTGATATACCACTAAGTATTTGATTCCAAATGTTTAAACTGAAAAAGTGATTTGATAACGAAAACTGATTTTAAACTGTAAAGATGACCTGATATTCTGTTGATTATCCAGTTATATATTTTTGAACTTCTCATCACTGCTTCCAGTCCTTATTTACTCTAGTTACTTACTAAGTTGGCGTACTCACGTTACTCCCTGCACCTTGTGTGCAGATCCAGGTGCCCGAGTGGCCGAGTGAGGGCTTTCAATTGTTTTAGTATTTGACGGAGACTTCGAGGTAGCTGCATGGTGTTCGCAACCCTGTTCTCTCCCTCTTATCTTATTATTTTTCTGCATTTCCTAGACTATTGATGTATTAGGTATTTAGACTTGTATTAGAGGTTTTAGACTCGTGACACCAGATGGTTGGGGCTATGTAGTTATTATTATTTTGACCTTTCGCAAATTTCTGTTGTTTTAACGCTTATAATGACTTCAGTATTTAAAACTTGTGTTAGAAAAATGGCTTCAATGTTAAAGAAAAATGGGTCATGGTTAGTATATTGGTTGGCTTTCCTAGTAATGTGATAGGCGCCATGTTTAGTTGATTCATGTACGACACATACAATATTCAAAGAGAAGAAATATTTCTCGCATTTAAGTATGTGTAAGACAGATGTTACTACAATTTTTGGTAGTAGTAATTTAATTGAAGGCTCTGGAAGAGCTACTATAACTCTGCCTAAGGGAACAATACTTATCATAGAGAATGCAATGTTCTCCTCCAAGTCCAATAGGAACTTGTTGAGTTTTAAAGATATCCGCCAAAATGGATATCATATTGAGACAATAGATGAGAATAATCTTGAATATCTCATCATTACCAATAATGTCTCTGGCAAGAAAGGGTTATTGAGAAGTTCCCATCTTTGTCTTGTGGCCTGTATTGGATAAGTATTAGTGCAATTGAGGCACATTGTATTGTAAACCAAAAGGTTACTGAGTCCAATACTTTTGTACTTTGGCATGATCGATTGGGACATCCTGGATCAATTATGATGAGATGAATTATAGAAAACTCAAATGGGCATCCATTAAAGAATTTAAAGATTCTTTTAAATAATAAATTTTCTTGCACTTCTTGTTATCAAGGCAAGTTAATTATTAGACCATCACCAACAAAGGTTAGGATTGAGTCCCCTGCATTTTTAGAACGTATACAAAGGAATATTTGTGAACCTATTCACCCACCTAGTGAGTCGTTTGGATATTTTATGATCTTAATAGATGCATCTTCTAGATGATCTCATGTGTACCTATTGCAATCTAGCAACCTCGTGTTTGCAAAATTAATAGCACAAATAATTCGATTACGGGTGCAATTCCCCGATAATCCAATTAAGTCTATTAGACTTGATAATGTTGCTGAGTACCATTTAATGATTATTGCTTATCAATTGGGATAAAAGTGGAACACCCTGTAGCTCATGTTCACACTCAAAATGGCCTGGTAGAGTCCTTAATTAAACATCTGCAATTGATAGCAAAAATGTTACTCATGAAAACAAGGTTGCCCACTTCTGTTTGGGGTCACGCCATTTTACATGCAGCAATACTAGTTCGTCTCAGACAGACAAATTATCATAAATATTCCCTATTGCAATTAATTTTGATTCATGAACCTAATATATCACATTTAAGAATTTTTGGATGCACATTATATGTGCCTATAGCACCCCCATATCGCACCAAAATAGGCCCCCAAAGAAGGCTAGGAATATATGTTGGGTTTGAATCACCCTCTATTATTCGATACCTCGAAACATTAACGGGGAATTTGTTCACTGCACGATCTGCAGAATGTTGATTCGATAAGACAATTTTCCCAAAATTAGGGGGAGAAAATGGTGAACCAAACGGGAAATTTTTTGAAAAAATCCGTCATTGTCTCATCTTGATCCACGTGCCTATATTTGTGAAAAAGAGGTGCAAAAGATTATCCATTTGCAAAAAATAGCAAATCAAATACCAGATGCATTTACGGATCTGAAAAGGATAACAAAATCACATATACCTGCAGAGAATGTTCCAGTCCATATTGATGTCCATGTTGGACAATCTTCTAGTGTCATAGCTAATGAGTCAAAAGCACGCCTAAAATGTGGCAGACCATTAGGTTCTAAGAATCGAAATCCTAGAAAAAGGAAAAGAAATGATCAAAATGACACTACGAAAGAGTCTCATGAAGAAATCCACAATTTAACCAATCCTGAGATTCATGAGGAAATCACTGAGCCTGAGACTCAAGAAAATAAGGAACTATCAATAAATCCAATCGATATTGAGACAAATTTGAATCGAGTGGATATAGTGGTGGATTATGTCTTTGCATATAATGTTGCATCTAGCATTATGCAAGAAAGTGAGGATCTTGAACCTCAATCTGTTGGAGAATGTCGACAAAGACGTGATTGGCCAAAATGGCAAGAAGCAATCCAATCAGAGTTGAATTCACTTGAAAAACGTGAAGTTTTTGGGCATGTAGTCCAAACACCTAACGATGTTAAGCCTGTTGGCTATACATGGATCTTTGTATGCAAGAGGAATGAGAAAAATAAGGTACAAAGATATAAAGCACACCTTGTTGCACAAGGATTTACACAAAGGCCTGGTGTCGATTATGAAGAGACATATTCACCCGTTATGGATGCTATAACATTCCGTTATCTCATGAGTTTTGATGTCCATGAAAAGCTTGACATGCATTTAATGGATGTGGTTACCGCCTACCTTTATGGCTCACTTGATAATGAGATATACATGAAAATTCTCGAGAGATTTAAAATGCCTAACACACATAATTCAAAGTCCCGGGAAATATTTTCAATCAAATTGCAAAGATCTTTGTATGGTCTAAAGTAATCAGGACGAATGTGGTATAATCGTTTTAGTGAGTATTTATTAAAGGAAGGTTATATAAATGATGTCATTTGTCCATGTGTTTTTACAAAGAAAACAACATCATAATTTGTTGTACTTGCCTTATATGTTGATGACATAAACCTTATTGGAACTCCTATAAAACTTCAAAAGGCAATTGATTATTTAAAGAAGGAATTCGAGATGAAAGATCTCGGAAAGACAAAATTATGTCTTGGTTTGCAAATTGAACATTTGGCAAATGGAATTTTTGTTCATCAATCTGCCTGCATAGAAAAGGTATTGAAACGATTTTACATAGATGAAGCACATCCATTAAGTATTCCGATGGTGGTTCGATCACTTGATGTGAATAAGGATCCATTCCGACCTCAAGAAAAGAATTAAGAGCTACTTGGTCCTGAAGCACCATATCTTAGTGCAATTGGTACACTAATGTATCTTGCTAACACTACAAGGCCTAACATAACTTTTTCAGTTAATGTCGTAGCAAGATATAGCTCTGCTCCTACAAGGAGACATTGGAATGGAATCAAACACATATTGCGGTATCTAAAAAGAACTACTGAAATGGGGTTATTTTATGACAACAACTGCAGTCCCGATCTCGTTGGTTATGCCGATGCTGGGTATTTATCTGATCAACACAAGGCTCGATCTCAAACAGGTTATGTGTTTATCTATGGAGGCACTGCCATATCTTGGCGATCGACTAAGCAATCAATCGTGGCTACTTCATCTAATCATGCTGAGATAATTGCTATTCATGAAGCAAGCCAAGAATATGTGTGGTTGAGGTCTATAATACATCTTATCCAAGACAAATGTGGTTTCAAGTGTGACAAATTACCCGCGATTTTGTATGAAGACAATGCATCATGCATAGCCCAATTGAAGGGAGGATTCATAAAAGGAGATAGGACAAAGCACATTTCACCAAAGTTATTTTTCACAAATGATCTTCTAAAGAATGGTGATATTAATGGGAAAAAAATTCGTTCAAGTGATAATATGAATGATTTGTTCACAAAATCTCTACCGACGTCAACCTTCAAGAAGCTAGCACACAAGATTGGGATGCGAAGGCTCAAGTATGCGAAATGATGCTCTTATCAGGGGGAGTTTAATATGCGTTGCACTCTTTTTCTCTTATAAGGTTTTGCCCACTAGGTTTTCCTTGCAAGATTTTTAACGAGGCAACCAAACGCGTATCATTAGATATGTGTATTCTTTTTCCTTTTCTAGAATTTTTTTCCCATTGGGTTTATTTTATTTAAGGTTTTAACGAGGCACATTACTTATTGAGTAGACGTTCAAGGGAGAGTATTATAAATAGAATTTTAATTAGAGTGAATGTGTATCTTGTAGAGAGTTTTACTTTGTGGCTAAGTCATTTTTCCCCTATAAATAGAGGGGTCTTACCCCATTGTAAATCATTCTAAAATTCAATAAGAATTACTCTCTCTTTCTCTGCAATATTGTTCTTCTGCTTTTATTGTTTTATTACAGAGGATCAATTCTGAGATATTTGTTCCTACAATCTTGCTGTGAGAGAGAGATTGTGGAGAGAGAAAGAAGAAACAATTTGCGGTGATTTGAGAGAATGTGTTAACAGAAGAGAGAGAGAGAGAGAGAGAGAGAGAGAGAGAGAGAGAGAGAGAGAGAGAGAGAGAGAGAGAGAGAGAAAATATAAATAGCATATTTCATGCCTCAACGGTGGTGTATACAACAAATACCTATTGGTTCAAATGCCCTTAATTTTATTTCTAGGGCTAAAAATGGCCTTAACGTATTAGAAATGGCTCAAAAATGTCCTCCTTCCACCTATTAGTTCAAATTTATCTTTAATGTTATTTTTAGGCTTAAAAATACCCTTCTCTTAACAGAAAAATGACATGGCATTGATTAGCATTTTAATTGAACATGTGGCAATTATTTAGTGCTCCACATAGAGTTTTTCTAAACCAACCCAAAGATCCGACACATCTTATAATAAACCAATTTTTTAAATTAACCGAAGTTTCTGGAAATCCATTGGCATTATTTTCGTCTCTTTTTGTCCAAATAGAGTTTTTTCCTCTTCTCCTTCCTTCCTTGTTTGTCCATATGTTTTCTGAGTTCAATTTTTATGTATTTCAGTTAATCTAATGTTTTGATACTAATTCTTTATCTTAGTTCTTTTAATTTTTTGATTTAAGTTAATTTTCTGATTTTAATTCTTATAATTTTATTTTTTAGTTCTAATATTAATGTTACTTAATTGTGGCAGTTGTTGTGTTGGTTAATTTGTGTTTAATGTATGGAAATTAATGGATAGACTAATTTGTGTTCTATTAAATCTAGGTAATTTGGCGATTGTTTATGCTCCCACTTGATTATATTCCAATATCATAATATGGTTAATTGATGAAAAATAGGCTCTAATTGTGAATTGTATATATTGCAGGATGAGGAGCCTAGGTGATGCCTTAAACAGTTGTGATTGGAACCATTTTGGAGCAAGAAAGACCCCTCAGAGCTGAGTACGCTTGAAGACGAGGAACAGAAGTGATGAAACACAGAACTGGACATGCGCGCCTAGGTGCGCGACCGCACTACTTTTAGCGCATCCATGACAGAATCTCAGCCAATTAGCGCGGCCAGATGCGCGGCCAGGTGCGCGGTCGCGCTAGTCCAAAATCAAGGAAGAGTTATTTAGGGGAAGAATTGAAAATCTGGAGGAAAACTCACTTAACCTATATAAAGTCAAGCTCGCCCAAGGAAGAGAGGGGAGGTTTTTCACAGTCTAGTGCAAGAAATAGAGAGACAAGAGGCAAGGAGGAGATTTGACCATCAAGTTCTTCTTTTCTTCTCTTGGTTTTTGCTATTTGGGATGAAATTGAATCTATTTGTGATGAACACTAGCATGAGTAGCTAAAACCCATTGTTCTAGGGTTATAGGTGAAACATGAATGTTGTTGTTTGAAGTTTAATTTGACAAAGTTGGTTTATCATATTGGGTTGTTTATTTAATTCTGCTTTTAATTATTTTGCTGAGTAGCTAACAGTGAAATACTATCTACGAATCTTTAGTTGAACTCGAAAAAGGGAACTTTAGATTGCATATAGAATTAAATAGAGCAAGTTCTTGAACCCAGGCCTCGGGGAACGGATTAGCAATTGGGATAGACATATACTCAATTGCCTTGCTTGGTTGAAATTCAGGAATTGTAAATGCATTCTTGTTAATCTTAATTCCATAGACATATAGGCATTGAGTTAACTTGAATAAGCGAGTAAGAACTCGACAGATTCTTATGAGTAACATTAACCATGTCAATCAACAATCCAGGTAAATCAATTAGTCATTTTAAGCCAAGAACATAACACGATTGTTAACTAGCCTGTGACCCTGGAATATCCTCTCCTACTGCTTGTTACTCGAAATTGTTATCTGTTTGGTTAATTGCTCTAATTAGATTATTGCTTGGTAGTTTAGGTAGTAAAACTATTACATCTCTATTTTGTAAAAAAAACCTCTTGGATAGACAAATTAATTGAGTTTGAATTAGTTAACAGTTAATCATAAGTCTTCGTGGGAACGATACTCTACTCACTACTCTATTACTTGACGATCACGTGTACTTGCGTGAGTGTTTTTGGTCGCAACAAGTTTTTGGCGCCGTTGCCGGGGACTTAAAAATTAGCTACTTGACTGAGTTGAGCTTTTATTATTTATTTATTCAAGTTTTAATTTTCAGTTCACTTTGTTTGTGCCAATACAGGTTTTCTTTTCTTGAATGCGAAGAAGTAGAAGCGCAAACAATCTCCTTCCTCTTGATCCCGAAATTGAATGAACACTTCACAGATTGAGGAGGGAGGTGGACGCTAGAACTAGAATTGAAAGAGAGTTGGACATCGTAGTTCAACCACAGCCAATTGAGATGGCAGGTAATGAGGAACGCACGGTGATCGAAGCCGCAAGGCCCAGTCTGGCTAATATGACTCAGGCTATTGTGAAGCCTGATATCACTGGGCACTTTGAGCTAAAATAATACATGGTACAACTAATCCAATCCACAGGGCTATTTGTGGGATTACCTCATTAAGACCCGCAGAGGCACATTCAGAATTTCTTGGAAATTACGGACACTTAAAATTATCCGAACGTTTCCAATGACTATGTCAGGCTGACACTTTTCCCCTTTTCACTGATCGGGGAAGCTAAGGAGTGGTTGAATAAGGAGCCAGTGAATTCAATCTACACTTGGGATGATCTGGCAAGGAAATTCTTAATCAAGTTTTTCCCCACTAAGAAAACAAAGATATTGAGGAGTCAAATTCTTGGGTTTGAACAACGAGCTGGCGAGACACTTCATCAAGCATGGGAAAGGTACAAGAAGATGCTCAGAGACTGTCTTCATCATTGCCAGACGGACGAGGTATTGGGTCACACTTTTGTAGATGGGTTAGATGATGCTTCAAAGATGAATCTTGATTCAGCTTGTAGGGGTAGTTGCATGGCCAGACCATACAGTGAAATCCAAATCTTGCTGAATAACTTCACTGCTAATGATAATAACTGTCAAGGTGATGGTGATTCACGAAAGGCAGTTAAGCAAAAATCAGCTGGGTTACTTGAGCTCGATAAAGTGTCAGCCATGAGAGCCGATATTGCAAAGTTGGCCAATCAGATGACTAGGATGACAATGCAGCAACCATAGATAATGCAACATGTACAACAAATGACTATTTGCTGCGAACTCTGTGGCGATAGTCATATGAGTGATATGTGCCCCACAAATCTAAAATCCATCTATTATGTGGGGCAACGGAATAGAGGTCCACCGAATTAGTATGCACAATACGAGAATTCTTACAATCCAAATTGGAGGAATCATCCCAACTTCTCATGGGGTGGAAATCAGCAGAATCAGAATCAACATAGACCCCAAGGGAGTTTCAATTAGCTTCAGAGACCACCCCAACAAATGGAAGAAAGTACCAATGATTTGCTAAAGAAGTTGTTGATTGACAATTAGCAACTCAGGACCGACTTCAGAAATCTTGAGAGGTAAATGGGGCAGTTAGCAACAAATCAAAACACTAGACCTGCAGGCGCTCTCCCCAGTGATACAGAAAAGAACCCTCAAGTGAATGCAGTTACACTTATAAACGGGAGGAAGCTAGAGGAAGTGCCAAAGAAAAAGAAATACAAGCCCATACCTGAGGGAGAGTTGATCCCTAAAGTGACTCACAAGCCAAAGAATGCTGCTGAAATTCCAGAGCCATTGAAGGCCCCAAGGCCACCACCACCTTTCCCCTAGAGATTGCAGAAAAAGAATGATGATCGCATGTTCACAAAATTTCTCTCTATGTTGAGCCAGGTTCAATTGAATATCCCACTTGTTGATGTGCTTCGTGAAATTCCAAAGCATGCTAAGTACATAAAAGATATAGTGGCTTACAAGAGAAGATTAACTGAATTTGAGACAGTGGCACTTACTGAGGAGTGCACTTCAAGGGTCCAAAATAAGCTCCCTCAAAAGCTTAAAGATCCTGGCAGCTTCACGATTCATGTGCGCATTGGTAATATTGATGTGGGTCATGCTCTTTGCGATTTGGGGGCGAGCATAAATCTGATGCCCCTGTCTTTGTTCAAACAATTAGGCCTGGGAGCTCTAAGGCCCACTACTGTGATGTTGCAGCTGGCTGATAGATCGATAGCACACCCTGAAGGGGTGATTGAAGATGTGTTGCTGCAGATTGGGAAAATCATCGTCCCTGCTGATTTCATTATCCTCGATTATGAGGCTGATGAACTGGTTCCAATCATATTGGGGCAACCACTCTTAGCTACTGGTGATGCAATTATCAAAGTGAGAGAGGGAAAGATGATTTTGAGGGTAGATGATGAGGAAGTAGTTTTTAATGTCTACAAAGCAATCCAGCTTCCCCGCCACTATGAGGAGCTCTTAATGATATATGTTGTTGAGGCTGATGAGCAGATTCATTATCCGAGTGTATATCTAGATGATTCTCTAGAGAAAGCACTTATGTTGCTTGATAGCCTGGGGGCTGACGAGGAGGTTGAGGAGATGATACACATCCTAGATACATCTTGTGCGTACATGCAAGGGATACACCTCTTTAAGCCTTTGAATAGGCTAGAGGGACCTCCTCCAAAGCCGTCAATAGAGGAAGCCCCAAAATTGGAGCTTAAACCTCTTCCACCTCACCTGCAATATGCTTATTTTGGTGACTCTGACACTTTACTCGTTATTGTTTCTTCTGACTTATCTAAATTGCAGGAAGAAAAGCTGTTGAGAGTGCTACGTGAGCACAAGAAAGCACGTGGGTGGATGATGTCTGACATTAAGAGCATTAGCTCAGCCTTTTGCATGCACAAAATCCTCATGGAGGACGGACACAAGCCCAGTGTAGAGCAACAACGCCGACTCAATCCAATCATGAAAGAGGTGGTAAGAAAGGAAGTGATTAAGTGGCTTGATGCAGGTATTGTATTTCCTATCTCAGACAGCAAATGGGTAAGCCCAGTTCAATGTGTACCCAAGAAAGAGGGGGTGATTGTAGTAGTTAATGAGAATAATGATTTAATCCATACAAGAACTATCACCGGGTGGAGAATTTGCATTGATTATAGAAAATTAAACAACGCCACCCGGAGGGACCACTTTCCCCTCCCCTTTATTGACCAAATGCTTGATAGATTAGCTGGCCAGGAGTACTACTACTTCTTAGATGGTTACTCGGGGTATAATCAGATTGCTATAGCCCCATATGACCAAGATAAGACCACATTTATGTGTCCTTATGGCACGTATGCATTCAAGAGAATGCCCTTCGGTCTTTGTAATGTGTAAGCACGTGATTTTTGCCCTATGAGAGAATTACTCCCAAAATAAAATTCAAAATAAAACAATTTTCCTTTGTGTGCAATTTTGAGAATTTTCATGGCATTTTCAATAATTATTTATATTTGTCCATGCATGTTTATTTGTTAAATTAATAAAAAAATACAAAAATATGTCGCATTTGAATTTAGGCTTTCATTCTACAATTAGGAGCAATTAAGTTTGTTTTTACAAGAACAAAAAATCATAAAAATAATGTACGTTGCATTTTTAGCATTTAATGTCCAAATTGTGTGATTTTATCGTAATTGCTATTTAATTGTGTGTTAATTGTTATTGAGAGTTAATTTGCACTTTCTATAGGATAATTTAGGATTTTTAGAATTTAGTTTAGTTTAAGAAAAAAAAAAGAAAAAAAAAGAAGCAATAAAAGAAGAAGAAAATCGGATTGGGCCACATTTTAATTTAAATCAACCATGGCCCAAACCAAATAACCCTACCGGGTCGACCCGACCCAGTCCGCCCCATAACCCAAACTAATCCCAACCCCCCATATTCATTTTTCATTTTTCCCAACCCCAAAACCCTAAAAAGAAACCCCCCCCCCCATGCTCAATCGTCTTCTTCCCCAAACCACCCCCCCTTCCCCAAGCTCCACCTCCCATGGCTACCCTGTCACCTCCATCCTCACGACCAGCTGCTCCACCGTCAACCAAACAGTCCGTCGCCTCCAATCACCGGAAAAAAACCAGTCCCCCCCCCGCCATTGACAAGCTACGTCGACCCCCAACTTCACATGTTGTTTCTTCGTCTTCGTTTTCTTCGTCAAAGCCAGTCCGCATGCTGCTGCTTCTTCTTCTTCGTCAGCCACTGCTGCTGCTTCATCCATGAACGTTGCCACCATTGACGACCAGCAGCTCCTTCAGTCGACCACCCAAATCGACGAACCACCATGACGACTAACAGTCTAACACTCGTCGATCACCCTTGTTGCTTCTTCTTCTTCGTCCAGCATCCATGAACACCACCCAAACCACCATTGTTGTTGCCCTCCCGTCGAGCTCCAGCAGCCACTGCTGCTGCTTCACCTTAACACACACACACACACAGCCTCACGTCCAAACAACCATAACACCAAACGTTGTTGCTCCTTCTTCGTCTTCGTTGTCCAGCTTCATCGCCTGAAATCAACCGAAAAACATACAAAAATTTTTTGGGCAGATTCGAGTTATTTTGGTTTCAAAGTTTCCGGGCAGATTTGTTTCCGTTTGAGTTCGTCGTTGTTCATTTCCGGTTAGTTGGTTGAAGTTTTATTTCTGTCCGTATCTTGTTTGATATTCTCGAATTTGAAATCAGTATATGTTTGATTCATTTCTTGATTATTTCTTCAGTTTGTTTTTATTAATTTGTTCTTGTTTAGTTAATATAGAAGTGTGTTGGTTATAATGTTGTTAGATTTAATTTGAAGTTCAATTGATTTTTGAGTTTAGTGATGTGAATCTACTTGTTTGTTATGTTCAATTTGTTACTGCTATTGAATCTACTTGTTTCTTTCCCCTTGCTACCAACCCAGACCCTATTACCCAAACTATCCACACACTTCATACAACCCTCCACAACCCTATTATCCACCACAAGAGCCATATTTCTCCGTCCATCACGCCCAAACTTACACCCAGCCTCCGGCTCGCCCACAATGGAGTGCGCCTGCTCCCCAACATACATATACACCTCCACAAAACACATATCCACCTCCATAAAACACATATCCACCACCAAGGGCCTACAAGAATCCTTCAGGGCTAAGCTTCCGCGGAAATCAGGCTTTCAGGAACGAAAAGATGCAGAAGCCGAGAACATTCACTCCGTTGGGAGAAACCTATACTACTCTGTTCCACAAGTTGAGGTAGATAGGCCTATTAAGTCCTGTTGAACCCAAATTGCCAAATCCCCTTCCCAAAAATCTGGACCACTCAGTAAGTTGTGAATATTATTCGGGGGCTCCTGGGCATGATACTAAGAAGTGTTGGAAGTTGAAAACTGCCGTACAAGATCTTATTGACACGAATAGGATCGAGGTTCAGGCACCAGAGGCACCCAACATCAACAAAACCCCATTACCGGTGCACCATGAGGCCCACATGATCGAACTAGTGGACGAAGGAGGGAAACCTAAAACACCCTCACAAACGGTAATAATGATTCGTGTCAGTCCAATCGGAAAGTCGACCAGGGCAAAGGCAGTGGTACAGTTGGGAAAGGTAGATGACAAGCCATTTGTGGTAGTGGGGAAAGGTTCGCCTGTTGCTGCGAAGAAGCCAGAGTCAGTCAAGGCAGTGATACAGGGAGTATCAAGCACACCAGTGTTAATGGTGAAGGGGGTCCACGTAGAACCAGTTGTTATCAGGACAGTCATGCAGTTGTCGATAACAAGTGAGAAAGTTGTGTCGTGGAGCTATAGTCAAGTGACAGTGATGCATAAGGGGACGAAGGTTGTGGAAGAAGTATGCGAGGCCCAGAGGTTAACTCGTTCGGGAAGGTGTTTTGTTCCTGCAGAATTGAGAAGGGACAATCCTGTAACAATAAAGAAGCCAGTGACGGAGGAAGAAGTAGAGGAGTTTTTGAAAAAGATGAAGGCACAGGACTACTCAATTATAGAGAAGTTGAGGAAGACCCCAGCCCAAATTTCGTTGCTATCCTTGTTGATCCATTCAAGCGATCATTGTCAGGCCTTAATGAAGATTCTGAACGAAGCCCATGTCCTGGACAAGCTCTCAGTAAACCATTTGGAGAAAATAGTGCACAAAATATTCGAAGTAAACCGAGTGAATTCTCTGACGATGAGTTACCGGTAGAGGGTACAGAACACAACAGGGCACTCTACCTGACGGTGAAATACGAAGAATCGGTGGTCACTCGAGCACTAATTGATAATGGGTCAAGTGCCAATATCTGTCCTTTGGCCACTCTGAACAAACTGAAGTTTGCTGATGATAGGATCCACAAGAACAGCGTCTGCGTCCGAGGTTTTGATAGGAGCGGTATTGACGCAGTGGGTGATATCATACTGGAATTGACAATTGGTCCGGTTGAGTTCACCATGGAATTTCAAGTGATAGATGTGGTGGTGTCGTATAATCTTTTGTTGGGACGACCCTGGATCCACGCAGCCAAAGCAGTGCCTTCTACACTGCATCAGATGGTCAAATTTGAATGGGATAGACAAGAGATTGTGGTACACGGGGATGACGGCACACATGCCGTCAGTGATGCCATTGTGCCCTTCATAGAAACCGACGATGACAAAGGCCCATGGGTTTATCAGGTTTTTGATGCAGTCTCAGTGGACAAAATTCCTGAGGGCGGGGGCCTTCCACTTCCCAAAATCGCAGCTGCGACTTTCATGATAGCCTCGGAGATGTTGAACAGCGGGTTCGTACCAGGAAAATGTTTGGGGATTGATCTACAGGGAATGGTCCAGCCAGTTTCTTTGCCCAAGAACCTGGATACTTTTGGGCTAGGATTCAAGCCTACCGCAGGGGATGTAAAGCGGGTCCGCAAGTTGAAGAAAAGAGTCTGGGTCCTTCCTAAGCCAATCTCGCGCCTATCAAGATCATTTGTCAGAGCAGGGTTCAGAAAGTTGCCGGTCCTGAAAGCTCTCGGACCCCTGATCGGGCCAGGTGGATATTTGAATGAGGGCTTTGAAAGAATGTTCTCTGATGTCAACATGATAGAAGCTGGAGAGGGTTCCAGTAAGGCAGACATACAGTTTGTGGGGCCTAGGGCCAATGTCAACAATTGGACAGCTACTCCTCTTCCTACTCGGAGGGAGTCCTGGTAGTTGGCTCTGATTTTCCTTCTTGTTTTCTGGATTATTCCAGGGTTGTAATCCAAATTCCTTTTTATTTTTATTATTGCTCAACAAAGTGTGAAACCTTGTTATCCCATAATTCAATAAAATGAAAAGTTTCTTCTTCATTCCTTATTTTTATTTTTAATTTTTGTTTCTTTCTTTTCTTTTTCTGAACAGTTCTTTTCATACTGGTCTTAACGACATGGCATGCACAATGGATCTTCAACCTAGTCTAAAAGATCAATCTGATTTCGAACTAACTATACAAGAGGTCGATTATGATAATAAATCGGAATACGATGAGGATGAAGCCTTCGAAGAAATAAACATAGAGCTAAACCAGTTTGAAGAAAAATCCAGGCCCAACTTAAATGACACGGAAGCCATCAATTTAGGGGATGCAGTTGATATCAGGGAAACTAAAATAAGCATCCACATTGCACTAAATATCAGGGAAGAATTAATCAAAACACTTATTGAGTTCAAAGATGTTTTTGCATGGTCGTATGATGACATGCCGGGGTTAAGCACGGATTTAGTGGTTCATAAATTGCCCACTGACCCGGCATGCCCTCCCGTCAAGAAGAAATTGAGGAAGTTCAAGACGGATATGAGTGTGAAGATTAAAGAGGAAGTAACCAAGCAGTTGCAAGCAAAGGTTATTCGTGTCACTCGATATCCTGATTGGTTGGCTAATGTGGTGCCGATGCCGAAGAAAGATGGGAAGATCAGGGTGTGTGTTGATTACCGCAATCTGAACAGGGCAAGCCCAAAGGACAACTTTCCTTTACCCAACATCCATATCTTGATCGACAATTGTGCCAGACGTGAGATCGGATCTTTTGTAGATTGCTATGCTGGGTATCATCAGATTCTGATGAATGAAGAAGATGCGAAAAAGACGGCATTCATTACGCCATGGGGAACTTATTGCTACCGGGTAATGCCATTTGGTTTGAAGAATGCTGGGGCAACGTACATGAGAGCAATGACTACTATGTTTCATGACATGATCCACAAAGAAATAGAGGTGTACGTGGACGATGTGATCATAAAATCCAAGCATCAGGAAAACCACATAGCAGACTTAAGGAAGTTTTTTCAAAGACTTCGAAGGTACGATATTAAGCTCAACCCGGCCAAATGTGCATTTGGAGTTCCATCTGGAAAGCTGTTGGGATTTATCGTCAGTCGGCGAGGTATTGAACTAGACCCGTCAAAGATCAAATTTATCCAAGATTTGCCACCGCCGAAGAACAAGACAGAAGTAATGAGTCTATTGGGAAGGTTGAATTACATCAGCAGGTTTATTGCACAACTCACAGTAACCTGTGAACCCATTTTTCGGCTACTGAAGAAAGATGCTGCGATAGAATGGACGGCAGAATGTCAAGAGGCATTTGACCAAATCAAAGGATATTTATCAAATCCACCTGTGTTGGTTCCCCTGAGCCGGGGAGACCGTTAATTCTTTATCTAATGGTCCTGGAGAATTCGTTTGGCTGCGTGTTGGGGCAACACGACATTACAGGAAGGAAGGAGCGAGCCATCTATTATCTCGGCAAGAAGTTTACAGTGTATGAGGTTAAGTACACTCAACTCGAGAAGACATGTTGCGCCCTAACTTGGGTGGCCCAGAAATTGAAGCATTATTTGTCCTCATATACTACTTATCTCATTTCACGCTTGGATCCACTAAAGTATATTTTCCAGAAGCCTATGCCCACAGGGAGGTTGGCGAAATGGCAAATATTACTCACGGAGTTTGCCATCGTCTATGTGACGAGGACGGCCATGAAAGCCCAAGCACTGGCCGATCACTTGGCTGAGAATCCTGTTAATGAAGAATACGAGCCGTTGAGGACGTATTTTCCTGACAAGGAAGTGATGCATATAGATGAGTTGGAATTACCTGAGGAACCAGGTTGGAAGCTTTTCTTTGATGGAGCCACAAATGCGAAGGGAATTGGAATAGGAGCGGTACTTATTTCTGAAACGGGCGTCATTATCCTGTTACAACTCAGCTGCGTTTCTATTGTACCAACAACATGGCTGAGTATAAGGCATGCATTTTGGGTCTACGACTAGCTGCAGACATGGATGTACAGGATGTTTTGGTCTTGGGAGACTCGGACCTCCTGGTGCATCAGACTCAGGGTGAATGGAAAACACGGGATTTGAAGCTCATACCATATCGACAATGTTTGCACGATCTGAGCAAGCGATTTCGATCAGTAGAGTTCAGACACGTCCCAAGATTTCACAATGAGGTTGCCGATGCATTGGCCACTTTAGCATCGATGTTGCACCACCCAGACAAAATTCATGTTGACCCGTTGCACATCCAGGTTCGTGATCAGCATGCTTATTGCAACATGATAGAGGAAGAAGTGGATGGCGAGCCATGGTTTTATGACATCAAGGAGTACCTCAGGATGGGGATATACCCGGAGCAGGCCACCGGAGATCAAAAAAGAGCCATTCGGCGATTGTCAAGTGGATTCTTCCTCAGTGGAGGAGTGTTGTACAAAAGAACCCCAGATTTGGGATTGCTGAGATGTATAGATGCCAGTCAAGCCACGACAGTTATGATAGAGGTACATGCTGGAGTTTGTGCGCCACATATGAGCGGATATGTATTGGAGAAGAAGATTCTTCGAGCAGGGTATTATTGGCTCACTATGGAGCGTGATTGTATCAATTTCGTGCAGAAATGCCATCAACGTCAGATACACGGAGATTTGATTCATTCTCCGCCGACAGAATTGCATACAATGTCAGTGCCACATCCATTTGTTGCTTGGGGCATGGATGTCATTGGACCTATTGAGCCGGCAGCTACCAACGGTCATAGGTTCATTCTGAAGGCCATCGACTATTTCACTAAGTGGGTTGAAGCTAAAACTTTCTAGTCAGTAACCAAGAAAGCAGTGGTGGATTTTATTCACTCCCATATCATCTGTAGATTTGGGGTCCCAAAAGTGATCATCACGGATAATGGTGTTAATCTTAACAACAATTTGATGAAAGAAGTATGTCAACAGTTTAAGATTACACACCGTAATTCCACACCATATCGTCCCAAGGCGAATGGAGCAGTTGAACCAGCCAACAAGAACATCAAGAAGATACTGAGGAAGATGGTAGAAGGATCCAGACAATGACATGAAAAATTACCATTTGCATTGTTGGGTTATTGCACCACTGTCCGTACTTCAGTAGGGGCAACTCCTTATTTATTGGTATATGGAACTGAAGCAGTAATACCGGCGGAAGTTGAAATTCCATCCCTTCGGATTGTCGCTGAGACTGAGATTGATGATGACGAGTGGGTCAAAACCCATTTGGAACAGTTAAACTTGATTGATGAAAAGAGATTGGCAGCTGTGTGTCATGGCCAGTTATATCAAAAGAGAATGGCAAGAGCCTACAACAAGAAGGTGCGCCCCAGAAAATTTGAGGTGGGCAGCAGGTGTTAAAACGAATCCTGCCACATCAGGCCGAAGCAAAAGGCAATTTCGCCCCGAATTGGCAAGGACCGTTCATTATAACCAAAGTGTTGTCCAATGGCATTTTATGTTTAACAGATATCGACGGGAAATGCGTCGACATGGCTATCAATTCTGACGCAGTTAAGAGATATTATGTATGATTTATTTTGATTGTAATTGTTGTTTGTGGTTGGCATTTATCGGAGAATGAAATGATGGAGGCAATTCTTTCTTCTATTCAAACACTTTAACCTTTGCTTCCCCTTTTGAGCCTTATTTATTCTTTCATATCCCTCTTTTGGAATCAGTAATTAAAATAAAAGAAAAAGAAAAAGAGAAAAATAATGATAATAAAGACAAAAGAAAAGTCACAAGAAAAACAAAGGAATTGGGAACTACGTTTGACCTGATTCCTCGAGAAGGATACGTAGGCGCCTCACGGCTCGGTCATAATGTAAAACAAAATGTAAAAAAAAAAGTAAAAATCCCCCAAGCAAGAAAAACTAGGGCAGAAGTTTGTGTTTGTAATTTTGGGAAGAAAGTTCGATTCCAAGAGTTGTAATGTTTTACCCATCAAAATGATTTTGAACCCTCTTGATACCTTTTTTCTTTAAGCCATACACAAAAAACCCATATTGATGTCCAAAAAAGACCTCCCGATCAGCCTCCGAGAAGTGCCAAGTTAAGCAAATGAAAGTCGGGAATAACACTCTGATCCCAACAAAGAAGAAGATCATAAGCTGGAAATGAATTGATAGCCGAAAAAATCCCCTGCAAAGAGAGTCATGTCGACAACACTCCAATCCCCAGCTAAAAATAAAATAAAATGAGAGAGTCTCATCGGTGAAAACTTTCACAGGCACCATGAGGCGATGGGAGTTGAGAGAAATGAGAGAGTCTTATTAGTGAAAACCCCTCGAAGGGCACTATGAGGCGACAAGGCAAGATTGGCGGGAAGGATCCGCGGTTGGCAAAGAGTTGAGTGTTTATTTATCCCCAGCAAGATGAGGCCATCCGAAAGATTGATTGGTACAAATAGACTGGGTTGATCAATACGGAATGCACGGCATGATCGTCGGGATCGATTATATCATTCAGATAAGTTCTTTTCTTTCTTTTTCCCCAGCATTTGTTTAGAAAGACTTCTTCTTTTTCTATTTTTTGAAATCATCACTTTTTCATTTCTTGGTTTTAAAAGACTTTACCTCCCCTGCAGTTTGTTTTTGAAAAGAATTTTCAGAGCTTACTACCAGTGGTCAAAATGGTGCAAAGCAAAGTGCGAATAGGACAGAATGTCCTAATAAGGCGACAAAGCGAAAAGAAGTTTGTCGCAAGACCAAATGACGAATGGGTCTAGATCCCAAGAGGACCAAATTTCTAGGGGAAGTCGGAGAAAAATAGAAAGAACAACAGTTAAAAAGTTAGGGATCAAATTTCAAGAGGATCCCCAACAGATTTGCAAGATACAGGAACAACTCCGACAGATTCTCGACCAAGCTCCACAATGGTCGGACAACACAGAGCGGGGAAGGAAGAGAAACGAAAAACCATCCCCAACAAGAATATCAGCCCTAGCAAACAGTATCATCCCCAGCAAGTTTTATAGCAAAGCAGGGAAAAGAAAAGGGAAAAACCATCCCCAGCAGAAGTGGCACGACCACTCGCCCCGTTTTAAACTAACAAATTTTTCTTTGATTTAAAGTAGGGAAAGGAAATATTATTGACCACAGGAAGACAGGGTTACAAAGAAGATTATTAAACTGGAGCAGAAAATTTTCTCTCATTACGAAAATTTTCTTGAAATCAGATAGCCATTTGGGAAAGAGAGAAGATAACACAAGTTTTGAAGGAAATTAAATCCCCAGCAGTATACAAGAAGGGAGATACAAGTTTTTAAAAGAAAAGCAATCTTGGAAGAAGCAAGATAACCCAAAGTTGTAAAAGCAATGACCTTTGAATCAATATTATCCTCACCATTGTTAAAAGGAGGAAGATAATTCCCCAGCAGTGTTATTCCCGGCAGGTTTCAGGGAAGTGAAAGCACCAACTTTAAAGGAAATAGTCTTTGAAGAAGGAAAATGACATATTGGTGAAATAAAATATCGGTGTTATCCCCAGCAGTTTTCAGAGGAATAAAACACCAGTTTTGAAGGAAGCAGTTATTGAAATCAGGAGCCCGCCTGGAGAATGGAGGTATTACATTTAAAAAGTTGGAGAAGTCAGGAGCCCGCCTGGAGAATGGAGGCCGAATTATTTTCAAAGTTGTTGAAGTCAGGAGCCCGCCTGGAAAATGGAGGCTGAATTATTTTTGAGAAAGTTGTTGAAGTCAGGAGCCCGCCTATAGAATGGAGGTTGTTAAATTTTAATTTGGAGTCAGGAGCCCGCCTGTAGAACGGAGGTTATTTATTTTAAGTCGGAGAAGTCAGGAGCCCGCCTGTAGAACGGAGGTTGTTATATTTTAAGTCGGAGAAGTCAGGAGCCCGCCTGTAGAACGGAGGTTGTTTATTTTAAGTTGGAGAAGTCAGGAGCCTGCCTGCAGAACGAAGGTTTTTATATTCTAAGTCGGAGAAGTCAGGAGCCCGCCTGTAGAACGGAGGTTGTTTATTTTAAGTTGGAGAAGTCAAGAGCCCGCCTGTAGAACGGAGGTTGTTAAATTTTAAGTTGGAGTCAGGAGCCCGCCTGCAGAACGGAGGTTGTTATATTTAAAAGAAGTCGGGAGCCCGCCTGGAGAATGGAGGCTGAATTATTTTCAAGAAGCTGTTGAGGTCAGGAGCCCGCCTGTAGAATGGAGGTTGTGTCATCTTTCAAAAGTCAAGTTGAAGTCAGGAGCCCGCCTGCAGAACAGAGGAATACATTTCAAGATCAAACAGAAGTCAGTAACGAGGAGGGTTACAACAAAAATCCCCAGCATAACAAGCTTTAATGTAGGAAGCAGTGTCCCCAGCAGACAAAGCGAAATAATAAAACTTGTGTTCATAAAAGCAAAAGGCCAGTGTCATCCCCAGCTGTTTTTGAAAGAAAGGCACCAAAGGAACACACAAGCCGACAAGAAAGCAAAACAACCAGAGTGCGTGGAAGATAGATAAGATTTTGTAATTCCTAGTTTAGTCTAGCCTCTAGTTTTCTTTTGAGCACAATGTGACAAGGAGATCCGTAAGCAGTAGTAACAACATGCGACAGCAGTAACAGCAAAAAGCAGTCCCATGGTAGTCCCAGCTGCCAAAATTTTCCAAACTACATTAACCTGATTCCCTTCTAGCCAGGGATATGTATGAAACCTTTGAAGCAAAGGTTCGGTTAAATCTTTTTCAAAAAATGCTTCACACGGAGTACTCGGATGGGCAAAAATCGCTCACTTTATCTTTGCACGAAAACTCTTCGTGTTTTCGGACAAAGAGGGGCAGTTGTAAGCACGTGATTTTTGCCCTATGAGAGAATTACTCCCAAAAAAAATTCAAAATAAAACAAATTTCCTTTGTGTGCAATTTTGAGAATTTTCGTGGCATTTTCAATAATTATTTATATTTGTCCATGCATGTTTATTTTTGTTAAATTAATAAAAAAAATACAAAAATATGTCGCATTTGTATTTAGGCTTTAATTCTACAATTAGGAGCAATTAAGTTTGTTTTTACAAGAACAAAAAATCATAAAAATAATGTACGTTACATTTTTAGCATTTAATGTCCAAATTGTGTGATTTTTTCGTAATTGCTATTTAATTGTGTGTTAATTATTATTGAGAGTTAATTTACACTTTTATAAATTAATTTAGTTCTATAGGATAATTTAGGATTTTTAGAATTTAGTTTAGTTTAAGAAAAAATAAAAGAAGAAAAAAAAAGAAGCAATAAAAGAAGAAGAAAATCGGATTGGGCCACATTTTAATTTAAATCAACCATGGCCCAAACCAAATAACCCCACCGGGTCGACCCGACCCAGTCCGCCCCATAACCCAAACTAATCCCAACCCCCCATTTTTATTTTTTTTCATTTTTCCCAACCCCAAAACCCTAAAAAAAAGCCACCCGCCCCCGTGCTGCATTGTCTTCTTCGCAACACCCCATCCCCCTCGTCCCAAACGACCATGGCTACCTTCTTCTACCAATAGCCCAACCTCTCTCACGTCCACCAAACAGTCCGTCGCCTCCAATCACTGGAAAAAAACCAATCTCCCCCCCCCCCGTCCGCCATTGACGAGCTGCGTCGACCCCCAACTTTACCTGTTATTTCTTCGTCTTCGTCTTCTTCGTCAAAGCCAGTTCGCATGCTGCTGCTTCTTCTTCTTTGTCAGCCACTGCTGCTGCTTCATCCATGAACGTCGCCTCCATTGACGGCCAGCAGCTCCTTCAGTCGACCACCCAAGTCGACAAACCACCATGACGACTAACAGTCTAACACTCGTCGACCACCCTTGCTGCTTCTTCTTCTTCGTCCAGCATCCATGAACACCACCCAAACCACCATTGTTGCTGCCCTCCCGTCGAGCTCCAGCAGCCACTGCTGCTGCTTCACCTCAACACACACACACACACACACACACACAGCCTCACGTCCAAACAACCATAACACCAAACGCTGTTGCTCCTTCTTCGTCTTCGTCGTCCAGCTTCATCGCCTGAAATCAACCGGAAAACATACAAAAAATTTCCGAGCAGATTCGAGTTATTTTGGTTTCAAAGTTTCCGGGCAGATTTGCTTCCGTTCGAGTTCGTCGTTGTTCATTTTCGGTTAGTTGGTTTAAGTTTTATTTCTGTCTGTATCTTGTTTGATATTCTCGAATTTGAAATCAGTATATGTTTGATTCATTTCTTGATTATTTTTTCAGTTTGTTTTTATTCATTTGTTCTTGTTTAGTTAATATAGAAGTGTGTTGGTTATAATGTTGTTAGATTTAATTTGAAGTTCAATTGATTTTTGAGTTTAGTGATGTGAATCTACTTGTTTGTTATGTTCAATTTGTTACTATTATTGAATCTGAAAGTATGTTTGTTGTTAAAAATATTGTTCAGTCAAAATGATTGCAGTTGTTTCTTTAATGTTCATCATATGGTTTGGTTCCCTGAACCCTTAGTCTTTGTTGTGATGATATTTGACATAATCTGAGTTTCTAGCTTAAATTTGATTAGGAATTATTATAGCTGTTGTATTTTGGTCAAAATAATTAGGTGAATTGGTTATAGCTGATGGGGGTAGAATGGTAAATTGCAGTATTTTTAGGGGTAGAATGGTAATTTCAATAGTTTCAGGGGCATTTTCGGGATTTTAAATGAGTCTTAAAAATGATTAATTTGAGTGCTCCGTCCACTAGGTACCAATAATATTAAATTAATATATTTTTTAATACGTAGTGGGAGACAAGACATAATAGTGGGAATTAATATATTTGTTTAATATAGTAGGGGACAAAACATTAAGTAGTGGGAAGTTAAAGGGGGATGGGTAGAAGATGGTGGGATTTAATTTAAGTGTTTGAAGTTTGGCTATAAATAAAGGGGAGCTGAACACAAATAAGGGGATTGGAATAAGAAAAAGGTTTTCTGAATATTAAAAAAAGAATTTTGGAAATATTGAAAGGGGGATTCGAATTTGAAGAGAGTTTAAAAGAAAGAATTTTCTGAACATTAAGAGAGAATTAAGGGTTAAACATTAACTGGTCTTTCAATCTAACAAAGGGTTCATTTTGTTTTTTCCCGTTGATTATTGTTGGTGTTTCTGGATTTTCATGTGGTTTGTTCCTTGAGTTTGGTTGGTTATTTGCTACTACTTCACTGGTTATTGCTGGATTTTTATTTTTGATTTTAAAATCTGTCACTGGTTTCTTGTTGCTGGTTGTTACTGGTTGCGGGGTGTTGCTGTTGTTATATGCTACTGCATTTCTGTTGATCTTCCTCTTCTTTTACTTCCAATACCAAGTACATGGCTGTAACCCTGTCGATATTGTAAGCTGAAATGTGAAAGCATGAATGCATATGAAGAATGGAACTTTGAAGTTTTAATTTAGCTTTTTCTTTGTTTCTTTTACTGATTTTATTTAGGCTATTTCATGTATTATTATTCTGTAAATTTCTGTCGCTTTGCATAACTAGGCATCTTGTAGTGATGTATTAAATAATACTCTGCTTTAGTTGGATTATTAGGTATTATATATTTAAGCATGCTCATTACTGTCAAACTGTTTAATAATTGGAATAAGAGAAAAATAACATAAGTTGGTCTTTAGTGAATTGGCTTGGCAAAACTAATTAGTTCACTAGCTATGAAGGTTTTAATATTGTCAACAGTAGGTTAATCGTGAACATGTAGCTAAATTTAGTTAAAGCATGAATTTAAATTAATTTCGTAAATTAGGCATTATGGCATGATTTGAGTTCAAACAAGACGAGTTAACGTTTAAGTTTAATAAACTTTCGAATATGCGTTAGCAATTAAGATTGATTCTAGTTTCAAATAGTTGTAAATAGTTAATTCCAACGGTTCAAGTCATCTAACAATGCGAGTTTAATCTAGCTATAGGATAATTAGTTTCTTTCGAATATATTATTTGTCGATTCCATATTTTATTTATAATTTCAATTTTAGTAATATTCCTTTCCGTTAACATTTGTCTTAATCTAGCATTTAATATGTTACGCTTTTTTTAAGCATGTAATTAATTAGGATTTTTTTTTCTCTTCTATTTTAGAGACAAATTTAATAGAAATGTAGTCACTTTAGGATATCCTTAAAATAAATGAGGCGTGCTTCGCCGGGCGAAAAAGGAGGTGTAACATAATGCACCTGCGACTTTTCAAAGGTGTATGATGGCCATTTTTACTGACATGGTTGAGAGGTTTGTGGAAGTGTTCATGGATGATTTTTCTGTGTTTGGTTGTTCTTTTGATAACTGTTTGATGAACCTTGATAAAGTACTTGCTAGGTGTGAAGAAACTAACTTGGTGCTAAATTGGGAAAAGTGTCATTTCATGGTACGTGAAGGTATAGTTTTGGGGCACAAGTTATCCAAAGATGATTTGCAGGTGGACAAGGAAAAGGTGGAAGCGATATAAAAATTTCCCCCACCGATATCTGTCAAAGACATTCGCAGTGTTTTGGGCCATGCAGGTTTTTATCGTCGTTTCATTAAAGATTTCTCGAAAATTTCCTCTCCCTTGTGCAGGTTGCTTGAGAAGGATGTCGCCTTCAAATTTGATGATGCCTATCTGAAGGCATTTGAGGAGTTGAAGGGAAGGTTGGTGACTGCACCAATCATAATTGCTCCAGATTGGGAGCAGCCATTTGAGTTGATGTGCTATGCGAGTGACTTGGCTATTGGAGCTGTTTTGGGGCAAAGGAGAAATAAAATCTTCCACTCCATCTACTATGCAAGCAAAACTCTGAATCCAGCTCAGATGAACTACGTAGTCACTGAAAAAGAGTTGCTTGCCGTGGTGTGGGCGTTTGACAAGTTCAGGTCATATCTAGTGGGTGTCACACCTCCTTTTTACCGCGCTCGCGGGGCGCGTGGGGAGTTTTCTCCAATTGAAGGACAGTCGAAACGGGATTTATTTAATTATTTCAGAGTCGCCACCTGGGAATTTTAAGGCGTCCCAAGTCACCGGTTTTAATCCCTGAATCGAGGAGAATATGACTCTGTTTATTATTCTGCGAACCAGAAATCCTGAGTAAGGAATTCTGTTAATCCGGAAGAAGGTGTTAGGCATTTCCGAATTCCGTGGTTCTAGCACGGTCGCTCAACTGTTTTTATTATTGGCTTAATTATCATGATTTTACTAAATACGTTTTTTATTGTATGATTTTACTACCGCTTTTACTTATTGCTTACAATTATATAAACGAATTACGCGTACGTATATTCGTATTATATACCTTTTATAATTACAGGGATCGTGTCACGCATACGTGTACACAATAAAATTGTCCATGTTATAGTTTTTATTAAAAAATCATATGTTCGAAATTTAAATTAAAATCAGGAACATCGTCACCCCTTGTATTTAGACAATGAACTGCACATCTCGGGTTATATGAAATTATTTTAACATCCTTGGAAAAATCCTTTTCTTAAATATTCGCTCGAAATTGCGCGTACGCATAATCCGAATTTGCTTTTAAAAATATAATCAGGGTACGCGAACGCATCCCTAATCGCGCCAAATATTTGTAATGGTATTATGGATTTTTCACAAATTGTTTATTATATTCACATTTTTATATGAAATTCCTGAGAAATTCACATTTAAGGGATGCCTTTAAATTCTTTTAAATAAATTCACAATTTATTAAATGTTGCCCGTCGATTATAATTTCCGAGTATAAATTATATTCATCCCACTATTCAAATTCGAAGAAAAGAATAAAAATATGATTTTTAACAAATACAACATATATATGCCAAAGAAGGAATTGTATATGAAACTAACAAAATGATTTATGAAGGGAAGAAATATTTTTAAACAATTCTTCATTATTTATTTAGTGCAAATTCTATTTCTAATTACCATTGATATAAAGTGTTGCAATTTGTGCTTGTACATCTCATCTTATTCTCATATATTTGCTTTTAATCTAATAGGCCTAATTATTTTGTTAATTCTGCCTATGGTTAAATGTAAGATATATATATATATAATCAAACCGATTGGATTCTCAATTTATGTGAACCATTGTTACTAACTTTCACATTATAACATTCCTAGGCCATTTGTTATTTTAAGAAAGAGAACAAATCTACCTAATTGACTTAATAAAGTGATATTGCATATAACATTATTCGCCATATTTTGACGTTTGCAAACATAGCGGAGGATACTAATGCAACTTCCGACTATTGATGTTAACCATAATCACTATTACGCCATATATGAATAAAATGCAACCAATCATCATCTAGCCTTAATCCACAACCAAACAATCGAAATACACTAACCACGTATTTTCTTGATATTCCCAGAATACTTTATACCTGTCTAACAATGTCGTAAGACTTAATTAATAGTCAACTTCATGCCACATTCCCTATCTTAACAATTCAACCATAACTATACTTTAATGAAATTCTGGAATAGGTAATGTTATTACAACACTTATATGAATTTCAAAAGAGAATGATCAACTGATAATTAACATGTCAAGCATACTTCTATATTAAACAACATGAAACAAAAAAAACTTGAAATTTATAATAACAAACTTAGATAAATAGAAAAATAGAATTGCAATTCAAACTTCATTGATTTGTCATGCTGAATCTCTTTCCAACATAGAATTTAAAAGATAAGTACCTGGAAATGAAGGTAGAAGAAGTAAGTTTCAGCAGTTGCAGCAGTAACAAAATACTGGCAGAATATCAGTATTTCCACAGATTTGAGCAATAATAAGACCCGAGGAACCCAGATGCACAGTAACAGTATTTTTAAAGAAACTTCAGATTTTAACTGAACAATGGAATCAGACAAATCCGAACAGATTCAACGAAAAGACAATATTTCAGATTTCAGTTTCTTTTCTGTTTCAAATTCCTGTTTCTAATTTTTTCTGTTTCTGCTGTTGTATCTGTGTCAGATAGTGTGTGTGTGTGTGTGAATGTTCTCTTTTGGCTTCTTTTCTGTTTCTTCTTCCTCTTCAGAAAATCATTTCTGATTTTCTGCTTGATTCTCTTTCTTTTTATCTCACTCTAGGTGTATTTTTTTTTCTTCAAAATCTGTATTCAAAATCTGACCTTTCTCCTAATCTCTCCTTATTTTTTCTTTTAAAATCATTTCTATCCAGCTCCCTGTATTTATACAGGGCTGCCCCTTTCTTTTCTCTCTTTCCTTTCTATCTGAAAGCTCCTCTCAAGTCAGTCCCAATCCCCCTCTTTTATACAGGTCTGCCCCATTTTTTTTAAGTGTTGCCTGGACCCTTTTCTCTTTTTAAAAATCAGAAAGTTCCATTAAAAACTGCTTTTGAATACTTTAAATGATCTTATCCTGATTTTAAGCAGCCCCATTACCCTTTGTTCCCCATTATTATCTTAAACTATAGCCACTAACATTCCACTTTCAGCTCACTATTATTATCAGATTACCTTCACTTTTTTACCGCAGATATGCCCCAGATTTCTTAATGTAATTACTGTTATTACTGCCTTAAATTCAGCATCTAACACTACAGATTTTAAAATCTGTTTAAGCAGCTATAACCAATCCTAGGATTAACCTCCTAATATAATTGTATTTAACCAACTTTTTGTAAACTTGAATTCAAAACTAACATCACAATACTATTATACTGAATTCAGCCTAATAATTCAACTGCATTTCAACATTGGACTAAAATCAAACAAACACAGGAGCATTGTCAATATACTGACAATGCCCTGTTCAGAAAACAATATATACACAACATTCATTTGAATTTACTGATTTGCAAACAAACATGATTTAATTGACGAGTATTAATCAGTTGACTAGTTACAACATTTGTCAATAATCAGTCTAAAAAAAATAGAAACAGACTGTTTCAATCAGCATTTTCAGAAACAGGATTTATAACACAACTAATCGACGAACTTAATCGAGTCGATTACACATATTATAAACAATCATAAACAAACAGAAACAATTATAATTCTGATCAAATAGACGAGTATGAGACAGTATAACAGAATTGACTAGAAAATTATGAAAAATTAAACAGACTAATGAAACAAACATAGAATACATGTAGAATACACATAAGAAATAGACAAGTACCTCTGAACCTTCAAATTTATTCAGACTAGAACTCCTCTTGGATTCGGATTTTTTGTTTGAAATCAAACAGACCTTAGTCGAAGTATTTTCAACTGAAAATACTTTGACTAAGGTCGATTAAACCTCAATCTTCTATTTAATTTGGGCAGAATCCAAAAATTGGTGTTTCTAGGGTTCTTGAAGGTTTGATTTCGGACTTAACCATTTCTGGTTAGATTCGAGGGGAACCAACAATGACACAAGGGTGAGGGAAACCTAGGGGTGATTTGGTGTTAGTTTAGAACAAATCTGGGTAAGTTCTTGTTTGGTTCGAACCTTCAAAAGAAGATTCGAAGAGTTCTGAGGGGATTCGAACCAAACAAACACCGGATCCATAACGAGGCATGCTAGGGGGTACTATGGTGTTAACTAGGGGTTGTTTGGTTTAGATCTGAGTTTGGCTCGAATCTTCAAATGAAGATTCGAGAACTTTCAGAGAGATTCGAGCCAAGCGGATAACATATTCGGATAGAGGGTGTTCAGGGGGTTCTGGGGTGTTAAGGTGGTGACCGGTGGCGTTGTTGCCGCCGGGTTTCAGGCGGTGGGATGTTAGGGCGGCTAGGGTTAGGGGTGGGTTTGAGGAAGATGATGATGAACAGTAGAGAGGGGGGTGTTTAGTTAGGGGGGTCGGGGTAAGGATTATGGGTTTATATAGGGGAATGGTGGATCGATATTGACCGTCCGATCAATCAGAATGAAAGGCCAGGATCTATTCACTTAACCAAACGATATCGTTTGGCTTAAGTTTGGGGGGACGGGTTGGACCGGGTATTGGATCGGGTAAGGATTATGGGTTAGGGTGATGAGATCTCATCCGTTGGTTGGATTTGATCCAATGGTCCATGATAAACTATGACCAAACGCTGTCGTTTTGACTCTTTTGGACTGGACCGGACCTGGGCTGTTTGGATTGGGCTGTGGGGGGGGTAACTTGATTTGGGCCTGGATTTTAATCCAGGTCCGAGTTTCCTTTTACAACTTATATATATTTTCTAATTTTATTTTTAATTATAAAAAATCCTAATAAAAATTATAAAACAATTTTTAACCTTACACAAAATATTAATTACTTTATAACAATTATTTAACACATAGTCAAAACATTAATCACACAGTGAAATATTAAAATTAGAATAGACACATATTTTTGTGATTTTATTTTTTGAATCAATTATTAAATGCATAATTAAATCCTAGATATACATGCAACATATATTTTTATTTTTATTTTCATTTTGTTATGACAAAGTAAACATTTACGGATATAAGACAAATATTTAACAAACACCACGCAAAAATTCAAAAATTGCACAGTAAAAGAAATTTATTTTATTTTTGATTTATTTTGGAGTAGTTTTTCGTGAGGCAAAAATTACGTGCTCACAGCGGGGACCAAAGTCATCGTCTACATAGATCATTCAGCTATCAGATACCTATTTGAGAAGAAAGATGCCAAGCTGAGACTGATTCGGTAGGTCCTCCTTTTGCAAGAGTTTGACCTAGAGATCCGAGATCGCAAAGGAACAGAGAATCAAGTGGCTGATCACTTGTCCAGATTAGAAAATCGGAACCATGTAGCTGAAGGGGGTGCAATCAAAGAAACATTCCATGATGAGCAGTTATTGTCAATCACCTCAGGCACAGCCCCGTGGTATGCAGATTATGTAAACTTTATTGCAAGCAGGGTGACACCACCAGAATTGACACCCGATAATAAAAGAAGGTTCCTGCATGATATGAAGCTTTTACATATGGGATGAGCCATTCTTATACTGGCTCTGTATATATCAGTTGGTGCGAAGATGTGTTCCTGAAGAGGAGATGAATGACATACTTCATAGCTGTCACGCCTCGCCATATGGAGGTCATCATGGTGGAGACAGGACCGCCCAAAAAGTGCTACAATCAGGTTTCTATTGGCCAAAATTGTTTAGGGATGCACACGCCTTTGTTAAAATGTGTGACAGGTGCTAAAGAACAGGAACGATCACAAAGAAGCACGAGATGCCGCTGCAAAACATTCTGGTAGTGGAGCTTTTTGATGTTTGGGAATTGACTTCATGGGACCGTTTCCGTACTCCAATGGTCATAGGTACATCTTGGTGGCAGTCGATTATGTGTCTAAGTGGGTGGAAGCCATTACTCTTCCCACTAATGATGCAAAGATGGTGGTAAGCTTTGTTAAGAAGCACATCTTCACACGCTTTAGAACTCCCAGAGTGTTGATCAGTGATAGAGGAACGCATTTCTGCAACAAACTGCTGAATAATGTTCTTGCAAAATATGGAGTCAAGTACAAAGTTTCCACTGCCTCTCACCCCCAGACGAGCGGTCAAGTGGAAGTGTCAAATAGAGAGGTAAAGCGGATTCTTGATAAAACAGTGAGTGAAAATAGAAAAGATTGGGCAGGGAAGTTAGACGACGCATTGTGGGCATATCGAACTGCATACAAAACTCCCATAGGTACTTCTCCGTATAAGTTAGTTTATAGGAAGGCATGTCACTTGCCCGTCGAACTTGAACACAAGGCCTATTGGGCAATTAAAAAGCTGAATATGGATGGGGACTTGGCTGGCGAGAAGAGGTTGCTGCAACTCAACGAGCTTGATGAGTTTCGTTTGCACGCACATAAAAATGCCAAATTGTATAAAGAGAAGACTAAGAGGTGGCATGACAAGCACATCCAACATCGAGAGTTTGAGCCAGGGCAAGAAGTTCTTTTGTTCAATTCAAGGTTGAAGCTTTTCCTAGGAAAGTTTAAATCTCGTTGGTCAGGCCCTTTTGTTGTGGTAAGTGTGAAGCCTCATGGAGCTATGGAGTTGCGGGATATGAGTTCAACTGGTACTTTCTTGGTGAATGGTCAAAGGATAAAACATTACTGGGGTGGTGACTTTGCACGTCACAAGACCTCGGTGGACTTGACGGATGCTTGAGAATGTGTTGAGTCATGCCGCGACGTTAAATCAGACGATGGGAGGCAACCCATTGAATTGTTGTAACTGTCGTGCCACGACGTTAAATAAGGCGCTGGTTGGGAGGCAATCCAACGATAGTAGTAGTGTTAGTTTTGTGTTTTAGGAAGATCTAACCAATGCAGGTGACAAAGGGTTGGTGCTAAGGCCATCGAACGGGGTAAGAACAGGTGAAAAGTTGAAGAAAAAAATCGCCCAGGTGCGCACCCGCGCTACTGGGCGCGCTAAACTATAAAGTTTCTGCCTTTGTCGCGCACCTGATCGCGTTGTTGAACGCGCTACTAGCACGACCGCGCTATCGGATGTGCATCTTGGCACGCTAGTAGCTCTTGGGTTCTGTATTGGACGCGCTAAATCTAGCGCGCTCGCGCATCTGGGCGCGCTAGTTCCGTAAAAAAATCCGGCGTTTTCAAGTGTATTTTCAGTTTTTCATTTTTTTTATTCTTTAGACTCAATTACCCCTTTCCCCCATCAAATAAACGCCCCCCGGTACCTGAACCCCCCATTCAACAAAAGAAAACCCCTCCCCCATTCCAACTCAAACACAAACAAAACCTTCCTCTAAACACTCCCAAATCCCAAACCCACCCGTCCCCCATCTCACGACCCCCCCAGTTCACTAGCATCTTCCCCATTCTCCTTCACCACAGGTATGAGCCCTAGTTTCTTTCTTCTTTTTTATTTCTCTCTCTATTTTTCAGATTTTTTGGTTGTATTCTTATGCCTATGTTGTAGTAGTTGTACTTAGATTTTGTAGAGAAATTGATGCAAGATGTTGTAGTGTTGGTGGATGATAAGTGTGGGATGGAATCCCACTTGATATGTGATGTTGGTGAGTGTCAGTGGGTGATTCTTGTTCTAAAAAGTTTAAAAAAGGGGTTGTGAAGGCCTAATGCCCACAAGGTGTTTATGGAAAGGTCCCAATGATCGTGATTATATAGTTTGTGACCCCTTATGCATATGAAGTCTGAGTAACCGCATTGAGTCACAAAATTTCTGTTGGGCTGTGCTAATGTGTCTCCGTTTTGCAGGCATCATGACTCCATCTAGGAAACGACACGCCACACGGGCCTCGTCAAGCAGCCAGGCTAGTTCATCTAGGTCACGAGGGGCTGCACCTGCACGCTCCTTTGATAGTTCCAAATTTGTTTCAGCCAATGCTCAGGCCCGCTTTGCAGAAAAGGCTCGTAAAACGCCAATTCCAGAGAGAGGTATTAACGTCAGACAGCTCCAGAGACACTGCCCTCACATGTATGAAGAGTTGGTGAGGCGGGGGTTGCACACATTCATCAATGAGCCCGGTGAGGGCAATGCAATGGTTGTGTGGGAATTTTATGCGAATGTGGCGAATCATGATAATGGAGTAGTCACGGTGCGCCAAAGGGCAGTGAATGCTTCTGTTGAGGCGATACAGACGGCCTACCAGCTACCTCCACCTCTAGTTGGTTATGATGACTTCTATGAATACGGCCGCAACCCAACGAACGAAAAATGGGCGCGATTCTTTGAGACAATTTGTACACCCGGGAAAGAAGTGGTCTGGATGGACTATGGGGAGAAGTTTCACTCCTCAGTACTTACCTTTGAAGGGAAGTGTTGGCTGTACCTCATAAACAACCGCTTGATTCCGTCTCACAATACTACAGAGGTCAATGGGCCCCGCGCTGCGTTGATTTGGTGCTTTGTAAATGGTCACGACTTCGACGTGGCCAAGGTGATGCATGAAGAGATATTCGTCCGCAGCCAAGTCAAAAGGTATGGGTTCTTTTTCCCTTCTTTAGTTACTCAACTATGCAGGGATACTCAGGTGCCCGAAAATCTAGCTATGGATGGGTTGGTGAAAAGGGAAGGCCAATTCCGTGCTGATAAGGTGACCACGGGCAAGGAGCCAGAAGTAGTAGAGGAGGAGGCGAAAGGTGGCCGGTCTGCGATTAGTAGCTCTGATGATTCTCATGACGGAGAGGATGCTAAAGAGAACATGGGGACAGCACCGCAGGCTCAGGAGCAAAATGTGGCAGTAATAGGACCATCTGGGATGACAACATCTTTAGGAGCTACCCGGGTGTCCCATTTTACTGCGATAGAGGCGGAGATGGCTGGTTTGCGAACCTCCATGACTGATTTGGGCACTCGAGTAGACGCGATAGCTGACCAACAAGTGAAGTCGGAAAAGAAATTCATGGGCTGGCTGCGAGCTCTGGGTCGTGCGTGCCACGTCAACCCAGACACCATCTCCGACCAGGAGTGAGCCTTCGGGGAAGTTCCTTTACCTCACTGCTCTTTCAAATTTTAAGCCATGGGGACATGTCTTCATTTTTAAGTGTGGGGTGGGGATTCCTTCATTGTATGTATGTGATTGTATCAATTGACTGTTGGTTTTGTTTTGTTTCATGCTTTGATAATTTTGATGTTGTTAAGTAGGAATCGTTGGTTTAAAATAGTTATATGGCTCATCCCGACGATGGATCCCTGTTGACGGGGTTCTTGAGGGACTGAGTCGAGAAAAAAAAAAGAGAGGAATACATTGTGTCTTGTTCCAGCTAGTGGGTATGAATTAATATAGTGCTTAAAGAAGAAGGGAGTATTTGTAGGGTGATATTGTTTATGGAAGTGAAGTGGGTTGAAGAATTTGCGCTAAAGTTGCATGTGATGTATTAAAGTGATTAGGAGGGTTAGTCCATATTCCGAAATATATCCTACCCGTCCCTTAGCCCACATTACAACCAGGAAAAAGTCCTAATTGATTTTGGATCGAGCTAGCCTACATTAGTAGAGATTTACATTAAGGGCAAGCTTATGGTACCAATTGCATGCATGTGACTTCTTTTGTGATGGTGAGTGATTTCTTTGACATATGTGAGCATATGATGTGAATGTGTGGATTGAATTCAATTTTCATTGGTGTGATTGTGAGGGCATATGATTCGTGACGGAAAAGCAAGTCTTGACTTCTGTGTAGAGTACGTTGAGGAAGTATGAATATTGCATAGCACTTGAAGAGTCGACTTTTGAGGCTAGGACTGTTCACTGCTAGGCGTAATGTATGTAAATTGTTCTAGGTGTAGGGCGTTAGGGGAAATGGTTGAGTGAAGGAACCTTTAGAATGTATAGTTTGATTGCTCGAGGACTAGCAATGAAGTAAGTGTGGGGTGTTGATAATAGGTTAAATCTAGGTAATTTGGCGATTGTTTATGCTCCCACTTGATTATATTCCAATATCATAATATGGTTAATTGATGAAAAATAGGCTCTAATTGTGAATTGTATATATTGCAGGATGAGGAGCCTAGGTGATGCCTTAAACAGTTGTGATTGGAACCATTTTGGAGCAAGAAAGACCCCTCAGAGCTGAGTACGCTTGAAGACGAGGAACATAAGTAATGAAACACAGAACTGGACATGCGCGCCCAGGTGCGCGACTACGCTACTTTTAGCGCGTACATGACAGAATCTCAACCAATTAGCGCGGCCAGGTGCGCGGTCGCGCTAGTCCAAAATCCGGGAAGAGTTATTTAGGGGCAGAATTGGAAATCTGGAGGAACACTCACTTAACATATATAAAGTTAAGCTCGCCCAAGGAAGAGAGGGGAGGTTTTTCATAGTCTAGTGCAAGAAATAGAGAGACAAGAGGCAAGGAGGAAATTTGACCATCAAGTTCTTCTTTTCTTCTCTTGGTTTTTGCTATTTGGGATGAAATTGAATCTATTTGTGATGAACACTAGCATGAGTAGCTAAAACCCATTATTCTAGGGTCATAGGTGAAACATGAATGTTGTTGTTTGAAGTTTAATTTGACAAAGTTGGTTTATCATATTGGGTTATTTATTTAATTCTACTTTTAATTATTTTGCTGAGTAGCTAACAGTGAAATACTATCTACGAATCTTTAGTTGAACTCGAAAGTGGGAACTTTAGATTGCATATAGAATTAAATAGAGCAAGTTCTTGAACCCGGGCCTCGGGGAACGTATTAGCAATTGGGATAGACATATACCCAATTGCCTTGCTTGGTTGAAATTCAGGAATTGTAAATGCATTCTTGTTAATCTTAATTCCATAGACATATAGGCATTGAGTTAACTTGAATAGCCGAGTAAGAACTCGACATATTCTTATGAGTAACATTAACCTTGTCAATCAACAATCCAGGTAAATCAATTAGTCATTTTAAGCCAAGAACATAACGCGATTGTTAACTAGCCTGTGACCCTGGAATATCCTCTCCTACTGTTTGTTACTCGAAATTGTTATGTGTTTGGTTAATTGCTCTAATTAGATTATTGCTTGGTAGTTTAGGTAGTAAAACAATTACATCTCTATTTTGTGAAAAAAACCTCTTGGATAGACAAATTAATTGAGTTTGAATTAGTCAACAATTAATCATAAGTCTTTGTGGGAACGATACTCTACTCACTACTCTATTACTTGACGATCACGTGCACTTGCGTGAGTGTTTTTGGTCGCAACAATATGACAGCAACTTTACCAGTTACGCTGAGGCTCCCATTCATACATGCTAAAAATTCCACACACAAAAAAAAAAAAATAAAGAAGAAGAAAAAAACCTCACTAATATTTGCACCTAGTAAAAGGAGGGCATTTTTGAGTCATTTCCAATACGTTAAGGGCATTTTTGGCCCTTTTCTGTAAAATATAAAAGGTAGCTATAAATAATAATATTTTAAAATAATTTTGGTTTATAATAAATAGGGTGTAATAGTTTGTTATAAGAGGTAAAATTTCCAATAATTAATATATTAAAATAACCTAAATTTTGTATGGACTAAATCCAGTAAAACTAATTCAAGTGTCTACGGCGGAAGCCCATTTGGGAAAATATGCCATAGTGGAACTAACGGCCATCACAGTAAAACCAATTTCAAGACAAACTAGTAAAAATAGCACGGTATAGCCAATTTTCGGATTGGTTATTCAAAAATAGTCAGCGTTTACGAAGTCAATGAAAAATAGCCACTATTTTGCTGCAACAGAGACCGGTCCAGCATAATATACTGGAGTTCGATGCACCTGTATATGAACTCCAGCATATTATGTGTTAACTCCAGTGTAATATACTGGAGACTGGAGCA
The DNA here is from genome assembly GCF_000715075.1 of Nicotiana tabacum. Lineage (NCBI taxonomy): Eukaryota > Viridiplantae > Streptophyta > Magnoliopsida > Solanales > Solanaceae > Nicotiana > Nicotiana tabacum. The sequence continues at coordinate 136,303,657 of NC_134084.1, read as the reverse complement.
CCGGTGCTCCAAACTCCAGTATATTATACTGGACAATTATACTTGCTGGAACTCCAGTATATTATGCTGGAGTTCCAGTATACTTATGCTGGAACTCCATCATATTATGCTGGAGTTCCAGCATACTTATCCTGGAACTCCAGTATAATATGCTGGAGTTTAAGCATACTTATGCTGGAACTCCAGCATAATATACTGACGTATTTTTCGGGGTTTAAACAGTGTTTTCGCTCAGATTTATCTTTACATGAAAAGTGGTTAAATTTCGATTACTTTTGAAACTAAGCTATTTTTGAATGACCAGTTGTAAATCTGGCTATTTTTGAATTTCTCCCAAAATAGGAATACAAACAATAGCCCATTTAGGAAATAAATACCACAACGGTATTAACGGCTAACAGGTATTCAAAATTGGGAATACAGCTGCCTGACAGCCCATTTAGGAAAATATACCATATTGGATATTAACGGCCATTCGAGTAAAACCGACTCCAAACTAAATTAGGAATACAAACTTATTACAAAAGAGTTAGTTCTATTTATACCTCGTTTGCAGCTTTAAGGTTGTCTCCTCATTACATTAGTTTCTCTGCTCTTTGTTTCTTTTCAAGAACTCAAAGAACGTCCACAACTTTGTTCGCTTATTTCTCCATCAAAGAAACTATGAGTACTCTGCAAACTCATCGCTCTTCCCAACTTCCCCATAATCACACACGCCATTCCTCACCCAATTATTATGGCAATCACCAACAACAAAGAGGCTATCGGCGTAATGTTCAAAGGCGCCCTTATTACCAGTCTTCTAGACAACATCAGAGAGTTCACAATCCAAGCACGAATTATCCTTCTTTCGGAGTTGGTTCTTACCCAACAGTAATTGATGAAGTTTTTGCTCAACAATATTGGAATCATACCTCTGCTTTTCAACCTTCTCCGCCATATTATTCAGTTGATATGGTCTTATTACCGACAGTTGTAGTAGACAACCATGGCCAATATGGGCTAATTTGGAGGTATTGTCGTGTGCCTAATTATGAATTAATTGATGATAGCTATGTCACTAATGATCCACGTGAGTTGATAGATATTAGTACTGGAATGCTTGATCATCTGATCGGTCAGCAGGCAAATTCAGCCTTTGATTTTGGCTTTCTGTATGATCATCTATTTGATCGTGAGGATGACGTGGATGGTCATGATGAGGAGAAAGAGAACGATGATGCTGTATTGAAGCATTTGAAAATAAGAACACATCATTCTCTTGCTAAGGATGGAGTTGTTTCTGATGTAGAACCCGAAACCTGTGCTATATGTCAATCTGAATATGAAGATGAGGAGAGTATAGGGAAACTGCAGTGTGGGCACGAGTATCATACGGACTGCATTAAACAATGGTTGTGGAGGAAGAAAGATTGTCCAATGTGTCGTGCTTCGGTTTTGCCTTCACAAGAACAGAGATTATAGAGAGGCATTCACTCGTCCCGATCTACCAATCATGTCATTCAATGGCACTACTGATGTGAACGTTATTTTATTTTGATTTTGGTCAATCCGTGAATTGTTTAAAGGCCAACCTGTATTTGTTTTGAAACTCATGTTATTAAACTTGATATAACATAGACAAGTTATTTTACATTGTGCATGACTTACAATATTGTCTGATACATACATTGTTCTGAACAATGTAAATAAACAACGATTTATATAATGAATATCATTGAGATTTAGCTTATGTAGACGCTCTAACATACACATATTAAACAAAATCTGTATGGTAGGTACAATTCTATCTCATTGCTGTTGTAATTTCATTGATGGTTCTTCTAATGATCGTCCGAGAGCAACAAACAATTGCAAACATAAAGAACAGACCTGATAAATTTGCAGCTTTAGTTCTCATGAACCCAACAAAGGAGAATGTAGAGAATAGCAGAAAAAATAAAACAAGAAAAGAAGAAAAAACAAGCCCAGTAGAAAGATACTTAAAGTTCGTCTTCCCTTATAAATGCAACTGAACAGATTTCATGGATTACACAATTCATATTCTATAGCTACCATTACAAAAGTTCCTTAAAATTTGAAGACATAGGTTCCTTCATCACTTGTAGAAGGTGGATCAATGTTTGTTGCGGTTCCTGCATCCACACAATAATGAAATTTTAAATCAGTCCTATATATGACATCTACTATTTGATCGCTAAAACATTTTAAACGAATGGCTAACCTTTTCTTTAGGATTTAGCTCAATGAAAGGTTCGTGCTAACATTAGAAGTTTCCAGTGCTGATGGCATCAGCATTTGCATCTCCAAGTGCTGCCTCTTTGAGGTATTTGTCAGCCAATTGAACTCTCTTCACATTCTCTTGCTCTTGGACAAGTAAGTTTCCGTACTCGAGCAGCTTGTCAATTGTCATCTTTGGTTGCTCAAAAGTTGGAGGTCCATCAATTGAGTTCAACAGTTTTTCCCCAACCTGTTCAATTCCAGTGTTTTCAATCCACTTCCTGACTTCGTCATCGTATACTCTTGCCCTCAAAGCACCAAAGAAATCTGTGATACAAACAAAATTATACCCATAAGTTATCATCATTTGAAAGTCCTTTTTTTGAAAAAGAAAATTATTGTAACACTTTTGAGTGGTCTTACCAATAGATTGGCCAGGGAAGGCGTCGACAAGCCTCACAACGTGCTCATCTGGTACGCTGTCAGTTCTGAAAATTCCCTTGCATACACCAATTCTGTCCTCTCTGGTTGGTGCCCAGTAGAACTTCTCCATACGACCATCACGGATAAGAGGAGCATACAATGTGGAGAAGTCGTTTCCTGTAACTATAATGGGGACTCTGGCATTCTCTTGCTTGTTGTACATACCGGGGAGCTGGACATTAGTCGGGTTATCAGCAATGTTCATGAGGGTGGCATTCACCATTTGGTTGTTAACTGTGTACTGTGTAGTTCCACCCATTCTACCAGCTCCTGCATCGAGATCGTTGATAAAGAGGACACACATGTTTCCTTTCCTGATTATTTCTGCTGCCTCGCGATACCTTTGCCTAATCAATTTTGCTGGCTCTCCTGCATTTCCACTTTCCAATTCTCCAGCACTCATCATGATGGGGCTGCAAATATTAAAGATGCGAACACAGTTGAGTAATTTTCATCCATTCCGTCTGACAAAATAAAGGGCACCACGGTGCACTAAGATCCCACTATGCGGGGGATCCGGGGAAGGACAAGACCACAAGGATTTATTGTATGCAGTTTTAGCCAACATTTCTGCAAGAGGTTGTTTCCACGACTCGAACTCGTGACCCCTGGTCACATGGCAGCAACTTTAACAGTTACACCAAGGCTTCCCTTCTGACAAAATGAACTTTCAAAAAATCATCTTATGTGATCAAGTCATTACTCACTTGATTCCCATCTTTCTGAAGACAAGCTCACACTGGAAAGACTTTCCTTGACCTTTGCCTCCCCATATACCCAAAATCAGTGGTACCTGTAAGAAAATTTGACAAGATTAAAACATAAAACCTTGTACCATAAACGACAGTAAGGGAAAGAGAATTTCTAGATAAACATTGTTACTATTACTGACCTTGATGTTGGGCAATTTCAAGAAGTTCTTGGTGATGTGAACAACAAGCTTGTCCATGAAAGCAGGAGCGATGTAGAATCCGTCCAATGTGTTGTCCAAGTTGTATCTGAAATAAATCAGGTGACAATTTTTCATTTATTTACATATTTTTCGGATTAATTCTATATCTTAATTTCCAAAACCCTCAACTTACTGGCGAAGACCCTGACTGATGTATTCGTAGGATTGTAAAACAGCATGGTGAGTACCAGTACCCGTAGGAGCTTGAAAAAGGGTGTCGACCATACCCTTACCCCTCGTGATATCCTGTTGATCATCGGACATGTCCATAACAAGTCCCTTCCATCTGTCCTTGTCGGTCTGTTTCTTCTCATCTATTTCTTGCTCTTGAGCTACAATCCTGAAGCTCCTGTTCGAGACCTTGGGGATGGAAGCGCCTTTGGCGTTCACATTCTTCAACGCCTTGCCAAAGAAGGCGGTGCTTGGAACTGAAGTTCCAGCAACAGAGTTGTTCAAACTCAACTGCACAAAGGATGTTTTCTTAGTAAGAGGCACTTAAACATAGTAAAATTTCTTGAACGAAGTACACAATCTACTTCTACTAGTACACAATTTGCTTCAATAAAAATCACAGGCCGTGTATAAATATAATTTCCTTTGGCATCCTATGTTGCAAATTCATAGTAAATTCTTGAACAAGGTACACAATCTAGAGCAGCTAGTACCCAAATTCTGGAAAAAAACTACACAATCTGGAGCAACTAGTACCCGATCTGGTTCAATATTAAGCACAGTTTAAGTATATCAATTCTCACATAGCACCCTATGTATCAATTTTATATGTGATCATCTCCAATATCAATGAAATTTCTTGCCACCTTTTTCTAACAATTCAACATTTCCATCAAATAAATGACAAATTCTATCTAAAGTTCTAATCTTTAACTAAGAACACATTAAAAGTATATTACTATTACTATCACCCATGAATCTCTTTTATACATGCCATTTGACAGCATGTGACCTTGCGCATAGCGAGAGACAACCTCTTGCAGAAATGCAGGATAAGACTGCGTACAATAGACCCTTGTGGTCTGGCTCTTCCCCGGACCCTGCGCATAGCGGGAGCTTAGTGCACCGGACTGCCCTTTTATTTGACAGCATGTGACTACTTATTAATGTACATAAGATACAAGCCAATAGATCAACTTGAAATTAATTTTGTTTCTAGTAGAAATTGACTGCATGAGATAGACAAACTAACCTAAAAAAAAACGCTAGAATCATAGTAAACAGAACAGATTCATAGAAACCTAGACTAAAACAAACTAAAGACAGTTTAGATTCTACATTATTTAACTACTATAATAAGCAAGTTGACAAGTCTTGAATTGTAAAGAGAAGAATACAGTACCGGTACTTTGTTGGCAGATGCTACAGTTGAGACAGAGGCAGCCATTGTTTTGACTACGCTGAAAATCAAACAACTGATCAGTAGCTCTTAGTATTTGGTGAGACAAATAGGTGATTGTTGAATAGAGATGCGAAGGGAGAGAATATTTATAGCACGAGTTATTTGGAGTATATGAGAAAGAAAATTATGTGCATTTTTGGATTACGAATTCCTAATGGCCACACGATGGAGGATTGGCTATATTACGTGGACATTTTGGATTACGACTTTATTATGTGACATGGACATTGCCTTTTTCTCTTTTTTATTCTTGAATGTACTGGAGACTATATTAACAACAAAATGGAGTCTTCCCGGAACTAGTTGGTTTTGAGGTCAATATTCAAGCTACTTTTTCCTCCATAAATGTTGTTATTTTCACAGATTTAATTTCTTCTTGTTGAATAAGAAAAATTGAAACAATTATTCTACCACAATTTTGAAGGAAAAAAGAAGAAAAAATTAAAATGGACAACAAAAAAAAGAACTTATATGTAGGAGAAAAGCCTAAGACCGCATGGCTGCTTGAGCAAAAACTAGAACTTACTTCAACTTAACTTTTGGAAGTAATTGACAATTTACTCCATATTTAAGAGTGCAATGGTCTCTCACCTTCTCCCCGAAATTTTTTTGAATACCACCTATGTTCCGAAGAAATTTTGAGTGCATTACTCAAATGGTCACTCAATTATCCCAAATTATTTCCTAAAATCACTTTTCTTTCATTTGTAACAACAAAGTCACTGAACTATGCCTATTGCACTAGATTTTCCAAATTTTAGAGTGTCAAATACCTATTTTACCCTCTAAATTATAAACATTTATCTTCTTTTTATTTATTTTAAAACTTTTTAGTATTATGATTTTTTTCCTTTTTAATTTACATTATGGACTTACCTATAGAATAAATAAATATTATTTATAAATTAAAAAAAATAAAAAGTACCTAAGCATATATAATGCCGAAATAACAAAATAATGAGCATAGTAAAAAAAAATTAATTAGAATAATTTATTAGAAATAATAATTTTAGAATTAACAACAAAAATTTAAAAATTCATTTGCACAATTCAGAGTGAAAGAAAATAAAGGTTGTAAAATATATATTCCATGCACGTAGTATAAAAATAATTATTTAAATAAATATATTTTTATAATATACAATATATATTCTTGAAAATTATGCTCAATTATATTATATATATTCCATGCACGACTTAATATAGCATATTTTACCATATGCAGATAGTTCCCCTGCTTTCCTCTAACATAAATTTGTGTCGTCAGAAAGTTGGTAGAAACATAATAATATAATTGAGCGTAATTTTCAAGAATATACAATGTATATAATTTATTTAAATAATTATTTTTATATTACGTGCATGAAATATATATTTTACAACTTTTATTTTCTTTCATTCTGAATTGTGTAAATAAATTTTTGAATTTTTGTTGTTAATACTAAAAAGTTTAAAAAGAATAAAAAGAAGATAAATGTTTATAAATTAGAGGGTAAAATAGGTATTTAGCAATCCAAAATTTAGAAAATCTAGTTTAGTGACCTTCTGAGTGCATTAGGTATAATTCAGTGACTTTGTTGTTACAAACGAAAGAAAAATGACTTTAGGAGATAATTGGGATAGTTGAGTGACCATTTGAGTAGTTGACTCAGAGATTTTATAGGCTTAAATCTCTTCGGATATTTTAATTGACCGGCAAGGAAAAATTTCACATTAGAACAACTGAGCTCCATACTTTTCAATTTTATAGCCCATATTTCAATTTACAATCAACTAGCCCAAATATAATAGGCTAAGATTCAACATCCAACTCAAATAGGTTCTCAAAATTACTATTAATTTTTAAAAAAGATTCCTCAAGCTGTTAAATTAATTTTCGAATCAGTAACTGTGACACAAATATTAATTCAACAAACCAAATTCATTTGGGTGGTGAAAATTAGATTTTTAACAAGCTTAAATATGTGGGTTTAAATTCCGAATTTGATTTTGTGAGAAATTTGGAGTGGGTGTTATTTAGACTTGTTAAAAATAGTATAAGGAGGTTGTATATAAAATTTGAAGCCATTTAATGGAGATTTGGACGGGTTTTGAACGCGAATTGCAACTGAAAATCGTGGAAGAAGTTCGTCTACAGACGTTTGTATAAAGGTGTATAAAAGTGTATTATAGTGTATAAGGTGTGTTTCTACACTCATATACACTATTATACAAGATTATACATAATTATACAAAAAACTGACTTCGTCTTCTTCATTGCGTCTTTTCTGAAATTTAACTCAAATCTTGCTCAAATTTACTCCAAATCACTTCAAATTTAAATTTTGAACTTTTTTTGATATTTTTAATCAATTGGAATAATACCCAACCCAAACAACTAACAAATTCAAAAAGATCCATTTTCAAAAGCAAAGCTTTGAATGGTCCTCAATGGTGGACTTCTACTCTTTAATTTTCTTACATTGCAAGCAGGTGACACAAGAGGAGAAGCAGAAAATACACGACCCTTGAAGCATATGTAGAAGATGTCAGAAGAAGAGAGATTGAAAGCAATGGTTGTGAGAATAAAGAATTAACTCCATAACTTTTAGAAGCAATGGTTGTAAGAACACAATTTTGAATTTGCAAATGCTTTCAAAATATTTACAATGTGGACTAAGTGGGGTAAAATTTAAAAACATGGGCCATTTTTTGTTATGGTGTGAAGTCATATGTATTTTCTTGTAATTCTTTCTTAAAAGAAAGGCAATGTCGGCCTTGAAGTGTAATAATATGTAGAAAAATTTTATTTTGTTGAATCTTTTTGCCTCTTTTATGTATTTACTTCTTTATATTTTGACTCCCCCTAGTGAAAATATAAAAAGAAGTATTGTTCACTAATCATTTGTCAAAATAAATTCAGCGGTATTTGTACGGATAAAGTTCGATTTTTTTAATCAGTTTATAGATCTACCACCTTTAATTTGTCATCTCCATTTTCCTTTTAATAACTTGTAATTGATTCACTTTGCTTTTGTATTCAGTTTATATATTCTATTTCTTTAGAGAAAGGTGACCATGTTGCAACTCTGCCTAAACATCATCCCTTTGCACTTCAAACATTTTTTTGAGGCAGCAATATTGGCCATAGTAAAAATTTATATCCCAAATTCTAGAAGCTCCTATTTATTCTGAAGACGCGAATAGGCAATTTTGTTAGCACAAAAGCTAACCATGGCATCCACTTAGCTGCTTTCTGACCAATTGTATATCCACAACCTTGGAGAAGTTGTCTTCTTGTTTTTCTTGCTGACTCACTCTCAAGGCTAATAGTCTAATAGTCTCTCGGGGCTGACCCACAGTTCATGATAATGCATTTAAAAACAGTGAACTCTGGTATCCTGGCCGAATTTATTGTTTATATCTCTTAGCTTATCTATCTATTTATTTATAATTATCTATACTATATTAAAAGCACGACGGCCTTTAGCGAAATATTGTTCGCCTTTTTTACCATATAAAAATAGAGTTTATATTGGATAAAATAGTAATTTAAATATTTTCCTAATATATAGAGATGGTCATTTAATTATTTTCCTATTATCTAATATTAAAATAAACTATAATTCTGTTTATTAAAATTTTCCATTCTTAGACTTTAATCACATGTACCTTTTTTCCAAGAGCTATAGGGCAAATCTATCATTCCCTAATCTCAAAAAGATCAAGGGATTATATTTTTTAATTTGTGTTATTTTCCAAATCGTTGATGGATTGTGGTAAGTAATTTTTGTGTTACTTTTTTGTTTTTGATATTAGATACAAAATAATAATAATTTTTACAAAATATTCCATATAATTTTAAGGACTTTTACGATGGATAATTTTTTCTTTTATTGAACTAGCTAAAGTGGAATTAACATTATATCAATTTTCGGAACTCAATTTTTTTATATCTCAAACACTTTATTTAATGCTGCTTATTTTAATTTTTTAAAGCAATATATTTATTGATATATTGCGCGTACCTAAGAATAGTATTGCATTAAAAAATGAGAAGCCCCTAAATTTAAAGTTGAATTACAAAAATGCCCTTAAAATTAATAAATCACTTTGCCCTTCACCAAAAAAAAGGAGAAAAAGACCCTCTAAATATAAATTAAATTCCATACTCTTGAAAAGGCAGCAATGAACTTATTCTCAACAAGTGACCAGACATGGCTATTCACATTTAATATTGTCGTTGCTTCACCGGCACTTAATTTCTTTCATGGGTTCCTTTTTTAAAATATCATTTTATCATTTTCAAAAGACTTCGCAATGCACTACTTGTATCACTGAGTTGTACAAAGATTCAATCCACAGAGAATAACTCTTGAGGAGTCGCTGGAGATAGGAGTTCAAAATGACTTTCTGGATCATAGTCATCCTGGGGTAAAACTTGTATAATATAGAAAGTATATAGCAGGGTAGGAATATGTAAAGTCAAACCAATGGATCGGATGAAACAATACAATGTTTGAATTAACAAAATATGAGTTGAAGAATTGTCACGACCCAAATTCTCCCCCATTAACTTGTCATGACGGCACTTAGTCTCTACGACTAGGTAGGCCTAATATTTGCGGAAAAGAAGTGAAGAACATAAAGATTTACAACTAACAGTAACAGATAAAGTAAATAAGACATTGGAGATGCCGCTCGACATATGCAATAACCACTATCGAAATACACAATATGCCCTAAACCCGAAACATCATGAGTCACAAACTACATAAAGAAAATAGTATCTCTATACTCAGAGTCTAACAAAAAGAAACATGGGAAGTATTTGACATGGAGAAGAGTAGAAAGGGCCTCCGAGGTCTGCGGACGCGGCAGATATACCTTGAAGTCTCCAAAGCTGTCTCGACTCACCGATAATATGGCTGATAAACAGTACCTGGATCTGCACATGAAAACATGTGCAGTAAAGGGCATGAGTACACCACAACGGTACCTAGTAAGAATCAAGCCTAACCTCGGTTGAGTAGTGACGAGGTCAGATCAGGGCCCTACTAGTATAGATATAATAGGAACAATAGAGAATGAAATATCGTAGTAAAATAAGGATCGAAATCTGACAAAGGAAATCATAGAAGGGTAACAACTCAGTACACAGAGATAACAACAGGGGGATCTCCGAGATATCGTCTCGTAATCCCAAATATAAATGTGTAGGGGGATCTCCCGGAATACTGTTCAGTAGTCCAAAAGTAAATAATGCAAGACAGTGGGATCTCATAGAATACCGTTCCGTAGTCCCAAAATAAATATGCAGGGGGATTTCCCAAAATAGCATTTCGTTGTCCCAAAAGTAAATACACAGCTCAAACAATAGAATTAACAGGTACAACATAAAATCCTACAATTTAAACTAAATACAAGTCAAGAAAAAGTAGGAAATTCACTAAACATGCTGCACGGAGTTCAGATAAACAATTAAGCAGGTAGACGTGCTATTCTAAGCTAAAAGGATACTGCACATGCTGAGATAACTCAAATAAGAAGGAAAACAGGTTATTACTTAGCAGAAATCGGGTTTTTACAATAATTAGCCAGTGAACGTACTCGTCACTTCACGTACACGGTGCTCACATATCAAAAACAATACCAAATCCTAAAGGGAATTCCCCTACACAAGGTTAGGCAAGCCATTTACCTCGAACCAAGCTCAAATCAATCCGTAAAATTGCTCTTTCCACGAATATCCGACTCCGAGGGGCCCAAATCTGGCCAAAATCAATTGCATATCATAAATATAACTACAAGAACTAATTTAGTAAATGAAATCAAAGCTAAAGGAAGAAATTGGAAAATCACCCCAAAAAGTCTTCCCGAACCCACGTCTCGGAATCGGGTAAAAGTCATAAAATATGAACATCCATTCATTTACGAGTCTAACCATACAAGAATTACTCGAATCCGACCTCAAATTACCTTCTAAAACTCGAAATTTTAGTTTATGAAGTTTCTACCATTTTTTCCCAAATTTTCAACTCAAATCCCTAATTAAATGATAAAATTTACTATAGATTAGTAGGATATAACCATAAAGAATTTAAGAATTGTTACCGACAAGCTTGCTCTGAAAACCCCTTAAATTTTCGCTTCAATCCAAGCTCTCTAGGTCCAAAAATGGAGAATTAAATCAAACCCTCGCACTTAGCCCTTTTCTGCCAGTGATTTCTCTTCTGCAAGGGGGTCCACCGCATCTGCGGAAAATCCATTGCAGGTGTGGACTTAACTTAAGTCCTCAAGGTCCACATTTGTGATAAGGTGGCCGCACCTGCACGTGCGCACCTGCGGTCCTTCATCACTTCTGTATACATTCTAGCACATCTGTGGGCATCGCAAATACGGAACTTACCTCGCACCTGTGATCTTTGGTAACTCCTCCATTTCTGCTTTTGCGCTTGCTTCCGCAGGTGCGAAAACATTAGAACTCAGATATTTTCAGCAATCGCATAAGTCTAAAACTCATTCCGATAAGCATCTGAAACACACCCGAAGCCCCCGGGACCTCAACCCAACATACCAACAAGTCCTAAAATACCATACGAACTTAGTCGAACCCTCGAATCACATCAAACAATGCTAAAAACACGAATCACCCTCCAATTCAAACTTAAAGAACTCGAAACTTCAAATTTCTTAACCGATGCCGAAACCTATCAAACCACGTCCGATTAACCTCAAATTTTGGACAAGTCATATTCCACATTACGGGTACTCCAACTTTCAGAATCGAATTCTGACCCCGATATAAAATTTTTTACTTCCTGTCCAAATCTCCAAAAATTTCACTTTCGCCATTTCAAGCCTAAATAATCTACGGACCTCCAGAACACAATCCGGATACGCCCTTAAGTCCAAAATTACCCAACAGAGCTAACGAAATCAACAAAACTCCATTCCGGAGCCGTCTTCATACAGTTTCGATTACGGTCCAAATCATAAGACTTAAACCTCCGTAAATGTCCCAAAACACTCTGAAAACTAAAACGAAACCTCTCGGCAAGTCCCAATAGCAGAAAATAGATAAGGGAAAACAATAAATAGGGAATCAGGGTTATAACTCCCAAAACAACCGACTAGATCGTTACAAGAATACATCTTCAAAAAGAAATGACGAAAGGCACGTATAAGGAAGAAGAAAAATAAAATCTACAAACCTAAGGTACATATACCAACTTGAAAACCATTTATCAAATAGCCAGTAATCCAGTATTTCATGAACGCATAAAATATATAGAAGTTGACTGTCACTTTGTTAGAAAACTGCAAGAAGGACTAATTTCTTTACATCATGTATTTACCAACGACCAGTTTGCAGATATTTTCACAAATTCTTTAACTGGAATAAAACATTCAAACCTGCTTAGCAAGTTGGCAGTGCATTCCTCCCTTCCAACTTGAGGGAGGGTATTGAGATTGGTTATACATTTACCTCTTGAACACAGACGTATTTATTCTTTCCTTCTTTTCTTCTTAGCTTTTCCAGTTAGTTAATATTGTTAATAGTTGTTATTGGTTAGTGGTGTTGTTATTAGAGTTAGTGGACAGTTGTTGCCAGCTATCAAGTGAGTAAGTGAGTCACGTGTATAAATAGAGTATTTGGGCATTTTGTATAGTGTAATATCATTTTATATTTTCCCAATTATGCTTCACAAATTTCTCGAAGCTTCTCATCTCTTTCTTCTCTCTTAGCTAGGGTTCTGCTCTTCCTCTATTGGAGCTCATCTGAGCTCGATTTTATCTCGTTCATTTGTGATTTTGTCAATATGACTACGAATAAAAACCTGTGCTTCCAGTCATTATAGAGACAGTTTATAGAAGCAAAACATTAACTCTAAATGTAATTGCTGACAATAAGTAGTTGGCAAAAAGATGAAGAAACAAAAGATCAAAGAATCTTGAATGAATCCTTCCTACTCTCGTTTTCACATTTTTCGGCAAATTGAAATTTCGTTCTCCATTTTCAAGTTTACGAATTTTAAAAGAGTTAATTTTATCCATGGTCAAGAACTTTTGTGTTTGTTACCCAAAAATCACTTTTCTTTTTTTGGTTACGTAAAAATCATTCAACTTTTTGTTCATTACACAAAAGTCACTTTTCTTTCTTTTGTTACACAAAAATTATTTTACTTTGCTCTAGTTATCACAAAAGTCATATTTTTACTTGAAAAGTCTATTATGCCCTTATTATTATATAAACCTTCATATTTATGTAATACCTTCTATATTATATACTATATAATATACTTTTACCTATGTATTTTATTTATAAATAAAATAACTTAATATTATTTTATTTATTATTTTTATAATCTATTCGTATATTAATTTTTTCTAACTTTAATTTTCAAGATATATTAGTAGTATAAAATCCCCAATTGTTCAGGTAAATCCCCAAAAGAATATCCCAGCTAGATTCGCATATAGAGTTACCTAGGGATTTTCCTTCAGATTAACATATGATTTTTTTCATCATTTTCTTTGTTTGTTTACCTGCGAATTTTCTCACGGAAATGTACTTGCCAATTTTTTTCTCTACTAATATATATTAAAGTTACTGACAAATTTAATAACGCTACTAATATATCTTAAAAATTAACGTTAGAAAAAATTAAATATATGAATATATTATAAAAATAATAAATAAAATAATATTAAGTTATTTTATTTATAAATAAAATACATAGGTAAAAGTATATTATATAGTATATAATATAGAAAGTATTGGGCATAACGGACTTTTCAAGTAAAAATATGATACTATATAATATAGAAAGTATTGGGCATAACAGACTTTTCAAGTAAAAATATGACTTTTGTGATAACTAGAGCAAAGTAAAATAATTTTTGTGTAACAAAAGAAAGAAAAGTAACTTTTGTGTAATGAACACAAAGTTAAATAATTTTTGCGTAACCAAAAAAAGAAAAGTGACTTTTGGATAACAAACACAAAAGTTCAATGATCGGATAAAATTAACTCATTTTAAAACTAATAAGTTTTGTTATGAACTTTGTAAAGTCAAACTAGGTGCATAAAGTCCAACGATTAGGTGCATATGTAAATGTGAGGATGACTTCGGGTGTCTGTGAAAGAAGAAAAAAAAATAGGAATGAGAGAAACGTAATTTATAACATGAAGATGAGAGATTGCAGAATCTGAATGTTTATAAAAATAACTTCAATTAATATTATGTTAGCGCTATTAAATTATTAGAAATTAAATCGTTGAGACTTGCAAAATTACTTGATTAAATACATTAAAATAATGATCCTTGTTCACTTCTTTCGTTATTTCTACATGCAATTTATTATCTTTGCATTATTTATAACAGAATAATTATTTGTTAAAAAAAACCTACACATGCTTGCATGTGGGAATAACATCAAGGCTTCTACGCTAAGGAGTCGTTTGGTTGGGAAGAAATTATCACATAACTAACTATCTCGAGATTAATTATTAGTTATTCCACCTTTCCATGGTGATTAAAAAATATTACAATTCAGGGATAATTAATCCGAGAATTAATTATACCGTAATTTTTTACCAACCAAACATAGGATAAACTCTTCTTAAATTTAGTCCCGGAATTAATTATGTCTTATCCCTCATACCAAACGAGCCATAAGGGGTCGTGGTGTGATATCCCATAGGATTAGTTATTCCACCTTCTATATGGAATAACTAATCCCACCATTTTAGTGTAAAAGTTATTCTAGAATTAGCTAATATCCCAAACCAAACATGGGTTAAAGTTAATCCCAAAATTTATCCCGAGATTATTATTCTTATCTCATGTACCAACAGAGGCGGTTGAACCCCAAATCAGGTAAGGCAAGGGCTTTAGGCCCCATAAATTTGAAGGCCCCACTTTTTAGTAGTTTTAGGTTTATATATTTATTTTCATTTTAGAAAATTTAAGTATTTAATGTGAACAACTATAATTTTGTTGTGGAAAAGGAAAATAAAAGTTTACTTTTACCGTTATTGCATATTGGGGATATATATTGTTACTTTTTACCGCCTTTGCTTTTTTGGGATTGACTTTTTTTTTCGTATTTTTTCACAACTACAGAGTTGAGACCCTCTTGCCTTTTTCTTTTCTACGTTAAAAGCTTTATGATAAATCTTACTCCTTCTTGTCAAAAGAACTACAAGACTCTTATGATCCTTCTTTGTGGATAACACACAAAGTTGGTAAGTACAAAAAAAAGTTTAATGATAATTTTTTTCTTTCTTGTCAAGCATTTCTTTTTCTACATATTGTACTTGGGACTGATTTTCTACAAGAATGATTTTACAGGTTTTCAAGCACAAAAGTATTAACAAGTTATTTGGGATCAACTTATCAATTGAATTAGGTTCTATTGTTCTAATCTTTGGCTATTTTTTTAACCTAAAATCTGTCATTTTTTATATTTTTACTTTATAAATATACTGTTATTTTTTGTTATTTACTAGAGTTTAAATATGTCTACTAGAAAATATGAATTCCGGTTATGTAGAACTTCAAAAAAAGAGAAGAGTTTAAACTTTAAATTAACTTTATTAGTTCGCCTAGAAAAATAGACTTTAAATAAAATACATATAATTTTTTTTAAAGGAACTTAAGGCCCTCGTTACAGTTTGGCTTTAGGCCTCGAACTGTATTGAGCCGCCCGAACTGTGTTGAGCGCCTCTGTGTACCAAACAACTCCTAAATGAGAACGAATATAATACGGAACAGTACCGCCATTTTTTTTATTTATTTTTTATAATTATCAAGCATCTTCTTGATCGGTACCGTCCATAAGGCTGGCCTAGACCTATCCACTGCTCTCCCTCCATCCCTCTCGAAGCTGAACTCCGTGTTTTAAAATACAATAATGGTGGTATTTGTGGAAGCTAAGTTTCACAAAGGTGTTTGATCAAATTGTGGATGTGGAAAATGATAGTACGTAGATGTAAATCCGAATCATGTGCTTCAGACTTCAGAGACTAGGCACTAGCTGACTAGATGTGTTAATGATTGGGGAAAAAAATAAGATTAACACTTACCCCTAATCATGTGGATGAGATTGTTTAGTCAAAATGATTACTTAATTGTTGAAGTCAAAGATGCAATCATCTAAGGCATCACTAAGATAAAAGAATAATTAATCAGTGCAATTTCTAAATATAATTAATATGCCCTAATTATTGGCTGGAAAAATGATTAGTTGCTTCAATTTTAAGCACCCTTAGTTTATACTTAAAATCAGGTCTTATTAATGAGGGTAAACGTTTTGCATTTGCATCAAAACTCAACATGGAGAGTAAGAATTGTGACTGTTCACCTCCATATGAAGTTCAGCGTAATGAGAAATATTGTTCTATATCCCCTGCTCATTGTCCCAAGACTTGGCCTGAATTGGTTGGATTTTCAGGTGATGAAGCTGCAAAAGTGATTTTAGCAGAGATGCCAAACTTACTTATCGAATTCATTCATCCGCCTTGGGCTTTAACTCAAGACTTTAGACCCTCTAGAGTTCGGATTATTGTTGATCGTTTTGACAAAGTTAGTATGTCTCCAAGTATTGGCTGATCCTCTGCAACTTGTTTTTCTTTTAGTCCAAATGAATGAGTGTTCTTTGGACTGTGGATTAGCACAAGATAGAGCCATTGCCTTTTCTAAGTCCTTTTGTTTTGACTTTTCTTACCTAATGTTGCTTTTGTTTCGATTCTATTATTATTTTGCTGTTGTTATTTCTTTTTCCTAGCTTCTTCACTACTGTATTTCCTTTTCAAATTGATGTGTTTATGCTTGTCTTGAGCTGACGGTCTATCAAAAACAACATCTTTACTTGCATAAGGTAGAATTAAATTTGCATACATTACCTTCCTCAAACCTCACTTATGGGATTACATCGGATATATCTTGTTGTTTGTTTGTTTTGACATTTTCCTAAAAAGTTTGGTTTTGTGTTACTGTTTCAATTAGTGTGTAACTTGTCAGGATTGGTTTCTATTTTTTTGGCAAGTGACTAAGGACTGACTGTTATTCTTATGAAAAATTGATATTGTATAACCTTTGTAAAAATAATAGCCGAAAAATTTGTCTAAAATTTGTATATATATACATTTTGTATCTTATATACAACAATTATATAAATTTTATATACTTTTTCGACTACCAGATATAAATAGTTTCTGGTGTGGCCTAAAAGTGATAATACTATTTACATTACTATGCAACACAAAAGAGACATTATTGTCCCTTTTTGTCTTCTTGAGCCGAGTGTCTTTCGGAAACAACATCTCTATTCCTTCGAGGTAGGGATAAGGTTTGCATATATAATACCCTCCCAAGACCCCACTAGTGGGATTTTACTAGGTCGTTGTTGTTGGTGGTGGTGGTGGTGATGATAGGGGTGGGCGTTCGGTCACTTTGGATTGAATTTAAAATTTCGGTTTGGATTTTTGGTTTTTGGATTGAAGAAATAAAAATCCAAATACAATCCAAATAAGTTCAGATTGGATCGGATTTTTTAAGTTCGGTTTTGGATTAATCGGTTTGGATATTTTGCATTTTCGATTTTGAACCTATAAGTTGAGATGTTTCTTCTTTTTATAAAAAGAATATCCAAATGAAGCACTCTTATTAAATTGTCTGAAAAGTTCCCCATTCTCACCGCAATCATCCAAATAAAGTATTCAAATAATGAAATTAGTATCAACGAAATGTAACAAAGACATTAATACGCCTGATAAGAAGTAGCAATAGTAAAACTATATCCAAATAGAAAATATTATGACAGTAACTAAGTAACTAATAGTGAATATATGAGATAACATCTAATGGGTAGGGTATCAAACGTATTACTACGTACTAGCATATGGTTAATGAACTAAATATAAAGTATAAAAATTTCGGATTTTCGACTATCCAAAAATCCGAAGTACCAAATCCAATATCCAATTTAAAATCTTAAATTTTAAAAAATTAAATTCAAAATCCAATCCGTAAACAAAAAATCTAAAATATTCAAATTTCGGGCTTGCCCAAACTATGCCCACCCCTAGTTGTTGGTTTCTTTCTCAAGAGTTTATTCATATTAACAGAAGAAAAAGAGTGAATTTATCATGAATCAAAATCTTGGGAAAAGAAGAGATCATTTATACATACTCAGCATGAAACTATTGCAGGTATCCTGCTAAAAGAATTAGGAACATTGGAAAAAGAAATCAAAAAAAAGTATTTGTATAAAATAAGTACTCCAATTTCTCTTCCACAACCCAATGAATCCTAGCTAATATTTGCCATGACTAACTATATGATTGAAAAATTCACCAGTTCTCAAAAAACCCACAAAATCAAGATTCATTCCATTGGCGATTCTCACACTTGTAAATACAACTCAACCCAACCAAAATATCAGCAATGGCAGCTTCTGTCTTCTCTTTATCCGAATAATGCAACGTCTGCAGCAACAAAACAGAGGGCTTAATATCAAATTTAGTCTTCTCCAAATTCCTCTCAAGCTGCCAATTTATAGTGTTATGTGCCATTGGCGCTAGCCATTCCATAATATGTTTCAAAGCCTCCCTCCACCCCTCGGCCAACGATTCGTCCTCATCCATACATTTCAAATTCTTGCTCAATTTTGATCTCACTGTTTTTTTCAGGTTGTCCGGCAACATTTGGTACAGATTTTCTCGTGAATTAAGGTCTACGGATTCGGATGGATTCGAATATTTCTCTACTAATGTGATTACATTAGCATAACGTAACGCGAGCCCTGCACCGCCCACGGTTGAAGGCCCTGCTGCATGAAACACCCTATTGTTTTTCGCCAATTTTTCCGATCCAAAACCTTCATCTTCACATAGAAAAAATATCGATTTTCGGCTGTAAAATCGAACCAAGGTAGGCTTAGACGTCGTTGGAATCGGCCCCGACCGCGAAATAATCTGTTCCCTTATTGGTTCAATCAAACAATTCTCTGGTTGGACTTTAAGAATCTCTTTCTGCTGAGATGAACGCATGTTACGCAGTGAAACAGAGGGAAGAACAGGAATGTAAGGACCAAAAATGACACAAATTCGAGCGTAAATTATGCAGACAATACGTGCCAGGTGACCAACACTTTTATCAAACGTTTGACTCCACAATGAAATCTCTCTGAGCTGTCGAACCTGCTTCCTTTGCTGTTCCAGTCTCTGATTAAACATGTCGCAATTCACTTTCTGCAATTGCCCTGCTGTTGTTTTCTCCTTCCATTTTTTCATTTTCCTCTCTGATATCTCCAATTCTGTTAAATTTTCCAATGCTGCGTACAAACCAGACGTGGCATTAATCAATTTCTCCATTTTGTCAACCCTTTTTTCAATCTCCTTTGACCCATATTCCAGTTTCCCAAAATCAATAATCCCTAGCTTGAGATCCGTGTATACAAGATCAAAACGATTCAGGCCAAAATCATTGCATTTATGGCCTAATCGTGCTACAGCTGCCGCGGCTTTATCAAGATCCTCAAGCCTCTCAGCACATGCAAGGCTTAAAAGAAATCCTTCATCTTTGGAATTCAAATATGCAACCCCTTGTGATTTCATCTCTGTTTTCAGCTTTGAAATTGCAGAATCAGAAAGAGATTTGTACAAACAGAGTAATCTTGACATGATTTTCGCCGTCTCAAATGCCAAGATTCCCATTTGGTTGGCCTTTTTACTATTGGAATCGCTGTTAGCAAGACCATGATCTCCCATTTTCAAGCTCTTATTATTGTCTGTACTAAGCCAACCCATTTTTGCAAAACCAACCATTGTTTAGATATAAGGGTGTAATAAGAAATAAAATGTTTTTAGGTATTGTCAGGAGTATTTATAAAAAATGGTGGAAGCTGGAGGATTAATGAGTAAGGAAATGGAAGGTATTTGAGGAAGAGAGGAAGGAGAAGAGAAATAGCTTCGAATGATCTTCATTGGGTCTGTATTGGATTATGATTACGCGTTTGGACCGTTGGACATATATATGATTTTCTTGAGATTTTTTTTTTTTTTTGGAGAGGGGGGGGGGGGGAGGGTGATAATATGAAAAGGAAAAAAAGGAAATCTTTTGACAGGTTGGTCAATTGAATTTACTGAAGAGAGGGATTGGATTCTATTGTTCCTAGCTTGTTGGTCTTCTTGTGCAGTAGTTGAGGGATGGGTGCCACGTTTAAGGAATCTCGTTATGTCTGTTAAGAAGCAGTTGGATTCACTGATTGTCAAATGTTGTTCGACTACCTGGTTGGTTTTGTCTCTGAGTCCGTTTCTTAAAAAAAAAGAAAAAAAGAAAAAAAAAAGAGAACTTATCCGTATTCGGTTTTTATATCTATCATACTAATTTATCACACTGAGAAGGGATTACTCCGTGCGTTTCAGATTATGTAAATTTTTTTGCTTTTCGAGACTCAAATTAGGAAAACTCTGACTAACATTTTCAAATTCATATTTTCATCATATTAACTTTAAAAGAATTGCAATTAGTAATATTTTTCGTATAGTTTTTGAATATTTAAATTTTAATTTTAAAATATTGAGTTAATTTAATCTAATTTAGCTTTAAAGATTGTCAGATTGACTTTCGAAAAGCAAAAAAATTCACATAGAGTATTCAACGTACTAATATAATTTAGCGAGTTGTATTTAAAGACATATGTCATATATTCATTGAATTTATATAAACACCGAGTAAATTTTTGCTATTTATTGTAGATGCCTGAAGGCAAAAAAGTGTGTCAGTTGCCTATATTAAGGCGATTAAGGACATGTATGATGGAGCTAAGACTCGGGTTAGGACTGTGGGAGGTGACTCGGAGCACTTCCCAATTGTTATGGGTTTACACCAAGGATATGCGTTCAGTCCGTTCTATTTGCTCTGGTGATGGACGCATTGACACGACATATTCAAGGAGAGGTGTCATGGCGTATGTTGTTTGCTGATGATATAGTTCTGATTGATGAGACGCGAGGCGATGTTAACGAGAGACTGGAGGTTTGGAGACAAACCCTTGAGTCTAAGGGTTTCTAGTTGAGCAGGACTAAGACAGAATACCCAGAGTGCAAGTGCAGCGTTGAGTCGAGAGAAACGGGCTTGGACGTGAGGCTGGGATCACAAGTCTTGCCCAAGAGAGGCAGTTTCAAGTATCTTTGGTCAGTTATCCAAGGGGATGGGGAGATCGATCGACGAGGATGCCACACACCATATAGAGGTGTGGTGGATGAAATAGAGGTTAGCATTTGGAGTCCTGTGTGACAAGAAAGTGCCACCGATATTCAAAGGTAAGTTTTATAGAGCAGTAGTCACACCGGCCATGTTGCATGGGACAGAGTGTTGGCCACTTAAGAGCTCAGATATCCAAAAGATGAAAGTAGCAGAGATGAGGATGTTGAGGTGGATGTGTGGGCAAACAAGGATGGATAAGATTAGGAATGAAGATATTCGGGAGAAGGTGAGTGTGGTCCCTGTGGATGACAAGATGCGGGAAGCGAGGCTTAAATGGTTCGGGCACGTGCGAAGGAGAAGCCAAGATGCCCCGGTCAGGAGGTGTGAGCGGTTGACTTTGGCGGGTTCGAGAAGAGGGAGAGGGCGACCTAAGAAATATTGGGGGAGAGGTGATCAGGCAGGACATGGCGTGACTTCAGATTTCCGAGGACATGACCCTTGATAGGAGGGTGTGGAGGTCGAGTATTAGGGTGGTAGGTTAGGAGGTAGCTAAGCATTTTTCTACTTTGTTTCGGGTGAGAGGCTGGTCTGATAAGGTTTTGTCCTAGGCTGCTAGCGATTATTGTTGTGTCCACACTATTCTTCCGTTTTTCATAGTACTAGGCCTTATTCACTGATTTTTGTTTATTGTTTTTCATCTATTTTCTGGTTCTTATGATGTTGCTATTATTGTTATGGTTTCGTTGATGGTACTGATATATTGTCTGTTTTTGTGTTCTTGAGCTGAGGTTTTTTTTCCGAAAACAACCTCTCTACTCTCCGAGATATGAAAAAGGTCTGCGTATAATCTACCTTCCCCATATCCCACTTGCGGAAACTCAATGAATTGATGTTTCCCTTGGTCCTTACTTTGGTCTAATATAGAGCTTGAAGGCTCATTCCAGTACGTTTAGAATTCATCTATAGAGGATAATTATGAACATAACGGCAACACGTTGGACGAACCGTCACTCAATATTGACCATCTAAATATGCTTTATCGTTTAAGGATCCGCCTCAAGAGAAAAGCAAGGAAAAAGGATATTACACTTTTGACAGTCATCTTGTGGAAACACTCACAACGTTTTTACCATTAACTTTGTACTGTTATATGTCGTGAAAGAAGTGGATATAAGCGTTTTTTATATCCTAAAAACGGCGAAAGTAATATTGGAATTCATTTTCCGATTAACATAGGAGATCAAATCAAAATCTGGCTGCGTATAATAATAAATTATTATTATTATTATTAAAATAGTATTATTAGTGCTAAATTAATCCCTGTATACTTTTACCAGTCTATAGACTAGAACATAATAAAGGAAAACTAGACAGGATGAGTATGTGTGAAAAGATATAAATAGATGGACAAGTAAATTTTCTTGCGAAAAATTTTCTATTCAAATCCAAATCTGGCATTGTATATTTATAATTCCTTATCTTCTGGTAAGATGATTACTAGCTAGTCAAACCTCAGATCTATACAAATGCTATCATGCACAATCAACTTTCATGTTCATAAAAATATTATAGAATTATCCATTTCATTATTACCGAATTTTTAGTAGCAATTTGCATCGGTCGCAACAGTATAATGATTAATTTCTGATATCAAATTGAGTTTTTTCTTCTTAACGTTTGACCCCAATTTAGTACTCTATTGTTGGGATTTTAATTATATGATATGCTTAAAATATGGTGAATGGGAAATGAAGGGAAATAAAAATTTTAAGTAAAATTTTAAGTTTCCCCCATTGGCAAAGGGACATTGTCCCATATTGGAAGAGGAAGAGGTTTTTTATGGGTATATAAACAATTGCTCTTCTTCTAGCTCTTAAAGAGTTGAGAAGAAGGCAAGCCTCACGCCGTCGTCGATGCTCGCTCGGCTTCGGCTTCGAATTTGGATTTGGTCAAACGATTGATTGATTAATTTTTTGGACCAAATTTATTTGGTAATAGTAAAATAATAACATAAATGTTATTAAATATTTGTTTTAATAACAGAATATTAATATTAAAATAAATTCAATCCGTTTTTCAGTTGTGTAACTGAAAATTAAACTACCTTCTTCAATTTTCCCTCTTTATTTTCCCTCTTTATTATTGAGTAAATAGTCATTTATGTTATGACATTTATGTTGTGGCCGTTTTGCATAAACAGCCATTCTGAAGAGTTGCACCTCTTCAGATTTCAGCCCAACTTTGGCTATAAATACAAGACTATTCTGCTCAGAATTTCTATACAATTTTCTGAGTTTCTCCTCCTTCTGCATACTTTTAACATCAAACAAAGCAATAGTAAGTGTGATTTGCTACTGAACTTTGTGTTCGCTGAAATACTGGGTTTGGAGTACCACTACACCAGTGTATAATTTGTTCTATCCTGAGAGGAAATAATCCATAACCTTGGGTACTAGGAGGAGATTAAATTCCTTAAGGAAAGACTGTGCATTCAGTGGGCTCGGATTAAAATTCTGTTTCTGTTTTTCATTTCTGTTTATGTTCATTTATATTTTTCAGAATTATTTTACAAATACAGTTTACTAACAAGCTTAAGGAATTTAATATATTTTTTATATTTGTACTTATTGTTTCTGGAGAGTAAAACTTTTGTAGTTTTGTACTCTATTGGAGATTAAAATCTACGTGATTTTAACGTTTGTGTCATTCTTTTACAGAAATGACTAATGATAATGTGAACCAAGCTGTTTCAATGGTGACTGCCAATGCCTCAACGAGCCGAACAACACCGGCAGCATTGGCACCGGCGGAGAAACTTGAAAAATTTTTCGGGATTGATTTCAAGCGCTGACAGCAAAAGATATTCTTCTACTTGACTACTCTAAGTCTCCAGAAGTTCATCAAGGAAGATGTTCATGTGCTGTCCGATGAAACCCCAGAGACTGAACGTTTTTTCGTGATTGAGGCGTGGAAGCATTCAGATTTTTTGTACAAGAATTATATTCTAAGCGGGCTGGAGGATGCTTTGTATATCGTCTAGAGTGGCGTGGAAACGTCAAAAAAACTGTGGATTGCGCTTGAAAAGAAATACAAAACTGAAGATGTCGGGTTGAAGAAGATCGTTGCTGCAAAGTTTTTGGACTACAAGATAGTAGATAGCAAGTCTGTTATTACCCAAGTCCACGAATTGCAAGTGATTATTCACGATCTCCTTGCTGAAGATATAAGTAGAATTAACACTAGTGTGTGGTAGTATTAATTTTATTATGTTTACTAATAGAATTTTCATTGAAGGTCTTGTCATCAATGAAGCATTCCAAGTAGCAGCGATGATTGAGAAGTTTCCTCCATTGTGGAAGGACTTCAAAAATTATTTGAAACACAAACGCAAGGAAATGTCCCTTGAAGATCTCATTGTTCGGTTGAGAATCGAAGAGGACAATAAAGCTGCTGACAAGAGAGGCCGTGGAAACTCAACAATAATGGGAGCAAATATTGTTGAAGAGAACAAAAAGAGGAAGAAGGCTTCTGGAACGCAACCCAAGCAAGAAGCGGTTCAGTGAAAATTGCTACAACTGTGAAAATGCCTGACACAAATCTACGGAGTGTCGTGCTCCGAAGAAAGACAAGAAGAAGGGTCAAGCAAACATGGTTGAAAAGCATGATGATGTTGATGACTTGTGTGCCATGCTTTTCCGAATGCAACTTGGTGGGCAATCCTAAAGAGTGGTGGATTGATTCTGGAGCCACTCGCCATGTTTGTGCTGTTAGAGAAGCTTTTGCTACTTATGCTCCTGTTGGACCCGATGAGACGCTTTCTATGGAAAATGCTGCAAAGGCCAAGATTGAAGGATGTGGGAAGATAATGCACTTCCGGCAAAGTGGTGACTTTGAACAACGTCCTTCATGTTCCCGAGATTAGGAAGAATTTAGTCTCTATTGGACTTCTTGTTAAGAATAGTTTTAAATGTGCATTTGTATCCGATAAGGTTGTAATAAGTAAGAACGAGATATTTGTAGGAAAAAGTTACCTCACTGAGGGCCTTTTCAAACTGAATGTAATGGTTGTTAAAAATAATAATAAAATTTCAGCTTCGTCTTACTTACTTGAGTCAAATGAATTATGGCATATACGTTTAGGACATGTCAATTATAAAACCTTGTGGAAAATGATTAATTTGGAAGTATTGCCTAAGTTTGAATGTGACAAATCAAAATGTCAAGTATGTGTGAAATCTAAGTATGTTAAACATCCTTATAAGTTAGTTGAAAGGAATTCAAATCCTTTAGACTTAATTCACACAGATATTTGTGACATTAAGTCAATACCATCCCGCGGTGGAAAGAATTATTTCATAACTTTTATTGACGATAGTACTCGATATTGTTATGTTTACTTACTTAATAGTAAAGAAAAAAATAATAGACGCATTCAAGCAATACAAAAATAAAGCTGAAACGCAACTTAACAAGAAAATCAAAATGATAAGAAGTGATATGGGTGGTGAATATGAATCTCTTTTTGAACAAATATGTTTAGAATATGAAATTATTCATCAAACAACTACCCCTTACACGCCCCAATCCAATGGGATTGCAGAAAGAAAGAATCGTTCATTAAAGGAGATGATGAACGCATTATTGATAAGTTCTAGTTTACCACAGAACTTGTGGGGGGAAGTTGTTCTTACGGCTAGCCGAATACTAAATCGAGTACCCCATAGCAAAACACAATCCATTCCATATGAAAAATGGAAAGGAAGGAAGCCCAACTTGAAGTATTTTAAAGTGTGGGGGTGTTTGGCAAAAGTGCAAGTTCTTAAACCCTAAAGGGTAAAAATAGGACCAAAAACCATTGATTGTGTTTTCATAGGATATGTGACTAATAGTAAAGCATATCGATTTCTGGTTCATAAATCAGAAAATCCCGACATTCATAATAATGCGGTTATAGAATCAAATAATGTTGAGTTCTTTGAAAATATATATCCGTATAAAAGGAATGTGAGTCGATTGGTGAAGGATCTAAACGACCTTAGGAAGAAACAAAAGAAAGTACAATTAATCAGGAGGATCCAAGACATAGTAAACGTCAAAGAACGTGTACTTCATTTGGACCAGATTTTGTGACTTTCTTATTGGAAAATGAGCCTCAAACATTTAAAGAAGCTATGACTTCTTCGGAATTATTGTTTTGGAAAGAGGCAGTCAATAGTGAAATAGAATCCATATTGAACAACCATATATGGGAATTGGTTGATCTTCCTCCTGGAAATAAACTTTTGGGTTCTAAATAGATTTTTAAGAGAAAAATCAAAGATGATGGCACTATTGATAAATTCAAGGCAATGCTCGTAGTCAAATGGTATAGACAACGAGAAGGTCTTGACTATTTTGATACATACTCTCCAGTTATGAGAATTACGTCCATATGGATGTTAGTAGCATTAGCTGCAGTGTATGGTCTTGAAATTCATCAAATGGACATTAAGACAACCTTCTTGAATGGAGATTTGGAGGAAGAAATCTACATGGAACAACCTGAAGGGTTTGTGGTTCCAGGTAAAGAAAAGAAGGTCTGTAGACTTGTTAAGTCCCTCTACGAACTACAACAAACACCCAAACAATGACATGCAAAATTTGACCAAACAATGGTGTCAAATGGTTTTAAAATAAATGAATGTGTGTACATTAAAAATGTTCCAAATCACATAGTATTATTTGCTTATATATAGATGATATGCTGATAATGAGTAATGACATTGCCAACATAAATGCGACTAAGCGCATGCTAACTGACAAGTTTGATATGAAAGACTAGGGAGTTGCTGATTTAATTCTGAGAATTAAGATCCATAAGACTTCTCAAGGTCTGGCATTGTCACAATCTCATTATATTAAGGCAGTGCTTGAAAAATTCAAGCACTTGGGCTTTAAAGCTGTAAAGACTCCAATTGACTTGAATCTTGCATTAGTAAAGAACAAAGGACAAAGCATATCACAATTGGATTATGTTCGTGTGTTGGGTTGCTTAATGTACATCATGAATTGTACACGACCAGATATAGTTTGTTCTATAAGTAAATTGAGTCGATATACGGGCAATCCAGGTCAATCTCATTGGATGGCAATGAAACGAGTTTTAGGATATTTAGAATATACTCAGGGCTTTGCTTTGCACTACAGTAAATATCCTGCGGTGATTGAGGAATACTATGATGCAAATTGGATCACCGGTTTAGCTGATTCGAAGTCCACAAGTGGATATGTATTCACTATTGGTGGAGGAGTGGTATCTTGGAAGTCGTCCAAACAAACTTATATTGCCCGCTCTACAATGGAGCCTGAGTTCATAGCCTTGGATAAAGCCGGTGAAGAAGCTGAATGGCTCCGAAATTTCTTGGAAAACATTCCATTTTGGCCCAAACCATTGGAACCAATATGCATACATTGTGATAGTCAAGCGGCAATTGGAAGGGCTGAGAGCGTTATGTATAATGGTAAATCTCGTCATATACGATGAAGACATAAAACCGTTAGGCAATTACTCTCTATAGGAATTATCACGATTGACTATGTAAAGTCAAGCGATAATGTGTCGGATCCACTTATAAAAGGCCTAACTAGAGAGGTAGTTGAGAAATCATCAAGAGGAATGAGACTATGGCCGAGAACAAGTCATAGTGGTGGTAACTCAACCTAGAAGACTGGAGATCCCAAGATCTAGGTTCAAGGAGATCAAACAAAGTCACTAATGACGGTTCAACATTGTCAACTAAACTTTTGGTCCATTCTCATGATGAGACAATGTTCAAGTACCAAGGATAAAACATTAAGGCTTTTTAATGATTTCTAAATTTGATACAGAGTATATCAAATAGTGTATCTACGGGATGACACGTTTAGGAATCACCTATGTAAGTGTGAAGTATTAGCCGTTTCACGGAAAACTTTGAAAGGCCAATTCTCTACGCACTAATGAAACCATGCAGTGTTCATGACAGAAACGAACACAACAATAAGAATCAAAGACAGTTACGGGTTGGTTGTGTGACTTATGGTTGTCTAGGTATACACCAAAGTTCGACGGTTCAAAGATATCAAATCTACCAATTGAATGAGCATATCCGACATAAGTTCACTACGGAAAGTTCAAAGGAAAACCTACTTCCCGATGCAATTAATCCTTGATTGCGCATCACATAATTTTTCATGCATATTTTCGTGATATAGCCATTCTCCATTCATGTGGGGGATTGTTGAGATTTTAAGTATATGATATGCTTAAAATAGGGTGAATAGGAACTGGAGGGAAATGAAATTTTTAAGTAAAATTTTAAGTTTCCTCCCTTGGCAAAGGAACATTGTCCCATATTGGAAGAGGAAGAGGTTTTTTATGGGTATATAAGCAATTGCTCTTCTTCTAGCTCTTAAAGAGTTGAAAAGAAGGCAAGCCTCGCGTCGTCGTCGTCGCTCGGCTTCGGATCGGCTTCGGCTTCGGCTTCAGATTCGGATTCGGATTCGGATTCGGATTTGGATTTGGTCAAATGATCGATTGATTGATTAATTTTTTGGACCAAATTTATTTGTTAATAGTAAATATTAACGTAAGATTATCCGTATTTGTAAACGGATATTTTCCAATCCGTGTATTGATAATTTGGTAGCCGGATAATGGTCTTCCCTCTTCAATTTTCCCTCTTTATTGTTGAGTAAATAGCTATTTATGTTATGACATTTATGCTGTGGCCGTTTTGCATAAACAGCCATTCTGAAGAGTTGCACATCTTCAGATTTCTGCCCAACTTTGGCTATAAATACAAGACTATTCTGCTCAGAATTTCCATACGATTTTCTGAGTTTCTCCTCCTTCTTCTGCATACTTTTAACATCAAACAAAGCAATAGTAAATATGATTTGCTACCGAACTTTGTGTTCGCTGAAACACTGGGGTTTGAAGTACCACTACACTAGTGTATAGTTCGTTCTATCCTGGGAGGAAATAATCCACAACCTTGAGTACTAGGAGGGGATTAAATTCCTTAAGGAAACATTGTGAATTCAGTGGGCTCGGATTAAAATTCTATTTCTATTTTTCATTTCTGTTTATGTTCATTTATATTTTCCAGAATTATTTTACAAATACAGATTACTAACAAGCTTAAGGAATTGTATTATGGGGCAGGCGAAATTAATTGATGCTATGTGGTACAATAATTGAACTATACCGACCTGAAAGTAGAGAGAATTCATATTTAAGTTTCTCCTTTCTCCCAAAATATTGATACCTTATGAGAATTTTGCAAGAAAAATGTCCCGACAAATTATATTTATATACATTCACTTGAGAACATGGAATTTAGTACTGTAGGCCTACTAAGATAATACCTTAATTCAGAAAATTTAACTGTGTATAACAATAACCACTATATTTACTTGTGCTATTTCTCGTAGTTCCTTGGACACTTTCAAAATATATTCAAATATCGAATTGTTACCGCGAATAAGTGTGTCTTATATCTGAGAGGAATCTTTTTTCCAGAAAAATATTTAATGACAAAGTAATTTTTTAATGCTTGCATTGAACCCCGACTATATTCGAATTCGCATCGTATAAGACCTCATTCGAGGGAAACCCTCTCTACCCAGGATTCCCTCACTCTAAGGAAATAACTCGGCCTTTATTTTCCACAAAAAAGTTACAAGATTCCAAGTTGGTTTTACATCTATTAATCTCCTCAATTCCAACTCCATATAAAGTAGTCTTCTTACTAGTAACAGTTAATTTTCCCCGGTTATTAATCTTTATTGAAAGAGAAAGCAATAGAATAGAATTAGTCAGTGTGAAAAAAGTTTACAGATGGACTGAAACAGTGAAATGGAGAGTTTGGCATTGAGTTCCTTGAATTTTGTGGCCAAGTCTTTGGCAGAGAGCGGAAAAATTAACTAGTGTTTTCATCTTGAACGTAACTCTATGTACATGTATAATGGTTGAAAGAATTACAAAAAAAATACACGTGACTTCGTACTATAACAAAAAATGGTATATATTTTTAAGCATTACCTAACCTAGCCCATATTCTATATTTTTGAAAGTACTAATAAATTCAAAATCTATATTTTTACAACCACTCTTCTAAAAGCTATAAAGTTAAATTTGTGTTCTTACGACCATTGCTTTCACTCTCTCTTCTTCTCGCTCTTCTACATATGCTTCAAGGGGGCATCCACCATTACTGCTTCTCCCCCTGTATCACCTGATTGCAATGTAAGAAAATTGAAGAGCAGAAGTCCACCATTGAAGGCCATTCAAAGCTTTGCTTTCGAAAATAGGATTTTTGAGTTTGTTAGATGTTTGGATTGGGTGTTGTTCCAATTGATTGAAAATATCAAAAGGAGTTTAAAATCTAAATTTGAAGTGATTTGGAGTAGATTTGAGCAAAATTTGAGTTAAATTTCAGAAAAGACACGAGGAAGAAGAGGAAGTCAATTTTTTGTATAATTATGTATAATCTTGTATAATAGTGTAAATGAGTGTATAAACACATCTTATACACTTTTATACAAGCGTCTATAGACGAATTTTTCTACGATTTTCAGTTGCAATTCTTGTTCAAAACCAGTCCAAATCTCCATTTAATGACTTCAAATTTTATATACAACCTCCTTATATTATTTCTAACAAGTTTAAATAACACTCATTCCAAATTTCTCACAAAATTAAATTCGAAATTTAAACCCACATATTTAAGTTTGTTAAAAAATCTAATTTTCATCACCCAAATGGATTTGATTTGTTCAACTAATATTTGAGTTACAATTACTAATTCGAAGATTAACTTAAAAGTTTGATCAATCTTTTTTAAAAATCAAATAGTAATTTCGAGAACCTATTGGAGTTGAATACTGAATCTTAGCCTATTATATTTAGGTTAGTTGGTTGTAAATTAAAATATGGGCTATAAAATTAAAAAGTAGGGAGCCTAATTGTTCTTATGTGAAATTTTTCCTGAAATAAATTTTCAAAAATATATGTACTACTTTTGCATTTATTTTTATTATTTAAATAAATAAGTGGATTTATACTGTTAATTTGAAATTGTGAATATTTATTCGAATTGACAAACCGTGTCAGTTGATATACTACTGTACTTAAAAATGTTGTCTTTTTTTTTTTTTGGCAACATTAATTGCTTTCACTTTCACAGATACTGATATGCATAGTCATACTTATTTCGCAGTCAATTATTCATTTCATAGTCATTTTCACACTAAGGTAATATTCCATTTTGAAACATTTTTCGCCTACAACCAAAAGTTTCATATCATCCTTACATCAACATACTCCCTCCTCATTAACTTCTCTATTTATTTTAATGAAAAAATTGTAATTAACTTGATTATTGAACGATATTTTATTTTTTTGATTTTGATTAATTAAAATATACTATTAGAAATTTATTATTTAATCATAACTTTATTTCCCGATATTATTAGTCATAACGAATGAATACAATTTGGTGCAAGAATAAAAACACATATATTTTTTTAAAGAATCTACTTATGTCGGTTAAAGAACAGTAGGATTCTCTGATTTTTCAAATGTTATTCAAGTACATAATGTTTGGATTTGTGTGTGAACCTCGGATTCTTGACTTGGTCTTTAGTTCAGTTCCCATCTTCAGTTTGTCATCTCATTCCACTACCCTTATGAATAATTGCAAAAATGGAAAATGACAAGAGAACTTCCGCTTAAGCTCTAAATGTAGTTGTCACCTTCAAAAGGTTACTTGAAATTTATGAGTTCTACTGTGACCTCAAGTTAATATACAATAATAATCATGTTCACAATCAAATATTTGTTGCTGCATATACAAGCTCTGGTCAAAAGCTATTAGGTTTACGTGAATCCACTTTATACATTGTGATCCGCCCCTTACTATAATTTCCGGTTATCAAGAACATTTTCGAGCGTTTCCATTGCATCTTCATTCTAACCATTGTATTTCAATTATTTAAACCTATTTTCTTTTTCTGGCCACTAAACTAATTAAAGTCTATGCTGTTGCGTTGGAAAATTCCCTATCCTTCTGTCTGAAAAGAAGATTACTAACTTGCCAAATGTAATCATCTAAAGAGCTCTTTGAATTATTAGACTCGTTGACTATAGCAATTTTTATAATTAATGTTATCATGCTCAATATTCAACTTTCTTGTCTACACATCATGCAGAAAATATTAAAATTATTGATGCCATTAATTGTCAAATTCTTTAGCAGTGGCGGCACTGATCGCAAGTAGGAATTCCCGCTTAATTAATTATTTCTGATAAAAATGATTTTTATATTTTTATGTTTGCACTTTAGAGAATTTTAACATTATGTTCAATAAAATTCGTATTAATCCACTTTACAATTATTATTATTTTTATAAAATAAAAATTAATTCCTTTAATTGTAGTAATAGAAAAATTTACGTCTAATTTTATATAGTAACTAAAATTATAAAAATTATAAAATAATTAGTACTGTATAAGTTATTGAAGAAGGAGTACTTAAGGAGAATTGGATGTGTGAAAATGGATTACGAATATGAAATTGTTGACATCGTCAAGACTTGACCGAGAACATGAGAATTAGAATAAGCTTTTCCTTGAGTAGAAAATAGACAAAAATCAAAAGATTAAACAGCTTAGTTATCCGACTTAGAGCCCTTTTGGCTTAGCTGATTTACAATAGATGATAAGCATTAGGTGCTGAAAAACACTTTTAAGTGCTGAAATTGATTTAAAAAATAAATAATTATGTATTTGAATAAAAATGCTGAAATTAATAATATGCATATGAAGAACTGGGTATACGAAGAGTTTTGTTTTAAAAAAAAATATTTTAGGGATAGAATAATAAATATTTTAGTCAAACTTAAAGTGCTTATAAACTGAAATTTGATAAGTTAGGGGATACCAACTTATGGCTTTTGACTTATTTTTGGCTTATAAGCACTTTTAATTTTACCAAACGCGTAAATTAGCCAAAAAATACTTATAAACCAGTTTGATCAGCTTATAAGCTTAGCCAAACACACTCTTAGCTATAATCATGCATATCTGAAAGTGAAAGCAAGAAATGGTGCCAAAATATAGAAAATTGTCTAAGCACCGTGATTTTCATCTAACACGGTTTGTTAATTCGGAAGCAACAACGATCTTTCCTACTGCATTTTCTCTTGAACTTATCATCCTTCTCTTAGACGCCTATTGAAACAAAGGATACCTCAAAAGATAAATTTAGAATTTAAAGTTTATGATGATTTTAAGTTAATATATAATGATAAAACACACATATATATATATGTGTGTTTTATCATTATATGTTAACTTAATTAATTATAAGCTTTTAGATAATGGAATACTGTTTTAGACACATTATTATATTTATATATATATATATATATATATATATATATATATATATATATATATATATATATATATAAAACTTGAAACACAGATTAGAATTTATGTGAATCATTATGGACCCCAACACCTGAGATACATGGTGTACTGTTTACTAGTGATGACCCGATAGGTCATTTTCAATTTTAATCTTTGTTTATGTGTTTCGAGACCACGATTAGCGCTGTTTAACCTTTCTTGATTTGCTTGCGCAATCCGTGTCTTTTTCTGGAAGAGTTTTATGTGAAAAATTGATAAAAATGTGAAATCGTGCTTTAAAACTCATTTGAGTTGACTTGGTCAACGTTTTGAGAAAATAATATCGGATCAATGTTTTGACGGTCCCAGTAGGTCCGTATCTTGATTTGAGACTTGGACGTATGCCCATAATCGAATTCGGAAGTCCCTAACTTAAATTATCGCCATTTGTTGAAAACTAGAAGTTTAAAGGTTTAAAGAAATTTAAAGCTTGACCGTAGTTTGACTTTGTCGTTATCAGGTTCGGATTTTTGTTCCGTAACTTGGTATAAGTTCATTACGGTATATATGACTTGTCTGCAAAATTTGGCGCAAAACAAAGTTGATTTGACGTGATTCGAACACCCGATATGAAAATTTCATGTTCTTAAGTTTCATTGAAAATTTCATTCGTTTTGGTGTCCGATTCGTAGTTCTAGGTGTTATTTTAGTGTTTTGATCGAGCGAGAGAGTCCGTATGATATTTTGGGGCTTGTGTGCATGTTTGATTTGGAACCCTGAGGGATCGGATTAGTGTCGGATAGGCTTTAGAGTGGTTTTTTGACTTAGAGGAATAACTGATGCATTTTTATTTCTGGTTTTGTCTGCAGATCTCGCATTTGCGATCACATCATCTCATTTGCCAGCATGGCTCAAGGATTAGGGTTCTCGCATTTGCAATAGTGTCAAGTTCGCATTTGCGAACAAATTATTCGCATTTGCGATGACAACAGAGGTATGAATTATTCGTATTTGCGAGGACTTTTTCGCATTTACGGGGTTCGCAATTACGAACCCTAGGTCGCATTTGCGACATCTGCGCCAAGGCAAAAGTTAAGAATAACGGGAATTAGCTCATTCTTTCAAATTCTCAACCCTAAACACCTTAGAGGCGATTTTCCCAAGAGACTTTCTTCCTAAATTCTTTGGTAAGAAACTTTACTCTATTTCTTTTCAATTACCCATTACATCTCATAAGTTTTCAACATTATAAATTGATGACGCCCAATTATGCCTTATAAAAAGGACTAAACGGTTGCTGCAAATATAATTCGAGTATTTATCCCAGAGTCGAATCCTCAGAGAATTAACCTACCAATTACTTTTGTTAGGCTCACTAAATTCTTTGTAATCAACTTCCAAGATATTTAAATAACAATTGGTGATGGTTTAACTAACTATAACTGAATAAAAGCACGTAAACAAATAGCTAACTATGATTGAGTTGCAAACAAATAAGAGAATGATCTAAGGTTATGATTTTCCCTATTGATAGAATCCCTTCCTGTTATGTTTCGCATAGATTTTCCTAATCGTCTCTATCAATCATGAGCACTGTTATTACCGTAAATCTCTCCTGAGTAATCACGACAATTTACTAGACGCACTCTCCTAAGTTACGCTAGCTGGCTTTTATTACAGCTCACTTTAGATCGCACCCAAGGCTTTGTTATCCCTAATCCCGCCTTTAAACCCTCGGTTATTGATCCCTCATATACTTTGGGAGTGGTGTTGTTCAACAATTACCTAAATATGCACTCTTTCCTGAGTAAGACATAATAAATAGGCACAACTAATTGAGGATCCTATCAATTAACTACAACAAGAACGTAGTTGAAAAAAATAGAGATTAAACCGGGAAAACTAAATTAACATAACACGAAGTTCATCCTTCAATAGGTTCCATCAAAACCCTAGACTAAATATTTAGCTACTTATAGTAAAGCAAGATAAAACCACAAAAGTATTCATAATGTGCAAATAAAGATAACAAAGAGAAGATTGAAAAACTCTAATGGTTGATTGCTCTTCTCACACTTGTTCTTGCCTCTAATTCAGTCTAAAAACCTTAATAATGTCCTTTTGGGCGAGCTAGAACTCTTATACGTTAAGTGGAATTACCCCCGAACTTCCAAGTTTACCCCTGCATTATATTTTTCTGAACTAGACTAGGGCGCGCTAAACTAGATCATCATTTTAGCTCTTCTTTTCTCTCTTCTTTCAACGTACTCAGCTCCAAGGGCTTCCCTTGCTTCAGTTTAGCTCCAAACACAGTCCTAAGTCCTCATAAGCGCAACTCGCTCCTGCAACACATGAAATTCACAATTAGAGCCAATTTATCATCATTTAACTATCCTAGAACAGTGAAACATAGTCAAGCTGGGACATAAATAGTCGCCAAATTACATGAATCTAGCCTATTATCAACACCCTACACTTAAATCATTACTAGTCCTCGAGCAATCCACCACACTCTATAAAGGTTCCTTCACTAAGCTTTTCCCCTAACGTATCACACCAAGAACAAATCACCAAAGTTACATCTAGTAGTGAACAATCTTTGCCTCAAAAGTCGACTCTCACGTGCCGTGCAATATTCTTACTTACTCAAATCACTCTATACAAAAGTTAAGACTTACCTCCTTCGTGAATCACATGCCCTCACATCACACAAGAGAGTAGTTCCACAAATAATAATATTAAGATCAATTACGAACTAAGATAGATAAAATTCGCTCACTCTCAAAAAGAAGATTCACATGCCACAAAGATGTACCATAGGCTTGCCCGTAATGTACTACTCTACTAATCGAACCCATTCAGTCTAAGATCAGGTAGGTCTTTACTTGGTTGTAATGTAGGCTAAGGGACGGGTAGGATATATTTGGATATAGTGACTAACCTCCCTAAGCACTTTTAATACAATCACATTAACCTTCAAAACCATACTTATGTCAAACCAAACATTCCACCACACTTCTATTTATAACATCCCGCTCCATTAGGTGCAATTGTATTAGGTCACCACTTATCACTTACTACATTTACTCATTCTCTTTTTTTTTCCTTTCTTTTTAAGTGGTGCTTATTCTTTTACTTTTTCCAAATACTGCACCTTTTCTCTACTTCAACGGTTCCACTCAAAAACCAAACCACCATCCCACACTTTAGCTTTTGCATATTTCATAATCATTCAAGTGCTCATGGGAGGTAAAAAGGTTCAAACAGATGGGCCGTTCAAACAATTGGGTAAGGTTCGTAATGTGGTTGCCAAAGAAACAGGCTTATAGGCTCAATGGGGTTAACTACGATGTATTACATTTAGGTGGGTCTACTTTATATATCTGTCTTAACAAAGAAATGCCTATATCACTTCTAAGACTGAATAAAGCTTCTATTTCGCTTTGCAAACACACGGGGCAAGTCCTAGGCATCAAATGCATAACATAGAATATAGTATAACTCACACACACATGGCACATGACTCATATCAGATTGGCTTATCAAGACACTCTCGCTTGAGTATTCAAGTAAGCTACAAACATATAATTTAAGGCACTCTAGCAAGAATCAACCATTTAGACTAAGCGTTACACTCTAGTGTCTACTGTGTTCAGGTGTATCAACGCCAAAGGTTTCTCTTTCTATTTCAGCTCATAGCCCATCAATACTAACTAAAAACTAGAAACAAAATAAACAAAAACTAACTATACTCGGTTCAAGCAAAACCCTTGGAAAAGAACCGTGGCCTAAAGAAAAACCAAGGGGGAGTTACTACACTACCTAAAAAATAAATCTTTTTGGTATTTTTTTTAGACTTATTTACCTCAAGAAAACTGTCTAGAAGATCCATCATCAGGAAGAGTCCAACATATTTCTGTTTTTTTTTCACGTCGACTTAGACCCTCAAGAACCCCGTCGAAAAAGATCCGTTGTCAGGACAAGTGAACTTACCTACTTTAAACTTACCTAATTTGACTATTACTCAAAACCACCAAAAACAATCAAGAAAAACAAGAAAAATATCAAACAGTCAAGTTGTTACATATACACACATACATTGAAGTATCCCCCACCCCATACTTAAAAGAAAGACATGTCCTCATAGCATACAAAGTAAAGCACAGTGAGGTAAGGGAACTTCCCTGAAAGATCACTTTTGATCGGAGACCGTGTCTGGGTTCAAATTGCAAGCACGACTCAGAGCTCTCAGCCAGCCCAATATTTTCTTCTCCGATTTCACCTGCTAGGCAGTCATTGCGTCAACACGTGTACCCAAGTCAGTGACCTAAGTACGCAATCCAGCAACCTCCTGCTCCAAAGCTGTGAATCGGGTAACCCGAGCAGCCCCAAATGGTGTTGCAGTCCCAGATGGCGCTACAACTGCTGCAATTTGCTCATGGGCCTGTGGCTCGGCCTACACATCCTCCTGCTCAGCCTCATCTTCTTCAGAGTCATCAGATTCACCACTATCATCACCACCCGTTGCCATCGACTTCTTCCCAGTAGTGATCTTATCTGCTTGGAACTTGTGGTCTTTTGGCACTCGCCCATCCACATCCAGATTTTCCGGCACCCGAGCTGCCCGGCAAAGTCGAGTAACCAAGGAAAAGAAGAAGAACTCATACCTTTTCACAGGACAACAGGTGAATATCTCCTCATGAATCACTTTGGCCACGTCAAAGTTGTGACCATTTATAAAGCACCAAATCAGAGCCGCTCGAGGACCATTCATCTCTGTAGTGTTGGAAGACGGGATCAGGCGATTGTTGATAACATACAACCAACACTTTCCCTCAAAGGTTAGCACCACAGAGTGAAACTTCTGACCATACTTCGTCTAGACAATTTCCTTTCTGGGTACACAGATTGTTTCAAAGAACATCTCCTACTGCGTGTGTGATCTGCCATACCCCTCATAATAGTCTTCATATGGATCCACAAGAGGGGGCAGCTGGTATATCCTTCATATAGCCTCAACAGAGGCATCCACCGCCTTGCTGCGCACAGTTACTACTCCATTCACATGTTCTTTTACATTGGCGTAGAACTTACAGACAACCATCACATTTCCCTTGTTCGGCTCGTCAATGAAGATTTGTAGCTACCGCCTTATCAGCTCATGATACAAGTGAGGGCAGCCCAGCTGGACTAACCCTATATCTATGCCCCTTTCCGGTATCGGTTTTTAGGGCCTTATCCGCAAAGCGATCCTGAGCCTTGGCAGACAAAAACCTGCTACTATCAAAGGGACGAGCGGGAGCTGACCCGCGCGCCCTGGACAATCCAGCTTAATTGCTGGAAGAGGTACCTGTCATACAGCGTTTCCTAGATGGAGCCATAGTACCTGGAAAAGGAATAACATTAACACATCCCAAAAAAATGTGACTCAATGCGATTACTCAGACTTCACTCGCACAATTGGTCACAATTACTCAATTATATGTACTGAAGCATTTAAACAAACACCTTGCAGGCGTTATCTATTCACCTTCATTTCAAACATGTTGCAACCCCAATAACACCACAATTTCCCCAATTTCACCCACTAAGTTAAGATAAAACTCCACCAATATTACCACCCACAATTAGTACAACATACACTACAAATTTCTACTTAAGAAAAGAAAAGAAAAAAACTACTACATAAAAAAAATAAAATCAAAAATCTGAAAAAAAAGAAATTGGCAAAAAAAGAAACCATACCTGTAGTGAGAGGAGATGGTGAGAAGTGAAGAAGAGTGGGGGGGGGGGGTTGTTGTTCTTGAACCTTGGGGAATTTGGAGAAAAGGGAGTTGGAAGAAGATGAAATTTGAAGAAGAAAAGGGTTAGGGTTGGGGGAATTATGAGCATGGGGAATTTCGTGTGTTAGGGAAGAGGAGGGGGGGGGAGGGGAGGGGAAGTAATTAGATGGGGGGGGGGGAATAACACTTAATAAAAATAACATACAACATAAAGGTTAAAAAAATAAAACAACGACTTAACCAGGCGGGACTAGCGCGGTCGTAGCGTGGTACGAGCGCGGCTGCGCTAGTGCAGACAGTGTACTTCCATATGTGCGGCCACTAGCACGGTTGATCTTCTAGAGCGAGCAGTAGCACGGCCATAGCGCGGTCTCACTAGTGTTTGAGAGACGAGGCAGAATGTTTGTCCATATGCGCGACCTGTAGCGCGGGCACACTCCTGGACACGAATTTGTTTCATTTTTTTCACCTGTTCTTTCCGCGTCCGATGGACTTATCACCTGCCCAAGCTCACCTGCATTGGTTAGTACTTCCCAAACTCAAAATTAACAACTACTAACTATCATTGGGTTGCCTCCCAACTAGCGCCTTAGTTAATGTCGTGGCACGACGATTACAACAAATCAATGGGTTGCCTCCTATGCAGCGCCTAATTTAACGTCGTGGCAAGATGCAGATAAGTGCATTTAAGGCTCGCTCAACCTCTGAGGTTTAGTCAGGTGGATCTCTGGCACTTCCTTTGGTTCATTCATGCCCACATATAGTTTCAATCTCTGCCAATTGACTCTAAATGTATGAAAGTCTTTCTCTGAGGTAATCTCTACGGCACCTGAGGTGAATACTTCGACCACTTGAAATGGTCCAGACCATCGTTACTTGAGTTTTCCGGGAAATAGCCTTAATCTTGAGTTATAAAGCAATACCATGTCTCCGGGATTGAAATTTCACTCAATAATGTTCTTGTTGTGCAACCTCTTCATTCTTTCCTTGTACAACCTTGTGCTCTCAAAAGCAAGATATCGGAACTCATCGAGCTCATGTAATTCTGTGACTCTAGTTGTCCCCGTAGCCTCAATGTCCAGATTCAGTTGTTTCATTGCCCACCAAACTCTATGTTCTAGTTCCACTGGCAAGTGACAGGCCTTCGCGAATACCAACATGTATGGTGACATACCAATTGGTGTTTTGAACGTAGTTCTGTAGGCCCAGAGTACATCATCTAGCTTCTTCGCCCAACCAGTTCTTATGGCATTCACAGTCTTGGTCAATACACTCTTTATCTCTCTATTAGACACTTCGACCTGTCCACTGGTCTGAGGATGATATGGGGTTGCCACCTTATGGCGTACATCGTACTTTGCTAACAATTTCTCGAAGGCTCGATTGCAGAAGTGAGTGCCTCTGTAGCTGATAATAGCCCTCGGGGTCCCAAAACGGGTGAATATATTCTTCTTCAAAAACCCCACCACCACTCTTGCATCATTGGTGGGAAGTGCTGCAGGTTCCACCCATTTGGACACGTAATCTACAGCAACAAGTATGTACTTATTGCCAAAGGAGCTGACGAAGGGGCCCATGAAGTCTATCCCCTAGACATCGAATACATCAACCTCTTGAATTGGGTTCATGGGCATCTCACGACGAGGGGAAATGTTCCCAGTTTGCTGATATTCAATACAACCCTTCACCCATTGATGTGCATCCTTAAACACTATTGGCCAGTAGAACCCGACTTCTAGCACTTTCACTGCCGTCCTAACTCATCCAAAATGCCTACCATACGTCGATGCGTGACATGCCTGCAAAGCAGAAGATTGTTCTATCTTGAGGACACACCTCTGGATCATATTGTCAACACATATTCGAAATAGATAAGGTTCATCCCAATAATACATGCGGCAGTCACAATAAAACTTTTTCTTTGGCCTAGAGGAAAGGTCATAGGGAACTATACCGCTTGCCAGGTAATTTGCAAAGTCTGCATACCATGGCACTTCCTCAAGGCTTGTAGTGAGTAGCTGCTCGTCTGGAAAGGTTTCCAGAATATCTTCAACCTCAACTGAGTTTTCAGCTCCTTCAAGTCGTGATAGATGATCAGCGACTTGGATTTTTGTGCTCTTACGATCACGAATTTTGAGGTCGAACTCCTGCAGTAACAACACCTAACAAATCAGGCGTGGTTTGGACTCCTTCTTCTCAATCAAGTACCTGAGAGCTACATGATCAGTATATACAATTACCTTAGAGCCAATCAGGTATGATTTGAACTTGTCGAATGCAAACATCACATCCAACATCTCCTTTTCAGTCACAGTGTAGTTCAGTTGGGCTTCACTTAGTGTTCTACTAGCATAGTAGATTGGGTGCATTAGCTTGTCTTTCTGCTGTCCCAGCAGTGCCCCCAGTGCATAGTCACTGGCATCACACATGAGTTCGAATGGTTGCTCCCAGTCGGGGGCAACAATGATGGGTGCTGTGACTAGCCTCTTTTTTAACTCCTCGAATGCTACCCTGCAATCATTAGAAAACAAGAAAGGGTGATCTTTTTCTAACAACTTACAGAGAGGGTTGACAATTTTTGAGAAGTCCCTTATGAATCTCCGATAAAAGCCGACATGCCCGAGGAAGCTTCTGATTGCCTTGACTGAAGGGGGGTGGCAGCTTTGCTATCACGTCAATTTTAGCATGATCCACCTCGATTCCCTTACTTGATACCCGGTGTCCCAA
Source organism: Nicotiana tabacum (assembly GCF_000715075.1). Lineage (NCBI taxonomy): Eukaryota > Viridiplantae > Streptophyta > Magnoliopsida > Solanales > Solanaceae > Nicotiana > Nicotiana tabacum. The sequence continues at coordinate 136,261,446 of NC_134084.1, read as the reverse complement.
GACTATGCCCTATCATACCATGAAATGGCACTTCTTCCAATTAAGTACCAGGTTAGTGTCAATACATATTTTCAACACTCGGGTCAGATTTATAAGGCACCCGTCGAATGAGTTTCCCACCACTGAGAAATCGTCCATGAACACCTCCATTATGTCTTCGACCATGTCAGTGAATATGGCCATCATGTACCTTTAGAATGTGGCGGGTGCATTGCATAGGCCAAAAGGGAACCTCCGAAAAGCATAAATGCCATATGGGCATGTGAAGGAGGTCTTCTCTCTGTCCTCTGGTGCAATGGAGATTTGATTGTACCCTGAGTACCCATCCAGAAAACAAAAGTGAGACCTCCCTGCCAGTCTGTCAAGCATCTGATCAATGAAGGGAAATGGGAATTGGTCTTTCCAGGTGGCCAGATTTAATTTCCTGTAGTCCATGCAAATTCTCCAACCTGTGACGATTCTTGTAGATATCAGCTCATTATTATCATTTTTGACCACAGTCATACCAACCTTCTTAGGAACACATTGCATCGAGCTAACCCAGTTGCTGTCAGAGATGGGGAAAATGATTCCCGCATTAAACCACTTAATCACCTCTTTTTTCACCACTTCCTTTATGTTGGGGTTCAACCTTCTTTGGTGCTCCCTAGAAGGTTTGTGCCCATCTTCCAGCAAAATTTTGTGCATACAATATACCGAGCTGATCCCCTTAATATCTGCCATGGTCCACCCAATGGCAGTCTTGCACTCCTTGAGTACCTGCAAAAGTTGTTGTGCCTGCACATCTAACAAAATAGATGAGATAATAATAGGTAATGTGGAGTTAGTTCCTAGGAACTCATACCTGAGATGGGCGGGCAGTGGCTTCAACTCCAACTTTGGTGGTTCTTCTATGGATGACTTGGCTGGAGGAGTTTCTTTGTTATCTAAGTGCAGGGGTTCGAATTGAAGTGTTCTATCTAAAAACCCTCTGCCCTCTAAACCCAACACCTATTATGCCAATTCTTCCCCATTCACCTCATCTAAATTCACCAGACATGCAGCAAGAGGGTCCTCAATAGTCAATATCTCATCATCTGCTTCTACGATTACATCCACGACATCAATAAGAGAACAATTGGTGAATTCACTTGGTCGCATCATAGATTTCTGCACAATGAATGTTATCTCCTCATCGTTCAACCTCATCTTGAGCTCCCCAATTTCACAATCAATGAGAGCTCTCCCTGTGGCCAAGAACGACCTTCCTAAAATTATGGGAATTTCTTCATCCACCTTACAATCTAGAATCACAAAATCTGCAGGGAACACAAATTTCCCTACCTGAATGAACACATCATCCAAGATACCAGAGGGTCTTTTCCCGATCCTGTCAGCCAGCTGCAATAACATAAAAGTGGGTTTAGCTCTTCCAATCCCCAACCTCTTATAGATCACCAGTGGCATAAGATTTATGCTAGCCCCAAAATCACAAAATGCTTTGGCAAAAGCAAAGTTACCAATGGTGCAGGGAATTGTGAAACTCCCTGGGTCAGACAACTTCTCAGCAACTGGTCTAGTCACCACAACACTGCAGGTCTGAGTAAGAGTCACTATGGCCAAGTCTTGGAAATCGAATTTTTGGGACATCAAGTCCTTCATCATTTTTGCATAACCAGGCATCTTCTTCAACGCATCAATTAATGGAATATTTACTTGGATTTGTTTCAACATCTCCAAGAATTTCTTGTATTGTTCCTCTTTCTGGTACTTGGCCAGCCTCTGTGGGAATGGTGTTAGAGGTCTCTTCTTCCCAATGATTTGGGTATTTTATTTGTCAGACACCACCTCAACTATCGGTTCCTGGGCTGTCTCACCTTTTTTCTCAGCCCCAATATGTGTGTTGGTTTCTTCCTAGGTAGTTTATACTATTACCTCTATCAGTTTTGTTGCATCATCTAGCTCAATGGGCACTGGTACAAATGTCTCAACTTGTCTGCTTTCTCGAGCCTTGTCTTACTCCAAGTCTAAGTCTCTGCCATTACGTAGACTCACTATCATCAGCTGCTTCGGGCCTTGATCTTTTGGATTTATTTGAGTGTCTGCAAGCAATGTCCTATGAGGACGATTATTCAAAGACATTGAAATCTGGACCATATGCATTTCAATATTCTTTATAGCTGACTCATTTGCATCTACCCTTTCACTTATTTTTGCATTTGACCCAATAACCTGCTGTATCATTGCCTCAAGTCTAGCAAACCCATCTTTCTGTCTTCCACCATGCTGCTGCTGAGGAGGATGATAACCCTGTTGCTGATTTTGATCGTTATATACCTGTGGCCTTTGGTAAGGTGCCATATTATTGTGAGGTTACATACCTCCCACATTTCCATTGTTGAGCTGTGGCTGGACTAGCCTGTATGGCTGATTCTGTTGGCCCCAATTCTGACCACCCTGTCTCTGGTCCCCATAATTAGACACATAATTTATGTCCTCAGGGTAATGATGATGATCACTTTCTGCATTCCATTGGTTACCAACTGGCTGACTAATGCAAGATGTGCATAACCCCTATTGGTAGTATCAACAATGTGTACCTGCTGCTTCTGCCTTGTCTCTTACACCTTTTTGGTGAGTATACTCATCTGTGTTATTAATGTGGCCATATTTTTAACAAGAGTGTTGGATGGATCTAAGGGCATTGAGTGAACTACTGGACTGATAGGTGCATTCCTAGTTGTCCACCCGGAATTCTGTGCCATCTTGTCAAGCAGGCTTTGGATTTCTCTCCATGTTTTGCTCAAGAATGCTCCACCAGCTGAAGCATCAACATTAGACTTCATGCTATCTGTCAAACCCATGTAAAACTGCTGCCCCAACATCTGATCTGGAATACCATGGTGCGGACATATAAACAACATCCCATTGATTCGTTCCCACATTTCTTGCAGTGTCTCCATTGATTTCTGTTTGAAGCTTAAAATTTCATCAATTTGCTGAACAGTCTTGTTGGGTGGATGAAACTTATTCACAAATTGATTGACTAACTCCTCCCAAGTCGTTATGGAATTAATGGGGAGCGAGTTTATCCAAGTCTGGGCAGCTCCTGTCACTGAAAATGGAAACAACAACAACTTTATTGCTTCCTAAGTTACATTGGTCTGCCTTTGAGTTTTGTAGATTGGCAGAAAACTTTTCAAGTGCTGTTGAGGATCTTCAATGTATGATCCCGAGAAAAGTCCCTTGTTTTGCAACAAGTGCAGCATGTTGTTCGTGATTTGAAATGACTCAGCCTGTATCTGCGGGACTAATATCACCGTGGCCAAATTCTCTACTGTGGGTTGTGCCCAGTCATATAGAGCAGCCTCTGGCACAAGAGGTTCCACTGGCGCTAATGGCGCAGCTGGGTCTAACTAATTATCCCCATGTCTGGTTCGAGTTGTTCAGTTGATTGTTGTTGTTTGTTTTTTTGGTTGGCCTGATTCAAGGCCTTGAAAACTTTCTCGGGATCTGATAACGCTTCAAATACTTCACCAGTTCTCGATGAGTTTCTAGGCATGTACCTGTACAACCAAGTCAACAAATGTTAAAATTTCAATGCAGAGATTGAAAATAAAGAAAACTGACTACACTAAAATTTTTTGTATTTCTTTCAACTGTAATTGATAACACTGTTAATTCCCCAGCAATGACGCCAAAATTTGATCACGCCCAACTACGCCATATAAAAAGGACTAAGCGGTCGCTGCAAATATGATCCGAGTATTTAGCCCAGAATCGAATCCTCAGAGAATTAACCTACCAATTACTTTTGTTAGACTCACTAAATTCTTTCTAATCAACTTCCTAGATATTTAAATAACAATTGGTGATGGTTTAACTAACTATAACTGAATAAAATCAAGTAAACTAACAGCTAACTATGATTGAGTTGTAAACAAATAAGAGAAGGATCTAAGGTTATGATTTCCCCTATTGATGGAATCCCTTCTTGTTATGTTTCGCATAGATTTGCCTAATCATCTCTATTGATCATGAGCAATGTTATTACCATAAATCTCTCCCAAGTAATCATGACAATTTACTAGACGCACTCTCCCGAGTTACGCTAGCTGGCCTTTATTACAACTCACTTTAGATCGCACCCAAGACTTCGTTATCCCTAATCCCGCCTTTAAACCCTCAGTTATTAATACCTAATATACTTTGGGAGTGGTGTTGTTCAACAATTACCTAAATATGCACTCTCTCTCGAGTAATACATACTAAATAGGCACAGCTAATTGAGGATCCTATCAATTAACTACAACAAGAACGTAGTTGAAAAAAATAGAGATTAAACCGGGCAAACTATATTAACATAACACAAAGTTCATCCTTCAATAGGCTCCATCAAAACCTTAGACTAAATATTTTGATACCCATAACAAAGCAAGATAAAACCACAAAAGTATTTATAATGTGCTAATAAAGATAACAAAAAGAAGATTGAAAAACTCTAATGGTTGATTGCTCTTCTCACACTTGTTCTTGCCTCCAGTTCAGTCTAAAAACCTTAATAATGTCCCTTTGGGCGAGCTAGACCTCTTATAGGTTAAGTGGAATTACCCTCGAACTTCCAAGTTTACCCCTGCATTATATTTTTCCGAACTGCACTAGCGCGGTCGCGCTAATGACCGTGCATATGGCATAGAATTCTACATCAAATTCCTGGGCTAGCACAGTCGCGCTAGTGGGCGAGCTAGTGGGCGCACTAAACTGATCATCATTTCAGCTCTTCTTTTCTCTCTTCTTTCAACGTACTCAGCTCCGAGGGCTTCCCTTACTTCGATTTAGCTCCAAACATAGTCCTAAGTCCTCATAAGCGCAACTAGCTCTTGCAACACATGAAATTCAAAATTAGAGCCAATTTATCATCATTTAACTATGCTAGAACAGTGAAACATAGTCAAGCTGGGGCATAAACAGTCGCCAAATTACATGAATCTAGCCTATTATCATAAATCTAGGATTTTCATGGTAGAAATAAGGAATTTGGGTAGAATTATAGATTTTTATAAATTTGGAATTTAGACTTCGAATTGAGGTCAAATTTCGAAACAAATTACATAACTGGGCTCGGGGGGTAAATGGGTAATCGGGTTTTGGTCCAAATCTCAGATTTTGACCAAGCAAACCCAGGGGTTGACTTTTTAATAATGACCAAAATTGAACCTCTTTTATTCGTGAGTAGTATTTAAGACTTATTTTGAATCATTTGGTAAATAATTTATAGATTTGGTTGGGGTAGAGGCATATTCGAAAGGCAAGGCCGTGGTTGAATTTTTGAGTTGCTTGCGGAGTGAGGTAAGTATTTGGTCTAACCTTGATTTAAAGGAATTAGGAACCCTTGAGCTATATGCTATATGCATTTCATGTGTAGCGGCATATATGCGAGGTGACAAGTGTATATACGCTGTCAATTACTTGTTTCCATGTCTACCCGTATTTCATTAATTATGTCATTCCATGTCTTGATTGTTACATGCTTTAATTGCTTCCTATTTGCTGCTTGTCATTTATTATTCTCGCATTAAAAATGATAATTTCTTCCTTGGTCTTATGCTTGGTTGATACCTGCCTTAATTGTCTTACTTGTGCCCTTTAACTGTCTTGTATTTGGCTTGTCTTGTTGTTCAATATTAATTGTAGCCTTTCATGATTTGGTACGAGATTCCTTCTTGATTTGTAGCTTTCATATTCGTTAATCGTAGAGATTCTTGTGATTTGAGTTGTTAAATTGATTGCACTTATTGATTTATTTGTATTGATACGGTGGGATCGGGTTACACACCACAACAGTTAAAATAAGGGTGGATTGATATGATGAAATAAGGGAGAATTATATTGATATAGTGGGATCGGGTTGTGCACCGTAACATGTGAAATCAGGGTTGATTCATATGGTGAAATAAGGGGGTATTATAATATTGACTCTGATTGTATGGTAGGATCGAGTAGCACCACAACATATATTTATTTATTAATGTTAATATTTACATGGTGGAATAAGGGAGAATCGTGTTGTACAGTGGGATCGGGTTGCGCACCACAATAGTTTATGTGTTTTCTATTCCTTATTATATTGTGTTGGCTTCTGTACTTTCGTACAAGACTCTACGGATTGGTATTTCTGGTATTTATTGGGTTTTCTTTGAGGATTGAGCTATTTTCATGAGTTGATTGCCTTATCTCGTTTTCTCATTTTCCTTTTCTGTTATTATTTTATACTGCGCACAGGTTATTATAAGTGATCTACCTTAGCCTATTCGCTACTTCGTCGAGGTTACGCTCAACACTTACAAAGTACATGAGGTCAGTTGTACTCACACTACATTCTGCACTTTTTGTGCAGATTTTGCAGTCTGTCCTAGTGGTGGTAAGTAGATTGGTCGGGTTGACTATCGGTATAGAGACTTGAGGTACAGTTGCTCGGCATTCACAGTCCTGAAGTCCCCTTCTAATTTATCCTAGTTGTGTATTTTCTTTCAGATAGCTTTACTTTCATTCAGACCTTTATCTGTATTATTCTAGTAGCTCGTGCACTTGTGACACCATATTCAGGATTGTATTTTGATGACTGAGTTGTTACGGCCAGTATTTTAAAAGGCGTGAGCGTAAGGCGAGACATTTTACATATGATTCAGCGAGACGTAAGCACCGAGGCAGGGGCATAAGCCCATATGTATTTACTTTTTAATATTTTATAAAATAATATACTTACAGTAAATATTTATAAACAAGTAAAATTACATAAAAATTGAAGAAAACTATAAATATGTAATATATATATAAGATGTGATCCATTCCTACTAAAAACTAGTCAAAACAATCTATTATACGCTACTTACAAGCACAAGTAACTTGAGTCTAAAAGAATAAAGTTTTCTACATGGAGGAACAAAAAGGATGACTAACTTGCAATTTGAACTTTTTACTTGCTGTTATGAAGGAGAATAGAGTTCTCTTCGTATTTGGAAAAAAAAATTAAATATTCGTTACTTTTAGGAGATATTAGCAGACTAACGAACAAGATAAAGAATTTAGAAAGACCATGAATTAGGGCTTCAATCAATAAAAAAGGTCTTGAAGATCTACCCGATATCGATTGCAGCTGCCGTATCCGGTACTGAATGTTGCTTGACTTGCCTTTTACCTGTCTTCGATTTCACCTGTCATGCTATCATTCCAACATTTATTATAAACTAGTTTATCATATACATATAGTCCCCATGCTTTCCTGTGACATATCTTTGTGTTATCGGAAAGTTGGTGAAGACCCTTTTCTTTGCGGGAATGTTTTGAATGGTCTTTGACGCTTGAAAGGGCGCATTTCTTCTTTCATTTAATTTCCCGAATACGTGTTGCCCCATGATTAAAAAAATATTTTCGCCAATTTTCAAGGTAATCATGACCACAATTCTTGCTTTCTATATTTTTACTTCTACTTATTACTTTACTTCTTTACTTTCAAATTTTTAGTTTTCATAAGTCCTTCTCCTCTACACTTACTCTGCATTTGCTTAGAAAGTTTTCCATCTCCTTCAACGTTCTTAACAAAAGTTTTTTCTGACCCATTATTAACATGGCTTCTTTAATTGCCCTTTTTGAAAACTTTGGTCTTCTCTTCGGTGGAGGACCAAAGAGAAACAGGAACAAAGAAAGTTATGTCAATTCTGAACCTCCCATTGTAAGCACCATCATACCAAAAGACCTTAGTACTGCTAGTGACTTCTAAGAGAAGGCCCCTTCTGCATCCTCACGTACATGAGCTATTACTAGATATCCCTACTCCATTCGTTATTCTAGTATTCCTTGTCTAGAGGAGGACTGCAATAACCCTAATCTTAAAATCCTTACTCCGAACATGATAGAGCAGGTTACTTTTACCAAGGAGGGTTTTACGTATGTCAATGTGTATCCATTTACCTTGAGCCCATTCTCCCTGGGGTCGGATGAAGGGCTTGACCCCATAATTTTAAATTTTTGCCACCGGTACTGGGTCTACTTAGCACAAGTAGGCCTATACTATATGGCGAATGGTGGTTTGCCTTCGCCAACTGTGCATGGAGACCGAGGAAACCCTAGCCCTTGCACACATGATGAATCTTTATTCTCCCAAATATTTTTGTGGGGGAGTAATAAATTTCAGCAAATGTGGCCACCATGCTATTCACCAGCGTGGAAGATGATAATTGCGAATAGATGGAGCAATTCGTCATCATCGCTACCAGGGACATCATCCCGGCCACAACTCCGTCTTTTCCCAAGTCGTGGAATTATTTCTGTAAGTTCTTGATTCATTTCCTTCCTTAGTGAAAAGATTATTTTATGTTGTTGATGATCTTCTTGTTTCTTTTGTTCCAGTTACCCGATGGGAACCACCACGAGTTCAAGGTGTGGACCAATGGGTTCAGAAAATTCTAGAAATCACATCACCCGAATCCTGCCGATGGAAGGAGATTGCCCTCAAATATAGATGGAAGGCCAAAAAACACGATAATCCAAGTTCTTCTTCCTTTTATTTTTGTACGAACATAGGTAACTTCATAAAAAAGATTCTAACTCCACTTTTTGTTCGATTCAGGGCTTTCGCAAGGCTCTGTCACCTGCCTTGAGGTCGACGTCCTAGCTGACCCCAAAGAGGCCATGAGGGTGCAAAGTGCCCTCGCTTGAAGAAGTGCCTGTGGACCTGATTTCGATGAGGGTGACTCTTCTCGGAGTCCCCAGCTTGAGAACAAGTAACAAAAAAGATAATGCTCTTCCTCAGCTAGGGCCTAAAGGAAAAAGATAAAGTAAACAATGACTGAGCTAGCCATAGATACAAAGGTCCTCGATGATGAATGGGAAACTAGTGTTGGGAGGCTTCCCATCAGGAGTAAAATATCTTCATCAGCTTAACCGGATGCTCAGCCGGGAGAACATCAAAACCCATCTGCAGGAGAAACCCAAGCACTTTTGGGCAAGATGGACTTGGTGGATAACACCTATTCTCACTTTCCAATCCCTATTGCTGCCTTCGGTCCAAGGAATTCGAACCTTGGGCTTTTTCTGCCTTTGACCACTGAGCAAACAACAATCAACACTTCCCCTGTCACAACTGCTTCTCATCCTTCCGTGCCAACAACTTCACGCCCCTCAACACCAGCCCCAACTTCGCCACCAGAACCAACTGCAGTTTCCTCCTCATGCAACATATGTTCGAGAAAGGGGTGCTTCCCCTCCCTAGTCTCCTGGCCATGGAAATTTGGGGCACAATTATTCACCCCCTTCCCCAAATCCTCGAGGGATGAGAAATGCTACTCTTTTGATTTAGAAGGAGTGTCATCTATTGTCTAAGTCGGTGGAGCTTACAAACTATCTAAAGCCGCTGGCTTCAGAAAAGAATTTGAAGAAAATGCACTCCCTTTCGGGAGAATGCTTGTTAAATAACGGCATGCATAATGTGGCAGTTATACCATACTTGTTTTCTTATCACTTCTTTTCCATTTACCTGCTATAATGAAATCCTAACCTTGATATTTTCTTGTACAGGCCAACGTTCTTACTTTTGAAGGTCTGCAGAAATTGATCCTCGATAAGAAAGGACTCGCTTCCGAGCGAGATTAACTATTGGCCTAAAGGAACCAACTTGTTGCGTGCCTCCCGGTTCTTGAGGTAAAGGCTGCGGAGATGGGCGAGCTCGAGGATTGGTTGCAGAGTGAGAAAGAGAAAATGGCCCATAGTCAAGAAGCTGCTCAATTTTAGGAAAAGCTTCAAGAGTCCAAGACTAAGTGGGCCGAGTTACATGATGATGTGCTTACTGCTACCGAGCACGAGTCGGCCTCGGAGGATCAAATAAATAACCTGAAAGCAGAGATGACCTCCAAAATCGAGGAAGCCAATGTTGCCGAGGAGAAGAGGGACAACAAAGAGGAGATGTTTAAAAGAATCATAGAGCAAAATCGGATCCATTTATCTACAGCTATTTAGCTTGATTCTTGCCTCGGCAACATGAGATCCGAAAGTGACATACTTCATAGAAAAGTTGATAGATTTAAAGCAATTCTCCTGTACCAAGAGGATTCCCTCGTATTTGAAAAGACTTATGCTATATATCATATGAGTAGGAAAATATTGAAAGAGGCCAAAACGGGCATCGTCGACATTGATGATTGAATCGTCAAGGCCCGAGAACTAGAGCTAACTGCTCGAGAAAATCTTCCTGCTCGGCTCGCTGCAAACGACTCTTTGAGCATCGGTTCCGAATACTCCGGAACTGAATGGGAGATTGAAGAAAAATTATGATAAAGGTCCAGACCCCAAACCCGTAGTAGATCCGTCTCTTTCGACCGAATAAAATAGACCCATCTCTCCCTTCGAGTTCTGGCGGCGATGACATTTAACTTCTCCCCCCTTTTTTTATATCTTGTAATTATGCCAAACTTTTCACTGAGTTTGTCACTTTGATAAATAAAGAATTTTTTGTTTAAGTGTTGTGAAAAATATATTCCTTTTGTGTTGAATTAATTAAAGCTTCGGGTATATTTTCATTCAATAGCTCTTGATTCCGGACATAAATTCTTCCAGAATCAACCTTTACTATGAGGGTTTCATAAGAGAGGGCCCTCTTATATTTACGGTGCTCTTGAAGGGGATGTCTCATGTTCATTCCGGCACAGGCATTTGAAGTTTCTATTAACTTTTAAATGATAAAATCAACTCATCATTTAGATAAGAAATAAGATAAAAACAAAAGGACATTGTTTTGTTCCTCGTATCTTTAAAAGTACACTAGCATTCATTTGCTAGCAATCCCTAGTTTTCATGGAATTCTTGTTGTCGTATCTTATACTATTCCCCCAGTGTTCGAATGTGAAATATGCGAATTGGAACACTGAAAGTCTTGCTTCATTGATGGAAAAAACTTGTGAATGGTTAAATAGTCTTTGGTTCGTCGACAAACTTTGCTTTCGATCAACGGTTTGCCATTGAGTCAAAGATTATTTAACCATCGCTATAGTAGTTTATCATAGATGTGAAGATTTCAATGACTTTTTATTTAAAGGTATTATTCTTATCGATGATGCTCCTTTCGTAGTATGCTTTACCTTGCTACCTCGTTAAAAACCATGCTAGAAAACCTGATTGGGACAAAAATCGGTCAAAGGGAAAAAGAGTGCAGCATATACTTTCAGTATTGATAGGATCCATCAGCAGTAGTACCTTTTGAGGTGAGTCATGTTCCAATTACTGGGCAACTTGACACCATCTTGATTCTCTAATTCGTACGATATTTTACCGGTAACAGTTAAAAACCAGTAAGGACCTTCCCATATTGGACCCAGCTTTCTAGTGTTGACTTTTCGAGTGCTTTGAGTCACCTTTATCAAAACCAAGTCTCATACTTTGAAGTAAAAGAGGTTGGCCCTCTGATTATACTATCTTTCCATCCTTTGCTTTTAGGCCACCATCCTCACATACGCTCAGTCCTTGTGTTTGTCTAGCAAGTCCAGTCTCACCAACAATGCTTTATTGTTTGCTTCTTCGTTTGATTAGGAAAACCTTGCTTCTTCGTTTGAATAGGAAAACCTTAGGGTTGGTTCCCCTACTTCCACCGGTATCACAACTTCTGCACCATATACGAGAGAGAAAGGTGTTTCTCTCGTGCTTGACATCACTGTTGTTTGGTACGCCCATCGAACTCCCGATAGCTCTTCGGTCCATTTGCCTTTGGAAGCTTATAGCTTCTTTTGAAGGCTCTGGATAATCACCTTATTTTTTGATTCCGCTTGTCCGTTAGCACTCGGATGGTACAGTGAAGATGTAATCCTTTTGATTTTCAAATCTTCCAACAATTTTATGACTTTTTAGCCTATGAACTGTAGCCCGTTGTCACAAGTAATTTCCTTCGGTATTTTGAGCCGACAGATTATGTGGTCCCATATAGAGTCCATCACTTTGTGCTTACCGATTTTGGTAAGGACCTGCTTCAACAAATTTAGTGAAGTAATCATTTGAAATTAAAAGAAATCTTATCCCTCCAGGGCTGGTGGTAGAGGGACAACTATGTCCATTCCCTATTTCATGAATGGCCATGGGGATAACACTGAATGTAAGAGCTCTGTGATAAGCAGGGACTTTGACTGTTTATTTGCTCTCTTTCACTTGTATTTTAGCTCAAAAATGCTTAAAGGTATTCCCGAAAACTAATGAAATGTGATTTCTTGTAGGAATATTGGAAAACGAGCCAAAGAAGTGAAAATCAACTTAAAAAGGAGGAAAAATTGGACAAGGAACAAAACAAGGCAAAAAGGACCATAATGCAAACCACACTACATTGTGTGCGGCTGCAAACTATGAAGGAGCACTAATGGAATTTCCTCACAAAGTGCAGACCGCACACTTATTGTGAGGCCGCAGAAAACAAGCTTCAGAGAACTTACATGTTGGGATATTGAAGATGTGCGGACCACACTATTTTTGTGTGGCCGCAAGATGCCAAGTGCGGCCGCATTCATAATTGTGTGGTCTATAGAAGAGGTAAACCAGAGAGCCATGTTTCTGGAAGATTGAAGAAATGTGGCCGCACTCATAAATTTGCGGTCCGGAAAATGAAGGCCAGCTCTAGTCCAAGTTCAAGTGTCCATCCACACTCAGAAAAGTGCGTTCCACACAGTTAAATGAAGTGTGAACGCATTCCAATTTTTTGCAACCGCAAGAAGCCCAATTGACCAGTCAATCTCAACACACGGACCGCACAACCTTTGCAGGGACAATTTTTTCAGATATTTTCTGTTTAGTATAAATAGAATGTTTTCTCATTTTTAGGTTAAGTTTTGTAAGTCGGGAGCACCTGAGCTATTTTTATTTACTGTATTGGGTAACATTGTACTAGATTAGCTTTTAAACATTAGATTTTCTTCCCTTAATCAACTATTATGAATTATATCTAAGTTTCTTTTTTAATTTCTTTATTTTCCATGAGTAGCTAAACCCTTAGCTAGGGTTGTGACCCAACCCTAGTATGGGTACTTAATGGGTAATTGATTTAAGGCTTATTTATGATTGAGTTTATTATATCTAGCCTAGTTCTTATTGATTTAAGAATTGATGGTTGCAAATATTGATTCATGCCTATTTGACTAACTAGGAAAACTTGACTAACTAGGAATTGGGGTGAACTCAAGAAATTGATAGCCCCAATTAAAGGGTCGAACCTAGAGATAGTAAGACCCTACTAGAGTATATATCACTTGCTTTGTGAAATATCCGTTTGAACTTGAGAAAGCCAAATAGGGCAAATCACTCAAACTATCGAGAGGTACAGAGTGAGTAATTGAGTGTGATTGCTATATTTTATCCCGATCAACCAAATATGCCCTAAAGCTCTAAATCCGTTAGGTAACCAACTAGGCGGAAGTTGCAACCCTAGATCTTTCATAACTTGAAAAACATCCAAAACCAAAAATATTGTCTCTTAGCTCTACAATTACAATCAATAGCTTATAAGTAGAAGTAGAAACAACAATTGAAAATGTGGAAGTGTAATTTGGGGAACATCGTAGAGTCATGCCAGGTATACCTAATCCAATATCTAACTCCCTGTGGATTCGATCCCGACTTGTGTAGGGTTTTTATTATTGCTTCGACCGCCTCATAACTTATATTTATGATGTGAGTTTGGGCGACATCAATTTTTGGCACCGTTGCTGGGGAGTTAAACGGATTTAGCTATATATCTAGGTTTTTGTGTAATTTGTCTTCTTTTCCTTCCAAGTCACTAACTTTGTTTTTGAATTGATTATAGTTACAAGAATGGATCTCAATAACAAGCCCATCGGGAATGTTCCATTGGGGGAGGAAGTGGATGATGATGAAGGAGACGAGGTTCTTCCCAAACTTCAAGCAAATAGGCGAGGCCGACCGCCTCATGATAATGTTCCCGTCCCTCCCCCACCTCCACCAAGAGCGGCAACACACCAGTTGTTGTCGAACGAGGGTTATGCAAGTGCTATAGTCCCGCCCCGCATTAGGGCGGGAAACTTTGAAATCACCAATGTGAAGCCTACACTACTTGAACAACATGGATTCTTCACCGGGGCTCTTAGTCAAAATGCTTGCAAGCATCTCAAAGGGTTCGTCGATACTTGTTGGGAGAGAAAGCAAACCAATGTTTTTGAGGACGCGCCGCGGTTGAGTCTATTTCCCCTTTCTCTATGGGGAAAGTCATTGGACTGGTTAGAGAGATTGCCCAATCATTCCATCCATACATAGGATAAGTTGGCAGAAATATTCATTGCCAAATTCTTCTCTCTGGGACATATGGCTACACTTCGGGATGAGATTCTTGCATTCAAGCAATAACCCAATGAGCTATTGGATGAGATTTGTGAAAGATATCGTACCATGGTTAAAGAGTGCCCGAATAGTGATATTACCAAGGATATGATCCAACAAACCTTCTACAGGGGGATCAAAACAACAAATCAATATGTGGTAAATTAAGTCGCCGGTGGGAACTTCATGAACATGCCTTATGCCTAAGCTTGTGAAATTTTTGATGAGATGGCGGATACCTCATCGGCATGGAAAAGTAGAGCCAATGTTCCTCAAGGTGACCCAAATGTCATTCACCTACACAAGGAACAACATGATCATGGGCAAGCTATTGTCGAGTTGACAACCACAATGATTCAATTGGCCAAAGCTTAGCTTCAACAAGTTCAAGGGCCGAAACAAGTGAATGCGATGGAAGGTGTGAATATGATGATGAACAAGAGGTGGCAAAAATGTCAACAAATGCAAAGCCGTCCGGAACAATTCATGCAAGATGATAATGGATATGACCAAGGTGATTCGCTCAATAAGCAAGAAGAAGAAGTGCAATATGTCAACAATTATCAAGGCCAAAGAAATAATGCTCAAGGGAAAAGTCAACAACAATGGCGGTCATAAGGAAATCAAGCAAATTGGAACAACCAAGTCCACCAAGGCAATTGGAGTGGTGGTAATAATAATCAAGGTAATTGGAATAGTCAAGGTAACCAAGGCAATTGAGGAGGCAATATTCAAGGCAATTGAGGTGGCAACAATCAAAGCAATTAGGGAGGCAACAACCAAGGAGGGTGGAACAACAACAACAATCGAGGGTCAGGTTTTCAAAGGCCCCCGATGTTCGAACAACCAAACAATCCACCTCTATATCCTTCTCATGGTCCGAGCTCTTATAAATGAAGCAATTCAAGAGATGGTCAAGAACGATATAATCAAGTGGTTGGATGATGGGGTTGTTTACCCCATTTCCGATATCTTGTGAATCTCTCTGATGCAATGTGTCCCAAAAGAAGGGTGCATGACTATGAGAACACATGACAAGAATGAATTGATTCCCACAAGAACTGTCACCAGGTGGAGAGTGTGCATGGACTATAGGAAGCTCAACAAAGTTACTCGAAAAGATCATTTCCCGCTTTTATTTCTTGATCAAATGCTTAATAGGTTGGCCGGATGTGCTTTTTATTGCTTCCTTGATCGATACTCCGGCTACAATTAAATTCTTATTGCTTCCGAGGACCAAGAGAAGACCACTTTACTTCTCCCTATGGTACTTTAATATTCTCATGGATGCCATTTGGGTTATGCAATGCACCAACGACTTTTCAACGGTGTATGATGGCCATTTTCACCGACATGGTGGAGGATATTCTTGAGGTCTTCATGGATGATTTCTCCGTGGTTGGGAATTCTTTTGATGATTGCTTGAACAATTTGGATAGGGTCTTGGATAGATGTGAGGAGACAAATTTGATGTTGAATTAGGAGAAATGTCACTTCATGGACGAGGAAGGCATTTTCCTCGGCCACAAAATTTCAAAGCATGGTATTGAGGCCAACAAGGCCAGAATTGAGGTGATATCCAAACTCCCCCTGCATCTGTGAAGGGAGTGAGGAGTTTCTTGGGTCATGCAGGGTTCTATCCCCGATTCATCAAGGACTTTTTCAAGGTGGTAAACCCTTTGTGTAAACTTTTGGAGAAGGATGCCACGTTCCATTTCAACGAAGATTGTATGAAGGCATTCGAATTGCTCAAGTTCAAGTTGATTAATACTCCTATTATCACCGTACCGGATTGGAGCTTACCTTTTGAGCTCATGTGTGACGCTAGTGATGTGGCAGTTGGAGCAGGTTTGGGGCAACGTATCAACAAAATCTTCCATTCGGTCTACTATGCTAGCAAGACAATGAATGATGCCCACGTCAACTACACAGTGACAGAAAAAGAGTTACTTGCTATTATTTTTGCTATGGAGAACTTCTGTCCATATTTGAATGGTACAAAGGTGGTTGTTCACACCGACCATATAGCACTTCCCTACTTGATGAGCAAGAAAGATTCTAAGGCAAGGTTGATGCGATGGTTGCTTCTATTGCAAGAGTTTGATTTAGATATTCAAGACCGCAAGGGTAGTGAAAACCAAGTGGCACACCACTTGTCTCATTCTGAGGAGGAGGGGAGGCCACATGACGGCCTTGATATCAATGATTCATTCCGTGACGAGCAACTCTTAGCAATTTCAATGACCGAGATGCCATGGTTCGCCGATTTAGCATATTATCTTGTGAGCGGCATTATACCAAATAAGTTCTCTTCAAACCAAAGGAAGAATCTCAAATGGGATTGCCTTGATTATTATTGGGATGATCCATACCTCTTCCGGATTTGTACCGATGGTGTGATTCGAAGATGTGTGCCGAAGGAGGAACAAATGGGAATTCTTGAGGCTTGCCACTCTTCACCGTATGGGGGTCGCCATGGTGGAGCAATTACGACGGCGAAAGTGTTAAGTTGTGGATTCTATTGGCCTAATCTCTACAAGGATGCTAGTGAGCTTGTCAAGTGTTGTGATGAATGCCAAAGAGCCGGTGGAATTCCAAAGAAGAATGAAACGCCTCTCACCACCATTTTGGAGATAGATATTTTTGATGTGTGGGGTATTGATTTCATGGGTCCATTTGTTAGCTCTTGTGGGAACACATACATTCTAGTCACAGTGGGTTATGTATCTAAATGGGTCGAGGCCATTGCTTTGACAAACAATTAAACAAGGAGTGTGGTGACATTCTTGAAAAAGAATATCTTCACGAGGTTTGGTACCCCAAGGGCCATTATTAGTGATGAGGGTTCTCATTTTTGTAACATGGCTTTTGATGCCTTACTCACAAAGTATCAGCCCCATACCACCCTCAAGCAAGCGGACAAGTTGAAGTCTCCAACCGGGAGATCAAGAGTATTTTGTCAAAGACAATGAATGCCAACCAGATGGATTAGTCAAGAAAACTTGATGATGCTCTTTAGGCTTATAGAACGGCCTACAAAACACTGATTGTGGATGTCCCCATACCGGTTAGTGTTCATGAAGGCGTGTCATCTTCCGGTGAAACTTGAACATAAGGCTATGTGGGCTTTGAAGAAGTTAAACCTTGAGTGGGATGTCGCCGCAAACCTAAGAGTGGCACAATTGAACGAGCTAGACAAATTTCGATATCATTCCTACACAAGCTTGTCCCTTTACAAGGAGAAGATGAAGTACCTCCATGACAAGTACATCCACAACAAATAGTTTAAAGAGGGTGATCTTGTGCTATTGTTCAAATCCCAGTTACGGATGTTCCGGGCAAGTTGAAGTCAAAATGGAGTGGCCCATTTGAAGTGGTGAATGTAACCCCTTTTGATGCTCTAGATTTGAAAAATATGAACGATGAGGTGTTTAGAGTCAATGGGCACCGGGTTAAACATTATCTTTGCAAGGTTGATGATGGCCACATTGTGATGGTTCTTCATTTCAAATGATTGGTAATCTGTATTGTGAGGCGACGTTAAATCAGGCGCTTCTTGGGAGGCAACCTGTCACACCTCCTTTTTCACCTGCGCCCCGCAGGGGCGCAGAGGGAGTTTTTCCAATTAAAGGACAATCGAAACGGGATTTATTTATTTATTTCAGAGTCGCCACTTGGGAGATTTAGGGTGTCCCAAGTCACCAGTTTAATCCCGAATCGAGGAAAAGAATGACTCTGTATTACAGTCCGCGAACCAGAAATCCGGATAAGGAATTCTGTTAACCCGGGAGAAGGTGTTAGGCATTCCCGAGTTCCGTGCTTCTAGCACGGTCGCTCAACTGTCATATTCGGCTTATTCATCTGATTTTAATACGTGTTGAACCTATGTGCAGATTTTAACTTTTTACCGCATTTATTATTATTATGTTTTAATGAGAATTGCAACATCGTGAAAACACATCTTGAACCACGTTACATCAATGCACCCGTGGTTATTGACACATTCCGACTCTGTTGAGATTTGGATTTGGGTCACATAAATGTGCATCCGAGTTTAAAAAAGTACTTTATTAAAAGCACACCTAAAGTGACTAGCGCATTATTATTTTGAGGAAAGCCGTGAAATTTATTAGACGGTCCGTCCCGAAATCTAAGTGTTTTAATATATACATTTAACGAGGGCCCTGCGATCTTTGTATTTTTTTTATTTGGAGAGACTCGTCTTGTTTGTTTATTACTTTAAAGGTCCGTCCTAAAACAATCTATAATTTTCTATTTAATTCGTCTCTAAAATGAAAGCAGTCCTAGTTAATTAATGTGCATGAAAGATCCGAAATTACATAACTCGATTTCAAACAGTTAAGCCCCAGAGTTGGGGGGGGGAGCTAATTTACAGAATTAATCATACTTGTATCAAACTCATAATTTCTAATTTTTGCTCTCGAGATTGACATCATTTTTAAGCTATTGTAGCACTGATTCTAACACATAGCTCAATTCTCATTTGGTTTAGCACATAACTCACAATTGTTTGTTCATCCCTATTAGAGTAGGAATGGTCTTACTTATAACTCACTCTAACGAATCACTTATCCAATAATGATTTAAATCACACATGGAGTCATGGATAATTTCCAATTCGAAACTAAACCTACGTGACCTGGACTAACGTGAATATGCACCTATTTGCTGTGATTTGCCTTTGATTTTTGGTGTGCGAGCAATTAACCCGAACAGTGAAACTATTTGACACTATGGACTTGATTTCAACAGAAATGAGTTACATATTTGAGTTAACAGTCCATCACAATTAAAAACAACTCAAATCGGTTAAACAACCATCCTAATTATACTAGTACCTATTGTCCACAAGTTACAAAACAGTACATAGCATGTTAATAATCCAACTAGTCCCTTACAGACGCATTAATGCACAAATTTATCGTACAAATCTTAAAGCTAACTGTATTATAATAAACTAAAAAAAAATAGTAAAGCTTTAATGATTGTCAAACTGCAATTGCCTTTCTATTCCACTGAAGAAATTACACCAAAACAGGTTCAAATGTGTACCTGATTACAGCAGCCAAAATAAGGACAAGTGAGCTTGCAGTTTAAGAAGAAAACAACAGCAGCATGACAGTAACAAGCGCAGTGATCAACAACAGTTTTCAATCAATTTCCAACCCAGAAATGTGAAATACCAGCCCAGGAATACACTTCCAAAACAAATGAACAAAAAGACCTTAACCTGTCTTGACTTCAACTTGTTTCAACTAATCAGCTAACCAGAAATTGTTTCAGCCTTAAGGAAACTTTAGAAACCACCCATCACTCAATGGAACACTGTTACTCTTTAGAGTTGTCAGAATGTTCTCCTTTCAATCTCCTAAGCTCTCAAAAAATCTCTCTGCCCAAAAAAAAAAAACCAAAACCCAGGACTCAAAAAAAAGAGACCAAAACTCTGTCCAAAATCCCCTTATTTATCTGCAAACTACAACCCCTTTTTACAGCTCTTAGGAGCACTCAGACACATTAATTAAGCATTTTCCCATGATATTCTCTAGAACCCCACTAGAGTATGTTTTGTTCCCCATTAACCCTTTTCTTTATTTAAAGTTCAAACATGTATGGGCAATATATTTTAATCATTGCCCTTTAAGCCTCCCCATACTATTATGTTTTGTTCCCCATTAGCACTAAACAAATGCATTAGTTTAATATTAATTAAGTGCTTTACTGATAGCCCACTTAGCAAGACCATTTGCCAAACTTTTAAACCCCCAAAATACCCCTGAAGACCCTATGACTGCAGCTATAACCAATTCTCCTATGTTCTGAATGCAACCTTATAGCTCACTACTATCTAATTAACATTATCATACCAACACTGAATTCAAACCAATGTCAGATTCATTTCAGACCCTAAACAGTAGGATTCAATTCATCAAACTCAACAACAGCTTAAGCTTGAACCAGGTTGAATCAAATAACAACAAAATAAAGGCCCAGGATTTTAATGATTCAGAACACCCTTACAGGAATGACACAGTAGGTTCAGGTGATAACCAAAACAAAGTTCATGTATTTTCAAAGCATTTCAACTGACCAAGCAATTCAAAACAATGTGACGACCGACTAAGCGATTAAAACATTATGATGAACTAATCCTTAATTTTAGCAAATGAGCAAACTTAATTTATCGATTGCAAAATCGGAAATGTTCTAACAAATCGACAAACTGACTAGCTTCAATAATTGACGTGACAGGAAATTAATCCGAAAAGACACATAAAAAAATGAGATGAAACAGAGAATAGAGAAAAACAAAAATGAGGAAAATGAAAGCTAAATAACAAACTCCAAATGGAAATGGGAAATACCTAAGATGAACGACCAACTCGGCTTGAACCAAATCCGACATCTTTTGATTTTGGTCGGAATAGGTCTTAATCACGAGTTCTCAAACGAGAACACACGAATAAAACCTATTTCGCCCTCGAATCTTCAATACAGGCTCTTGATATGAGAACTCAACGTTCGTTCATTCGAATTGAGATTCGACAAACTACGGTTTGATTCGAGGGGAACTAGGGGTGGTTTAGGGATGAGGGAAGTCAAGGAGGTTACTGGGTGTTAGTTAGGGATGGCTTGGGAGGTGGTGCCGCCACCAGAGAATTTTGTGGCGGCACTAGGGTTTGGACCTTAGAATGAATATTCAAACCTCTTGGGCTTGATTCGAAGGGAAATGAGTATGGTACTGGAACGAGGAAGTCTTGGGGAAGCTGTGGTGTGAAATTGGAGGCCATTGGACGAGATAGGGTTCCGGCCTGACTTTCGATCTAATATTCGAAGCACACGGCTGAGATTCGAGGGATAAGAGTTAGGGATTCAGAATGGGGAGATCGTGGGGAATCAGTGGTGAAAAGATGGGGTCGTTTGGACCACCAGAACCACCATGAGGCGATTTCCGGTGGGCGGAGTACGGTGGTAAGAATGCGGAGGTTGTTGGGCCTGTCTCTAGGTTTGAGACGAAGGCGAAGGGGGGTATGGCTTTGGGGGGGCGGGGGTATGGTTTGGACTTATATATGGGGGCAAGCGATTTGATCCTAGCCGTTAGATCAATTGAGATCAACGGCTTGGATCAACTCACTTAAAAAGACGGTATCGTTTGGTTTTTGTGAGGGGATCAGGTTAGACCGGGTATTGGAGTGACAGGTCAGGGTCGGGTTGGGTCAAGGCTTTGGGACCGTTTGATCAGCTGAGATCAACGGCCCAAATTGAGCGTTACTATACGACGTTGTTTGATTTGTCTATGAATCCAGCCGGTTTGGGCCTGGGTTGGGGTGTGACATTGAGCCTGAAACTTCCTTTTAAAAACCAGCCCAGTCCGATTTTTAACTCTTCTTCTCTTGTTCCTTCTTTTTCTTTTATTTTCTTTTTGATTTCTAATTACCAAAACTCACAATTTACTTTAAAGAATACTATTAACCCTTAATAATAATTATCACACAAAATTAAATACAAAGATAATCACATAATTTTGACATTAAATGCTAGAAAATGCAGAGTACATTATTTTTTTTATGATTTTCATTTTCGTAAAACAAATCAGTGGTTAATTAATCCTAAATTGTAAACGCAAATGCAACACATATATATTTATATTTTTCAGTAGTAAAATAGAATAAACATGCACAGACAAATACAAATAAATCACAAGCAACACACAACTATTTTATTTTGAATTTTTGTGGGAGTAGTTCTTGTAGGGAAAAAATCAAGTGCTCACAGCTGCCCCTCTTTGTCCGGAAACACGATGAGTTTTCGTGCAAAGATAAAGTGAGCGGATACGAGCGATTTTTGCCCGTTCAGCCACTCCGTGTGAAGCATTTTTGAAAGATTTGACCGAACCTCTGCTTCAAAGGTTTCCTACATATCCCTGGCTAGAAGGGAATCATATCAATGTAGTTCGGGAAGTTTTGGTAGCTGGGACTACCATGGGGCTGCTATTTTGCTGTTGCTGCTATCGCTGCTACCGCTTACTGCTTACTGCTTACTGACCTCCTTTTTACACCTTGATAAAAATAAAGAAGTTATACTAAGCTATGGTCTATGAATTAAAAAGATTTATTCTCAAACTTGGTCATGTGACTGTCGTTGCGTTGTTGCCTTGCTGTCTTGCTGCCTTGTGTTTCCTCTGATGTTTCTTTGCTTCTGACTTGACTTGTATTCCCTCTTGATTGCCGAATTTGAACTTCTTGTTTCCTTCTTGTGAGCTTCGAACTATTTTTCCTTCGAAGCTTGAACTGCCTTCTTCTGACTAGTGTTGCCTTCCTTCCGACTTCTGAATTTTAATTTATGCTGGGGATTTTTGTTGTAACCCTCCGCTTTACTGACTTCAAACTTCAATGCATTCCTCTGTTATACGGGTGGGCCCCCGACTTCAAAACTTAAATGTAAAGACTGAAATGTATTCCTCTATTATATGGGCGGGCTCCCAACTTCAAAACTTGAAATGTAAATACTGAAATGTATTCCTCTGTTATATGGGCGGGCTCCCAACTTCAAAACTTGAAAATAAAACGCCATTCCTCTCTTCAGGCGGGCTCCTGATCTCAACAACAACTTCAAAAAATAAAGCGCCATTCCTTTCTTC
This sequence comes from Nicotiana tabacum, assembly GCF_000715075.1. NCBI lineage: Eukaryota > Viridiplantae > Streptophyta > Magnoliopsida > Solanales > Solanaceae > Nicotiana > Nicotiana tabacum. The sequence continues at coordinate 136,238,447 of NC_134084.1, read as the reverse complement.
AGGCGGGCTCCTGACTTCAAAAACATCTTTGAAAAATAAAAACGCCATTCCTTTCTTCAGGCGGGCTCCTGACCTCAACAACAACTTCGAAAATAAAGATGCCATTCCTTTCTTCAGGCGGGTTCCTGACCTCAACAACAACTTCGAAAAATAAAGCACCATTCCTTTCTTCAGGCGGGCTCCTGACTTCAATCAAAAACTTCAAAAGTTAAAAACGCCATTCCTTTCTTCAGGCGGGCTCCTGACTTCAATCAACAACTTCGAAAAATAAAACGCCATTCCTTTCTTCAGGCGGGCTCCTGACCTCAACAACAACTTTGAAAATAAAAATGCCATTCCTTTCTTCAGGCGGTCTCCTGACTTCAATCAACAACTTCGAAAAATAAAACGCCATTCCTTTCTTCAGGCGGGCTCCTGACCTCAACAACATCTTCGAAAAAGTAAAAACGCCATTCCTTTCTTTAGGCGGGCTCCTGACCTTAACAACAACTTCGAAAAATAAAGCGCCATTCCTTTCTTCAGGCAGGCTCCTGACTTCAAACAACAACTTCGAAAATAAAAGCGCCATTCCTTTCTTCAGGTGGGCTCCTGACTTCAACAACATCTTCGAAAAAAATAAAAACGCCATTCCTTTCTTCAGGCGGGCTCCTGACCTCAACAACAACTTCGAAAATAAAAACGCCATTCCTTTCTTCAGGCGGGCTCCTGACTTCAATCAACAACTTCGAAAAATAAAATGCCATTGTTTCCCCTTACCTCCTGAACCACTTTCCTTCTAACTTGAATTATCTTTCCTTTCTTCAGGCGGGCTCCTGACCTCAACAACAACTTCGAAAATAAAAATGCCATTCCTTTCTTCAGGAGGGCTCCTGACCTCAACAACAACTTCAAAAATAAAAATGCCATTCCTTTCTTCAGGCGGGTTCCTGACCTCAACAACAACTTCGAAAAATAAAAACGCCATTCCTTTCTTCAGGCGGGCTCCTGACTCCAACAACATCTTCGAAAAAATAAAAACGCCATTGTTTCCCTTTGTCTCCTGAACCATTTTCCTTCTAACTTGAATTATCTTTCTTCCAAACTACTTCCTTCAAAACTTGTACTGTCTTCCTTCTTCAAAACTACTTCCCTCAAAACTGGTGTTTCATTTCTCTGCGGACTACTGGGGATAACACTTTTTTCAAAAATATGTTATCTTACTCCTTCAAAGACTACTTCCCTTAAGACTGGTGTTCCATTCCTTTGCAAACTGTTTCCTTTTGCAAAACTGGTCTTCCTTTTTTTCTCTTTTTTTTTTCTTTTCTTTTTCTTTTTCTCTTCTTCCTCCAAAGAATACCTCCCTTAAAACTTGTGTTATCTTCATCCTGCCATTGCTTTCTTTAAAACTTGTTTTGCCTTCTCCCGAAAACTGCTAGGGATACCGCTTTTCACCAAACTTGTGTTAGACTTCCCGAAAATTTTCGAAAGGAACAAAAATTTTCTGCCCCAGTTTGACAATCTTTCTTGTGGCACATCTTTCCGTTATCAGTAACATTCCCTGTCCCTGCTTCAAATCAAAGAAAATTTGGTCAGTTTAAAACGTGGTGGTTGGTTATGATACTCCTGCTGGGGATGCTTTCAACCATTTTCCCATCTATGCGTTGTCTGACCATCTTGGAGCTTGGCTGATACCTTCCGACCTTCTTGACGATTCCTTATTCACAAACCTCTCAACCATTTTCCCAGTCTCCTTATCTGACCCCATGTATTTTTCATGACAGCTGATTTCACTTGAAGATTTTGCATGTTCATTGATTAACCACTCCCTCCATCGTCTGTGTTACTCAAATACCTTTTTCCGGTGCAGACCCAATATCTTCTTTTGTGGTACTATCCGTGAACCGGCATTTCCCCAACCTTTAAGTCTCCTTTGAATTTCCCAATTATGTCCATTGCTTTCCGCGTTGTTCTTTCTTAATTTTTTCGCTGATCTTGGCCTTGTAACCCTCGATTTCTGCGGGGGATATCATTCTTGACACTGGTCCACCCTTTTGTCGATCTCATCATCTAATATACCCTTGGTTCACTTCCCCCGGCCCTCCTTTTGTTGCACTGTCCCTGAATTAATAAGGACCAATCTTGGGTATTTTGCGTGAACCTCAAAGCAGGTTGACTTATACCACTTTGCTGTACTAGTCAGATCTCGTCTTGCATAATTGGAAAGCTGATGGCAAATTTTGAAATCATTTCTCGCTTGTTCTGACCAAAGAGACTCAAGGAGAGGAAATGACAAAGGTAAAAGGAACGAAATAAAAGGCAAAAGAAAAAGATGACTCCTAACAAGAAAACTACAAAGTAAAACCTATCAGATGTGGATACCAACTCTATTGGCCATGACATGCACACGTGGCCCATCCTCCATTGTTAATTGCCGTTCACAATCTCCGTTTGGTGCTTTCCTATCTGATTCTCAATCTTTATTCGACTTTTAGTTCCCGAAGGGTTTTCACTGTCAAGCCTCTCTCATTTGGTTTTTCTCTCAACTTATAGCCGCCTCAAGGTGCCCGTGAAAGTTTTCACTGATAAGACTCTCTCATTTTATTACTTTTCTGTCGGGTATCAGAGTGTTACTCTCGACTTCCATTTGCATGACTTGGCATCTTTCAAAGACTGGTCAAAAAGGTCTTTCTTTGTACCGTAACGTGGGATTTTGGATAGGGCTAGAAAAAAGTATTAGCGGCTCAAAGCGAATCAATTTAGGTTCAAACTTTACAACCTTCGGAACCAGATTTCTTTACATCAAACACAACTCCTGCCCCAGTTTCTTTTTTTTATTCCGCTAGGCAAGTGCCTAGGGTTAGTTTTTTATTAATAAAAAAGAAATACAAATGTCTAGATGTCCTACAAAATGTAAAGCATAAACTTTGTAAAATACATATACCCTATTATCAAATTGAGTAGATCACTCAAAATTGATATCACAAGTATTACTAATCATTGTATAATAAAATTAGCCATGAGAAGCATGTGTATGCCATGAATTAAACAATGAAAAGAAGTTCCGCGTTGTCTTTTAGTCCAGACCAAGCCCAGTTCATACGTGTCTTGCATCCATTACTCAAAAAGACGCTAATCCAGTGTCGAATCTCCAGGACTTCTTTAGTGATTACAAACTGAAGATTACCATGCATTTCCCAAGTCTCCAAAGCTCCTCTAATGTTCAAGAGCATGTGCATTCTCTGGTTTTTTGCTCCATCACCCCAGATTTTATGGAATTGCTAAATTGAATTGCATGCTCAAATTCTACGTCCCTGCATTGTTGTTGTCTACTCCTCATACGATAGTGGAACAGACAAAAATTTCAGCTAGGAACAGGGTTGCAATATGCTTCTGATGCAAATCTTTTTCAACGTGCTCAGATGAAAAGTCAAGCGTGCGTTGATCTGCTGTCCCTATTGTATAATGGCTGACTACCTCGTTGAAAAAGCATTCGTCGCTAACTAATAAACAATTAAAAGCTGCCAAAAGTGCATTGCTCCTTTCGATTCTTAATCCAGTTGTTGTCCTTGTTTTCTCGACAGCGTTGCCATCCCAAAGTACTAGTGCATGCCTTTCTGCATCCCTGCGTATGCCATGCATGCCCCTCTAGACGTGAGAAATCATGCTTGACCAACCATGCCCCAACTTTTTGTTATCGAAACGCCGTGCGCATGCCTTCTTTCCCATGTGTATGCCAGCGTGCAATTCTTTGTGAAAACATGCATGCAATCATGTTGTAATTTAAAATGTCCTCCCAACTCATGTAGCTCGTCGACCGAGTACTCTCCAGGACCCACACATCTTGAAACATGCATTCATATAATAATGGTAGAAAGCATTTGTGTATTCCATGTCCTTGATGAAGCATGTGTCCATTTAAAATTTCAAAAAGACAGCATTGGCCTTCGTATCCATCTCTTCTTGGAATCTGGCAAGCTCCACATGCTAAAAGATGCAATGGCTTTTGTTTAATGGAAAGATTCTCATCGAAATTAAGCATTTGTATAGCATGCTGGTTGTATATCCAAGGAATTGAATGCACGCTTGCACCCCATGCTGGATATGTTTCCAATGTCTTTAGCCATCCCTTTTGTTCTCTATTATTGATTTGCTTTTGTTCTTTAGCAGAGGTTTTGTCGAGAAGTTGCATCATTTAATGGCATAAGCATTGTGATACTTGAGGATGTATCACAATTTGTGCATTAGACTCGACTTCAGTTCCCCATGCAATCGATCTGGGCATTCTGATCATATGTTCCCTGCTTATGCACATCATGATATCTCTTTCAAGGGATTGAGTACCATGTACTAATACAACCAAATGAAATTGACAATCATGATAAGTCATCTCCACATTACCATTCCCTACACAGAAACACCAAATGTTAGTATAATAGAAGATCATCAAGATCTCTTCCCATAGGATTCGACCCTGCTGATTAGTTAAGTCCATTTCGTTTCTCCTCCTCATTTTACCTTTGTTCCACTCCATATTTATCTCTTTTTTGGCTTTGTTCCTTTCCCTTGTCCTCCTAATTGCTTGCAACCTTTACTCTTATGTAAGGATATTGCATCTTATCTTCGTTAATGATCCTCCTTCCTTTTGAGTCCAGATCCTAGAAACCATGGCACTTAGTATTTCTTTCATTTAGAGCATAATTAGAAAGGTGGTCTGCTAATGTATTCCCTTCTCTGAATATGTGAGTGACCTTGATGATACTTTGTTCCTTCAGTCTTAAAATCTCCTCTACATGTTTAGTTATATACCAAGGAGGATTCCATGATTCCTCTATAATGTTCTTTAATAGCATAGAATCTGTCTGCAGCCATATCCGGAAATAATTAAGACTTTTGCACATCTTCAATGCCTCCGCAGTAGCTACTGCTTCTGATACATTGTTGTTTCCTTCAGAGATCTCCCTTCGTTCTGCATATATCAAATCACATGCCTCATCCCTTATGCAGAAACCAATTGAACTCCTCTCTGGGTTCTCTCTACATGCTCCATCCGTATTCACTTTGATCTATCCTCTTGAAGGAAATTCCCATAACACTTTATCATATTTCAGTCGAGGTGTGTATTGCTCCATCATTGTCAGTAAGTCCAGCCACTTGTAAGGCACCTGTAGTCCTGGCTTTTTCAGTTGGACCAGCGATTGCAAAGTAGATGACACCTGGTAAATAACTCTGCTCACTGACATTGCTTCTCCATATTTCAAACTATTTCTTCTTTTCCAGAGTTCCCATACTATGCATGCAGGTAAAGCTTGTAACACTGGATTCAATCTAGGTGCTACTAGTGTTGTCCAACACTTTGTAATTGCTTTATGTAACGACAACCCATCTAATGCAATTCCTACCCTTCTCAAGAAGTAACTCCAAACACTTCTAGCTGCATTTGATGTGAAGAACAAATGTACTAATGAATCCTCCTTAGGATCAGCACAACACCAACATTTAGAAGGCATGGAGTATCCTAGTCTACGCAAGAAATCATCAAGTGGCAGTTTGGCTTTCCACACCTTCCACAGGAAGAATGATATCTTGAAAGGTAAACCTTTTACTCATATCATCTTGTAAGCTAATATTGGGTTGGCTCTTCTTCGCAGGTAATCCCATGCAGACTTTACTGTAAAAAGTCCCCTTGTTTCAAGCATCCAGAAAGGAGTATCTAACTGTGAACTTTCAGTTGGTGGTCTAATGTTCTGCACAATGTGGTGTGCCAAATCTTCAGGTAGGCTCTCAAACATTTTATCCACATTCCACATACCATCCAGATCATTGACATTATGAATATCCTCAACGATGCCAAACTCTGCAGGCACTTGGAAATATAAGGCTCCCATCTTAGTCCAATTGTCGAACCAGAATTATGCTGATCCCATTCTCAGTTTCCAGTAGATTTGGTTCTCAATCAAATCCCTACATTCTAGCATTTTTCTCCACACGTGGGATCCACACTTCCAAGGTACAATTACTGCATTTAGTTTCTTGCAGTACTTTTGACTAATAAATGCACTCCATAACGTGGGCTTAGTCCTGAAATTCCACCACAATTTGCAGAAAAGTGCCTTGGATACATCATGTAGGGACCTGAAACCTATGCCTCCCTCCTCATAAGGCATACACAGGTTAGTCTAGGACGCCCAATGTCTAGTGCTGCCTCCCACATTGCTTCTCCAAAAAAACTTGGCAAAAATGCTATGTATTTTGTTGATCACATGAGTTGGTAGATTCACTGCTGACAACATATGAATTGGAATACTCTGTAGGACATTTGCGATTAAAACAGCTCTGCCTGCTACATATCGAAGTTTGCCTTTCCATGACTGGAGTTTGTCCATAACTTTAGTGATTAAACCCTGGTAATAGTCTCCCTTTCTTCTTGCATAAAAAATAGGACATCCAAGATAGGTCATAGGGAAACATTGTCTTCCTATACCTGTAATCCTTTCCACCTTATTAATCACCTCATTATCCGTTAAGTGATGCAGGTATATGGATGATTTGCCTTTGTTCACCAGTTGACCAGATGATGATTCATAAGCTTGCAAAACCTCCATGACAAGTCTCAATGAAGTTTCATCAGATGAGCAGAAAATGATTGTATCATCAGCGTATGATAGATGATTTATTTTTGGGCTCCATTTTGGCATTCCAAAACCATAGAAATACAGGTTAGTGTTTAGTGAATTCAATCCCTGAGAAAGTGCTTCTACTGCCAGAATGAATAGAGTTGGTGATAAAGGGTCACCCTGTTTAACTCCCCTCGATGATTTGAAGAAACCATTAGGCTGACCATTTATAAGAATAGAGTACCAATTGTTCCCAATCAAATCAAAGATCAAGCCAATAAAAGCTTCAGGAAATCCCATTTTCCTTAGTATTTTGGTCAGGAATAACCATGATAGCCTTTCGTAAGCTTTTGTCATATCAAGCTTAATCACAACGTTTGGACCTGCTTTTGTTCTCAACCTGATATCCGTAATAACTTCTTGAGTTAACAACACGTTCTCAACTATGCTTCTGCCCTTCACAAAACCTGCCTGTTCCTCCGAGATTATGTTTGGTAATAATTCAACCAACCTCTCATGAATTACCCTAAAGAAAATATTGTTAACAAAGTTGCTAAGACTGATTGGTCTCATGTCTACAAAGGTCGTAACTTCTTTTTTCTTTGGTAATAAAACCAAGTTTGTGTGCGTCACACTCTTTGGCAAATCCTGACCGCAAAGGAATGCCTTGACCATGCAGACTACATCTTCTTCAATAATTTCCCAGCATTTGGTAAAAGGCTCCAGTGAATCCATCCAGTCCACCAGCTGAGTCCCTATTCAACCCCATAACTGCCCTCTTCACTTCTTTATCGGAAGGCAAGGCCATCAATCTTTCATGTTGATCACTATCTACCATTGAAGGTACATGATTTAGAATGTCAAAATCATTTGGGATTGCACTCTCAGTAAATTGATCCTTGTAGAACTTTATTGCTTCTTGTGCTATTAAGTGATATTCTTCGATCTAGTTACCAAGGCTATTCTGGATCCTTGATAATTTCAGTCTCTTCCTTCTCCCATTAAATTGAGCGTGGAAGAATTTTGTGTTTCTATCGCCATCTTTGAACCATGACATACCAGCTTTTTGTCTCCAGAATTCTTCTTCTAATGCAAGATATTTAATCATTTCAGCTTGGACCTGTTTTAATCTTTGTCTATTCATCTGTGTAGGATTGACTTCAAATTGTATTTCATGAACCAAGACCACCTCCTCAAGGCTTGCAATCTTCTGGAATATATCCCCATATGTAGCTCTACTCCAGGTAGATAGTGCTTGTTTAAGCTTCTTTAACTTGTAGTTAAAAATGCAGAAAGGGTTAGCACTAAAATCAGCATTCCAATTCTCCTTTACTACATCTTTGAAGGTTTCATGCTTTGTCCAGAAGTTAAGAAATCTGAATGACTTCTTAATTGGAGGAGTTTCTATATCACATTTCAGCAGCATTGGGCAATGATCAGACCCAACTTTGGATAAGTGAGTTATCTCCAATCCAGGAAATGTCTGTTGCAATTCATTATTGCCAAAACATCTGTCCAATCTTTTAAAAATGTAGTCCTCCTCTGATCTTCCATTCCACCATGTAAATATGCTTCCTTTAAAACCCAAGTCTGTCAAATTGCAGGTAGTGATGCAGTGTTTGAAGTCATCTACTTCAATGAGAGAAACTGGAAAGCCCCCATATTTCTCTTCCTCATCTCATATCACATTAAAGTCGCCTCCAACTAGCCAAGTTACCGTCATATCTGATGCCATTGCATACAACGTATCCCATAGTTCTATTCTTTCAGTGCGATCACATTTGGCATAAACTAGTGTAAGGATGAGCTCAACATGTGGTTCAGAGTGCATTAATCTCAAAGTCAGCTGTTTAGTCATGTTATATAAAATAGTAACCTCAAAAATGTTATCAATAAAAGCCCAAATCTTGTTTGACACATTCACCACAGCCTGTGCCAAACCAATTCTTGCTCAATACCTCTCCATTTTGTGAGACTGTTGCATAGGCTCAAGGATTCCTATGAACTCAAAATGATGTTTTTTGTGCATTGTAATCAGCCTTTCAAAAGCTTGCATTGTGTTTACTGACCTTACATTCCATATAATGGCATCCATTAAATGTTTTGGGATTTGGACAGTGTTCGCCTTGTTTGTACTCCACTAACTGGGATAGTAGAAATCTCTTTTGACTGTTTCTTTTTTCCCTTTCCTGCAGATTTTACTTGTTCAATTAGCCTTGGCGACAGATCTCCCTGCTTGGCAACATTAAGGAAGTTTTGTGTAGTGGATACCTCATCCATGTCTCCACCTTTAAGTTCTGTGTTGTTAACTTGATCATGTGCTTCTACTTCTTCTTTTGATGTAACAATATCCTCTGTCTGGTTGATAAGTTCAGCATCTTTTGCAGCATGTTCATTGCTCAACAACATTGTATTGTTCAGTGGAACATTACTTCCTTCTACATCCTGCATGGTGCTTAATGGACCAATACTTCTTGCATAAAACTGCACTGTCATAGTTCGGTTCTTGTCTGCATTCTTGTCTTGTTTCTTTTCTGCATTTTCAGCTTCTTTCAAGACTTTACTAACAACATTATGTGAAGTCCCTCCTGGATCTATAATATTAATGTTCCCCTATTTTGTCTTTTCTGTTGCTGCATTTGTGCATTAGCTGATGCTTTGAATATTGATTGCGTTGGCATTACAATTAAAACTTTGATCCTCATCTTCCACTTCATTTCCTCCAAATTCTTCATCAGTATGCATTGTATCTGGAATCTGACCATCTGCTAGGTCTTCCTCTATTTGGTTTAGCCATAGTCTCCCTCTTGCCCATTTATCTTTTTCATTGGTCATGAATCTCTCAAAATCTGTATCTTCAACAAATTCATTTTCTTTGTTGTTTGCTAATTGTTGTTCAACTTTGGTGTCCTTTGAAGGAATATCTTGACATGAAGTATTGACTCAAACAACATTATTTTTGAATGCTTTTTAGAACCAAAGGGCAGTTGACTCATTGTGAAAATGCTGCTCATTCCCCAAATCTTTTTGTACACAATGAGCTGTTGCTTCCCTATTTGCTGCATGATTTTTTATTGCTGTAGGATTGAAAGTAGGTGCTGCAGGGTTCAGTTTCTTGGGTTGTGTCTTGGATGATTGTTTCCTTGATGAGCTAGGAGAAGTTACCTTTTGTACTATTTGTCTAGTTGAAAAATCAAATTCCTGCTCCTCTGACTCATTCTCTTCACCTGCCATGGAATTATTTTGCTGAATGTTGTTGCTTGTGGTTTTTTGAACTGGAGTTTCCTCCACAGCTGCCAATTGGTAACCTTCATTGATCTCACCATTTTCAATTTCTAGCACTGCAAATTGGTTGGTTGTTTGTATTTGTTTTGTCACAGCTGTATTGTTAACAAGAACTATTTCTTTCCCTTCTGCATTAGTACCTTCAGATTGTTTGCCTTTGTTTAGTCCCCTATTGTCTCGAACTTCCTTCCATCGAGGGACTGCATTACCAACTACCTTACCACTAGTAAGGATCATCAAAGGAGCATCATTTTTTTCCGGTTTCTTAGTGCCTTGTTTCACATTTTTGACATTTTCCTGCTGCTGGACATTTTTGCTTTCCCTTAAATCAGGATTAATTCTCCAACATTCAAGCATGTCATGCCCTTGTAACTTGTGCTCGTTACAGTACTTTGGCAAATAATCATAGTTAATGGTTACCCATTCAGTTCTAACATCCCCATTTACTTCATTGACAATGTCCATCCGAACTTTCCTGGGGAGGCCAACTAGCAGATCCACCAACACTTTAACACGAGCACAACTAGGTTTAGTTTTCTTAACAGTAGCCAAATCCAAGTGAAGGGGTTTACCTACAGCAGAAGCTAAAGAGAACAAGCATTCTCTGACAAAATAGGTAGGAAGCAAATTAGGGAATGAAATCCAAGGCATTACCTTAGGCATCTCCTCTCCAACTTTAAATTTTGCATCATAGATCAAAGTTCTTAGTTGATATTCATCCCCATGCTTATCCTTAACATAGTACACACATTTTGACGAGAAATCTACGTAATCTTGCCATAATGAAAATCGAATCAAAATGTGCCTGTCACGAAGATATCCAATGTTGCAATCAGCTTTGATACCACACTACATAGGAACAATTCGACGTATTTCATTGATGTCTGGCCATCCGTATGAAAATTTGCACACAACTGCCTGTTACAGTCCTTCAATATAGTTCATACGTTCAACTTCTGATTCTATAAAGCATATTGTTGGTTGTCCTTGAAAGAGTTGGGCTTGTCTAGGGGGGATTGGATCAACTACTGCTGCTCGATCTTGCATTGTCGAAGTACTGGTCGTGGGTTTTACAGCATTTGCATAATCCATAGTTTTTGGAACTTTTATTGTTGTCGTGCATGGTTGGGTGATGTTAAGGGGAGGCTAGGGAGGTGTCCCAGTATTTGCGGGTAGCTGGCCACTGGCCATAGTGGCCATGGCAGCACTCCGTGAAGGATCTTCAAAATGTAAAGTGTTTTTTTTAAAAACATGAGACAACATAGATCAAAACTCTTTCGCGTCAACACTCTCTTGCACCTATGAAAACTCTTTTCCACGTTAATACTTAAGACAAGAAAAGCACAGTTTTTGCTAATTTGATGCTACAGTAACTCTTCAAAGCAAAATAAGATCTGTTTTTAATATGTTGTTGATTTAGATTCAGAACTGAGAATCAAGCTTAAAAACAAACCATCCAAGTTGTTCTTCAACCATCCAAGCTTCACGTTACATAAGTAGTAGCTATCACTGGCAGAAATGTTGAAATTGGCTAATGGGAGGTCGTTGCTACAGTAACTCTTAAAATTAAAATTAAGATCTATTTTGAATGGTGATAGATTTTAGGAAAAAATCAAAAGGAGGTTGTTCACAATGAGAAGGGTGTTCTTTTCGTACCAATATTGTGATCTTACCTTGCCGGATTTCGGAATTATGGCCGATGAATAGTGACGAGATCACTTTTCATGGGATTACAAAGTAATATGGTCTTCAAGCTTCAAAAAGGTGCTAGGAATTTATTTTTTCTTAGAATAGAATTGCGCTTTGATCTTTAAATTCTGCCCCAGTTTCTTGCTTGGGGATTTTTGACGATTTTTTGTTTTGTTTTTTTTCTTTTGTTACACTATGACCGAGCCGTGAAGCGCCTACGTATCCTCTTTGAGGAATTAGGTCAAACGTAGTTCCCAATTCCTTTTTTTTCCACTTATTTATTATTTTCTTTTCTTTTTATTTCTCTTTCTCATTTCCCCTTTCTCCTTTTTCATTTTGTTGTTTCTGTTGTTTTCTTTTCCCTTTTTTTCTTTATCTTCCATGCTTGTGTTTTCTAGTCTTTGCTACTGATTCCGAACGAGGGATATGAAAGAAAACCAATAAGGCTCAAAGGGTTAATGAAGGATAAAGTGTTTAGATAGCAGAATAAAATGCCTTCGTCATTCCAATCTAGAATATGCCAAGCACAAACGACATAATTAAACTCACCACATCTTCTGATTGTGCCAGACTTGATTACCATATCCATACATTCGCCTTTTCATTTGTCATTTTTAAAGCACCGTTGGGCAACACTCTCACTTTCGTTACCATGAACGACCCCCTTGTCAGTATGGCTAACTTGCTTTTATGGTTTTCTTTATGTTTTACCTGCCCCAGATTCACGTGGCTCGGGCTTCAAATGATCTCAAGATGTTCCCATTTCCATTAAGTGTCCCGATCCTCTCCCAATGGCTTTATAATTAACTTTTAAGATTAGGCCCAAATTGTGCGGGCATGTCATGTCACTAGAATCAGCGTTGAACAAAGACAAAACAAAAGGATAAAAAGAACTAAACAAAGAAGATGACTGGAAGTAACACAAGACCGAAATTTGTATTAGACAAGCGGTGAAACGGTTCGTATAACAAAACAAGCAAAACAACTGGGGTACAACCTTGGAACAAACCTAGACAACACTAAACAAACCACTATGACCAAAATGGAAGGATAGGAGGGTTTGACTCAAGACAATGTCCGGATTACAACCCTGCAAATAACCCGGACAACAGAAATGACAACAAAATGAACCACCAAAGCTCCGCTCCGGCTGACCAAGAAAGGGACAGTCTTCCCAATCACCAAGCACGACACCTTAGCCGCTGAGCTTCGCATCAAGACCACTATCTTCTTCAACATCTTCAACTTTAGTCAATATCCTAAGAGGGTTCACATGCTCTTTATTACTGTCGTCGATCGCAATCACTCCTCCGTGAATCATTCTTTCTATTTCCTTTTTAACGAATGACAACTCTCAATGCTATACCCTGGGACATTGGAGTGGTATGCGCATCGTGTAGTAGGATCAAAGCTTCTTGCACGTGGATCTGGAGTATATCCGGGGAGCGGCTCAATCAGGCCAGCATGCCTTAGTCTTTCAAACAGACTTGCATAAGATTCTTCGATAGGGGTGAGAGCCTTTCCTCGTTTCAGCAACCTCTCATTCCTAAATGCTTGATTTGGCCTAAAACCTGATCCAGAGGGTTGCTGGTGTGCTCGTGGTGGTGGATAGGCATTTTGTGGAGGTGGGTACTTGGAAAGTAAAGCATGTCTTTGGGAGTCCCGTGGAGAGAAATAGCGTTGGGGAGGGGAGTAGCATTGGAAAAATATAGGTGGACAATGAGTGATGGAGCTATTCGGGTGGCTTGGAAAACTGTCATGAGTGGGCAGATATGGAGGATCGTCCGTTATTGTGTTAGGTGTTTGGGTAAGAATAGAGTTGAGGAAGATAGGCGGTGTCGGGGGTGGTGCTTTCCCAGTCATTCATGCCCGATACATGTCTGCCACATGCTGTCTCAACATTCTTACCTCTTCTACCAACCCGTAGTCCTGTTCAACTAACTGCTTACGGGCATCGGTACCAACCCACTCAGTTCTGTTACTCTCTGCCATTGTGTCACGACCTAAATCCCGGTCGTGATGGCGCCCAATACACTACTAGACAAGCCCGACCATTATTCAATACTTAACCCAATTTATCAAAAATAGCGGAAAGAAATATCAGTTAAGCAAGATTAAAGTACTGAAGATTTTAACAAAATACACAATATAATCTCACTAGGACTCGGTGTCACGAATCTGAGCCTCTAGAATACAGAATATCATCCTAATACACGGTATATCCAAAATCCGATAATGTGGAAATAAGGAGATAGGATAAGAGGGAGAAGATCAATAACTGCGAACGTCGTGCAACTACCTCGATACTCCCAGAGGCTGGATCTGCTGATCAACTGGATCTACTGAGCCTGAGACTGCCGTGGATCTGCACACAAGGTGCAGGGAGTAAAGTGAGTACTCCGACCCAGTGAGTAATAAAAGTAACTACAGTCCGAAGATAAGAAAATCCAGTAAATACACAAAGTAAGCTAAAATCCAAATATACAGCAACATATGGAACTGAGCAGCTAAACACCAGTATAAATACAAATACATGAATGCAATGCAATGCATATGATGGTACATTCCAATACCCACTACGGCGTGCAGCCCGAGCCATCCATATTTATTTATCGTCGACGGCGCTCACTGGGGGTGTGTACAGACTCCGGAGGGGCTCCTGCAGCCCAAGCGCAATATCTTGGTCAGTCATTGTTACCTGACCGGTCAGCCATTGTTACCTGACCAATTTATATCATACATTGCCATTGTTACCACTGTTCAAATATATCATCCAGTGTTATTGTTACCACTATTTCAAGTATATCACACAGTGTTATTGTTACCACTGTTTCAAGTCACTTTATAACTAGTCCAGAAAATAATATAATAAGCCCCTTGGGCATTTACAAAACAGAAGTTCCCAGCCCGGAATACATTTAAAAATATCATTTAAGTTTTCAACACTTAGAATTTATGGCTGAGTTTGCAAAACAACATTTAAAACCTTGGACTGAAATTAAATGATACGCAAATCATGCTAAGCAGTAATATCAATCCTCGAAGGATTTTACAAATCGGCACAAGGCCCCAAACATGGCATCAAGCCCAGTAATATCAATGAAGTATGTGTATCAATCACCAGTATAGTATAAACATCACACGGCATGGACCAAGTCACAATCCCCAGTAGTATCCGACCCCGCACTCGCCATGGAGTGCGTGTCACGCCTCAATATAGCGTTACGATGTGAAAGTCCGGGGTTTCAAACCCTCAGAACAACATTTACATCTATTACTCACCTCTAACCGTCCGTAGACTAGTCCGCAATGCCCTTTCCTCTTGAATCGACCTCTTTGCGCGTCGAATCTAGTCAAAACCACAACAAATACGTTACAATAGGCTAAGGGAATATAACCCAATCGAAAAGACTCGAAAAATATCGAAAATCCCGAAATTAGCAAAACCCGAGCCCCTGGTCCACGTCTCGAAATTCAGAAATTTTTACATCAATACGACCCTTATCTCGCCACGAGTCTATACATACCAAATTCACAAAAATCGGAGTTCATTTGACCCCTCAAATCACCATTTAATTCTCTTAAGTTTCAAGCCCTAAACCACCATTTTTGTCCATAAATTACTTGCGTTTTCAGCTCTAATCCATGTATTTAACTTGGAAATAAGTAGAAACAACTTACCTTTGATGCTTGATGAAATCCTCCTTGAAATTCTCTCCAAAATAATCCAAGCCAAATGAAAGAAATGAAAGAAATAAGCCAAATCCGTGTTTAAAAGAATCTGCCCGTGTTTCGTCGAGTTGTACCTTGCACTTGTGCTATACAAGTTGTACATCCTATTAAAATTGTTCCTTGTCGGACACCTTCTGTTTAAACACCCATAACGTCTTGTATAAATATCCAAATGATAAACGGTTTGAAGATTTAGAAACTAGACTCAAAGATCTTTAATTTTATAGGTTGTACACCATATAATTCTTTATATATCCCGAGATATGAGCTTCTAAATCGGCTCCATGAAAACAGAAAATTTCTGGAGAAACTGCTCCACCAGTCATCTTCAATCAATCATAACTTTCTCTGCAAAGGTTCAAATTACGATTTCTTTAGCATTATGGAAAATAGATACGAAGGACTACAACTTTCGTTTTTGAATCATCTCAAAATTCCTTGTATATCAAAAGATATAGGTCTCCGAAGTACGCTCCACGACTGCACATTGCTGTCCAAAGACAGCTTAGCAGCAGAAATTGCAGCAGCTTTTTATTTTCACTAAAAAGGCTCTAATTCCTTCATACAAACTCGGAATTAGACGATTCTTGTTCCTATGAGTCACAAATAATAATACGAACACAACCCTTCAATTGAAATTCAATTCGGAGCCCGTTTGCCCAGTTCAATACCCATTTCGCTCGTTAAACAATTAACTCACATTTCACGTCAAAAACCCAATCGCGACTTGATGAAATCAAACCAAAATTTCCAGATCAGTCCTATAATTCATGATTTAAATTCTGGAAGTCTCGAAATCAAATTTGGATCTCTAGAACTAAAAATGGACCCTTGGATCATTACATGCTTATGCTCAAAACGACAAAAATCTTCCAAAAACTCATCCAAAACTTGTCCGAGCCTCATGGGACCCCGACCAAAAATGCCAACATAATTCATAACATCATTAAAACCTGCTCAAATCATCAAAACACTTCAAACAACATCAAATTACCCAAAACTCATCGAATCCAAGCCTAAGTTTCCAAAAACTTCCGAAAATACACTTTCGATCAAAAACCCGACCAAATGATGTCCGAATGACCTGAAATTTTGCACACTCATCACAAATGACATAACAAAGCTAGAGCAATTCTCTGAATTCCATTCTGACTCCCGGATCAAAATCTCACCTATCAACCGGATTCGCCAAAATACTAACTTCGCCAATTCAAGCCTAATTCTACACCGGACCTCCAAAATTACTTCTGATCACACTCTTAAGTCACAAATCATCCCCCGAAGCTAACTGAATCATCAGAATTTAAATCCGAGCTCTCTAACACATAAATCAACGTTCGGTTGACTTTTCCAACTAAAACCTCCTTAAAAGAGACTAAGTGTCTCAAACCTTACCAAAATCATTCCGGAATGACTTTAAATTTTGCACACAAGTCACATTCGACATTACGGACTTTCCCCATCTTTCGGAATCGCATTCCAACCCCGATATCAAAATTTTCACTTCCGGTCGAATTTTCTCAAAAACTTTCAAATTTCTATATTTAGCCAAGCGGCTCCAAAATGACCTACGGACCTCCGAATTCACTTTCGATCGCGCTCCCAAATCCAGAATCACCATACGGAGCTACTCCCAGTCTCGGAATTCCAAATGGACATCAATAACACTGAAATGCATTTTAAGCCAAACTGATGCAATTTCTTCTAAAATGCTATCTTCCACAATAGGCGCCAAAACACTACCGGGTTATCCAAAACCCGATCCGGGCATACGCCCAAGTACGAAATCATCATACGAACCTGTTGGAACCTTCGGATCCCAATTCCGAGTTCTTTTACTCAAAATTCCAATCCTAGTTCATTTCTTCAATTTTAAGCTTTCAAAATGAGAATTTCCATTTAGATTTGACTCCAAACTTCCTGAATTTTAATTCTGACCATACACTCAAGTCAATATACCTGAGATGAAGCTGCTCATGGCCTTAAACTGCTGAATGACACGCCGGAGCTCAAAATGACCGATCGGGTCATTACAATCTCCCCCACTTAAACATACGTTCGTCCTCGAACGTGCTGAGAACTACACTAAAGTAGTCTGAAATCACTTGTTTAACACCTCATGCACCTTCCCGTGCTACCACCACTCAGTTGAGCATATTAGCTCGACAACTCTGTAGGTATACTCCCTTATTCAAGCAAATAAGCCATTAGGTCCAATTCCAACATCTTGAATTTCCTGCCAAGCCTATTTCCATCATACGACCACCATATCAATCTCCACACGCTGTACCCAACATGGCTGCATAACTTTGCTGAATTCACACTTTGCATCACTTTACTCATAGGACCACAATAACATTCTTTAAACATAATAGTCGAAATTTTACAAATCTGATGCTCCTATTGCATCTCATGACCTACATAGGTCTTGCTCTAGTTTTTACAACACCGATATGACTGAAGAGGTGTGCCGAAATTCATAATCAACTGTTGAATCAACAATTCATTGGATCTATACCCCTGACAAGTTCCATTACCTTGTCTCAAACCAAAGAATGATCTTTGCTCTATAATATACTTCATATAATCAGTTTGCACTGACCCCAAATCTAGTAACCTCGTCTCACCCAGTACGAACTGCTCAGGCAATAAGTCACCTCAGACATAATCAAAAATCCCACAAGACGCCACAATGTGCCAGTGGGCTATCAATTCGAACGCGATAAAAAAGGAAGGCAAACTCTAGAAGGAACTACTCAACTCGCACACTAACATAGACTTCCTCAGAAAACAGGGAAACAGAACACACAAAAGCAAATATGGGCACTGAACTGAACATCACACTGTTGCGGCGTGCAACCCGATCCAAACAACATACCCATGGCGGTGTGCCACCCGATCCACATATAGAACTCACATAAGGAGATATACGTCGAGCTGAATAGCTCATCACATCAAAATACCGAATATCGGTCATAAACACACTAAGGTGCATAATATCATTCCCAAGGAAACATATAGCGCTATAGGCTACAAACTCAAGCACAACTGAGGTGCGATACATGATCTAAGTCTCATCCTGCTCATATAACATCACCGCTGAGCGGAACCTCAACACATAAGGAATTTACCAAGCCGTCTCACAACTCATACGGTGCAATATATCTTTACATGAATTAACTGACCACGAAATAAGACCGCGACTATCCTTCCATAGAGAGCGCATTGCTGAAATAAACACAACTGGCCTGACGTAAGGCTCACTTCCACATTTAAATCTATTCACCGACCTCAAGTCGATCCTGATCGTGCCAAGCTAGGCCAATAATCTTTCACAGGTCCATAACCCAATAAACAGAGTGCCCTCCAGGCATAAATTCTCAAATGGATGATATTACCAAAATCCTCATACTTGGTTTAAATTTCTAATTAATCAAGTGACTACATGTCAGACTTATACAATATTCCTGTGGGACAAGCTCCCACCATCTTCCGAAATAATTAACGGGTCTGCACATCCAAACCATCGGCTGCACTAACGCTAAAAAGCGATCAAGAATCCCTAACCAGGATGCAAAGCCTTTCTCACAGAACACCGACCTCAGGTGATACTGACGTCAATACCCATCTTACTCAAAACACTGAAACTCATATACTGCTCATCCGAGATCGTGACATCACAGTCATTGACCAAACTGCAACCTTGGTCCTTACTTCAAATTCCATACCACTCACTGCACCTCACGTGCCAATATACGATAGACGCGATTTCCATCACAACTCTGGAACCGCCGATAGGCTAATACTTCATCACATAAGACTTTCCATTTAACTCACTTCAGGAGAACTATAGCAGCATACATGCGAATCCTCATAATCGTCGAATATGCCAATCTCTAAGTAGTTGTCCAAGCCACCATAACACTTTCTGGGATCTGCCTACTCATAATAGGCCCTAACAAAAGAATGCTTCAGAATAACATCAATCACTGCGGCCGACAAGCCTCACATGCATAACTCGATCACGCTGAACGAACCGATCACTAACACCAGTATACCAACTCAACTATGGCTAATCAATCTACTTCCTTCCAATTTATCCTTGATTGCCTTAGAAATAATAATATCTCCCTTTAACACCTAACTTATTTCAACCAAACTCACCCCGAGTGACCTTAAATCACGAGACCATGCTGTCTCAAATACCATGACCATTTCATGTCTCTCAAATGCTACACCGCAAGTCAAAACATCATAGAACATTCTGTGCCTTTCTTCATAAGCTGCTTCAAAAGCTTGACTCTTAACCGTACTTATAGACTCAAAATCATTAGGCACCACACTTTACCTCTTGAATTAATTAGGACCGCTATTGAGAGACACCCAGCTCTGACTTGGCCCCGAATGCAACCAACTCTACTGAATTTTATAACATATGAATACCATCTCGATAAAGCACCCAACGGAATCACTTCCCTCGAAGCCTGCACCTATACGAGGCATAAATCATGAATCTTCCCTCAAGTCTAAATATGAGCCAATAAGGCTAACCATAGCATGCATCCAACAATTCATTTACTCAAATTACCACTCATGGTCCTTTTCCGTAGCTGCAATAACCCACCAATACGCCAATAACCAGAATTCACGCAGGTAATAAACCGTGCAATCAGCTAATCAACAGCAAGCTCCCCAACTTGGCTCGAAGCCATAGATCACAACACATATACTCTATTGCTGTCGTAATATCATGTTGAGATTAAACTCACTCCATCATAAGCTCGTGGAAACACGAATCATCTGGAATTTTAACTCTTATGCAATTCTTGCATTTACTCACACAACAGTTAAGCCCACTCTCTAGGCGACCAATTTTTTTTTACTAAGTCCTAAATTTTTCAAAAATTTCGGCAGAGCCTCCTTTGTAATTGGTCATATCCACCTGCCAGAGAATCACCAAAACCATCCTAACAACACATCCACAACTTGACAAAGCATCACAATGCATATCAATTACATAAATCTAAATTGATACATGGACATGCGTTGCACCTATTTGAATCATAACACATAGAAAATACCCTTCAACCCTCCATTATTGGGCTATTCAACCAAGTAGGAACATATTCTTTCTTTAATATTTTCGACCTTCAAGGTGGTCTCCTTGACTCAACGATTTCATCATAATACATTTACGGAAGCGATCTCAGCTCCCAGACTTATCTAACTAGGAGACACGAAAAATATTCTTCACGCGCCCATAACTCGGGCTACTCAACAGATCACAATAAGAAACGAATCACTTAACAGTTTATCTACTATCCAGTAGGCTTCTTTGCCACAACCAAGTCGTACAAATACACCTCGCAACACTAACATACTCATCACGTGGATATCCAACCGCCATTTTGGCTAACAAGGACAATAATGAACATATGAGTTCAAAACGCTTGCTCACAAAATCAGCACCTCGGTGCTCAAGCCATTGGCAAAGACTTGGCCTCAAGTCCTCCAGACTGGTCTAACTTCAAACTCACAGAGATTACACCTCGCCCCTCGATCGGGGAATCAAAGCCATCGAGACACATCTGATACTGAGCGCCCGTTGGTGCATACGATCACGCAGAAGGAATTTCAAAAGTTTCTTTTCAAGCTGAATCAAGGACGCACGATAAGAACTCAAAAATGTGAAGTTTTCCTAAAGGTTATGCAGCCTCCCGAGGATAAGTACAGACGTCTCCGTACCGATCCGCGAGACTCTACTAAACCGGCTCATGACTCGTGAGACCAAGTAACCTAGGCTTTGATAACAACTTTGTCACGACCCAAATCCCGGTCGTGATGGCGCCCAGCACACTACTAGACAAGCCCGACCATTATTCAATACTTAACCCAATTTATCAAAAATATCGGAAAGAAATATCAATTAAGCAAGATTAAAGTACTGAAGATTTTAACAAAATACACAATATAATCTCACTAGGACCCGATGTCACGAATCTGAGCCTCTAGAATACAGAATATCATCCTAATACACGGTATATCCAAAATCCGATAATGTGGAAATAAAGAGATAGGATAAGAGGGAGAAGATCAATGGCTGCGAACGTCGTGCAGCTACCTCGATACTCCCAGAGGCTGGATCTACTGATCAACTGGATCTGCTGAGCCTGAGACAGCCCTGGATATGCACACAAGGTGCAAGGAGTAAAGTGAGTACTCCGACCCAGTGAGTAATAAAAGTAACTACAGTCCGAAGATAAGAAAATCCAGTAAATACACAAAGTAAGCTAAAATCCAAATATACAACAACATATGGAACTGAGCAGCTAAACAAACACCAGTATAAATACAAATACATGAATGCAATGCAATGCATATGATGGTACATTCCAATACCCACTGCGGCGTGCAGCCCGAGCCATCCATATTTATTTATCGTCGATGGCGCTCACTGGGGGTGTGTACAGACTCCGGAGGGGCTCCTACAGCCCAAGCGCAATATCTTGGTCAGTCATTGTTACCTGACCAGTCAGCCATTGTTACCTGACCAATTTATATCATACAGTGCCATTGTTACCACTGTTCAAATATATCATCCAGTGTCATTGTTACCACTATTTCAAGTATATCACACAGTGTCATTGTTACCACTGTTTCAAGTCACTTTATAATCAGTCCAGAAAATAATATAATAAGCCCCTTGGGCATTTACAAAACAAAAGTTCCCAGCCCGGAATACATTTAAAAATATCATTTAAGTTTTCAACACTTAGAATTTATGGCTGAGTTTGCAAAACAACATTTAAAACCTTGGACTGAAATTAAATGATACGCAAATCATGCTAAGCAGTAATATCAATCCTCGAAGGATTTTACAAATCGGCACAAGGCCCCAAACATGGCATCAAGCCCAGTAATATCAATGAAGTATGTGTATCAATCACCAGTATAGTATAAACATCACACGGGGTGGACCAAGTCACAATCCCCAGTAGTATCCGACCCCGCACTCGCCATGGAGTGCGTGTCACGCCTCAATATAGCGTTACGATGTGAAAGTCCGGGGTTTCAAACCCTCAGAACAACATTTACATCTATTACTCACCTCTAACCGGCCGTAGACTAGTCCGCAATGCCCTTTCCTCTTGAATCGACCTCTTTGCGCGTCGAATCTAGTCAAAACCACAACGAATACGTTACAATAGGCTAAGAGAATATAACCCAATCGAAAAGACTCGAAAAATGTCGAAAATCCCGAAATTAGCAAAACCCGAGCCCCTGGTCCACGTCTCAAAATTCAGAAATTTTTACATCAATACGACCCTTATCTCGCCACGAGTCTATACATACCAAATTCACAAAAATCGGAGTTCATTTGATCCCTCAAATCACCATTTAATTCTCTTAAGTTTCAAGCCCTAAACCACCATTTTTGTCCATAAATTACTTGCGTTTTCAGCTCTAATCCATGTATTTAACTTGGAAAAAAGTAAAAACAACTTACCTTTGATGCTTGATGAAATCCCCCTTGAAATTCTCTCCAAAATAATCCAAGCCAAATGAAAGAAATAAGCCAAATCCGTGTTTAAAAGAATCTGCCCGTGCTTCGTCGAGTTGTACCTTGCACTTGTGCTATAGACTACAGATTACAGACTACAGACTTTATGCAAAAGGGAAATTATACGGATAACAGACTCTGAAGACAAAGAACATACAGACTTCAAACTGTGAATGTCTCAGAGTTTTTAATTTTGGGCGCCCGCAGGGGCGCAGAGGGAGTTTTTCCAATTAAATGGCAATCGAAACGGGATTTATTTAATTATTTCAGAGTCGCCACTTGGGAGTTTTAGGGTGTCCCAAGTCACCAATTTAATCCCGAATCGAGGAAAAGAATGACTCTGTATTACAGTCCGCGAACCAGAAATCCGGATAAGGAATTCTGTTAACCCGGGAGAAGGTGTTAGGCATTTCCGAGTTCCATGGTTCTAGGACGGTCGCTCAACTGTCATATTCGGCTTATTCATCTGATTTTAATACGTGTTGAACCTATGTGCAGATTTTAACTTTTTACCGCTTTTATTATTATTATTTTTTAATGAGAATTGCAACGTCGTGAAAACACATCTCGAACCACGTCACATCAATGCACCCCTGGTTATTGACACATTCCGACTCCGTTGAGATTTGGATTTAGGTCACATAAATGTGCATCCGAGTTTAAGAAAATACTTTATTAAAAGCGGGCCTAAAGTGACTAGCGCATTATTATTTTGAGGAAAGCCGTGAAATTCTTTAGACGATCCGTCCCGAAATCTAAGTGTTTTAATATATACATTTAACGAGGGCCCTGCGATCTTTGTATTTTTTTTATTTGGCGAGGCTCGTCTCATTTTTTTATTACTTTAAAGGTCCATCCTAAAACAATCTATAATTTTCTATTTAATTCGTCTCTAAAATGAAAGCAGTCCTAGTTAATTAATGTGCGTGAAAGATCCGAAATTACCTAACTCGATTTCAAACAGTTGATCAATGGGTGTAGGGGGAGCTAATTTACAGAATTAATCATACTTGTATCAAACTCATAATTTCTAATTTTTGCTCTCTAGATTGACATCATTTTTAAGCTATTGTAGCACTAATTCTAACACATAGCTCAATTCTCATTTGGTTTAGCACATAACTCACAATTGTTTGTTCATCCCTATTAGAGTAGGAATGGTCTTACCTATAACTCACTCTAACGAATCACTTATCCAATAATGATTTAAATCACACATGGAGTCATGGATAATTTCCAATTCAAAACTAAACCTACGTGACCTGGACTAACGTGAATATGCACCTATTTGCTGTGATTTGCCTTTGATTTTTGGTGTGGCGAGCAACTAACCCGAACAGTGAAACTATTTGACACTATGGACTTGATTTCAACAGAAATGAGTTACATATTAGAGTTAACAGTCCATCACAATTCAAAATAACTCAAATCGGTTAAACAACCATCCTAATTATACAAGTACCTATTGTCCACAAGTTACAAAACAGTACATAGCATGTTAATAATCCAACTAGTCCCTTACAGGCGCATTAATGCACAAATTTATCGTACAAATCTTAAAGCTAATTATATCATAATAAATTAAAAAAATAGTAAAGCTTTAATGAATGTCAAACTGCAATTGCCTTTCCATTCCACTGAAGAAATTACACCAAAACAGGTTCAAATGTGTACCTGATTACAACAGCCAAAATAAGGACAAGTAAGCTTGCAGTTTAAGAAGAAAACAACATCAGCAGGACAGTAACAAGCGCAGTGATCAGCAACAGTTTTCAATCAATTTCCAACCCAGAAAAGTGAAATACCAGCCCAAGAATACACTTCCAAAACAAATGAACAAAAAGACCTTAACCTGTCTTGACTTCAACTTGTTTCAACTAATCAGCTAACTAGAAATTGTTTCAGTCTTAAGGAAAATTTAGAAATCACCCATCACTCAATGGAACAGTGTTACTCTTTAGAGTTCTCAGAATGTTCTCCTTTCAATCTCCTAAGCTCTCAAAAAATCTCTCTGCCCAAAAGATAAACCAAGACCCCAGGACTCAAAAAAAAGAGAACAAAACTCTTTCCAAAATCCCCTTATTTATTTGCAAACTACATCCCCTTTTTACAGCTCTTAGGAGCACCCAGACCCATTAATTAAGCATTTTCCCATGATATTCTCTAGAACCCCACTAGAGTATGTTTTGTTCCCCATTAACCCTTTTCTTTATTTAAAGTTCAAACAGGTATGGACAACATATTTTAATCAATGCCCTTTAAGCCTCCCCATACCATTATGTTTTGTTCCCCATTAGCACTAAACAAATTCATTAGTTTAATGTTAATTAAGTGCTTTACTGACAACCCACTTAGCAAGACCATTTGCCAAACTTTTAAACCCCCAAAATACCCCTGAAGACCCTATGACTGCAGCTATAACCAATTCTCCTAAGTTCTGAATGCAACCTTATAACTCACTACTATCTAATTAACATTATCATACCAACACTGAATTCAAACCAATGTCAGATTCATTTCAGACCCTAAACAGTAGGATTCAATTCATCAAACTCAACAACAGCTTAAGCTTGAACCAGGTTGAATCAAATAACAACAAAATAAAGGCCAAGGATTTTAATGATTCAGAACACCCTTACAGGAATGACACAGTAGGTTCAGGTGACAACCAAAACAAAGTTCATGTATTTTCAAAGCATTTCAACTGACCAAGCAATTCAAAACAATGTGACAACCGACTAAGCGATTCAAACATTGTGATGAACTAATCCTTAATTTTAGTAAACGGGCAAACTTAATTTATCGATTGCAAAATCGGAAATGTTCTAACAAATCGACAAACTGACTAGCTTTAATAATTGACGTGATAGGAAATTAATCCAAAAAGACACATAAAAAAATGAGATGAAACAGAGAACAAAGAAAAACAAAAATAAGGAAAATGAAAGCTAAATAACAAACTCCAAATGGAAATGGGAAATACCTAAGATGAACGAATAGCTCGGCTTGAACCAAATCCGACATATTTTGATTTTGGTCGGAATAGGTCTTAATCACGAGTTCTCAAACGAGAACACACGAATAAAACCTATTTCGGCCTCGAATCTTCAATACAGGTCTTGATTTGAGAACTCAACGTTCGTTCATTCGAATTGAGATTCGACAAACTATGGTTTGATTCGAGGGGAACTAGGGGTGGTTTAGGGACGAGGGAAGTCAAAGAGGTTACTGGGTGTTAGTTAGGGATGGCTTGGGAGGTGGCGCCGCCACCAGAGAATTTTGTGGCAGCGCTAGGGTTTGGACCTTCGAATGAATATTCGAAACGCTTGGGCTTGATTCGAAGGGAAATGAGTATGGGACTGGAACGAGGAAGTCTTGGGGAAGCTATGGTGTGAAATTGGAGGCCATTGGACGAGATAGGGTTCCGACCTGATTTTCGATCTAATATTCGAAGCACACGGCTGGGATTCTAGGGATAAGAGTTAGGGATTAAGAATGGGGAGGTCGAGGGGAATCAGTGGTGAAAAGATGGGGTCGTTTGGACCACCGGAACCGCCGTGAGGCAATTTTCGGTGGGCGGAGTACGGTGGTAAGAAGACGGAGGTTGTTGGGCCTGTCTCTAGGTTAGAGATGAAGATGAAGGGGGGTATGGCTTTGGGGCGGGGGTATGGTTTGGACTTATATATGGGGGCAAGCGATTTGATCCTAGCCATTAGATCAATTGAGATCAATGTCTTGGGTCAACTCACTTAAAAAGAGGGTGTCATTTGGTTTTTGTGAGGGGATCGGGTTAGACCGGGTATTGGAGTGATGGGTTGGGGTCGGGTTGGGTCAAGGCTTTGGGACCATTTGATCAGCTGAGATCAACGGCCCAGATTGAGCGTTACTAAACGACGTCGTTTGATTTGTCTATGAAACTAGCCGGTTTGGGCCTGGGTTGGGGTGTGACATTGGGCCTGAAACTTTCTTTTAAAAACCAGCCCAGTCCGATTTTTAACTCTTCTTCTCTTGTTCCTTCTTTTTCTTTTATTTTCTTTTTGATTTCTAATTACCAAAACTCATAATTTACTTTAAAGAATACTAATTAACCCTTAATAATAATTATCACACAAAATTAAATACAAAGATAATCACACAATTTTGACATTAAATGCTAGAAATTGCAGAGTACATTATTTTTTTTTGATTTTCTTGTTTGTAAAACAAATCAGTGGTTAATTAATCCTAAATTGTAAATGCAAATGCAACACATATATTTTTGTATTTTCAGTAGTAAAATAGAATAAACATACACAGACAAATACAAATAAATCACAAGCAACACACAACTATTTTATTTTGAATTTTTGTGGGAGTAGTTCTTGTTGGGCAAAAATCACGTGCTCACACAACCTATATGTCTTTTTCTTTTTATTTTTCTCCTTAATTAGATAGGATTTGTTTTGTGCTAACTAGTTTTGAAGTGTATGCAGGAATGGATGTGCATTGCAAGGACTATACCTGGAAAAATTTGGTCAAGTGTTGTAATTATGCGGACCGCACCAAAATTGTGTGGACCACACAAAAATGTTGCAACCACAGAGGAAGGTCTGCGACAACATAATTCTTTGTGCGGCCGCACAACTGGAGATCCACAAATCACTAACTCTCTGAAGTTGAAGTTTGCAAGAAAGTCGCCAAAATGGAGCCACACACAAAAGTATGCGGACCACACAAGATTATGGAGACACACTTATTTTTGTGTGGACCGAAGAGCTCAATCCATGTACAAGTAAAGAGTGCAGACCACACTCAAAATTGTATGGCCGCACTCATGTAATTTCTGGACCTGACTTGGTCCAAGTATAAATAGGGCTTTTTACCACTATTCACACTTTACTATCTCTGAACTCCCAAGCCCTATAAAACAATGTGCATCCCAAAAATAGTTCACAAATTCCACTAAATTCATCAAGTTAGATTCTCACCTGCATTATTCATTACTGGTATGTTCAATCCATGTTAGATTTTTGTTCATTTTTCTTAATTTTTGTTTTTATTTTCTTTGATTTGTTTAGTTATTTTTAGGACTAAAAATGTCAAATGTGCTTCAAAATCATGTGGGTAGCTTCGTATATGTTCATTATGGATTGGTTAGACCACTAATGTTGTAAATTTTGGCACACAATATTTAATTTATGAAATATTGCATGAACACTAAAGTACTGCCACGTAAAATTCAACTTGTGCGGCCGCACACACTTTTGTGCGGTCCTCATGTCTCAAAGTTAGGGACAAAGTACGAATGAAAAGTGCAGACCGCATTCAAAATTTTGCGGTCCGTGGAAAATTTATGAGGTCTGCACAAAAGTGTGTGCAACCGTAGTGTTAAAGATCAGAGAACCCAGTCATCTGAACCTAGGGTTGTGCGGCCATACTCAAAACTGTGCGGTCTGCACTTTTGCTTGTGCAGTTGCACTGTAAAATTATGCAGTCCGCACTTGGCTGTCTACAGCTGCACTCACTTTTATGCGGTCCGCACTGCCTCCTCTGAGTCTATTTTCCTGCAACTGTCATGCATACATCTGTGAACACTGTGAACTTCAAATCTAATTGATTCCTATTGCTATAAATTGCAAACGATTGTTAGATCACGTGGTCGAGGTGACATTTCTAAAGGGAGGGGTGAACCCTCCTGAGGCCGAGGCCGAGGCAAGAGTAACTTACCACTATCCATTCAGAGAGAAATAAACAAGAAGGCTACGACCAATAGAATCCCAGAATCTACAAACACCAGTGAATATGCCCTGTCTAGGGAAGCCTCAGAGGGAACTCTATGCAAGCGCAACTGGAAGCCCTATCACAACATGTTCAAGGGAGATACCAACTTTGTTACTAATCCTCCACCTCAACAAGTTCTTCTGAGGGTTCACATGCTGGTAGTCAGGGTTCAGAGCCCTCTTCTACACACACTCCTCCTGCATTAATCGATTTAGATGATGATGATGATGTCCCGGATGATGGAAGAGGAGGTGACACTCGAGTGGGCAGCCTTGAGAGGTCGAAGAAGAAAGAGATGTGGGAAGACAAATTTGTCAGCTTAACAACCTTCAACAAGTCCAGAGAGTGGTGGCCCAAGGATCGCTTACACTTGAGCGACAGTTCTTAATGAAGGATTTGGATATTCACAATCCAAATTTCCTTCGATAGTTTCGAGAGCAAAAGGGGTGGAAGTGGTTCACCCATAGTGTCATCAATGCAAATGAGCACTTGGTTGAAGAATTTTATGCCAATGTGGCTTACATAAAGAAGGTTACCAAAATAACAAAAGTGAGAAATCTGAAAGTCTTATTCGGCGCATGCTCTTTGGAAACATATGTGGGATTTGAAGAAGTAGAGTGTCACGACCCAAATTGGAGGGCCGCGAAAGGCACCTGGTACTTTACTCAACCAAGTACCAACGTAACATATCTTTCTTATCACACCATCATGGTTAAATGGACCGGAAGGTCCGTCATGATATAACTAGAATAAAACATAAGGGAATACTTGACATAGGACGACCCAAGATGTAATACAAACTTATACATGTGACATACGGTCCTATAAGACCCAAAATGAATACTCGTACAATGAACATAGGCCGACAAAACCATACAACCTTTCATATACATGATATTTGTATACAAGCCTCTAAGATTACATACATATCATAAAGGTCGGGACAGGCCCCTGCCATACCAATCAATACATATCCAAATCATACTGACCAAATAGGCAACTCCGGAGCAAGTGGAGTGCACCAACACCTTCCGCTGAGCTGATAGCCTACTAGGAGGAATGTCAACCTGTCTATCGGGACCTGTGGGCATGAAACACAGAGTCCCCAGGCAAAAGGGACATTAGTATGAATAAAGTACCGAGTATGTAAGGTAGGAAAGCATAAACAAGAACAGTAATATAAGGAGAAATAGAGGAGTTGCAACTTGTAACATTTGAGTGCTTCTGGGGGCTACTGACATGGAATGCATAATACATATGTACACATAAACTTTTAAAAACATACTCCTCTGGTGTCCATCATCATCATCATCATCATCATCATATCGTACCTGGCCTCAAAGAGGACTCGGTAAAAATGTACCCGACCATAATAAGGCTCGGTAGAATCGTACCCGGCCATGTGGAGCTCTGCAAAACCCAACTAATCAGTGGTTGCACAATAGGTGCGGTACCAGACCGATTATAGCGCGGCTCGGTAGAGTAAAATAGATACTATATATAATGCATGCTAGACTCATGGAATCACGTTCTAAAGCTTTTGGTGTGACTTAAGGTTGTTACACCTTCAATTAACATTATGCAGATCCATACCCTCAATATGAACCTTAGTAGGATTCAAGGATTATACACAATTGCTTAGAATAACTTTATAAGGAAAGAACAACATGAGCAACCTTAGTTGCTAGGAGTAGATCCATTATGAAATAGCGTATTTATTTCACTTTAGATCCTGCCAAAAGAAAGAAGGAAGTAACTTAACATACCTTAAACCCATTGAGTCCTTAATACCTTCCAAGCAACTCTTCAAACAAGTCAACTCAATCAATCATAGTATAAGGAGATTCAAAATCAATGCTGAGCAAAGGCTACGTCTGTAACTTAAGCTAGTAACTCGTTTACATAAATTCAGACAGCATCTCCCCTATAACAAGGGCCTCCTCCAATACCATATATCAACAACAACAACCAGGCAAATCCAACAATATATAAATATCAATAATAAGACACCAATATAACCACAACAAGTCACAACTACTTCACAACGAGTGGCAAGCTTCGATTGGAATCCGTATAACCCATATCACCCTTTATAGACTTCTTACATTTACTTAAAAATATCATTAACATGATAATGAAGTCATTTATTAATGATTCCATCCTTATATGATATATTTATAACAAAGGAAACAATCATAAACTCCAACTATCTTCAATTAGTAACTTTATTCACTAGTTCATGTCTACTCCATCCATTTAAATTAATAAACATCAAGATAACCTTAAGCACATGCAAGAACAAAAGAAACATGCCTCCTACAGTAATGTCAAGTCAAAATCCAAGTTATATTCAGCTTACAACAACCTTCAATGGCAATACAATGCCATAGAAGTGACTTAAGCTAATCCAAGTATTATCTTGTAGTTTATCATCCAAACAACTTAAACAACATCCAAGCAAGCTTAAGTACAATTAGTAGGCTGTTATACTCACCTTATCAAGTAGCAACAACTTGGAATTTCAGCCAAACACAACCCACAACAATCCTCAATGACAACACAACCTCAAAGAGGTGTTGTTCTTCACTAGAACTAAGTTTTGATGTTGAAATATGGTGTAATCACTTTTGAATCACTTCAAACCCTTGTGGTATCTGTTTAGAATGATCAGGAGAAGTTTGGAGACGAAGTTGAGTTGAAAATAAGTTAAAAATAGTCGTCCAAATCGTTTATAAAGTGAAGTAGGTCGACCGTCGCCTAAGTGGGTCCCATTGGGAGCTAGTTGCGCGGTCTTGCAAAAATGCAAATATATCTCTACTCCGATGTCGTATCGATGAACGGTTTAATGAGTTAGAAACTAGACTCGTAGATATTCAATTTAGTAGGTATATCACCCATATATCCCAGTATATTTGGAGAAAAGCTCAACTACATTTGGCCTAATTTTCAGCACATTTATGAATGTAACTTGTGATGACCTTTGCCAACTTTTGTTCCACATCTTGCTTGCCTTCAAAACGTAGAAAATGACTATCATACGACTAAAATAACTCATAGAACATCCTCCCTATAATGCTAATAACCCTAGTCTCACCCCAAAGTACATGTTATAATATTCCAAACTTGTCGACTTTCGATGAAACTTATTTTCTTCAATTGGTTTAGCTTCTAAGCTTTCCAACCCTCTTGGTACTAGTTATTCATGATCTTAAATATTTGTAACCTCAAAGGTAACATGATTAACTTACTTTATTTTCTTCCAAATATAATCTTATTTCTGAGGTTACATCAATTGGCTTACGACGTACTCTCACGTACGGAAAAAATGGGGTGTGACATCATTCTCCCCTTTGGAACATTCGTCTTCGAATGTTGACTGATGCACTTATCCGTCTCTCAATAAATAGCTCTTACGAATACTTTTATATTGTCTTTGCCATCTAGGGATCTATTCGGCGAAAAAATCCAAAGGCTAGGTCGTTCCCCCTGTTGATACCCAATTTTTCCCTATAATATTTTTAAAATGCATATATACCTTTAAAACTACGCATTAGCATCAATTGGTATTTTTCTATAATTTTTACATTTTAAATCAATTTATCTCAATATTCTATTCATATAAATAAATACAAAATTGCATTACAGATGATTTTTAAAATATCTCTTGATTTAATATTGCCATTTATGGTCCTATTAAGTTCCAATTATCTCACAAATGGCCAGATTTATATCTTTTGGTTACAATTGCAATAATTTTGTAATTATAACACATGCATACATCACTACATTATTTTACCAAAAATTAGCCCGCTATATTATTTAATAATTATTTTAAAGTATTCCCGTGCATGTAAATTATTTTATAAAATAATTTTTATTCAAATAACTGGGTATTTAACAAATAGCCCTCTTATTTTGAATTTAGCCTAATTGCACAACCCAATTTCTACCCATAACCCATTGAGACCAAGCCCAATTCGGTCAAACCCAGCCCCAATTAATCTAGACCTGATCCAAGCCTCTCCTAATCATGGCAGTTGATCTCTGAGATGAACGACCCATATTTCACCTTACTATAATTAACCTAATGACCCCCTCCTAACCTAACTCATTTCCATCATACCCCGCCGTCACGCTTTCCCCTCTCTCTCAAATGCTCTCTATCTGAACCCTAATCTAGGCGCCGTCACCGGCTTAGCCCTCCGTTCTACGATGTTTCTCTGTCGTTTCAGGCATATATTGGCCTCCTATTTGCTATGGTTCATCAGTTTCTTGGATCCTTGAGAAGATCTCAAGGGACCAAGGCGGTCTGGTTTGCACCATTGATCTCTTTGCCTGTTTCAGGCCATTTGCTCAACCACGAGTAAGAAGCCTCTCCTATTTTGATACGAATCCATGATTTCCTAAGTCTATGACCTCATCTCTGTAATACTTCTAGAAAAACCCTAATTTTTACCTTTGATCTTCTCAGATCTATATAGATCAAAGACCCATTCAACGTATTTCACATGTTTCCTTAAAGGATTCCTAGTTTTTCAACTGATTTTTCGTTTTCTTAAAAACTAGGTTTTACTGAATTCACCTTCTCAAAGCTTTTCTGATTTTTGAGTGTTTAATCGTTGTTCTTAAGTGTTACTGATTGATTCATGTTAAGATTGTTTGGACCCTAGTTGATTTATGATAAAGCCCCAATTTTCTTATACTTTTGCTTCGTGTCTGGGTTTTTCCGTGTCACTCGTTGCATCATTTTGTTCTGTGCTTCAACTTTCATGATTTCTCCTTAGTCTAATTTAGTATCTTGTGACTTTTACCTTAGTTCATATCTACTAGGGTTTCTGAGTCAATCTCTCGGTTAATTTCTGTGTGTTTATGAAACTTTATTTAGCCTATTTGTCTATTTGTGGAAACTGATATTTTCCCCCTCTTTAAATCAGTACTATTTTGAATTTTGATTTACTGATTTGCTCGGTTAAAACTTATGTGCTAATTCTTGATTTATTCCCTTGTTTATGACTTTAATAATTCTTCTTACCTTATTTAATTGCCTGTAATGTTACTAACTCTTCACGATTATTTCCTTAATTAGACTCCTGTTTGTTTACCTCTTTACTTAGGTCTGATTTGATTTCTTTCCTTAAACGACTCCTGCCCTTTAACCGTTGAGTATTTATCGTCAATTAAAGGAAGACTATACTGATTTTGTGTGTAATTGATCTTGTGATTTCCCTAATTGTTGAGTGTTAATTTCTTTTACCTTATTCTGCTCCACTCCTAAACTGCTATGTATACTCTCCTCTATTCTCACTTGTGGACACAAACATTAGTTCATAAAAACACTCTTACACAGTAGAAGCTATCTGTTCTTCTCTACTACTTATGGTATTCATTAGTCTGGCCGGCTGTAAGCCAAGGCTAGATATTGCTCAACATCTGCTTTGCATTTTGTGTTTTTCTCTTCCTAACTGGTATGTCCCTGCTTATTTTCTAAATCTAAACCCTATGTGTTTCATTACAGACTTAAGTTTATCAATTATAAGGTTTATTCTTGTTTTTGTTCACTTTCTTGCTTAGCACTATCCTGTTCAACATGTGGCTAGCATGTCTAACTATATTAGCCTATCTACTGCTTTATCTAGCATGCCTAAATTCTGCCCTGTTCAGATGTATAATTATCATGTCTACACTTCACCTGTTATCTGATGCTTGCCTGTTTGCAATTCATGCTTAATCCGCTTAACTATGTGATCATGCTATGACCCTACTTGTGTGTCTAATTCTGTCTTCTACATCTTTGCTCCATGTTTTAGTTGCCTGCTATCCAGGTTAATTTAGTAAGACTATGAAGATCATAAGTGTTCTATGTTGTCTACATGACTCCCTGCCCATATTCATATACCTTCAATGAGATTCCTATATGTTCCCAATCCCCTTCACCCCTGTGTGCAAGCCTGCCTGCTATAGTACTTGTGAATTTGAACCTTGTGTACGGTAAAATCGGGGGTGTCCAATTTTCTCATCATTATGGTGCCCCACGAACGTGCTTCTCGAGGTTCGAGACTGAGGTCGAGTCTCATTGCCAAGGGTTATCGGGGCCCGATCTCGGGGCAGTGCAGACCAACTACTACATTAGAAAAGAGGGAAATTCCCAAGACACTTGGCTAAGACTGACAGAGCCTAGCGGGCTATTCTAAACCCAATGTTGGGCGTCAAGACATCATATCTAGCTGTCCCTTCCCCGTATCCGAGTAGCTAATGTATTTTGTACCATGTTATTATTTTCCTCCTATATAAGGGGCATTCCTACCATTTTTGTAAACTTTATTGCACCATCCGCTCTACAAGAAACATAGAAGAACATTCTCTTTGCTCTCTCATACACTCTTGGTATTGTTGCTTTTTTTTATTGTCTTTATATTTGTTCATCATCTATTGCCTATCATCGGCCATAAAGAGCCTTCGTTGATTATTTTGTAACTGTTGGCCCTACTCTGATTGCCCACGATAGATTGAGACTGAGTCCTGGAATCGGCCTCGAAGCCCCAAATTGACAGGCCCAAGGCCCCGAGTAGCTAGCCTATCAGTTTGATTGTAGCTCCCTCCTTAACTCCATTTCGTCTTTAGATCTCTTACAGTTAGCATCAACTGCTTAACAAAATAGCATAGAAATAGATCACATATTTTTAGAGTCCTATCAACAAATTTAATTATTATTACCATTTCTCACGGTAAATAGTTTGGCGCCCACCGTGGGGATAAAAATAATAGTGATTATTTTCTTGCTAGTTTTACTACATAATGCAAGTTATCTTTCACGCTTTTTCTTGTCCAAGATCTTCAAATTTCAGGTTGAAATACCTAACTCATCAGACAGAGGTGAAAACAACTACTTGGAAGACTAGGGAGAAAGTGTTGTGGCTGTTCTAGCCTGGGCACAAAAAGAGGTCCCTATGCATGACGTTCATATGATTATCGGAGGAGCTAACATCCCCCAAGTTCCCATGATCAAGCGGACAAAAATATCCGCCGCAATAGAAGGGCCAATCCGAGACCGCATAGCTGAAGACACCTTCACGTTCAGCGAAGAAGATCTCAAGACCTTGACAGAACCACACAAAGACGCACTGGTAATCTCATTCCTTTTAAATAGCATACCAGTTAAACGTGTTCTCGTGGATCCAGGCAGCTTAACCAATGTGATCAGGTCGGGAGTAGTAGAGCAGCTCGGGTTACTCGATCAGAGCATACCCGCTTCCTGGGTCCTCCACGACTTCAAAATGACCAACGAAGTAACAAAAGGAGAAATCACCCTCCCAGTCGACACGTGCGGCATGGTTCAGAACACAAAGTTTCAAGACATCAATGGAGACATAAGATATAATGAATTGCTTGGCAGACCGTGGATACACAGCATGAGGGCAGTATAATCGACCCTGCACCAGATGATTAAATTTCCGAAAAAGGATGGCATAACGACTATATACGGAGAACAACGTGCAGCGAAATAAATGTTTGCGATTTATCAGGGGGGGTCGACCCCCATACTCCCGACCTCGGACGTGTCTAGGAACATACAGACCCCCAAGGATGACGAAGAAGATTTCCTTGCTCCTCGAACTTTTGTTGCCCTCGAAGAGTCGGATGCAACAAAATCGACAATCAAAGATCTAGAGAAATTTGTTTTGATCGAGCACCTCCCCGATCGTAAGGTATACCTGGGAACGGGATTAACTCCCGAACTCAGGAAATTTTTATTCAATTGCTTATCGATAATATCAACTGTTTCGCATGGTCCCACTTAGACATGACAAGTATCCCGCTGGAAATAACCTCCCATCGACTAAGTGTCGACCCCAGGTTTAAATCGGTGAAGCAAAAAGGAAGACCCCAGTCCGATATAAAACATGCATTCGTCAAGGATGAGGTAACGAAACTCCTTAAAATAGAGTCCATTAGGGAGGTAAAATACCCCGAGTGGTTGGCCAACGTAGTAGTGGTACCCAAAAAGGGAAATAAGTTAAGAATGTGCGTAGACTATAAAGATTTAAATAAGGCTTGTCCCAAGGATTCGTTCCCATTTCCTAACATCGATCGTCTGATCGATGCTACGGACAGCCACGAGATCCTCACCTTTCTCGATGCCTTTTCAGGGTACAATCAAATTCAGATGAACCCCGAAGACAGGGAGAATACCTCGTTCATCACAAAGTATTGTGCCTACTATTACAAAGTAATGCCTTTCGGACTAAAAAACGTAGGGGCTATATACCAACGTCTAATTAATAAAATGTTTGAAAGTCAAATAGGCAAATCCATGAAAGTTTATATTGACAATATGCTAATTAAGTCTCTGCACGCAGAGGACCATTTAACTCATTTGCAGGAAATATTTTACATTCTCAGAAGTTACAACATGAAGCTCAACACAAAGAAATGTGCCTTCGGAGTAGGTTCGGGAAAATTCCTAGACTTCATGGTATCAAAAAGGGGGATCGAGATTAACCCCGACAAAATCAAGTCCATCGAAGAAATCACGGTGGTAAACAATGTAAAGGCCGTGCAACGGCTAACAGGTGCAGCTCTGGGCAAATTCATATTTAGGTCATCTGAAAGGAGCCATCATTTCTTCTCCTTACTCAAAAGAAAGAACAACTTCGAATGGACTCTAGAGTGCTAATGCTCATTAGAAGAGTTGAAGCGATATCTGACTAGCCCGCCTTTTCTCCACACACCAAAGGTGGACGAAACACTATATCTGTACCAAGTCATTTCGAGATAGTGGTAAGTGAAGTTCTAGTTTGAGAAAAGCAAGGTATGTAATTCTCTATTTATTACGTAAGGTCGGACCCTAGGGGATGCTGAAACTAGGTATCCTCACCGCGAAAAATTGGCTCTCGCATTAATAAGTGCATTGCAAAAATTGAAACCTTATTTTCAATGCCATCACATTTGTGTTCTAACGACATACCCCCTCTGGAGCATATTGCACAAACCCGAATTTTCAGGTCGATTGGCCAAATGGGCCATCGAGCTCGGGGGGTATGATATTGAGTATCAACCTCAAACAACCATCAAGTCCCAGATTTTGGTAGACTTCATAGCCAATTTCTCGCCCTCCCTCATGCCCGAGGTAGAAAAGGAACTTTTACTAAAATCATGCACGTCTTCCGAGGTATGGACCCTTTTCACTTACGGTGCCATAAACGTGAGAGGTTCTGGACTAGGTATATTCCTAAAGCCACCTACGGGTGGCGTGATCAAGAAATCCATAAAAACTATAAAATTGACTAATAATGAGGCCGAGTATGATGCTATGATTGCAGGTTTAGAACTGGCCAAAAGCTTGGGAGCCAACACTATCGAAGCAAAATGCGATTCACTCCTACTAGTGAGCCAAGTGAATGTGAGCTACGAGGTCCGAAAGGACAGGATGCATAGATATTTGGACAAACTCCAAGTCGCATTACACCGCTTCAAAGAATGGACTTTGGTCCATGTACCTCGAGAGAAGAATAGCGAGGTCGATGTCCTCGCAAACCTGGGATCATCTATTAAGGAAGATGACCTACTCCGCGGGGCTGTCGTCCAGCTATCTAAATCAGTAATCGAGGAAGGTCATGCAGAGATTAATTCCACCAGTCTAACATGGGACTGGAGAAATAAATACATTGATTATTTGAAAGATGGAAAATTGCCCGAGGACCCAAGGGAATCGAGGGCCCTGTGAACCAAAACACCCTGATTCTCTGTCGATGAAAACAAGATTTTTAAAAAAGAACTTTTGATGCCCCCTAACATGTCTGGGGCCGGGGGATACAGATAATGTACTCCGAGAAATTCATGAGGGCATCTGTAGAAATCATTCTGGTACTGATGCCTTAGTTTAAAAGGTAATCAGAGCAGGTTACTATTGGGACAACATGGAAAGGAACACGAAAGCATTCGTCCAGAAGTGTGACAAATGCCAGAGATTTGCCCCAATGATTCACCAACCCGGTGAACGGCTGCACTCGGTCTTATCACCATGGCTGTTCATGAAGTGGGGGATGTACATCATTGGAACCCTGCCAAGGCTAAATTTATTTTATTTATGACTAACTATTTATCCAAATGGGTGGAAGCACAGGACTTCGAAAAAATAAGGGAAAAAGAAGTCATCAGCTTCATCTGGGACCACATCATGTGCCAATTTAGGATTCCTTCCGAGATAATGTGTGATAACGGGAAACAATTCATCGGGAGCAAGGTAACACAATTCCTCGAGGATCATAAAATCAAGAGGATCCTATCGACACCCTACCACCCTTGTGCAAACGGCTAGGCCGAGTCCACAAACAAAATCATCATCCAAAACTTAAAAAAGAAACTGGAAAGCGCCAAGGGAAAGTGGAGAGAAATATTGCTAGAAGTGCTGTGGGCATACCGAACAACTCCAAAATTGAGCATAGGGGAAACACCTTTCTCTCTAGTATACGATGCCAAGGTTTTAATACCAGTGGAGGTCGGGGAGCCGAGTGCCAGAGTTCAACACGCCACTGAGAGCTCGAATGACGAGGCCATGACAACGCCCCTCGAATTGCTGGATGAAAGGCGGGAGGCCTCGCTGGTCCGAATGGCCGCCCAAAAGCAAAGGATCGAAAGATATTATAATAGGAGA
Source organism: Nicotiana tabacum (assembly GCF_000715075.1). Taxonomy (NCBI): domain Eukaryota; kingdom Viridiplantae; phylum Streptophyta; class Magnoliopsida; order Solanales; family Solanaceae; genus Nicotiana; species Nicotiana tabacum. Next base: position 136,199,173 of record NC_134084.1, on the reverse strand, counting down.
ACAAACCTCTGATATTTTCGAATTGAGGACTTGGTTCTAAGGAAAGTCACCCTTAACACGCAAAACCCCAATGAAGGAAAGCTGGGCCAAAATTGGGAAGGACCGTACCGCATCCTCGTAGTAGTCGACAAAGGGTCTTACAAGCTCGGAACAATGGAGGGCGAACAACTTCCAAGCAACTGGAACATATCGATGCTAAAACGATATTATTTCTAAGGCATCCGATGAAAAATTCCGAGAACATCCTCGAGCATCCGTTGCACTTTTTTCCTTCGGCCGGATTTTGTCCCTAGAAGGGTTTTACTAGTAAGGTTTTTAACGAGGCAACATCCACATGCTACCTAAGGAAGACTCGACAAGTATTCAGGCTTCTTTTTTCAATCAACCCCGAATACTAGAGGGCATCCTCCCGTGGTCCCATTATAAAATGATGTATCGAGCCAAACGGTCGAACAAATCGTGCCTATATAGATGGTCCCCCGACAATGAAACTATGTATACTTGTGTCACGCAATCAAAGAATGCCTTTTGTCAAAAGCATCTCATGCTCTAAAGGAAACTCAACATTTTTGCTAAAACGATTCCTCCATCAAAGACGTCTCGAATACTCAGAGACTAGCGTCGACAATTCGATACCCGCATGACCTCAGGTTCGGAACTCCAAACTCATATCTCAACAAGGCAACACGAAAATCACAAAACATCTCCAAGGCCTAAAGCGCCCCGAACAGTCGGGGACTGGCGCCGATATATCCAAAATCAGATGCCCCAAGGTCGGGATCTCCAAATCGTAAGCCCTTGATAAGACAATACAAAGTTTGCAAATAATGGCTCTCGAGTCAAGAAACCGTCGACAACTCAGGGACTACCGTCAAGCGCCACCTCCATCGACATATCAAAACCTGAGGCCATAAGACCCTGAGCGAGCATACTTGGTCTCGCAAAATCTACATAAGGCAGCAACTAAAACTGTAAGACCTCAACGGCATGTAAAACCGTAAGACCTCAACGACATGTAAAACTGTAAGACCTTAATGTCATGTAAAACTGTAAGACTTCAATGACATGCAAAACTGTAAGACCTAAACGACATGTAAAACTAATAAGACCTCACTAAAGGCATATACCCGATCACAAATTTTCGACTATATATCGAACTTGTAAGACCGCTAAAAAGGCATACCCTCGATATAGATGCTAAAACTACCTCATTCGGGATTCAAAGGCTCCGACCGAATAAAAGTGACCCCGGTCATACTACTGTACTAGCCAAACTAATGCGACTTAGGGATGCTCGACCGTCGCTACAAGGCATAAGATCCATTGTTGCCAGCCCACACAGGCCTTTAATTACTCCGTATCTACTTCGTAAAGAACCGGTTAAACAGGCTACCCTCGACATAGGCAAATGAGCTTCAACCATTTTGGCTCCAAATCACAGGCTTCGAGCTACTCAGCCTTCGAGCCAAACCCCCCGAGGTGCTTGAACATCTCCGCAAGTTACTCAAAATCAAGGTTCTTCCCAAACCGATGACGAGTCAGGCAAAAATTACTTCAAAAGTCCTTAATGAGAGGAAAATAAAGCCTACATAAATGGTCGTATCGACCAAGTGCGTAAGAGACATTGTTGCCAGCATAATGAGCCTCAGGTCCACACACACTAAATGGTCGCATCGACCAAAAGCGTAAGAGCCACTATCGCCAGCTTGAAATCTGAAAGTTTGAGGGTCAAAATGAGTTCAAGTCGTAACCCGATTTGGAGACCAGACCCAAAATAGTTAACTATACATGCCTAAGGGCAAAAGGAATAAGAGACACTGTCACCAGCCCACGCAAATTCGAAAACTTGAGGGTCAATTGAGTTCTAATCAAAACCGATTCGGAGACTTAACCCAAAATAGTTAACTACATACGCCTGGGGGCAAATCGTAAGAGCCATTATCACCAGCCTAATGAGCCTCAGGGCCATGTACATGAAAGATCGCTTCTATCAAAGGTATAAGAGCCATTTTCGCCAAGCCTAATGGGCCCAAGGCCGGACACACAAAGGGTCGCTCCTACCCAACGCGCAAAAGCCCAAGGGCCGGCTCGAAATCTTAAAAATTTGAGGGTCAGATGAACTCGAGTCGAGATCCGAATCGGATATTGAGCTCGACCTAATAAAAAAACATGAAAGCAAAAACACAGGAGCTCAAATTCTAGCTTACTTTATGAAGTAACCAACACAGTGTGTATGAGTGACTACCACCAGTCTCGACGACAGTGAAGCCCGTAGGTCTAACACCAAATACAGGACCCTAGTTTGAAAGTCAAAGAACATCACGTAGTACTTATGAAAAGCAAAAAGGAAGGAAGAGACGGGAAATAAAAAGCCTTCTTATAACCCCTAGGGGGATGTTTACAAGTTTTGAGAAAACCCCTACAAAGAGAGAACCAAACAGAATTTTAATCTACAATCGAAAGGGAGGTCTCCGATGTCCTCACCAAAGGTTGCACCCCGATAACTACGGGCCCTTCAGCGGCACCTCTTCGAAGGCCTCTTCCCCTCCGGGGGCTCCGCCTTCTCTTTTATCACTTCCCGAGCCACTTCTTGGTGCACCCCCAAAGCAAGCAAGGTAGCATCTCTCTTCTCCAGGGTCTACACTCTCTCGAACTCAACAGGAAAAATTATATCTCCCATACGTATTTCCACTGCCTGAGTCAACCTTAACCCAGCCTCCTCGGGTGCCACTCCAGCTTGGGCTCTTGTCACAATAGCATCTTCTCTATGCAAAGATATAAGTGTCTCGGCTTCACTCTTGATCCTAGATAATGCAGCCACCAGCTCGCAATGAAGACCCCTTTACTTACCACTATCCTCCCTCGCCTTACTAAGCTGATACCCAACTAATATCACCCTCTCCTGGAGGGCATCCCTCTCGGAAGATATATCTCTCTCACGACGTTTGAGTTCAGAGACTTTAGAGTCTCTGGACCTAAGCTCCTCCCTTAACAGGGCACGTTCCTTTTCAAACTACACAAATCAGATCCAAAATGTTAAAACACTGGGATCTGGCAAAACATTCAGATAAAGGCAAAAGGGGACTAGATAACCTGCTTAGTAAGGAGGGCCTTCTCATGCTCAAGACAGGCCACCTTGACCTAATACCGGGTGAAAGTCTGATTGTAAAGCACCTTGGCCTAAAGATACAAAAAAGACAAGTTAGAAAGACAAAGGTTAAGGCAACCGAGGCCCGAGCGACAGGTAGGGAAAACAAAGGTTACTTGCTCGCAAAGCCTGCTCATCTCACCAAAGACGAGGGAAACATCAACCTCAGGAACTCCTTCGGAGACGGTTGAGATCTTTTCAAGCACTTCTACGCCTTTGACAGGCATCCCCGCATCGGGGGATTCTTATCACGGGGCATCTTTCACTCCTTTGCTCCCTGAGGAGAATCAATCACAACCACAACACTAGCAAGGACGGTCAGGACCATCCCTTATCCATTCGGGGTCCCTAAAATAGGCCCCTCCAAACCACCCAACGAAGGCACGTCAGATCGTGGAGAACTCTGATCGCTGACCAACTCAGGGGTAGAACCCTACACTCCCTCAATTGTCTCTTCACCACAAAGTGGAGCCGCAACAACATCAATCTTCAGCTTGGAAGCCACCATCTCTACGGCCTTAGAGTCGGCCAGGTTTGTCCCTCCCTCGAGAGCTTCCAAGGAGCTGTTTTCCTCCTTACCCTCAACTCAAGGGTTTCCCACTATTTCCGAGGTTAGATCTGCCGGGTCGGCTTTAGTCTCTCCCACCTTAATCTTCTTAGATTCAAGAGGCCAATCCTACGGATCTCTTTGTCTTTTCTTCCCTTCATCAAGCACCAAAATGCCTTCCTCACCAAGTAATGTTCCCTTCATCAAGGGGACTTCCCCCAGACCTACACAAAGGCAAGAGGTAAGCGCAGGGAACGAGAGCGCTGCCAGTAGCGATTTAAGTTGTAAAGGATGACTACAGCAAGGCTAGAGGCTTACCATGATCCTTAGCTTCCTACTGGGACTGGGATAAATCACACCACACTTGCTCAGCATGCGGGCAAATTGTGTTCAGACGACCGACCCAATTTTGAAGGTCCGAAACTGTGCCGGGGTAAATTTCTGCGGCTACAGTAACTATATATATATATGTATGTTAAGTGCTTAAAGGTACATAGCCAAAGAAAAGCAAGGGAAGGTAAAGTAACGTGTCTACTTACGCTCCACATTCCACCTCTTAGGGAACGACATCTTTTTTGTTAGGATCAGATCAGAAGTCCTCATTCGAACAAATCGGCTTATCCATCTCCCTTTTCCAAGCTCCTTGGTACAGGCAAAGAGGGACCACGGGGCTGGCAGCGAAGTTTGATTAGACCCCTATAAAAGAGACGAGGGTTGTACATCCTGATCAGATGTTCAAGAGTGAAGGGCATCTCCTCGATCAGGTTCGCGTAGTGCCTGATCATATATATAACGTGCCAGAATGAACGATGAATCTGGGAAAGAGTCACTTGGTATCATTGACAGAAGTCGAGAATCACAGGGATGATCGAGGGCGAAGATGGCCCCACCGTCCCTAGAGTAAATGAATAGGTGTACACACTGAGGAAACCTGTTTTGTGTGTCGTACTATCCTCCTCCGAAGAATGTATCTCCACAACCATCGTGTTCCCCCAGTGGCAATCAGCTTTCACTCTTCCAATGTCTGTTATCGAGCTAATATACCGAGTCACGGGCTCGCTGTGCCCCGGCTTCGAAGAAGGTCTCTCGGCCTTGAAATTAGAAGTCATCACAAAAGACCCTAGAACACATTCCTCTGCACGAGGAGGCATCGTCACTTCACTTTGATATAGGAGTGAAGTGGACGAGGTCACAAACTCTTGAGAAGCAGAGGTGGATGTTTTTGCCTTTTTAGAAATTTCCAGAAGAAGAAGCAGAGTTGCGTTCCTAAGAAAAAATGAAAGCGAAGGAAGAATAAACCTCTTTTGAGGTTTGGGAATACAATGAGTTATAGAAAACTAGAAGGGGAGTATTTATAGAAACCCTGCAAGCACATTAAAGAAGGCCAAGAGATCGCCAACTGTCATAGTCAATGCGAAAATCTTCAGGGGCTGCATGTGCATCATGTCTTGGCGCCTTGTGAATGACATCGTTATGAGAGAATCAGAGGGGGAATAAATTCAAGGTCGTTTCTTATCACTTTCACTCTAAGAAATACAGAGACTATCTGTGTATGGTAAAATCGGGAGTGTCCAATTTTCTCGTCATTCCGGTGCCTCACGAACGTACTTCTCGAGGTTCGAGACCGATGTCGAGGCTCACTGTCAAGGGTCATCGGGGCCCGATCACGGGGAAATACAGAGCAACGACTACATTAGATAAGAGGGAAGTTCCCAAGACACTTGGCTAAGACTGACAGAGCCTAGCAGGCGATTCTAAACCCAATATAGGGCGTCAAGACATCATATCTAGCAGTTCCATCTTTGTATCTGAGTAGTTAATGTATTTTGTATCATGTTATGATTCCCCTCCTATATAAGGGGCATTCCTACCATTTTTGTAAACTCTGTTGCTCCGTCCGCTCCACAAGAAACATAGAAGAACATTCTCTTTGCTCTCTCATACACTCTTGATATTATTGCTTTTATTTATTATCTTCATATTTGTTCATCATCTATTGCCTATCATAGGCCATATAGAGTCTTCGTTGATTATTTTGTAACTGTTGGCCCTACTCCGATTGCCCACGATAGCTTGTGCAAGAGCCCTGGAATCGGACTCGAAGGCCCAAATCGACAGGCCTGAGGCCCCGAGTAGCTATCCTATCGGTTTGATTGTAGCTCCCTCCTTCACTCCATTTTGTCTTTAGATCTCGTACAACTAGCATAAACTGCTTAACAAACTAGCATAGAAATAGATCACCTATTTTTAGAGGGCCCTCAACAAATTTAATTGTTATTACCATTTTTATGGTAAACAAACCTTCTATGACTGACTGGCTGTCTAGTTAATTTTCTCTCTTCTGAACTATTTTCAAATGCTGTCAGTATTCTTTTTAAAAACTAGCTTTCATTACTAGTATTTTCTCAAAACTCGTCTATTCAAGAAAAACTTTTTCACTCCTAAACTATTTTCCCCAAGTATTTCAAACTATGTCAAGCACTCTCACTTAATCTTAGGTTATTAAGTTCTTCCCCTCTGGTATGTGTATTGCTTAGAGATCCTTGAGATGTCTCTGAACTCCGGCATATCAAGGCTGGCTCTTCTACACTGCATATAATCTGTCTTTATTTGAGAAAAGTCTGGGTGTGAGCAGTGCACGGGATCCTTGATGTCCTTAGGGAGCTCTGACACACCTGGACACAAATGTGGCAATGAAATCTTTGGCATTTGAGACGACTGAAGGCCTGGTATCCCAGGTTTTCTTTGGGCCTACATCAGGTTCCCTATAGTTTAATCTATATTGAATCTATGTAATTTATTTAATCCTGATCTGTAATAATTATTTGTAAATAGATATTGGGGTAACTAGTGAAACGAGGGGGTAGTTGTATGATACTGTGGGTAAAGTTGGGTAGAAAAAATGCTATAGGCTTTATATTCTGCAAATCTGCATTAGAAGCCATGTTCTAGGATTACTGTGTCTATTTGCAATTAAACCATATTGAACTTGTGCATTAGATAACCTACATTTAGGGCCTTCACGCTTATTGTTTCAGCATGTTGCATGCTCAATTCTTGATTTTTTGCAAGTACTGTCACACAAACATCGTGCTATCAAATAATCTTAATAAACATCATTCTTGTATGCATTAGACACCATATTATTAGGAGCTCTGTCTGCATATGTTTGAACCACGTTTATTTTGGTTAAATCAATAGCTGTCCATGAAAAGGTTTAAAGCAGACTCACGTATAAGTATCATGTCTTTAAACACAATTGATATAAAACACATGTTATAACCTGTATCACCTAGATCAGCATGCTCATAGGTTGAACAATCTCAAACTATTCAAACAGTTCCTATAATTGTGATTACGTTTAGTACCCATGCCTAGGCAAGCCTTAGGTGATTAATGTCCTTATATAAAATTGGAAAATGTGTTTCAATTGTGTATAAACTGCTTAAGTCTTACATGTTTAAGATCAGTAAGAAAACTGACTTGGACCCTGCCATTGAGTTTTGAAATATCGTTGCAAGATCTTCTCTTAATGTTTACCCTGTCCTAGTATTCTTTCTAAAAATTACCTAAATCTTTGTTTCAGACCTGATGTTCATTTACCTATATACATGCGGAGGTAAACATGAGCCTTTTAACTACTTTTTCCCTATATGCTTGTCCTACATGTTATTTGTTTGTCGCCTAGATTTTTGCCTTTTAAATACCTTAGGTTTGTCTAGAACTGCATAGATTTAGAGGTCTTAAAATCCTCCTGGGCCACAAGGAAGGTATAGGTAGCAACACGCTTAGAGATCGTTAATCAAACTCGCTTATATAACCATTAAAGGAAGGGTAATGGGTAGTAAAAGGATATGATGACCTGCGCGCTAATGTCACGTGTAGCCCCTCTAGTTGAGGAGGATTACCGGGCATTGCACAGATTGATCCTGTAGGATAATCAACTTAGGACATCCCTTTCCCAATTCCTATATGTGTTTAAATTATCTAAACTTTCTTTTCTTTGCATACATGTGTAAGCTGTCCAAACCTCTTTTACTTTCATTATCTAAATTTCCTGGATCATATGTGTATTTAGACTGTAAAAACCACCCCTATTTGCAAATATGTGCTAAGACTGTTTACTTGACTAATTCACATAGTATAAGTTCGACCGGGACCCACCGTTGTGGACTGCGAGGGGTGCCTAACACCTTCCCCTCAAGGTTATTTCGATCCCTTATCCTAATCTCTGGTAATGCAAACTAGTTATATGAGTTAATTGCTCTAGGTGCCCTAATGCACCTTAATCCATTAGGTGGCGACTCTTCAAATACCCAATTTCCAAAAGGAAATGAGTTGTTCCCCCATGAATGTCGAAACCAAGCTTCTGCAAGGAAAAAAGGGGGCGCGACAACATGACGACTCTACTGGGGATACATTAGGCTCTTACTATAACGAACTTATTTTTGTTAATTAGTCTAAGCATGCTTTATATCGTGTACCCTTTCCCTTTTATTTGGATTTAACTGCTTATTTATTATTTCTTTATTTTCCTGAAACGGACGTGTCTCTTTGTTTTCTTTTTCTATAACTGCCTTTCAATTATTTAAATACTGCATTTATCATTTTTTATGTGCAAATACTTGATAACATGCTATTTACTATTGTATAAATAATGGTCAACATTATATTCCACTTGTGCGTAATCAATCCTATAGCAACGCTTGATGAGTATTTGCGCTCTTCTAATATATCACCCTTTAAATTCGAAAAGGCGTATTTGCGGTAAAACTAGTTGATCAGCGGTGCATTCGACGGTTCCGTGCCTTTCCCCCTCAAGTTGTCCACTTGAGGGTCCCAGTCTAGACCTCTATAGCAGCCTTACTCTGATTAATTGTGCATGCATCATGGTCAAACCTAGCCGGGTTAATATGTTATCCTCATAATAACTCTTTAAGACAAGCCTCGTCAAAAAGTCCATCGGGTTTTTCACAATTCCAATGGATGTAATCTCGATTGTGTGCATTAATTTGGAGAAATAAGTGCCAATATACTAATAATTACTGTATAAATAGACGAACCTGGAGGGGGGAAGGGCCTAACTTTCTCTTGTTTTGCAGAAAATGGGGCACGAAGTCCCCATATTCGGTATGGTTGGTAGCATACCTCCACTTTTGATAGATTGGTGGAGGGACCTTCTCTCAAGTGACCAAAATCATGTGAAAAGAGTCTTAGGGAATTTGCCGTCGCTATTGGATATTCAACCAAACAAAATGCTGATCGAGGCCACCACTCTGTTTTGGGATAAGGAAAGGGGCTGTGTTCCACTTTGGGGATATAGAAATGACTCTCATCCTAGAAGAAATAGGAGGATTTTCTGGGCTTCCATGGGATAGCCCTGGTCTGTTGGCACCTGAAAATCGCACCACCAGAGGTTACCTTAAGATGATGGGGCTGAAGAAAAATGATGATTTGGAGTACCTGAAAAACTCCTACGTACCTTTTGACTTCCTCTATGAAAGATACAATCACAGTAGCTCTTACCTTATTTTTGATGTTGAATTCTCAATCACCTCATTGGGATGGGTTCATCGTAAGGTCTTCGTGTTCATTGTGTGCTTCTTGGGCATGTTGGTATTCCCAATCCAAGGGGATAGAATCCATACTAGGCTGACCATGGTGTCCAAAACTCTGATAGACGAGATCGAGGGGAAGACATATACTATTGTCCTCATGATCATTGCGGATATGTACTGGGCTTTGGAATGCTGTCAGAAGTGGTCCAAATTCTTGGAAGGTTGCAATTTTCTATTACAAGTCTAGCTGTCAGAACATCTCCAAAGGGGTCAATTCTGCCAAGAGTTTCAATGAAGTCCGTGGAATGACCACAAAGCCTTCCATCACCCTAAGAGAATGACTTACATTTTGGACATGTTTTCTCAACCAAAGAATGTTGTAGGATGGGTGCAGTTTTTCAACAGTTGACTGAGGACCAGGTTTAGTGGATGTACGAGTGGTTCCCTACCGACGAGTTCATCATAATATCTAGAGATGTCCCACATTTGGTATTGATTGGGTTAAGAGGGATATACCCATATGTTCCCCTTAGGGTTATGAGACAGGCAGGCAGGAGACTGGTCATACCACGGGTTGCTAAGATGAGTCACTTCATAGATGATTTTCAGGGTGACGCCATCCCATATAAGAATGAAGTACATAACATATGTGGACTTTGAAGATTATTGTGGAGAAGGATACTATCGAGACGGACCGATATCATACGGGCCATTCATACTTTTATCCCTCATGGTAGGATGATAATCTAGCAGGAGTCTTTGAGCCAAGGGTTGTTCCAGGAAACAGGGTCATAGATGAGTTCACCGAAGTAGAGGTAAAGTACAACAAGCTACGTAAAAGAGTTCGAGAGTCTGAAGCTGAGCATATCTGGAGAGGCTGGAATATTTGGAGTACAGTTTAATGGAATTGGAAGGGAAAATAAGATAGAGGGTCACCGACAGCCAGAACGCTGAAAGAAATGAAGGAGGGAATTTGGCAAGGGCATTCCTACCGCTGAACCTATGCGAGCTAGAAAACTTGATCGACAACAGCATCCGGTCTAGAGAGGGTCCTTCTGGGACCAAATAGATTAGATTTACTTGCATTCCTTTTAAATGTAATAAGGCCAAGTGCCATTAGCAACATTATCTTATTTAGTTTTGTTTTGGGCCATTTACCTTTACATTAATGAAATGATGCAATTATTGGCACAAAATTTATCCAAATTTATTTGTCGCCAGGCCTACCTCGGGTACAACGAGGTTCCTAAATTAGGACGCGAATTTACATTCCCGCAATATGTGTTTAAATACTGCAAACACTTCAGAACCCTTACTGACTTGTTTACCTTTTGTTTTTCTTTATTCTTTATTCCCATCCCCTAAGGTTGGTTTGCCCATACTGGCATCATCAGTGTATCACACCAGATTTAGAGGCCCTCCACCACCTCCTCCTCCAAGTAAAAGAAATAGCAAAAGGAAAGCTAAAATGGACGACTTAAGTGGTGTTCTCGAAAGGAGAATATGGAAAATGCAGAAACTTCAGATGGTCGGAGTATTCTGGCACCAAATGATTTAGTTTTGAGGTTAGAGCAAAAGATACTAGAGTTACAGGGAGAGCTTGAGTAGGTCCGCAACTTGGCAAACCTATCCCTCACCCTAAATGTCCCCTATATCAACCAACAAAACACCAAAAATCCAGCACCTCCCCAAAACACACCAAACCAACATCCACAAAACCCTCCTACATCGCATCAATATGCAACCCCACCTTAAATCTCAATCCTTACCGATACCAACTCTACCACAACACCACCATCAACCAATCTAGTAGCCCCCAACCGCCACTTACCACACTTCTCAAAACATACCACAGCCCATTCCCGATCCTCAAAACTCAACCAATGACCACCACTACACCCAGGCTCCTGACACTTACCAAAACAACCCTATATACGTGGAAACCGTACCTCACTCTATCTAAACAACTTCTTATAAACTAGAATCCGCTGAGAAGGACCTGCTTATCAAGAACATGACTGAGGAACTCAAGATGTTGACAAGTCGAGTTTAGGGTGTCGAAGGAGGCAAAGGGATAGAAGGTTTGAACTATAAGGACCTATGCATACAACGAGATGTAGAACTGCCATAGGGGTACAAACCTCCTAAGTTCTAGATGTTTGATAGTACAGGTGATCCCAGGGTTCATCTAAGGACTTATTATGACAAACTTGTCGAGGTCGGAAAGGATAAAAAGATCTGGATGAAGCTTTTCACGAGGAGTTTTAGGGAGACGCTTTGTCCTGGTACATCAGCCACAATCCTAAGAAATGGTCTAACTGGGTGAGTATGACGTCTGATTTCGTAGACCGATTCAGGTTCAACACAGAAAATGCACCAGATGTTTTCTACATTCAGAACCTCAAGAATAAGCCCACTGAGACTTTCCGCGAGTATGCTACTTGTTGGAGGTTGGAATCAGCCAAAGTCAAGCCATCTTTGAACGAGGAACATATGAACAAATTTTTCGTCAGAGCACAGGATCCACAATACTATGAAAGGTTGATGGTTATTGAAAACCATATATTCTCTGATATCATCAAACTTGGAGAGAGGATTGAAGAAGGTATCAAAAACGGGATGGTAACAAACTTTGAGGCATTACAGGCCACAAATAAGGCATTACAATCCGGCGACATATCAAAGAAGAAAGATGTTGGGGTAGTAATGGTGGCTCAAGGACCGAAATATCCACTTACATATCAAATACCTCTACCCACATATCAAAAACATCCACCAAAATATCAAACACCACCACCCATATATCAAACACCTACACCTACATATCAACCCTCATCTCCTAGATATTCCTAACCGGCCACTATCTATCATACCTATAATTTGCAACCATCTCATTTACAGTCACCTCCAACTCGCCAAAATTATCCAAGACCATGACCCAATTTTGACCGCAATCCACCTAAACAATACACTGTTATTGCTAAACCTATCGACCAGCTGTATGAAAGGTTGAAAGCCACTGGTTATGTCACTCACATTCCCGCTGTGGTAGTAGAAAACCTGTCCCAATGGGTCAACCCAAACAAAACCTGTGCATAACATTCTGGTATGAAGGGGAACACCATTGACGAGTGCCGAACATTGAAAGACAAAATCCAGACACTGATTGACAACAAGGTTATACAAGCAAAAGAAGCTGCGCGCAATGTACGCAACAATCCTCTCCCGGATCATAGAGGTGGAGGGATACATGTGATAGATATAGATGAAGAATGGGATCTTGAGGGGTCAGTCAGGCTTATTTGAGAAGGCGATGAATTTAAACGCGCAATCACACTTACTCCTATTGTAGTACAGACTCAGTCGCCGATCGAAATTGAGATAACTGCATCAGTTCCATTTGAAGTAGAGGTAGCTCCACCTGTGGCCACCCCTGTTCCATTTGAAATGGAAGTGACTACACCTTTCACAGTAACCGTATCAACCACACCTCCTTTCAATTCAAAAGCAATACCTTGGGATTATATTGTTGAAGATAGGCAAAAAGGAAAGGCAAAGATAGAGGAATCCAATGCTGCACAAAGAATGACAAGGACCAAAAGAATCTATACACCTTAACACTTGGGAGGACTAAGTAAGGATGCCACTACCAAGCAACCTTCCATTGAAACATGGCTAGATGAACTTTGGAGGAAAGTACAAGCAAGGGAATACTCCGTCATTGATCATTTGAAACAAAACCCCAGCTCCGATATCCATCCTATCACCGTTGCAAAATTCATAGGCGCACAAGAATGCTTTGATGAAGGTGTTGAGTGAAGCTTATGTACCCAACAATATCACCTACGGAGAGATGGCGAATATGATAGGGAAGGTGCTGGAAAGTCATAAAATAATCTTCCACGAGGATGAGCTACCCCCGGAAGGGTTGAATCACAACTGAGCATTGTATATCACAGTGCAATTTGAAGACAAATTCATAGCTAGGTCTTGATTGATGGAGGTTCGAGCCCTAATATTTGTCCGTTATATACTCCGAAAAGATTGGGAAAAGGTTTCCATGAAATACGGGCAGGAAGCATGAACGTAAAAGTCTTTGATGGGTCTCAAAGGGCCATAATTGGGGAGATTAATCTTTGCCTGCAGAGGAGGCCAACTTGGTTCGACGTTGAATTCCAGGTGCTCGACATATTAGCCTCATACAATCTTCTGTTGAGCCGACCATGGATACATGTCACTAGGGCTGTGGCTTCCACACTACATCAAGCCATGAAATTCAAATGGAACTACCAGGAGGTGATCATTTACGGAGACGGGATAACCCCATTTACACCAGTCAAACCATCCCAGTTATTGGGAATAGAAGAAGGCTAGGAGGGGAAACCTATCATCACATCGAACGTGTCAATGCCGTTGAGAAAGACAAATGATGGAGTAGCAAAATAGAAAGCATACTGGCATGGTATAGGTATGAACCCGACAAAGGGCTTGGGAAGAATCTCTAGGGTATTACCAAACCGATATAGTTGAAGTGTCATGGTACTACTTTCGGGCTCAGATACCAGCATACATGGCAGGGGTATGATGATTGGTTGCCTCTATGGTGTGGACCTTATTATCCTCTCGAGCAACTAGTGTCACATCTAGGTCAAACTTTTCACCAAGCTGATACAATATGGGGAACTGCAGAAGAAGAAGCATTAGCTAGGCTAAGGAATATATTCCTGGAGCACGGGGACATGAATTGCAGTGCAATAATTGAGGAGGAGGAGGAGGAGGAAGAAGTCCTCACTACTAAGACCGTGGGGAAGGGATCTATTCTCAAGAACTGGACTGCCACACCATCCCGGGCCCGCCGAGTCTTAGGTAGCTTGGCATATTTTATTTCTACAGCCTTCTAGGCATCTACGATTTTCAATAATTTTGTTTTAATGACTTAATTGTTTCCAAAATAAATTCTCGATCTATCGAGCCGTACTTGTTTGGATGTTTTCAATTTTAATCAAATGCATTGCTCTTATTTATTCATTATTATCTTCCACACTTTTTCTTTTTACAACATTACTATTACTTTTCCTGATGAACCGATGACTGTGACATGTAATGAGGCAACAAAATATGAGGATAGTGGTTCGGATGAAGAAGATGAAATACCTGAGGAAGTTGTCAGGGAGGTTGAAAACATTGAGAATAAGCCTAAATCCAACCTAGACAAAATCGAAGCAGTAAATTTAGGGGACGCCGAGACCATCAAGGAGACACGCATCAACATTTACTTATCCCCGACAGAGAAAGGGGAGTACATTCGTTTCTTAAAGGAGTATGAAGACATTTTTGCATGGTCATATTATGACATGATTGGTTTGAGCATGTCCATAGTGGCTCACAAGTTGCCTACTAATGCCATGTGTCCGCCAGTGAAGCAGAAACTCAGAAAATTCAAACTAGATATGAGCTTGAAAATCAAGGAGGAAGTTACTAAGCAAATCAAAGCCAAAGTCCTCAAAGTGGTTGAGTACCCAACTTGGTTAGCCAACACTGTACCAGTTTTGAAGAAAGATGAGAAAGTCAAAGTATGTGTTGACTATTAAGACTTAAATAGAGCAAGTCCCAAGGATGACTTTCCACTACCAAATATACACATCCTGATTGATAATTGCGCCAAGCATAAACTCCAATCCGTTGTAAATTGCTTTACAGGTTATTACCAGATCTAGATGGATGAAGAAGACGTAGAGAAAATAGCTTTTATTACACCATGGGGAGTATACTACTACAAGATGATGCCATTTGGTCTAAAGAATGCTGGGTCTACTTATATGAGGGCTATTACAACCATCTTCCATGATATGATACACAACGAAATAGAGGTTTATGTGGATGACATTATTATCAAATCCAAGAGGGTCGTGGATCACATAGCAGACTTGAGAAAGTTCTTTGACAGGTTAAGGAGGTACAACTTCAAACTGAACCCCACAAAATGTGCATTCGGGGTTCCTGCAGGAAAGTTACTGGGATTCATTGTCAGTCGTCGAGGGATCGAGCTTGACCCGTCTAAAGTTAAGGCTATTCAGGAGTTACCACGCCTAGGAGCAAAAAGGACGTGATGAGCTTCCTAGGACGTCTAAACTATATCAGTCACTTCATATCATAGTCCACAGTCATATGTGAACGCATCTTCATTATGCCTAGAAAAGATGCCGAAACAAGCTGGACCGAGGATTGTCAGAAAGCTTTCAACAAAATCAAAGAGTACCTGTCCACACTACCAGTTTTGGTCCCGCCAAAGCTAGGACAACCTTTGTTACTCTATCTATCTGTATTGGATGGAGCCTTCAGATGTGTTATAGGACAACATGACAAGACAGGGAGAAAGGAGCAAGTCATACACTACCTAAGTAAGAAATTCACACCTTATGAAGCACGATACTCTTTGCTAGAACGCACCTGCTATGCTTTGACCTGGATGGCCCAGAAATTGAGGCATTACTTTTGTGCCTATACCACGTACCTCATATCCAGGATGGACCCCCTAAAGTACATATTTCAAAAACCCAAGTTGACGGGGAAGTTAGCCAAGTGGCAGATACTGTTAAGTGAGTTTGATATCATCTATATAACTCAAAAGGCGATCAAAGGACAAGCATTGGCAGACCATCTAGCTGAAAATCCGGTGGGAGGAGAATATGAACCCTTAAAAACGTATTTTCCTAATGAATAAGTGTCATTCATAGAAGAAGACATTACTGAAGTATACGACGGATAGAGGATGTTCTTTGATGAGGCTGCAAATATCAAAGGAGTGGTCATTAGAGTGGTTTTGGTATCAGAAATAGGTAAACATTATCTGGTATCTACTAAACTCAGATTTCTCCACACCAACAATATGGAAGAGTATGAAGCCTGCATACTAAGGCTCAACATGGCAATCGATATAAATATTCAGGATCTATTGGTAATAAGTGATTCAGATTTGCTTGTGCACCAGGTACAAGGAGAGTAGGCCACCAAGAATTCCAAGATATTGCCATATCTGCACCATGTACAGGAATTGAGAAAGAGGTTCACAAAGATAGAGTTTCAGCATGTGCCCAGAATTCAGAATGAGTTTGCCGATGCATTGGCCACCTTGTCATCTATAATACATCATCTAGACAAGAATTTCATTGATCCCATCACAGTGAGAATTCATAATCAACCAGTATATTGTACCCACGTTGAAGAAGAAACAGATGGAAAACCTTGGTTCCATGACATCAAGGAGTATTTGGCAAAAGGAGAATACTCAGAGCATGCAAACCATACTAAAAAATGCACACTATGGAGGTTGTCCAATCACTTTTTCCATAGCGGAGGAAACTTGTATAGAAGAACTCCTGATTTGGGATTTCTAAGATGTGTCGGCGCAAAAGAGGCTTCTAAGCTACTTGAGGAGATACATGCTGGGACCTGCGGCCCGCATATGAATGGTTTTGTATTGGCCAAGAAGTTACTTAGGGATGGTTACTTTTGGATGACTATGGAGACAGATTGCGTCCAGTATGTTCGCAAATTCTACCAATGTCAAGTGCATGCCGATATGATAAAAGTCTGCTAAATGAGCTAAATGCCACAAGCTCACCTTGGCCATTCACCGCCTGGGGAATGGATGTCATCGGTCTTATCAAGCCCACGGCTTCAAACAGGCACATGTTTATTCTAGTAGCCATTGATTACTTCACAAAATGGGCAAAGGCTACATCTTACATAGTTGTAACCAAGAAAGTTGTCGCAGACTTTGTCAATGATCGTATTGTCTGCCGATTCAGAGTTCCCGAGTCCATTGTCACTAATAATGCCGACAATCTCAACAGTGATCTGATGAAGGCCATGTGTGAAACTTTCAAAATCAAGCTCAAGAACTCCATATCCTATAGACCTCAGATGAATGGATCTATAGAAGCCGCCAACAAAAACATCAAGAAGATACTAAGGAAGATGGTAGAAAACCACAAGCAATGGCACGAGAAGCTACCTTTTGCTTTATTGGGATAGAACACTACAGTTCGCACATCAATCGGGGCAACCCCTTACATGCTGGTTTATGGTACCAAAGCTGTCATCCCAACCGAGGTAGAGATCCCTTCTTCAAGGATCACACAGGAAGCTGAACTCAGCAATGCAGAATGGATAAGGAGTAGTTATGAGCAGTTGGCCCTAATAGATGGAAAAAAGGAGGAACGCAGTATGTCACGGTCAACTTTACCAGAATAGAATGTCCAGAGCTTTCAACAAAAGGGTCAAGCCAAGACAGTTTGCAGCAGGATAGTTGGTGCTGAAGAAGATCTTCCCATATCAAGATGAAGCTAAAGGGAAATTCTCTCCCAATTGGCAAGGTCATTTTATGGTTCACAGGGTGCTAACAGGAGGGGCGCTCATACTTGCATAAATGGACGAAGAAGTCTAGCCAAAATCAATTAATTCAAACGTATTCAAGAAATACTATGTTTAGACTACTTACATTTCCTCATCTGATGTAATTGAACTACGCTTGACCTAATTCCTGTTTAAGAGGGGATATGTAGGCAGCCCTGTGGGTTCGGTTACATCATAATAAAATTTCCATTTCCCCCCCAAAGATCAGAAACTGGGGCAGAATTTTGAGGAGGACCCTTAAATTTCTAGAGCAAGTCCAGCCGATGCCAACATATGCTAGACAATCAAGAATTGGTTAAGAAACTAGGGTAGAATTTTGAGAAGGGTTCTCAAAATTCTGAAGAAGGTTCAACAAGTTTCATTAGTCGCAAACAGTCGAAGGATCATCTACCAAACTGGGGCAGAATTTTGAGGAGGACCCTCAAAATTCTAACACGAGAAAGCTGCAATGTTTTTGAGATGTCTTATAGTCACTGGTTCCTCTAATATTACTTAATCTTTCACTATGTTTCTAAAATAACTCTATTTTTATCAATAATTGCGCACTTTTGAAAACTCTATTTCCTTAACAGTCAGGTGTTACCTAGGGAAACTCTAATAAGGCATCCAGTATGAAGAAGCATGGCCAACGGACAAAGGCACAAATCAACCTCTCGCTTTACAAAACTTACAATTTTTCTTTGAATGCAGGCACACATGACATAGCAATAACATTCAAAAATATATATACATGAAGCAAAATCACTATCAAATGGGCCACCAGATACTAAATGTATCCCCAACTAAGAAACATTCTACCCTTATTTGCTATTCCATTTGCATGGGACTAAGCACTATCTCGCATCTTTCATGAGGCTCAGCCCTACCTCCATATTTGCATAAGGCTAATCTCTACCTTCATTTGCATGAGACTAAGCCCTGTCCCGCATCTTGCATGAGATTAAGCCCTGCCACTATATTTGTATAAGGCTAAACACTGCCTTCTATTTGCATGGGACTAATCCCTATCCCGCATCTTGCATAAGGATAAGCCCTACGTCCACATTTGTATAAGGCTAATCTCTTCCTTCATTTGCATGGGCCATGTCCCGAACCTTGCATGAGGCTAAGCCCTGCCTCCATATTTGCATAAGGCTAATCTCTACCTTCATTTGCATGGGACTAAGCCCTGTCCCGCATCTTGCATGAGGCTAAGGCCTGCCTCCATATTTGCATAAGGCTAATATTTGCCTTCATTTGCATGGGACTAAGCCCTGTCCCGAACCTTGCATGAGGCTAAGCCCTGCCTCCACATTTTCATACGGCTAATCTCTGCCTTCATTTGCATGGGACTAAGCCCTATCCTGAACCTTGCATGAGGCTAAGCCCTGCCTTCATATTTTCATAAGGCTAATCTCTGCCTTCATTTGCATGGGACTATGCCTTTTCCCGAACCTTGCATGAGGCTAAGCCCTGCATCCATATTTGCAAAAGGCTAATCTCAACCTTCATTTGCATAGGACTAATCCATATCCCGAATTTTGCATGAGGCTAAGCTCTGCCTCCACATTTGCATAAGGCTAATCTCTGCCTTCATTTGTATGAGACTAAGCTCTATCTCCATACCTGCATGAGGCTAAACTCTACCTTCGATTTACATTCTTTGACCGAGACTAAGCGCTGTCTCTTTGGCACTATCTATTTGCTCCTCTTTTGGGCTAAGCTCTACCCTCAACCTCACAAGACTAAGCCTTGTCTTGTTAAAAAGCATATTATTGCCTTTTATGGGCTTAAACATTGACAATCTATCCAAAGGCATCATAGTCTAAAGGCATCATCCTTATAGCCGGAAGACACCATGCCATGGCATGATGATCTCTCAAATTTGCATATCATTATTCAATGGAGTCATGGTTTGGAGGAACCATTTTCATGGCCCGAGAACATCATTTCATGGCCTGCGAATCCCTCACTGAACAATTCATGGCCCGGGACATCATGGTCTAAGGACACTATCTGCACCGTCTAAAGATAGCTTTCATGGTCCGAAGGGAATCTGCATCATGTTTAAATTTCTGCACAAATACAGGTTCATAGCATCTCATTATCTACAGGTGACCAGTAAGCAACCACTATCCCAATAGGAGTAACCTTGCTCCAGTTTCTTCACTATGTCAAACTTGACCGTTCACCATAACCACTCTTTCACACATCCCGGAATCTCGTGTCCATTCTTGAATGACTTCATCGGTATATTCCGCCGATAGATCTGGAACTACACATGGACTGATTCCTATAAAACTAGGGATATGTAGGTATATCAAAGACAAGAGTCCGGCCTCTATCTTTCAAAACATCCTATACGGTCAAAAATTGACCATCATTTCTTTACCCAAAAACTCTTTCATCCTTCCCGGGTAAAGAGGGGCAGCTATTGATACCCAATTTTTCCCTATAATATTTTAAAATGCATATATACCTTTAACGTATTTCACATGTTTCCTTAAAGGATTTTTGGTTTTTCAACTAATTTTTCATTTTCCTAGAGACTAGGGTTTACTGAACTCACCTTCTCAAAACTTTTTTGATTTTCGAGTGTTTAATCATTGTTCTTAAGTGTTACTGATTGATTCATATTAAGATTGTTTAGACCTTAGTTGATTTATGCTAAAGCCCCAATTTTCTTATACTTTTGCTTAATTTTTGTGTTTTTTCGTGTCACTCATTGCATCATTTCGTTATGTGCTTCAACTTTCATGATTTCTCCTTAGTCTAATTTAGTATCTTGTGACTTTTACCATAGTTTATCTCTACTAGGGTTTTTGAGTCGATCTCTCAGTTAATTTCTATGTGTTTATGAATCTTTATTTAGCCTATTTGTCTATTTGTGGAAACTGATATTTTCCCCTCTTTAAATCAGTACTATTTTGAATTTTGATTTACTGATTTGCTCGGTTAAAACTTATGTGCTGATTCATAATTTATTCCCTTATTTACAACTTTAATTATTCTTATTACCTTATTTAATTGCTTGTAATGTTACTGATTCTTCACGATTATTTCCTTAATTAGACTCTTGCTTGTTTACCTCTTTACTTAGGTCTGATTTGATTTCTTTCCTTAAACGACTCATGTCCTTTAACCGTTGAGTATTTATCCCCAATTAAAGGAAGACTATGCTGATTTTGTGTGTAACTGATATTGTGATTTACCTAATTGCTGAGTGTTGATTTCTCTTACCTTATTCTGCTCCGCTCCTAAACTGCTATATATACTCTCCTCTATTCTCACATCTAGACACGAACATTAGTTCGCAAAAACACTCTTACACTCTAGAAGCTATCTGTTCTTCTCTACTATTTGTGGTATTCATTAGTCTGGCCGGCTATAAGCCAAGGCTAGATATTGCTCAACATCTGCTTTGCATTCTGTGTTTTTCCCTTCCTAACTGGTATGTCCTTGATTATATTTTCTAAATCTAAACCGTATGTCTTTCATTACTGCATTAAGTTCATCAATTATAAGGTCCATTCTTGTTTTTGTTCACTGTCTTGCTTAGCACTGTCTTGTTCAATATGTGATTAGCATGTCTAACTATATTATCCTATCTACTGCTTTATCTAGCATGCCTAAATTCTGCTCTGTTCAGATGTAGAATTATCATGTCTACACTTCACCTGTTATCTGATGCTTGCCTGTTTGCAATTCATGTTTAATCCCCTTAACTATGTGATCATGCTATGACCCTACTTGTGTGTCTAATTCTGTCTTCTACATCTTTGCTCCATGTTTTAGTTGCCTGCTATCCAGGTTAATTTAGTAAGACTATGAAGATCATAAGTGTTCTATGTTATCTACATGCCTCCTTGCCTATTCATGTACCTTCAATGAGATTCATATATGTTCCCAATCCCCTTTCGCCCCTATGTGCAAACCTACCTGCTATAGTACTTGTGAGTTTGAACCTTCTATGACTAACTGGTTGTCTACTTAATTTGCTCTATTCTGAACTATTTTCAAATGATGTCAGTATTCTTTTAAAAGCTGGGTTTCATTACAAGTATTTTCTCAAAGTTGGTCTATTCTAGAAAACCTTTTTCACTCCTAAAGTATTTTCCCTAAGTCTTTCAAACAATGTCAAGCACTCTCACTTACTCTTAGGTTATTATGTTCTGCCCCTCTAGTGTGTGTAATACTTACAGATCCTTGAGATCTCTCTGAACTCTAACATATCTGAGCTGACTCTTCCACACTAAATATAATCAGTCATTATTTGAGAAAAGTCTGGGTGTGAGCACTGCCCGGGATCCTTGAGGTCCTTAGGGAACTCTGACACACCTAGACACAAATGTGGCAATGAAATCTTTGGCATTTGAGATGACTGAAGGATTGGTGCCCCAGGTTTTCTTTGGGCCTACATTAGGCTCCCTATAGTTTAATCTATATTGAATCTATGTAATTTATTCAATCTTGATCTGTAATAATTATTTGTAAACAGATATTGAGGTAACTAGTGAAACAGGAGGGTAGTTGTATGATACTATGGGTAAAGCTGGGTAGAAAATATGCTATAGGCTTTATATTCTTCAAATCTGCATTAGAAACCATGTTCTAGGATTTCTGTGTCTATTTGCATTTAAACCATGTTGAAGTTGTGCATTAGATAACTTGCTTTTAGCGCCTTCACATTTACTGTTTCAGCAAGTTGCATACTCAATTCTTGATTCTTTGAAAGTAATGTCACATAAACATCCTGTTATCATATAATCTTAATAAAACTATCATTCTTGTATGCATTAGATACCATGTTCTTAGGAACTCTATCTGCATCTGTTTGAACCACGTCTATTTCGGTTAAATCAATAGTTGTCCATGAAAAGGTTTAAAGTAGACTCACGTATAGTTATCATGTCTCTAAACACAATTGATATAAAGCACCTGTTATAACCTGTGTCACCTAGAACAATATGCTCATAGGTTGAACAATCTCAAACTATTCGAACAGTTCCTGTAATTGTGATTACGTATAATCCCCACGCCTAGTCAAGCCTTAGGTGATTAATGTCCTTATATAAAACTAGTAACTGCATTTCAATTGTGTATAAACTGCTTAAGTCTTACAGGTTTAAGATTGGTAAGCAAACTGACTTAGACCCTGCCATTGAGTTTTGAAATATTGTTGCAAGATCTGTGTCTTAATGTTCACCCTGTCCTAGCAATCTTTGTAAAAATTACTTGAATCTGTGTTTTAGACGTACTGTTTATTTTCCTAAATACATGTGGAGGTAAACATGATCCTTTTAACTGTTTTTTCCGTATTTGCTTGTCCTACATGTTATTTGTTTGTGCGCCTAGATTTTTGCCTTTTAAATACCTTAGGTTTGTCTAGAACTGCCCAGATTTAGTGGTCCTAAATTCCTCCGAGACCATAAGGAAGAGACGGATAGCAGCACGCTTAGAAGTCATTAATCAAACTTGCTTATATAACCATTAATGGGAGGGTAATGGGTAGTAAAAGGATATAATGACCTGTGCGCTAATGTCACGTGTAGCCCCTCTAGTTGAGGAGGATTACCGGGCATTGCACAGATTGATCCTGTAGGATAATCAACTTAGGACATCCCTTTCCAAATCCTATATGTGTTTAAATTATCTAAACTTTCTTTTCTTTGCATACATGTGTAAGTTGTCCAAACCTCTTTTACTTTCGTTATCTAAATTTCCTGGATCATATGTGTATTTAGACTGTGAAAACCACCTCCGTTTGCAAATATGTGCTAAGACTGTTTACTTGACTAATTCACATAGTTTAGGTTCAGTTGGGACCCACCGTTGTGGACCGTGAGGGGTGCCTAACACATTCCTCTCAAGGTTGTTTCGAGCCCTTACCCTAAACTTTGGTAATCCAAACTAGTTATATTAGTTAATTTCTCTAGGTGACCTAACATACCTTAAATACCCAATTAGGTGGCGACTT
The DNA here is from genome assembly GCF_000715075.1 of Nicotiana tabacum. Taxonomy (NCBI): domain Eukaryota; kingdom Viridiplantae; phylum Streptophyta; class Magnoliopsida; order Solanales; family Solanaceae; genus Nicotiana; species Nicotiana tabacum. Next base: position 136,175,546 of record NC_134084.1, on the reverse strand, counting down.
TTTAAATACCCAATTCCCAAAAGGATTTGAGTTGTTCCCCCATGAATGTCGAAACCCGGCTTTCACGAGGAAAAAGGGGGCGCGACACCCCCCTTCAGGCATCTTTCTCACACCACAATTAGTGGTTAAAATTCTTCCAATCTCATAACTGTTTCTACCTTCTTTCATGCAACCTATATGATTCTGACCTTGTATGCGAGCCTATGCGATTCTTCTCTCCTTTCCCCCCTATCTTTTATCCAATCTCTAGGCCTCACTTTGTGAACATATATAGTACTATGACAAGCTGTCCCTCTGGGCATCTATAGGTGTACTAAAGTTCTTTGCTCGGTACTTTGTCGAACTTACGACTTTTGCTATATCTTGTTTCATAGCCTCAGTTATCTATGCTTATGGCTTTACTACAACTAGGTAGGTCATACTATACCATAACTCTTACTTCGGTTTATTATTACTGAGGTCTGCCACCCAACTCCAGGTTACTCTCTCACCGCTTATCCTGTATGTATAAATCTAAGTCCATTAATACATCCTCATTATTGTTCGTCTTAAGAATGAAAACCTAATCTCCTCTCATACTTTGTAAATTTTATCCATCCATCGTTGATCTAACTTAATGTTGATCTTAATCTACCACTCATAACTTGAAACCTCTTATGTAATACATTATCACTAAAGCTCACATCTCATCGAGGAACATCTTAAGTGACTTGCTTGATCCACTTAGGGACAATACTATACTTCAATAACTATATGTCATAGAATCCCAACATGTTTCATCTTTTGGGGTATTCTAATCTTGAGCAATTCATGAAATCCATTCTCTTTAAATCATTACTTAATCAAATGCCTAAACGTTATTCTCTTATCATTTATCATAATTACACCCTTATTCTACTACCAAAGCAGCATTTCGTCTCTTCTAATTGCTCCTAGTCTTAGACTTCTCTGAGTTCATTCGGGCTGTACCGAGATTTCAATAACTTATGAAAGCCATCAACTCTCTTGTTGTGATGGGTTTAATCCCTAGGACCCACCTATTCTTGTCGCTTTCTCACTCGTGTTTTCTTATCCTTACTCCTATCTACCTAAAACCTTGTCACTCTATTATACTTTAGCTTGCGACCTACATATATCTATTTATACTATTTGCAACCTTCTTTTAACTTTCTAGCGCCATATATTTCCTTCCATGCCTTCTCAGTTACCTTTAAACACAGGCAATTACTTTTTCTTACCGTTCTGCCACTTGCTGCATGAATGCTTGGCTTATCTTAGTGCCCGCAAATACTGGAATTTCCTGTAACTCATATGATCTCAAATATCAGCTTTTGATTTTTACTTCCCGTTCATTAGCCACGATAGGTACCACTTTCTTATGGAGTGTACACAATATTGCAGTGAGACTATTATTACAAGACCATTTCTTCTTCAAGTAACTATGCTTAGGTTAAAGCCTTCTTCCTTTTTCCTCAGCTAGTCTTTCGTTGTATTACTTAAGGGAGATCCTCTGACTCCTATAAAGCTGCAAACTGATTACGTGGTATACCCGAAGGAATTTTTGATGTTCTTACTTGCTTATTATTATCCCTAGTTACCTACCTCCATGCCCTTGTGGTCGTAGAGATGCTTCTGAACTGAAATTTTGGCTATCTCCCTAGTGGTACTTTCTTTTATCTCCGTAACACTTATACGGTACTTTTAACTACCCCAAATCCTATCCAATTATTTCTCAAGGATCACTATGTCATTATATCTGCGAGACCGAATTCACTATGTTGGGGTTCACTACGTTTACCTTGCACAATCTGCATGATTTGTCGGTATCCTCTTGTCTAACCATAACTATGCTCTTCCTGAATCAATTTCTAACTACTCGATGGTCCATTCTCATATCTATATTCCGCGTAATCTCTATTGGGTTATTTTCTTTGTCTTAACTTACCACTCGTACTGGTTCCTTATGTATCAAGTGTTCATTCACACTTATTTATCAATAACATCTGGTGTGGGAATCCTTATTGCCTCTCCCCACTGGTTTGCTTTCATAATGTTTTGGAGTCGTAACATATCTGTAGGGTCTGAATAAATGCAATCTCTTTCCTTTCGCCTTTCTACCACATTCTTCCTTTATTATTCCATAGTTACTAGAACCAATAACTCTGACTTAATACTATATCACACCATCTTCCCCCCTTTAGAAGAGTAATAAGACTTAGTGCTACAAAGATCTACCTATAGATGTTTTACCTCTTCATCTTTGGCGTCTTTTCACATCATTAATAACCCTTATTCGCCTTATGGTAACCCTTATGTACCAGGGATAACTTAATTTCATACGCACGAAGTTGACACCTAGTGTAACTGACACACTTAGTCCCTTAAGATTAACACTGCTCAGAGTGCTTGCTTTAGGGAAGCCTCTTCCTAAATGACCTTTAAAGTTTGATCTCTGAAATTCTCACGATGTCGACTATTACCATTTCCTTCGATCCCTAATTCATGTTCGAATTTTTTTTATCTTATTTACTATCCCATACTAAATTCTATTACTATGGGGGTCTAATTTTTCTTCTGGTAATCACGTTCGAGTCATCAACTCAATTCTCGAATGAGGATATAGCCTTTGGCCTATACTCTTTTATTGTCTCAAGGCCTGTCACCTCTTATCTTTTCCTTCACTTGACTATAGACTCTGTCATATTTTTATTTACCGTTATCATCTATTTGTCACATCATACTCATAATGCTTCAATTACTCTCTTCTTATTCTCCGACTAATATTTCCTTCTATCACTTTATTATGATAACTTCAACAAAGCATTCTTTCACTTTTAGCTCCCCTTGCATCATCTCACTGGCTCTTCAGGTCGCCTAGCATTCTCTCTTTACTAGGAACGGGAGCCATACAAAGGTAAATATTTATCCATTCTAGGATTCCAATGACAATCTTCTAATTTTTTTCCAGACATTCTAGTATTCATATCTAAATGTACTATTCTAGATTACACCATCGGGGTGTCTCACAAGGAGAACCATTCCCACATTTGCAATGTCCTTCGGAAATGCTAGCTAATGATAATAATCCATCTACCATTTTGGGTTGCTCTAACCCCAATTGGATCTTGCTATCCCCTTCTTCTCTTAAACTATATTTGTTAACTTCGATAGGGCATAACTGAGATGGGTGTGGCCAATTGTATAAATATCTGTTATTGTTGAAAGTAACTCACAATACTTATGTTTCTCTGTCTGAATTGTAAAGACTGATAATCTTCACTAACTGGATACCTCGTACCCTTCTCCACCTTGCTTTTTTTGCTTGTTGAAACTTGTATCTACCTTATGATTCTCTTATTGCTTTTTACCATATGGGTGGATAGATATTCATGCTTTAGGGCTCCTTATCAAGAAGCTTATACGTCTTAGTACACACATAATCTACTGAAGACCTTACATTTACTCATCATAAGTATGATGCAAAATCGAGTTCCTCTAACTCAGCTCCTCCAGAGCCACATTCAATCTCTTACCAACTATCTTTGTGGATGTAGGTATCATTGTATTACGACTAAAGTCGAATTTAGGAGTTTGAATTCTTACAACTGAGCTCTACCACACGATCTAGAATAAAAAGAAAGAGTGATAGTCCTAAATGCCTTGTAGCCTCCTACTTATAAGTGTGGTGCACAACACACCCATAAACAAGAATCTACTAGACACGACTTGTAGACTCCCTAGGAAAGAACTACTCTGATACCACTTTTTATCACGACCCAAATTGGAGGGCCGCGGCAGGCACCCGGTACTTTACTCAACCTAGTACCAATGTAACATATCTTTCTTATCACACAATCATGGTCAAATGGACCGGAAGGTCCGTCATGATATAACCAGAATAAAACATAAGTGAATAGTTGACATAGGACGACCAAAGATGTAATACAAACTTATGCATGTGACATACGGTCCTATAAGACCCAAAATGAACACTTGTACAATGAACATAGGCTGACATGTACATACAATCTTTCATATTCATGACATCTATCTATAAGCCTCTAAGAGTACATACACGTCATAAAGGTTGGGACAGGGCCGCGCTATACCAATCAATACATGTCCAAATCATACTGACCAAATAGGCAACTCCGGAGCAAGTGGAGTGCACCAACACGTTCCGCTGAGCTGATAGCCTAATAGGAGGAATGTCAACCTATCTATCGGTACATGTGGGCATGAAACACAGTGTCCCCAGGCAAAAGAGATGTCAGTACGAATAAAGTACCGAGTATGTAAAGCAGGAAAGCATAAATAAGAATAGTAATGTAAAGAGATATAGAGGAGATACAACCTGTAACATCTGAGTGCCTCTGGTGGCTACTGACATGAAATGCATAATACATATATATACATGAACTTTTTAAAACATTCGCCTCCATACGCCTCTGTGGGCATCAACATCATCATATGGTACCCGGCCTCAAAGAGGACTCGGAAAAAATGCACCAACCATCATAAGGCTCTGTAGAATCGTACCCGACCATGTGGAGCTCTGTAAAACCCAACTGATCAGTGGTTTCACTATAGGTGCCATACCCGTATGACTAAAGCTGGCTCAGTGAAGTAAAATATATAATATATATATATATAATGCATGATAGACTCATGGAATCACATTCTAAAGATTTCACTGTGACTTGAGGTCGTTGCATCTTTGATTAACATTATGGACATCCATACCCTCAATATGGACCTCAGTAGGATTCAAGAATCATACACAATTTCTTAGAATAACTTTATAAGGAAAGAACAACATGTACAACCTTAGCTGCTAGGAGTTGATCCGTTATAAAATAGCGTATTCATTTCACTTTAGATCATGCCAAAAGAATAAAGGAAGTTCCTTAACATAAATTAAACCCGTTGAGTCCTTAATACTTTCCAAGCAACTCTTCAAACAAGTCAACTCAATCTATCATAGTATAAGGAGATTCTCAATCAGTGTTGAGCAAAGGCTAAGTCTGTAACTTAAGCTAGTAGCTCGTTTACGTAAATTTGGGCAGCATCTCCCCTGTAACAAGGGCCTCCTCTAATACCATATACCAACAACAACAACAAGAGAAATGCAGTAATATATAAATATCAATAACAAGACACCATATAACCACAACAAGTCACAACTACTTCACGATGAGCGGCAAGCTCCGATTGGAATCCGTATAACCCATATCACCTCTTATAGACTCCTTACATTAACGTAACAGTATCATTAATATGATAATGAATTCATTCATCAATGATTCCATACTTATATGATATATTTATAACAAAGGAAACAATCATCAACTTCAACTATCTTCAATTAGTAACTTTATTCACTAGTTCATGTCTACTCCATCCATTTAAATTAATCAACATCAAGATAACCTTAAGCACATGCAAGAACACAAGAAACATGCCTCCTACAGTAATGTCAAGTCAAAATCCAAGTTATATTCAGCTTACAACAACCCTCAATGGCAATACAACACCATAGAAGTGACTTAAGCTAATCTAAGTATTATCTTGTAGTTTATCGTCCTAACAACTTAACCAATATACAAGAAAGCTTAAGAAAAATTAGTAGGTTGTTATACTCACCATAGCCAGTAGCAAAAACTTGGAATTTCAGCCAAACATAGCCCGCAACAATCCTCAATGACAACACAACCTCAAAGAGGTGTTGTTCTTCACTATAACTATGGTTTGATGTTGAAATATGGTGTAATCACTTGAAACCCTTGTGGTATCTGTTTATAAGGGTTAGGAGAAGTTTGGAGACGATGTTGAGTTAAAAATAGTCGTCTAAATCGTTCATAAAGTGAAGTAGGTCGTCCACCGCCTAAGTGGGTCACATTGGGAGCTGCTTGCGCTGTCTCGCAAAAACGTGAATATCTCTCTACTCCGATGTCGTATCAACAAACGGTTTAATGCGTTAGAAACTAGACTTATAGATATTAAATTTGTTAGTTATATCAACCCATATATCCCAGTATATTTGGATAAAAGCACAGCTACATTTGACCGAATATTCAGCACATTTATGAATGTAACTTATGATGACCTTTGCCAACTTTTGTTCCACAACTTGCTTGCCTTCAAAACGTAGCAAATGACTATCATAAGACTAATGTAACTCATATAATAGCCTTCTTATAATGTTAATAACCCCAGTATCACCCCAAAGTACATGTTATAATATTCCAAACTTGTCGACTTTCGACGAAACTTATTTTCTTCAGTTGGTTTAGGTTCTAAGCTTTCCAACCCTCTTGGTACTCGTTATTCATGATCTTAAATATGTGTAACCTCCAAGGTAACATAATTAACTTACTTTATTTCTTCCAAATATAGTCTTATTTCTGAGCTTACATTAATTGACTTACGACGTACTCTCACATATGAAAAAATAGGGTGTGACATAGAGGCAATCCAATAATTGGAAAAACTTGCTATGGGTGATGCAGCTCACCTCTGGCTAGCTTAGATTTTAGCTACTTGAGGACCACGACACCGTGGCTCATAGCAGGGGATCCCATAGTCTGGGCCACCCTAAATTTTGAAGGTAAAGGGTGGGTAGAGCTTTGTGTGCAACCGTATTGACCCGTGTCTGAATGAGAACGACCTTCTAGTTTCTCAATCAGTTCTGATGGCTTCTATTATGGATGGATATCCAATCAATATGGGTGGCATAATGTCAACCATATCACATTAGTTGTCCAGAAAGATGAGAGATCCTACCCTTACCCAAACTTCCTCACAGAGTATTTCAATGATCAGAAGGTGGAGATGAGGCGATATGATACAAAGGTAAAGGCCAAGAAGCCTTTCTCATGGTACCACCTACAGGGTGCTGACCACCTAAAGTTCAAGGGTAAGGTAACTAGGTCTGGTGGCCAGTCTAAGGAGCCAACGGTAGTAGTCATTGATTCAGCTACTGAGCATTCCACAGATGCCATGCCTTCCACAACAGCTGGTCCTTCCATCGGGACAGTAGACATGCCACGACCTTCTTCTTCTAGACCATCAGCTTCATTATCAGTGCCAACCTCATCCACTTACCCAAAGACTATGCAGTGCGAGTCTCACAAACATTGGTGAGTCTCAACAACTGGATGCAGACAGCTACTTCAAAGCTATCTGACATATCCAATGATGTTGCATCACATACTTCTGCCCCAGCAACACCTCAGGTACCTCTGTTAGTGGAGGAAATACTGTCAAAGATACTAGAAAATCAGAAGACCATTATGGAGACTCTGGTGGCACATTGGTAAGTCATTGAGGAGTTTGGAAAATAGGTAAATAAAATGCAGAAGTCTTAGACTTCAAAGAAGTCGGTGGATAGGTTACGAAAAGAAGTTGCCAAGATTGTATCTACCAGAGATCTACCACTGGATTTACTTATGGAGGTAGCATCTTCAGCCCCAGAAGCACCAACAGCATCAGCAGTACCTGGGGCATCACATACAACAACCGACCAGTCCGAGGAGCTGGACATTACTGCTCCGTACCGCTGAGGAGATGATCCAGATACTCACCAATGCTGTTGTCCCTCAGCCAAGTGATGATGATATACAGTTAGAGGAGAACGAGGGCGCTGAGGATGTCATGCAGACTGAGACCACATAGGGAGTTCTCTTAACTCTCTACCCTTCCTTGTTCTTAATTTTGTTAAGCATTAAAGACAGTGCTTATTTTTATTCGGGGGGGGGGGGAGGTGGTTTATTTTGATTGATTTGACATTGACATTTGGCTTGTAATAAATTTTATACTATTTTTCTTTTATCTTTGTTTTCTCTTTAGTTATATATATATTCTTCTCTTTCATTTGATGTATATACTCATTTCCCTTCAGTTTGTATATTTCATTTATCTTTCTTTCCGTAGTATATTTCATAGCTTCTTTAGTTGTTTTTCTTAGTAGTATAACTTCTTATTTGCTTTAGTAGCTTCCTTTTTTTTGTTTGAGTGAACAATAAGTCTTTGGCTTTTTTAGTGCCACGGTTCTTTTCAAAGGTGGGTTTTGTGTGAACCGGGTGACTCTTCCCAACGATGGATGGCGTGACGACCTTCTTAAGAGATTGAGTCCATTTTATTTTATGTTTAGGCAAAAATAGTAGTAATGAATAAAAGGGTCTCAACAATTCTTCACTTGGTACCAAAATATTTACCTACGACCTTATGGTTTAAAACAAGTTGTTGGCAGAAAATAGCTCTAGTTGTGACATTTTGACTCTTGTGTTGACTTAAGCAGTCATCGAGTGGTTTGGTCAAGCCATTTGTGATTCTCAATCTTAAATAGAGTTTTTATGGGTCTTGGACTCCATTCTCTTAGAAATGCAGCAGCGTGAGAGGTGAAATATTGAATTGCAAGTCCACGTACCCGTGCAATATCTAGAACTTGCCCCGAATATTTTTCTAGGCGAAATTCTAAGTGTAGATTGGATTGAGAAATGATTGTAGGCTTTCCTTGATCCAATTTGAAATCTTCCATAGCCTACCAATTTAATATCCCTAGTCAACCCATTTGAGCCTAACCATTTTTTTCATTCACTAACCACGTTACAAGCCTTTATCCCTTTTGTAATGACCCTCTCTTGGCACCTGATCTTTCCTTAGAATTCTTTAGAAACAATGCGAAAAAAACATAAGTTTGGGGGAGAGACGAGGAGTTTGAAAGTTATATAAAGTTACAAAGAAGATAAAGAAATGAAGAAAAGGAAAGGCAAAAAAAGAAAGAAAGAACAAAAAGGAAAAATGCTAAAAAGAAAGTGAATAAAGTGGAGAGTTGAAGGGATTCAAAGAAACACAAGAATGAAAGGGCATGGAATAAATAGAGAAGGTGAAAAAATGATTAATATGACCAAGAAAGAGTGACATTATGTCTCTCTAGTTCTCCCGAGGAAAAAGAAAATGACTCGAAGAGTCGATAAAGTATGAGCCAAAAAGAGAAAATGGAGTGCTTAAGGAAAGATGAACCCATTCTATGTCAATAAATCATACTTTAGTCCGAAAGCCTTCATTACATCCTTAAAAAGCCCTACATGATTTCAATTTGAGTGAGCTTACATTAGCAGTGATTTACATGAGGGGCAAGCATATGGTACTTAAAGTCGTACTTGTGACATTCTTTTGAGAGAGATGAGCGAACTTTTCACTATTCTTGAATTGAGTGTTATATTCTTAAGTGAGTTATGCTAACGGAGAGTAGAAGAGGAGGAGTTCTGGATACACAATGACCTACGTGAAAGAGCAAGCTTCCTTTATGAATAAGTTAACTCTTGATACTCTAAGGTCACATTAGAACTATTGTAGTCAAAAAGTCAAATCATTGCATTATTGATAATTCATATGTGTTATGGGTAATTGTTGGTCCCAATTGAGGTGTGATTGATTTACCTTAGACTAGCTAAAATAGTTCTTGTCTTGTAGAGGTGGGAATTACCTTATTTGCTTGAGGACAAGCAAAATATTAAGTTTGGGGGAGTTGATAAGTAGGGACTTTGACTGCTTATTTGCTCTCTTTCACTTGCGTTTAAGCTCAAAAATGCTTAAAAGAGTTCCTGAAAACTAATGAAATGTGATTTCTTGCAGGAATATTGGGAAATGATCCAAAGAAGTGAAAATCAACTCAAATGGAGCAAATATTGGACAAGGACCAAAACAGGCAAAAAGGGCCACAGTGCAGACCGTACAACATTGTGTGCGGCTGCAAAACTCTAAAGGAGCACTGATGAAATTTTCTCACAAAGTGCGGACCACACACTTATTGTGCAGCCGCAGAAAATGAACTTCAGAGAGCTTGCATGTTGGCAGATTGAAGATGTGTGGACCGCACTATTTTTGTGCGGCCGAAGGATGCCAAGTGTGGCCGCAGTGATAATTATTCGGTCCGCAGAAGAGGAGAATCAGAGAGCCATGTGTTTGGAAGATTTAAGAAATGTGGTCGCACTCTTAAATGTGTGGTCCGCATAATGAAGGCCAACTCCAGTCCAAGTCCAAGTGTGCAGCTGCACTCAGAAATGTGAGGTCCGCACAATTAAATAAAGTGCGGCCGCATTCCAATTTTTTGCGACTGTAGAAATCCCAATTGACCAATCAATCTAAATATGCAGACCTTAAACAGAATTGTGTGGCCGCACAACCTTTGCAGGGGTAATTTTGTCATATATTTAACTTTTTCTCATTTTTAGGTTAAGTTTTATATGTTGGTAGTACCTGACCCGTTTTTATTTACTGTATTGAATAACATTGTACTAGATTAGCTTTTAAACATTAGATTTTCTTCCCTTAATCATCTATTATGAATTCTATCTTAGTTTCTTCTTTAATTTCTTCATTTTCCATGAATAGATAAACCCATAGCAAGGGTTGTGACCCAACCCTAGTATGGGTACTTAATGGGTAATTGATTTAGGGCTTATTTATGATTGGGTTTATGATATTAAGCTTTGTTCTTGCTTGAATTTGAGAATTGGTGGTTGCAAACATTGATTCAGGCATATTTGACTTAGTCTTTACTTGAGAAAGAGAGACTAAGTCTAGAAAAACTTGGCTAACTAGGAATTGTTGTGAACTCAAGAAATTGATAGCCCCAATTAAAGTGTCGAACCTGGAGATAGTTAGACCCGACTATAGAATTTATCACTTGCTTTGTGAAATACCCGTTTGGACTTGAGAAAGCCAAATCGGGCAAAATCACTCAAACTACCGAGAGGTATAGAGTGAGTAATTTTGTATGATTGCTATATTGTACCCCGATCAACCAAACATGCCCTAAAGCTCTAAATCCATTAGGTAACTAACTAGGCCGATGTTGCAACCCTAGATCTTTCAAAACTTGAAAAATAACCAAAACCAAAAATATTGTCTCTTAGCTCTATAATTACAATCAATAGCTTAAAAGTAGAAGTAGAAACAACAATTGAAAATGTGGAATTGTAATTTTGGGCACATCGTACAGTCATGCTAGGTGTATACCTAATCCAAAATATAACTCCCTGTGGATTCAACCCCTACTTGCATTGGGATTTTTATTATTGCTTCGACCGCCTGACGACCTATATTTGTGGTGTGAGTGTGGGTGACATCACTATTCTTGTTGGTGCACCAATTGTGCATGGCGTTGACATATGTCACATTTTTTAGCGAATGCCCTTGCATCTTGCTCTATTCAGGACCAATAGTAACCTTTCCTAACCAGCTTTAGAGCTAATGAATCTGCATTAGAATGGTTCCCGCAAATCTCTTCGTTTAATTCTCTCATCGGGCCAATTGTCCTTGGTATGATCTTCTATACAATTGACACATCCATGAGGCAGTAACGAGCTGCTTTGGTTCGTAGTGCCCGGGATGCCTTCGAGACTTCGGGTAATTTTCCATGTCGAAGATATTCGACGAACTCATTTCTCTAGTCCCAACAGTAAACATCCACATCCAATATCGAATGTAGAAGTTAAGGTTTAGCGCGGTTTGTGTTGCCTTGGTCTTTGGAAAAATATCCACACTGCTATGAGATTATATGCCCTCGTGAGACGTTGCCGACAGCTACACCATGAATCCTCTACATGAGGCTGTCATCAAAAGGCAGTGTGAGGCGCAGAGGAGTGATTATATAGCCAAGGCATATAGACAATAATATCGGTGCTATTGTCCCCCTTATTTATACTCTTCCTATTTGTTGTATTTTCTTTTCTTTTTTATTAATAAAAAACTTATTAGTGAAAAATAAAAAATAAAAAAAATGTAGAAGTTGCACAATACTACCGGAGTCAAATCCTTTTATCTGCATATATGACCCTAAATTGTCCAATGCATCTGCTTCTATTCTTTCTTCCCTTGGAATGTGAATGATCAACCATTCCTTGAACCGTGCAAGCAATGCCTCTACCCTTTTCACATATTGTTGCACACGTGCTTCATTTGTGTCACAAATCCCATACTTGGTGTACTACCTACTAGGAATCATATTTTATCTCGATGACCTTGGAGCCAAGTTCCCCGTCCATTTCAAGTTCTACAACCATAGACTCATATTCAGCTTCATTGTTAGTTAATGCAACAATATTAATGGGCTGCCATAGGGTTTCTCCTAAGGGCATGACTAGGACTACCTCGAGATCGGACCCTTTTCCATTGGAAGCTCCATCCGCAAACAATGTACAAACTCATGATGTCAATTCCGAAACCAACACTACTTCCTTATCAGCTAAGGGCATTGATTCGGGATTGAAATTGGCCACAAAGTCGGCCAAAACTTTTGAATTGATCGCAATATTGGGCTTGTACTCCATGTCAAACTCAGTAATTTTGACTGCCAATTTAGACAACCGACCTGACAGCTCAGGCTTGTGAAAGACATTCCTTAAGGGAAAGGTTGTCACAATGACTATCGGGTGGTACTGAAAATAAGGCCTAAGCTTTGGAAAGGCGACTACGAGAGCTAAGGCCAACTTTTCGATATGCGAATAGCGAGTCTCCGCTCCCGATAATATTTTACTTGTATAATAAATAGAAAATTATGTACCTTCTTCCTTTCAGACTAAAATGACACTTAATGCTACTTCTGAAACCGCTAGATATATTAGCAATTGCTCACCTTTCCCCGGTTTTGACAATAACTGGGGGCTTGGTAGGTATCTTTTTAGGTCTTTCAAGGCCTGTTGGCATTCTGGAGTCCATTCGAAATTGTTTTTTCTTTTGAGGAGTGAGAAGAAGTGATGACACTTTTTAGAGTATCTCGAGATGAATCTACGTAGGACCACCAATCTTTCGATCATCCTCTATACCTCTTTTACATTTGTCAGTTGTTCTGGAATGTCCTCGATACCTTTAATATTTTCGGGATTTACCTCGATCCTTCTTGCGAGACCAGGAACCACAAGAATTTTTTGGAACCAACCGTGAATGCATATTTTCCCGCTTGAGTTTCATGTTATGCTTCTTCAAGATATCAAAAGTTTCATGGAAGTGTTTCAAATGATCTCCTGCATTCAAAGACTTGACTAACATGTTATCAATGTATAATTCCATTATTTTCTCTATCTGATTTTCAAACATTTTGTTAACGAGTCACTGATAGGTGGCTCTGGTGTTATTAAGCCCAAATGGCGTCACATTATAGAAGTATGTACCAAAGTTTGGTATAAAAGAAGTTTTTTTCTAATCCTCTAGGTTCATCTTGATTTGATTTTTCCCGGATTAAGCATTAAGGAAACTCATCAACTCATGTCCGGTCGTAGCATCCATCATTTGATCAATATTTGGCAATGAAACAGAGTCCTCATAGCACGCCTTATTCAAATCCTTATAATATGCACATTCTAAACTTGTTATTCTTCTTTGGAACTACAACTACATTGGCTAACCATTATAGATATTTTACCTCCTGTATGGAACCGATATTGAGTAATTGGGTTATCTCCTCTTTAACAAATGTGTGCCTGACCTCCACTATTAGGCGTTTCTTTTTCCTTACCAGTGAAAAGTTTAGATCCAGGCTTAGTTTGTGCACGACCACCTCTAATGATATACCTCTCATGTCTGCGTGCAACCATGCAAAATAGTCAACGTTAGTTTTAAGAAAGTTTATAAACCCTAACCTAAGCTTGGGGTTTTGTCCTGTCCCAACTGGAACTTCCTAAGAACTCTTCGAATAAAGCCACTTTCTCGAGTTCCTTTTCGACTTCGTTGCATCCGTATTCTCCGGTACTTAAAAGTATCTCGGCACCTGGTAGGATTCCGATGACTCCTCGCCTTTATCATCTTCATTTGGAAAGGGAGAAGGCATCAGTTCTTATGATTTCTATTTGGTGGGCTCCTTTCCCTTGCTGCTAGAAACAATTACCGCATTTATCTCCCTTGTAACCGGCTGATCTCCTCTCATCTGCTTGATTCTTTTCGGGGATAGAAATTTCAATAATTAATGTTACGTCGAGGGCACAATCTTCATCTCGTGTATCCATGGCCTCCCAAGGATTACATTGTATCCCATGTCGTTATCTACTAACTCGAATAAGGTTGTCTTGGTTAACCCTTCGGCGTTCGTGGGCAGCAAGATTTCTCCTCGGTTTGTTACACTTGTCAAGTTGAATACAACTTTTGCTATAATGATGCTTCCGATCAGCTTTGCTTGCTCTAACACTTTCCATTGGATGATGTTGGCCGAGCTTTCTAGGTCAACAAAAACACACTTAATTTTGAAATATAAAACGTTAAGAGAGATTACCAGAGCACATTATGTGGGAGAAGGAGTCTGTCAACATCTTCCTCCGTGAAGGTGATATCATCTTCTACGACTTCCCGAAGTCTTTTATTGTGAGTCACCGATATCTTTATTTTCTTGGCCACTGAGAAGGTTGCACGATTGATTTCATTCCCTCCAAAAATTATGTCGATAGTCAACCTAGGGGAATCTTCTGCCATCTTCGAAGGCACTACATTATCTGGACTTTGACCTCACTCAAAAATTCCCTGAGGTGGCTATTTTTTAACAATGTCGCCACCTCTTCATGTAGATGCTGATTGTCCCCAGTTCTATGGACGTGAGTCCCATGATATTCACACCATAATTTAATATCCCTCTTATTGGGATTAGATCTGATCGTCTTCAGAAATCGTGCTTCTTTTTCTTGTAATGACCTGCTATTCTAGCCACGATCGGCTCTTCTACAAGAGTGAACCTATCTGAGGACGGAAACCCTTTGTTGTTGCATCCTTGAGTTCTTTCATATGGCAGGAAATGACCCATAAAAGACCTTCGATCCGCATCGAAGTCGCTTTTAAACTTGTATGGTTTTTGTCTCCATCCCGTGCCTTGGTTAATGTCGGGAATCTGAGCTGATCGTCTTTTATTCTTATTTTTTACTCGTAACGGTTATGGACATCCGCCGATGTGGTTGCTTGGAATTTGAGCAGGCTTTCCTTCAACTTTCGGGAGGCATCAAAGCTTTGTGGATTCAAATACTCTGTGAACGCTTCTGCTGCTCACTCATTTGGTACAACCGATTATAGCATCCTCAGTTTTTAGAACCGGATCATGAATTCTCACAACAATTGGACTCACATTGTGCAATCCTTTATATGTCTGCCTTCGTGGCTTGGACATTCCTTACCTCGATATGGGCCTTGATAAATGAATCTGCAGGCATTTCAAACGAGTCAATTAAATGCTCGAATAAGAGTGAATACCATGTCTGGGCCCCCTTGTGAGGGTTTCACCAAACTTCTTCAGTAAGACCGATTCGATCTCTTGTTGAGCTAAATCGTTCCCCTTAACAGGCATGATGTGGGACGTGATATGCACCTACTGATTCTAAGTTCCATCATATTTTGGTATGTCCGACATTTTGAACCTCTTCGAAATTAACTCTGGTGCTGCGCTCGGCTTAAATGGCAATTGCATGTGTTTTTTCGAATCTGGGCCTTTCAAAACTGTCTGAGTGCCCAGAAACTGATCCATTTGTTAATTCATTTCCCTCATAAAATTCATGAGCTCGGTTTTGAAGGGGTTATTCCCGTTGTCATTCCCAGATCCACTACTGGTCCCTCCGTGAACTCAACCAACCTCCCCCCCACCCCCGGTGTTATTATCGACTCTTTGAGCTGTTTGATTCGCATGAACACTGGGAGGAATCGGGCCCCTTCCATTTGCATTATTGGAAGCACCTGACAATGCTTGTTTTAACTCCGTCATTACCCGGTCCTATCTTTAGAGGTAACTTATGATTGCTTTCTGTTGTTCTCTTAAGATTTTTTCTATTTCCATGACATGCTCTTCCTCCATGTCATTGGGATTTGGCTCCCGCACATATGGGGGTACTGCCCTTTACGAACTGGGGTTGCTTCGTCCTATTCGTTTCGGGTGTCGCTGATTGAGTCTTCAGGTTAAAGCACATATTCGTGTCCCTTAATGTTGTGCATGATGTTGACATCATTAGCCGTCATTGCTGATTTCTTGCTAAGCAAAAATCAAACATATTAATAATAAACGTAAGGATCAAAGCAATTATGCAACTGTTTAAGCCCCAAGGTGGGCGCCAAAGTATTTTTCCGCAAAAGATACAGTTAAATCTGTTATGTGGTTTATAGACAAGAAAACTAATTTGATCAAAAAATAATAAAGAAATAAGATTTCAAATGAGACTTAGCAGTTAATATTGAAAAAGGTGACAAGCCTGGTTTTGACAAGAATTTTCATGTTTTATAATGGCTGTTGAGCCTGCTATTTATAGGTACAATTAGGGAAACAAGATCCTAGGATCAACCCTCACTTAAATGAAAGTAAAGAGTTACTAATGAATATGTAACGACAGGCCATGAATGCAAATATTCTCTATAACGGTTGCCCTTTAAATGTTAGAGAATCATTCTCTCATGAATGTTACCCGATCACAAATACTCGATCTGCTCCCGTTGACCATGCTCCCTTCGGACTTTACCCAATATCGATTGTAGATATCGTATTCGGTACTGGTTATTACTTGACTCGCTGTTACATGTCTTTGGTTCCACGTGTCATACTATCATTCGAGCATTTATTATATACCAATTTTATCCTATACACACTGTAAGTTAGTTACTCAAAAGTCATGAAACTAGCGAGAGCTATCTCATGATACTACCAGATTTTAGCCTTTGTTAAGGTTTGTTCATATTCGAGGTTCTTTACTTTTGTCTACTTGGCCAAACATCCATGAGAATTCTAAATATTCCAGCTAAATAATCATATTGAAGAAATATTGGATCATCAAAACAAAAAAGTTATCGTACATATTAGATATTTTATGTTTACCAATAACAACACGAATTAATCTCAAAAAATAGTAGGAGTCTAAAGTGAGAACAATACAAGAATTGGAAAAATTAAACTTTGTGACTGGCACAACTGATACAGATTACGTGAGGGTGATCGATGCTTGAAAAGTTAAATGTGTGGATCCAAAACATTGGTAATGTAAGATTTTGGTTCCTAGAGTTTCTATTTGTCAATTATAGACAACCCTCACACAAATTACGCTGTTGTGTGCATGAGTCACTAAGTAAAAATATCAATTTTTTCAAGAATTTTCATCAAGTGTTTACTTCTAAATTAATAATTGATTTTAAGAACTAACAATTCAAAGTGAAGATACATATTACTTGACCATAATTAATATCAAAATATGTAAATACAAAACATATATCTTACATTTATTGATATGGTATAAACACCTACTAAAATACATATGACACCAATGATGGAGGATATGTTGAAGAGGGTGAGTCAAAGAGAAAGATTGGGAAGCTTCTAGACTAGTAAGTTTTGAAGAAAGGGTGCACACAATATCTTAGGCGAATGTCACACTAAAAAAATGATAGTAAAAGTATTATTAAAAGACACGATACAAGTTCACTTAGTACGTATGTTTTTGGACGCTGTATGCGGTAAAATTAGAGGGTCCAATTTCTTGCTATTAAGTCACTTCAGAAGAACACCTCGAGGCCTCGAGGATGCGAAGCTGTGACCGAGTTCTCTCCCTCGAAGCTCGTCGAGGTCCGACCCGAAGAGAATATTGATCGAGGCTAGAATAAAATAGGGGATTCCCTAGGCACGCATCTAAGTCTGACAAAGCCGGTCCACCCGGAGCCTGTATCAAGGTGTCGCATCTAGCCGTCCTATCTCCATACCTTTACAATTAATGCATTTTGTACTATGTTGGATTTTCCCTCCTATATAAAAGGGATCCTTATCACTTTGTAAAGGGCGGCTGTTGCTCCAACTATTCTACATGAAATATAACAACTCTCTCTATTTTCTCTCTAACATATTTCCCCGACGCTATTGCTTATTATTCTCATATTTGTTCTTCATTTATTGCTTGTTATTGGCCATATAGAGCCTCCCTTGATTATATCCTAACTGTTAGCCCTTCCCCGATTACCCCCGATAGCTCAAGCCCGAGCCCAGGCATCGACCTCGAGGCCCCTCATCGGTCAGTCTGAGGCCCAAATAGCTGGCCCCTGGTTTGATTATAACTCTGGTTTAGTTCGTATTTCGCCGTTAAGCTTCACAAATCTAGCATCAACTGCTTTAACAATTATCATAAAAATAGATCACGTATTTTTAGAGTCCCATTAACAAATTTAATTGTTATTACCATTTTTACGGTAAACAGTTTGGTGCCCACCGTGGGGCTAAAAATAATAGTGATTATTTTCTTGCTTGTTTCGTCACACAACGCAAGTTATCTTTCACACTTTTTCTTGTCCAAGATCTTCGATTTCAGGTCAAAATGTCTGGCTCATTGAGTAGAGTTGAGAACAACAACCTTGAAAACCACGGAGAAAACATGTGGTTGTTCCAATTATTAGCGTGCCGCCACAGAACCTCAATAACGCACCTGGACCGACTCCCGTGGATGCGGGTTCGCAAGATGCACAGCAGGTCGACGAAACCTCACACACCGACATGAGTATACAACATGGCAACCAATAGGAAGCCCAAAAAACCCCATCTCGGGAAGAATAGGAAGTTAGTGTTCATGTTATTTTTGAAATATTGCAGACAAAATGGTTGGCTATCGCTCAGCTGCAAAGCCACCCAAAGACTCCCAACACAGTAGCGCCGGAAACTAATCCTCCTGCACAACAGGTACCAGAGAGATCGAGCAACAACGGATCAGTAGCCGATCCTGCAATCGTAAAAATGCTGGAAGACCTCACCAAAAGGATCGTGTTAGGCGAGAAAATGATAGCAGCTAACGACAAGAAGGTCGAAACCTATAACTTCAGAGTCGACCAAATCCCGGGCGCACCCCCGGTCCTGAAGGGCGTAGATTCGAAGAAGTTCGTACAATGGTTGTTCCCAGAGGAAGCACCCCCGAAACCCATTCCAAACAAGTCCAGAATGCTAGAACTTCCAAAATACAATGAGACCTCAAATCCCAACGAACGTGTCAATGCCTATACGTGCGCGGTGAAGGGCAACGACATGAAAGACGACGAGATCGAGTCTGTCTTACCAAAAAAGCCCAGAGAAACGCTCTCAAAAGGGGCCATGATGTGGTATCACAACTTGGCTCCAAAAGCGATAGATTCATTCACCATGCGAGCAGACTCCTTTGTAAAGGCACATGCCAGTGCCATCAAAGTAGCAACGAGGAAGTCCGACGTATTCAAGATCAATCATCGGGAGAATGAAATGCTACGAAAATTCATATCTCGCTTCCAAACGGACCTGATGGAACTCCCCCAGGTCTCCGACGATTGGGTGGTGCAGGCCTTCGCTCAAGGCCTGAACGAGTGAAGCTCAGTGGCCTCAAGGTAGCTGAAAGAGAATCTGGTTAAGCACCCCGCCGTAACCTGATCGGACGTCCACAACCGGTATCAGTCAAAGATCAGGGTCGAGGATGACCAGCTTGGAGCCCCCTCGGGTTCAATATATTCGAGCAGACTCCTAGCGAATGAGTCAAAAACGAACAAAGAGAGGTACCAGCCATACCCCGAAGATAGAAGGAACGTCTCGAGACGCAATCCGCCTCGTAACGATCGATTGGTAAACTGAAGACAGAACCCTCGAGGATTCCTCAGATGAGGCAGATTCAATTAGGACACGAGGCCAGCGAGGGCACCTCACCAATCAGCATAAAACTCCAACGTCGATGAACTGGACAACATGCTCATCTTTAGCAAAACTAGGGATACCGAATGGCCTAGGCCTATTCTGTTGGATCCTTCCAGAGGAACCACAACTTAGTATGTACACTTCATAATACGCCTGGCCATAAGATCAAAGATTGCCATTAGCTCTAAAAGGAAATAGCCAGGCAACTCGATAAAAGCCACCCCGAGAATGTTTTAACGATCGGACTAAAATCCAGTTCCGAGAAAGAGTGGCGGCCAAAAAGAACAAAGCAAATGAATCACGACACGTTATCCACATGATATTGGAGGTGCGTCAGTGCTCACTAGGAACCCATGACAAGGAGAACAAAAATATCCATCACCGGAGAAAGACGAACCTGGGCATATGTACCCGAAGATGCCCTCGCGTTCAGCAAGGAAGACTCTAAGACCTCGCCCCAACCTCATAACAACACATTGGTAACCTCTTTTTTCATTTATTTGTTTTGAATAAAACATATGCTTGTGAATCCAGGTAGCTCGACCAACATTATCAGGTCAAGAGTAATAGAGCAGCCCGGACTGCTAGACCAAATCGCGCCCGCCTCTCGAATCCTTAACGGATTCAACATGGCGATTGAAACAACGAAAGGGGGAAACCACTCTCCCAGTTAGCATGGCCAATGCGGTCCAAAACGCCGAAGTTCCATGTCTTTAAAGGAGACATGAAATACTACGCCTTACCCGGACAACTAAGGATACACTGCACGAGAACGACACCATCCACCCTCCACCAAATGATAAAATTTCCGACAGAGGATGGGGTTAAAACCATTTACGGGGAACAACTGGCGGCAAGGGAAGCGTTCGCGTTACGTAACATAGCACCGGCACCAATATCTCCACTCTCGAAAGAGTCAAAGGATAACCAATCTACGTCTTCGGCTAAGCCCGATTAAACACAACAGAGGACCATACCGAGTCCTTGCTCCAAACAATGGGGATACATCAGACCTCGGAACATTGCCGGCGCATCCCACGATAAGGTAAGACCACATACCTCTTTCATTATTCTACACTAATCCATATACAGGCGCCGGTCAGGGCGGTCGAAAGTGCTAACCCTACTCGAAGATCTCAAGGCCTTAACGACATCCGTTGCACTCTTTTTCTTCGGCCGAGCTTTTATCCCGTAGAAGGTTTCACCGGCAAGGTTTTTTAACGAGGCAACGTTGACACACTACCTAAGGAGGATCCGACAAGCACACAAGGGCACCCCCTTAAAAAGGTCATCCACTCGGAAGAACAAGGGAACGATAAATAAGGTTCCAATAGGAAACGATATACCGGGCCAAACGGTCAAATGAACCGTGTCCGCATGAGCCAGGCTCATGGCAACAAAACAACATGTACTTATGCCAAACAATCAAAGAGTATCCTTCGCCAAAAGCATCTCGTACTTTGAAGAAAATTCAGCATTTTCACAGCAAGGATACCTCCATCGATAATGCCCCGAATTAATCGGAGACTAGCATCAATAACTCGGCGCTCTGCGACTGGCATCGCAAACTCGGAAAGCCCATGACCCCAGTGTCGGAATCTCCAAAGTCTTAAGTCCTCAATGAGGTCGTTCCGAGCTCACGAGTGATGGCCCCCGAGCCTAAGCAAAGTCGATGATTCAGATATTATCACCAATCGCCATTCATTTAAAAACAACCCGAGGCCAAAAGACCCCGAGCGGGCAAACTCGGCCTAGCAAGACCTCAAGCAAGGCATGAATCATACTTGTACCAAGTATCAACTAAACTGTAAGACCTCAAACAAGGCATGAATTATACTTGTACCAAGTATCAATTAAACTATAAGACCTCAACGGCATGAAAAAACTGTAAGGCCTCAATAGCATGAAAAACCAGTAAGACCTCAACGACATGGAAAGACTGTAATACCTCAAGGACATGAAAAAACTATAAGACCTCAACAACGTGAAACAACTATAAGACCTCAACGGCATGAAAAGTTTGTAAGACCTTACTATAGGTATAAACTCGATCCTTAAGTTTAGGCTATATATCGAATTTGTAAGACCCCCAAAAAGGCATACCCTTGATATAGATGCTCAAACTACTACACTCGGGACCAAAAATGGCTCCGGCCAAACATAAATGACTACGGTCATACGGTTGTACTAGCCGAATTAACGCGACTCGGGGACGCCTGACCGTCGCTACTAAATCATAGGCCATTACTTCGAATATACTTCAAAAAGAATCTGTTAAACAGGCTACCCTTGATAGGCAAAAGAGCTTCGACCATGTTAGCTCTAAATCTCAAGGCTTCGAGCTACTCAGCCTACGAACTAAACCTTTCGATGTGCTCGATCATTGCTGCAAACGACTTGAACTTGAGGTTCTTCCTAAACCGACAACGGGTCAGGCAAAATCATTTCAAAAAGTCCTTAACGAGAGGAAAACAAAGCCTATATATGCCTAAGGGCAAAGCATAAGAGCCATTGTTGCCAGCCTAATAAGCCTTAGGGCCACACACTAAGAGGTCACATCGACCAAAAGCGTAAGAGCCACTATCGCCAGCTTAAAATTTGAAAGATTGAGGGTCAAAATGAGCTCGAGTAGTAACTCGATTCGGAGACCTGATCCAAAATAGCTATTTACAAATGCCTAAGGGAAAAGTGTAAGAGCCATTATCGCCAGCCTAACAAGTCTCAAGGCCACACACTAAAAGGTCACATCGACCAAAAGCGTAAGAGCTACTGTTGCCAGCTTAAAATTTGAAAGCTTGAGGGTCAAAATGAGCTCGAGTCATAACCCGATTCAGAGATCGGATCCAAAATAGCTAACTACACACGCCTAAGGGCAAAGTGTAAGAGCCATTATCGCCAGCTTTACGAGCCTCCGGGCCACACACATAAAAGGTCGTTTCGACCCAGGGCGCTAGAGCCATTGTCGCCAGCCCGCATAAATATAGAACTTGAGGGTCAATTTTGCTCGAGTCGAAATCTGACTCGGAGACTGAACCCAAAATAGTTAAAATACAAATGCCTAAGGGCAAGGCATAAGAGCCATTGTCGTCCGCCCATGTAGCCACAAAAGCTTGAGGGTCGAATGAGCTCGAGTCGAAGCCCGACTAGGAGATTGAACCCAAAATAGTTGAGCAAAGTCATAAAAGCTCTAACGCAAGCTTACACTAAAGGCCGCATCGACCGAACGCGTAAGAGCCCAGCAGGCCCGCCTAGTGAGCCCGGAGCCATATCACGAATCTAAGGATTCTCACCAACTCTGAAACCAGTCCGCCTGGTCAGAAGTGAAGTAGAAAGGGGTACGTAAGAAATAATGCTTCAAGTTTTCTTTTATTTTACATACATGAAAAAGTGCATTCTCCATCTACAAACACGTTCTCAAAATATCACATACAATATGGCAAAGTCTATGCCTCGCCCCTGAGGGCTACGACATACCGGACTCATCTTCACTCTCCTCAGCGTCGGGCAGAAGTTACCGAGCATCACACTCGTTCGCCCTCGCTCGCACCAACTCTTTCGGGAGAACAAAACCCCTAATACCGATCTCCTCTAGAACCTTCCTTGGGGATTTGCAACGAGCATATTCTTTGATCCTCTCTTCACGATCGGGGACCCTTTTCAACTCAGCTTGGGCATCGGTAGCATCTTTCAAATAAATTGCCATCTCTTGATCAGCCTTAGCCCAGCTCAGTGTAACTTTGGTCCGAGCATCAACGATCTCAGCCCTGCCATTTGAAAGTTCAAATTCGAGCTTCATGATCATATCTGCTTGAACTGAAGCGTTATCACGAGCTAAGCGGAGTTGGACCTCGAAGGCAGGAACTTTAGCCAAGGCACCCTTCTCCTCTGAAGCTTGAACCTGCGCCTGAGCTCTTAACTCGACGCAGTCATTCCTGATCTGGTTGGCTTCACCCCTGAGGTGTTCCAGGGCCTCCGGCTTTTTCTGCAGCTAGGATAGGCAAAGAGTTAACCCGATAGGTTAAGAAGCAAAATGCATACCTGCCTGGTACGAAAAGTTACCTGCTCCATCAAATAACTCTCATAATTCGAGCTTCGGTAAGCCTCGTATCGCCAGTGTGCAACTCAACTTCCTTCCCCTCACAAAGGAGCCCATGGGACTTACCCTCACCCAGAGCTTTCTGGAGCCTAGCCCCATGATGGAGTAGCTCGGACCTAAACCTTCCAAAAGCCTACAAAATAAAAACTCGATAAGGAAGAGAAGACACGAGATTCGGAAGGCCTGTGCCAAAGCTCACAACGAAGTGAAGTCGACGGACTTCCTCGTAGGTTGAGCACACCACTTTAATCTAGTCCCATTTGGCCAGGAAGAATCAATCCCGGTCGAAGTGTGATCGCTCGGAGGAACCTCCTTTGCAGAACCAGAGTCTTCGGGTACAACAGGCTCGGACAATGTTTTCTCCTCAAAGACTCGGCCCCGTTTTGCCCTGCTGTGAGTGTCATTGCACTGCAAATGCATATCCTGTCTATTATCGTCATCCTTTAGCTCGAAAGTTGGCAACCCTTCCCCTTCTCCGGAGGAGCACAGCCTCTCCCTTGGAAACCCTCCGATTCCTACGACGGCAAGATTAATACATATAAAGGAGAAAAAAAGCCCTCCCAAATGTACGAGGGACAAGATAAAAGCAGCGTACACACATACCATGATATTTTGCTTCCCATCTGCCCCAGGATACGGCTCGCCACCTACGCTCGTCACAAGTTGAATGGGTCGCCAACTTCCATACCTAGCCAGGCAGATCAGGAACTTCACTCGACGCCCATGAAATTGCTGCAAAAAAGAAGGAAACACGATTACTAAACTAGCTTCCGCCATGAGCGATTCTGAGAAAGCACGAGGCGCTCCAGTCACGTGCATAATTCCATTAATTGGTGAATGGCAAAAGTTCCAGGGGGATAACGTCAGTCATCTGGACCCGGACGAACTGACTAACCCACTCTTGATCCCCATCTTCCTTATCATCAACAACAAAGGGCATAGATGAACAACACCTCAAGGTTAGCAAAACTCGATGATGAAAGGGCTAGTACAACCTAACAAGGTGACCAAGCGTGAATTCAAGCCCTGCCCTCTCCGCAAAGAACCTCATTATCAGTAGTATTCGCCAAAACGACGGATGTATCTGCGCCAAAGTAACCCGATACTTTGAGCAGAAATCGAGTATGACCCTATCAAGGGGGCCTAATGCGAAAGGGTACAAGTACACGTTCAGGAATCCATCGGCAAGGCCCGTGATACCCTCATCCGTGGGGAGCGCCTACAACGCTATCCCTCGCCCCATCCGCAGTCTCTCCTCACTAGCTCTAGGTGCTCCTCTCTTATCGAAGACATAGTCTTCAAAGTAAATTACCGTGGATCCTGAGCATTAGGAGTGGAACTCTCCCTCTCTGTCGGGCAGACCCTGAAGTAGCAGTCATGGCTATGGTGGAACTAGCAAACTGAAGCAGGTACCTATACAAACGCTTTGGTGCTAAAGTAACGAAGGACTTGATGCCGAAATGGAAGGATTACTATCTAAAATAATTGGATCTCCCAAGAAGCGGGAGCAACCCCATATATATATGTGGGGAAACAACAATGGTCCGCCTACCCAATTAGGCTTCAAAAGGTCAGCGACATCGTCTCCAGTCCTGAGAAGGCATCCGACTCCTCTCGAAAAGAAAAGGACCTATCTATAGCACCTTAAAAGATTATCTACATCAGGTTCAAAGTAAATCTCCAGGCACTTGAACATGACCTTCACTCAAAGACCACTATAAAAATCCCAAGGTTTGACACGTTATCTTTATGCGACATGAGGGTCCTAATGACCCGAGCCTATAGAACCGCTTCAGGCTTGGTCCGAGGAACAGAAGCAAGCTCGGAAAGGATCCATTTCTATCAACTAAAGATTGAAAGGAATGCTCGTACCCAAATTAGATATTGGCAATTGTCAACAGATGTAAACATTCAGAATCCCCGCAAGTGCACAAGAGTATACACGAGTATGGCAAGTATCAAAGACAGAAGTCAAGAAAACATCTCTATATTTATAAACATTTATTTACAATGGCCCTCGAGGGGTCCTTACATATGATTACAAAAGCCCGCAAAGTGTCTATACACAAAAACAAAGAAGCAAAGGGGTGTACGCTTATAGTGAATGCCGAAGGACCTAGTCTACCCCCGAAGGTTCATCTCCGGTAGCAGCATCTCCTCCCGCTGCCTCCTCGAGCTCGCATCCTCAAAGGCAACTCCTTCGACTGCCATGTCCTCTAGGTTCCCAGCTTGCTAACTTCGATCCCTCGGAATAACATCACCGAAGGAGAAGATGAAGAAGAGGATAGGGGGAGGATGCAGAAGAGGTAGAAAAAAGAGACATAACCCGCCGAAGCCAAAGGTTGAAGATTCGGCAGGCCCCAGCCTCAACGGCCGATTGTGCCATTTTATCCCTTGGGAGAAAAAACCCAAGGGATGAAGTGCCACACCAGGCCAGGGAAGGAGAGAGAGCAACGGTGTATAGTCCTTTACTCTCCCAAGCAACGGTGTAGAGTCCAAACGCCCTTTTAGATCAAAGGACGCCAGTCGCCCCGTATCATCATCTCGAGCCAATAAGGACAGCAGTAGCAGTCGTAACAACAACAACAGCAATGACGAGACGACATGGTCTCGCTCAACAAAGGGAAGCTCAGGCATAAGGCCACCACGCGGCTGATGGGAATGCTGCCAAACAACCTTAAGGCCGTGAACTCCAAACATGGTGATCAACAATAGAGAAAGATGGCGAGAAGAAGGGGATGAATAAATAGAAGAAGGCACTTAGGTAGACAGATAACGCCATAATACCCCCATTTATAGGGGACAATGACACTGCCATCAATGCCTTTGGAAGACTGACCGACAGGAACAATTAATGCGTTCTTGAAGAACCGAATCGACGTCGGTACTGTCACTTTGGAGAACGGGAATCGACAACGCATTGAATGGCGTCGAAAATACAAGTCCATGGGATGTCCCGGTTATCGTGAAAACTCACGCCATAGGATGCATCATCAACATGACGTCATCACGGGAAACCCGAGAAGTTGGGTATCAGAATCATTTCTCATCGCTTTGTTCTAGGAAACGCGGAGACTATCTGTATGTGGCGAAATTAGAGGGTCCAATTTCTTGCAGTTAAGTTACTTCAGAAGAACATCTTGAGGCCTCGAGGACGCGAAGTTGTGACCGAGTTCCCTCCCTCGAAGCTCGTCGAGGTCCGACCCGAAGAGAATATTGATCGACGCTAGAGTAAAATAGGGGATTCCCTAGGCACACGGCTAAGTCTGACAAAGCCGGACCGCCCGGAGCCTGTATCAAGGTGTCACATCTAGTCGTCCCATATCCATACCTTTACAATTAATGCATTTTGTACTATGTTGGATTTTCGCTCCTATATAAAGGGGATCCTCATCACTTTGTAAGGGGCGGCTGTTGCTCCAACTATTCTACATGAAATATAACAACTCTCTCTCTCTTCTCTCTAACATATTTCCCCGACGATATTGCTTATTATTCTCATATTTGTTCTTCATTTATTGCTTGTTATTGGCCATATAAAGCCTCCATTGATTATATCCGAACTCTTAGCCCTTCCCCGATTACCCACGATAGCTCGAGCACGAGCCCAGGCATCGACCTCGAGGCCCCTCATCGGTCAGTCTGAGGCCCGAATAGTTGGCCCCTCGGTTTGATTATAACTCTGCTTTAGTTCGTATTTCGCCGTTAAGCTTCACACATCTAGCATCAACTGCTTTAACAACTAGCATAAAAATAGATCACGTATTTTTAGAGTCTCATTAACAAATTTAATTTTTATTACCATTTTCACGGTAAACTGACGCAATTATAATATAGTTCAAGTGACAAATTCATTACGTTTGTTGAGTTAAATTAAATAATACGTGTCATGGCTTGAATTATAATAATGAAGGTCCAACTCTCGATCTTTAAATAGATTAGAATATCAAACAAAACGAGACGTTTATCCCGTGTACAATTAATTAGCTTGACCTAAGGTTTCAATTCTCTGAAAATTTATTTTTAGCCAAATCAATATCCGTGTAGCATTCATTGATAACGTCCGTCGATCAACTTCCTCAACAACTAGACACGCGTCCTTGTTTATATTTCCCTATTGATCACTTCACTAATGTTAATGCGGCGCCTTTTATTAATTGGTCAACGTAAGCACTTGTTAGTCCTACATGAAAGTGATCAATTAAAAACTATTTCATATTTACAGGGCAAGTAGTGCCGTTTCATAATAATAAATGAAGGAATAACGGCCATTCTCGCAGATACTAAGACTTTTCTAATTACTCCCTACGCCCCAAAGTGATGGTGTTGAACTGAGCCAAGTTTTAAACTGAAAAAAAAATAATACTTTTAAAATTTGTTGTATAAAACAAATCTTAGAAACTTTTATGGCTATAGATCATTATTAAGGATAAAATTCCTAATAATACGAAATTTAATAGTAAATCTATATATATAATTGAAGGGCATATAAGTGGTGATGTGACACTTTCCAATTTTTTGTTTTGAAGGAAAAGATAATTATTTCATTTAACCAAAACGTTAGGCATTACAATAGTAGTTATGATCCCGGGATAATTGATGGATGGTAATCCATGCATGGCACTCTCCAAAATTTTTTACCTTTTCCTATTATTTTGCTTTCTTTCCTCTTATTTCTAATTTTTTTGCTGTGGTGCTTAAAAAATCAAAAAATTATGTCCCTCCCATTAAAACTCTTTTAATTACACTGCCTTTTCGATTAAGAAATCAAAACCCGTGCCTATTCATTAATAATCCTCTTAAGTACACCTCCGTATGTTCCTCTTCTTTCATAGGATATAGATGATCAGTTTATCCTCTTTTCATGGTGTCATGCCGGGAATTTTTTTTAATAAAAACGGCAACCACATATGATAGCTCTCTCTACTTCACTTTCGTTTTCAAATAAAACTTACAGATTCCTTCCCCAATCATAATTCATCTTCCTCGACTAATCCTTTCAATCAAATATTTTCACTTTAACAGCAATAAAAAAAATTATCTATCCTTGAGAAATCATCTCCCTTCCAAATTTCGTGGAGTAGCATTTTCCATCCAAATGGAACAAACTCAGTTTGGTAAAAAAAGAATGACGAGATTGCATGGGTCCAAATTTGGATGACCACGACTATAGACGAATACGATAAACGACGAGATCTTCGTAGCTCGACGTTTTATGGAGGACGACAGATAGTGAACAGAGGTTGCATGATTTTTACAGTAGTGTAGGCCCAACAGGGGGCACTAGGAATATTCTTTCGAATATTCCCTATAATATGTCTTTTAGGGTTCGGAAGAGATTTGTCCCTTATATATAGCGGGAAAACAACCTTGTAAGGGGGGCTTTTTGACCTTTTTAGTGAAGAACACTGACTGTAATACTTTTCTAGATAAACGATTGGCAGTCTTAATGTTCGATCGCTCATTCTCGCAAGATCAAGAAATATTATCCATTCTGTTCATTTTTTTTCCCTTTTGTTCTAGATTTTATTATACTTAGCTAAGATTACTCCTTCATTCCCGTTGATTGATTTATTCAGAAAGGTTCCAATATCTTTTGAGTCTAACAATTTGGCGCCGTCTGTGGAGATTTCTGTAGCTGAGATTTTAGTTTCGTCTAGATCCTTGAAAGGGATAATCGCCTTTTTTTAGCCTCGCAATGGCCAAAATTGGCAGGAAATGGGGAAGCAAGATTAAAGGCAATATAAGCTGTCACGAAAAATGAAGCCGGTAGGGAAGACAATGAAAATTCAACACCAAGCGCTACACCTGAGGGAGATATCTCACCCTCCCCCCCCCCCAAGAAAGCATGACTGTCTCGCGCGAGAGGGAAACCTCAACATCCGTAGTAGAAGAAGCACCACCGGCTGTGAAAAGGCTATTAGAAGAGTGGTTGATAAACACCTTAAGCAACATACGGGACAAACCCGCTAAAAGGGATATCGGAGGCACAATACACGTAGAAAATCTCAACTGTCGCCGATGCGCCAGAAGCTCCACGCACAGATAACATTCATACTGTCATTGATGAAGGTAACGATGTACTTACTGCCATATTAAAAAAATGGAAGAAATAGAAAACGAGAACAAAATGCTCCGTGATCAAATGAAAGAGCATCAGGAAAAGGTCGATAAAATATCGGGCGCTCCGAAGTTGTTACCAAAACGTGACGTACGCCGATTCGTCAAGAAACCATACAATGAAGGGGAAGCTCCCCATTCTATTCCAAAAACCTTCAAAATGCCTCCATACTTGAAAATATATGATGGCACCGCGGACATGGAAGATCACATAATCCACTACGTTACGACAGTGAAAGGCAACAATCTGTCAAAAGAACATGTGTCATCGGTGCTACTAAAAATGTTTAGCAAAACCCTAATAGGGGGAGCGCTGATGTGGTATTCCCAACTACCGGCACACTCAATATCAACGTTTGAAGAAATGGCAGATAAATTCGTCAACGCTTATGCGGGAGCAAAAAAGGCAGAAGCCAGGGTAAATGACATCTTCGACGTTAGGCAGACGACATGCGAAGGACTTTGGGATTTCCTAACTCGATTCAATAGGGTAAGATGAGCCTACTGAATATATCAGAAGGGATGGCGGTAGCAGACTTCCAAAATAGATTAAATAGAAACGGGTCGAAAGCAACCAAAGAACTGCTAAATAGGCTCAAGAAGTACCCTCCCACCACGTCGGAAAAAATCCATAATGTCTATTGTGCCAAAGTAAGGGCAGAAGAGGACGACCTAAATGGTCTGATCCAATGGCTAACATCTGTCCAAACCAAAACAAGGAGAGATCGCCGCAACGATGGTCGAAGGGATCATTTATCCTGTTTCAATCGAGAAAGGCATCAGCCCTACATCCGGCCATCCATCCCACCTCCTCCACGACATGCGAACGTCATGCCTCGACACACCATGCCACTCCGAAACGAAAGAGGTATGCGTCCACTATTATCTGCTCATAACATTTGTGTTTCTCCTTCAAAAATAGTGTATACACTAGAAAAACTCGGCACAAAAGTGCAGTGGCCGCAAAAGATGAAGTCATATGCGAGCACCCGGAGATTGAACGTTCAGTGTGAATTCTACCAGGAAAGGGGACACAAGACCGAAGACTGTATAGGCCTGCGACAGGAAGTGTTAAGAATGCTAAACCAAGGACACCTGAAAGAACTGCTAAGCAATCAAGGACGGGTTAACTTCGCTCGTGGACGCGATCAACCTCAAGGACCCCCAAAACCACCCTCACCAGCTCGGACCATAAAAAATATCATTGGCGGTAGCGATGATAAAGTAATCAACCATGTGAAATTCACCACCACACACAAACTCAAGCGGACAGTCGCTCACAAATGGTATGACTACCTCGTAGATAGTATCATATTCGATAAGTCGGATGCCAACGGTTTGTCTTCCCCTTACTATGATGCTTTGGTTATAACTTTACATATCACGGATACCAATGTAAATAGAATAATGGTGAATGATGGAAACGGCGCGTGTATTACTCACCCACGAGTCCTCATACAGATGAGACTCGAGGATAAGATAGTACCACATTGCATAACACTAACAGGTTTTAATAGTGCAGTGCAACGAACCTCTGGAAAGATAGTGCTGCTCGTTCTAGTAGGGGAAGTCACCCTGGAAATGATGTTCCACGTCATTAACCATGAAACAACCTATAACGCTATCATAGGACATCCATAGATACACGTCATGCGAGCCGACCCATCAAGTTTCTATCAAGTAATCAAATTTCCTACTCCATGGGGGATATTCAGCATCCGGGGCGAGCAACGCACCGCCCAAGAATGCTAATGAATCGCCTAAGGCTGCACACACACCCAACAACTAAAGGGGGAAAGTGCGAAAGCATAGCAATCAGCCATATCGGGAACCAAACCCAACATACAAATAGAGGCCATCAAAGACCCAGATGTCATAGAAGCTTGCAAGGCAACCGTAGAAGACCTCAACCCCATTCAGTTGGACATCATCGATAGCACGAAAAAAGTTTATATCGGACACAACCTCTCACAACCAGGTAAGTTCCATGAGTTCTTAACTAACAATGCTTATTTGTTTGCCTTTTCCCACTCAGATATGCCGGGAATCCTAAGGGACACCGCCATACACATTTTGAATGTCGACCCTCTTTACCCGCCAGTGCGGCAAATGAGGAGAAAGTTCAATGCCGTAATCAACGATGTAGTCAGCGAAGAAGTTGATAAGTTGCTCACTAATGGCTCCGTCCGAGAATCAAAGTATCGTCAGTTGGTCGCCAATGTGGTCATGATAAAAAAGAAGAACGGGAAGTGGCGGATGTGTATCGACTTCACCAACCTGAACAAAGCATGCCCAAAGGGTTCCTTTTCGTTACCACATATCGACCAACTCATCGACACAACGGCGGGGCACGAACTATTAAGCTTCTTAGACTCCTATTCTGGTTACAACCAAATTCTAATGGAAGAAGAAGACCAAGAAAGGACCACCTTCATCACTCACCAAGGAACATACTACTACAAAGTCATGTCGTTCGGATTCAAGAATGCAGGGGCGACGTATTAAAGGTTAGTCACAAAAAGTTTCAAAGAACAACTCGGAAAGACTATGGAGGTCTACATCGATGACATGATGGTGAAGTCGAAAAGGAAGGGGGGAACACATTGGTCATCTGAAGGAAGCCTTTGAAATATTGAGGCATACAGAATGAAACTGAATCCCGATAAATGCGCCTTTGGCGGAACCTCATGAAAGTTCCTTGGGTTTTTGGTGTCGCAAAGGGGTTTGAAGGTCAAATCGGATCAGATCAAGGCCATCGATTGAATACCGGAGATATTAACCAGCAAAAAGCAGGTACAAAAATTGACAGGGCCAATAGCCACCCTGTCGAGGTTCATCTCGCGATTATTGGATAGATGCCATAAGTTTTTAATGTACTAAGGAAGGATAACAGGCTATAATGGAAATTAGAATGCGTTGACGCCTTAAGGAAATAGAAAGCATACATGTTCTCACCACCATTACTCGTCAAGGCAAACCTGGGTGAATGCCTCCTGGTGTACCTAGCAGTCTCTGAAGTCGCGGTAAGTGCAGTTTTGGTCCGTGAAAACAAAGGTACGCAATCTCCAATTTATTTTATTAGCAAAACCTTAGTTGATGCCAAAACAAGGTACCCCACCTTGAGAAACTAGCTCTGGCATTAGTCGTAGCTTCACAAAAGCTCAAACCATATTTTAAATATTACCCCATAAAGGTGGTGACAACCTTCCCCCTCATGGGTATCCTACAGAAACCCGAACTATCGGTTAGGTTGACCAAATGGGCCATAGAATTAAATGAGCACGACATAACATATCAACCACGAACCACTATAAAGTCGCAAGTGCTCGCCGACTTCGTTGCCGATTTTAGCGCAGAAGTATTGCATGAAGTAGAGCAGGAGGTGCTCCGTGCTTTCACACATTCCGACCTCTGGGTCCTCTATACCGACGATGCATCTAATGCATCAGGATTGGGACTGGGACTCGTCCTCAAAGTCCCTATGGAGGAAGTAATTCGCCAGTCCATCCGGTGTCCCGAGATGACTAACAACGAGGCCGAGTATGAAGCTATGATTGCAGAATTAAAATTAGCCCTCAAATATGGTGCTCGATGACTCGTTCTCCATTGCGACTCTCAACTCGTGGTGACCAAGTCACTGGGACTTTCCAAATCAAACAACAGAGTCTAAAAAAGTACCAGTCAGAAATTCACAAACTACTACCAGAATTTGACTAATGCCGCCTCGACCAGACACCTATGGTGCAGAATATCAAAGCGGGCGGTCTTGCCAAGCTAGCAGCAACCACCAGAAATATCAACAAGGAAAATATGGTCACTCTTATCCATTCCGCAATAGTCCAGGTTGAGGTATATTCTATAGACCTAACTTAGGACTAGAGTAACCGTATCGTAACATAATTGGAGTTAGGGACGCTCCCGCAAGATAAAAAAGAAGCCAAAAAACAGCAAATATAGGCGGCCAGATACAACCTCGTAAACTATGATCTTTAAAAAAGGATGTTCGGCGGCCCCCTAGACAAATGTCTTGGGCCAAATCAAATAAGGTGAGTACTAGAAGAAGTACACAAGGGGCACGACAGCGCTCATATGGGAAACTGTGCCCTCGTCAGATGCCTCATCCGCACAGGATACTACTGGCCTACTATAAAAAAGAAGCCATAGATTACGTTAGGAAGTGTGAATAGTGCCAAAAATACGCCCCTATGATACACCAAGCAGGAGAACTCCTACATTCCATCACTTCGCCATGGCCATTCATAAAGTGGGGGATGGATATTGTCGGACCCCTCCCGGCAAAACGAGGTAAGGTCCGCTTCCTCTTGGTTTTAACTGACTATTTTCTAAATGGGTGGAAGCAGATGCATACACTCAAATACGTGAGCAAGAAGTTATCGCGTTCATATGGAAAATATAATATGCCACTTCGGCATTCCCAAAGAAATCAGCTGTGACAAGGGACCTCAGTTCGTCGGAAAGAAAATGACCGAGTTTTTTGAAAAAAGGCACATCAAGCGAATACTCTCCACACCATACATTCCCGCCGGCAATGGCCAAGCCGAATCCTCCAATAAAATGATATTGAATATATTGAAAAAGAAGCTCGAGGATGCCAAGGGGCTGTGGACTGAACGACTGCCAGAAGTACTATGGGCATACCGCACCACGCCAAAAACTAGCACTGGCGAGACACCATATTAACTAGTCTACTGGAATGACACGGTTATACCCGTCGAAGTCGGAGAACCTAGCCTGAGATACTGCAACAAAAGCGGACCATGTAATGGCGAAAGTAGGCTACAAGACCTGGATGAAGTCGAATAACGAAGAGATATGGCTCACGTAAGAATGGTAGCAAAAAATCAACAAGCAGAAAGGTACTATAACAAGAAGGCCAAAGTACGACCACTCAAGGTTGGAGACTACGTTCTCAAAGCTAAAACTCAAGAAGCAAAAGACCGTAATGAGGGAAAACTGGGAACAAACTGGGACGGGCCATACAAAATCATGGTGGCAGCAAACATTCCAGTTAGAGACAATGGAAGGAAAACTACTCCAAAACAATTGGAACATTTCCCATCTCAAATACTTCCACTTCTGAAAAGAGGCACCGCCTAAGTCGTACGCTTTTTCCCTCATCCGGGTTTTGTCCCAATTGGGTTTTCTTGGTGAGGTTTTTAATGAGGCAGCAAGGGAGACGTCTCGAGGTCTGAAGTATTGTTCCTTACCCCGTCCGTCGATGTGATCTCTAGGACGAGTAATGAAGGGACAAGGTATAGGTAGCCAAATCTCCATTGTATGTAGAAAGACAACATGTATTTCCTACAGGAATATATTCAAATCTTCAATGTACGAATGAAACTCCCAATGGCTAAAGCCAGCGAAAAGATACAAGTTCGACTTCACTCGAACCATGACGGGATACTACTTTGACGTCAGCTCAAAAGTAAAATCCCAATGGCTAAGGACAGCGACAAAAGCATGAGTTCGACTTCACTCGAACTACGACGGGATAATACTTCGATGCCAGCTCGAAAGTAACATCCTAATGGCTAAGGCCATCAACAAAAGCATGAGTTCGACTTCACTTGAACTACGACGGGATACTACTTCGACGCCAGCTCAAAAGTAACATCTGGCTAAGGACATTGACAAAAGTATAAGTTCGACTTCACTCGAACTACGACGAGAAACTACTCTGACGCCGACTCGAAAGTAACATCCCAATGGCTATGGCCATCGACAAAAGCATGAGTTCGACTTCACTCGAACTACGACGGGATACTACTTCGATGCCAGCTCTAAAGTAACATCCCAATGGCTAAGGCCATCAAAAAAAGTATAAGTTCGACTTCACTCAAACTATGACGGGATACTACTTCGACGCCAGCTCAAAAGTAACATCCCAATAGATAAGGCCATCGACAAAAGTATAAGTTCGACTTCGCCCGAACTATGATGGATACTACTTTGACGCCAGCTCGAAAGTAGCATCCCAATGGTTAAGGCCATCGACAAATATATAAATTCAACATCACTCGAAATATAACAATTATTACCACTGAATTGACAAAATAATTTTTTCATTACAACAAAAAATTGCTAACACCTATCTTTACAGTGGGCTCAAAGATGCCCTTACAAAATCCTGAAGCAAAAGTAAGTAAGAACCCAGATTACACATCATCCACGGTAGCATACACATCTTCGTACCAATGGTCAGAGGTAAGACGGTTCACATCATCAGAGGTGATATCATCCCCGTCAGGCGTAAGAGGATCATATCCGCATGACTCACGAGCTTCATGAGCTTTGGCACGCTTATCCTGAAGTTCTACTTCAGGAGCCCTCCCGTCGGCATGAAGAGCCTTATACACACCAAGTTGGGCCTCAGCATAAACCCACAACTCATATAAACGAGGAGGCACACTATGATCGGCCGAAGCACAAGACGTAGAAGGTTGAGAGTGTCGACACGCGTCCTCCGTTCTTAGTGATGCCACTTGTCCGATCAACGCGGACAGCTCCGCTTCCAACTCCTTAACGCGATCCTCAAGCCCCACTACCTTAAGATCAGATGCCTCCTTCTCCTTGGTTAGCTCTGACCTACAGACATAGAGGGTATCTTCCAAAACCGCCACTTTAGAAATAACAGTCGCCAATTTATCGGCACTCACACTCAACTCGCCCTTGAGCTCATTAATATCTGCCGCCTTCGTACCCAATTCAACAGTCAGACTGGCCATATTTACCTGTAAGTCGGCGTTCTCGGCCATCACCCCTCTACTTAACTGGAGCTCATCTTCCTTCACCTTAAAGGACGCCTCAAGTTCACTATTACGGGCGACAACTTTCATAAGGTTCTCGTCTCCCTCCCTCAACTCCTCGACCTTGTGCGCTAATTGATCCTCCCTCTGTTTAAGCCCTTCGTGGAATAGTTGGAAGTTAGGGTCCTAATTGTAGATGTCGGCCATCACACGATGTTTAGCGCGATATTTTTGATATTTGGAAGACATCTTGCCATACATGGGCGTCATCTTCCTTTCCTGGCGCTTACGCTCGGTCTCTATGATAAGGGTCTGGCACAACAAGAAAGAAATTAAAATAAAAAGACAGGTCAACAATAACAATGCAAACCTTACGACGAAAAGGAAAATAAAGACATCTACCTACAAGGCCATGCCGGCGACGTTCCAAGACAACTCCATGTCCCTCATTTCTTTAAGAGCTCTCTCTCGGGGGTAGCACATAAAGGGGCTAAAATAGATGCCACCTGATAACAGTTCGACAACAAGTTGTAGTCCCCTGGGACAACTATTTGCTGATTAGAATCCTCCACTCTGACCTCCACATGAGTATGGAGCTCTAAAAACTCACGAACATCCTCTGGGTCGACATCCGAACCCTAGCCTTCGCCCTCGATACGTAGGACCCCTTCGACGTTAGATGATGCACCACCCTTAGCGGAGTGCACAAAACCCCCTCCTGGGTAAACCCCTTCCATTTGAGGAGACCTCCCCGCCAAGATGGCATCGTCTATAAATGTAGGCACATGCGCCGTATGTGATGCACCCGTCCTACTTTTACAAGTATCCACGGCCATATCAGTCCCAAGCTCAACCCTTCTCCTCCTCCTCAGTAACGACTCATCAACATTAGAGGACTCGTCCACAAGGTGACGGGTCGGTACAGAAGAGGCCTCTTCCCTTAGGACCATATCGCGTGAAGGATCTCCCATTTGTATCGGTTGAGCACGACCCTCCTGGACGGACTCACTCAAGGTAAATTGCATTCCTACTGCAGCAATAGTCTGTAGAAATGCAGGGACCGGGGCCCTGCGCCTAGAAGCTCCTCGACCTATCATCATAAAGAGTCGTATCAATAAGACGACGGTACATAGTCAAGAAGTGACTCAGGAGAAGACATTTACCAGATAAAACTCTCAGCCCAATGTATTTCACGAAAGAGGCCCAATCTTGAGTCTCCACTACATGGGACAACAGACGAGCTACCCAATCCCTTATGCCTGCAATAGGGTGAGGTTGATGCCTCATAGCTGCAAACAAGAAACGAATAAATGCTATAAGGAATGAAGAAGAAAATAATGAGTAAAATAAGTGGCGACACTTACGATTCTCGTTCCACCATTCTGGGAACCTAGCAGGGTCAGACACAATATGTTCGTTTCTGTCGAAGAAGTACTTATGCCAAATTTTGCAGCTTGCTCAGTCGTCGGTCCCAACCACCAGCCATGTTGTCCCACGATGCGTAAAAAGCACCACAGTGCCCCTGTGAAAGCCGGGTGAAAGCAAGTGCAGAAGGTGGTGAACGATAACCTCTCACCCCGCCAACTCCGCGCACTTTGTCAACAACAGGAGTATGTTAAAGTATATGGGGAAAGTTGCAGCGGGCAAACCTGATAGAATCGACAGAACTCTTCTGCTAAGGGGAGAAGGGGGGAGGAATGATCAATCATGAAAGGGTACTCATAAAAGGCACAATACCCAGGCCTATAGACTTCAACGAATTCCCTTTCCGCTGGAACCATATCAACATGAGCAGGGATGCCATATTTTGCACAAAGAGCATCGATATGGACTTATTCCGTTTCTGAGAGCACAGGGGTAGGAGTAGGAGGAGGATCTTTGAGAAAGTTGCTTCGAGACACGGGGTGTCTCGGCAACAACTCCTCTATGGTGGGAAAGTTGTCCCCTTCTTCCACCGTCATGTCCTCACCGCTAGAGGCTAGCACCACGAATAACGGGGTGGCGTCTTAAATCGCTTCACGAGATCGATGTGTTCTAGGGATGAGAAAGGATAACCAAAAATGAAATGGCCAAGAGTTTTTGAAAAAACAAACCCTCCACCTATTTATAGGATTGGGTGGCACCAGAATCGAAGCGAAAGGCTGCAGAATGGCACTGAAATTGAAGCGACAAGCCCTCAATTTCTGTCTCGAAAACAAGCATAATGATGACGCACGTGGAAATGACGTCATTTCCTGATAAGACACACTATTCGGCGCCTTGTTGATCACGCTAACATGCCGTTGTTGGCCAAGCCATAATGCTTAGTAAAACCAAATTTCTTCAAAAGAGTGGGTGGTGTCCGCTTATCAAGGACGCACCAAGTTGCAACCTTGATAAGCGGAGGGACTAACTGTATGGGTCTCAATTTGGATGACCACAACTATAGACGAATACGACAAACGACAAGATCTACAGACAACGAACAGAGGTTGCATGATTTTTATAGTAGTGTAGGCCCAACAGGGAGCACTAGGAATATTGTTTCGAATGTTCCTTATAATATGTCTTTTAGAGTTCCTAAGGGATTTGTCCCTTATTTATAGCGGGAAAACAACCTTGTAAGGGGGCCTTTTTGACCTTTTTAGCGAAGAACACTCCCTGTAATACTTTTCTAGATAAACAATTGTTATTCTTAATGTTCGATCGATCATTCTCGCAAGATCAAGAAATATTATTCATTGTGTTCATCTTTTATCCCGTTTGTTCTAGAGTTTATTATACTTATCTAAGATTTACCCTTTCATTCCCTTTGATTGATTTATTCAAAAAGGTTCTAATATCTTTTGAGTCAAACAGAGATAGTGTGTATATGTTAGTCTGAAGATCTCTTTTTTAAGCCTATTACGGTATTACCTCCACAGAACATGTTCCTCTTTTTTTTTTAAAAAAAAAAAATTTCTTCATATTCTCTGTTAGTTTGTTTCATTTGCCAAATTAAATACTTTCTTCTGGGATTGATGACTGTTCATGTCTTTACATATTCTTCGTAGCTACATGCTTTTTGCCAGACAATATGTCATAATAGTAAAATACACTAATCCTTCTTTTCCCCTTTGATGTTGTGTCGTTTGTCACTAATCCGGTTAATTTTTTTTTTCTGTCCTCTTTTCCTTTTGTCTTTATTGCATGTTTGTGTCTTATTTTGCTTTGATGTAACGATATTTTGAAATAGAGGAGATCATATTAACAAACAACTTAAATTTTTAAACCAAGATATAGGTAATACGTAGATATATCTTTTACGAAAACTATATGATATTCACAAAATGAATTTTAAATGATTCATGTTGCGACCAAAACACTCACGCAAGTGTACGCGATCGACAAGTAATATAGTAGTAAGTAAAGTATCGTTCCCACGAGGAATTGTGATCAACTTATCGACTGATGTAGACTCAAACAATTATCAATTCAAGCTAAATTATCACAAAATATATAAAGAACCAATTTACAATTTACTTAGTAATTAAAAAATAATTCAATACAAAATTACTACACCAATTACACAATATTTTGATAACAATTTGGGTAAAGATATTCCCGGGTCATGGACTTTCTAGAGATCATGCTACTATTTTAGCTTAAGATTGATTTATTGAATTATCCGGGTTATTAATTATAGGGTTAATAATATCCATAAGAATCTTCCGAGTTCTTATGCATCTATTCAAGTTAAACTAATACTTATATGTTTATGGTATTAATATAAGCAAGAATGCATTTACAACTCCTATTTTTCAACCAAACAAGACAATTAAGTATATGTCTATCTTAATTGCAAATTCTTCACCCGATGCCCGAGATTCAAAACTTGTTCTATTTGATTCTACATGCAACCAAGAATTTTCTTTGTCAAGTTTAATTCAAGATTCGTAAATAATATTTCACTGTTAGCTACGCAGTAAAATAATTAAAAGCAGAATCAAATAAACAACCCATAACGATAGATTCAAGATCTTCAATCTAAGCTTCAACCAACAAGATCATCTAACATCCATGACCCAAGAATACTAGAGTTTTTAGCTACTCATAATCATACAAAAATCAACAATAAACGTTTTAAACATAATATAAACAAACAAATAGAAGAAAGTTTAGAAGAACTCTTTGAATCCTTGCTCCAAAATGATGTTCTTCTTCTCCTTTTCTTAGCTCCAAGATGAAGCTCCTCCTCCTTCTATGGCTTTTTCTCCCTCAAAATCTGATCTTTTTCTCAATAATGGAGCTTCACTTTATGTAAATTGAGTGGGATTAAGAAGGAATTCCAATTTTACCCCCAAATAATTGATCTCCCGAACAGGACTAGCGCGGGAGCGCATGACCCGCGCTAGTGGGGTTTCATTCTGTCCAAAACAATTGAACTAGTGCGGGAGCGCATGACCAGCGCATGACCCACGCTAGTGGGGTTTTCTTTTGTTAAGATGTTGCTGCTCAACTTTTCGTCATTTGACTCCATTTTTCACTTGATTACCATCATAAATCCTCATTTGTTTATTGAACTCCTGTGAGACATTAAAGTCATGATTAGAGCCAATTTTTGCATTATTTGAACATTTACAATAGTAAACCATCCTTAAGTTGAGCTAAAACATAGGCTATATTAAACAATTTAGCCTATTATCAACACCCCACACTTAGCTTATTGCTAGTCCTCGAGCAATCCACTATATTCTTTTTAGAGAATTCTTCACTCAACCATTTCCCCTCACGCATTACACCTAGAACATTGTACATACTTAACACCTAGCAGTGAACAATCCTAGCCTTAAAGTTGTCTCTCAAATGCTATGCAATATTCAAACTTCCTCAACTTACTCTTCACAGAAGTCAAGATTTTCTTTTCTGTCACGAGTCATATGCCCTCACCATCATGCCAACAAGAAATATTTGGTAATTACTCTGCACCTTCAAGTCATATACTTATAATAATCAATTAAAGCACTCACTCTCACAATAGAAGTCACATGCATGCAATTGGTACCATAAGCTTGCCCTTAATGTAAATCTCTACTAATATAGGCTAGCTCAATCCAAAATCAATTAGGACTTTTTCATGGTTGTAATGTGGGCTAAGGGACAAGTAGGATGTATTTAGGAATAATGACTCAACCCCTAAGCACTTTAAGATATCACACGAGCAATTTTCAATATAAATATTTCAACCCACTTCTCATTTATACACAATGTCATCCCACAAATACGCCCTTCTTCTTTAAGTACTCTATTAATTCATTCCCACTAGCTAGAGCAAAACGCAATGTAATTTTTCTTGTCACTCAATTTCTGCTAGTGGTGTATTCATTTACAACATAAGTGCACCTTTCGTCATTTTATTGGTTCCACTCAAAAGCCACCCCACACTTATTTCCTTCTTAATTCTTTTAGCGTTTTTCTCACAATTAAAGTGCTTTAAGAGGTAAAAGGATCAAAACACTATCAATTAAGAACAAAAGGGTATAGGCTTGTAATGCGGGTGCCAAACAAAAAGTCTGAAGGCTTAAAATGGTTAACTAGGGACAAATTTTATTTTTAATAAGCAATTAAGCTCAAAAAGGTCAAAGAAAGCCTAACATCATTTTTCAAACCGAGCATCACCTCAAATTTCGCTTCAACTCACATACCGGGCAAGTTCAAGACACAAGTACAATACATGGACTACACAAATACTCACCACACATGGCATATGACTCATTCCAGATCAGCTCATCAAGATACCCATTAAAGCATTCAGTACAAACATACACATTAAGGCACTTTCAGTGAGATTCAACAATTAGGACTAAGCGTTACACTCTAGGGTCTATTGTGTTCATGTGTGTCAACGCTATGGGTTCACTTTTCTATAGCTTATAACTCCTTATTTTAGTCTACAAAATAAAAAAAATATAAAAACAAAAATTAAAAACTACCTATGCCCGATTCAAGATAAACCCTTGGAAAGAACCGCGGCTTAAAGAAAAACCAAGGGGGAATTGTTATACTACCTAAAAAATACAAAAATAAAAAAATAAAAACAAAAAACTTTTTGTTGTTTTCTATGGGCTCAGTCCCTCAAGAACTCCTATCTAAAAGAATCCGTCATCGGGCCGCGCCAATATAACTACTAAAAAAAATCTACTGAAAATATTTAAGAACAGACAACAATTACTCCAACAATACTAAATCACCAAAACATTTAAAAACAAAAGTGAAATAGTCACGCAATCCCAAAACATTATATATTGTACCACATCACCAGAACATTC
Organism: Nicotiana tabacum; assembly: GCF_000715075.1. NCBI lineage: Eukaryota > Viridiplantae > Streptophyta > Magnoliopsida > Solanales > Solanaceae > Nicotiana > Nicotiana tabacum. The sequence goes on along the minus strand of NC_134084.1, from coordinate 136,132,628 downwards.
CAACAATCCAAAACAATTGAAACAACCTAAAAATCCATAATAATTACTACCATCCAAAACATTTAAGAACAGTTAAACATATGTTTAAGGGAATCCTCCACCCCACACTTAAAGCAAGACATGTTCCCATGTCTTTCATTATAAACAAGAGATGAAGCAAAGATACTTCCCTGAGGAGTCACTCCTGGTCGGAGACAGAACCTGAATCCACATTGCATGCCCGACCAATTGCACGAAGCCAACCCAAGAGTCGACTTTCGGTTTTCTTCAGCTGAACTTGCATTTCATCAACACGTCTCCCCAGAACTGTCACTGATGTTTTAATTTCAGTGATTTCCTGCTCCATGTGGTCTATCCTTTGTCCCCGACCAGCCCTAGATGTTCCTGCTGCATCAAAAGCTTGTGGTTGTGCAGGTGGTGCATCTTCTCCCATCTCCACATCGTCAGCTCCTTCTTGTTGGTCCTCTCCTTCCTCATCGTCACTGTCATCAGAATTAACAGTAACCAATTCAGCTGGATATACAACTTCCTTACCTGTGGTGACTATTTTAGCCGTGAAAGGATTGACTTTAGCTAGTCGTCCATCTGCAGCAAGATTGTTTGGTACATTGGCTCGAACGCACAGTAGGGTGACAAGAGATGGGTAATACAACCCGTAGCGTTGAATTCTAACCCTCTAGAACATTTCTTTATGTATCAACAATGGCACATCAAACCATGCCCTATTTATGAAACACCATATTAAGCAAGCTCGATGGATGTTTACTTCAGTCAAATTCTTGGAAGGCAAGAGACGGCTGTTGATGAAGTACAACCAACATTTGGCCTCGAACTTCAGGGCATTAGCGTGGAACTTGTTCCCATATTTATACCATTGGATATCTGCATCTGGGCGACAAATTATGTCGGTGAACGTGGACCATGGTATTAGATTGCTGTTATATGCCTGGAACATATCTATGTAATCTTCCTCCACTGGGGGTAGCCTGTACACATCCCGAATTGTTTCTATAGATGCATTGACTTGTCTCTTTCAGACTGTAACATTGTAGTTATCATGTTCCGGAAGGTTGGCATTATATTCCCTCACTAGCATTACATTCGCCGCGATTGGCTCCTCGAAGAATATGTTAATCCCACGCCTCCTCAACTCGTTTGCTAGGTTTGGACAATTAATAACCAAAGCATTTACATCCATTGCTTGTTCAGGCACTATTGTTTTCTCCTCCTTTTTGTTAAATCTGTCCTGTGCCTTGGCTGACACAAACTTTTGACTGTTGAATGACCTAGTATCAACTGATTTTCTGGGCCGTCCACCAACATTTGCTGTAGCTGGGCATTCGGATGAGGAACTTGATGCTGGGCGTTTATGAGGGGTCATGTTACCTGCAAGTAGTTTAGAGTTAGCCCTATTCAATTGGGTGACCAAACCGGGCTACTCAGACTTCACCACATAATTGGTCACTTCACTTCCTCCAAAGAGGCATTTTTTCAAACAGATTGTGAGCATGTTGAGTTTCAAGCTTTTTCCAACCCTATGTCACAATGTATTCACCATCAACCAACCCAATTACTACTTTACACCACCATATTCCTAATTTTTCACTTCCTCAACCCAACCAAATATCAAACATATGTTTAAATCTTCTATAAATGCTACATTCTAATGTTAAATAAGAAAAAACTTTAAGAAACTATCCTAAAAATATACAATCTTGACAACCACATAATAATGTTACATAATAAAACTAAACAAGGAAAAAATTGAAGACATTATACTAAATATATGCAAAGAAATTGAAAATAAAAAAATAAAAAATTAAAACTATGTTCACCAAAAAAAAATGAAATTAATCTGAAAAATAAAAAAAAATTAACTAATAAGAAGAAGATGAAGAAGATATACCTTAGAGGAGATGGAGTATGGGGTGAATGAAGAGGTGGGTTGATTTGATGAAGAAGAAGAAGTTGGGTGTTGATGAAGAAGAAGAGAAAGAGTAGGGTTTTTTGGTTGTGTTTGTGGGGGGGGGGGGTATTATTAAGTTAAAGAAGTAAAAAAACTTTTTAAAACGAAGTTAACTGTGACTAGCGCGGGTCGTGCGCGGGTCGTGCACTCCCGCGCTAGTCACTTTGTCCGGAGGCAGACTAAAACTTGATTAGCGCGGGCTATGTGCTAGTTATGCGCACCCGTGCTAATCACTGAAGGTCAGGGCAGACGGAAACCCGATTAGCGCGGGCTATGTGCTAGCCATGCGCACCCGCGCTAATCACTGAACGTTTCTCATATTATTATTATTTTTTTAAATATATAGCCTCTCAAGAAGGCCAAGGTATAAATTCTCATTTACAAACTATATTTACACTACATTTGTGGGTTGCCTCCCACATAGCGCCTGATTTAATATCGCGGCACGACGCCATATTGCATTATACATCAATTAAATCTACTGAGATTTTGTGAAGTTGAATGTCACCACCCCAATTGTATTTAATTCGTTGCCCATTTACCAAGAACGTGCCTGTTGAATTAGTGTTTCGCAATTCAACTGTTCCATGAGGAGTTACACTTACTACAACAAAAGGGCCTGCCCAACGGGACTTAAGCTTTCCAGGAAAAAGCTTTAGCCTAGAGTTGAACAAGAGAACTTCTTGACCCGACTCAAACTCACGATGTTGGATGTGTTTGTCGTGCCACTTCTTGGTCTTTTCTTTATATAACTTGGCATTTTCATAAGCATGCAACCGAAACTCATCAAGTTCATTGAGTTGTAGCAGTCTTTTTTCTCCAGTTAAGTCCATATTCATATTTAGCTTTTTGATTGCCCAATAAGCTTTATGTACTATCTCAACAGGCAAATGACATGCTTTTCCATAAACCAACCCGTATAGAGAAGTACCTATTGGAGTCTTGTATGCAGTTCGGTAAGCCCACAATGCATCTTCTAACTTACCGGACCAATCTTTCCTATTTGCGCTCACAGTTTTCTCCAAAATCACTTTTACCTCCTTGTTTGACACTTCAACTTGACCACTCGTTTGAGGGTGATATGTAGTAGCAACCTTGTATCTTACACCATATTTTGCTAGAACATTTTTCAACAATTTGTTGCAAAAAGTGTGTTCCTCCATCACTTATCAACACCCTTGGAATTCCAAAGCGTGTGAAAATGTGTTTCTTCACAAAACTTACAACTACCTTCGCATCATTAGTAGGAAGAGCAATGGCATCAACCCACTTAGACACATAATCCACTGCAACCAAAATATATATGTGCCCATTAGAATACGGAAATGGTCCCATGAAATCTATTCCCCAAACATAAAAGAGCTCTGCTGCAATAATATTTTGTAAAGGCATCTCATGCTTCTTCGTGACCGTTCCGGTTCTTTGGCACCTGTCACAATTTTTAACAAAAGCATGTGCATCTTTAAATAATATTGGCCAGTATAAACCTGATTGCAAAACCTTTTATGCAGTTCTGTCTCCATTATGATGACCTCCATAAAGAGAAGAATGACAGTCATGCAATATTGCATTCATCTCCTCCTCAGGGACACACCTTCTTACCAATTGATCTGCGCATTGCTTGTATAGAAAAGGCTTGTCCCACATGTAGAATCTCACATCATGTAAGAACCTTCTTCTATGGTCAGCTGTGAATTCTAGTGGAGTCACCCCACTTGCAATGAAATTCACATAATCAGCATACCACGGGGTTTCATCTGAAGTGATGGCCAACAAATGTTCGTCAGGGAATGTTTCTTTGATTGATTCTCCTTCAGTGACATGGCCTCTTTTTTCCAGCCTGGATAAATGATCTACAACCTGATTCTCTATTCCCTTTCAATCTCGAATCTCCAAATCAAATTCCTGCAAAAGAAGAACCCATCGAATTAACCTTGGCTTGGCATCTTTCTTTGCAAATAAATACCTTATAGGTGAGTGATCTGTGTAAACTATGACTTTTGTCCCCACTAGATAGGATCTAAACTTATCAAATGCCCATACTACTGCGAGCAACTCTTTTTCAGTAACAGTGTAATTCATTTGAGATGGATTAAGAGTTCTACTCGCATAGTGAATGGAACAAAATATTTTCTCTTTCCGCTCCCCGGTAACGGCGCCAAAAACTTGTTGCGACCAAAACACTCACGCAAGTGTACGCGATCGACAAGTAATATAGTAGTAAGTAAAGTATCGTTCCCACAAGGAATTGTGATCAACTTATCGACTGATGTAGACTCAAACAATTATCAATTCAAGCTAAATTATCACAAAATATATAAAGAACCAATTTACAATTTACTTAGTAATTAAACAATAATTCAATACAAAATTACTACACCAATTACACAATATTTTGATAACAATTTGGGTAAAGATATTCCCGGGTCATGGACTTTGCTAGAGATCATGCTACTATTTTAGCTTAAGATTGATTTATTGAATTATCCGGGTTATTGATTATAGGGTTAATAATATTCATAAGAATCTTTCGAGTTCTTATGCATCTATTCAAGTTAAACTAATACCTATATGTCTATGGTATTAATATTAGCAAGAATGCATTTACAACTCCTATTTTTCAACCAAACAAGGCAATTAAGTATATGTCTATCTTAATTGCAAATTCTTCACCCGATGCCCGAGATTCAAAACTTGTTCTATTTGATTCTATATGCAACCAAGAATTTTCTTTGTCATGTTTAATTCAAGATTCGTAAATAATATTTCACTATTAGCTACGCAGTAAAATAATTAAAAACAGAATCAAATAAACAACCCATAATGATAGATTCAAGATCTTCAATCTAAGCTTCAAACAACAAGATCATCTAACATCCATGACCCAAGAATACTAGAGTTTTTAGCTACTCATAATCATACAAAAATCAACAATAAAAGTTTTAAACATAATATAAACAAACAAATAGAAGAAAGTTTAGAAGAACTCTTTGAATCCTTGCTCCAAAATGATGTTCTTCTTCTCCTTTTCTTAGCTCCAAGATAAAGCTCCTCCTCCTTTTATGGCTTTTTCTCCCTCAAAATCTGATCTTTTTCTCAATAATGGAGCTTCACTTTATGTAAATTGAGTGGGATTAAGAAGGAATTCCAATAATTGATTTCCCGGACAGGACTAGTGCGGGAGTGCATGACCAGCGTATGACCCGCGCTAGTGGGATTTCTTTTTGTCCAAAACAATTGAACTAGCGCGGGAGCGCATGACTAGCGCATGACCCCGCACTAGTTGGGTTTTCTCTTGTTAAGATGTTGCTTCTCAACTTTTCGTCATTTGACTCCATTTTTCACTTGATTACCATCATAAATCCTCATTTGTTTATTGAACTCCTGTGAGACATTAAAGTCATGATTAGAGCCAATTTTTGCATTATTTGAACATTTACAATAGTAAACCATCCTTAAGTTGAGCTAAAACATAGGCTATATTAAACAATTTAGCCTATTATCAATTCACGTAAAAGGTAAGTATTAGTATTATTATTAATTGTACTGTTTTTATACAAAGTAGGTAACAGTAGTCTTAAATGTTTAGGTAATAATAGTAATGCATACGGTTAAAATCGGGCCAACCCGATTTTGCTATTTAATCGAAACCAGGGTAACCCGATTTTGCTATTTAATCAAAACCAGGGAATTGTTTCGAGGATTAGCCTCGAAGTGGAGCAGATCAAACTGACGAAGGCAAGGTACTGTGTTCGAGAATCGAAGTGCCTACCGAGATCAAAGCCGGCAGTGATCGAGGTCAAACAAGGCAGACTCTGAGCGAAGCACAATAACAAAAAGCGAGATATCTGTGACTGGTTGAAGATCACGGCAGGAATCTCGGAATGGATCAAATCAAAGGCGGTTAATTAGCTAATCATGCGTGTAACGACCCGACCGGTCATTTTGAGCACTAGCGCATCGTTCAGCAGTTTGAGGATGTGATCAGCTTTACTTCAGGTATTATGACTTGTACGCGTGGCCGAAACTAAATTTTGGGAAGTTCAGAGTTGATTTGGAAAGATAATTCCCATTTCGGAAGCTTTAAGTCGGAAGAATTGACTAAGGGTTGATTTTTGAGTAAACGACATCAGAATCAGGATTTGAAGGTTCCAACAGGTTTGTATGATGATTTTGGACTGGGTGTATGTCCGGATGGGGCTTTGGATGACACGGGAGCGTTTTGGCACCTATTGTGAAAGTTAGCATTTTGGAAAAATTTCATAAATTTAGGTTGAAGTGCAATTCAATGTTATCGATGTCCGTTTGGGATTCTGAGTCTGGGAATAGCTCCGTATGGTGATTCTGGTATTAGGAGCACAATTGGAAGTGGATTTGGAGGTCCGTAGGTCATTTGGCAAAAGTTTGAAATTTTAAGGTTTTTGAGAAGTTCGACCGGAAGTGGACTTTTTGAAATCGGGGTCGAAATCTTATTCCGAAAGTTGGAGTAGGTCCATAATGTCAAAAGTGACTTGCGTGCAATATTTGAGGTCAATCGGACGTGATTTGATAGCTTTAAATATCAGAAGTAGAAGTTGGAGTTTCTCAAGTTCATCAAGTTTGAACTAGGGTGTGATTCGTGATTTTAGAGTTGTTTGATGTGATTTGAGGCCTCGAGCAAGTTCGTGTTATGTTTCTAGACTTGTGTGGGTGTTTGGTTTGGAGTCCCGGGGGCTCGGGTATGATTTAGAGTAGCTTCGGAGTGATTTGTTAAGAAGGGGGATTGCTGGTACTGGTATGACCGCATTTGCGGTGTTTTGGTCGCAAATGCGACCATTGCATTTGCGATATGGGCTCGCATTTGCGAGCCTGGGCCGCTGTGGGAAAAGTTTGCATTTGCGAACTAAGGGTCGCTTTTGCGAGGCTGTCACCTTCGCATTTGCGAAGAATCTGGTCGCAAATGTGACCTGAGCAGGGATGGCTTGGCTTCGGATTTGCGATGCATTTGTCGCAAATGCGACGATCGCATTTGCGAGCCGGATAACGCAAATGCAACATCTGCAACTAGAACCCAGGGCCTTTTATCCCGAGATTTAGCTCATTTCCTTCATTTCCCACTTGGTCTTAGGCCACTTCTGGAGATTTTGTAAGAGAGTTTTCACCTAGCACTTGTAGGTAAGTAATTTCTAGGCAACATGACTTTAAATACATAGATTATGGGAAGATTAACATGTAAAAATTAAGGAAAATCAAGGGTTTAGGTAAGAACCTAGGGTTTTGACAAAAATGAGATTTAATCACGAAATTTGTTATGGAATTTGGTAGAAATCATATATTTGTGATCCTTAGGTTATGGGTAACAACTTTCTTCAAAATATATCGGAATCCGGGCACGTGGGCTCGGGTATGAATTTTAGAAACCTTGCATTTAGGGTTGGGAAATTGGTTAATAATTAGAATATGGACTTTTGAGCATGTATTGACTACTTCTTACCCCGTTTGAATAGTTTTTTATCGTTTGGCTCCGATTTGGAGGTTTGAGCACGTTCTTGAATTGGTATATAGGTTTCGGAGCGAGGTGAGTCTCTTTTCTAACCTTGTAAGAGGGAATTGTCCCCATAGGTGAATTAATTGGATATGTGCTTCTATTTGTGGGGACTACGTATGCACGAGGTGACGAGAGTCCGTGCGTAGCTATTATTATGCTTAAGTCTGGGTAGTTTAAGACCCAAAAACATGCTTTACTTACAATATTTGAAATCTTGTTTTCAATTTAAAAATGCTTAAACATATCGAACGTGTAAATGAATTTCTAAAAGACTAGTCATTGTTTCTTGATTTTTAAAAGTGAAATTGCCTTTTCTTGGATATTGCTTCTTGATGAGTTCTCGATTAACTGTTTGAATGTATTTTTTTATTATGGAACGGGCCGAACGCCTCAGTAGATTAAATAGATGCATCTATGATTTGCGCCATTCGACCCTCTGGCAGTGCACATTTTAAATATTGTTGGTTCGGGCCGTACGATCTCGACATGATTTGTACATGCTTGTATTGCTTGCCCTGAGATATATAGAAGTTGATATTTGTTTCTCCTTGGCCTGATATAAATGTGTAAATGATGAAAATGAATTTGGGAATTTCCTATAAATGAAATAATTGTTTACTTGCCTCATGTTATTTGAGTTACCGTCATTTTTATGAAAATCCTTAATTTATTAAATTATTGGTATATTATCATTGGACCACTAGTAAGTGTTGAAGTTGACCTCTCATCTCTGCTTCTTCGAAATTAGATGGGATACTTACTGAGTACACATTATTTTTGTACTCATGCTACACTTACTATGCATTTTTGTTGCACATGCACATATACCTTTAATGGCCTAATGGGCGTAGAAGCATGGATGATATAGAGACTTAGGCGAGCTGCATCTCTCGAGGCAACCCGCAGCCAGTATAGTCTCTTTCAATGTATTGTATTTACTTCCTGTCCAAATTCGTATTCCGGACAACTATTGTACTTCATTTGATTTCCTAGTGATTGCTCATGCAGTTGTGACACCGGGTGATGGGATGATTATGGGATATTTAATATTAATGTTGTAAACATTTTTATTTATTCAGTGATGATTACTTTTTTACTAGTTAAATTAAAAGGAAATTATGGTTCCTAAAATATTAAAATGAGAGTTTAATTAATTATTCAATGTTGGTTTGCCTGACCGAGGTGTCTGGTGCCATCACGGCATTTGATGATTTTGGGTTGTGACAACATGGTATCAGAGCACAAGGTTCCTTTTAGGGCTCACGAGTCATGAGCAAGTCTAGTATAGTATTGCGTATTGGTACGAAGATATCTATTCTTATTTTCGAGAGGCTACTAGGCTGTAGGACCACTTCCCTTCTTGATTACTCATCATGCTGTTTGATTCCTTTGAGGCTTATGCCTTCATTTTCTTTCCATTCAATCTTATGCGACGTAAAATGCTTGATATAAATCGGGAATTGAGGAATTGTAATGGTACTATAGATGTGGTGCAGGATGTTTCTCCCTGCGTAGTTGTTGGGCTATTGCCGTCATCTTGTAGAAGGCCGTTATGTCATTTTAGCTTAGTATCAGTATTACCTAAGGTTTTGAGATCTGGCATCGATGTTATGACAATTCGTACGTTGCTATCACCCAATATTGATGTGATGGTAGGGTACTTACCAATGTGTCAGGGCAGTGAATGACCTGAAAGGAGGCCTACTCAGTGCATGGGGAAGGACAAGTGCGGAGTGTCATGCGGTAGTTAAACTTCTAGAAGGCTGGGTTTATGGAGCGGAAATCAAATAGTTTCTTCAAGAAGAGGGGTTTGGCCAAAGTGGGAGAGTGGCATAGTAGTATATAGGATTAGTGCCAGGATAACTACACACCCTGAGAAAATGTCTAGAGTGATTTGGGATTCAAGGTGGACAATGATTGGGTCTATGGACTTAATTTGAAATATCGGCTATTATACGGCGGGAGATTTGATACAACAGAATAGAGTTGCCCGATATCAAGAAGGATACAACATGACCTTGGATTTGGAGGTACCGTTGCACATTTAGTTGATGTCCCTAAGAAGTGAACGAACTAGTACAATTGGTGGATGAGCACGGGCTCATGATGGGTTATGGATGACGTAGTGATTGTACCTCGTGCAGTGGCATTGAAAGATGTTGGTATGTAATCTCCACATGTGGGTTATCTCCTGTGAGTAAATCAACGGTCGCGTGGTTGGCGAAGCTTCTGCGATGAATCCTACTGGCTATCCGGTAAAGAGGCCGGACATGTGAATGTGGTTAATGATTCAGAGTGTTCAAAAGGGTTTTAAAAAATGATTTTGAGGGTTGTGCAAGATCATGTCAACAATGAAAAAAAATCTTGGTGGGTTCCAGGGTTATGTAATAAGTGGCTCTAAGCTAAGTGGGAGAGTCTCACCATTAACGACATTGTTGCATGGTTATCTACTCATGAGGTTTTGGGTTATCGACGTATTGGTAAGTTATTAAAACAAAGGGAAAAAATATAAGTGGTAATTTGAGCAAAGAAATTGATAAAGTTGTGCTATAGTTGACCTTATTGACTCATGTTCGTACAGAGGTGATTTACAAAGGAAGTGATTCAGTCGGGTTCTTCATTGAGAAGAGTGTTCATGTGCCAGCAGAGCCTTGGGAATTATTATATTTGGGACCGAGCTAGAGTGGGTGACTCTCCACAACGGTCCTAGTGGATTCAAAAGTTATAATGTTGTGCTTAATGATTTCGAGCCCATAAGTATGGTTAAGGATTGAGCATTCTAGTAGATTATGAAAAGAGGCTTGGAATATTCTAGGATATCTTCGCTTGCAGTATAACATTTGGGGGAATGAGAGAAAATGACTTCGGATTCGTAGAGGAATTATTAGAATGGATGTACAAGTTAAGGTTCGAATATGCGCACAAAGCAGTTATAAGGTGGTTCGTGGGATTTGAGACACCATGGTCTCGTGTTACAAGGCCAATCGGGATGAGTGCGGGTTGAGTGTGTCATGTGTTGACGGAAGTTATATCTCTAAGGCATGTTAAGGATGAATTAGAGGAAGTTAGATTGGTCAGCCATGGTTGAATAGGCATAGTGGTGGCGTTGCGCGCGAGGCTCGAGGTCACTGTAATTGATTATATTTGGAAGTATTCAAGTATTATGGCCTGTTATGTGTAGGCGCATCCCGGAAGGGTTATGGTGGTTTAGACTACTACTTGAGGATTTAAATGTTATACGGTTAGGAGAAGTGACTTGCATGTTGCTATGGTCCTCTTGGAATGAGTTAAGTAGAAAGTTTCTAGGTGAGGAAGTGTTTACCATATTAGTGGTTCAGGAGTTATGATAAAGATCTTGTGCTATCGCATATTTACATGTTGGGTGCAGTGAGTGTTATGGAATTTGAAAGTGGAGATCAAGGTTGCGGTTCGGTGTTGAAAAGGATGTCACGAGTTAGGATGAGCAGGAAACAGATTTGAATGTTTGGAGTAAGCTGGCAATGTCTTCAACGTCAACTGAGATAAGTGTTTTGTGAAAAACGCTTTGCATCCTGGTGAAGGATTCTTGATCGCTTTTCAGCATTAGTGAGGCTGGTGGTATGGATGTACAGACTTGTTATCTGTTACGGAAGGTCATGGGAGCATGCCCATGGGAAGGTTATATAAGTGTGGCATGTAGTCACTTGATTGATTGAAGAATTAAACCAAGTATGAAGATTGTGGTGATATTGTTAATTTGAGAATTGATGCCTAGAGGGCACTCGATTTATTGGGTTGTGGACTGTGGAGGATTACTCCGGTTATGATGGTTGTTCTTGTGTGTTATGGGGAAAAGGGGGTTGTTATGGACCTAGGAAAGATTATGGACCTAGTTTGATACGATCAGAATCGACTTAATGTCTGTGAATAGATTTAATTATGAATATGGGCTCTATATTAGGACAAGTGTGTTCATTTCATCATTGCACTCTTTATGGAGGAGTATTCGGGTGTTGGATGTTATTTCATCGTTGGCTATTTCATGTAAGGCTATATTGTGCCGTGTGAGTTGTGAACAACTCGATAATTTTCTTATGAGTTGAGGTTCCGCGTAGCGATGGTGTTATGTGAGAAGGATGGCTCTGTAGTTTCAGAACATATATCGCCCTGCAGTTGTGCTTGAGTTTGTAGCTTATGGCATTATATGTCTCCCCGCGGATAGTATTATGCACTTAGCGTACTTGTGACCGATATTCGGTATTTTGTTGTAACAACCAATTTAGATTGGTGTGTATCTCCTTGTGTGAATTTTATGTGTGGATCGAGTGTCACGCCGCCATAGGTATGTTGTTTGGATCGGGTTGCACGCCCCAATAGTGTGATGTTGAGATTTGTTCCCTATACCTGTTTTTATGTGTGTTGTTTCCCATTTTCTGAGGAAAGTTCATATTAGTTGTGTGAGTTGAGTAGTCCCTTCCTGAGTTGGTTTCCTTTATATATCACGTTCGAGCTTGCATCCTATTGGCATGTTACGACATCATATGGGACTTTTTATCATGACTGGGGTGGCTTATTGCCTGAGCAGTTCCTACTTGGTGAGACGAGATTATTTGATCTACGATTAGTGTAGTCAGATTTTATGAAGTATATTATAGAGAAAAGATATTTATATGGTTCAGAATGAGGTAATGGTTCTTGTCAGAAGTATAGACTCAATGATTTTTTGACTTGGTAGTTGGTTATAAATTTATACATATCTCTTCCATCGTGACAGTATTGTGAGAGTTGGAACAAGACTTATATATATCATGAGGTATGTTGTGAGAATTAGATTCGGGGAGTGTTGGTTATTATGATCAGAGAATGTCATTATGGTCCTGTGAATGATGTAGTGCATGGTGAGGATTCAGCAAAGGTATGCGGCCATGTTCTGGTACCTCGTGTAATGATTGATACGGTGTTCATATATTGCAAATAGCCCTAATGTGCTCAGTTGAGTTGTGGTGGCATGGGTAGGTGCATGGGGTGTTTATCAGCAATTGCATGCATCTCCAGTGCAGTTCTTAGCATGTTCGAGGACGAACATATTTTTAAGTGGGAGAGAATGTAACGACCCGATCGGTCGTTTTAAGAACTAGCATATCATTCAGCAGTTTGAGGCCATGAGTAGCTTCACTTCAGGTATTATGGCTTGTACGCGTGGTCGAAATTGAATTTCGGGAATTTCAGAGTTGATTTAGGAAGATAATTCCCATTTCGGAAGCTTTAAGTTGGAAAAATTGACTAAGGGTTATTTTTGAGTAAACGACCTCGGAATCAGAATTTGACGGTTCCAACAGGTTCGTATGATGATTTTGTACTTGGGTGTATGTCCGGATCAGGGTTTGGCTGACCCGGGAGCGTTTCAGCGCCTATTGTGGAAGTTAGCATTATGGAAGAATTTCATAAATTTGGGTTGAAGTGCACTTCAATGTTATCGATGTTCATTTGGTATTCTGAGTCTAGGAATAGCTCCGTATGGTGATTCTGTTATTGAGAGCACAATTGGAAGTGGATTTGGAGGTCCGTAGGTCATTTCGGAGTCATTTGGCGAAAGTTGGAAATTTTAAGGTTTTTGAGAAGTTTGATTGGAAGTGGACCTTTTGATATCGGGGTCGGAATCTGATTCAGGAAGTTCGAGTAGTTCGAAAATGTCAAATGTGACTTGCGTGCAAAATTTGAGGTCAATCGGACGTGATTTGATAGGTTTAAACATCGGAAGTAAAAGTTGGAGTTTCTCAAGTTTATCAAGTTTGAATTGGGATGTGATTCGTTATTTTAGCATTGTTTGATGTGATTTAAGGCCTCAAGAAAGTCCGTGTTATATTTTTAGATTTGTGCGGGTGTTTAGTTTGGAGCCCCGGGGGCTCGGGTGAGATTCAGAGCAGCTTCAGAGTGATGTGTTAAGAAGTGGGATTGGTGGTACTGGCATGACCGCATTTGCGGTGTTTTGGTTGCAAATGCGACCATTGCATTTGCGAGATGGAGCTCGCGTTTGCGAGCCTGGGCTGCTGTGGGAAAAGTTCGCATTTGCAAACTAAGGGTCGCTTTTGCGTGGCTGTCACCTTCGCATTTGCGATGCATTTGTTACAAATGCGACGATCGCATTTGCGACAAACGACTCGCAAATGCGACATCTGCGACTGGAATCCATGGTTTTTTATCCCGAGACTCAGCCCATTTCCTTCATTTCCCACTTGGTCTTAGGCGATTTTTGGAGCTTTTGGAAGAGGGTTTTCAACTAGCACTTGGAGGTAAGTAATTTCTAGACAACATGACTTTAAATACATAGATTATGGGTATATTAACATATAAAAATTAGGGAAAATCAAGGGTTTAGGTAAGAACCTAGGTTTTTGACAAAAATGAGCTTTAACCACGAAATTTGTTATGGAATTGAGTAGAAATCATATATTTGTGATCCTTAGGTTATGGATAACAACTTTCTTCAAAATATTTCGGAATCCGGGCAGGTGGGTCCGGGGATGAATTTTAGGAACCTTGCATTTAGGGTTGGGAAATTGGTTTAATAATTAGAATATGGACTTTTGAGCATGTATTGACTATTTCTTACCCCATTTGAATAGTTTTGGATCGATCGGCTCCGATTTGGAGGTTTGAGCACGTTCTTGATTTGGGATATAGGCTTCGGAGCAAGGTGAGTCTCCTTTTTAATCTTGTAAGAGGGAATTGTCCCCATAGGTGAATTACTTGGATATGTGCTTCTATTTGTGGGGGCTACGTACACACGGGGTGACGAGAATCCGTGCGTAGCTACTATTATGCTTAAGTCTGGATATCTTAGGACCCAAAAACATGCTTTACTTACAATATTTGAAATCTTGTTGTCAATTTAAAAATGCATAAAACATATCAATCATGTAAATGATTTTCTAAAAGACTAGTCATCGTTTCTTAATTTTTAAAAGTGAAATTGACTTTTCTTGGATATTGCTCCTTGATGAGTTCTTGATTGACTGTTTGAATGTGTTTATATATTATGGAACAGGCCGAACTCCACGGTAGATTAAATAGATGCATCTATGGTTCGCGCCATTCGACCCTTTGGTAATGCACAATTTAAATATTGTTGGATCGGGCCGTACGACCTCGACATGATTTGTGCATGCTTGTATTGTCTGCCTTGAGATTTATAGATGTTGATATTTGTTACTCCTTGGCCTGAGATAAATGTATAAATGATGAAAATGAATTTGGGAATTTCCTATAAACGAAAGTATTGTTTATTTGCCTCATGCTATTTGAGTTACCGTCATTTTTATAAAAATCCTTGATTTATTAAATTATTGGTATATTATCATTGGACCACTAGTAAGTGTTATAGTTGACCTCTCATTTCTACTTCTTCAAGATTAGATTGGATACTTACTGAGTACATGTTATTTTTGTACTCATGCTACACTTGCTGTGCATTTTTGTTGCACATGCACATGTACCTCTAATGTCCTAATGGGCGTTGCAACATGGATGATACAGAGACTTGGGTGAGCTGCATCTCTCGAGGCAATCCGCAACCAGTATAGTCTCTTTCAGTGTATTGTATTTACTTTCTGTCCAAATATGAATTCCGGACAGTTACTGTACTTCATTTGATTTCCTAGTGATTGCTCATGCACTTGTGACACCGGGTTCTGGGATGATTATGGGATATTTAATATTAAAGTTGTAAACATTTTTATTTATTCAGTGATGATAACTTTATACTAGTTAAATTAAAAGGAAATTATGGTTCCTAAAATATTAAAATGAGAGTTTAATTAATTACTCAATGTTGACTTGCCTGACCGAGGTGTCCGGCGCCATCACAACCTTTGATGGAGTTTGGGTCGTGACAATGCGATTTCCTTCTGTAATTAGAGTTGTACCATACTTAGGATTACTCTACTATTAAAGAGGAGTCCTTATCATTTGTAGACTCCTCTTTAATAGTAATACAATATTCTCTCATTAATCTATAATCTCTTGTTTAGCAGCTTGTTGCATTTTAACTGTCCTTACATAACTAGCTCGAGGGCATTCAAGCTCGAGGGCTCTGTCCAAACGCCGGTTTGGTTTATATTATTATCAATTTCTATTATTACTCTTTGCATTTATCAATTGATACTAGGTGAAATCACGTATCCTTAAAACGAAATTATATGTTTAATTGTTATCCAATTTTTAGGGTAAACAGTTTGGCGCCCACCGTGGGGCTAAGGATAATAGTGGTTGCGTAGTATTAATCCTCATAACACATTTTTTTTACGCTTGTTCTTGTAAGTATCTTCGATTTCAGGAATCAACATGTAAAACTCTCAAGCAGTGCCCACTCATACAGATGCCGACCTTGGTCTTCAAGGAGAGAACGAGAACGTTGTCGCCTCGAGAAACGGAGTACCTCCAGCCAATCTAGATGGACCACCGGCCGTATATCCAGTCAATGTCGGTTCTCGTGTTGCCATTCATGGAAATTTAGGCGCCGACACTAAAAATAACAACCACAAAGATGCCCGGGCTGCTGACCAAAACGCACAAAGCGGTGAAAAAGGCGGGATTAGCCTTCGAATGATATTTTAAATGTTTCAGCCTCATCAAGTTGCGAAACCACAACCCTAAAGCAGAATTGAGCTTGATGCATCACAGGAAGTTATTCACAAGGTCGAACCTGTATCGGAGAAATCGAATGATCATGGATTGGGAATTGATCCCGCCATCATGAAGATGCTACAGGAGATCACTAAACCAATTGAAGCAGGAGAAAAGAAAATTGAAGATAATGATAAAAAGGAAGAAACATACAACTCACGAGTTGACCAAATACTGGAGGCACCCTCGATTCTAAAAGGTTTAGATTTGAAAAAGTTCGTATAGAAGCCTTTCCCACCAAGTGCGGCTCTGAAGCCCATTCCAATAAAGTTCTGCATGCTAGAAATTCCCAAGTACAATGGAACCATTGATCCTAATGAGCATCTCACTTCTTATACATGCGCTATAAAAGGAAATAACTTAGAGGATGATGAAATTAAATCTGTTTTGTTGAAACAATTCGGAGAAACTTTATCGAAGGGGGTGATGATATACCACAACTTGCCGCCCTATTCCATCAATTCCTTCGTCATGCTTGTTGATTCGTTCATAAAGGAACACGCTGGAGCAATAAAGGTTGCGACTAGGAAGTCAAACCTCTTCAAAGTGAGATAAAAGGGCAATGCAATGCTAAGGGAATTCGTATCTCGATTCTAGATGGAAAGCATGGATCTACCCCCGGTCACCGATGATTGGGCTATCCAAGCCTTCACTCAAGGTTTGAATGAGCAAAGTTCGGTAGTATCACGACAACATAAGAAGAATCTGATTGAATATTCGACTGTGACATGGGCCGATGTACATAATCGATACAAGTCAAAGATCAGAGTCGAGGATGGTCAGTTAGGAGCCGGAGGCTCCATTTACCCAAATAGATCCGAAGGCAGAATTCAAAGAGACATCGATAGAGAGACCCGATCGAACAGAGATCGGTACCAACCATACAACACAGATTGTAGAAATAACAGACCGGGACGTAATCCTATTCAAAATGATCGGATGAATGATCGAGGACAAAACTCCAGAGGACACATGAGTAAGAGTGGCTTCGATAAACATGTCGATATCAAAGAACCGCCACGATTGTCGGAATAAAACTTTAGCATCAATGTGTCGGGTATTGTATCACCCATTGGACAAATCAAGGATACTAGATGGCCCACACCCCTACAGAATGATCCGGCTCAATGGAACCCTAATCAAATATTCAAATACCATAGAACCTATGGTCATAAAACCGAATACTGTAGCCAGTTAAGGGAGGAGGTAGCTTGTTTATTCATCGAAGGACATCTTCGAGAGTTCTTGAGTGACCGAGCTAAAAATCACATCAGAGATATGGATGCAAATAGGAAAAACGAACAGGAGGAACCACAACACGTGATTTATATGATCGTTGGTGGGGTTGATATTCGTCAAGGCCCGATATTTAAACGTGCCAAATGATAATCACAAGGGATAAGCGTACCTGAGACTATTTACCAGAGGAAACCTTGTCTTTCAACGATGAGAATGCAGAGTAGATCGAACAACCTCACAACGAAGCATTAGTAATTTCTATCCTTATGAATAATATTCAAGTTAAACGTGTAATGGTTGATCCAGGTAGCTCGGCTAACATCATTCGATCGAGGATCGTAGAAGAACTCCACCTCCATGATCAAATCGTGTATGCAGCTCGAGTACTCAACGGTTTCAACATTGCAAGTGAAACCACTAAAGGGGAAATAATTTTATTTGTAAATGTGGCCGGGACAATCTAGGAAACAACGTTCCATGTAATTGAAGGTGATATGAGATACAACACGTTGCTCAGAAGACCTTGGATTCACAGCATAAGGGCAGTACCTTCGATGCTTCATCAAGTCTTGAAATTCCCAACATTAGAAGGGATCAAACCGGTGTACGGCTAATAACCTGCCTCCAAAGAGATGTTTCCAATCGACGAAGTAGTACCAGTATTGGTGTTTACATAAACAAAGGAATTGGAGATAAAGGAAAAACATGAAGTCGAATAGCAACCACAGATACCGGCCTCGGCCCCGTCGGAGGAGTAGGAGATCTTCGAGGATGAAGATTTTATGATACCTTGAACCTTCATTACCCCCGATGATTCTGATGCAACAAAGTCAACGGCGAGGAGCTGGAACAAATCATATTGATCGAGCATCTTCCCGATCGAAAGGTATACCTGGGCACGGGGTTAACTCTCGAGCTAAAAAAAACTCGTTCCATTCCTTTAAAATAACATGGATTATTTTTCTTGGTCCCACCTGGATATGAAAAGAATCCCACCGGAAATCAAGCACATCGGTTGGGACTGGACGTAAAGTTCAGACCAGTAAAACAAAAGAGAAGGCCCTAGTCCGAGGTAAAGCATGCATTCATCAAGGATGAGGTAACTAAACTTCTCAAAATAGGGTCCATCTGGGAAGTAAAATATCCCGAATGGTTAACAAACATAGTCGTAGTCCCCAAGAAGGGGAACAAACTTAAAATGTGCGTAGATTGTAAAGATTTAAACAAAGCATGTCCCAAAGACTCTTTTCTTCTGTCGAATATCGCATGATCTATGCCACGGCCGCCCACGAGATCCTTAGTTTTCTTAACACCAATTCCGGGTACAATCAAGTTCAAATGAACGCGGATGATCAGGAAAAAGACTTCCTTCATCACTAAGTATGGCACCTACTATTATAATGTAATGCCGTTTGGGATAAAAAATGTTGGTGCTACTTACCAACGCCTAGTGACTCGAATGTTAAAAGAACAAATATGTAAATCAGTGGAGGTATATATTGACGATATTCTAGTTAAGTCCCTGCACGTAGAGGACTATTTGACACATTTGCAGGAAACTTTCAACATATTAAGAAAATACAACATGAAGCTCAATCATGAGAAATGTGAATTCGGGGTCGGTTCGGGCAAGTTCCTCGGCTTATGGTGTCAAATCATGGAATCGAGATCAACCCCGATAAAATAAAGGCAACCGAAGACATCATAGTTGTGGACATTGTTTATCGTAAAAATGGTAATAACAATTAAATTTGTTGATGGGCCTCTAAAAATACGTGATCTATTTTTATGCTAGTTGTTAAGCAGTTATAAAAAGGTGAAATGCGAGCTGAAATGGAATTATAATCGAACTGATTCTAGGCTCGGACTGACTGATGAGAGGCCTCGATGTCGTTGCCTGGGCTCGGGCTTGAGCTATCGGGGATATTTGGAAAAGGGTTAACAGTTAGAATATAATTAAAGGAATCTCTTTATGGACAATGAAAAGCAATAAGTGAAGAACAAGTATGAAAGTGATAAGTAAGAGCAATATTATCGAGAGAATATGTTAGAGGGAAAATAGATGGAGTTGTTATTTATCTTCTATGGAATAGTTGGAGCAACAACAGCACTTTAAAAAATGGCAAGGATCCCCTTTATATAGGAGGGGGATCCCACCATAGTACAAAATGCATTAATTATAAAAGCATGGAGATGGGACGGCTAGACGTGACACCCTGATACAGGTTTTCGGCAGGCTGGCTTTGTCAGACTTAGCACGTGCCTTAGGAATTCCCCATTTTCACTCTAGCCTTGGTCGATATTCCCTTAAGAATGGGCCTCGATGGCTCGAGATGTTCTTCTGAAATGAACTTATTACAAGAAATTAAACCCTCTGATTTTGCCGCGTACAGATAGTCTTGGCATTTCCTAGAGCGAAGCGATGGGAAACAATTCTGATGTCAAACCCTTCGAGCTTCCCGTGATGACGTCATACCAATGACGCACACTATGACGTGAGCCTCCACAATAATCAGGACATCCCATGGACTTGTCTTTTCGACGCAATACAATGCATTGTCGATTCCCGATCTGCAAAGTTACAGTACCGCCATCGATTCTGCTTTCAAAGACGCATTGATTGCGCTTGCCGATCTATCTTTCAAAGGAATTTATGGTCGTGTCATTATCACCCCCTATAAATGGGGGTATTCTGGAATTATCTCTCTATCCAAGTGCCTTCCTTTATTCATTTATCCCTTTCTTCTTGCTATCTTTCTTTATTGCTAATCACCATGTTTTGAGTTTACGGCTTTAAGGTTGTTTGGAAGCGTTCTCATCAACCGTGTGATGGCCTTCTGCCTGAACTTCCCCTTGTCGAGCGAGATCATACCGTCTTGTCATTTCTGTTATTGTTTCTACGACTGCTACTATTATCGTTATTGGCTCGGGATAATGATGTACGGGGGATCGACTTCCTCCAATCTAGAAGGGCATTTGGACTCTGCACCGCTGCTCGGGAGAGTTTTCGGATTATACACCACTGCTCACTCTTCTACTTTGGCCTGGTGTGGCACTTCGTCCCTTGGGTTCTCTCCTAAGGGATAAAATGGTACAACCGGCCGTTGAGGCTGAGGCCTGCCGAATCTTTGACCTTTGGCTTCGGCGGGTTATGTCTCCTTTTTCGGCCTCTTCTTCATCCTCCCTCTCTCTTCTTGTTCATCTTCTCCCTCGGCGATGTTGTTCCGTGGGATCAAGATGGGAACCTAGAGGAGGTGGCAATCGAAGGAGTTGCCTTCAAAGATGCGAGCTCGAGAAGGTGGCGCTCTGAGATGCTACTACCAGAGATGAACCTTCGAGGGTAGATGAGGCCTTTGGGATTTCACTATGGGTGTGTAACCATTCACTTCTTTGTTTCTATCTAACGACCCCTTGTGGGCTTTTGTAATAATATGTAATGACCCTTCGAGGGCCGTTGTAAGTGAATGTTTATGAATATGAAGATGTTTTCTTGACTTCTAACTTTGATACTTGCCATATTCTTTTGTATTTGTGGGAATTCTAAATGTATTCCTCTGTTGACGATTGTCAATATATAACTTGGATACGAGTATTATTTCCGATCTTTGGTTGATAGAAATGTCTCCTTTTCGTGCCCACTGTTGTTCCTCTGACCAAGCCTGAAATGGTCCGATAGACACGGATCATCGGGACCCTCGAGTCACATAAATATAGCGCATCGAACCTTGAAATTTTTTAGAGTGGCCTCTGAGTGAAGGTTAGCTTCAGGTACCTAGAGATTTACTTTGAACTTGATGTAGATAACCTTTCAAGGCATTGTAGATAGGTCCCTGAGGAGGGATTACCCATATTTAGGCGATGTCTTGTTGTCGAGCCCTTATGGACGGAGCTTGAAGTGCTTACTTTTCTTCTTGAGAGGAACCTTTGAGGTCGACTATCACCTCGGGACTGGAGATGATGTTGTTGGCCTTTTGAAGCCTAAATTCCTCTTTGATGGAGGTCCTCGAGGTCGGGTACCACCTCGAGACTGGAGATGATGTGGCTGGCTTATTGAAGCCTATCTTCTCTTTGATGGAGGTCCTCGAGGTCGGGTACCACCTCGAAACTCATATTGAAGTCATTGGCCTCTCGGGGCCTAACTTGGGTAGGTGGACCATTGCTATTTCCCCACATATATATGGGGTTGCTCGCGCTTCTTGGGAGATCCCACTATTTTACATAGCTATCCTTCGGTTTCGGTGTCGAGTCCTTCATTACCTTAGCACCAAAGTGTTCGTATAGATTCCTGCTTCAGTTTGCTAGTTTGTCGTATCCATAACTTCTACTTCAGGGTTTGCCCGATAGAGAGGGGAGAGTTCCACTCCCAGTGCTCAAGATACACGGGAGTTTATCTTGAAGACTATGTCTTCGATAAGTGAGGAGCACCTTGAGTTGGTGAGGAGAGACTGCGGATGGGGCGAGGGGGTAGTGTTACAGATGCTTCCCCCGGATGAGGGTATCATGGACCTTGCCAATGGATTCCTAAACGTGTACTTGTACCCTTTTGCACTGGTCCCCCTTGATAGGGTCGTGCTCGATTTCTATCTAAAGTTTCAGGTTACTTTGGTGCAGATACATCTGTCATTTTGGCGAATAATGTTGATGATGGGGTCCTTTGTGGAGTAGGCATGACTTGAATTCAAGCTCAGTCATTTTGTCAAGTTGTATCGGCCCATTCATCATCGAGGTCTGCTAACCTTGCAGTGCCGTTCATCCGCGCCCTTCGTTGTTGATGATGAGGAAGATGGATATTGAGAGTGGATTAGTCGGTTCGTTCGGTTCCGGATGGCTGGCATTATTCCCGTGGAACTTAAGCCATTCTCCGAGGAATGGAATTATACGCGTGAGTGGAGCGTCTCGTGCTTTCTCTGATTTGTTCATGACGGAAACTAGTTTAGTAATCGTGTTTTTTCCTTTTCTGCAGCAATTTCAAAGGCGCCGGGAGAAGTTCCTAATATGCCTGGTTAGGTCCGGAAGCTGGCGACCCATTCGACTTGTGACAACCGTAGGTGAAGGGCTATGTCCCGGAACAGATTGGAAGCAAAACATCATGGTATGTGTGTGTACTGCTTTTTCCTTGTCCCTCATACATTTGGGAAGACATTCTTCCCTTTTCATGTATTAATCTTGTTGTCGCAGGTATCGATGGATCTCCAAGGGCGAGGCTGTACTCCTCTAGAGAGGGGGAGGGGTTGCCAGATTTTGAGCTAAAGGACGACAATAATAATTGGTATATGCATTTGCGGTGCGATAGCACTCACAACGGGGCGAAACGGGGCTGAGTTTTTGAGAAGAAAGCATTGTCTGAGCCCGATGCACCCAAAGATTCTGCTTTTGGAGAGGTGGTTCCTCCAAGTGATCGTGCTTCGACTGTGGTTGATTTTTCTAAGGTCGAGGGGACTAGATTAACAGAGGTGTTCTCAACCTTCGAGGAAGTCTGCCGTCTTCACTTTGCAGTGAGCTTTGGCACAGACCTTCCGAATCTCGCGTCTTCCCTTCATTATCAAGTTTTTCTTTTGCAGGCCTTTGACAGGCTTAGGTCTGAGCTGCTCCATCATGGGGATGGGCTACGGAAAGCTCTAGATGAGGGTAGGTCCCTTAGGCTCCTTTGCGAGGAGAAGGAAGTTTAGTTGGCATACTGGCAATATAAGGCGTACCAGAGCTGGAATTACGAGAGCTATTTAATGGAGCAAGTAACTTCCCTTCCTGGTCGAGTACGCGTTTCACTTTTTAACTTCTCAGGTTAACTCTTCGCCTATCCCAGCTGCAGAAAAAGACGGAGGCCCTAGAACGCCTTAGGGGTAAAGCCGACTGAATCAGGAATGGCTTTGGCGAGCTAAGAGCTCGGGCGCAGGCTCAAGCTTCAGAGGATAAAGTTGCCTTGGCTAAAGTTCCTGCCTTCGAGGTCCAACTCCGCTTAACTCGTGATAACGCTTTAGTTCAAGCGGATATGATTACGAAGCTTGAATCTGAACTTTTGAAGGTTAGGGCGGAGAATATTGATGCTCGGACCGAAGCAGCACTTAGCTGGACTAAGGTTGATCAGGATATAGAGATTTATTTGAAGGATGACACTAATGCCCAATCCAATTTGAAGAGGGTCCTTGATCGTGAAAAGAGGATCAAAGAATATGGTCGTTGCAGATCTCGAAGAAGGGTTCTCAAGGAGATCGGTGCTAGGGGTTTTGTTTTCCGGAAGTGTTAGTGCGAGCGAGGGCGGACGAGCGTGGTGCTTGGTCACTCATGTCTGATGCTGAGGAGAGTAAAGATTAGGCTGATAGGCTGTAGCCCTCAGGGGCAGGGCGTAGACTTTGCCATTTTGTATGTGATATCTTCAGAGCATGCTTGTAGATGGAGAATGCACCTTTTCTCGTATGTAAATAAAAGAAACTTGAGGTTGTACCCCTTTCTGCTTCGCTTCTGACCAGGTGGACTAGTTTCAGAGTTGGTGAGAATCCTTAGATTTGTGATATGGCCCTGGGGCTCATTAGGCAGGCTTAGGGGCTCTTACGGGCTTGGTCAATGAGACCTTTAGTGTAAGCTGGCATTAGAGCTCTTATGCTTTTCCCTAAGGCATTTGTATTTTGGGTTCATTCTCCGAGTCGGGTTTTGATTCGAGCTCAACCGACCCTCAAGTTTTGCATTTGTGTGGGCTGGCGACAATGGCTCTTATGCCTTGGGTCGAAGCGACCTTTTAATGTAAGCTGGCGACTATGGCTCTCACGCTTTGCCCTTAGCCATGTAGAGTTAACTATTTTGGGTCTATTCTCCAAATCGGGTTATGACTCGAACTTATTTTGACCCTCAAGTTTTCAAATTTTCAACTGGCAACGGTGGCTCTTACACTTTTGGTCGATGCGACCTTTTAGTGTGTATGGCCTTGAGGCTCATTATGCGGGCAACAATGGCTCTTACCTTTTGCCCTTAGGCATATGTAGGCTTTGTTTTCCTCTCGTTAAGGACTTTTTTGAAATGATTTTGTCCGACCCGTTGTCGATTCGGGAGGAACCTCGATTCAAGTTGTTTGCAGCGATGTTCGAGCACCTCGGAAGGTTTGGCTTGTAGGCTGAGTAGTTTGAGAGTCTTACAAATGCTATACATAGACTAAACTTCGGGATTGAGTTTATGCTTGTAGTAAAGTCTTACAAATTTTTCATGTCTTTTGAGGTCTTATAGTTTTGTTGATACTTGGTACAAGTATGATTCATGCCTTGCTTGAGGTCTTACAGTTTTCGTTGATACTTAGTACAAGTATGATTCATTCCTGGCTTAAGGTCTCACAGTTTTTGTTGATACTTGGCACAAGTGTGATTCATGCCTTGCTTGAGGTCTTACAGTTTTTTTGGTACTTGGTACAAGTATGATTCATGCCTTGCTTGAGGTCTTACATTTTTCGTTGATACTTGGTACAAGTATAATTCATGCCTGGCTTGAGGTCTTATAGTTTTTGTTGATACTTGGTACAAGTGTAATTCATGCCATTCTTGAGGTCATACAGTTTTCATTGTTGCCTTGTGTAAGTTTCACAAGACCGAGTCTGCCCGCTCGCGGTTTTACTTCATCTAGTTTTTCAATGAATGGCGATAGTCTCTGAGTCATCGAGTTTATTTAGGCTTGGGAACCGTTACTTGAAAGCTCGGAATTGCCTAGTTGAGGGCTTCCGATTTTGGAGATTCCTACCCTGAGGTCATGACACCAGTCTCCGAGTGTTCGGGACGTTTTTCTTTCCTGGAGATGTTTTGTGATTTTTGCACTGCCTTATTGAGGGCTTATGATTTTGGGGCTCTGACCCTGAGGTCATGCGGGTGCCGAGTTGATGACACCAGACTTCGAGTACTTCAAGGCATCCTCGATGGAGGGATCTTTGCTGTGACAATGCTGAGTTTTCTTTGGAGTACGAGATGCTTTGGCAAAAGACATTCTTTTATTGATTGGCACAAGTACATGTTGTTTTGTTTCCATGGTTCTAGCTTATACCGATACGGTTCATTTGACCGTTTGATCCGGTACATCATTTCCTATTGGAACCTTGCTCGGCGTTCTTGGTTTTTCTGAATGGATGACCTTTTGAGAGGATGCCCTCTAGTGTTCGAGGTTGATTACAAAAAAAGCCTTGAATACTTGTTGGATCCCCCTTGAGGTCTTCGAATTGGGTTAGCATTCTGATTGCTTCGATTGGGCTCCTGCATAAGGGTTAGCTGAAATGCAAAATGAAAAGGGAGATGGTCGTACCATAATGTGAGATGCGCCAGCAATGTTTTGAGGATCGATATGTTTCAATCATTTGAGAGGAAGATGCAGTACAGTCCTTTATTTCATTTAATCGGGCTTGATTGATGGTGTGGCTCGATTACCCTTTGGCTCTTTTATGGGCGAAGGTGCAAGCACTGGTGCCACTTCGTGCACCGCGAACATTTTCCTTGCCACATGTTGTTCCCCAAAGACGGTTTTAATTCCATCCTTTGTTGGGAATTTCATCATTTGGTGAAGGGTGGATGGTACCGCTCTCATGCATCGTATCCACGGTCTCCAGAATAAGACGTTGTATCTCATGTCTCCTTCATGGAATTCGACATTTTGGGTTGTTTCGATGACAGGGAGAGTAATCTCTCCTTTTGTTTGTTTCGATCGCCGTATTGAATCCGTTAAGTATTCGAGAGGCGGGCACAATTTAGTCTAGTAGTCTAAGCTGCTCTATTACCCTCGACTTGATAATGTTGGTCGAGCTACCTGGATCCACGAGCACATGTTTTATTCTAAATGAATTAACAAGGAAAGAGGTTACCAATGTGTCATTATAAGGTTGGGACGAGGTTTCAGAGTCCTCTTCTCTGAATGTGAGGGCATCTTCGGGTACGTATCCCTGAGTTCACTTTTCTCTAGTGATGGGTATTTTTGTCCTCCTCATCACGGGTTCATGGGGAGTGTCGACGCCACCTAATATCATGTGGACAACATGTCGTGGCTCATTTTCTTCGTTCTTCTCAGCCTCATCTCTTTCTCGAAATTGAATTTTATCCCAATCGCTCAAAAATTCTCGGAGGTGACTTTTATTGAGTAGCCTGGCTATTCCTCTCGGTGTTGGTGGCAGTCTTCGGTTCTATGGCTGTGCGTATTATGATGTTCACATACTAAGTTGTGATTCCTTTGGGAAGGATCCGACTGAATAGGCCTGGGCCATTTGGTGTCCCTAGTTTTGCTGATGGTGAACACGATGTCTGATGTATCGACGCTGAAGTTGTATTTTGATAGGCAAGGTGCCCCTATTGGCCCCATATCCCCGCCTAATCCGGCCTAGTTGATAAGTCTCCGCGGATCCTGTCCTCGATCTATTCTCCGATCATTGCGAGGTGGGTTGTGACTCAGGGCGTTACTCTATCTTCGATGAACGGCTGATACCTCTCTTTGTTCAATTTTGTCTCCTTCGCTAGGAGTCTGCTTGGATATACTGATCCCGAGGGGGCTCCCAACTGGTCATCCTCGACACTTATCTTTGATTGATACTGGTTGTGGACGTCTGACCAGGTTACGGTGGGATACTCGATCAGATTCTCTTTCGGTTGCCTTGAGGCCACTAAGCTTCATTCATTCAGGCCTTGAGTGAAGGCCTGCACCGCCCAGTCGTCGGAGACCGGGGGTAGTTCTATTCATTTCGTTTGGAAGTGAGATACGACTTCTCGTAGCATTTCATTCTCCCTCTGCTTAATCTTGAATACGTCGGACTTCCTTGTTGCTACTTTGATGGCATCAGCGTGTGCCTATGAAGGAGTATGCTAGCTTTTCAAATGAGTCTATAGAGTTGGGAGCTAGGTTTTGATACCACATCATGGCCCCCTCTAGAGTGTTTCTCCGAACTTCTTCAGTAAGACGGTCTTGATCTCATCATCTTTTATGCCGTTGCCCTTTACTGCGCACGTATAGGCAGTGATGTGTTCGTTAGGATTTGAGGTCCCATTGTATTTTAGGAGTTCTGGCATTCTGAACTTCTTTGGAATGGGTTTCGGAACCACTTCCTCTGGTAACGGTCGTTCCACGAACTTCTTCGAATCTACAACTTTCAGGATCGGGTTTGGTCGACCCTGAAGTTATAGGTTTCGACCTTCTTGTCATTGGCTGCTATCATTTTTTCGCCCAACTCGATCCTTTTGGTGAGGTCCTCGAGCATTTATACGATGGCAGGATCGGCTACTGATCCATTATTACTCAATCTTTCTGGTACCTGTTCGGCCACGGGAGTTGCTTCCGGTGTTATTGTGCTGGGAGTCTTAGGGTGGCTTTATAGCTGAGTGATAGCCAGTTGTTATGCCTGCAATATTTCAAAAATAACATGAAGACTAACTTCCCGTTCTTCCCGAGCTGGGGTTTTTTGGGCTTCCTGTTAGTCGCCATGTTTTATGCTTCTGTTGATGTGTGTGGTTTCGTCGACCTGCTGTGCGTCTTGCGAACCCGCATCTACATGAATTGGTCCAGGTGCGTTATCGGGGTTCTGTGGTGGCGCTCCAACGATTGGAATAGCCATACCATTTTCTCCGTGGTTTTTGAGGTTGTCGTTCTCAACTCTGTTTACCGAGCCAGGCCTTTAGACCTGAAATTGAAGATATTGGACAAGAAAAAGTGTGCAAGATAACTTGCGTTGTGTGATGAAACCATCAAGAAAATAATCATTACTATTTTAGCCCCATGGTGAGCGCCAAACTTTTTACCGTGAAAATGGCAATAACAATTAAATTTGTTGATGGGACTCTAAAAATACGTGATCTATTTTTATGCTAGTTGTTAAGCAATTGATGCTAGGTTTGTGAAGAATAAAGAGGTGAAATGCGAGCTAAAATGGAATTATTATTGAACCGAGGGGATAGCTATTCTGTCCTCAAACTGACTGATGAAGGGCCTCGAGGTCGATGCCTGGGATCGGGTTTGAGCTATCGGGGATAATCATGAAAGGGTTAACAGTTAGAATATAATTAAAGGAAGCTCTTTATTGCCAATGACAAGTAATAAGTGAAGAACAAGTATGAAAGTGATAAGTAAGAGCAATAATATCGAGAGAATATGTTAAAGAGAAAAGAGAGGAAGTTGTTATTTATCTTCTGTGGAATAGCTGGAACAATAACAGCCCTTTACAAAATGGCAATGATCCCATTTATATAGGAGGGGGATCCCACCATAGTAAAAAATGCTTTAATTATAAAAGTATGGAGATGTGACGGCTAGACGTGACACCCTGATACAAGTTCAGGGCAGGCCGACTTTGTCAGACTTAGCCGTGTGCCTTGGGAATTCCCCATTTTTACTCTAGCCTCGGTCGATATTCCTTTTAGGCTGGGCCTCGACATGATTCAAGGGAGGGAACTCGGTCGCATCCTCGAGGCCTCGAGATGTTCTTCTGAAATGAACTAATAGCAAGAAATCGAACCCTCTGATTTCGCCGGGTACATACAACATTAAGGCTGTACAAAGATTAACAGGGTGGATAGCTGCCTTAGGCTGGTTCATCTTGAGGTCTTCAGATCTAAGTCACAAGTTCTTCTCACTACTCAAAAAGAAGAACAATTTCGCTTGGACCCCGGAATGCCAATATGTGTTAGAAGAGTTAAAGAGGTATCTTTCGAGCCCACTGTTGCTTCATACTCCGAAAGCGGATGAGCAACTCTACTTGTATTTGGGAATCTATGAAGTCATGGTAAGTGGTGTCCTAGTTTGAGAAGAACAAGGTACAAAATTTCCTATTGAGTATGTTAGTCAAACTCTAGGTGAAGCCGAGACCCGGTACCCATACTTAGAAAAACTAGCGCTTGCTCTAATAAGCGCCTCTAGGAATTGAAAACCCTATTTTCAGTGCCACCCAATTTGTGTGGTGACCACTTACCCACTTTGTAATGTTCTGCACAAACCCAAACTCTCGGGCCAATTGGCTAAATGGTCCATCGAAATCAGTGGGTATGATATCAAGTATCAACCCTGAACGATAATCAAGTCTCAAATCTTGGCAGACTTTGTGAATGACTTCACGCCATCCCTCATACCCGAGGTTGAAAATGAGTTTTTGTTAAAAATGGGTACATCTTCGAGGGTTTGGACCATTTTCATGGATAGTTCTTCAAATGTGAAAGGTCCCGGGCTAGGAATCATTTTGAAGTCGCCCACATGAAATACAATTAGACAATGTATCAAAACCCCTAAGTTGACTAACAATAAGGCCAGGTATGAGGCCATGATTCTAGGTTTCGAGCTGGCTAAGAGCTTGGGAGCAGAAGCCATCAAGGCTAAGTGTGACTCTGTACTTTTGGTTAACCAAGTCAATAGGACCTTCAAGGTTCGAGAAGATCCAATGCAAAGGTACTTAGACAAGCTGCAGGTAACCCTACACCGGTTTAAAGAATGGACCCTATATCATGTACCTCGAGAACAAAATAGTGAAGCCGATGCCCTTGCAAATATGGGGTCATCGGTCGAAGACGACGAAATTAGCTTGGGGACTATAGTACAACTTTCAAAGTCAGTATTCAAAAAAGTCCATGCCAAATTAAACTCTACAAGCTTAACTTGGGATTGGAGGAATAAATATATCGAGTATCTAAAAAATGGGAAGATCCCATCGGACACTAAGAAACGAGAACCCTGCAAACAAAGGCTACACTATTCACATTGGCCAAAAATGGAACATTATACAGAAGGATGCTCGATGGACCATTGGCAATATGTTTGGTTCCGGGAGACACTGACTACGTCCTACAAGAAATTCATGAGGTTACTTGCGGGTACCATTACAATGCCGAATTGGTTCACAAATCATCAGAGTGGGATATTATTGGGACAATATGGAAAAAGATACTAAGGAGTTCGTTCGAAAATGTGAGAAATGCCAAAAGCATGCACCGATGATCCACCAGCTCGGAGAGCAACTTCATTTAGTCCTATCACTATGGTCGTTCATGAAATGGGGAATGGATATCGTCAGCCCTCTGCCATCGGCCCCAGGTAAAACTAAATTCATTTATTTATGACTGACTATTTCTCTAAGTTGGTTGAAGCACATGCTTTCGAGAAAGTCAGAGAAAAGACTTCATAGACTTCATTTGGGAACATATCATATGCTGATTTGAGATACCCGCCGAGATCGTATGCGACAATGGAGAACAATTCATCGGCAGAAAAATAGCAAAGTTCCTCGAAGATCATAAAATAAAAAGGATCTTGTCGATGCCATATCATCCTAGTGGGAACAGACAGTCGTAATCGACAAACAAGACCATTATTCAGAATCTAAAGAAGAGATTGAACGACGCTAATAGAAAATGGAAAGAATTTTTCCCTGAAGTCCTTTGGGTATATCAAACAACTTCAAAATCCAATACGGGGGCAGAACCGTTCTCCTTAGTATATGGTGCCAAAGCACTAGTTCCGGTCAAAGTCGGGGAACCTAGTGTCAAGTTTCTGTACACAACAGAGGAGTCAAATCACGAGGATATGTATACAAGCCTCAAATTTCTAGATGAAAAATGGGAAGCCGTCCTTGTTTGAATGACCGCTCAGAAACAGGGAATCGAGATATATTACAATCTAAGAGCCAATCTTCGACACTTCAAAATTTGGGATTTAGCTATGTGAAAAATCACCATTAACACTCAAGACCCAAGTGAAGAAAATCTCGGTCCAAACTGGGAGGAACCATTGAAATAAGTGTTTTTACTTACCAGATATTCCATGCCTTAGTGAAATTTCTACTTTACAATTTCATACTTATGATCTATTGCGAAAACTGGCTCAAGCGTCGATCGCAACTAAATCTCGAATAATCAACCCCATACTCGGGAACTTCCATCCAGAAATAGACATGCTTGAATTATTAAACTTCAATATTATAAGACCTTAAAAAGGAAACCCTTGTCTTTACGAGCCACGACCATCCCACTCGGGGACTGACGCTTCAAACAAGTTTGAAGTAAGCCTAATGGGAAAGTCTCAAGTTAAAGGCTACAGCCAAACTAATATTGTTTTGAGACGTCCGAATTCCGTAATAAAACAGGCCTTCCAATATTTTCATAAAACCGTTTAAAAAAGGCTACCCTCGGCAAAGTTACAAAGGGTTTCGATAACATTAACTCTAAAAAATCTTAAGGGGTACCAAATTGTTCGAACTCCTGAACAAGCTTATGTTAAGGCATAAAAAAGTAAAGGGTTTGTTAATACTAACCCTCAAAAACCCTAATGGGTACATATTTATCTCGTTCTAAGTCATACCAAATTTTTATATGATTAAACTTTTTAAAGACAAAAAGGGAAAAAGCCACTCTTCTTAGGCCATATAGGTCAAACTCCAGAGCCTAAGGGCCATTTTTTAGTTTCAAAAATCATCCTCACTCAACTAAAACACAAGGGTCGACCAACTTCAAGTTCGGGTAAATACTCACTCGATCATAAAAACAACACTAGTCCGATTTCGATCGAATTGCACAAGACTCATACTTACAAAAATTTTCAAGACATGGTCAAAACGAAATTTGTACGGGGTAGAAATTGAAATGAAGAAAAATTCAAAAAGAGAAAAAGATCTTTTACATATGAAAATATTTACATGTATTGGTTAGGATCCTACACAAAAAATTCAAAGAAGAAAATATTCTAAATGTCTAATCCTGCCCTGGAGCCTCATCTTCATCTTCTCTGCCCTCAGAACTACTCATGCTCCCAGAATAATCATCATCGGAAAAGAGCAATTCTTTAGATTCAGCCACAAGCTCTTTTGCACTCTTGACCTCGATTGCAAGGTCAAAAACATGAGTATGAATCTCATCAAGAGTCTCTCCTTGAGACTAGCACTTGGCATGCTCGGCAACGTAGAATGTTCAAGCCCGAGCAACATCAGAAATTTCTTTTGCTCGAGCTTGAGCGGCCTTGGCATCGAATCAGTAGACAACCATGATCGGCTCAGAATTTGCTTTAGCCGTCTCAACCTCGGATTTAGCTTTTGCTAGTTTGATGACCACCCGATCCATGAGCTCCTCTATATTCTTGGCCTGAGCTAAGATTTCCACCTTCATGCTTTGGAGCTAATGTTCGGCCGATGATAGTTGGGCTCGAGCAGTCTCTTTCTCTGAGGAAAGGCGATCCATGGTTTGTTTCCACCCTAAAGTATCCACCCTCATATTGGCCTCTTCACTGAGCTGTTCAATCTTTTTGGCCTTTTGCTAAACCTGTAGGATCGAAGTATTAGTCATCATCCCTGAACTGATACATCATAATTCTAAAAAAAAATCATTATCTATTCGATCAAGTCGGTTTGCTCTTTATGGGCTGTGGCCAACTCAACTCGGAGGACATTGATCTCCTCTTCTTTTTGCCCACTGTGAAGTTTGAGGGCATCTTTCTCCTCAGTGAGCCTTTTAAGATCGGCCTCACACCAGTTCAGCTATGCCCTAGATTTAGAAAATGCTTCCCAATGAAGCGTTAAGGGCTATGAAGAAAGAATTAAAATCAAGCAAAAGGAAATAAAGGCAAAAGTAAGGCTTACTTGACTCAGGATTCGATGAGCCTCATCGAAGATACTAGATGCATCATCTAGATTGGAAGAAGCTTTTACTCTCGTGAAGCTACCGTGAAAAATGTGCTCCCCTTCATGGGACATTCCCACATCGAGGGTCTCCATGGCCTGGGCCTCCTAAATTTGCCCCTTGAAAAATGTGGGAAGGGATGGCGAATCGTCCATATTTGTTTCCCCAAGCAAGTCACTTGGGCCATTCTTTTCGTTTCGAACGACCATGAATCGGCCCCTTCAAGAAAATTCGTCAATTGCTCATCACGACGGGAGACATCTTCAGCCTCCTAGGATTCAGGGATTTTGCCGGACCACCCTCCGAGATTTCTTCGGTCTGAGGCTGAACCTTTTAGATCATCACCGGCTCATAGGACTTTGGGCCCTCAACGCCCCTTTTCGTTCGAGCTACTATCTCGAAGACATCATCTTCATCTTCATCTTCTTCTTCCTTTAGAGGCTGAGCAACATCAACAAACAGGGCGGCGGTGTCCTTTTTCGACCTGCGAGCCTTGCTCTTCATGGGCTTTGGAGTATCAAAGGGCGAGAACCTTTTCCTCATCTTATCCTTCACCGACTTCGGGGCCTCATAAAGGCAATGTCTCGGAGATCTATATGAAAGGAAATCAGGTAAATACGAAAATAATATTTCAATGAAGAGCATCAAATACGTGCCATGATTTTTGTCCTCCCATCGACCCTTTGCCAAATCGCGCCATGAGAGCTCAGCATATGAAACGGTCAAGTCTAGTTTCTGAACCCATCTCTTGTGGTTCGGAATTGCACCAGGAACCCAAGAAGCTGCTACAACACAGGAAAGTATGTCAATGAAAAAAGACAAAAGAAACAAACAATAAACATAAGCTATAGGTGGGTTTTGTACTTACGCTTCATGTTCCATTTCTCGGGAATGGCATCTTCTCTATCGGAATTATGTTGGAAGTCCTCACTCGAATGAACCGGCCCATCTATCCACGATCATTGTCCTCGTCTATGCTCGAGAATAGCACCTTGGTAGCCCGACATTAAAGCCTTATCAACCTAGCTCGATAGAGACAGGGTGGACATTCTAATGAGATGGTCAAGGGTGAAAAGCATCCCTTAGACCTTGGTCAAGAAGAATCGGAGCAGAACGACTATCCACCAAAAGAAGGGACGGATTTGACCTAGGGTTATTTGGTATTGGCGACAAAAGTCGACAATGAAGGGATCAACGAGGCCCAGCGTGAAATGGTAAGTGTAAGCACTTAGGAACCCTTTCATATTCCCAATGGTAATCGTTCTTCACCTGCTCGAGGTTGCCCTCATTTACCAAGCATATATATCTCGACATTGGCTCATATCGGCCAGGGACCGACGAAGTTTTCTCAACTTTGAAGTTGGAAGTAAGATCACACCCCTTAGGAACTCACTCCTCAAGGATATTTACTTTTGAGGAATAGTTTTTGATGTTTTTTCCATTTTTATATGGGTTTAGAGAAAGAAGAAGATAAGATTTGTTGTTTTGAGAGAAACTTGACAGCGGGATTTGAAGAATTTGCAGAATTGAAAAACATGGAAGAAGTAAAGCGCTTTGAAGATTAAGAGAAGTTTGAAAGTAAAATTTGAAAAATTATGAGGAAGACCTATTTATAATTATCGCTATGACAATTCAAATACACTGGTGGCCGACCACCAATTGACGCTCATTAATGATTTTCGGAACTGTATTGACGGGACACTTAAGATGCTTCCATCGCTTACATTACGAGGGTGACGTCATAATCGATTAAGGCAAGAAATCTAAGTCTCAATTCACTTCTTATCATTACACTCCAAGAAACGAGGAGACTATCTGTATACTATTAAAATTGGTCCTACTCGATTTTGATATTTAATCGAAACCAGGGAATTGTTTCAAGGGTTAGCCTCGAAGTGGAGCAGATCAAAGTGACGAAGTCAAGGTACTATGTTCGAGAATTGAAGTGCCTACCGAGATCAATGCAACAGTGATCGAGGTCAAACAGGGAAGACTCCGAGCGAAGCACAATAACGGGAAAGCGAGATATCTGTGATTGGTCGAAGATCACGACGGGAATCTCGAAACAGATCAAATCAAAGGCGGTTAATTACTTAATCATGAGATTTCCTTCTGTAATTAGAGTTATACATTAATTAGGATTCCTCTACAATATAAAGAGAAGTTCCCATCATTGGTAGACACCATACATTCACATAGATAAAAGAAATACAATATTCTCTCGTTAATCTACATTCTCTTGTTTATTAGCTTGCTGCATTTTAATTGTTCTTACATAACTAGCTCGGAGGCATTTAAGCTCGAGGGGTCCATCCAAAATACTGGTTTTGCTTTATATTATTGTCAGTTTCTATTATTACTCTTTAAATTTGTTAATTGATACTAGGTGAAATCATGTATCCTTAAAGCCACATTATAAGTCTAATTGTTATCCAATTTTTAGGGAAAACAAGTGAGTTTCTATGTAAAGCAGGTGTTACCGAGTATAATATGTGTGTGTATTTTATTGTTAATTAAAGCCTTTTTCATTTTTTTCTTAAAAAAAATTCTGAGAAAATAAACGTGAATATAAAATTAGATTCATGTGATGATAGGCTATAATTCTGTATTTTAGTCGTTTATCGCACTCCAATTTACTGCCCTTGTAACGACCCAGCCGTTCATTTCATGAGTTATCGCTATGTTTTCCCAATTTCTACTTCTTATTGCCTTGTTAAGCTGTATTTTGTATTATCAGGTTAGTTGGCTTGGGTTCAAAGAGGTTTTGGTAAGGTTTGAGACACTTAGTCTCTTTTGCGGAAGCTAAAGTTTGAAAAGTCAATCGGATGTTCACTTATATGTTAAAGGGCTCGGATGTGAGTTCAGATGGTTTGGATAGCTTTGGGAGGTGTTTTGGGACATATGAGCATGATCAAAATATATTTTGGAGGTCCGGAGTAGATATAGGCTTGAATTGACGAAATTGGAATATTGGTGTTTCCCGGTTGATAGGCGAGATTTTGATATAGGGGTTGGAATGAAATTTCGGGAGTTGCAGTAGTGTTTACCGTGAAAATGGTAATAACAATTAAATTTGTTGCTGGGACTCTAAAAATACATGATCTACTTTTATGCTAGTTGTTTAAGCAGTTGATGCTAGATATGTGAAGATGAAATGCGAGCTAAAACAACATTACAATCAAACCGACGAGTTAGCTATCCAGGCCTCGGACTAATCGATGAAGGGCCTCAACGTCGATGCCTTGGCTCGGACTTGAGCTATCGGGGGTAACCGGGAAGGGACTATTAGTTATAGTATAATTAAAGAGGGCTCTTTATGGCCGATATCAAGCAATAAATGAAGAACAAGTGCGAAAGCAATAAATGAAAGTGGTAGTCTCGAGCAAGCAAGTTAGAGACAAAAGAGAGAGAGTTGTTATTAATCTTGTGTAGAATGGTTGGAGCAATAGGATTTACAAAGTTCCAAGGATCCCTCTTATATAGGAGGGGATATCCAAACATGGTACAAGAGTGCATTAATTATAAAGGTATGGAGATGGGACGGCCAGACACGATACCAGACTCTGCCAGTGCTATCTGTTCATCTTGGGTCCCTTCTCCCATATTATTTCCGTTAGTACGCAATGCCCCCTGGGGCCAGTACCCAACGATTCCGGAGGGTGGGTTTCAACCTCGGTTTCGAGCCTCGAGAAGCATGCCCGTGAGGGGACCTAATGACGGGGAAATCGGGCCCCCGGTTTTACCGCATACAGATAGTCTACGCGTTTCTTAGATTGAAAGCGGTAAGAAATGATAAGAAACGACCTTGAATTTCTTCCTCATTCGATATTCTTGCAATCGGCGATGGCTATGAGGTGCCAAGATACAACACGCATGCTGCTCCTGTAGGTTCCCGCTTTTACTATGGCAGTTGGCTGCCTCTTGGCCTCCTTCAATGCTCACACGGTGCTTTATGAAAAACTCCCCTTCTTCCTTTCTATAACGCATTGCGTGCTCAAATCCAAAATTAGGTTCGCTCTTTCTTTTCTCTCGTTCTCACTCAGGAATGCAACTCGTTTTCATCTTTCAGAATCTTCTAGGAATGGCAAAAATTTCCACCTATACTTCCCAGGAGGTTGCGGGCTCATCCTCTTCGCTTCTTTCTCAAGGTGAAGTGGCTACACCTCCTCATGTTGAGGAATGCGTCCCAAGATATTTTGCAATGACTTCTGATTTCAACGTGAGAGGCCTTCCTAGAAGCTAGATCATCGCGAGCCCGTGACTCGATATATCAACTCAGTAATAGACATCGAGAGAGTGAGGGCTGATTGCCGCTGGGGGATACCGTGCTTGTGGAGATTCTTGCTCGGGAAGAAGATATTACGGCTTGTAAAGCCGGCTTTCTGAGTGTGTACACCCATCCATTCACCTTGGGGCCGGTGGGCCAATCCTCACCCCCGATCGAACCCGTGATTCTCGACTTCTGTCGACGTTATCAGGTAACTCTGGGTCAAATTCATCCTTTGTTCTGGAGCGTTGTTTATATGATCAGTCATTACTCAAACATGATAGAGGAGATGCCCTTCACCCTCAACAACTTGATTCTGATGTACAGTCCTCGTGTCACGACCCAAAATCCACTAGGGGTCGTGATGGCGTCGGACACCGCTGTTAGGCAAGCCAACCAAATTACTCAATTAACTTCTGATTTTAGATATTTCCGAAATAACTTCTTTTATAAGTTTAAACAATACATAGTAAATTCCTTTGAATAAATAATGAAAAAAAACTTTTAAAATTTCTGAATAAACCCATAGACATCCCAGAACCTGGTGTCACAAGTGCATAAGCAATTTCTAAGAAATAATGTAATACAACAACCGTCCGTAATACAATATTGGACTGAAAATAAATACAGTAATCTGAAAGAGACTCTGCTGGCTGCGGGTCGTCTCGAGAAGTGCCGCTCACCTAAGTCTCCGTATCTACCATGTTGTCACGCCCCGTAGACCAATAGAGACTCATGCATGTGCAACAAAAATGCACAGAAGTGTAGTATGAGTAGAAAAACAACGTGTACTTAATGAGTATCCCGTCTAATCTTGAAGTAGTAGAGACGAGAGGTCGACTTTGACACTTACAAGTTGTTTGATAACAATATAGTGAAAATGTGAGGAAATCATAGATTTTTATGAAACAATTATAAACTCGTAAAACCAGATAGTAGGTAAACAACATCTCAAATAAGTGTGGATTTCCACAATTTACTTTTCATTATGCTTATCAACTACATCTGGCCAGGGAAGGCAAATATTATCGCGTAATATTCTAAGGAAGCAATACAGGCATGCGCATCTCATGCCGAGGTCGTACGGCCCGATCCAACAATATTTAAATTGTCACTGCCGAGGGTCGAACGACACGAACCATAGATACATATATTTAATCTACCGAGGCGTTCGGCCTGTTCCAAATAACATACCCATGGTGGCGTGCCATCCAATCCACACAGGCAGTCAATTAAGAAGTCAACATGGAATAATTTTCCAAAGAAAAGCCAATTCTCTTTTAACAATTTAAGAATATGAAGTTTAAATATTTTTTTGAAATTCATTTACTAATTCGATGTGATTTAAGCAATTCAAATTGTCAATAAGATTACAAATAGTCCAAGTATAGCATGCTTTTGGGTCCTAGACTACCCGGATATAAATATAATAGTAGGTACGCATGGACTCTCGTCACCTCGTGCATACTTATCCCCCAAAAATAGAAGCACATAACCAATTATATCTCTTATAGGGACAATTCCCTCTTACAAGGTTAGAAAGGAGACTCAGCTCGCTCTGAAGATCCATAACCAACATCCACGCCCTTCTGAAGACTTAAATTGATGCACAACGCTCCAAAACAAGCTAATAATTATGCAAAATCCATTAATATATGTTCAAGTACTCATAATAATCCAATTTATAGCAATTCCTAACCACAATGGAAAAGTTAACAAAATTGCCCCCTAGACCACGTGCCCGGATTCCGAAATATTTTGAAGATAAACTTTACCCATGAACCCACGAACTCAAATATATGATTTTGTCTTAATTCCATACCCAAAATCGTGGTCAAATCCCAAGAATATAAATTTTCTAGGTCTTCCTCAAACCCCCCAAATTTCTACCCCTTTACATGCTAAAATCCATACAAAATCGATATATTTAACTCAATATAGGCGGGGTTAGCATACCTTATCGTTGATGATGAAAATCCCCTCTTGAAGCTCTCCAAAATCCTCCATACCAAATGAATAATGGGAGAAAAATGACCATCTCCCGACTTGTAAAAGAACTCACTGCCTCCAGCACTTCCCCATCTGACGTAAGGGGACCGCGTATGCGGTCCTGCATCTGCGAGAATATGACCGCATCTGCGAAGTAGGGAGAGAAGGCTGGGACCGCTTCTACGGTTTGGGGGCTGCATTTGCAGAGCTTCATCTGCGGCTTGGGAGCCGCTTCTGCGGTTCCTAGCCTGGCTTACTTGGGCCGCTTCTGCAATGCAAGGACCGCTTCTGTGGTCTCGCACTTGCGGTCCACCAACCGCAGGTGGGGTTATGACAGAAGCAACAACCTCAGCCTTCCAAAAATTCCATTTTTGATTCGTTAACCACCCGGAATGCACCCGAGGCCCCCGGGACCCCAACCAATCATACCAACAAGTCCCAAAACACATTACGGACTTGCTCGAGACCTCAAATCATATCACACCACACTGAAACCACGAATCGACCTCCAATCCAAGCTTTATGAACTTTAGAATTTCAAACTTCTACATTCGATGTTCAAATCTATCAAATCACGTCAGATTGACCTCAAATTTTGGACACAAGTCATATTTGCCATTACAGACCTACTCCAACTTCCGAAATCGAAATCTGCCCCCAATATCAAAAAGTCCACTTCCCGTCAAACTTCTCAAAAACCTTCAAGTTTCTATCTTTAGCCAAATGGCTCCAAAATAGCCCACGGACCTCCGAATTCACTTTCGATCGCGCTCCCAACACCAGAATCATCATACAGAGCTATTCACAGACTCGGAATACCAAACGGACATTGATAATACTAAAATTCACTTCAACCCAAACTTAGGATTTTCATATAAATGCTAACTTCCACAATAGGCACCAAAACGTTCCCGGTTCTTCCAAAACCCGATTCGGACATACGCCCTAGTCCGAAATCATCATACAAATCTGCTAGAACCTTCGAATCCCGATTTTGAGGTTGTTTACTCAAAAATCCAATCTCAGCTAATTCTTTCAACTTCACTCTTCCGAAATGAGAATTCTCTTTCCAAATCAACTCCGAATTTCCCGAAATTCCATTCCAACCATGCGTACAAGTCATAATACCCGAAGTGAAGCTGCTCATGGCCTCAAACTACTGAACGACGTGCTATAGCTCTAAACGACTGGTCGGGTCATTACATTCTCTATCACTTAAACATATGTTCGTCCTCGAACGTGCTAAGAACTGCAGTGGGGTTGTTCGAAATCACTATTTAACACCTCGAGCACCTACCCGTGCCATCACCACTCGGCTGGGCATTTTATCTTGATCAACCTGAGAATATCCTTTTTCACTTAAGCAAATAAGCCTTAGAGCCCAATTCCAACATCCGAAATTCTCCGCTAGGCCTGTTTCCAACATACGAACACTGTATCAATTACCACACGACGCACCAGAACATGACTGCATACCTTAGCTGAATTCACACTTGCACCACTTTACCCACAGGGCCACAATAACATTCTCTGATCAATTTAGTCGAAATTCCATGATTTTGATGCTGTGATTGCACCTCATGACATACATAGGTCTAGCTCTAACTCTCACAATACCGCCACGATGAAAGAGATGTGTAGAGATTCGTAACCAACTGCTGAATCAATAAATCATTGGGTCTATACTTCTGATAAGAACCATCACCTCATTCTAAACCAAACAATGGCTTTAGCTCCTTAATATACTTTATACAATCAGATTGCACTGATCCTGAGGTAAAGGATCTCGTCCCACTCAGTACGAACTACTCAGGCAATAAGCCACCCTGACTTGGCCAAAAGTCTCATATTATGCTATAATGTGCCAATAGGCTACCATTCCGAACGCGATACAAAGGAAAACAAACTTTGAAAAGGAAATTCAATTACCCTGCTTGCATATCATGCATGCGACGCGATCAACATAATTAAACAAACAGTCTGCTCACGAATCATACATGCGACATGGGCACACAGCTAAGATGAGTTTTCCTTAGAAAGATAGGAAAAAAAACACATAAAAACAGATATAGGAACCTATACTCACCATCACACTATTGCGGCGTGCAACCCGATCCAAATAACATACCCATAGAGGCGTGGCACTCGATCCGCATATAAAATTCACAAAGGAGTTACACACCGAGCTAGATTGCTCGTTACAACAAAATACCGAATATTGGTCACAAGCACACTAAGTGCATAATACCATCCCTGGGGAGACATATAGCGCCATAGGCTACAAAAATCAAGCACAACTGAGGTGCGACATATGATCTAAATCTCGAGAGCCATCTTGCTCATATAACATCATTTCTATGCGGAACCTCAACACATAAGAAATTCACCAAGATGTCTCACGACTCACACGGCGCAATAGTACCCCCAACTGCTCTTCCATAAGGAGTGCATAGCTGAAATGAACATATCTGGCCTGATATAGAGCCCCTATCACATTTAGATCCATCCACAGACCTCAAGCTGATTCTGATCACACCGAACTAGTATAATAACCTTTCAAAGGTCCATAATATCTCTTCCCCTTTTACTCATAACACCCGAGAGCTACCATCATGGCCGGAGTAATCATCCACATTCCACAACTTAGTAAGCCAGGTGCCCTCCAAACATCAATTCTCAAATTGACGATATCACCACAATCTTCATACTTGGTTTAAATCTTTAATCAATCAAGTGACTACATGCCACATTTATGCAGTCTTCCTATGGGAGACGCTCCCAGAACCTACCATAACAAATAATAGGTCTATACATCCAAACCACCAGCCGCACTAACGTTGAAAAGCGATCAAGAATCCTGAACCAGGATGCAAAGCCTTTTTCCCAAAACACCGATCTCAGGTGACGCTGAAGACATTACTAACTTACCTTAAACATCAAAACTCCCTTCTTGCTCATCTGAGCTTGTGATATCCTTGTCAACCCTGAGCTACAACCTTGATCCTCACTTAAAATTTATATGCCACCCACTGCACCTAACAAGCCAACATACAATAGTACAAGAATTTCATCATAACTCCCGAACCACTTTTAGGGTAAACACTTCATCACCTAGAAACTTTCCACTTAACTCACTTCCGGAGAACCATAGCAACACACAGGTGAATTCTCATAACTGTAAAATATACAAATCTTTAGGTAGTGGTCTAAGCCACCATAGCCCTTCCGGGATTCGCCTACACATGACAGATCATAACAATA
The DNA here is from genome assembly GCF_000715075.1 of Nicotiana tabacum. Classification (NCBI taxonomy): domain Eukaryota; kingdom Viridiplantae; phylum Streptophyta; class Magnoliopsida; order Solanales; family Solanaceae; genus Nicotiana; species Nicotiana tabacum. The sequence goes on along the minus strand of NC_134084.1, from coordinate 136,090,122 downwards.
GAATACTTCTAAATAACATCAATTACAGCGGCCGTCAAGCCTCACATGTACCGTCACATATCATTTGCATAACTTGATCACACTGAAGGAACTCATCACTACCGCCAATATGCCAATTATACTATGGCTAGCCAATCTATCCTCTTTCAATTTACCTTGATTGCCTTAGAAATGATAATAACTCCATTCCACACAAAACACACTCCATCCGCACTCTCTCCCCGAATGACCTTGAACCACGAGATCATGCTGTCTCAAATCCCACAAATCATTTCATACCTCCCACATGCTACGTCGCAAGTCAAAACATCATAGAACATTTTGGGCCTCTTATAATAGGATGCTACAAAAGCTTTATTCTTAACCGTACCTATAGGCTCGAAATCATTAGGCTCCACACTTTACCCCTTTGAATCCACTAGGACCATTGCTGAGAGTCACTCACTCTGACTTGGCCCGGAATATAATCAACTACATGAATCTTCTAGAACATGAACACCTTCTCCACGAAACACCCAGAATCACTTCCCTTGGAACCCACATCTATACAAAGCACAAATCCTGAATCCTTCCCCCAAGTCTGATCACGAGCCAACAAGTCCAACCAAGGCACACCTTTAACAATTTCCTGCTCAAACTACCACTTATGGTCTTTTCCCGTAGCTTAAATAACGCATAAACATGCTAATAATCGGGAACCTCGCAAGTAGTTAACCATGCAACCCAATCATAGGCGGTGGGACTCTCCCACTTAGTTCGAAGCCATAATTACATAACTCTGGAATTCACCTGGATTCTTAATCTCTTATTGACATAACCACCAAAATTCTCAGAATCTTTCTATAAAACCCCTTTTTATACTCTGAATCATCGACCACATTTGCACGACCGATCTCTTCACTGAATAACCAACAAAATTCTTCGCAGAAGACTCGCCAATCACGCGACCGCTAACCTGCTCACAGGGAATAACCCACTTCTGGAAATCAATTCCCAACATCTTCCAATGCTGCTACACGGGGTACAATCACTATGACATCAATAACCAATCTTGAGCCCGAGCTCACTCTCTAGCTGTACAAGTCCATTCACCCATCTTGGGCATCAATTAACTGTGCGCCAACATCCTTCTAATTCAAAGTTATGTTGTATCCTTCTTCATTTCAAGTAACTCCTTCCCGCTATATCAAATCTCCTGCCGCATAATGGCCCATACCTCAAATTAAATCCATAGACCCCAAATCACCAATCACTAAAATTCCCAAGTCATTCCAAGCTCTCCTTAAGGTTAATAGTCATTCTACCGCAATGCCCATATGCAACTCTGCCACTCTCCCACTTTGGCGGAACTCATCCCTTTAATCGACTACTCGACCTTTGCTTCTTATAACTGGTCTTCTAGAAATTTTAACCACCGCCTGATACTCCCACATGTCCTTTCTCATCATTCACTGCTCAGTTGTTGCCTTAAGTAAAATCTATCTTCGCAACACTTGAACCCTCAAATCGCTACTAACCTTAAAATTTTCCGAAGAAAATCTTTCTCGAGCAGTTAATATTTGAAACACCGATTCAATCCTGAACCACCATACCCCGCGATCTCTGACAGTCATTTCTCCCATATTATTTCATAATATCTTACCTCAAGGCGAATTGCAGAAGACCATAACACCAGCAAACGTAACATATACCAGTGAGGACGACGACACTACATCGCATATGAACATTCCACCATGCTTGAAAATACCAAGTCTTGTTACCCATAAACTAAACCAAACACTCTCAACCCGATTGCCTTTCCCCTGCCGGGAATAAAATACCGAATCTCTAGATCATTCATTAAGTAAACCTCCCTTCAAGTCATTCATTGCTCTGACACGTAGGCGAACATCCTACCATCACATCAATACTGTGGAACATTCGTTCATAAGCATCATGGTAACTTGTGCCTAGCCTCAGAGCTCTCAGAAGTACTACTACTAGGCTGAAGCAATAGACTACCCTTCCACAAGGTGACGATAATAGTCCAATCAACTATACCGGGAGAAACATCTCGCACCCCATCTGAAGTACCATTACGATTCTTCAATTTTCAATTTATAACAAGCGCTTTGCGTCGCATAAAATGGAGTAGGAAAGAAATAAAGGCATAAGCCTCAAAGGAATCAAATCGCACGATGAGGAATCAAGAAGGGAAGTACTCATAATAGCCCTACAGCCTCCCGAAGATAAGCACAAACGTCTCCGTACCGATCTGCGAAACTCTACTAGACTCGTTCATGACTCGTGAGACCTAAGGGAATCTAGTGCTCTGATACCATGTTGTTACGACCCAAAATCCACTAAGGGTCGTGATGGCGCCGAACACCGCTGTCAGTCAAGCCAACCAAAATACTCATAGTAAATTCCTCTGAATAAATAATGAAACATTTATAAACTTTTAAAATTTCTGAATAAACCCATAGACATCCCAGAACCGGGTGTCACAAGTGCGTGAGCAATTTCTAAGAAATAATGTAATACAACAACCGTCCGTAATACAATATTGGATAGAAAATAAATATAGTAATCTGAAAGAGACTCTGCTGGTTGCGGGTCATCTCGAGAAGTGCAGCTCACCTAAGTCTCCGTATCAACCATGTTGTCACGCCCCGTAGACTAATAGAAATGCATGCCTGTGTAACAAAAATGCACAGAAGTGTAGTGTGAGTAGGAAAACAATGTGTACTCAATGAGTATCCCGTCTAATCACGAAGAAGTAGAGACGAGAGGTCGACTTTGGCACTTACTAGTGGTCTGATAACAATATAGTGAAAATGTGAGTAAATTAAGGATTTTTATGAAATTATTATAAACTCGTAAAACCAAATAGCAGGTAAACAACATCTCAAACAAGTGTGGATTTCCAAACTTTACTTTTCATTATGCTTATCAACTACATCTGGCCAGGGAAGGCAAATATTATCGCATAACACTCTCAGGCAAGAAATACAGGCATGTGCATCTTATGCCGAGGTCGTACAGCCCGATCCAACAATATTTAAACTGTGCACTGCTTAGGGTCGAATGACACAAACCATAGATGTATTTATTTAATCTACCGAGGCATTCGGCCCATTCCAAATAACATACCCATGGCAGCGTGCTATCCGATCCACACAAACAGTCAATCAAGAAGTCAACATGGAACAATTTTCCAAAGAAAAGCCAATTCTCTTTTAACAATTTAAGAAAATGAAGTTTAAATCCTTTTTAGAAATTCATTTACTAATTTGATGTGATTTAAGCAATTCAAGTTGTCAATAAGATTACAAATAGTCCAAGTATTGCATGCTTTTGGGTCCTAGACTACCTAGACTTAATCGTAATAGTAGCTATAAACGGTCTCTCGTCATCTCGTGCGTACGTAGCCCCCACAAATAGAAGCACATAACCAATTATATCACCTATGAGGAGAATTCCCTCTTACAAGGTTAGAAAGGAGACTCATCTCGCTCCGAAAATCCATAACGGGCATTCCATGCCTTTCCGAAGACATAAATTGATACACAACGCTCCAAAACTAGCCAATAATTATGCAAAATCCATTAATATATGTTCAAGTACTCATAATAATCCAATTTATAGCAATTCCTAACCCAATCGAAAAGATGACAAAATTGCCCTCTGGCCCACGTGCTAGGATTCCGAAATTTATTGAAGATAAACTTTACCCATGAACTCACAAAATTAAATATATAATTTTCTCTTAATTCCATACCAAAAATCATGGTCAAATTCCAAGAATATAAATTTTCTAGGTCTTCCTCAAACCCCCCAAATTTATGCCCCTTTACATGCTAAAATCCATACAAAATCAATATATTTAACTCAATATAGATGGGGTTATCTTACCTTATAGTTGATGATGAAAATCCACTCTTGAAGCTCTCCAAAATCCTCCATACCAAATGAAAAATGGGAGAAAAATGACCATCTCCCGACTTTTAAAAGAACTCATTGCCTCTAGCAATTCTGCATCTGCGGTCAGGGTCCCGCATATGGGGTCCCGCATCTACGAAATGGGGAGAGAAGGCTAGGACCGCTTCAGCAGTTTGGGGGCCGCTTTCTCAATGCAAGGATCGCTTCTGCAGTCTCGCACCTGTGGTCCACCAACCGCAGGTGCGGTTATGACAGAAGCAGCAACCTCAGCCTTCCAAAAATTCCATTTTTGATCCGTTAACCACCCGGAATCCACCCGAGTCCCCTGGGACCCCAACCAATCATACCAACCAGTCCCAAAATACATTACGGACTTGATCGAGACCTCAAATCATATCACAACACGCTAAAACCATGAATCGACCTCCAATCCAAGCTTTATGAACTTTAGAATTTCAAACTTCTACTTTTGATGTTTAAACCTATCAAATCACGTCCGATTGACCTCAAATTTTGGACACAAGTCATATTTGCCATTACGGACCTACTACAACTTCCGGAATCGAAATTTAACCCTGATATCAAAAAGTCCACTTCCGATGAAACTTCTAAAAACCTTCAAGTTTCTATCTTTAGCCAAATGGCTCCAAAATGGCCCACGGGCCTCTGAATTTACTTTCGATCGCGCTCCCAACACCAGAATCACCATACGGAGCTATTACCAGACTCGGAATCCCAAACGGACATTGATAACACTGAAATGCACTTCAACCGAAACATAAGAAATTCATTCAAAATGCTAACTTCCCCAATAGGCGCCAGAACGTTCCCGGTTCTTCCGAAACACGCTCCGAACATACGCCCCAGTCCGAAATCATCATACGAACCTGTTGGTACCTTTGAATCCCGATTATAAGGTCATTTACTCAAAAATCCAATCTTAGCTAATTCTTTCAACTTAAAGCTTTCGAAATTAGAATTCTCTTTCCGAATCAACTCTGAACTGCTCGAAATTAAATTCTGACCATGCATACAAGTCATAATACCTAAAGTGAAGCTGCTCATGGCCTCAAACTGCTAAACGACATGTTAGAGCTCAAAATGAACGGTCGGGTCGTTACACCCCGTCTCCTCCGTGGGGGCTTAAACAAGCTTCACTGTCGAGCCCCGAGGTCCCTTTTTACCTGCGCTGAGGAGCTCGAGAATGAAAGATGGATAAGCCGATTCATCCGAGTGAGGACTTCTAACCTATTTCCGGCTGAAAGATGTTGTTCCATGAGAAGTGGAACGCTGGGCGTAAGTAAATGTGTTGTCGAGTCTTCCTTCGCTTCTTTTTGGCGATATTTATCCAAGCATCTAAATCTATTTTTCTTTCTTTTTTAGCCGTAGAAACCTACCCTGGTGCGGTTGCAGACATCCAAGACTGGGTCGGCTGCTTATACTCGATTTGCCCATATGCCGAATGAGTGTAGCGAGATTTATCCCGAGCTCAGATATATAATTTACCCATGAACTCACGAACTCAAATATATAATTTTCTCTTAATTCCATACCCAAAATCGTGGTCAAATTCAAAGAATATAAATTTTCTAGGTATTCCTCAAGCCCCCAAAATTTCTACCCCTTTACATGCTAAAATCCATACAAAATCAATATATTTAACTCAATATAGATTGGATTAGCTTACCTTATCGTTGATGATGAAAATCCACTCTTGAAGCTCTACAAAATCCTCCATACCAAATGAAAAATGGGAGAAAAATGACCATCTCCTGACTTTTAAAAGAACTCACTGCCTCCAGTACTTCTGTATCTGCGGTCCCACATCTGCGAGAATATCACTGCATTTGCGAAATGGGGAGAGAAGGCTGGGACCGCTTTTGCAGTCTGGGGGACGCATTTGCGGAGCCGCATCTGCGGCTTGGGGGCCGCTTCTGCGGTTCCTGGCCTAGCTTGCTTGGGCCGCTTCTGCAATGCAAGGACCGCTTCTGCGGTCTCGCACTTGCGGTCCACCAACCGCAGGTGCGGTTATGACAGAAGGAGCAACCTCACCCTTCCAAAAATTCCATTTTTGATCTGCTAACCACCCGGAATCCATCCGAGGCCCCCGGGACCCCAACCAATCATACCATCCAGTCCCAAAACACATTACGGACTTGCTAGAGACCTCAAATCATATCACACAATGCTAAAACCACGAATCGACTTCCAATCCAAGCTTTATGAACATTAGAATTTCAAACTTCTACTTTCGATGTTTAAACCTATCAAATCACATCTGATTGACCTCAATTTTTGGACACAAGTCATATTTGCCATTACGGACCTGCTCTAACTTCCGATATTGAAATCTGACCGTGATATCAAAAAGTCCACTTCAGGTCAAACTTCTCAAAAACCTTCAAGTTTCTATCTTTAGCTAAATGACTCCTAAATGGCCCATAGACCTCTGAATGCACTTCCGATCGCGCTCCCAAAACCAGAATCACCATACGGATCTATTCCTAGATGCAGAATCCCAAACGGACATTGATAAAACTAAAATGCACTTCAATCCAAACTTAGGAAATTTATTCAAAATGCTAACTTCCACAATAGGTGCCAAAACGTTCCCAGTTCTTCCAAAACCCGCTATGAACATACGCCCCAGTCTGAAATCATCATACGAACCTGTTGGAACCTTCAAATCCCGATTCTAAGGTTGTTTACTTAAAAATCCAATCTTAGCTAATTCTTTCAACTTAAAATTTCGGAATTGAGAATTTTCTTTCCAAATCAACTCCGAACTTCCCGAAATTCAATTCTGACCATGCATACAAGTCATAATACCTGAAGTGAAGCTGCTCATGGCCTCAAACTGCTGAACAATGTGTTAGAACTCAAAACAACCGGTCGAGTTGTTACACCACATCTCCTTCGTGGGGGCTTAAACAAGCTTCGTAGTCGAGCCTTGAGGTACCTTTTTACCTGCGTCGAAGAGCTGGGGAATGAAGGATGGATAAGCCAATTAATCCGAGTGAGGACTTCTAACCTGATTCCGGCAGAAAGATGTTGTTCCCTAAGAAGTGGAACGTTGGGCGTAAGTCAACGTGTTGTCAGGTCTTCCTTTGCTTCTTTTTGGCAATATTTCTCGAAGCATCTAACTCTATTTTTCTTGCTTTTTTAGTCGTAGCAACCTACCTTGGTGCGGTTTCAGACCTCTAGGACAGGGTTGGCTGCTTATACTCGATTTGCCCATATGCCGAATGAGTGTAGAGAGATTTATCCCGAGCTCAGTGGGAAGGCAAAGATCATGGTAAGCTCTGAACCTTGTTACATCCGCATACATTGATGCAAATCGCTAATAGTAGCGTTCTTCATTCGTTGTGTTTAAATTCTACATTTGTGTAGGTCTGGGGGAAGTCCTTTTGACGAGGGAGGCATCACTCTTTGATAGGGATGCCCTAGTGCCTGGCGAGAAGAAAAGAAGGCAGGGGGTCTGCTGGTCAGGCCTCTTGAGTTCAAGAGGGTTAAGGTAGAATAATGTAAGGGTTACCTGGTATCTTTGACCTCAGATACGGTGGGAAACCCTAAAGCTGAGGTTGAGGGGGAAAGTAACTTCCCAACGGTCATTGAAGAGTGTATAAACACGGCCGATCCTCGGGCCGTTGGGATATAGACTTCCGTACTAGAGCCTAATGCCGTTGTGGCCCATCTTTGCGGTGGGAAGGCAATGGATGGAGTATCGAGAACTACCTCCAAGTTGGAAGGTGGCAAGAATTTTTCCCAATTTGAGGCACCCTTGGTGGGCAGTTCGGAGGGCCCCCACTCTTGGGTCCGGGGTGAACAAGGGACAGAGGCTTTGACTGATCCTGTCAACCATGTGATCATTGTTGATTCCCCTTAGGGAGTGATTACCACCGCATGGAGTGCATGATGCCCCATGTGAAGAACCTTCTGAAGTAGGAGCACTAGTCAAAGGAGGAGATGCGCTTGGTCACCGACCGTTCTCAAGGGAGGTCCCAAGGTTGATGCTTAATTCGTTTTCGGCGATGTTTACCGTAAAAATGGTAACAATAATTAAATTTGTAAATGGGATTCTAAAAATATATGATCTATTCCCAAGCTAGTTGTTAGAGTAGTTGATGCTAATAATATGGAGTTTAACGATGAAATGTAAGCTAAAACGTATAGATAGTCCCCGCGTTTTTCATAATGAAGTGATGGGAAATGATTCTGACACTTGACACCTCGAGCTTCTTAATGCGATGTCATACCGATGATGCGACTCCTAACATGAGTTTTATGATAACCGGGCATCCATGGGCTCATGTATTTTGACCTTACTCAATGTACTCCCAATTCTCTCTTTCCAAGGAAAAGGTACTACCGTCGGTTAGGTTTTCCATGGATGCATTAACTGCGCCCGTCGGTCAATCTTCCAAAGCCTCGACGACCGCATCGTAACCCCTTATAAATGGGGCGCTTTGGCATTGTTTCTCCCATCCTAGTGCCTTTGTCGGTCTGCTTGCCTATTTCTTCTTATCATCTTCCTTCATGCTTGGGGCTCATGGCCTTAAGCCCGCTTGGCGGAGCTTCTTTAGATCGTGTTGCGGCCCTCTGTCGGCGCTTACCCTTGTCGAGCATAATCACACTATCCCGTTACTGTTGTGGTCGTCGACGTACTTGTCTTTGCTGCTGCTGTTGGCCCGAGATGATGATGGACGGGGAGTCGATTTCCTCTTCATGTAGATAGTTGTTCGAATTATGCACCGCTGCTCAAAGGGGGGCTCCGATTATACATCACTGCTCACCTTCATGCCCTAGCTCGATGTGTTACTCTGCTCCGAGTTGGGTGCTTGCATGGCTAGACGTTCCAAGAAGTGGATCCTAATTAGTCGTGCAAGAGAGACCAAGGTTTGTTCGGTCCACTATCTCTTCGAGGTTCCCCTGGCCAAAGAGGGTCTTCGAGCTTCAGAAAGCTATGGCATTTTTTCATCCCTCCCTGTCACTCACCTTGTCCCTTTGGGATATAAATGTGGAAGGTTGGCATGAAACTTCCTAGGATGTGCGTCTGGAGGCACCTATCGCAGACCTTCAAAAACGGATTGGTCTTCGTGCCTTTACTTTATGTGTGCGTGCCTTTGTCTCTTCTTCTATGCGTAGAGATCCTCCGTAGGCTCTTGTAATAGTATGTAATGACCCATCGAGGTCTGTTGTACGTGGATATACATGAATATGAATATAGTCCATTGACTTTTGCTTTCGTCCTTTGCTTTGTTATTGCATGCTCCCATGCCCTTCAAGGCTTTTTGAATGTCTTCCTTTATTGTTGACCACTGACATTTAACTTCAGCATGAGCGCTCTTTTCGATCCTCTGCCGATTGACATAGCTCTCTTTCGAACCCATTGTCGTGCCTCGGACCAATCCTAGATTGATTTGATAGGCCCGGGCTAACGGGGCCCTTCGAGTTGTATGGAGATAATACACCGAATTTTGGGGCTTTCAAGGATGTTATCCTAAATGAAGGTCAGCTTTGGGTATCTGGGGGGCCCTTTTGATCTCGATGTAGATAGCCCCTTTTAAAACGTATAGGATAGACTTCTACTGAGGAGTTTCCTGTATTCGGGCGCTGCCTCAGACCATCGTGTAGCTTTCGTGATCAGAGCTTCATGTGTTTATTTCTTTTTTATTAGAAAGGGAATCATGAGATCAGGTACTGCCCGCGTCAAGTGATGGCGTCGAAAGCTTCCCGAAATCCGACTTCTCTTTGGCAGGGATCCTCGGGGTAGAGCGCTGCCTAGAGATAGGAGATAATATGGTCATTCCTCGAGTCTTGTTTCTCGTCAGAGGACGCTTTCGGGACTGAGTGTCACCCTGTTGATCTGCATCGAGGCTCACTCAGGAAAGGTGAGTCATCACTGCTTCTTGCATATATGTGGGATGACTTCGGTTTCTTCGCAAGATCTCACTATTTTTAGATAGCTGCTCTTCCGCTTTGGCAAAGTGTTGGCACATGAACTTGCTCTGATCTATTAGTTTTATCATAGTCATGGTAACCACTTCGGTGCCAGCCCGGTAGGGAGTGGGAAGTGCCACTCCCGGCATTCAGGAACAACGGGAGTTCGCTCTGAAGACGGCGTCTTTGATAAGAGGGTAACATCCGGAGATAGTGAGAAAATACTGTGGATAGATCGAGGGGATAGCACTATAGGTTCTTCCCCCGGATGAGAGTATTACGGACTCTACTGATGGATTCTCGAGCGTATGCCTATATCCTTTTGTGTTTGGTCCCCTTGATAGAGTTGCGCTTGATTTTTGCTTGATGTATCGGGTTACTTTGCCGCAGATACATCCGTCATTTTGGAAGTTGGTGTTGTTGATGAGGTTCTTTGCGGAGAAGGTTGGGCTTGAATTCATGCTTAACCATTTCGTCAGGCTATACCAGCCCTTTCATCACTAGGGCCTGGTAACCCTGAGGTGCCATTCATCCATGCCTTTGTAGTTGACGATGAAGAGGACGAGGATCGAGAGTGGGTCGGTTGGTTTATCTGGGTCCGGGCGGTCAATATTATCCCCGTGGAGCTTTTGCCATTTCCCGAAGGGTGGAATTATGCACGTGAGTTGAGCGTCTGGTGCTTTTTCAGATTTTGCCTATAGCAAAAATCAGTTGAATAATAGTGTTTTATCCCTTGTTGCTGCAACTTCATGGACGCTGGGCGAAGTCTTTGACCTGCCCAGCTTGGTCCGGAGGCTGGTGACCTATTCGACCAGCGATGAGCGTCGGTGGCGAGCTGTGCTTCGTATTAGATGGGGAGCAAAATACAAATGTATGTGCGCATGCTGACTTTGCTTTGGCCTTCGTATATTTGAGGTAAAATTTTCCCCTATCATTTGTACTAGATCCGCCGCTTGTAGATATCAGGTGGTTCCTTGGGATAAGGCAGTGCTCTTCTAATGGGAAGGAGTTGTCGGCCCTAGAGCCGAGGTATGATGGCGATGAGAGGGATCGAAACCCGCAATGTGATGGAGCTTTTAGTTGTGCTAAACGAGCTCATGTTTTTGAGGAGAAGGGATCATCCGAGTCTACTGCTCCCGGAATGTCAGGCTATACCAGCCCTTTCATCACTAGGTCCAAAGGCTTGCTTAGCTGGCGACAATGGCTCTTACACAGTTTTTAACAATGGGTTTTTTTGTAGGCTTTGTTTTCGCTCGTTAAGGTCTTTTGAAATAGTTTTGCCTGACCCGTCGTCGGTTCTAGAAGAACCTCAATTTCAAGTCAGTATCGGCGATGCTTCGAGCCCCTCGGAAGGTTCATAGCTCGTTTTTGCCTGTTGAGGGAAGCCTGTTTTAATCAGTTCTATCCAAAGTATATTCGAAGTAGTGGCCTGCGACTTTGTTTTGCGACGGTCGGGCATCCCCGAGTCACGTTAATTTAGATGTATCAGTCATTTTGACCATAGTCGTATATATTTGGCCGGAGCCATGTTTAATTTTGAGTAATAGTTAAGGCGTCACACTGAGGGTATGCCCTTTCGGGACTCTTACGAATGCGACGTATAGCCTGAACTTCGAGGTTTTCATGCTTGTTGAGGTCTTACAGTTTATTATGCTTGTTGAGGTCTTACAGTTTTTGTTGTAATGTAGAATAAATCTGGTTAGGCTGAGTTTGCCAGCTAGGGGTATTACAGTTTCGGGTTTTCCAAATCATGCTGATTAATGACAGTCTCTGAGTCACCGAGTTTGTTTAAGCTTGAAAACCGCTTCTCGTGAGCTCGGAGTTGCCTTGTAGGGGCTTTGTGAGCCCGATGTTCTGAACCTTGGGTCGTGCGGGTGTTGAATTGCTGACATTGAGTCTCCGAGTTGTTCGGAATGCATTTGGTGGAGATGATCCCTGTCGGGGGTATATTTGAAATTTCCTTGTTTGGAGAATAAGATGCTGAAAAGATATCCTTTTATTGCTTGGTACAGACATATATTGTTTCATTGTCGTGAGCTCAGCTTGTGTGGGCTTGGCTTCTCGGACCATTCGATCCGGTACATAATTCCCTATTGAGACTTAGTCTACCGTTTCCCGGTACTCTCAAAGGGACGGTGCCTTTAAAAAAAGATCACCCCTCGTTGTTGGACTGTAGAAGAAGGCCAGCGATCTTATTGGATTCCTCTTTTTGGGGTACGCTGCTCTGCTAATAATCTTACTGACGAGGTCCTCTTCGGGGCGAAAGTCCGATTAAAGGGAAAAAGCGCGACGAGCCCTTTTTTAAAGCCTAGGGATCTCCGGGTAGAGTTAGAACTTTTCAATATCCTTGCCAATTGTCTGCATACAGGTTAGTGAAAAAATAACAAGGGAGTAAAGCAGTTCTTCCTCACTGAGGGATGTGTAGGACACATTTTGAGATTTGGTATGTTCCTACTCTTTCGAGGCGTGAGTCTTGATACAGCCCCCGATGTGTCTTGTCAGGCTTGGCCAAAGATGTGGCTTGCTTGCCCTTTGATCCCTATGAGGGTGGGGGCATTGATGCCGGCGACGCACCAAATGGCGAAGAATATCCTCTTGTCGCATATTTCTTTCTGTCAACTTATTTTAGTCCTTCCCTTTGCGAGGGGTTTCATGTTTTTGGCTAAATGGGGCCGACGTTGTCTCCGGGTGGTGTGCCGGTGGTCGTCTAAATAAGACACTCATGCTTTGCGCCCCCTCCGATCGTACAGAGCTCAGCGTCCGGGCCCGAGCTCAGACAGGCTATATCAAGAAAATTGTCGTTGTGGCAATTTATCATTTGAAATTCGCTAGGTATTCAAGATGGGGGGGTGATTTGGTCCGTTAGTTCGGACCGCCCCACTAACTTTGGTCTGACATCGTTGTTGCATGTGACCGAACCACCTAAATTCATGAACACATGTTTTATTCAAAATAGATCAAATGAGGGAGAGGGTTACCAATGCGTCAGTGTGATGCTGAGGCGGAGTCTTGGTGCCCTTTTCCCTAGTTGTAAGAGCGTCCTCCGAAATATTTCCCTAGACCCATTTTTTCCTGACGGTGAACATTTTTATTTCCCAATTTATGAGTCCCCGGAGGGTGTCGTTGCTCCTTCGTTGTTGTGGTAATACGTCATGATTTGTTCGCTTCATCCTTCTGTGGTTTCCCTTCTCCATTGGGGATGGACTCGAGCCTGTCCGTTCGATGGTACTCGTCGAAGATTTTTATTGAGTAGCACAGCTATCGTCCCTCTGAGTTGGTGGCAATTTTTGACTCCATGGCCACGCTAGCCCTACAGTCCATTCTCCAGGTTGTGGTTCCTTTGAAAGGGTCTTGGTCGAATAGGCCTGAGTCGTTCGATGTCCCTGGTTTCGCTTGTGGTGACATGATATTTGGTATAACAATGTTGAAATTGTACTCCGATGAGCGGGGTTCCTCTGGGGATTGTGCCTCATCAGATCCGGTTCCACTGGATGGTTTTCGAGGACGTTGCCCTCGAACTATTTCCCTACCATTATGAGGTAGGTTGCATCTTGTGGCATTCCTCCCATTCGTGGCGCATAGATGGTACCTCCATCTGTTTGGCATTAGTTTCTTTGCTGGGAGCCTGCTTGGGTATCTGATTAAGCTTCGTTTGAAATGACTCAGAGTCATTGGGAATGCTTCATTTAAACTTTGGGCAAGGGCTTGGGTTGCCCAGTCATCCGAAATCGGGAGCGATCTCATTCGTCCTATCAGGGAATGAGGCACCACTCCTTGTAGTATTTCATTCTCTCTTTTTTCGGCCTCCGATATGCCGGGCTTTTCCGTTGCTGCTTCGATGGCGTCAGCATGTGCTTCTTCGAAGGAATTTGCTAGCGCGGTAAGTGAGTTCATGAGATCAGGCGCTAGGCTGCGACACCACATCATGGTTTCTCTTAAGAGTGTTTCCCCGAACCTTTTCAACGGGACGAGCTCGAACTTCCTGCGTTCCATATTTCCGTGAAGTGGGTTCCGGAACCGCTTCCCCGGGAGATAACTGTTGCATGAGCCTCCTTGAACTTGACTTGATTCTCTTAGAGAGATTCTCCAGCGTCTTCATTGTGGGAGGGTCTGTTATCGATCCATTGATGTTTGATCTTTTGGGTACTCGTTCGGTGCAGGGAACCGTTTCCGGTGCTACTATGCTGGGGATCCCCGGATGGCTCTACAACTGAGCGATAGCCAACTGCTGTGCCTGCAATATTTCAAAAAATTCATGAAGACTAACTTCCTGTTATTCCCGGGCTGGTGTTTTTTGAGCTTCTTGTTGGTCGTTGTGCGGTATGCTCATGTTGGTATGAGAATTTTCGCTGACTTGTTGTGCGTTCTGTTAGTCCACGTCCGCTAGAATCGATCCGGACGCGTTATCGGGATTCTGTAATGGTGCTCCAGCTGTCGGGACAGCCACGCCATTTTCCCCATGATTTTCGAGGTTATCGTTCTCGACTCCGTTTACCGAGCTGAACATTTTGACCTGAAATCAACGCATCTTGGTCAAGAAAAAGTGTGAAAGATAATGTGCATTTGTGCAATGAAACTAGCAAGAAAATAATCACTATTATTTTTATCCCCACGGTGGGCGCCAAACTGTTTACCGTGAAAATGGTAACAACAATTAAATTTGTAAATGGGATTCTAAAAATACGTGATCTATTCCTGAGCTAGTTGCTGGAGCAGTTGATGCTAATAATATGGAGTTTACTGATGAAATGCAAACTAAAACGAGATAAGAATCGAACCGGAGGGCCTGCTACCTGGATGTATGTCTGGTAGATGGGGGACCTCGGGGTCAAAGTCGGGGTCGAATTCGAGCTATCAGGGATAGTCGGGAATGGGATAACAGTTGAAGATATAATTAAACAAGACTCCTTACGACCGATACTGAGCAATGTGATGAAGAATAAGTAAGAAAACGATGGATATTAAGGTAACCTGTGGCCAATAAGAACGAATAAGTTAGAAATAAGAAAGAGAGAGAGAAATATTATTGCACTTGTGGAGAAATGGAGCAACATCAATCGTTTACAAGGTAGGGTGAGACCCTTTTATATAGGAGGGGAACTCGGCTACATGTATGTGGAGATTAATTACAAAGTATGGAGATGGGATAGCTTGACACGATGCCTCAACATAGGATCTTGATAGGCCGGCCTTGTCAGACTTAACCATATTCCTTGGGAGCTTCCCCTTCTGTCATGACTTCGATCTCCGTCTTCTTTGAGATGGGCCTTGACGAGCCCCAAGGTCGGGAACTCGGCTGTGGCTTACCATCCTCGGGGTCTCGAGGCGTTCATCCGAAATGACTTGACAGCGAGAAATTAAGTTCTCTGATTTTGCCACGTACATGCGAGATGGGTAGAATTTGCTAGCAGGTAATTTTTGCCAACCTCCTCTGCCGCTCTAGGATGCTCTGATCTTTGTTTTTCTAAATTTCCTTTCACCCAGTACCTAGATGAGGTGAACCGTCACGAGCATAAGAAAACCTATCTTACCGAGCAGGTTACTAATCTCCCGTTTACTATTATTTGAATCTTTTTGAGGTTCTATTGCTTTTAACATCTTAAACCTGATTTGTGCAGTTTGAGAAGGAAAATGCCCGGCTGAGAGGGGAGCTTCGGGAAAGAGATGCAGAAATTTCTAAGCTCAGTCGGTACATAAACAAAATGAGTTCCAAGATGGACACCTTCCAAGGTAAGGTAACCTTAGTCGAGTGTCAGCTCGGGGATGCGAAGGCGGATAGTGACAAGTACAGAGGTCTCCATTCTTAACAGGTGGCTGCAATATCTCGGATCAATGCCGAAGCTGTGGCGCTTGTATCCTCACACGGAGAGGAAGCTGTTGTCATAAATGCTTTCCTCAAGAGGGCATCTGAGGGGGCTAGCCCGAATTTACCTTGAGCTACGGATCGTGCCAGGTCGGTTTCCCAAAAGTAAACTGTTGGAGGTGTGTCGGATGGTAGCTCGGGTGGTGATAAAAAAGAGGGTGGATCCCCGGAGAGAAAAGATGTCATTGAGAAGGGGCCGTCGGGGGACTCGTAGTTGTTAGGGTGCAACCCTTGGGGAGCCATTGAGAATGTAGGATCGAGAATGCATTAGGATCCTATTGATTTTCCTGTTTGTATATAGTACTTTCATACTGGCATATGTATAAAGCAAAACCTGTGGCTTTGTTTCTTCCACTCCCTTTTTTTGTCCAGAATTCGGCCGGGTGCTCCTGTTTTCAGAGTTGGCAAGAATCTTTAGATTCGTGATATGACCCTGGGCTCGTTAGGGAGTCTTGGGGGATTTTATGCGTCGGGTCGACGCGACCTTTAATGTAAGTGGCGTTAGAGCTCTTATGCTTCTCTCAACTGTTTTGGGTTTATTCTCCTAGTTGGACTTCGACTCGAGCTCATTAAGCCTTCAAGCTTTTGTGTTTGCATGGGTAGGCGACAATGTCTCTTGCATTTTTCCCTTGGGCATTTGTGTTTTGACTATTTTGGGTTCAATCTCTGAGTCGGGTTTCGACTCGAGCATAATTGACACTCAAGTTTGTATATGCATGGTCTTGCAATGACGGCTCATAAGCTTTGCTCTTAGGCATGTATAGTTAACTATTTTGTGTCCTCTCTACTAATCGGGTTATGACTTGAGCTCATTTTGACCCTCAAGTTTTCAAAATTTTAAGGTAGCAACAGTGGCTCTTACGCTTTTGGTCGTTGCGACCTTTTAGTGTGTGGCCGTAGGTTCGTTAGGCTGGCGACAAATACGCTTTGCCCTTAGTCATATATAGGCTTTGTTTTCCTCTCATTAAGGAATATTTGAAATTATTTTGCCCGACCTATCATCGGTTCGGGAAGAACCTCGATTTCAAGTCGTTTGCAGCGATGTTCGAGCACCTCGGAAGGTTTAGCTCGTAGGCTGAGTAGCTCGAAGTCTTGTGATTTTGAGCTGACATGGTCGAAGCTCTTTTTCCTATCGATGGTAGCCTATTTAACGGGTTCTTTTCGAAGTAGATTTGAAGTAGTGGCCTATGATTTTGTAGGGCGAGTCGCGTTAATTTGGCTAGTGCAACCATATGACCATAGTCATTTGTATTTAGCCGGAGCCATTTTTGATCCCGAGTGTAGTAGTTTAGGTGTCTACATCGAGGGTATTCCCTTTAGGGTGTCTTACAAATGCGACATATAGTCTAAACTTTGGGATTGAGTTTATGCCTGTAGTAAGGTCTTACAAAATTCTCATGCCTTTTAAAGTCTTACAGTTTTGTTGATAGTTGGTAAAAGTATGATTCATGCAATGCTTGAGGTCTTACATGCCTTGCTTGAGGTCTTATAGTTTTGTTGATACTTGATATAAGTATGACTGATGCCTTGCTTGAGGTCTTACAGTTTTGTTGATACTTGATACAAGTATGATTCATGCCTTGCTTGAGGTTTAACTAGACTGAGTCTGATCGCTCGTGGTCTTATGGCCTCGAATTTTTTTAAATGAATGGTGATTGGTGATAGTCTCTGAGTCATCGAGTCTGCTTAGGCTCGGGGACTATTACTCGTGAGCTCGAAATTGCCTTATTGAGGTCTTATGATGTTGGAGATTCAGACCTTGGGGTCATGCACTTTCTGAGTTTGTGATGCCAGTCTTTGAGTGTTCGCGGCAATTTTCCCTTTTGGAGATATTTCATAATTTCCATGTTGCCTCGTTGAGGGCTTACGAGTTTGGGGTCCCGACCCTAAGGCCATACGGGCACCGAGTTATTGACGCTAGTCTTTGAGTGATTCGTGGCGTTCTCGATGGAGGGACCCTTGCTGTGAAAATGCTTAATTTTCTTTAGAGTATGAGATGCTTTTGGCGAAAGATATTCTTTGATTGTTTGGAATAAGTACATGTTTTGCTGCCATAAGCCCGGCTTATGTGGATACAGTTTGTTTGACCGTTTGTCACGGTACATCATTTCCTATCGGAAACTTTTTTGTTGTTTCCTAGTTCTTCTGAGCGGATGGCCTCTCTAAGGGGTGCCCTAGCAGTAACACCGTTTTAGCATCGATATATTCCAGTTGCTCGGAAGCTGTTCGCCCTCCACGGTGCCAAGCTTATAGGATCCCTTGCTGACTATTCCGAGGACACGGTACGGTCCTTCCTTTCATTAGGGTTTCGGGTGTTGAGAGTAACCTTCCTTAGGACTAAGTACTCGATCCCGAAATATCAGAGATTTGTTCTCCTATTATAGTATCTTTTAATTCTCTAATTCTGGGCGGCCATCCGGATTAGCGATGTTTCTCGCTTTTCATCAAGTAGTTCGAGGGCAGTTGTCATGGACTCGTTGTTCGATCCCTCATTAGTGCACTGGAATCTAGCGCTCGGCTCCTGGACTTCTAGTGGTATCAAATCCTCTGCGTCGTATACTAGAGATAAAGGTGTTTCTCGGGCAGCGTTTCTCTCCATTTTCCCTTGGCGCTCTCCAGTTTCTTCTTTAAGTTCTGAATGATGGTTTTATTCTTGGATTTGGTCTGGATGTTTGCATATGGATGGAAAGGAGTCGATAGGATTCTCTTGATTTTGTTATCTTCAAGTAACTGTGTTACCTTGCTCCCAATGAACTACCACCCGTTATCGCATGTTATTTCGGATGGGATTCCGAATTGGCATATGATGTGATCCCATATGAAATTGATGACTTCCTTTTCTCTTATTTTTTTGAAGGCCTGCGCTTCCACCCATTTTGAGAAGTAGTTAGTCATAAATAAAATGATTCTAGCCTTACCCGGTGCCGTCGGCAAAGGGCCGACGATGTCCATTCCCCATTACATGAATGGCCATGGTGATAAAATGGAATGTAGTTGCTCGCCGGGTTGGTGGATCATGGGAGTGAATCTCTGGCATTTGTCACACTTTTGGACGAATTCTCTGGTGTCTTTTTCCATGATGTCCCAATAGTAGCCTGCTTGGATCACCTTCCGGACCAAGGAGTCGGTGCCGGAATGATTTCCACAAGTACCCTCGTGGATCTATTGGAGTATGTAATCTATGTTACCTGGCCCTAGGCATACCACCAGGGGGCCATCGAATGTTTTCCTGTACAGAGTCTCATTTTCGTCGAGCGAGAACTAGGCTCCTTTGGTTCGCAGGGCCCTCGCTTCTTTTGGATCTGCGGGTATTTTCCCGTCTTTTAAATAATCAATATACTTATTTCTCCAATCTCATGTTAGACTAGTGGAATTAATCTCTGCGTGACACTCCTCGACCACTGATTTAAACAATTAAACAACAGCTCTGGGGAGTAGGTCCTCTTCTTCAACAGAAGATCCCAGATTTGCGAGGGCCTCGACCTCACTATTCTGCTCTCGAGGTAGATGGACTAAGGTCCATTCTTTAAAGCGACATAATGCGATTTGGATTTTTTCCAAGTACCTCTACATCATGTCCTCTAGAGCTTCATAGCTCCCATTCGCCAGGCTTACTACGAGGAGCGAATCGCATTTCACCTCGACGGTCTCGGCTCCCAAGCTTTTGGCCAATTCTAATCCTGCAATCACAGCCTCGTACTCGGCTTTATTGTTACTCAGTTTTGTGGATTTTATGAATTGTCTGATTACGCCACCAATGGGTGGCTTTAGGACTATATTGAGCCCGGATCCTCTTATGTTCGTGGCGCCGTATGTGAATAGGGTCTGTCACACCTCCTTTTTGTGTGCCTACCCCGAAGGATAAATGCGCGAGGGAGTTTTTCCAATTTAAGTGACAATATTCGAAATGAGATTATTTATTTAATTCAGAGTCGCCACTTGGGAAAGGTTTGGCTTTTGGTGTCCCAAGTCACCGGTTTATCTCGAATCCCAAATTGAGGAAATTTTCGACTTTCCAAATGAAGTCTGAGAACCAAAAATTCTAAGTAAGGAATTCTGTTGACCCGAGGGAAGGTGTTAGGCACCCTCGAATCCCGTGGTTCTAGCACGGTCGCTTAAATTGTTATAATGGCTAAATATCTGATTTAAATACATGTTATGACTTATGTGCTTTTATTAAGTTTAAACCGCTTTTATTATTATCATTTATTTTTTATAGAATTGCAACGTCGTGAAAATGCATCTCGAACCACGTCACAATCAATGCACCCGTAGTTGTTAACACACTTCGACTCTGTTGAGATTTGAATTTGGGTCACATAAATGCGCACCCGAATTTAAGAATGTAATTTAATTAAGTCGCGCCTAAAGAGTCTAACGCGTTATTATCTTTGGGGAAGGCAGTGAAATTCACTAAACAGTCCATCCCAAATTCTAAGTATTTATTATGATCAATTATTGAGGGCCCCGCAATTTGCATTTTTATTTGGCGAGGCTCGTCTCATTATTTTTAAAAGGATAATCTTAGCATGACTACATTTTCTATTTTTGTTTTCTAAAAATAAATAAAGATACGGTCCTACTTTATTTACATACTTTCGAATTATTATAGTCAAGTTTTGAAAGTGAGTCGTTTAAAGAGTTTACAGGGACAACAGATATAATGTTCTATATACAGACAGTAAAAGAAAGAAAAGACTACATTAAACTACAACTTCAAATCTTTCTCATTTTTTGCATTCATGCTTCGAGTGGCTTACAAGATGAACCAGTATATCAGTTTGTGTACCTAGAAATGGCAGTACAAGAAGAAAAGAAGTAGGAGTCAGCAGCAATAATACCACAGCAACAACAGATTCAGCAACACCGCAAACCTAGTAACGACCAGTAGAATAACCCAGTAACGGATTGAAAAATCAGCAATACCAAAGTGCAATCGCAGTCAAAGCAGAAGAGAGACAGATACAAGATGCAGTAGTTTTGATTTCGAATAACACTCGAGGAAAGACAAACGGAATTTATTCAAGTAGAAGTTCAAGTTGTCTTTCTCTTTTTCAGTCTAAAAGCTCTCTCAAGTCTTAGTCTGTTTTTTGTTCAAGTCCCTTTTAGAATGTGTCAAATGACTCTATTTATAACAAGACCCTAGTCTTGAATCCCCAACCCCAAATATTCTCTCAATTGCATGCTTTGTCCCCACTACTTAATGTTTTCTTTATTTTAAACCTTGTCCCCCATGCCTACATGCTTTGTCCCCCACTACATTAAATAAATACATCAACCCCAACCCATTACCATTTGTCTCCCATGCCTAACATAAAGAAATACAATATTCCCCTCCACTACATTATGTCTTGTCCCCCATTATGTTAAACAATTATATCAAACACATACCATTACATTTTGTCCCCCATGATTAACATAAAGAATTACAATAGTGTTCAATTCCCAAATTACCCCTCTGACCTTATTGAAATTACCATTTTACCCCCGAATGTACTGCAGTTTACCAAACCAATCCCATCAGCTCTAAACAACCAATTAATCAACCTTAACCAAAATATAGCCAAGATGACCAATTTCTCAACAATCTTCAACAACAAATCATATGAACACAGATGAACAAAACAACTCCAAATCAATGGAAATAAATTAACCATATCGGGAACCAATCCTGGTTAACTTAGACCAAAATTAGACGAGCAAGGAAACAACAATATTAACAACACAATACATGATTCAAATTATATCAACAAATCAAAAACATAAACTCACATAAAATTACTGGATTGAAAATGAACTTCAAACAAAGATGAACATGAACTAAATATATCTTTATAAACAACAAACATGAGGGATTAAATGATTCAAACAACATTAATAATTTCTGGAAAAATGCATAACACATGAAACAAACTAAAGAAATAATTAATTAAACTTCAATTTGTATCTAACCAACATTAAACTAACAAATTTTTACCTAAACAATAAACAAGAACAATGAAATAAACATGAAAAACTACTAATTAAATTTCCATTTGAAATCTGAAAATTAATTCAACAAAACATATGAACATGAACAAAACAAAAAATCAAATATCTACCGATTTTAGATTTGGGAAATATCAAAATGAAATATGGACAAAATAAAACTCAAAATCTACTAACCGGATCGAAACAAAATATGTATGGACTGTTTCGACAAACCTTGACCAAAGCTCAAACAAACGACGACGAAGACGAACCTAAGAAGCAACTGAAGCAACACTGAAGCAATAGCAATGGCGCGGGCAGCAGCGAACAAAACAGAAGCAGCTGGGGGGTGCGTTTGGTTTGTTCGCGCGAAGAAGCTGAAAGCAGCGATGAAGCCGTAGAAAAGGTTGAAGCAGTAGCAATGGCGGACTGCTTGGTGGAGCTGGGCAGCCATGGATGTCGAGCTCAAGCTCTAGCTTGACGAAGAACGAAGAAGATGAAGCAACCACAGTCGCGTGGTCGCCTGGGCTATTCATGGTCGAAAACGAAGCAGCGGCGACCTGTTCGTGTGGGTCATCGATGGGGCGGTCGTTGGTTGTTCTGAGCTGGATGTAGCGGGTAGCAGAAGAAGCAGCAAACATAGCGTTATGGCCATGGCGATGGGTCGACGACGAAGACGCCGCCATGGACGAGCTTTTGAGCTCGACGTGGAGAAGATGGGCTTCTTGGTAGTGTGTGTGCGTGAGTGAGGCGTGAGGGAGAAGGGAAGTAGCAAGGGCAGCCATGGGAGCTGGTCTTGCAGAGGTGAAGGTAGCCATTGATGGGGAGGTTGGTGTTTGGAGAGGATGAAGAGAGGGGGGGCAGATGTTTTTAGTTTTTAGGGTTTTTGTGTTTGTTTTTTTTTTTGCTTTTGTTTTGTGTTGGACAAAAATGAAGAAGGGGTGTTGGGTATTTGGGTTAATGGGGCGGACCGGGTCGACCCGATTTGAAGTGGACCGGGTCATGGGGAAGGTTGGACAATTGTTTGGGCCTGGGGTTTGAAATTGAAGAAGAGACTCAATTCCGACTTTCTTTATATTTTTGCTCTCCTTTCTTCTTTTATTTTTCTAAAACTAAATTCTAAAACTCATTAAATTATTATTAAGACTAAATTAAGTTATAAAAGTGCAAATTAACTCCCAATAACAATTAACGCACAATTAAGTAATAATTAAGCATAAAATTGTATATTTGGACATTAAATGCTAAAAATGCAAACGATGCCTATTTTTGTAATTTTTATTTTTTGTAAAACAAACTTAATTACTAACAATTGTAGAATTAAATCCTACATGCAAAATGCGACATATTTTTTGTATTTTTATTAATTTAACAAATAAACATGCACAGACAAATACAAATAATTATTCAAAAATATCACAAAATTGCACACCAAGGAAAATCATTTTATTTTTTTGAATTTTTTTGGAGTAATTCTCATATAGGTCAAAAATCACGTGCTTACAGCTGCCCCTCTTTGCCCGAAGACACGAAGGGTTTTCGTTCAAAGATAAAGTGAGCGATTTTTGCCCATCCGAGTACTCCGTGTGAAGCATTTTTTTTTTGAAAAAGATTTAACCGAACCTTTGCTTCAAAGGTTTCCTACATATACCTGGCTAAAGGGGAATCAGGTTAATGTAGTTCGGGAAATTTTGGTAGCTAGGACTACCATGGGATTGCAATGCTTGTTGTTACTGTTGTTGCTGTTGCCACTACCGCTTTACTGACCTCCTTATTACAACCAAAGGAAATTGAAACTGAACTAACTACTTATGCCTGTCAACCGCTAGTTACAAGATTCCTATCTATAATTCTTTTGCAACTTGATCTTGGGTCTTAGCTGATTCTGCTTGTGGACTTCGATCCGAATCTTGATGCTTGCAAGTTGTAGGCGTCTGTTTATTTCTGCGATATTGAGTGATACGGGATTGGCAGAACTCGGGACCTTGATCAAATCTTGGAGCGATCCACCCTTCGTTTTTCCAATATCGCGGAACATCTTCTTTTTGCCTTTTCTTCTTTTCTCTATTCTGGGTTGAGACTCGTTTTGTAGGTCATCTCGATCCATATGCCTCGAGGTCAGACCTGCGGGGAAAAACAAGCCAACGAAATTTTCTGCCCCAGTTTCACTAGGAAAATTTCGTGAGTGAATTGCCAGGACGTTTATAGAATTGATGAAGGGATTGGAAAATTTCAGTCTACAAAATGCAACTCCGGGATTGGAGCATGAAGGGATTGGAAAATTTCACTCTACAAAATGCAACTCCGGGATTGGAGCCCTAATATTGCCATAAGGTAAAAATGCTCAGTTCAGGGAATGGAGCCCTAATGCTGGCTGAAACGGAAAAAGCTCAGTTCAGGGTTGGAGCCCTAATGCTGGCTAACAGACAATGCTCAGTTCAGGGTTGGAGGAGCCGTAATGCTGGCTAACAGACAATGCTCAGTTCAGGGTTGGAGCCCTAATGCTGGCTAAATGGAAAAATGCTCAGTTCAGGGTTGGAGCCCTAATGCTGGCTAAATGGAAAAAGCTCAGTTTAGGGTTGGAGCCCTAATGTTGGCTAACAGACAAATGCTCAGTTCAGGGTTGGAGCCCTAATGCTGGCTAAATGGAAAAATGCTCAGTTCAGGGTTGGAGCCCTAATGCTGGCTAAATGGAAAAAGCTCAGTTCAGGGTTGGAGCCCTAATGCTGGCTAACAGACAATGCTCAGTTCAGGGTTGGAGCCCTAATGCTGGCTAACAGAACAATGCTCAGTTCAGGGTTGGAGCCCTAATGCTGGCTAAATGGAAAAATGCTCAATTCAGGGTTGAAGCCCTAATGCTGGCTAAATGGAAAAAGCTCAGTTCAGGGTTGGAGCCCTAATGCTGGCTAAATGGAAAAATGCTCAGTTCAGGGTTGGAGCCCTAATGCTGGCTAAATGGAAAAAGCTCAGTTCAGGGTTGGAGCCCTAATGCTGGCTAACAGACAATGCTCAGTTCAGGGTTGGAGCCCTAATGCTGGCTAACAGACAATACTCAGTTCAGGGTTGGAGCCCTAATGCTGGCTAACAGACAATGCTCAGTTCAGGGTTGGAGCCCTAATGCTGGCTAAATGGAAAAATGCTCAGTTCAGGGTTGGAGCCCTAATGCTGGCTAACAGAACAATGCTCAGTTCAGGGTTGGAGCCTTAATGCTGGCTAAATGGAAAATGCTCAGTTCAGGGTTGGAGCCCTAATGCTGGCTAACAGAACAATGCTCAGTTCAGGGTTGGAGCCCTAATGCTGGCTAACAGAAAAATGCTCAGTTCAGGTTTGGAGCCCTAATGCTGGCTAACAAAAAAATGCTCAATTCAGGGTTGGAGCCCTAATGCTGGCTAAATGGAAAAAGCTCAGTTCAGGGTTGGAGCTTTAATGCTGGCTAACAGACAATGCTCAGTTCAGGGTTGGAGCCCTAATGCTGGCTAACAGACAATGCTCAGTTCAGAGTTGGAGCCCTAATGTTGGCTAAATGGAAAAAGCTCAGTTCAGGGTTGGAGCCCTAATGCTGGCTAAATGGAAAAATGCTCAGTTCAGGGTTGGAGCCCTAATGCTGGCTAAATGGAAAAAGCTCAGTTCAGGGTTGGAGCCCTAATGCTGGCTAACAGACAATGCTCAGTTCAGGGTTGGAGCCCTAATGCTGGCTAACAGAACAATGCTCAGTTCAGGGTTGGAGCCCTAATGCTGGCTAAATGGAAAAGGCTCAGTTTAGGGTTGGAGCCCTAATGTTGGCTAACAGACAAATGCTCAGTTCAGGGTTGGAGCCCTAATGCTGGCTAAATGGAAAAAACTCAGTTCAGGGTTGGAGCCCTAATGCTGGCTAACAGAACAATGCTCAGTTCAGGGTTGGAGCCCTAATGCTGGCTAAATGGAAAAATGCTCAGTTCAGGGTTGGAGCCCTAATGCTGGCTGAATGGAAAAAGCTCAGTTCAGGGTTGGAGCCCTAATGCTGGCTAACAGACAATGCTCAGTTCAGGGTTGGAGCCCTAATGCTGGCTAAATGGAAAAAGCTCAGTTCAGGGTTGGAGCCCTAATGCTGGCTAAATGGAAAAAGCTCAGTTCAGGGTTGGAGCCCTAATGCTGGCTAAATGGAAAAATGCTCAGTTCAGGGTTGGAGCCCTAATGCTGGCTAAATGGAAAAAGCTCAGTTCAGGGTTGGAGCCCTAATGCTGGCTAACAGACAATGCTCAGTTCAGGGTTGGAGCCCTAATGCTGGCTAACAGAACAATGCTCAGTTCAGGGTTGGAGCCCTAATGCTGGCTAAATGGAAAAAGCTCAGTTCAGGGTTGGAGCCCTAATGCTGGCTAAATGGAAAAATGCGCAGTTCAGGGTTGGAGCCCTAATACTGGCTAAATGGAAAAAGCTCAGTTCAGGGTTGGAGCCCTAATGCTGGCTAACAGACAATGCTCAGTTCAGGGTTGGAGCCCTAATGCTGGCTAACAGACAATGCTCAGTTCAGGGTTGGAGCCCTAATGCTGGCTAATAGAAAAAATGCTCAGTTCAGGGTTGGAGCCCTAATACTGGCTAACAGACAAATGCTCAGTTCAGGATTGAAGCCCTAATGCTGGCTAAATGGAAAATGCTCAGTTCAGGGTTGGAGCCCTAATGCTGGCTAAATGGAAAATGCTCAGTTCAGGTTTGGAGCCCTAATGCTGGCTAATAGACAAATGCTCAGTTCAGGGTTGAAGCCCTAATGCTGGCTAAATGGAAAATACTCAGTTCAGGGTTGGAGCTCTAATGCTGGCTAAATGGAAAATGCTCAGTTCAGGGTTGGAGCCCTAATGCTGGCTAACAGAACAATGCTCAGTTCAGGGTTGCCTTAATGCTGGCTAAATGGAAAATGCTCAGTTCAGGGTTGGAGCCCTAATGCTGGCTAACAGAACAATGCTCAGTTCAGGGTTGGAGCCCTAATGCTGGCTAACAGAAAAATGCTCAGTTCAGGTTTGGAGCCCTAATGCTGGCTAACAGAAAAATGCTCAGTTCAGGGTTGGAGCCCTAATGCTGGCTAAATGGAAAAAGCTCAGTTCAGGGTTGGAGCCCTAATGCTGGCTAACAGACAATGCTCAGTTCAGGGTTGGAGCCCTAATGCTGGCTAACAGACAATGCTCAGTTCAGGGTTGGAGCCCTAATGCTGGCTAAATGGAAAAAGCTCAGTTCAGGGTTGGAGCCCTAATGCTGGCTAAATGGAAAAATGCTCAGTTCAGGGTTGGAGCCCTAATGCTGGCTAACAGACAATGCTCAGTTCAGGGTTGGAGCCCTAATGCTGGCTAAATGGAAAAAACTCAGTTCAGGGTTGGAGCCCTAATGCTGGCTAACAGAACAATGCTCAGTTCAGGGTTGGAGCCCTAATGCTGGCTAAATGGAAAAATGCTCAGTTCAGGGTTGGAGCCCTAATGCTGGCTGAATGGAAAAAGCTCAGTTCAGGGTTGGAGCCCTAATGCTGGCTAACAGACAATGCTCAGTTCAAGGGTTGGAGCCCTAATGCTGGCTAAATGGAAAAAGCTCAGTTCAGGGTTGGAGCCCTAATGCTGGCTAAATGGAAAAATGCTCAGTTCAGGGTTGGAGCCCTAATGCTGGCTAAATGGAAAAAGCTCAGTTCAGGGTTGGAGCCCTAATGCTGGCTAACAGACAAAACGCTCAGTTTAGAGATTGGAGCCCTAATGCTGGCTAACAGACAATGCTCAGTTCAGGGTTGGAGCCCTAATGTTGGCTAAATGGAAAAAGCTCAGTTCAGGGTTGGAGCCCTAATGCTGGCTAAATGGAAAAATGCTCAGTTCAGGGTTGGAGCCCTAATGCTGGCTAAATGGAAAAAGCTCAGTTCAGGGTTGGAGCCCTAATGCTGGCTAAATGGAAAAATGCTCAGTTCAGGGTTGGAGCCCTAATGCTGGCTAAATGGAAAAAGCTCAGTTCAGGGTTGGAGCCCTAATGCTGGCTAACAGACAATGCTCAGTTCAGGGTTGGAGCCCTAATGCTGGCTAACAGAACAATGCTCAGTTCAGGGTTGGAGCCCTAATGCTGGCTAAATGGAAAAAGCTCAGTTCAGGGTTGGAGCCCTAATGCTGGCTAAATGGAAAAATGCGCAGTTCAGGGTTGGAGCCCTAATACTGGCTAAATGGAAAAAGCTCAGTTCAGGGTTGGAGCCCTAATGCTGGCTAACAGACAATGCTCAGTTCAGGGTTGGAGCCCTAATGCTGGCTAATAGACAAATGCTCAGTTCAGGGTTGGAGCCCTAATGTTGGCTAACAGACAAATGCTCAGTTCAGGGTTGGAGCTCTAATGCTGGCTAAATGGAAAATGCTCAGTTCAGGGTTGGAGCCCTAATGCTGGCTAACAGAACAATGCTCAGTTCAGGGTTGGAGCCTTAATGCTGGCTAAATGGAAAATGCTCAGTTCAGGGTTGGAGCCCTAATGCTGGCTAACAGACAATGCTCAGTTCAGGGTTGGAGCCCTAATGCTGGCTAATAGAAAAAATGCTCAGTTCAGGGTTGGAGCCCTAATACTGGCTAACAGACAAATGCTCAGTTCAGGATTGAAGCCCTAATGCTGGCTAAATGGAAAATGCTCAGTTCAGGGTTGGAGCCCTAATGCTGGCTAAATGGAAAATGCTCAGTTCAGGGTTGAAGCCCTAATGCTGGCTAACAGACAATGCTCAGTTCAGAGTTGGAGCCCTAATGCTGGCTAAATGGAAAAAGCTCAGTTCAGGGTTGGAGCCCTAATGCTGGCTAAATGGAAAAATGCTCAGTTCAGGGTTGGAGCCCTAATGCTGGCTAAATGGAAAAAGCTCAGTTCAGGGTTGGAGCCCTAATGCTGGCTAACAGACAATGCTCAGTTCAGGGTTGGAGCCCTAATGCTGGCTAACAGAACAATACTCAGTTCAGGGTTGGAGCCCTAATGCTGGCTAAATGGAAAAGGCTCAGTTCAGGGTTGAGGCCCTAATGCTGGCTAAATGGAAAATGCTCAGTTCAGGGTTGGAGCCCTAATGCTGGCTAAATGGAAAAAACTCAGTTCAGGGTTGGAGCCCTAATGCTGGCTAACAGAACAATGCTCAGTTCAGGGTTGGAGCCCTAATGCTGGCTAAATGGAAAAATGCTCAGTTCAGGGTTGGAGCCCTAATGCTGGCTGAATGGAAAAAGCTCAGTTCAGGGTTGGAGCCCTAATGCTGGCTAACAGACAATGCTCAGTTCAGGGTTGGAGCCCTAATGCTGGCTAACAGACAATGCTCAGTTCAGGGTTGGAGCCCTAATGCTGGCTAAATGGAAAAAGCTCAGTTCAGGGTTGGAGCCCTAATGCTGGCTAAATGGAAAAATGCTCAGTTCAGGGTTGGAGCCCTAATGCTGGCTAAATGGAAAAAGCTCAGTTCAGGGTTGGAGCCCTAATGCTGGCTAACAGACAATGCTCAGTTCAGGGTTGGAGCCCTAATGCTGGCTAACAGAACAATGCTCAGTTCAGGGTTGGAGCCCTAATGCTGGCTAAATGGAAAAAGCTCAGTTCAGGGTTGGAGCCCTAATGCTGGCTAAATGGAAAAATGCTCAGTTCAGGGTTGGAGCCCTAATGCTGGCTAAATGGAAAAAGCTCAGTTCAGGGTTGGAGCCCTAATGCTGGCTAACAGACAATGCTCAGTTCAGGGTTGGAGCCCTAATGCTGGCTAACAGAACAATGCTCAGTTCAGGGTTGGAGCCCTAATGCTGGCTAAATGGAAAAAGCTCAGTTCAGGGTTGGGGCCCTAATGCTGGCTAAATGGAAAATGCTCAGTTCAGGGTTGGAGCCCTAATGCTGGCTAAATGGAAAAAACTCAGTTCAGGGTTAGTGCCCTAATGCTGGCTAACAGAACAATGCTCAGTTCGGGGTTGGAGCCCTAATGCTGGCTAAATGGAAAAAGCTCAGTTCAGGGTTGGAGCCCTAATGCTGTCTAAATGGAAAAATGTTGGGGATACTAACTGACCCCTTTTTTGAGTTTTTCTTTTTTAGTAAAATGTAAAAGAGAATTCTGTGGAAACTTCCCTTTTGAGTGGATTCCTTATTGCCAAACTGTTTCTTGTACTCGTGTATTTCTTTTTCTTCTTCGGGCGACACCTGCTTCTTGCACGGTTGTCTTGGATCATACATGTTTCAAATTTTCAAACAAAGAAACAATCGTCAGTTCGGAAACGGCGGTTGGTTCGGTGACCTTGATTGTTCCAGTTGTTTTGTTGCGTCCTCATTTCTGGTGAGAAATTCTGCCATTGATTGGACTTAAAGGCGAAACCCTTTTAGACTGCTCAGACTCGCATTTCCAGATTCTGTGATGATTTGCCCGTGTAAGGTTTTGGTTCTTCCATCTCATTCTGTTTGGGGATTTTGAGTGGGGACTTTTACTGGTGGGAATCAGTGGGGATTTGTACAAGGCGGGACCCTTGTGGGGATTTGTCTGAAGGTGGCTCTGTGGGGATTTTTTACAAAGCGGACTCGCTGGGGATTTGTTGTGGCAGACTTGCTGGGGATTTTTTACGAAACCAACTCAGTGGGGATTTTTATTGGGGAGACTCTGTGGGGATTTGTACAAGGACGACTCGTTGGGGATTGGCTGGGGCAGACTCTTTGGGAGATTGTACAAGGGGAGACTCTGTGGGGATTTTTACAAATGGAGACCCTGTGGGGATCTGTACAAAGGGAGACCCTGTGGGGATTTGTCGGTGTTTTTTTTTTTTTTGTGTGTGTCAGGGATTTTTTGATCCTCAAACCTAAACTGCAGTGGCTAATCGCGTGGGACTTAACCTTTCTAACTTTATTTTACCTTTGTAGGACTTTCTTTTCTGTCTTCTTTCTTCCAATTTCAATTTTAGAGCATTTGGGGGTACCTTGGTTTCTTCAACTTCGCTGAGGCGATTAACCATGTGAAACTCAAACCTTTCAACTTCAATTGCCTTTATAGGCTGCCATGGCCAGTCGAGGTCGTCTTGATGCCCCCTGCTGAGGCTGGGTGCCTTTTGCACATTAGCGTGTATCCAACAAAAGCCCTGTAAATCAGTCTTGCCATCCTTTCTTTGTCTTGGTTTTGGAACAGTGTTAGACCAAAAGGGATTCAAAGAGAAACAAATAATTGAATGGAAAATGAGTTTAAAACTAGAAGTGTCCCTTTCGGGGAAAGGAGAGAAGGACTTATACGGAGTACATGCGGACTTCAATGAACATGACATGCCTTTTGGACTGGATGCCTGATCTGTGTAAACCGTCTGACTCTCAAAAATTCATCACAATTTTGCCTTGAATACCGAGGAACCTTGCTAGGACTTTGTTGATGCCGATGGCTGTGAGGATCTTATTTTCGATCATGGGCGCCCTTTGCGGGTTTTCACGATAGGGCATTCTTCATCTCATTTCTTACCATCTCCTTATAGTGCACGTATGGGTTTTCACTAAAAAGACTGTCATTTGATTTCCTTTGCTTACCGTCGCCTTACGGTGCCCGTGCGGGTTTTCACCAATAAGGCTCTCTCATTTCATTCCTCGCATTTTGTTGTATCAGACCCAAATAACTCCATCCTCCCATTTTGAACCGCTTTGCCGATTGATCAGAAGGACTTGAACAAGGTTTGGGGTGAAAAGAATTTGGATTGAACTACAACTTTGGAACCTTTTAGGCGGGATCATTGCTGAACCGTTATAACTTCTGCCCCCGTTTCACTTTTGGGGAACTTCTTGGATTTTTATTTTGGTGTGACTGAACCCCAAGGAGAGGTTGCCTACGTATCCTTTCGGAATCAAGTCAAGCGTAGTTCAGGCAACTTTTGTTTTTGGATATTTTTTTTTCTGATTTGCTTTGTTTTTCACTTCCCTTCCCCTTTTTTTCATTTTCATTGTCTTTTTTTTGTATATATATTTTCTTATTGTTCCAATTCTTTCTTCTTTTTTCATTTTTCTTTTTCATTTCAATTTCTTCTTTTTTTCATTTTATTTTCAATAACATTTTCAGGTTCCAAAGAGGGTAATCAAAGAAGAGTAACCAGCTCAAATGGGTTTGCAAAGGGTTGATAGTGTTTGGGTAGCGACAATGAAAGCCTTCGTCATCTCAACCGGAAAAGATTTTATTATATAAAGGATCCAACATAGTACCTTTTGACTGCATTTGCATTGACAGTTATTTCAAGGACATTTCCTTCGATGTGTCCCAAGTACAACGCACTCTTTTTGGCAGTACTCTTGTTGTAATGTATGGACCTTTCCAATTTCGGGAATAAATTTTCCTTCAGTTGTTCCAACTCTTTGTCTTGTTTCCTTAAGCTATTCTTCATTGCGACCCAATTCTTGATTCATTATTTCGAGGTCTGACAGAGTTTTAAGATCCGGGCATGAAGTCCGCAAGCATGTCATATTATTGAAATCTACATTTAACAGAACTAAAAGAGAATGAGAAAATTGACAAGATTTAAGAAAAGAGACATTCCGGGAAAATGAAATATCAATTTCATTTGATTTTTTTTTTATTTGATTTTTTTTTGATTGATTTTTTTTTTATTTTTGAAGGTAGAAGAGTTTACATCGGAAAGTAAGACAATAAAGTAAAACATCTGGATCGCACCGTGAGACAATCTAGATGCAGAAAGGATAGCAAGACTGGCTACCGAGACTCCCGTCTGATGGGGAACTTTCAGGCTTGGCAATCGTTTTTTGGCTTTTCTTCTGTCTCGACAATGGCTGCAATAGCCTTCAGTGCCGGATCAAATTCCTCAGCTTCACAGATCATTCCGTCTATTGGCCCATTTGTGAGAGTAGGCAGGGGAATGTTCATCATATTAGGAACCTTTTTGTCCCGGGGAACGATTCTTTCAGCTTCAATCAAGTCTTCAACTGCCATTTTGAGGGTCCAATGACCAACAGTCCTTTGTACCGTGCCCCACTGCTCTAGAGTGGCATTCACATCTAGTATCAGCTCGATGCGGGGAGGGGGGACTCGGTGTTTGGCCGATTTGGGGCCACTGGCTGCAGCAGACTTCGCCTGACTAGCTTTTGGAACAAGCCTGAGTATGATTCGTCAATAGGGGTGAACTGATCCCTTTGAGACTCTCTTGGGTGAGGATTGTACTGAGGAACATTTGATTGGGGACTATATGGAGCTTGGTAAGGATGGACATTTCTGGGAGGTGGAGCTCAGTTTTGTGTATAATGTTGTGGCCGCGTGCAAGGCTGCATGTTCATCACCGCATACCAACAAAACCAATCACCTGAAAAGAACCTGGCTAATTTACTCACACACACAACCTTGTTAGTTTTGAGGCATTTAACATATGGAAAATAACACGTTGGGATGCAATGCACCTAAACAGTTAAACGCTTTTACCATGTGTTTGAACGGGTAGCATGTTTCATCCCGGCCTTAAACTAGCCCTCTTCACTATGTACCTCTTTTTTTATGTACCTTTTTTCTTTTATTCCTACCTCTCTTTAACCACTCTTGATCTTGTTTTTGCCGCTCTTTTTTTTTTGCACTCTTTTTTTTATTTATTTTGTCACTCTTTTTTCCCTTTTTTTCACTATTTTTTCTTTTCTCTTTTTCACTCAATTTTCTTTCTCCTTTTCTTTCAGTTTTTTTTTACTCAATTTATTTTATAGCTATGATCGAATCCGATGGGGATTGCCTACGTATCATGACCCCGCATGAATCAGATCTTGCGTAGTTCGGGACTAACAAGTGCGAAAATAAAGAAACAACTGTTCATTTTGCATTGTGCTCATCCTGCACATTTATTAAGATGATTTAAGCAAAAATGATTTGACTCAAAAATGATTTGACTATATTTTAGAAAGAAAGATCCGATTTTCGAACACGGCCTTTCAGTACTTCGGGGATGAAGATTTTAAGGCTGTGAGGGTCAACTTGATCAAGCTCTAAAGGATGATCGAAAGTGGCCATTTATGCAAAGTCAGCCTTCCGCCGTCTCTTTCGGGAACATTTGGCTATTTTTGACAAAAATAGCATCACTTGATTTATTTATGACTCTTTTTTTTTCCAGAATGGTGACCCGACATTGGGAACATGGCCTCGCAGAGCCTCAGGGACGAGGATCCTAAGGCCATTGGGCAATTTGGTCAATTTGTTTTAAAAAAATGACCAAAAATGACTGTTTATGCAAAGTCAGCCTTCCGGCTTCCCTTTCGGGAACACTCGGCAATTCTTGACAAAACAGCATCATCTGACTCATAAATTAAAATTCTGACATTTTGGCTATTTCTGAAAAAGGGGAGGTTGGACCCGATGAGGGTTGCCTACGCATCTCATACCCTGTGAGAATCAAACCGGCGTAATTCGGGCGATCGTGAATAGAGTAAGTAAACTAACTCTTTTTTTTTTTTTGGAATGAATTTTTTTTTTAAAATGCTTTAAAAGAATAAAGGTTTTTTTTTTGGATTTTTGTTTCTTTTGGATTTTACTAAAAACAATGCTTTAAAAGAAGAAAAGGATATATTTTTTTGGATTTTTGAACTTGACTCTATTTTTTATTTTGAAAGAAAGACTTCTAAAAAACAATTCCTTTTCTTTTGATTGGAACTTTGAGAATTTTAAAAGTAAAAAAAAGAAAATATTTTTGTTTGAATTTTCATTTGTTCTTTATTTTTCTAAATAAGAAAGAAAATATTTTCTTTGGATTTTGGCTGTCGTCCCTTAATTTTCGAAAGAGACACTTTTAGGAAAAAATATTTTGGATTTTCGAGGTTCTTTTTTTTTAAATTTTTTTTTACAAAAGTACTTCTAAAGAAGAATGAAAATATTTTTTGGACTTTAATTTTTTAATTCTATGACATTTACGAAAGAAAGTCTTTTAAAGAAGGAAAGTCTTTAAAAGAACGAATATATATATTCTCTTTTTTCTGATTTTTTTTTGATTTTTTTGGAAAAATACTTCAAAATAAAGTAAACCCATATTTTGGATTTTGATTTTTTTTTATTTCTTTTATTATTTTTATTTCTTTTATTTCTTTTTCCATATGAAATACTTCAGAAAGAAGGAAACTACCCCTCTCTTTTTTGAGTTTTAAAAAAACTTCTTCTCTTTTTTTTGAATTTTCTAAGGAAAGATTTCTAAAGAAGGAACTAATGAAAAATATTTTTTTGGATTTTTTGAACATTGGGGCCGGAACCGATGAGGTTTGCTTACGTATCTCACATCCGGTGAGAATCAGACCCGCGTAGTTCGGTCCGATCAGGAAAAAAATATTTTTCTGGATTTTTATATTTTTTTTTGTATTTTTTGAAAAGAGACTAAGGAAATATTTATGAATTATAAACTTCTTTTCACTCTTTTTTTTTTGAAATTTCGAAAATCTTTTAAAGAGATACTACAAATGAAACAATATTTTTTTTTTTTGAATTTTGAATTTTCTCTCCTTTTTTTTTACTTTTAAATAAATACCCTTTTTTTTTATTTTGAAAGTGATTAAAAGGAAATTTTTTTTTATATGTTTTTTTTAATAAATCAAACTAGAAGACAAATTTTGTTTTCATTTTTTCTTTTCTTTTTTTTTAAGAAAATTCCGGCGAGGTTTTGATACTACTTGGACATTGGTTTTATTTTTCCAAAAAATAAGTAATTATCTCCCTACGCTGCTATTTTCTTTTTTTTTTTTTTTTTATTTTTTTTTTAGAAACCGGTCAGCATGCAGAACTGAAGCAAATAAATGCGCAAAACAAACGGGATGCAGCAGGATGGTCTTTTCATTTCAGGTTGCCTGTCCTAGACGGACCCAACCCTTGTGTTGAGTCCCCTATGTCAAATGCAACATGATGCAAATAAGCGTTCCTACTGGGGATCCGGCATGAGGTTTTGTTATACTAGGTTTATAACCTGGGTATATGTTCTAGACTGTGTACCCGAGCGGACAACTCGAGTCGAGGAGGGGGAAACTTACCGGGAACCAAAAGGCCATCCGGCTTCGTAACTTGTCCGAGCCTCTTTTTTATTTCAGGGTATTAACACTAACAGAATAGGGAGTCTCAACCAGTAAGCACATCCCCGGAGGTGAAGAGAGAAGGGTTTCGGCACAGTTTATATACAGTTCAGATAATATCAAAGCAGTAAAAGACAACATTTAGCACGTTATGTCAAAACATGTAATAAAGATCAGATAATAAAGCCAAATATAACAATTATTCTAAGCTCGAATTCTTGAACCTTGAACCAAAGGTTCTGGGTTATATTCCCCGGCAGAGTCGCCAGAGCTGTCACACCTCCTTTTTGCGCGCCTACCCCGAAGGATAAATGCGCGAGGGAGTTTTTTCAATTTAAGTGACAATATTTGAAATGAGATTATTTATTTAATTCAGAGTCGCCACTTGGGATAGGTTTGGCTTTTGGTGTCCCAAGTAACCGGTTTATCTCGAATCCCAAATCGAGGAAATTTTCGACTTTCCAAATGAAGTCTGCGAACCAGAAATTCTAAGTAAGGAATTCTGTTGACCCGAGGGAAGGTGTTAGGCACCCTCGAATCCCGTGGTTCTAGCATGGTCGCTTAAATTGTTATAATGGCTAAATATCTGATTTAAATACATGTTATGACTTATGTGCTTTTATTAAGTTTAAACCGCTTTTATTATTACCATTTATTTTTTATAGAATTGCAACGTCGTGAAAATGCATCTCGAACCACGTCACAATCAATGCACCCGTAGTTGTTAACACACTTCGACTTCGTTGAGATTTGAATTTGGGTCACATAAATTCACACCCGAATTTAAGAATGTAATTTAATTAAGTCGCGCCTAAAGAGTCTAACGCGTTATTATCTTTGGGGAAGGCAGTGAAATTCACTAAACAGTCCATCCCAAATTCTAAGTATTTATTATGATCAATTATTGAGGGCCCCGCAATTTGCATTTTTATTTGGCGAGGCTCGTCTCATTATTTTTAAAAGGATAATCTTAGCATGACTACATTTTCTATTTTTGTTTTCTAAAATAAATGAAGATAAGGTCCTACTTTATTTACATACTTTCGAATTATTATAGTCAAGTTTTGAAAGTGGGTCGTTTAAAGAGTTTACAGGGACAACAGATATAATGTTCTATATACAGACAGTAAAAGAAAGAAAAGATTACATTACACTACAACTTCAAATCTTTCTCATTTTTTGCATTCATGCTTCGAGTGGCTTACAAGATGAACCAGTATATCAGTTTGTGTACCTGGAAATGGCAGTACAAGAAGAAAAGAAGTGGGAGTCAGCAGCAATAATACCACAACAACAGCAGATTCAGCAACACCGCAAACCCAGTAACGACCAGTAGAATAACCCAGTAACGGATTGAAAAATCAGCAATACCAAAGTTCAATCGCAGTCAAAGCAGAAGAGAGACAG
Source organism: Nicotiana tabacum (assembly GCF_000715075.1). Taxonomy (NCBI): domain Eukaryota; kingdom Viridiplantae; phylum Streptophyta; class Magnoliopsida; order Solanales; family Solanaceae; genus Nicotiana; species Nicotiana tabacum. The sequence goes on along the minus strand of NC_134084.1, from coordinate 136,053,047 downwards.
ATGCAAGATGCAGTAGTTTTGATTTTGAATAACACTCGAGGAAAGGCAAACGGAATTTATTCAAGTAGAAGTTCAAGTTGTCTTTCTCTTTTTCAGTCTAAAAGCTCTCTCAAGTCTTAGTCTTTTTTTTGTTCAAGTCCCTTTTAGAATGTGTCAAATGACTCTATTTATAACAAGACCCTAGTCTTGAATCCCCAACCCCAAATATTCTCTCAATTGCATGCTTTGTCCCCACTACTTAATGTTTTCTTTATTTTAAACCTTGTCCCCCATGCCTACATGCTTTGTCCCCCACTACATTAAATAAATACATCAACCCCAACCCATTACCATTTGTCCCCCATGCCTAACATAAAGAAATACAATATTCCCCTCCACTACATTATGTCTTGTCCCCCATTATGTTAAACAAATATATCAAACACATCCCATTACATTTTGTCCCCCATGCTTAACATAAAGAATTACAATAATGTTCAATTCCCAAATTACCCCTCCGACCTTATTGAAATTACCATTTTACCCCCGAACGCACTGCAATTTACCAAACCAACCCCATCAGCTCTAAACAACCAATTAATCAAACTTAACCAAAATATAGCCAAAATGACCAATTTCTCAACAATCTTCAACAACAAATCATATGAACACAGATGAACAAAACAACTCCAAATCAATCGAAATAAATTAACCATATCGGGAACCAATCCTGGTTAACTTAGACCAAAAATGGATGAGCAAGGAAACAACAATAGTAACAACACAATACATGATTAAAATTAAATCAACAAATCAAAAACATAAACTCACATTAAATTACTGGATTGAAAATGAACTTCAAACAAAGATGAACATGAACGAAATATATTTTTAAAAACAACAAACATGACGGATTAAATGATTCAAACAACATTAATAATTTCTGGAAAAATACATAACACATGAAACAAATTGAAGAAATAATTAATTAAACTTCAATTTGTATCTAACCAACATTAAACTAACAAATTTTTACCTAAACAATAAACAAGAACAATGAAATAAACATGAAAAACAACTAATTAAATTTCCATTTGAAATCTGAAAATTAATTCAACAAAATATATGAACATGAACAAAACAAAAAATCAAATATCTACCGTTTTTAGATTCGGGAAATATCAAAACGAAATACGGACAAAATAAAACTCAAAATCTACTAACCGGATCGAAACGAAATATGTATGGACTGTTTCGACAAACCTTGACCAAAGCTCGAACAAACGACGAAGAAGACGAACCTAAGAAGCAACTGAAGCAACGCCGAAGCAGTAGCAATGGCGCGGGCAGTAGTGTACAAAACAGAAGCAGTTGGGGGTGCGTTTGGTTTGTTCGCGCGAAGAAGCTGAAAGCAGCGATGAAGCCGTAGAAAAGGTTGAAGCAGTAGCAATGGCGGACTACTTGGTGGAGCTGGGCAGCCATGGATGTTGAGCTCAAGCTCGAGCTTGACGAAGAACGAAGAAGATGAAGCAACCACAGTCGCGTGGTCGCCTGGGCTGTTCATGGTCGAAAACGAAGCAGGAACGACCTGTTCGCGTGGGACGGTCGTTGGTTGTTCTGAGCTGGACGTAGCGGGCAGCAGAAGAAGCAGCAAACATGGCTTTATGGCCATGGCGACGGGTCGACGATGAAGACGCCGCCATGGACGAGCTTTTGAGCTCGACGTGGAGAAGATGGGCTTCTTGGTGGTGTGTGTGCGTGAGTGAGGCGTGAGGGAGAAGGGAAGTAGCAAGGGCAGCCATGGGAGCTGGTCTTGCAAAGGTGAAGGTAGCCATTGATGGGGAGGTTGGTGTTTGGAGAGGATGAGGAGAGGGGGGCAGATGTTTTTAGTTTTTAGGGTTTTTCTGTTTTTTTTTTTTTTTGGTTTTGTTTTGTGTTGGACAAAAATGAAGAAGGGGTGTTGGGTATTTGGGTGGGGTTAATGGGGCAGACCGGGTCGACCCGATTTGAAGTGGACCGGGTCATGGGGAAGGTTGGACAATTGTTTGGGCCTGGAGTTTGAAATTGAAGAAGAGGCCCAATTCCGACTTTCTTTATATTTTTGCTCTCCTTTCTTCTTTTATTTTTTAAAACTAAATTCTAAAACTCCTTAAATTATTATTAAGACTAAATTAAGTTATAAAAGCGCAAATTAACTCCCAATAACAATTAACGCACAATTAAGTAATAATTAAGCATAAAATTGTATATTTGGACATTAAATGCTAAAAATGCAAACGATGCCTATTTTTGTAATTTTTATTTTTTGTAAAACAAACTTAATTACTAACAATTGTAGAATTAAATCCTACATCCAAAATGCAACATATTTTTTGTATTTTTATTAATTTAACAAATAAACATGCACATACAAATACAAATAATTATTCAAAAATATCACAAAATTGCACACCAAGGAAAATCATTTTATTTTTTTGAATTTTTTGGGAGTAATTCTCATATAGGGCAAAAATCACGTGCTTACAGGGTCCATACCCCGGAAGATGAGCCTGATTTTAATAAAAGTTCCCTCTCTACCTCGGGTACGAGGGATGACGAGAAATTGGCGACGAAGTCCTCCAGAATTTGGGACTTGATGGCCGTTTGAGGTTGATGCTCGATATCATACCCTCTAAGTTTGATGGCCCATTTGGCCAATCGGCCCGATAGCTCAAGTTTATGCAGTATGCTCTGGAGGGGGTACGTCGATAGAACGCAAATACGATGACATTTAAAATAGGGCTTCAGCTTACGCGAAGCGCTTATCAGCGCGAGAGCCAATTTTTCTAGATGGGGATACCGGGTTTCGGTGTCCCATAGTGTTCAGCTTATATAATAAATAGAAAATTGCGTACCTTGCTCCTCTCAGACTAGTATGCCGCTTACCACTATTTTAGACACGGCTAGGTTCAAGTAGAGTGTTTCATCCTCCTTTGGAGTGTGCAACAAATGTGGGCTAGTTAGGTATAATTTTAGTTCTTCTAAGGCATGTTGGCATTTTGGAGTCCATTCGAAGTTGCTCTTTCTTTTGAGTGAAGAGAAGAAGTGATGGCTTTTGTCTGATGACCTTGATATGAATCTACCCAGGGCCGCTATCCGCCCTATTAGTCGTTGGACGGCCTTTACATAGTTCACCACCGTGATTTATTCGATGTCCTTTATTTTGTCAGGATTGATATCGACCCCCCTTCTTGAAACCATGAAGCCGAGGAATTTGACCGAATCCACTCTGAAGGCACACTTCTCGGGGTTGAGCTTCATGTTGTAACTTCTGAGGATGTCGAAAGTTTCTTGAAATTAAGTCAAATGGTCCTCTGCGTGCAGGGACATAACTAGCATATCATCAATATATACCTCCATTGATTTAAATACTTGATGCTCGAACATTTTGTTAACTATGCGCTGGTACATTGCCCCTGCATTTTTTAGCCCGAAGGGCATTATGTTGTAGCAGTAGGTACCATACTTTGTGATGAACGAGGTTTTTTCCCTATCCTCGGGGTGCATCTGGATTTGATTATACCCTGAGTAGGCATCGATAAAGGTGAGGGTCTCGTGTCCGGTTGTAGCATCGATCAGACGATCGATATTAGGCAATGGGATGGAATCTTTGTGCACAACTTATTCAAGTCTTTATAATCTTCGCACATTCTTAGCTTGTTTCCCTTTTTAGGCACTACTACTACGTTGGCCAGCCATTTGGGGTACTTTACCTCTCTTAGGGATCTGATTTTAAGAAGTTTTGTTACCTCTTCTTTCATGAAGGTATGTTTTACCTCAGATTGCGGTCATCTCTTCTGCTACACAGGTTTAAATTTGGGATCGATGCTCAGCCTGTAAGAGGTTATTTCCAGTGGAATTCCTTTCATATCTAAGTGGGACCAAGCAAAACTATCGATATTGTTACTAAGAAATTGAATGAAACTCGTCTTGAGTTCATGGGTTAACCCCGTTTCCAAGTATACCTTACGATCCAGGAGGTGCTCGATTAAAATGGTCTGCTCCGATTCTTCGACTGTCGATTTAGTCGCATCTGATTCTTCGAGGGCGACAAAGGTTCGAGGAGCAAAGGAATCTTCTTCGTCGTCCTTGGGGGTCTGTGTGTTCCTGAACTCGTCCGAGATCGGGTGCATGGGGATCAACGCCTTATGGTGGACTACAAACATTTCTTCCACTGCACGCTATTCTCCATGTATGGTTGTGATGTCGTCCTTCGTGGGAAACTTTACCACCTTGTGTAAGGTTGATGATACTGCACTCATACTGTGTATCCAAGGCCTGTCGAGTAATGCATTGTACCTCATTTCGCTATCGATGACTTTGACCTCGGTGTTCTGAATCACGCCAGATGTGTTGATTGGGAGGGTGATCTCTTCTTTCGTTACTTCGCCGGTCATGTTGAAGCCATAGAGGACTCGAGGGATGGGGGCGACTCGATTGAGCAGCCTTAGTTGTTTTACTACCTCTGATCTAATTATGTTGGCCGAGCTGCCTGGATCCACGAGCACACACTTTATCCTGGTATTGTTTAAAAGAAATGAGATTACCAGCGCGTCATTGTGCGTTTCTATCATGGCCTCGAGGTCCTCCTCGCTGAACGCAAAGGTATCTTCGGGCATGCGATTTTGGGTTGGTCCCTCTTCCGTGGTGGACGTTCTCATCCGTTTGAACATGGGTCCCTGGGGAACGTTGGTTCCTCCAATAATCATGTGGACATCATGTCGGAGAGCCTCCCCTTCCGCCCGGGGCGAGTTTGGTGGTGTACCGACATCTAGAGTAGTCATGTCCTTCTCTTTGCTTTTTTTCGAGGTTGTTATTACCCACTCTGTTCACCAAGCCAGATATTTTATCCTAAAATCGAAGATCTTGGACAAGAAAAAGTATGAAAGGAAACTTGCGTTGTGTAATGAAACCAACAAGAAAATAATCACTATTATTTTTAGCCCCACGGTGGGCGCCAAACTGTTTACCATGAAAATGGTAATAACAATTAAATTTGTTGTTGGGACTCTAAACATATGTGATCTATTTTTATGATAGTTGTTTAAGCCGTTGATGCTAGATATGTGAAGATAAAAGATGAAATGGGAGCTAAAATAACATTACAATCAAACCGACAAGTTAGCTGTCCGGGCCTCGGGCTAATCGATGAAGGGTATCGAGTTCGATGCATGGGCTCGAGCTCGAGCTATCAGGTGTAACCGGGAAGGGACTAACAGTTAGAATATAATTAAAAGGGGCTCTTTATGGCCGATATCAAGCAATAAATAAAGAACAAATGCGAAAGCAATAAATGAAAGTGGTAGTCTCGAGCGGCCAAGTTAGAGAGAAAAGAGAAAGAGTTGTTATTAATCTTGTGTAGAATGGTTGGAGCAATAGGGTTTACAATGTGCCAAGGATCCCCCTTATATAGGAGGGGATATCCAATCATGGTAGAAGAGTGCATTAATCATAAATGTATGGATATGGGATGGCCAGACACGATACCAGGCTCTGCCAGTGCTATCTGTTCATCTTGGGAACTCTACTCTCCCATATTATAGCCGTTAGTACAAAATGCCCCCCAGGCCAGTACCTGACGACTCCCGAGAGTGGGTCTCGGCCTCGACTTTGAGCCTCGTGAAGCATGCCCGCGAGGCAACATAATGACGTAAAAATCAGGCCCCCAGTTTACCTCATACAAGTAGGTCCGTTGTGTCATTTGGGATATGTGTGCAAAATTTCAGGTCATTCGGACGTAGTTTGATAGACTTTTTGATCAAAAGTGTAATTCGGAAGATTTTGGGAATCTTAGACTTGAATTCGTTGAGTTTTTGTTTATTCGATGTTGTTTGAGGTGTTTCAAAGATTGGTATAAGTTTGGATAGTGGTATGTGACTTGTTTGTGCTTTTGGTTAAGGTCCCGGGGGCCTCGAGGTAATTTTGGATGGTTGACGTAATGATAGGAATTTGGAAATGGCAACTCAAGTTGTAAGACTGTTGTCATAACCGCATCTGTGTTAGGAGGCTGTAGGTATGACCCCCGTAGATGCGGAAGATCAATCGCAGGAGCGGAAGGAGCCAAGGAAGGCAAGAACCACAGAAGCGGCTAAGGAGTCGCACCTGCGATGGCGCAGGTGCAGATTGTGCATCACAAATGCAAAAGTTGAGGACTTAAGTGAAAACCACAGGTGAGGTCCTCTGGACCGCAGAAGCGGGATTGCATGAGCGGGATTTGGGTCGCAGGTGCAAAATACCTGGGCTAGAAGGTATAAAAGACTTCCTTCGCGATTTTGAGCTATTTCTTCTCCATTTTTATTTGGGTTTGAGCTTGGTGAAGCGAATTTGAAGAGGGATTCAAGGGATAACATCTTGAGGTAATATTTTTGAACCAAATAATTGATCTATGGAATTATTTCACTGATTTGACTTGAAATTAATGGAAATGAAGGGTTAAAAATTGGGGATTAGGGCTTGGTATTGGAGACCTTGACTTGAGGATTTGAGGGGTCATTTGTGGTCGGATTTTGGGACTTTTGATATGTATGAACCCGGGGAGTGATAAGGATGCCATTGATGTAAAATGTATAGGATTATGAGACGTGGGCTCGGGGATCGAGTTTGGCTAATTACGGGATTTTTGGTATAATTTGATTTTTTTGCATGGGCTTCGTTGCCTTAGAATATTCTAATATTATGATTCTAATTTTGGGTAGATTCGACGCGAGTTGAGGCCGAGACTAAAGGCAAAGGCATGACGAAGTAGTGTTTTCATCCTGTTTGAGGTAAGTAACCATTTAAATCTGGAACTGAGGGTACAAAACCCCGGTATTTCGAATTGTTTTGATAAATGAGGTGACACACATGCTAGGTGATGAGCGTGTGGGCATGCACCGGTAGAGATTGTGACTTGGTCCTTCCTTTAGCGACTATTAGAGATTGATAATATATTATGGGTTGTATGCCATGTTTGGGGCCTTATGCCGACCTGTTGAGATCCTTAGGAGCATTTTTACTGTCCCCCTCACTCTATTTGTTTGAAAGTATATCTTTAGTCATGTTTTACCTGTTTATTGTTTAAAATTGTTTTATCACTCTACTTTTTAAAATATGAGAACTCTTTTAGACTAAGTTCCCTAATTTCCACCATTATGACCGAGTGGCTATAAGGTTAATGACAAAGAGAGGTTGAGGACCTAATGGTGACGATTATAAATATTATGGATCGGCTGCACGTCATAGAAATACTATATGTATATACTATTGGATCGGGTTGCACGCCGCAGCGATATGATGCTTGGGCTGTAGGAGCCCCTCCGGATTCTGTACACCCCTAGTGAGCGTAGTCGACTTTAAACTATGGATCGGGTTGCACGCCGCAGTGGTTATTATGATTATTACTATTATGAGATATTATTGAGCCTGAGTGCTGAGTGTAAGTACTGTGGAACGAGAGATGAGTCACGAGTAACTGAGAGGCTTGCCCAAGAGGCTATCATTATGAGTGATACCTTTCTCGAGGGGTCCATTTATGATATTTTTGCTGATTTCACTCTTCTTTTATAATAAGCCTCTGTTGAAAATTGCTAAGTAAATGATTTCAAAGTATTTCAATTGAAACTGAAGTTTTTACGAAGTAATTGGCTTTTAAACTGTTGAGTGCTCTGTTGTAAACTCTTCAAATGATTTTTAACTGCTCGTCACTACTTTCAGACCTTATTTACTTTAGTTACTTACTGAGTTAGCGACTGATCGAGGCCAACCCTACACCACTACAAAGTAGAGAGAGTGGTCGAAGCAGCTTTTACCCGAGAAGGTCGGGATCGATTTCCACAAGGAGCTAGAAATGGGAATTGAGTTTCTATCTAAATTGGAGTTGCGTAATTTTTCTTTATTGCACTTCTAAACATAGTTGGTTTTGATATTACTTCTAAATTTATACTAGTAGGATGCTAAATTAAGCTAATAGTAAACTATTGAAGGTTTTCTAAATAGTTAAAAGGTACTAGGGAAGTGACTTTTCTCCTAGGTGGATACTTGACGGGTTCTCGAGTCTAAGGCTAGGTTGTCATATTTGGGGATTACGATATAATTATTGCACGATACTTGTCACTCTATACTTCTTGGTAGTTTGAGTGATTTCGGCCTAATTGACTTTCTCAAGACCAATTGAGTATGATAATTTGTGCAAGAAATTGAGGTTCAAGTCGGGTATTACTATCTCTAGGTAACTCTTTAATTAGGGCTATCAATCTCTTGAATACCCCAAGTCAAATAGACATAAATTTGTGTTTGCAACCACTAATCCAACATTAAAATCATAAATTAGTCCAAATATCAAACACCCATAGATATTCAAGTCTTAAAACACAAGACCCATTAAATACCCACATTAGGGTTGAGCCACAACCCTAGCTAATGGGTCTAGATATTCATGATAAAAGAAGAAAACAAAGAAATAGATGAAGAAAAACCCATAATATTTAATTACTAACAAAAACTTGAAGATTCAATGATAAAACTATTGTAAAATTACTCAAAATAGTGAAGGGACACTATTGACGAGCGCAGATCTACTTGAAATTACAACTCATGACCTAAAAATTGGAAAAGAAACTATTTATACTAGGCCGAATTTTCTAGAAAAAATACCCCTGCGGGGTTAGTGCGGACCGCACAAAATCGAGTGCGTCCGCACTGGGGCTCTTGGGTAAAAACTTATGCTCTCTGAACTTGGCCACCGCAGGCCGCACAAAATGCCCCACGGCCACGGTGGCTTCTATTGCGGTCCGCACAAAAAAGACCGCGGACAGCATTGGCAATATTCCCAAAACTAGCAACTTTCTGAACTCCATCCTTGCGAACCACACAAAATCGAGTGCGGCCGCAGTGAAGCCAATGCGGTCCGCATTGGTTGAATGTCTAAAATGAGAACTCTATGATCTTCCTCTTTATGGACCATATAGAATGGAGTGCGGCCGCAATGGTCCTATTACATTGTGCTTGGACTTGTTCTTGGTACTTGTGCATGTTTCACTTTTTTTGAGCTGGTTTTGATGAATTGTCACCTTGTTGACCAAACCCTGCAATCAAGTACGACATGTAAGCCTTTGGGACTATTTTGTACACATTTCTAATCAAAACTCAAGTAAGAAGGAGTGTAAAATGCATCGTAATTAATAGATATTATGTACTCACATTACTCCCTGCACCTTGTGTGCAGATCCAGGTACCCGAGCGGTAGAGTGAGGATCCCCAGCATTGTCGGAGTTTGCCAGAGATTGCAAGGTAGCTGCATGGCATTCGCAGCCTTGCTTTCTTCCTTCCTATCTTGTTTCTTTCTGCATTTTAGACTGGTTATGTATTAGACAGTCGGATTTGTGTATTTAGAGGCTCTAGACTCATGACACCAGATGTTTGGGTTGTATTGGTTTAATGTTTTATTGATTTCCGCATATTTTGGATATTTTATACATTTCTTATGAGAATTTGAGATTTAATCAGTGTTAGAAAACGATTTTATAAAGAAATTTATTGTAGTTGATGGTTTAGATTGGCTTGCCTAGTATTTTGATAGGCGCCATCATGATTGGGCATTTGGGCTCATGACAAGTTGGTATCAAAGCCTAGGTTACATAGGTTTCGTGAGTCATGAGCCTAATTAGTAGAGTCTCGCGGATCAGTACGGAGACGTCTGTACTTATCCTCGGGAGGCAGCAGAACCTTTAGGAAAAACATCATATTGTTGAAATTCTTGTCTTGTGAATCTGTTGATCCGAGTACTAAACTTCTGTTAGTACATTCTCTTATAGATGGTGAGGACACGTGCTACCGGTCAGGATGGAAGACCACCAGTACCGCCAGCTGGGGCCACTAGAGGCCGAGGACGCGGTCGAGGCCGTGGTAGAGGAAGGGGTGTAGCCCGCACATCAGCTAGGGCAGCACCTGCAGATCTACCAACTATCCCAATTCATGATCAAGTCCCAATTGCGGATGCTCCAGCAACACCAGCTTAGGAACTAGATGTGCCTAGTGTGATTCCAAGACTTTAGGAGGCTTTAACTCAGATTCTATCAGTGTGTACCGATTTGGCTCAGGCAGTCTTAGTTACTATTCCCGCAGCTACTTCTAAGGCCGGGGGAGGCACTCAAACTCTCGTTGCTCGCACACCTGATTAGGTTGTGCAGGGACTTCAGACACTAGGGGCACCTCCAGCCCAGTCGGTCGCACCAACTTAGGACTGTGTGGTACCAGTTATTCCTGACGACGAGTAGCGTTGATTAGAGAGGTCTAGTAGACTTTTGCCTCCGACTTTCAGTGGTACTGAGGGCGAGGATGCCCAATGGTTCTTGGACAAGTATTACAGGATTCTTCATACAGCAAGTATTCGGGAGACTAGTGGTGTAGCATTTACTACCATTCAATTTTCTGGAGCTGCCTTTACTTGGTAGGAGGCTTATGAGAGGCATAGGCCTATTGGTGCATCACCCCTTTCCTGGCAGCAGTTCTCTGTTCTCTTTCTGGAGAAGTATGTGCCACAGTCTCGCTGATAGGAGCTCCATAGGTAGTTCGAGCAGTTACGTCATGGAGATATGACTGTGACACAGTATGAGATGAGGTTTTCTGAGTTAGCTGGTCATATAGTCTGGTTGGTTCCCACAGATCAAGAGAGGATCAAGAGGTTCATTAATGGCCTCACATATTAGCTTCAGATTCTCATGACTAGAGAGAGGGTGTCATGTCCTACTTTTGAGGAGGTTGTTGACATCACCCAAGAGATTGAGTCGGTTCGTCGCTAGGAACAAGAGGAGAGGGAGGCCAAGAGCCCTCGAGGATTTGGTAGCTTTGGTTGTGCTCCTTTGAGGGGTCAGTTTTAGCACGTCAGAGGCTATCTATTCAGGCAGACTCAGTCAGCTCGCCCAGGCTATAGTGGGGCATCATAGGGTTATGGTTCTCACAGTTCTCATCAGGGCCATTTATCACTCAATGCCCTCCCATCCCAGAGTTCGTCCTGTGTTACGTTAGTTCAGGGTTCTTCCATACCAAGTCCTTCTAATGGTCATTCTGGTGCCTGGGGTTCCCTTAGTCCCCATCTCCAGCACTGGGGAGTTGTTATGAGTGCAGAGAGTTTGGACACATGAGGAGGCAGTGTATTCGTCTTCTTGAGGGTCCGTCTTAACAGAGGGGTCAGCCCTCAACTTCAGCTCCAGTTACTTTACCACCTACTCAGGCAGCTAGGGATGGGGGTCAGTTAGCTAGGGATTGCCCTAAAGGGGGCGGGGGGGGGGGGGGGGTCGATCAAGTATTGGCCATGCCCGTTTCCATGCCCTCCCATGTAGACCAGATATTGTTGCTTCAGATGTTGAGATTATAGGTATTGTCTCAGTCTGCCGCAGAGATGCCTCTATGTTATTTGATCCCAGTTCCACCTTTTCTTATGTGTCATCATACTTTTCTCATTATTTGGATACACCACATGAGTCTCTTGTTTTACTTGCTCGTGTATCTACAATGGTGGGCGATACTATTGTTGTAAACCGTGTGTACCGGTTGTGTGTGGTGACTATTGGGGGTCTGGAGACCCGAGTGGATCTGTTGTTATTATGTATGGTAGACTTTTATGTTATATTAGGCATGGATTGGTTATCTCCGTGTCGTGCTATTTTGGACTCATATGCTAAGACAATGACGTTGGCTATGCCGGGTGTGCCACAGATTGAGTGGTGAGGTTTTACTGATTATGTTCCTAGTACGGTGATTTCATTCTTGAAGGCCCAGCGTATGGTTGGGAAGGGTTGTCTTTCGTATTTAGCCTTTGTGAGGGATGTCGGTACAGAGACTCCCAGTATTGATTTTGTTCTAGTTGTGAGGGATTTTCCTGAAGTGTTTCCTGTAGACCTACCGGGCATGCCACCGGACAGGGATATTGATTTTGGTATTGATCTGGTGTCGGGCACTCAACCCATTTCTATTCCACTATATCGTATGGCACCATCGGAGTTGAAGGAGTTAAAGAAGCAGCTTCAGGAACTCCTTGATAAGGGGTTTATTCGGCCTAGTGTGTCACCTTGGGGTGCGCTGGTTCTATTTGTGAAGAAGAAGGATGGCACTATAAGGATGTGCATTGATTATAGTCAATTGAACAAAGTAACAGTTAAGAACAAGTATCCTTTTCCTTGTATCGATGATTTGTTTGACCAGCTTCAGGGAGAGAGAGTGTTCTCGAAGATTGATCTTGTTCAGGTTATCACCAGTTGAAGATCATGGACTCAATATTTCTAAGACAACTTTTAGGACCCGATATGGTTATTATGAGTTCTTGGTGATGTCTTTTGGGTTGACCAATGCCCCAACAGCAATCATGCACTTGATACTTGATGAACAACATGTTCCGATCGTATCTTGACTCATTTGTCATAGTTTTCATTGATGATATTCTGGTGTATTCGCATAGTCAGGAGGAGCATGCAAAGCATTTCAAAGTTGTGTTGTAGAGATTTAGGGAGGAGATGCTTTATGCAAAGTTCTCCAAGTGTGAGTTTTGGCTCGGTTTAGTAGCTTTCTTGGGGAATGTGGTGTCCAGCAAGGGTATTCAGGTTTATCCAAAGAAGATAGAGGCGGTCCAGAGTTGGCCCAGACCATCTTCAGCTACAGAGATTCACAACTTTCTTAGTTTGGCGGGCTATTATCGTCGGTTTGTTAAGGGGTTCTCATCTATCGCATCACCCTTGACAAAGTTGACTTAGAAGGGTGCTTTATTCAGGTGGTCGAATGAGTGCGAGGAGAGCTTTCAAAAGCTCAAGACCGCCTTGACCATAGCTCCAGTGTTAGTATTGCCATTAGCTTCTGGTTCATATACCGTGTATTGTGATGCTTCGAGAGTTGGTATAGGGTGTGTATTGATGCAGAAGGGTAGAGTTATTGCTTATGCTTTTGGTTGAGGTCTCGAGGGCCTCGAGGTAATTTCGGATGGTTGACGGAAAGATAGGAATTTGGAAATGGAAGCTGAAGTTGTAGGACTATTGTCACAACCGTATCTGCGGTTAGGAGGCCGCAGGTGCGACCCCCGTAGATGCAGAAGATCAGTCGTAGAAGCGGAAGGAGCTAAGGAAGGCAGGAACCGCAAAAGTAGTTATGGAGATGCACCTGCGATGGCGCAGGTGCGGATTGTGCATCGCAGATGCCGAAGTTGAAGACTTAAGTGAAAACTGCAGGTGCAGTCCTCTACACAGCAGAAGCGGGACCGCAGGAGTGGGATTTGGGTCGGAGGTGCAAAAAGCCTGGGCCAGAAGGTATAAAAGACTTCCTTCGCGATTTTGAGCTATTTCTTCGCCATTTTTATTCGGGTTTGAGTTTGGAGAAGCCATTTTGAAGAGGGATTCAAGGGATAACATCTGGAGGTAAGATTGTTGAACCTAATAATCGATCCCGTGACATTATTTCACTAATTTGGCTTGAAATTAATGGAAATTAAGGGTTAAAAATAGGGGATTAGGGCTTGGTATTGGAGACCTTGACTTGAGGATTTGAGGGGACATTCGTGGTCAGATTTTGGGACTTTTGATATGTATGAACTCGGGGAGTGATAAGGATTCCATTGATGTAAAATGTATGAGATTCCGAGGCATGGGCCTGGGGGTCGGGATTGGCTAATTTCGGAATATTTGGTATAATTTGATTGTTTTTGCACAGGCTTCGTTCCCTAGGCATATTCTAATGTTATGATTCTGATTTTGGGTAGATTCGGCATGAGTTGACGCCGAGGTGAGAGGCAAAGGCGTCGCAGAGTAGTATTTTCATCCGGTTTGAGGTAAGTAACCATTGTAAATATAGAATTGGGGGGGGGGGTACAAAACCCCGATATTTCGAATTGTTTTGATAAATGAGGTGACGCACATGCTAGGTGATGAGTGTGTGGGCGTGCACCGATAGGAATTGTGACTTGGTCCATCCCGTAGCGACTATTAAGCCGCGTATTTGATTTTAAATCTTATGATAACACTTATTTTAGAGATTGATACTATATTATGGGTATTATGCCATGTTTGGGGCCTTGTGCCGACCTGTTGAGACCCTTAGGGGCATTTTTACTGTTTTCCCTACTCTATTTGTTTGAAGGTATATCCTCAGTCATGTTTTACCTGTTTATTGTTTAAAATTTGTTTTATCACTCTACTTCTTAAAATATGAGAACTGTTTTGGACTGAATTCCCTGATTTCCACTCTTATGCCCAAGTGGCTATGAGGATTAATGACTGAGAGAGGTCGAGGACCTAATGGTGAGGATTATAAATATTACAGATTGGGTTGCACGCCGCAACAATACTATATGTGTATATTATGGATCGAGTTGCACGCCGCAGCGATACTTGTAAGGATTGGGTTGCACGCTGCAGCGATATATATATTGGATAGGGATGTGCGCCGCAACAATATGATGTTTGGGATGTAGGAGCCCCTCCGGAGTCTGTACACCCCCAGTAAGCGTAGTCGACTATAAGTTACGGATCGAGTTGCACGCTGAAGCGGTTATTATGATTATTACTATTATAAGATATTATTGAGCCTGAGTGCTGAGTGTGAGTACTGCGGAACGAGAGATGAGTCACGAGTGACTGAGAGGCTTGCCTGAGAGGCTATAATTATGAGTTATACCTTTATCGAGGGGCCCATTTATGATGTTTTTGCTGATATCACTCTTCTTTTATAATACGCCTCTGTTGAAAACTGCTAAGTAAATGATTTCAAAGTATTTCAATTGAAACTGAGGTTTTTATGAAGTAATTGGCTTTTAAACTGTTGAGTTTGATTTGAAACTCTATTGTAAACTCTTCATATAATTTTTAAATGCTCGTCACTACTTTCAGACCTTGTTTACTTTAGTTACTCACTGAGTTGGAATACTCACGTTACTCCCTGCACCATATGTGTAGATCCAGGTGCCCGAGCGGCAGAGTGAGGATCCCCAACATAGTCGGAGTTTGCCGGAGATTGCAAGGTCGCTAGATGGTGTTCGTAGCCCTACTTTCTTCCTTCCTGTCTTGTTTCTTTCTACATTTTAGACTGGTTATGTATTAGACAGTCAGATTTGCGGGCTCCAGACTCGTGACTGCAGATGTTTGGGTTGTGTTGGTTTAATGTTTTACTGATTTCTGCAGATTTTGACTGTTTTATACATTTCTTATGAGAATTTGATATTTAATCAGTGTTATAAAATGGTTTTATAAAAGAAATTTATTGTAGTTGATGGTTTAGGTTGTCTTGCCTAGTATTGTGATAGGCTCCATCACCACCGGATATTTGGGGTCGTGACAGCACTCTAATTGAGTTTGAGTTTTATTCGCCAGTGTTTTGCACTAATTACTTGTTTTATGTCTTCTAGGAGTGTTCTGAGCTATGTAAATGTTATGAAAAGAATTCGAGCTAATTGGAGATTTGAAGTCTGAGTAAAAGCCTAGGGGATGAAGCCGAGATAGCGTTCAGGGGTCGAGAACCACATCTAGATATCAAAAATCAAGAAACAAAACCGGACTCTGAAAAAATGACACACCCGCAGCGCGTGGGGCGCCGTGCCTGTTCAATTTTTGCTGTTATCAATTTTGCACGCACTCTGACAAACCTCACTACCACCACGCGTGGTGCATCACCCAATGCGGTGCTCTTCTGCAATATTTACAGGGCTAGAATCCTATTTTATACATTTCTTATGAGAATTTGAGATTTAATTAGTGTTAGAAAACAGTTTTATAAAAGAAATTTATTGTAGTTGATGGTTTAGGTTGGCTTGCCTCGTATTGTGATAGGATCCATCACCACCGGAAATTTGGGGTCGTGACATCACTCTAATTGAGTTTGAGCTTTAATCGCCAGTGGTTTGCACTAATTACATGTTTTATGTCTTGTAGGAGTGTTCTGAGCTATGTAAATGTTATGGAAAAAATTCGAGCTAATTGGATATTTGAAGTCTGAGTAAAAGCCAAGGGGATGAAGCTGAGATAGCGTTCAGGGGTCGAGAACCACATCTAGATATCAAAAATCAAGAAACAAAACCGGACTCTGAAAAATATAACACACCCGTAGCGCGTGGGGCGCCGTGCCTGTTCAATTTTTGCTGTTATCAATTTCGCACGCACTCTGACAAACCTCACTACCACCACGCGTGGTGCATCACCCAATGCGGCGCTCTTCTGCAATATTTACAAAGCCAGAATCCTATTTTATACATTTCTTATGAGAATTTGAGATTTAATTAGTGTTAGAAAACGGTTTTATTAAAGAAATTTTTTGTAGTTGATGGTTTAGGTTGCTTGCCTCATATTGTGATAGGATCCATCACCACCGGAAATTTGGGGTCGTGACAGCACTCTAATTGAGTTTGAGCTTTAATCGCCAGTGGTTTGCACTAATGACATGTTTTATGTCTTGTAGGAGTGTTCTGAGCTATGCAAATGTTATGGAAAGAATTCGAGCTAATTGGAGATTTGAAGTCTGAGTAAAAGCCCAGGGGATGAAGCCGAGATAGCATTCAGGGGTCGAGAACCACATCTAGATATCAAAAATCAAGACAAAACCGGACTCTGAAAAAATAACACACCCGCAGCGCGTGAGGCGCCGTGCCTGTTCAATTTTTGTTGTTATCAATTTTTCACGCTCTCTGACAAACCTCACTACCACCCCGCATGGTGCATCGCCCAATGCGGTGCTCTTCTGCAATATTTACAGAGCCAGAATCCTATTTCGCACAACAAAAGATGTTTTCATCTAGGAGGACCCTACTTAGTATAAATATATGTAAAACGGTATTTTTAGGACTCTTAAACATATTTTAGACATAGGGAGAGCACACACCACACATAGAGGAGGCTTCTAACTAGTTTTTCTTCTCTTCTCTTCCTTTAATTTCACAATTTATTAGTTCTTGTGTTGTGGAGTGCTACATGGACGTTGTAGTTTGAAGCTTGAATTGTTCTTATTATTTTATTGTGTTGGTTTATTTATTCAATCTTGCACTTAATTATTTGATTTATTGATCACCAATTGAATACTATCTACGAATTTAGGATTGAACTCAGGAGAGGGAATTCTAGATTGCATATAAGATTGAGTAGAGCAAGATTTTGAACTCGAGCATCGGGAACAAATTTGCGGTTAGGATAGGGATATACCTATAACCTTGCTTGGTTACTATACATGAATTATAAATTTGTTCTTGTTAATCCTAAATCCATAGGAATATAGATGTTAGGTTATCTTGAATAGGCGAGTAGTACTTCGGGAGAATGCTATGAGCATTATTAACCCTGTCAATCAATAAACCATATAAATTAATTAGACGATTTAAGTGGAAAACTCAACGAGATTATTAGCTAACCCATAGCCCTGGAATATTTTCTCCCATTGAATTCATCTTTAAGATTGCAGACTTGTTTCTTTTAATCTCTTAGTTTATTACTATAGATTAGTTTGAATTAATTGTTTATACTTTAGGATTCACTTGAATAGGTTAATTATTTGGGTTTAATTTAGTTGATAGTTAATCACAAATCCCTATGAATACGATATCTGGACTTACAATCCTATATGACTTGTCGACTACGTATACTTGCGTGTGCGTTTGGGAGCAATACCATAATTTACCACTGAGTGGTAGCATCATTTAAAATTTTGGTTAAACAGTTTTTACTCCATACTAATTATTATGTTATAGAAAAAAGAAATATATTGAAATTTTATTAGAAATAAAAAGAACAAGAAGTCGAAAGTTTTTGCTTAGACTATTTTTACTCCATACTAATTAATAAGTAATAAGAAAAGAAAAAAACTTGTAACGCTCTTGTAAAAAATAAAGAGGCACATGAAGAAAGAAAATTCATATTTATGGTAACATGTGCATAATATTGGTGCTTTTTCTCTTTCTCCTTTTCGGGACACTTTGCTTCTCGGCTTCGGTGTACTTGGATCTCTCTTCCATTTTTTACAAGCTTCTTCTCTTAATTAATAGAAAATGTATAAATAATTCAAAAAATCAATTAATCTAAGTTAACTCTAATATGAATAGATCCAAGAATTAAACTTTATGGCCAAGATTTAAAATTCTATCATATTATGTTTAATTTACTACATTCGAAATCTAATATTTTTACTTATTTTATATGTTTTAACATATGTATAGAGTCTAAGCTAAAGCTACTGGTTCATATCAACAAGTGGCTCCTGCATATATATTTTATTTTTATCTCTATGTCAACTAATTTAAGAAAAACATTTTAAATCTTAATTGTGTCTTTCATAATCGTGCAAAGTGCGATAAATTTACTAGTTATTAAGAAAAATATGTCATTCTTTTTAGGATTATCTAAAAAATGAGTATCATATAAATCGGGATAGGGAAGGCATATATATTGTTAGTAGGCATATGTTGTTTTATTTTGGTTAAGAGATGATTTGCTAGTAAGTTATTTTTCAATCTAGGAATGAAGATGAATGGAGTTCGAAGAGAGGTTTTCATTTGATTGCAACATCATAAGATTGAAAAAAAGGATGAGGAAAAATAATTTGAAGGTTGGACTTGCTGTTAAACATTAAGAGTAGGATAAGTAGCAGAGCCATTTTTGCACCTTAAATAACACCTAGTTGTTAACACCTCAGTTTTTAGGTTTAGCTTTTTTTCAAGCTTTGGACAATTCGGCAGCTGCAAACTAGGCTAGGTTATCTTGTTTTGCAGCATGTTTACTAAATGTTTGCGATAATGCAATCGCATGAGAAATTGTGATAATGTGGTCCTCTTTCAAAATAATTAAATCTTTTAGTTACCAAGTTTCCCAATCCTCTCAGTTGTAAATATCCCGCCTTAAAATGCAATCTAGATCTCTTAATACTTTAGCTTTTTTTACCCGTAAAATAGATAATAATTGAATTTATTTGCGGTGTAAAAAATAAATGATTTTATTTAACACATATGATTAAAGAATAGTAAATATTTGAATTGTAAAGAGAATAAGCGATCAAACCAATATTGTAACGATCCGGCCGATCGTTTTAAAAATTAACATTCTGATCCCTTATTAATTGCATTCCCCATGTTTGTTCCTGCGATTGTGAGTTGCCGAGAGGATTTATTTGGAATTTCGGAGAGTTTTGGGACACTTAGTCCCTAAATGAGAGCTTAAGCTTTAGAATTTGGGCCGTAGTCGGAGCAGTATGAAGACGACCTCGGAATGGTATTCCGTCGATTTCATTAGCTCTGCTGGGTGATTTTGGGCTTAGGGGTGTGTTCGCATTATGTTTTGGAGGTCTGTAGCTTAATTAGGCTTGAAATGACGAAAGTTGAATTTTTGAAGTTTCCGATTCGATTGTGAGATTTTGATATCGTGGTCGGAATGGAATTCCAGAAGTTGGAGTAGCTCCGTAGGGTTGAATGTGACGTGTGCAAAATTTTAGGTCATTCGGATGACGTTTGATGGACTTTTTGATCGAAAGCGTAATTTGAGAGTTTTTGGAGTTCTTAACCTTGAATCCATGGTTAATTCGATGTTTCGATATTGTTTTAGGTGTTTTTAAGGATTGGTATAAGTTTAGATAGTGGTATATGGCTTGTTGGTGCTTTTGGTTGAGGTTCCAGAGGCCTCGAGATGCTTCCGGATGGCTGACGGTAAGTGAGAGTTAGAGTGTGCAGCTAAAGCTGCTGGTTTGTTGTCATAACCACACCTACGGATTGGGTACCACAGGTGCAGAACCATAGAAGCGTGTGGGCAGCCGCAGATGCGGCCAGATGAGGGAAATGCTAGAAGCTGCAGGTGCGTAATGTTGCTCGCACATGCGGTAAGTTGGTCGCATGTGCTAAAGTTCAGGTTTTAATGAGTTATCAGAGGTACGGTTTCTTTTCCGCAGAAGCGGGACCGCATGTGCGGTCCCTTGGCTGCAGAAGCGGATTTGCTGGGCAGAAAATAAGAAACTTTGAGGGTTTGAAATCAAAAGTTAGAAAATTCGATTTGGAGCTCGGGAAAGGGTGATTTTGGGAGGATTTTGAAGAGGAAATCAGTGGGTAATGATTCCTATTTCCTTTCTAATTGTATTCCTTTAATCTAATCTTAATGTTGTCATTTAATTTCAGATTTGGGATGAAAATTTGGGGAAAATTTGGAGAAAGTTCTTATACCTAAATTTCCAGTTTTGATTGGGGATTTGACATTGGATTTGGATAATTTCTATATTAGACTCGTGAGTGAATGAGGATTCATAATCCATAACTTTTACCTGATTTCGAGAAATGAGTCCGGGGCATTTTTGTCATTTGTCCTAATTTTGCGTATTAGCTTAGAAATAATTAGTGGAACCAGTTACTTGAAGGTATATTTACATTATGCAACTGATTTGAATAGATTCGAGCCATTTGGAGTCAAGTACTCGTGGCAAGAGCATGGTTTCGGATTGATTTTGAGCCAGTTCGAGGTAAGTGGCTTGCCTAACATTGTGGGGGGGGGGGGGTCCCCTTAGGATTTGGTACTGTTGATATTTGAAATGCCTTGTACGTGAGGTGACAAGTGCGTACTTGTGCTAATTGCTGAAAAATCCTCTTTTCATTAAGTAACTTTAATTTTATGTTCCTCTCGTGCTTATACTACTTGCAATTTACGCCTGCTTTTAGCTTAGGGAAGCATGTCTAATTGACTTAATTGCATTATTTGCTCAAACTGCCATACTTGGATTATGTGCAGCATGCTAGGTTAGAAATACCTATTTTACCTTGGTATGAAATTTGAATAGAATTGAGTATTCTTCGTGGTTGTTGTTGTGTGTTTACTTTGGAAATACGGGATGGTATCTCGGAAGATCCCCCTGCCTGTTTACTTTGGGACTTTGAATTTGTATTCCGGCAGACCCCCTGCGCATATATTGATTTGGACTAAAGTGCGGGATAGCGAGAGATCCCCAACACGTATATTGAGGATACTAAGAGATCCTTGGGATACCTAGAGATCCCCAACATATATATTGAGGATACTAAGAGATCCTCGGGATACCGATAGATCCCCGACATATATATTGAGGATACTAAGAGATCCTCGGGATACTGAGAGATCCCCGGTTGTTATCTCTGTATTAAGCAGTATTCCTTTTGTGATTATCTTACCTCTGTTATAGTTGTTGTTATTATTATTATCTTGTGTTACATCTTACTGTTAGCATTTAATTATATTGTCGTATTCTATAATGTTTTACCTTGTTTATTTCATCTAAACTCAGTAGGTCCATGAATTTCCTCGTCACTACCCGACCGAGGTTAGGTTTGACACTTATTAAGTGCCCGTTTGTGCATGTTTTTCATGTGCAGATCCAAGTACTTCAACTCAGCCCTACTACCCTTGAGGCAAGGCGATTCTCCAGAGACTTCGAGGTATATCTGTCGTGTCCGCAGACCGAAGAGTCCCTTTTAATTCTATCTTGTAGTGATAAACCTTATATCTTTTTTGTTGATATGTACATTCCAGAGTTAGAGCATTTTTATTATATTTGTAGCTTGTGATTCATGGGTTTCCAGGTTTTGGGAAAAAGATGTTCAGTTTGAGAGTTTGTATTGTATATGCCGAGCATCATTTTAAACCTTCATTTTCTTTTTATTCTGCACTCTTTATTGTTTTCCCTTTTCTGCACTTGTTAGGCTTACCTAGTCGTAGAGACTGTGTACCGTCATGATAGTTCACAGAGGGCGAGCTGAGGCAATGACAAGTTGGTGTCAGAGTTCTAGGTTTATAGGAGTCATTAATCACAAGCCAGTTTATTAGAGTCTAGCAGATTGGTGCGGAGATGTCTGTACTTATCAATGAGAGGCTATGTAACTGTTAGGAAATTCCACTTCATTTGATTTCCTTACCATGCGAGATTTTTGATATCACAATTCTAAACTTCTTTCTTCTATTCTCTCACAGATGGTAAGGACACGTGCTACCCAAGATGATCAGGCACTCGCAACCCCTGTAGGAGTCGTCATAGGCCGGGGCCGGGGTAAAGGCCGTGGACGTGCACACGGTACAGCCAAATCACCCATGCGCGCTACCACCGAGGATTTACCAGCAGTTCCAGCCAGATCCCATGCACCTGATACGCCTACTACTACTACTACTCCAGCACTTCAGGAGACTCTTGCACAGTTCATGAGCATGTACACCACTCTAGCTCAGGCAGGGTTGCTTCCCCTTGCTGCAGCTACATCTCAAGCCGGGGGAGGAGCACACACTTCTGCTACCCACACTCTTGAGAAGCGAGTGCATGTTGATCAGGTTCCAGATATTATTTCGGTACAACCCATAATTCCAGATCAACCCGAGGATAGGGCAGCGACTTTTGTGGATGAGTAGTAGAGGAGGTTTAAGAAGTATAAGCCTCATGTATTCAGTGGTTTATCATTAGATTATGCTCTAGAATTTCTAGATGAGTGCCACCGTATTCTCCGTACCATGGGTATATCACGATCGAGCGGGGTTTCCTTCACTACCTTGCAGCTTCGAGGAGCAGCCTATGAGTGGTAGCATACTTATAAGTTAGATAGTCCGGATGAGGCAGCTTCCCTGACTTGGACTCAGTTTTCAGATATGTTCCTGAGAGAGTATGTTCCTCATAGGCTCAGGGACGCATGGCGCACAGAGTTTGAGCATTTGCGCTAGGGTACTATGATTGTCTCAAAGTATGTTGTCCGTTAAAGTAGCTTGGCTATACATACACCAGTCTTGGTTTATACGGTTCGCGAGAGGGTCTACCAGTTTATTGAGGGGCTTATTCCCAGCATCATGTCTAGTGGCTCATGAGTTAGAGGTGGATATTTCTTATCAACGGGTGGTTATCATTGCTAGGAGAGTGGAGGGTATGCATGCTAGGGAGAGAGAGGAGAGGGAGGCCAAGAGGTCTCGAGAGTCGGCCATTATTCTGGTGCCCGTGCCCTAGCTGCAGGTCATCATGGTAGGGGTTATATGAGTCATCCAATTCATTTAGTTCTTCCAGCAGCCACTGGTATTCCAGCTCCTCCTAGGACTCAGGAGCCTTATTATGCACCTCTAGTATCTAGTGTGCCTCCTATGTGTGGTGCTTTTAGAGGTCAGTCCAACAGACCTGGCCCGAGCCAGTCACAGCCGCCACATCCTCCCAGTGCTTTTTTGAGTGTTGTGACACACGCCATATGATGAAGGATTGCCCTAGACTTCGGAAGAGTGCACCTCCACAGACTTCTCAGCCACAGCGTGCCCTGCAGAGTTCTCATGCTATGATTACAGCTCCAGTTGCTACCCTACCTACTCATCCAACTATATGTGGAGGTCAGGGAGGTAGAGGTCGCCATAGAGGGGGAGGCAAGGCTAGATATTATGCCCTTCCGACCCGTACTGAGGCTGTCGCCTCCGATTATGTCATCATAGGTATTGTCTTGGTTTATCATAGAGATGCATCAGTTTTATTCGATCCAGGCTCCACTTATTCTTATGTGTCTTCTTATTTTGCCCCGCATTTGGGCGTATCTCGGGATTCTTTGAGATTCCCTATTAATGTTTCTACTCATATGGGAGATTCTCTTATTGTGGACCGTGTTTACCGGTCTTGTGTGGTTGCTCTTAGTGGTTTTGAGACTAGAGCTGATTTATTATTGCTCAACATGGTAGATTTTGATGTTTTCTTGAGCATGGACTGGTTGTCGCCCCATTATGCTATATCTGATTATCATACCAAAACCATGAAGCTAGCTATGCCAGGTGTACCACGAGTAGAGTGGAGGGATACCATAGATCATACTTCTATTAGAGTTATTTCATTCATTAAGTCTCAGCGTATGGTTGTGAAAGGGTGTGATGCGTATCTAGCTTATGTGAGAGATGTTATTATTGATACCCCAATAGTTGATTCAGTCCCAATAGTACGAGATTTTTCTGATGTGTTTCCAGCTGATCTTCCAGGCATGCCGCCCGATAAAGATATTAATTTTGGCATTGATATTCCCGGAGTTGGGAATATCATGAGCAGCAACTGAGGACAGTTCTTCAAACTTTGAGAAAGAAGAAGTTATATGCTAAGTTCTCGAAATATGAGTTTTGTTTGGATTCCATGGCATTCTTAGGTCACGTGGTTTCTAGTGAGGGGATAAAGGTGGATCCAAAGAAAGTGGAAGCAGTACAGAGTTGGCCCAGACCATCCTCAGCTACAGAGATCTCTAGTTTTTTTGGCTTGGCATGTTATTACAATCGATTTATTGAGGAGTTTTCATCCATTGTAGCACCTATGACCATGTTGACCCAGAAGGGTGCTCCGTTCTAATAGACGGAAGAGTGTGAGGCGAGCTTTCAGAAGCTCAAGACAGCTTTGAGTATAGCCTAGTTTTTATATTGTCTACAGGTTCGGGGTCTTATACTGTCTATTTTGATGCCTCGAGGATTGGCCTTGGAGCGGTTTTGATGTAGGACGATAGGGTGATTGCCTACGCGTCCAGATAGTTGAAGGTATATGAGAAGATTTATCCTGTCCATGAGCTCGAGTAAGCTTCTATCGTTCACGCCATGAAGATCTGGCATCATTATTTGTACAGTGTGTCTTGTGAGATTTATATTGACTACCGGAGTTTGTAGCATCTATTCAAGCAGAAGGATCTTAATTTGCGCCAGAGGAGATGGCTAGAGCTGCTGAAGGACTATGATATCACTATTTTGTATCACTCAGGCAAGGCCAATGTGGTGGCCGATACTTTGAGTCACCGGACAGAGAGTTTGGGAAGTTTGGCTTATTTACCAGCAGTAGAGAGGCCCATGGAGATTGATGTTGAGGCCTTAGCTAGTCAGTTTGTGAGGTTGGATCTTTCGTAGCCCAATCGGGTCCTTGCTTGTGTGGTTTCTCGGTCTTCCTTGTTTTATCGTATCTGGGAGCGCCAGTTTGATGACCCTCATTTGTTTGTCCTCAAGGACAAGGTTCTTCATGGCGATGCCAGAGATGTGACTATTGGTGATGATGGGGTATTGAGGTGCAGGGTCGAGTATGTGTACCCAGTGTTGATGGGCTTCGGGAGTTGATTCTAGAGGAGGCCCATAGTTTGCGGTATTCCATTCATCCGGGTGTCGCAAAGATGTACCAGGATTTGAGGTAGCACTATTGGTGGAGGCAGATGAAGAAAAACATAGTTGGGTTTGTAGCTTGGTGCCTTAATTGTCAGTAGGTGAAGTGTGAGCACCAGCGACCGAGTCGGTTGTTTCAGCAGATAGAGATTCTGGAGTGGAAGTGGGAGCGGATCATTATGGACTTTCTAGTTAGGCTCCCACAGACTTTGAGAAAGTTCGATGCCATTTGGGTGATTGTGGATCCGCTGACCAAGTCCGCACACTTCATTCCTATGTGTGCTACCTATTATTCGGAGCGGTTGGTAAAGATTTATATCCGAGAGATTGTTCGTCTGTATGGTATTCCAATTTCTATCATTTCAGATAGAGGTACTCAATTCACATCAAGGTTCTTGAGGGCCATACAACATGATTTGGGTACTTAGGTGGAGTTGAGTATAGCATTTCACCCTCAAGCGGATGGACAATCTGAGCGCACTATTCAGATTCTTGAGGATATGCTCCGTGCATGTGTGATTGTGTTTGGTGGGTCATGGGATCAGTTCTTGCCATTAGCGAAGCTTGCCTACAACAACAACTATCAGTCCAGTATTCAGATAGCACCGTATGAGGCTTTATATGGTAGGCGGTGTAAATCCCTTGTGGGTTGGTTTGTACTGGGTGAGGCTAGATTATTGGGCACAAACTTGGTTTAGGATGATTTGGAGAAGGTTAAGGTGATTCAGGATAGACTCTGTACAGCCCAATCCAGACAGAAGAGTTACGTAGACCAGAAGGTTCGTGATGTTTCCTATATGGTTGGAAAGCGGGTTCTTCTTCGAGTTTTGCCTATGAAGGGCGTTATGAGATTTGGGAAGAAAGGGAAGTTGAGTCCGAGGTTTATTGGTCCTTTTGAGATATTGTGATGCGTTGGGGAGGTTGTTTATGAGCTTGCCTTACCTCCTAACTTGGCAGGAGTTCATCCGGTATTTCATGTTTCGATGCTCCGGAGGTATCACGGTGATCTGTCGTACGTGTTGGATTTCAGTTTAGTCCAGTTAGACAAGGGTCTATCTTATGTTGAGAAGCCAGTGGCGATATTGGATGGGTAGGTTTAGAAGCTGTGATCAAAGAACATTGCATCAGTAAAGGTTTAGTGGCAGGGTCAGCCGGTCGAGGAGGTGACCTGGGAGACCGAGTAGGATATATGCAGCTGTTACCCTTATCTTTTCACTACTTCAAGTATGTATGTACGCTCGTTCGAGGACACCATGCCGGTCATTTTAAGAATTAATGCCCCAATCCCCTGTTAACTGCATTCCCCGTGTTTTTTTCTGTTATTGTGAGTTGCCAGGAGGATTCATTTGGAATTTAGGAGAGTTTTAGGACACTTAGTCCCTAAATGAGAGCTTAAGCTTTAGAATTTGGACCGTAGTCAGAGCAGTGTAAAGATTACCTCAGAATAGGATTTCATCGGTTCCGTTAGCTCCGTTGGGTGATTTTGGGCTTAGGGGCATGTTCGTATTGTGTTTTGGAGTTCTGTAGCTTAATAAGGCTTGAATTGCCGAAAGTTGAATTTTTAAAGTTTCCGGTTTGATAGTGAGATTTTGATATCGTGGTCGGAATGGAATATTGGAAGTTGGAGTAGCTCTATAGTGTTGAATATGACGTGTGTAGAAAATTTCATGTCATTCGGACGAGGTTTGATAGACTTTTCGATCGAAAGCGTAATTTGAGAGTTTTTGGATTTCTTAAGCTTGAATCCATGGTTAATTACATGTTTCTATGTTGTTTTAGGTGTTTTATGGTTTGGTATAAGTTTAGACAGTGGTATATGTCTTGTTCAGTCTTTTGGTTGAGGTTCTGGGGGGCCTCGGGATGATTCCGGATGGTTGACGGGAAGTGAGAGTTAGAGTGTGCAGCTAAAACTACTAGATTGCTATCATAACTGCACCTGCGGATTGGGGACCGCAGGTGCGGAACCACAAAAGCATGTGGGCAGCTGCAGATGCGGCCAGATGAGGGAAAAGCCAGAAGCCGCAGGTGCAGAATGTTGCTCGCACCTGCGAGACCGCAGATGCAGTAAGTTGGTCGCAGGTGCAAAAGTCCGGGTTTTAATGAGTTATCACAGGTGCGGATTCTTTTCCGTAGAAGCGGGACCGCAGGTGTGGTCCCTTGGCCGTAGAAGCACATTTGCTAGGCAGAAAATAAGAAATTTCGAGGGTTAGAAATCAAAAGTTAGAAAAATCAATTTGGAACTCGGGAGAGAGCGATTTTGGGAGGAATTTGAAGAGGAAATCAGTGGGTAACGATTCCTAATTCCTTTTTAGTTGTATTCCTATAATCTAATCTTAGTTTTGTCATTTAATTTCGGATTTGGGAAGAAAAATTGGGAAAAATTTGGAGAACGTTCTAAGACATAAATTTCGAGTTTTGATTGGGGATTTGACATTGGATTTGGATAATTTCTGCATTGTTAGACTTGTGAGTGAATGAGGGTTCGTAATCCGTAACTTTTACTCGATTATGAGACGTGCACCTAGGGGAAATTTTGGTCATTTTTTCTATTTTTGTGTATTAGCTTAGAATTAATTAATGGAAGTAGTTACTTGAAGTTATATTTACATTATGCAACTGATTTGAATAGACTCGGGCCATTTGGAGTCAAGTAATCGTAGCAAGAGCATGGTTTCGGGTTGATTTTAAGCCGGTTCGAGGTAAGTGGCTTGCCTAACCTTGTGGGGGGAAGTCCCCTTATGGTATTGTTGATATTTAAAATGCCTTGTACGTGAAGTGACGATTGCGTACTTGTGCTAATTGTTGAAAACTCTTTTTTTCATTAAGTAACTTTAATTGTGTTTTCATTTTCTGCTTATTCTATTTGCAATTTAAGCCTGTTGTTAGCTTAGGGAAGCATGTCTAATTGACTTAATTGATTTATTTTCTCAAACTGCTTTACTTGGATTATGTGCAGCATGCTAGGTTAGAAATACCTATTTTACCTTGGTATGAAATTTGAATTGAATTGGGTATTATTCGTGTTGCTGCTGTGTGTTTACTTTGGGAATGCGGGATCGTATCCCGGGAGATGCCCCTGCCCGTTTACTTTGGGACAACGGAATTTTATTCCGCAAAATCCCCTGCACATATATTGATTTGGACTGAAGTGTGGGACACCGAGAGATCCCCAACACGTATATTGAGAATACTAAGATATCCTTGGGATACCGAGAGATCTCCAGCATATATATTGAGGATACAAAGAGATCCTTGGGATACCGAGAGATCCACATAATACATATTGAGGATACTAAGAGATCATCGGGATACTGAGAGATCCCCGGTTTTTATCTCTGTGTTAAGCGATATTCCTTTTGTGATTATTTTGCCTCTGTTATAGTTGTTGTTATTCTTATTATCATGTGTTACTTTTTACTGTTAGCATTTAATTATATTTTCGTATTCTATACTGTTTTACCTTGTTATATTTTATTTAATCTTAGTAGGGCCCTGACCTTCCTCGTCACTACCCAACCGAGGTTAGGCTTGGCACTTATTGAGTACCGCTGTGGTGTACTCATGCCCTTTCTGCGCATGTTTTTCATGTGCAGATCCAGGTACTTTCACTCAGTCCTACTACCCTTGAAGCGAGGCAATTCTTTAGAGACTTCGAGGTAAATATGTCATGTTCGCAGAACGAGGAGTCCCATTCTATTCTATCTTGTTGTGATAGCCCTTCTATCTTTTATATTGATGTAGACATTCCGGAGTTAGAGCATTTTTATTATATTCGTAGCTTGTGATTCATGGGTTTCCAGGTTTTGGGAAAAAAGTTGTTCAGTTTGAGAGTTTGTATTGTATATGCCGAGCGATATTTTAAACCTTCATTTTCTTTTTATTCTGCAGTCTTTATTGTTTTATCTATTGTTTTTCCTTTATCTGCACTTGTTAGGATTACCTAATCGTAGAGACTAGGTATCGTCACAATAATTTATGGAGGGCGAGCTGGGGTTGTGACAAATATATCGAAGTAAGTTAGCCCCGTGTTAGGCTTAAATGCTAACAATTGATCACAGTCCAGCTATCGAGAAAGAGTTCAGATACAACTAAATTAATGAACAACTAAAGAACAGTTGGATAATAGCTGAAAGCCAAAGTAAATTTATTTTGTCTTGATATGCATGCAAAAACAGACTCCAAAAAAGGAAAAGGGTTCCCCTCTTTATATAGCAGAGGAGTTTTAACCCTAATACAAGTCTAAATAAGGTGAAAATCCATTACTTTCTTTTCTCTCATGAAAACACGATCTACAATCAATACCGAGCGTGATTTGTGGCGTAATATCCGGCCGATAGTAGATATTTTGATTCTCAGTTTGTCTTCTTTAACATTTTTTTCCTTTACCATCCATTCTTCGTATTGACCGACCAAGAGTTTCTCCAGGTTTAGCCATGCTCGATTCTGTCCACTCCTGGTTTCTATATGTGGGCATCCTCGCTATCAGTCGAGTTAATAATGAGTAATGTTGTTCCTCTCTTCTCAAAGGAAAATTGGGGACAACTTTATCTCTGATTTTACCCATACATAGATATCCCTCTCACTCTCAGAGAGTAGATTATAGGAACGTTTATAAGTGACTAATTGATCCCGGTTCCTTCTCTAGCACACCATGAGAAAGTTGACAAACCGGAATATCCCATCAGTCACATCGCTCTGATTTTGGACACGCATTAGCCATTGGTTGTTTACCCCCGGTAGTTACCGAATTCGAAACTTCATGCATTGATTACTCTTTTCCTAGGAAAGTTCCGGTTTACTATTTTTACTTTTTACTTTCTGATTTCAAAATTTCTTAAGTTACCCTCGAGCCTTTTATATTCTTATTCATTCATCAATCATTCAAATCTTCATAACTTGTTCTTCATAGCTTCATATCCTCACAGTTCATCTTCAAAACTTCATACCTTACCTTCATACCAAATCTTCATATTTAATCATCAAGTCTTCATATACTTAGATAGAAATGGCAAAGACCTCAAAAAGGGTACCCCAGAACACTGCACCGACGACTTCTTCCTCGGCCATCAGCACTAAGGCAAGGCGTCTGGTGGTAGCTCTAGGACCACCCTACATAGATTTTATCGTTGGCGGCTGCTCCATAGATAATGACTTTAAAGTCGAGAAAGACACTGCACAGGGGATCGGGGTGAGGAGGCGTGGATGTACGCTTGCTCTATTATTGAGGAAACGCTCGAGGCTGTCCAAGAGGACTGTAAATAAGAAGGCAAGGACAGGGTCATTCCTAATCTTGATGAGGAAATCACAACACAAGTGCAAGGATACTTAAGTGTTTACACGTATCCTTTGACATTTGATCCTATTGATACGACAATCCTCGAGTTTTGCAAGAGGTACAAAAAGTTTCCTCGGGTAAGTTCACCCATCCTTTTAGAGAATCATGACTCTTCTCCATCATTTCTCTAACAATATAGATTAGCCTTGGTTTACGATCGATCACTTGCTCTAAATTTACAGCCCCTGAATCTTCCGAGGGGGTAAATAAAACTTTCCCGTCGGGCAAAGAAAGCCTCATTCTCCTGTATACACTAAGATAGGGACCAAGGTAGGATGGGTTTATTTGTTTGTATAAATACCGAGGACCTCATTCCTTCTGAGTTCATGTCATTCCCTGAGAAGTAGAACCTGAATCGTAAGTTTACTTCCTTTTTTATGTTGTCAAAGTTCGTTCTTGTACATGTTTTTCATTCTCATAACATGTTTCATTTGATATATAGATGTCCCCCGAGTCCTCTACGTGGACCCACATTTTAGGGATAAGGTCGAGGGTATATTGAAGCAACTTATCTATTCCGAATGTGAGTGACATAAGCTCTCCAAAGGTAAGTGGGAGGCTCATTCTCACGGTGAGTGCCCTTTTCTGGTTGAATTTTTTCCTGGTCATTTTTATTCTATTATTGTCATAGTGACGAGCTCCGGGCATAAATGATTTTTGTCGCGCCCCCTTTTTCTCGCAAAATCAGGTTTATGACATTTGGGAGGACAACTCGTTCCCTTTCGGGAATTGGGTTTGAATTGAAGAGTCGCCACCTAATGATTAAAGTGCATTAGGACACTACGAGGGGTTTGTTTTGAGTAACCAGAGATTGGGTAAGGTCTTTAAATTATCCCAAGAGGAAGGTGTTAGGCACCCCTCAGGATCTACTAGTGTGGTTCCCGGCAAAACTATTGTTGTGACTTAAATGCACATAGGCAAATAAAGGCATCAGATAAGAGGGGATTTTCGCGTAATGGTTACAAATAAACAAAAGTAAGAAAAAAGAACTAAAAGAGTTAATGTTCTTGAAAGAAACAGTTTAAAAAGATTTAACAAAAACAAAGGAAACAAAGGAAAGGGGAGTCCTAGGTTTATTAATAATATGGATCACCCCACACAACATCCGGTAATCACTACTCAGTAAAGGGGCTACACGTGATGTTATTGTGTGGTCATCATATCAATATCTACCCTTTCCCACCTCGCTAAGGTATTAAAGCACAGAATGGTCTCGTTTACTTATTGCATGCTATTACCTACCCCAATCCTATCAGCCCCGGAGGTACTGGGGACTACTAATCTTAGAGGGAGGAGGTATTGGGCTTATTTGTGGTTTCAAAAGGTAAAATACTAAGGCGACAAAAAAAATACATATATCAAGTTTGGGAGAAGCATATAAACAAATAAAATGGTTCAAATAGACCTCCTTTAAACCAAAGAAAGCACATAATGTTGATTTTCATGTACTGTTTATGGTCTGATTAAAACTTAAAGGGTCGAGGCAGACTGATTTATTACATAGTTCAGATAAGAAGCCCGAATCAGGCCTGCCTGCTGGTTGTTGCATATAAATCTGATTTAGTTTATAAACTTTCACCATATGGCTTGCCTAAGTGCTGGACGAAGACCTATAGGCGTGATATCTACTGATTCCGGAAATAATAAAGTAAACATGAATACATACTGAAGAAAGAAAGGCTAGTTTTTAGCAAAAGAGCATGCATCACTGTTACTGGTTTTAGACTTATAAGCGAGTGAAATGATTCAGACTTGAGTAATAGTTCCTATAGGCATGCTTTCTGCGCGTTGTTAATTGTAAACCCCTTTTAACATACATGGTAAAATGTGGAAACCCTATAAACATGATATCTAGGTGCTGAATTTCATTTAAGGCCTATGAACATGATATCTAATTGTGGTTGATTGATTAAGACCTATAAATATGATTGCCTAATGAAGAATGTATATGCAAGATTCAGAAAGACCTATAGGCATATTTTCTATATGCATATGCATGATTCAGATTTCCAGGTAATTATAGACATGGTATCTATATGAGAGAATGCAGAATCCCTACAGACATGGTATCTATATGAGGAATGCAGAATTCAAGAAATGACCTATAGGAAGGATATCTATATGAGAGTGCAGAGATTCAGAAATAACCTATAAGCAAGATATCTATATGAGAGTGCAGAAATTCAGAAATACACCTATAGGCAGGATATCTACCCTTCACATAGTTATCCCTCCCTTTTTACTAGCCATCTCCAAGAGTTTATTACAAAATTATTACAGCCCAAAAAAACGAAAAATACATCAGAAATTAAAAGGTACAACCAAAGAGAGCCTGATTCAAACTTCCTGTCTGAAATATGAAGTAAACCAACTCCAAAAGATCATATTTTAAAGCCTTTCTCCCATTTGGATGTGTCAGAGTTTCCTAAGAATTTCATAAGAACTCCGGGCAATGCTTACACCCAAATGTATCACCAAATTAGGTCATAATGCAATGTGGAAGGGCCAACCCTCAGGTGTCCAAGTTCAGAGGGAACTCAAGGTCCCAAGTCAAGGCTCACAAGAGGGGGCATAACTTAAAAACTAAGAGGGAGTGAAAGTGCAAAAGTAGAATTCTGAAGGGGAAAGGTAAAAGGGGAATAACTTAAAATTAGTACACATAAGGGTGTAGGGGAATGGGGGAATTTGCAAGACCAAAAGAAAATCAGACTGATGGGCACTCCAGCAATGGGAGATGCTGGCACACCCTCCAGCCTGTTTGCTTAGAGGTTAAGACCCCATTGGTTCAAACTGAATTCATGTGTAACAACTCACATTGCCATGCCTTAAGTCACAACTCTCAAACACATAGGGGTAATGGTGATAGGGAGCAAGGATTCACAGCAGAAACAGGCTTCTAGATATGAGCATACTAACTTAAATATTGAACTTTACAGAAACCGTAAAGTAGGCATGGATATAAAAGCGGTAAATGAACACATTATGATGATGCTGGAAATTGAATTAGGACATACCAGTTTCAAAGACACAAGTAGAGAAAATGCATTAGTCTTGTAGAAACCACAGTGCAGACAAGAAGAGAGAATACTATTATGTGTAAATAAGAGTTCAAAAAGATTGTGAAAGTGTGTTGTGTCTGTGAAGAGGGCCATGCCTCTTATAGTGCAAAATCAGGCAGAAATAAGCTAAGAAAATAGTTGAGGAACTGATTGTCAATTAAGAATCAATTACACAAGACTTCCCTTAATTAAGGGATTTAGATTCAAACGGGTAAAAACCATTTAAGGAAAGAAATTGAGTAAGCACTTTGTGCACAACATGCAATTAGGAGCAAATACATAAAAGGTTATTTTAAGGATAGGGTTTTGAAGTACACAGTTGTACAAATAAGGTAAGAAAATCAATCAGTAGCCAGTAAATCAAATGGTCAGGGATCTTGTAATTACTTATCCATGAATGAACCAAGTCAGAAAAGATGAAGAAGGGTTTCAACTTAGGCCGAGTCATAGAGAAAATCAGCAAACAATAGAAAGAAATCAATCGAGCCATATTCAGAAGGAAGTTTGAATTAATTGCAAATTTGAAAGTCACTTGAGAGGGAAGTGCATCATATATAAGGAGCATGTGAGCATGTTACGCATGAAATAAAGAAAGAAAAAGAGATTGTCCTGTCATTGTGAAATCAGTAGGAAAATCCAGTGTAGAATAGTTTAGTAAAAAACCATAATTGTATGAAAACAAAGATGTCCAAACTCAGTTTAGAGACATGAAGTTAGTTTGAAAGAATTAGGGTTTTTTTGAAATAAGACCCTAGTCAAGTAAACCACAAAGCAGAGCTGAGAGGGGAAGCAATTGAATCGAAACATGTTTAGAGGTTTCAGAAAAGAACTGAAACTTCCAACATGCTTCTTTCAGCAACAGAACTCATGAGTAACATGCAAACATAATAGAAGTGTTCAAAGCAAATAGAGTGAAGAAACTAATTCAAAGCATAATGAGAAAAGACTGATAAGAATAGTAGAAGAAACATGCTTAAGAAGATCTTTTAGAAGAAACTTAAACAGAGCTCAGTAGAAGGAAAATAATAAGAAAACTTAAGAACATAGTAGAAAAAATATAGTAGGAGAACATACCAGAACATAGTAGAAGAAAATACCAGAGCATAGTAGAAAAGCATACGAAAACATAGTATAGGAAAACACAGTAAGAGATGCATACAAAAACATGGTAGAAGAAAATACATGGAGAACACAATAGGAAAGCATACAAGAACATAGTAAAAAAAAATACAAGAACACAGTAGAGGCAAATACATATGAAAGACAAAGAAAGTCAGAAAAACACTTAAACACTTTCCGTAAAACCCTATATCGGAAAAAAAAAAGATTTTAATAGTACCTTTTTTTTGAAAGAAGAGTCATGAAAATCGTTTGAAAACTCAAGGAAAGCATAGATACACAATGGATCTAAAGGAATCGGAGAAACCTCAAAGGGTTAGGGTTTCAGAAGAACCCTAGAAATGAGAAAGGCTTTGAAAAGTCATTGATCTGAGTCGGAAAGGTCAGAATCAGGCTCACACAACCATGACACGTCGGAGCAAGGTCGGAGATGACCTTGGAACTCGAATCGACAGAGGTCTGGACACAATCCTTCATGGTCGAGTCATGGAGCTTCAGTTAACCAGGCGTAATGAGCCATAGATGGCTTGGTGGGTGGTGAAACCACCATGGATCTAGGTTAGAGGGTGGCCGGAGAAGGTGAAAAGGATTCATTGGAGAGGAGGGGATGGGGGAAGGTTCTAGAGAGAACTAGGGGTAAGAGAGATAGAGACGAGTGAGGGGAAATGAGGGGTATTGGGGGGGTCGTTTGATTAAAAAAGGTAAGGGCGGATCTAGATTTTGATCAACGGCCAACAACGGCCAAAATCTGATCTGGGTTGGGCCGGGTAGTTTTACGAATTGGGCTGAGTGATTTGGAAATTGAAATTGGGTTGGATTAGGGGTGCAAATTAGGCTGAAATTGAAAATGAAATCTGGGTAGGTTTTAAATAGCCACTTTTCCCCATTTATTTTATAAAAAATAGCAAATTAATTTTTGGAAATAAATTAAAGGTTCTAAATTAATTAATAATATAAAAAATATTAAATTAAAAATACTGGAATCAATTTTGTAATTATAAACGCAATTAAATCTAAAATAGGCTAATATTGCAATTATATGCAATTTAGTTTTAAAATACTAAATAAATTTGTAAAAAATGTGCGAAAATTACCTTAGCTATATTTTAGTATAAATATGAAAATTCAATAAATTAATTAAAAAAAGCCAATTTTGGGAGTACTTATTGCGTTTTTCTTGATAAAATAAGGCAATAAAATTGATTTTAAAAGCCTTTAAAATTAAGAAACAATAATAAAAATATATGTAAATACTTATATATGCATACATGTGTTATTTTGAAATATTTTGCATATAAAAAATATATAGGAAAAAATTGGGTATCAACAGCTACCCCTCTTTACCCGGGAAGGATGAAAGAGTTGTCGGATAAAGATATGATGGCCAATTTTGACCGAATGAAATAGTTTGAAGAGGTTGGCCGTGCTCTGGTTCCTGAGCTGCCTACATATCCCTGGTCTTACAGGAATCATGTCATATGTAGTTCAAGATCCGTCGGTGAGGTATGCCGATGGAGGTTTTTCAAGAACGGACGTAATGGGATGAGCGGTTAGGGTCTAATAGGGCTTGCGAGAATTGGAGTGGACTGCTTCTGCTGAGACGGTTGTTGCTTGCCAGTTTACCTGCAAATAAGCAATACAAGTGTATATTGTGCGGAAATTTAAACATAATGCAAATTCCCGTCGGACCATGAATGTTTTCTTTGGACGGTTAGGATGACGTCCTCAGACCATGACGTCCTGGGCTATAAAGCGTATGATAAGGGATTCATTGGCAATAAATGATGCTCTCGGGCTATGAGAAGGATTCCTCTGAACTATGACGCCTTTGAATAATTATATGCAAAAGATAAAAGGGGTCCTTAGGCCATGGTATGGCGTTCTCGGGCTATGAAAATGGTGTCTCCGAACAATGACGCCTTTGGATAGATTGGCGATCTTTCAGCCCATGAGATGCAAAGGGTGGCGATCTTTCAGCCGATGCAAGATGTAAATGAAGTGGCGATCTTTCAGCCAATGCAAGATGTAAATGAAGTGGGAATCTTCCAGCCGATGCAAAATGTAAATAAAGTGGCGATATTTCAGCCATGCAAGATGTAAATAAAGTGGCTATATTTCAGCCCATGAGATGCAGAAGGTCGCAATATTTCAGCCGATGCAAAATGTAAATAAGGTGGTGATCTTTTAGCCAATGAGATGCAGAAGGTGGCGATCTTTCAGCAATGCAAGATGTAAAGGTGGCGATCATTCAGCCATGCAAATGTAAATAAGGTGGAGATCTTTCAGCCAATGCAAATGTAAAGGTGGCGATCTTTCAGCCATGCAGATGTGGAGGTGTCGATCTTTTAGCCATGTAGATGGAGGTAGAGCTTAACCTCGGAAGGCAAAATGGTAGCCTTATGCAATCCAGAAAATGCAGATAGAGACAGAGCTTAGTCTCGGAAGGCAGAATGGTAGCCTTATACAATGTAGAAATGCAGATGGAGACAGTGCTTAGTCTCGGAAGGCAGAATGGTAGCCTTATGCAATGCAGAAATGTAGATGGAGACAGTGCTTAGTCTCGGAAGGCAGAATGGTAGCCTTATGCAATGCAGAAATGCAGATGGAGACAGAGCTTAGTCTCGGAAGGCAGAATGGTAGCCTTATGCAATGCAGAAATGCAGATGGAGATAGAGCTTAGTCTCGGAAGGCAAAATCGTAGCCTTATGTGATGCAGAGATGCAGATGGAGGCAGTGCTTAGTCTCGAAAGACATAATGGTAGCCTTATGTGGTGCAGAGATGCACATGGAGATAGAGCTTAGTCTCGTAAGGAATAATAGTAACCTTATGCAGGAAGTAAAAAGGGCAAACGGTAATAGAGTTTTCTTAGCTGATAGCGGATTGCGGTATCGTAATTGCTGGGGATATCGTGCCTGCTAGGGACACTGTTGTGTGCGGATAACAGTCATGAGCAAGTGCAACGGTCCGGAGAGTTGTATTCCTGAACTTTGTGAGTGAGCATATGGTATATTTGATGATTTTGCAACTCAAGTGCCTGCATCCAAAGAAAATCGTGAGTTTTGTAAATGGGGAGGTTAGTTCGTATCCCGCTGGCTTTGCTTGACATGCTCGATTTTGATCTGGTGATACTGCCCGTATCATTGGGGTAGCGTTGCTAAATAGAGCGATTTCAGAAATAAACATGCATGATTTTAGTAAAGAAAAATGTAACATAAATACATAATTGAGAATAGTTTTCTTTAGATGAGCCGACGACTACGACGTGGTTCAAGACATTGCAACTTCTCTTGCTCCAGAATTTTGAGGGTCCTCATCAAATATTTTCCCCAGTTTACTGGGCTGCTGCTTCTGATGGCTGCTTGCGGCGAATGGCTGAAATCACTTCGAAATTTTGAGGGTCCTCCTCAAAATTCTGCCCCAGTTTCCAATTGTGGGGGGAAGTGAAAATCTTATTGAATTGTGACCAAAGCCATAGGGCTGCCTATGTATCCCCTCTTAAATGGGAATCAGGTCAGACGTAGTTCAAATTACATTATGAAAGAAAGCATAAATGTTACACATAGTATCGCTTGACTACATCTGAATTAATCGGCTTTGGCCAAACTTCCCCATCCATTTCTGCAAGTATAAGAGCTCCTTTTGTTAGAACCCGGTGAACCATGTACGGACCCTGCCAGTTGGGAGAGAATTTCCCTTTGGCTTCATCTTGATGCGGGAAAATCTTCTTTAATACCAGCTGCCCTTGTGTGAATTATCTTGGATTGACTCTGTTGTTGAAGTCTCTAGACTTTCTGTTCTAATAAAGCTGACCATGGCAAACTGCATTTATTCTATTGCCATCTATAAGAGCCAGTTGCTCGTAACGACTCTTTACCCACTCTGCATCATCGAGTTCTGCTTCCTGTATGATCCTCAAGGAAGGGATTTCTACTTTGGCAAGAATGACCGCTTCTATACCATATACCAGGATGTAGGGGGTTGCCCTGGTTGATGTGCGGACTGTGGTGCGGTACCCCAATAAAGAAAATGATAACTT
Organism: Nicotiana tabacum; assembly: GCF_000715075.1. Classification (NCBI taxonomy): domain Eukaryota; kingdom Viridiplantae; phylum Streptophyta; class Magnoliopsida; order Solanales; family Solanaceae; genus Nicotiana; species Nicotiana tabacum. The sequence goes on along the minus strand of NC_134084.1, from coordinate 136,014,415 downwards.
CTCATGCCAATGTTTATGCTTCTCTATCATTTTCCTTAATATCTTCTTGATATTCTTATTGGCGGCTTCTACGACTCAGTTCATCTGAGGTCTGTAGGCTGTAGAATTCCTGTGTTTGATCTTGAAGGTTTCACACATGGCTTTCATCAGGTCACTATTGAGGTTGGAACCATTATCAGTGACAATTCACTCCGGGATCCCGAATCGACAAACCATACGATCGCGGACGAAGTCTGCCACGACTTTCTTAGTCACTGCTCTGTAAGATGTTGCTTCAACCCATTAGGTGAAAAAATCAATTGCTACTAGGATGAACTTGTGCCTATTTGATGCGGCGGGTTCGATTAGTCCAATAATATCCATTCCCTATGCTGCGAACGGCCATGGCGAGCTTGTCACATTAAGCTCATTTGGAGGCACCTTTATCATGTCTGCATGTATCTGGCAGTAGTGACACTTTCGGACATACTAGATGCAGTCTTTTTCTATAGTCATCCAAAAGTAATCAGCTCGGAGTATTTTCTTTGCTAAGACAAAACCATTTATATGTGGACCGCATGTCCTTGCATGGATTTCCTCTAATAGCCTGAATGCTTCCTTTGCGTCGGCACACCTTAGTAATCCCAAATCAGCAGTCCTCGTGTACAGGATTCCTCCGCTGTGAAAGAAATTTTTGGATAACCTCCGAAGCGTGTTCCTTTGAGTAGCGTGCGAGTTCCGGGTATTCCTTCTGCCAAGTATTCCTTGATATCATGAAACCAAGGAGGCTTTCCATCTGTTTCTTCTTTGACATGAACATAGTAAGCTGGCTGATCATGGATATTTACCGGAATGGGATCAATGAAATTCTTGTCTGGATGCTATATCATGGATGATAAGGTAGCCAGTGCATCGGCAGATTCATTCTTGACTCTGAGAACATGCTGGAACTCTATCTTTGTGAACATCTTTTTCAATTCATGTATGTGATAAAGATAAGGGAGTATTTTGAAGTTCTTGTTTGCCCATTCTTATCAGACCTGATGTATAAGCAAATCTGAATCCCCAATCACTAGCAACTCTTGAATATTCATGTCAATAGCCATCTTGAGCCCTAAAATGTAGGCTTTGTATTCGGCCATGTTGTTGGTACACAGGAATCTGAGTTTGGCAGAGACCGGATAATGCTGACTGGTTTATGACACCAGGACCCTCCTATGCCAACTCCTTTAAAATTTGTTGCTCCATCAAAAAACATTCTCCAACTATCATAGGATTCTACAATATCTTCTCCTATGAACGATACCTCTTTGTCGGGAAAATACATTTTAAGGGGTTCGTATTCTCTGTCCACGGGATTTTCAACGAGGTGATCTGTTAGTGCTTGTCCCTTGATTTCCTTCTAAGTCATGTAGACAATGTCAAATTCACTCAACAGGATTTGCCACTTGGCTAGCTTGTCAGTGGGCATGGGCTTCTGAAAGATGTACTTCAAAGTGTCCATCCTTGATATGAAATATGTAGTATAGGCACAGAAATAGTGCCTCAGCTTCTGCGCCACCCAAGTCAAAGCACAACAGGTACACTCTAACAGAGAATACCGAGCCTCGTACGGGGTGAAATTATTACTGAGGTAATAGATGGCTTTCTCCTTCCTCCCCGTTTCATCATGCTGACCTAAAACATAACCGAACGCTCCATCCAATACTGCGAGGTAGAGTAATAGAGGTCTACCTAGCTCGGGCGGGACCAAAACTAGTAGTGTTGATAGGTGCTCTTTGATCCTATCGAAGGCATTTTGGCAGTCATCGGTCCATTTGGTAGCCGCATCCGTCTTCAACATCTGAAAGATGGATTATTAGATAGCTGTAGATTGTGCTAAACCGACTGATGTAGTTGAGTCTCCCTAAGAAACGCATTACGTCCTTCTTGTTCCTTGGCGGTGGTAGTTCTTGAATAGCTTTCACCTTTAATGGATCCAGTTCTATCCCTCGGTGACTCACAATAAACCTAAGTAGTTTTCCGGCAGGAACCCCAAATGCACATTTTGCAGGATTCAGTTTCAGGTTGTACCTTCTCAGTCTGTTACAGAACTTCCTCAAATCTTCCATGTGATCAGTGGATTTCTTGGACTTTATGATGACATCATCAACATACACCTCAATCTCCTTGTGTATCATATTATGGAGAATAGTAGTCATGGCCCTCATGTAGATGGCCCCTGCATTCTTCAACCCGAATGACATCATCTTGTAGTAGTACATGCCCCATGGTGTAATGAAAGCCATCCCCCAGTTAAACAATCTACAAATGATTGCAACTCATGCTTGGCGCAATTGTCAATCAGGATGTGTATGTTCGACAAGGGGAAGTCATCCTTTGGGCTAGCCCGATTGAGATCCCGGTAGTCGACACAGACTCTGACTTTCCCATCCTTCTTTAGCACTGGCACAATATTGGCTAACATGTCGGATATTCTACTACCCTGAGAACCTTAGCTCTGACCTGCTTAGTGACTTCTTCTTTGATCTTGAGACTCATATCATGCTTGAACTTTTTTAGCTTCTGCTTTACCAGTGGATATGTCAGATCAGTTGGCAGTTTGTGGGCCACAATAGATGTGCTCAGACCAGTCATGTCATCATATGACAAGGCAAATATGTCCTCGTATTCTTTTAGAAATTCTGTGTACCCTTCCTTTTCTAACGGTGATAAGTGAACGTTGATTCGTATTTCTTTGACATTTTCTGCATCTCCTAGGTTAACAATCTTAGTCTCATCCAAGTTGGACTTCGGCCTGTTCTCAAAATTTTCAACCTCTTTAACAATTTCTTCTGGCATGTCATCTTCCTCTAAATATATGTTTGTTTGTTACGTTGTCTCATTGCATGTAACAGTCATTGGTTCATCAAGATAGGCAGTAGTAATGCTGTATAAATAAAGTAATGAGAGAAAATAACAAGAGTAAGATTTGTAAGGAAACCAAAATGCTTTAATAAATTTCATAACTGTTTTGAACATTGAAATATCTTATTGCCTAAATTCAAAATGCAAAAGGAAAATCAACGAGTAAAAATAAAAGATAGTGCATGATGTTGATGCTTTGTTCAACCTTGCTACCCCGAGGATTTCCGGACTTTGGTAGTTTTAATGGTCCAATTTTTGAGGCATGCTCCTCGGCTAACGGCCTGAATGGAAGGGCCTTCCTCCCCCTCCTCCTTGAAGATGACACAACAATCCATGTCATCATCTTCTAGGAAGAAATTCCTCACTGCTGCCAGTGCTTCCTCTTCTTCCGACCCATAGATAATATCGGCCGGCTAGAAAAATTGCTCCAAATGTGGTATTGGCTGCTCCAGTTGGTAGTATGGCCCGTGCCATGGTAGCAACCAGTTGTTGAATTCCCCCCAAGTAAACTCGTATCCCAGACCGAAAGTGGTGCCATGTTTCTTCAGTTTGATAGACTTGGCGATTCCTTGGAGGTTCTTGCCAAGTCCTTTGCCAGATTCATATCCGCTCCAGTTCAATATGCTTTCAATTTTGTTGTCCCACCATTTGTCTTTGTCAAGGGCATTGACTCGCTCGATGTGGTGATTGGTTTCCCCGCCTATCTTTCTTCTTCCTCCGATCACTGGGATGGTTTGGTGACTGTATATGGGATTGCTACCATCGCCATGAATGATCACCTCTTGGTGATTCCACACAAACTTCACTGCCTGATATATTGTTAATGCTACAGCCCCAGTAGCATGAATCCACGGCCATCCCAATAGCAAGTTGCAAGATTCCGGCACATCTATTACTTGGAAATCGACATCGAACCAAATAGGCCCCATTTGCAAGCACAAACTAATTTCCCCAATAGTGGACCTTTGGGAACTGTCGAAAGCTTTGACATTGATGGACCCGTCCTTGATCTCATGCAGCCCCTTTCCCAATGTTCTGAGTGTTACCAATGGACAAATATTGAGGCTGAACCCTCCATCAATCAGGATCCTAGTGATAAAATAATCTTCGTATTGCACGGTGATGTGCAACGCTTTGTTGTGACTCAACCTTTCTGGTGGAAACTCATCTTCATGAAAAGTAATCTTATGACTTTATAATACCTGCCCTACCATGTTTTCCATTTCTCCTCCGGTGATGTTGCTTGGTACATATGCCTCAGTCAGCACCTTCAACAAGGCATTCTTATGTGCATCGGAACTTTGCAGCAAAGCTAGGATAGAAATCTGTGTCGGTGTTTTGTTCAGTTGACCAATTGCTAAGTATTACTTGGCTTGTATCTTTCTGCAGAGATCATCGGGCCCAGTTTCAGTGATGGTCGGCCGACCAGAGGCCTGTTTACTCGACTCTACTAAATGCTCCGGAGTATAAACCCTGCCGGTTCTTGTCATACCCTGTGCCGCAACTGTTTTCCTGAACTTGGCTTTCCCTTTCCGTCTCGTCTCTGCTGTGTAATCCCAAGGTATGGAATTTGTATGGAACTGTGTTACGGCCGACATTGCTACTGGAATGGGCACCTTTACTCCGAATGGAGCATATGTTTCGGGAGGTAAAACTCCAACTTCAAACGGTGCAAGTGTGTTTGCTGGAGACCCAAACTCGACCTCAATTGGTGTTGGCGTCTTTGCAGGGGGTGGTGCTTCAAACTCAAGTGGTACAGACATGATTACCTCGGCATCCCCAGAAGGCTGAGTCTGGACTATAATCGGATTAAGGGTGACTATTGGCGTTTTTGGTTCGTCACCTTCTATGATTAAACCGATCGATCCTTTGAGATTCCAATCATCCTCTATTTCAATCATGTGAATACCTCCACCCTTATGGTCCGGCAGAGGGTTGTTGTGGATATTCGAAGGAGGCTACTTTGCCACAATGATCTTGTTATCAATCAGAGTCTGGATCTTATCTTTCAAAGAGCGACATTTATCAATGGTATGCCCTTTCATGCTAGAATGGTATGCACATAATTTATTTTGACTGACCCATTGAGAAGGGTTTTCAAGGGTTATAGGAGGGATAGAGGTGTCATAACCATCAACTTTGAGCCTTTCGTACAGCTGGTCAATTAGTTCAGCAATAGCAGTATACTGTTTGGGGGGTCTGTGGTCAAAATTTGGTCGAGGTCTGGGAAAGTTTTGACATGTGGGATGTGATTGATAGTGGGATGGCTGAGCATTATAGGCTTGGTAGACATGTGCGGGTTGGGAATATCTAGGTGAAGTAGGTTGATATATATGAGTAAGTGGTAGAGTTTGGTAAGAGGGTGAGGGTGTTTGGTAATTCGGGGTAGGCTGATATATAAGTGGAGGTATCAGATAGACTTGGTATTTGATGAGATATTTGGCTCTTTGTGCAACCATTACGGCACCTACGTCCCTTTTCTTGGACGTACCACCAGACTGTAAAGCTTTATTAGTAGCTTGCAAAGCTTCAATGTTTGTAACCATAGCACTTTTTATGCCTTCCTCGATCCTTTCCCCTAGCTTGATAATGTAGGAACATTTCTGGCTCTCAATCAACATCAACCTTTCATAGTATTGTGGTTCTTGAGCTCGGATGAAAAACTTATTCATTTATTCTTCTTCTAAAGCCGGTCTAACTTTAGCGGCTTCTGATCTCCAACGAGTAGCGTACTCACAGAATGTTTTCGTGGGCTTCTTCTTTAAATTTTGGATGTAGAACACATCTGGCACATTTTCTGTGTTGAACCTGAACCTGTCCATAAAATCAGACGCCATACTCACCCTATTCGACCATTTCTTCGGGTCTTGGCTAATGTACCAAGACAGAGCATCTCCTCTCAGACTCCTCATGAAAAGCTTCATGTGAATCCTTTCGTCCTTCCCTACTCCGACCAGCTTGTCGCAGTATGTTCTCAAGTGGACTCTCGGATCCCCTGTACCATCAAACATATCAAAATTAGGAGGTTTGTATCCCTTGGGTAGTTCTACATCTGGTTGTATGCAAAGATCTTTGTGGTTCAACCCTTCAATCCTCTTACTTCCTTCGACACCCTGAATTTGACTAGTCAATTTCTTGAGTTCCGCAGCCAGGTTCCAGATGAGTGAGTCTTTATCATCAGACTCGGGTGTGCTTGAGACGGGTTGGGTAGAGTGTGGCATGGTCTCCACATAGATGAGGGTGTTATGGTAGGCGTGAAAATGGTCCTATGTGGAATTCAAAGGTTCAGGGATAAGTAGTGGAGTATGGTTAGATGTGTGTCAAGTATTGCAGTGTTGGTGAGGAGTGGGGTGGTTTTGTGGTTTTGGGGTATTTTGTGGAGGTGTGGTGTTCTGGACGTTTGGAAAATTGATATCTGGAGTGGTGAAGGAAAATGACAAGTCTGCCAGATTCCGAACTTGATCAAGTTCCTTTTGAAATTTCAACAACTTTTGCTCGAATTGGGACACACTTTCTTTGGAGACCTGAGTACCATAAGTGACCTCAACCCATTTAGTTGAGTTTTCATTTCTTGTGTTGTTCAAATCTTCCATCTTTCCTTTGTTCCTGCTTCTGATAGGACTAGGAGGAGGAGTGGGTGGAGGGCCCTTTGATCTTGTGGAATATGATGATGATGCCAGAGTGCACGAACTAATCTTTAGGAGGGGAATAAAAATAAAAAAAAAAGGTAACAAGTTAGTGAGGATTATAAGGAAAAGATGTTGCGATATGTAAACACATAGTGCAAGAATGTAAATCATTTCCTAATTTAGGAGCCTCGTTGTGCCCGAGGTAGGCCTAGCGACAAATTGATTTGGAGAACTTAGAATGCTAAATGCCACATTTTATTGATAAAAGTAGACGAATCTCAAAACGACGCTAAATAACAGGAAATAAAATGTCACTAGTAGCCATGGGCCTTATTACATTTCTTAAAGCAAAAAAGAAAGGATTCATATCTATTTGGTCCCAGAAGGGCCTTCCTCAGGTTGAATGCTCTCGTTAATCAAATCCTCCAGCTTGCGTAGGTTCACTAGTAGAAATGCCTTTGCCATGTGTTCTCCTTCGTTCTGGCAGTCGGTGACTCTCTTCCTCACTTTCCCTTCCAATTCCAGCAGACTGTACTCCAGATATTCCAACTTTTCGCTAGCTTTGGCGGCCCTCTCTTTCCAATCGTTGATTTGGTCATTTGATGGAAGACTCCTCCACCAGTCTAGCAAGAGTGAGGGTATGCTACCCATACCGAAGTTGGGGACCTCGTTCTTCATTTTCTACAAACCAAAAGGGTTAAGACCCTACCCCCCACCAGACTTCACTATTTAAATATCAATAATTAGCATAAAAGCATTTAGTTCTCCAAATAAATGCCCAGAAAGTGATAGTGTTCGTTCGGGTTTTAGGGAAACCCAGTGGACTTTGGACAAGGCTATCTTAAAGAGTCATTATGCGGACCACATAATTGACTCGGCTAGGTTTGACCATGATGCATGCACAATTAAACAGAGTAAGGTTTCTATAAGGTTTTAGAGTGGTACCCTTGAGCGGACAACTCAAGGGGGAAAGGCACAGAACCATCGAGTACACCGTTGATCGACTAGTTTTACCGTAAATACGCCTTTTCTGGATTTAGGGGGTGATAATATCGGAAGATCGCAACCACTCATTATAAGCGTTGCTATGGTATTTTGTTTGGCACAAGTGGAATATGATGTTGAAAACATGTAGTTGAAATAATTAAAACAAGTTGTCACGCATTTGCACGTTCATAAAGTAATAATTATAATAATTTAAAACAGTAATAAAGGAGTGCAGTAAAGGAAAGCAGTAAAGAAACAAGGAAAGAAACAAGAAACAAGTTAGTTTTTGCAGTAGAATAGGGAATTAAATGCTTAAAGGTATTAAACAAATAAAGGCACATAAGAAATGTAAAGTCACAGTAATAGCTTGAAATGGTAAAAGCCTAAGAATACCAAGCGGAGTCGCCACGTTGTCGCTCCCCCTTTTTCTCTAGAAATCGGGATTATGACATTTGGGAGGACAACTCGTTCCCTTTCGTTAATTGGGTTTGAATTGAAGAGTCGCCACCTAATGATTAATGTGTATTAGGACACTAGGATGGGTTTGTTTTGAGTAACCAGAGATTGGGTAAGGGCTTGAAATTATCCCAAGGGAAAGGTGTTAGGCACCCCTCAGGATCTACTAGTGTGGTTCCCGGCCAAACTATTATTGTGACTTAAATGCACATAGGCAAATAAAGGCTTCAGATAAGAGGGGATTTTCATGTAATGGTTATAAATAAACAAAAGTAAGAAAAAGGAACTAAAAAGAGTTGATGTTCTTGAAAGAAACGGTTTAAAAAGATTTAATAGAAACAAAGAAAACAAAGGAAAGGGGGGGGGGGGTCCTAGGTTTATTAATAATACGGATCACCCCACACAACATCCGGTAATCACTCCTCAGTGAGGGTCTACACGTGATGTTATTGCGTGGTCATCATATCCATATCTACCCTTTCCCACACCGTTAAGGTATTAAAGCACGGAATGGTCTCGTTTACTTATTGGATGCTATTACCAGCCCCAATCCTATCAGCCCCAGAGGTACTCTTGGACTACTAATATTAGAGGGAGGAGGTATTGGGCTTTTTTGTGGTTTCAAAAGGTAAAATACTAAAGGCGACAAACAAAACACATATTGCAAGTTTTGGGGAAGCATATAGACAAATAAAAGGGCTCAAACAGACCTCCTTCAAACCAATGAAAGCACATAATGTAGCATGACTTGCATGTACTGTTAAGGTCCGATTAAAATTTAAAGGGTCGAGGCAGACTGATTTATTACATATTTCAGATAAGAAGCCCAAATCAGGCCTACCTGCTGGTTGTAGCATATAAATCTGATTCAGTTTATAAACTTTCACCATATGTCTTGCCTAAGTGCTAGACGAAGACCTATAGGCGTGATATTTACTGATTCCAGAAACAATGAAGTAAACATGAATCCATACTGAAGAAAGAAAGGCGAGTTTTTGGTAAAAGAGCATGCATCACTGTTACTGGTTTTAGACTTATAAGCGAGTGAAACGATTCAGACTTGATTAATAGTTCCTATAGGCATGCTTTCTATGTGTTGTTGATTTTAAACCCCTTTTAACAGACATGGTAAATGCGAAAACCCTATAAACATGATATCTAGGTGCTGAATTTCATTTAAGGCCTATGAACATGATATCTAATTGTGGTTGATTGATTAAGACCTATAAACATTATTGCCTAATGAAGAATGTATATGCAAGATTCAGAAAGACCCATAGGCATATTTTCTATATGCATATGCAGGATTCAGATTTCTATGTAATTATAGACATGGTATCTATATGAGAGAATGCAGAATCCCTAAAGACATGGTATCTATATGAGGAATGCATAATTTAAGAAATTACCTATAGGTAAGATATCTATATGAGAGTGCAGAGATTCAGAAATAACCTATAAGCAGGATATCTATATGAGAGTGCAGAAATTCAGAAATATACCTATAGGCAGGATATATACCCTTCACATAGTTATCCCTCCCTTTCACTAGCCATCCCCAAGTGTTTATTACAAATTTATTACAGCCCAGAAAAAAGAAAAATACATCAGAAATAAAAATGGAACAGCCAAGGAGAGCCTGATTCAAAACTTCTGTCTGAAATATGAAGTAAACCAACTCCAAGAGATCATATTTTAAAACCTTTCTCCCATTTGGATGTGTCAGAGTTCCCTAAGAACTCCGAGCAGTGCTTACAACCAAATGTATCACCATATTAGGTCATAGTGCAGTGTGGAAGGGTCAGCCCTCAGGTGTCCAAGTTCTGAGGGAACTCAAGGTCCCAAGGCAAGGCTCACAAGAGGGGGGTAGAACTTAGGAACTAAGAGGGAGTGCAAGTGCAAAAGTAGAATTCTGAAAGGGGAAAGGGAAAAGGGGAATAACTTAAAATCAATACACATAAGGCTTTAGGGGAATGGGGGAATTTGCTAGAGCAAATGAAAAGCACACTGATGGGCACACCCATCAATGGGTGTGCAATGTCCACTGGGAAGGAGGTTGGTTAATGAAGATAAGCTGCAATGTCCAAGTCTAAGGGTGAAGGTGGACAGGAGATAAGAAGCAAAGAGAAAAGGAAGAGCAGGAGGTGCCACTACATTATCACAATGCTTATGGCTCTTAATGCTGCAACTTTTCAAGATAATCTATGCTAAAGAACAAAAACACATCAATAATCGAGCACAACAACAAAGACTAATGGCATTGGAAACCCAACCAACATGGGGTGCTCGCGTGCATTCAGTTCCTTGGATATACAACCAGCATGGTGCAGAAGTGTTTATTTTCGAGGATAATACGCCATTTAAACAAAAGCAAACACAACTTTTAATAGCTTGGAGTAATGCCGAGATTCACTACTTTACGTACAATTGTATAGAAGCAGGAAATACAATATTAAAGGGACAAATCTGGAAAAATGTGGGTGAAGGCATGCTGATTTCGAGAAAAGCTGGAAGGCATCGCAGTTTTGTGAATTTAACACACGCATGGTTCAGTTAGAGACAGGATCCGGGAATATAAAAATGAATGCTCTTCATTCAAGCACAACAAGAAGCAAAAGGCATTGGAAACACAACTAGCATGTGGAGAAAAAATGTGTTCGAGAAAAGCTGGCAACAAAGGCTAATGCAGTTTTTTGATTTTTATATTCACGCATGCTTCGTCCAACAATTAGATTGCTCATTTGAAGAAGCGTGCTCATTTGGAGGAAATATGAATGCTGGCAACAAAGGCCAATGCAGGTTGACACAAGCGTGATCATCTCGAGATGTTTGTCTCCGTGGGAGTACAATGGGAGATTTCAAGAGGTATGGGATTAAAATATTGCACAAAGTGCACGCCTGCAACAAATGCAGCAGCTCTTTTTTCAAAGGAAATCACATGCTTAGGGTGGAAAACAATGGATAATTTGCACATTTATTTGTTCAAAAAACCATGGTTCAAAATCATTCTAATTGGCTGCACATGGTGCAAAATGGCTGCACATGGGAGGAACCATCATTGATAATTGTTTAATCACTTGGAGAAGATAATGAGGACCTCAAAAGATTAATGCTGCACATGCACACTTGGTAACGTGCAAAGCAGCAAATGCACGCATGGAGGGACAAAGCTTTGGGCAGACTGTGCCTCTTGAAAATTTAAACGTTACAAGATGCTAAGTTATTGCAAAATGCTTGACAGAACAAATGAACGCCTATGCAATGGTGTTACATTTGACAAAAGGGCCAATTGAAAGCAAGAAGACAATCTTGGGATTCAATGCAATGGAAACGGGTGAATCTAATTGGACTACCAGATATGGGCTACAATGCCACACAAATGGAGTGGACTTTAAATGAATCACGGATCCATTCATGGACTAGTTTTTTATTATACAATTTTTAGTAGTATTGTTATGATATCAACTTTGAGTACACTACTCAACTTTGATAATAGGGTACATGTAATCTCCAAGGTTTATTCTTTACATTTCGTAGAACATTAACGCACTTTATTGTTTTTTTACATATTTTATATAAATAAAAACTAGCCCTAGGCACTTGCCTAGCGGATTGCCAAAAAAAAAATGGGAGATGCTGGTACACCCTCCAGCCTGTTTGCTTAGAGGTTAATACCCCATTGGTTCAAACATAATTCATCAGCAACAACTCGCATTGCCATGCCTTAAGTCACAACTCTCAAACACATAGGGGTAATGGGGATAGAGAGCAAGGATTCATAGCAGAAATAGGCAGAAAGATATGAGCATTATATTGAACTTTACAGAAACAATAAAGTAGGCATGTATATAAAAGATGTAAATGAACACATTGTGATGATGCTGAAACTTGAATTAGGACATACCAGTTTCAAACAAACAAATAGAGAAAATGCAGTAGTCTTGTAGAAGCCACAGTGCAGACAAGAAGAGAGAATACTATTATGTGTAAATAAGAGTTCAAAAAGATTGTGAAAGTGTGTTGTGTCTGTGAAGAGGGCCATGCCTCTTATAGTGCAAAATCAGGCAGAAATAAGCTAAGAAAATAGTTGAGGAACTGATTGTCAATTAAGAATCAATTACACAAGACTTCCCTTAATTAAGGGATTTAGATTCAAACGGGTAAAAACCATTTAAGGAAAGAAATTGAGTAAGCATTTTGTGCACAACATGCAATTGGGAGCAAATACATAAAAGGTTATTTTAAGGATAGGGTTTTGAAGTACACAGTTGTACAAATAAGGTAAGAAAATCAATCAGTAGCCAGTAAATCAAATGGTCAGGGATCTTGTAATTACTTATCCATGAATGAACCAAGTCAGAAAATATGAAGAAGGGTTTCAACTTAAGCCGAGTCATAGAGAAAATCAGCAAACAATAGAAAGAAATCAATCAAGCCATATTCAGAAGGAAGTTTGAACTAATTGCAAATTTGAAAGTCACTTGAGAGGGAAGTGCATCATATATAAGGAGCATGTGAGCATGTTAAGCATGAAAGAAAGAAAAAAAAAGAAGAGATTGTTGTGTCATTGTGAAATTAGTAGGAAAACCCAGTGTAGAAGAGTTTAGTAAAAAAACAAGAATTGTATGAAAACAAAGATGTCCAAACTCAGTTCAGAGACTTGAAGTTAGTTTGAAAGAATTAGTTATTTTTTAGATAAGACCCTAGTCAAGCAAACCACAAAGCAGAGATGAGAGGGCAAGCAATCGAATCGAAACGTGTTTAGAGGTTCCAGAAAAGAACTGAAACTTCCAACATGTTTCTATCAGCAACAGAACTCATGAGTAACATGCAAACACAGTAGAAGGGTTCAAAGCAAACAGAGTGAAGAAACTAATTCGAAGCATAATGAGAAAAGACTGATAAGAACAGTAGAAGAAGCATGCTTAATAAGATCTTTTAGAAGAAACTAAAACAAAGCTCAGTAGAAGGAAAAATAGTAAGAACTCTTAAAAACATAGTAGAAAAAATATAGTAGGAGAACATACCAGAACATGGTAGACGAAAATACAAGAACACAGTAGAAAAGCATACGAAAACATAGTATAGGAAAACACAGTAAGAGATGCATACAAAAACATAGTAGAAGAAAATACAAGAACACAGTAGAGGCAAATACGATAACACAGTAGGAAAGCATACAAGAACATGGTAAAAAAAATACAAGAACACAAAAGAGGCAAATACACATGAAAGACAAAGAAAGTCAAAAAAACACTTAAAGACTTTTAGAAAAACCCTAGATTAGAAAAGAAAGATTTCAAAAGTATTTTTTTTAAAGAAGAGTCAGGAAAATCATTTGAAAACTCAAGGAAAGCATAGATACTGTCACGGCCCGTAATTCCCACCCCCGGGAGTCGTGATGGCGCCTACTAATGTGAGCTAGGCAAGCCAATCCTTAATAGCTTACTTCATTAACAAATCAATTCTTTTAATGATTACCAGTGATAGCATTAAAACAACGGAATTTAATGAATATACGGAAGACTTAAATTAAAGAAACTGAAAAATAATACGGAAATCAACATATGCCTCTACCCAAGAACTGGTGTCACATTACTCATGAACTTCTAAGAGTATTAAATACAACCGTTTGAAACAAAAATATAAACTATTTGTCTCGAATACATGAGATAACAGACTGAAATAAAGATAGAGGAGATGCTGGGCCTGCGGACGCTTGCAAGGCTACCTCGGTGTCTCACTGGACTGAAAGATGGCTCCCGTGCTACTACTGCTGTCCAAGACCTGGATTTGTGCAAAAGAGCATAGAGTGTAGTATCAGCACAATTGACTCCATGTCCTGGTAAGTGTCTGGCCTAAGCCCAGTGAGGTAGTGACGAGGCTAGGACCAGACTCCAGATAAACCTGAGCAGTAATATACTATATGACGGAAAGGTAAACAGGTAATAAGCAATCAAAGCTGGGAAAAGGGAAACATGCTCCGGGGGTAGCAGATAAAACAGAACATCAAAGAATAGTCAGAACTACAATTTAACTTCTAACCTGGATAAAGAGAAATAAGGCAACTTTCACCTTCCCTTTCATCTTGTTGCAGGCGTGCAATCCGGTCCCATTTTTCATATCTTGTGGTGGGCGTACCACCTGCTCCCATTTTAGTATATCTTGAGGTAGGCGTACCACCCGCTCCCGTTTCATTATAACTCATGGTAGGCGTACTACCCGCTCCCATTTTATTATATCTTGTGGTAGGCGTACCACCAACTCCCATTTCATTATATGTCATGGTAGGCGTACCACCCGCTCCCATTTCATTATATCTCGTGGTAGGCGTACCACCGCTCCCATTTCATTATATCTTGTGGTAGGCATGCCACCTGCTCCCATTTCATTATATCTTGTGGTAGGCGTACCACACGCTCCCATTTCATTATATCTTGTGGTAGGCATACCACACGCTCCCATTTCATTATATCTTGTGGTAGGTGTACCACCCGCACCCATTTCATTATATCTTGTGGTAGGCATACCACCTACTCCCATTTCATTATATCTTGTGGTAGGCGTACCACCTGCTCCCATTTCATTATATCTTGTGGTAGGCGTACCACCCGCTCCCTTTTACATTTCATCACACAATCTCAAGAAATCCCGGCAAGGGAACATAAATAATATAATAACTTCCCGGCAAGGGAACAAAACAATATAATAATTTTCCCGGCAAAGGAACAACAATATGAAATTAGTCATCCCGGCAAGGGAGAATCTGCTATAACCAATCTCAACTCAACTTGTACTCAGTTCAATTATTGAAAATGCTCGGTCATCAAAGATCATTAAGTAAAGCACCAAAGTGTCATTTAAGAACACAACAACTTTCAATTTAAGACTCACGGTCATGCTTGACACCAACGTATAGATACTCGTCACAATGCCTATACGTCGTACTCGACAAGAAGCAAGTAGCAAGTATGACTCAACTCCTAATCCCTCAAGCTAGGGTTAGACCAAACACTTACCTCGATGCCTTGATCACCACTCAAGTTTCAACTATAGCTTTACCCCTTGATTCCACCACCAATCCGCTCGAATCTAGTCACAAGTTACTTAATTACATCAATAAGTGCTAAATGAATCAACCCCAATGCATGAAAATGAGTTTTTTAAAGTTTTACCCAAAAGTCAGAAATCACCCCCTGGGCCCATGTGGTCGAAACCCGAGGTTCGGACCAAAACACGATTGCCCATTGCCCCACGAATCCAAATTTATAATTTGTTTTGAAATCGGACCTCAAATTGAGGTCCAAATCCTTAATTTTAGAAAAACCCAGGTTCTACCCAAAACACCCAATTTCCCCCATGAAAATCTTTTATTTGAAGTTGAAATCATGTTAAAAGATGTCACGGAGTGACGAATGAGTTAGAAATCACTTACCAACGTTTTAGAGAAGAAAGGTTGTTTGAAAAATCGCCTCTTATATTTTTGGGGTTTTTGAAAAGTGAAAAATAGCTGAAATTCCCGTTTATTTATACCCCTCTCAGACCCCCAGTGTGGACCGCATTAAATGGATTGCAGCCGCACAGACTCCACCACAGACCGCATAAAGGCGACCGCAGCCACGCTAGCCCCTCCCTGAAGACATGCAGTTAAACACCATGTGCGGGCTGCACAAAGGTGATTGCGGCCGCACAGCTTCCACTGCGGACCGCACAAAGGCGACCGCGGCCGCGCTGGCCCCTCCGCGGTCGCACGCAATTTCTCGTGGACCGCACTAGAGGGTTCAGATACTGTGGCTTCCTGAAACTGCAACACCCGACTTTCTAAGCCTAAGGCATCCCGGAACCTACTCGAAACTCACCCGAGCCCTCGAAACTCCAACCCAAGTATACACACAACCTCAAAAACATCCTACGGACATATTCGTGTAATCAAATTACCAAAATAACATCACGAGCATCGAATTAAACCTCGAGATCACTGAAATTTCTCAAAACTCTTTTAAACATCAAATTTCTCAATTAAGGTCCAGATCGCGTCAAACGACGTCCGTTTTTAACCAAATTTCACAGGAATGACTCAAATCTATATAAGACCTATACCGGGCGCCGGAACCAAAATACGGGCCCGATAACATTGCTTTCTAATCAATTTTCACTTCAAATTTCCTTAAACAATTTCTGAAAATAATTTCACTTAAAAATTCATTTCTCGGGCTTGGGACCTCGGAATTCGATTCCGGGCATACGCCCGAGTCTCATATTTTCCTACGGACCCTCCGGGATCGTCAAATCACGGGTACGAGTCCATTTACCCAAAATATTGACCGAAGTCAAATTTATTCATCTTAAAGTCAAGAGTTAACATTATTTTCATAGAATTTCATATTTAAGCTTTCCGGCTATGCGCCGGACTGCACACGCAAATCGAAGTGACTCTAAATGAGGTTTTCAAGGCTTCGGAAGCACATAATGGGTAAGAAAACAGGTTATGACCCTTTGGGTCGTCACATTCTCCACCTCTAAAAAAACCATTCATCCTCGAACGGATAGAAGAAGGAAGTACCTAAGTCGGGGAATACATGAGGATAACGGCTCCGCATATTGAACTCAGACTCCCAGGTGGATGCCTTAGGAGGTTGACCTCTCCACTGAACACGAACCGAAGGACAACTCTTCGATCTCAATTGACGAACCTGCCAGTCTAGAATAGCTACCGGCTCCTCCTCATAAGACAAATCCTTTTCCAACTAGAAAGTGGTGAAATCTAACACGTGGGATGGATCATACTTCCGAAGCATGGACACATGAAATACTGGATGTACGGCTAATAAGCTAGGCAGCAATGTAAGTTTATAAGCCACCTCTCCCACTCGATCAAGAATCTCAAATGGACCAATGAACCTTAGGCTAAGCTTTCCCTTCTTCCTGAATCTCATCACGCCCTTCATAGGCGACACTCGGAGCAATACCTGCTCACCAACCATAAAAGCCACATCTCGAACCTTGCAGTATGTATAACTCGTCTGCCTAGATTGAGCTGTACGAAGCCTTGAATGATCCTGACCTTGTCCATTGCCTCCTAAACCAGATCTGTACCCACCAACGGATCCTATCCTGGCTCAAACCACCCAACTGGAGATTGACACCGCCTACCGTACAAAACCTCATAAGGAGCCATCTGGATGCTCGACTGGTAGCTGTTGTTGTAGGTAAACTCTGCTAAAGGCAAAAACTGATCCCATGAACTCCAAAATCCATGACACAAGCTCAGAGCATATCCTCCAACATCTGAATAGTCCACTCAGACTGCCCGTCCATTTGAGGATGAAATGTTGTACTCAACTTAACCCGGGTGCCCAACTCTCGCTGAACTACTCTCTAGAAATGCGAGGTAAACTGCGTACCTCGGTCCAAAATGATAGATACGGGCACACCATGAAGACGAATAATCTCCCGGATATATATCTCAGCTAACCTCTCGGATGAATAGGAGACTGCCACAGGAATGAAATGTGTTGACTTGGTCAGCCTATCAACAAAGACCCAAACTGTGTCAAACTTCTTCTGAGTCAGCGGAAGTCCAGTAACGAAGTCCATAGTAATCCTCTCCCACTTCCACTCGGGAAGCTCAATCCTCTGAAATAGTCCACCAGGCCTCTGATTCTCGTACTTAACCTGCTGATAATTCAAACATCGAGCCACATATGCAACAATATCCTTCTTCATTCCATGCCACCAATAATGCTACCGCAAATCCCGATACATCTTCGCGGTGCCTGGATGAATAGAGTACCGGGAACTATGGGCCTCCTCTAAAACCAACTCTCGAAGCCCATCCACATTAGGCACACAAACTTGCCCCAACAATCTCAAAA
Organism: Nicotiana tabacum; assembly: GCF_000715075.1. NCBI lineage: Eukaryota > Viridiplantae > Streptophyta > Magnoliopsida > Solanales > Solanaceae > Nicotiana > Nicotiana tabacum. Next base: position 135,996,582 of record NC_134084.1, on the reverse strand, counting down.
CTCCATCATCTCCTAAGGTAACCTGCATGGCACCTCCACGCTGCACCGTGTCTCTAAGGACACACGAATAGGGATCATCAAACTACCGATCACGGATACGCTCCAATAATGAAGATCGAGCGATCGTCCAAGCTAATACTCGGCTAGGCTCAGAGATATCAATCTCACAAATCGATTGGCCAAAGCCTGAACATCCAATGCAAGTGGTCTCTCACCGACCGGAATATAAGCAAGACTGCCCATGCTGGTTGACTTTCTACTCAGAGCATCGGCCACCATGTTGTCCTTTCCTTGTTGATATAAGATGGTGATATCATAATCCTTCAACAACTCCAACCATCTCCTCTGCCTCAAATTCAACTCCTTTTGCTTGAACAAATACTGAATACTCTTGCGATACAAATAATGCCTCCATACAGATAATGCCTCCAAATCTTCAATGCGTGAACAATGGATGCCAACTCTAAATCATGGCCCGAATAGTTCTTCTCATGAATATTCAACTACCGCGAAGCATAGGCAATGACCGTGCCATCCTGCATCAACACTGCACCAGGCCCAATACGATAAGCATCACAATAAACTGTGTAAGGCCCTGAACCTGTGGGCAATACTAACACCGGTGTCGTAGTCAGAGTTGTCTTGAGCCTCTGAAAGCTCACCTCACACTCATCCGACCATCTGAACTAGGCACCCTTCTGGGTCAACCTAGTCATCGGGGCTGCGAAAGATGAGAAACCCTCCACGAACCGACGATAGTAGCCTGCCAATCCCAAGAAACTCTGAATCTCTGTAGCTGATGGTGGTCTAGGCTAGTTCTTGACTGCCTCAATCTTCTTCAGGTCAACTTGAATACCCTCTACTGATACAACATGACCTAGAAATGCAACTGAACTCAGCCAGAATTCACACTTCGGGAACTTAGCATATAATTAAATATCTTTCAAAGTCTGAAGAACCACTCTGAGATGCTGCTCGTGCTCCTCCTGGATGCGGGAATATATCAAAATATTATCAATAAAAACTATCACGAATGAGTCCAAATAAGGCCTGAACACTCGGTTTATCAAATCCATAAAAGTCGCTGGGCAATTGTCAACCCAAATGACATGACCAAGAACTCATAATACCCGTACCGAGTGTGAAAAACTGTCTTAGGGACATCCGATGCCCTAATCCTCAACTGATTGTAGCCAGATCTCAAGTTGATCTTTGAAACTACCTTGGCACCCTGAAGCTGATCGAACAAATCATCAATCCTCGACAGCTGATACTTATTCTTGATGGTGACCTTGTTTAACTGCCGGTAATCAATGCACATTCTCATCGAACCATCCTTTTTATTAACAAACAACACCGGTGCACCCCAAGGCGAAACACTAGTCTAATGAACCCTTCTCAAGCAAGTCCTGCAACAGCTCCTTTAACTCTTTCAACTCAGGCGGGGCCATGCGATACGATGGAATAGAAATGGGCTAAATGCTCGGAGCCAAATCAATGCAAAAGTCAATATCCCTGTCAAGTGGCATACCCGGCAGGTCTGAAGGGAATACCTTAGGAAACTCACGAACCATGGGCATGGAATCAACAGAGGAAACCTCCGCACTAGAATCACGATCATAAGCTAAATAGACCAAGCACCCCTTCTCGACCATACGTCGAGCCTTCATATAAGAAATGACATTACAGGTAGAATGACCAGGAGTCCCTCTCCACTCTAAACAAGGCATACCCGGTAAAGCCAAGGTCACAGTCTTGGCGTGATAGTCCAAGATAGCGTGCTAAGGTGATAGCTAGTCCATCCCTAATATGACATCGAAATCGACCATGTCTAGAAGCAACAAATCCACACGAGTCTCAAGACCCCCAATCACAACTACACAAGAGTGATGGACTCGATCTACCACAATAGAATCACCCACCAGTGTAGACACATAAACAGGAATACTCAACGAATTACTAGGCATGACCAGATACGGTGCAAAATAAGATGACACATACGAGTAGGTATACCCTGGATCAAATAACACTGAAGCCTCAGTCATACCTATAATAACTGCATCTGAAGCCTCACCCTCAGCCTCGAGCCTGGCTGGGAGGGCATAACATCGGGGCTAAGCCCCACCACCCTTAACTACCTCTCTGGGACGACCTGCTACTGGCTAGCCTCCTCCTCTGGCGGACAGAGCTCTACCTCTAGCACCTCTTCCCCTAACTCTAGCTGGCTGGGCGAGCTGTGGGACATCCGGTGCCTGAACCATAGCAAGAGAACCCTAATGCGGAGAACTGCTTGAAGCTCGAGGGCAATACCTAGCAATGTGTCTCGTGTCGCCACAAGTAAAACAATCTCTCGGCTGTTGGGGCTGACTACCCTGAAAACTCTGAAGTGGCAGTGCACTAATAGGTGCTGGTGGTGCACTGAAGGACTGCTGATCAAAATACTGAATCGGAGGAGCAAGGCCACCTGAAGTACCATGAAAAGCTTGAAGAGCTGACTAAAAGGGGCTAGGAAGATAGCCTATACCATATAAATCTCTACTTCTAGGCGAGGTACCACTAAATCTGCCTGAATGACGGGGCCTCTTATCCGACCCCTGACTACCTCCCTGCGACAGAACCATCTCAACTCTGCGGGGCCACATTGGCTACCTCCTGAAAAGTGATCTCACTCCCGGCCTCCTTAGCCATTTGAAGACGAATCGGCTGAATAAGACCGTCGATAAACCTCCTCACCCTCTCTCTCTCTCAGTAGAAAGTATGACAAGAGCATGGCGAGCTATGTCGATGAACCTGGTCTCATACTGGGTGACCGTCATAGAACCCTGCTGGAGGCACTCGAACTACCTCCGATAGGCCTCTCTCGGGGTAACGAGGAGAAACCCCTCCAGGAACAACACTATAAAGTGCTCCCAAGTCAAAGATGGCGACCCGACAAGCCAAGATAAGCAATCATCCCTCCATCAAGTCTTGGTGGATCCAGACAAGCGGAATGTAGCAAAATCGACCCCATTGGTCTCAACAATACCCATGTTCATGAGAACCTCGTGACAACCAGATAGAAAATCCTGGGGATCCTCAGAAGAAGCATCGCCGAAAGTAGTACTAAAGAGCTTGGTAAACCTATCTAGCCTCCACAAAGCATCGACAGACATAGCCGCTCTATCACTGGTCTAAGCTACTACACCCGGCTAAACTGCTCCAACTGGCTGAACCGCTGGAGTATGAATCTGAGGAGCTACCTGCTCCGAAGTGCATGTAGCAGGAGTTTGAGCCCCTCCTCCAGCCTGAGAAGTGGTTGGTGCTACAGGAAGCAAACCTGCTCGGGTGACACTCTCCATGAGGCCCACCAATCGGACCATAGCGTCCTGAAGGACTGGGGTGGCAATAAACCCCTCTGGGACCTGAGCTGGGCCCATCGAAACTGTTGGGGCCGGAACCTCCTCCTCAAAATCAACATGAGGCTCCGCCACTAGTGATGCTGCTCGGGGCTGAACTCTGCCCCAACATTAAACTCTAGCATGGCCTTAGCCTCTGCCCCTAGTGGGAGTTGTTGCTAAGGGCTTGGGCTACTGAGCGGTAGATGGCGAAGCGCGTGTTCTCGCCATCTGCGAGAGAACAGAGTAGAAATCTAATTAGCTTTTGAGGAATAAATCTGCACGACAAGAAAGAACAAATGTGAGATTTTCCTAACTCTGTAGCCTCTAGGATAAATACAGATGTCTTGGTACCGATCCCTCAGACTCTACTGAGCTTGTCCGTGAGTTGTGAGACCTATGTAACCTAGAGCTCTGATACCACCTTGTCACGACCCGGAATTCCCACCCTCGGGAGTCGTGATGGCGCCTACTAATGTGAGCTAGGCAAGCCAATCCTTAACAGCTTATTTCATTAACAAATCATTTCTTTTAACGATTACTAGTGATAGCATGAAAACAATGGAATTTAATTAATATACGGAAGACTTAAATTAAATAAACTGAACAGTAATACAGAAATCAACATATGCCTCTACCCAAAAACAGGTGTCACATTACTCACGAACTTCTAAGAGTACTAAATACAATCGTTTGAAAGAAAAATATAAACTATTTGTCTCGAATACATGAGATAACAGATTGAAATAAAGATAGAGGAGACGTCGGGCCTGCAGATGCTTTCAAAGCTACCTCGGTGTCTCACTGGACTGAAAGCTGGATCTCGTGCTACTACTGTTGTCCAAGACCTGGATCTGTGCAAAAGCGCACAGAGTGTGGTATTAGCACAGCCGACCCATGTGCTGGCAAGTGTCTGCCCTAACCCTAGCGAGGAAGTTACGAGGCTAGGACCAGACTCTAGATAAACTTGTGCAATTATATACTATATGGTGGAAAAGTAAACAGGTAATAAGCAACAAAACCTGGAAAAGGGGAAACATGCTCCGGCGGTAGAAGATATAATAGAACATCAAATAATAGTAAGGAAACTACAATTTAACTTCTAACACGGATAAAGAGAAATAAGGCAACTATCACATTCCGTTACATGTTGTTGCAGGCGTGCAACCCGATACCATTTCTCATATGTTGTGGTAGGCGTACCACCCGCTCCCATTTCAGTATATCTTGTGGTATGCGTACCACCCACTCCCATTTCAGTATATATTGTTGTAGGCGTACCACCCAATCCCATTTCAGTATAACTCGTGGCAGGCGTACCACCCGCTCCCATATCATTATATCTAGTGGTAGGCATACCATCTGCTCCAATTTTATTATATCTCGTAGTAGGCATACCACCCGCTCCCATTTCATTATGTCTTGTGGTAGGCATACCACCCGCTCCCATTTCATTATATCTTGTGGTTGGAGTACCACCCGCTCCCTTTTATATTTCATCACACAATCACAATAAATCCCGGCAAGGGAACACAACAATTTTATAATTTTCCCGGCAAGGGAACAAAAATATTGAATTAGTCATCCCGACAAGGGAGAATCAGCTATAACCAATCTCAACTCAACTTGCACTCTCTTCAATTATTTAAAATGCCAATCATCGAAGATCATTAAGTAAAGCACCCAAGTGTCATTTAAGAACACAACAATTTTCAATTTAAGACTTACGATCATTCTTGACACCAACGTATAGATACTCGTCACCATGCCTATACGTCGTACTCAACAAGAAGCAAGTAGCAAGTATGACTCAACTCCTAATCCCTCAAGCTAGGGTTAGACCAAACACTTACCTCGATGCCTTGATCACCACTCAAGTCTCAACTATAGCTTTACCCCTTGATTCCACCACCAATCCGCTCGAATCTAGTCACAAGTTACTTAATTACATCAATAAGTGCTAAATGAATCAACCCCAATGCATGAAAATGAGTTTTCTAAAGTTTTACCCAAAAGTCAGAAATCACCCTCCGGGCCCACGTGGTCGAAACCCTAGGTTCGAACCAAAACCCGATTACCCATTCCCCCACTAATCCAAATTTATAATTTGTTTTGAAATCAGACCTCAAATTGACGTACAAATCCCCAATTTTAGAAAAATCTAGGTTCTACCCAAAACACCCAATTTCCCCCATGAAAATCTTTGATTTGAAGTTGAAATCATGTTAAAAGATGTCAAGGAGTGAACAATGAGTTAGAAATCACATACCAACGTTATAGAGAAGAAACGTTGTTTGAAAAATCGCCTCTTATGTTTTTGGGGTTTTTGAAAAGTGAAAAATAGCTAAAATTCCCGTTTATTTATATCCCTCTAAGACCCTCAATGCGGACCGCATCAAATGGACTGCGGCCGCACAGCCTCTACCCCGCACTGCATAAAGGCGATCGCGGTCGTGCTGGCCCTTCCCTAAAGACCTGCGGTTGAGAACCCTGTGCGGACCGCACAAAGGCGACTGCGGCCGCACAGCTTCCTCTGTGGACCGCACAAAGGCGACCGCGACCGCGCTGGCCCCTCCGCGGTCGTATGCAATTTCTCGCGGACCGGAACCTATTTGAAACTCCCCCGAGCCCTCAAAACTCCAACTCAAGAATACACACAACTCAAAAACATTGTACGGACATATTCGTGTAATCAAATTACCAAAATAACACCATGAGCATCGAATTACACCTCGAGATCACTGTAATTTCTCAAAACTCTTTTAAACATCAAATTTGTCAATTAAGGTCCGGATCACATCAAACGATGTTTGTTTTAATCAAATTTCACAGGAATGACTCAAGTCATATATAAGACCTGTACCGAGCGTCGGAACCAAAATACGGGCCCGATACCATTGCTTTCTAACCAGTTTTCACTGCAAATTTCCTTAAACAAATTCTGAAAACAATTTCACTTATAAAATCATTTCTCGGGCTTGGACCTCGGAATTAGATTCCGGGCATACACCTGAGTCCCATATTTTCCTGTGGACCCTCCGGGATAGTCAAATTACGGTTCCGGGTCCATTTACCCAAAATATTGACCGAAGTCAAATTTATTCATTTTAAAGTCAAGACTTAACATTTTTTTCACAGAATTTCATATTTAAGCTTTCTGGCTACGCGCCAGAACTATGCACGCAAATTTTTTGAAACTAATTTTTGAAAGAAAAATCAGAGAAATCCTTTGAAAACTCAGGGAAAGCATAGAAACACAACAGATCTAAAGGAATCGGAGAAAACCTCGAAGGGTTAGGGTTTCAGAAAAACCCTAGAAATAAGAAAGGCTTTGAAAAGTCACTGATCTGAGTCAGAGAGGTCAGAATCAGGCTCAAACAACCATGGTACGCCGAAGCAAAGTTGGAGATGACCATGAAACTTCGAATCGACAGAGGTCTAGACATAACCCTTCATGGTCGAGTCATAGAGCTTCAGTTAACCAGGCGTAAGGAGCCATAGGTGGCTTGGTGGGTGGTGAAACCACCATGGATCTAGGTTAGAGTGTGGGCGGAGAAGGTGAAAAAGATTCATCGGAGAGTAGGGGATGGGGGGAGGTTATAGAGAGAACCAGGGGTTAGAGAGATAGAGACGAGTGAGGGAAAATGAGGGGTATTGGGGGGGTCATTAATTAAAAAAGGTAAGGGCGGATCTAGATCGTTGATCAAAATTGATCAACGTCCAAGATCTGATCGGGGTTGGGCCGGGTAGTTTTAGGAATTGGGCTGGGTGATTTGGAAATTGAAATTGGGTTGGATTAGGGTTGCAAATTAGGCTGAAATTGAAAATGAATCTGGCTAGGTTTTAAATAGCCACTTTTCTCCATTTATTTTATAAAAAATAGCAAATTAATTTCTGAAAACAAATTAAAGGTACTAAATTAATTAATAATATATAAATATTAAATTAAAAATACTGGAATCAATTTTATATTTATAAACGCAATTAAATCTTAATAGGTTAATATTGCAATTATATGCAATTTAGCTTTAAAATACTAAATAAATTTGTAACAAATGTGCGAAAATTACCTTAGCTATATTTTAGTATAAATATGAGAATTCAATAAATGAATTACCAAAATGCCAATTCTGAGAACATTTATTGAGATTTTCTTGATAAAATAAGGCAATAAAATTGATTTTAATATCCTCTAAAATTAAGAAAAAATAATAAAAATATTCGTAAATACTTATATATGAATACATGTGGCTTCCTTAATTTCTGAATGATTGATCTCCTTTACCTTATTATGTTTTTCTCCTAACCACTATATATACTCTCCTCTATTCTCACTTCTAACACATGTACTTTGGTTCACAAACACAATTTCACTCTAAAAAGCTTTATGTTCTTCTTTGCTACTTGTGATATTCATTAGTCTTGTCGGTTGTAAGCCAAGGATAGATATTTCCTAACATCTGCTTTACATCGTGTGTTATCTTTCCCTAACCAGTATGTCTGTGATTAAATTTTAGAATCTAAACATTATGTGTTTCATTACTGCCTTAGTTCATCAGTTATGAGTTCCATTCTTGTTCCTGTTTACTGTCTTGCTTAGCATGCCTAACATTGTATTGTTCAATATGTGATTAACATGTCTAAATTATACTTGCTTGTCTACTGTTTATCTAGAATGTCTAAATCTTGTTTTGTTCAGTGTGTGATTAGCTTGTCTACCGTATGAATACTTATTGATATTTGTCTAGCCTGTTCATTTAAGTTCTTGCCTATTCTGCTTTGCTCATGCTAAGTTATTTAGTCTCTCCAGGGTAACTCTAGTTGTGTTCTCGATCCTGTCTAGTATTTATGTGTTTTCAATATGGCTTTACTGTGATCCTTGCTCTATGTCTCAATCACTTAACTTATAGCTAACCTATTAATTATGTAGAACCCTTGATAATTCTGTGCATCCTGTTGTTTATGTGCTCCACTATACATTGATGTGTATTCTGTGTGTCCCCAACCCCTCTATCCCTGTTTGGAATCTGTTTGCCAAGTATTTCTGAATCTGGTTGTTCTGTGACTTGTGTTTTGATTTCAAAGTGTTTTCATACTTTTCTCAAGCTATTTTACCACCAAACTAGTTCTGGTTTTCAGAAAATCATTCACTCCTAAGAGTCCTCTTTATATTGTTTCCCAAAACCTTTTCAAAATTATGACAAGCCCTCTCACTTACTCTTAGGTTATTAAATCCTGCCCCTCTGGTATGTGTACTGCTTAGAGATCCTTGAGATCTCTCTCAACTCTGGCATATCAGGGCTGACTCTTCTACATTGTACATAATCAGTCTTTATTTGATTAAGTCTCGGTGTGAGCACTGCCCGAGATCCTTGAGGTCCTTAGGGAATTCTGACACACCTGAACATAAATGTGGCAATGAAATATTGTGCATTTGAGACTACTGAAGGCATGGTACTCCAGGTTTTCTTTGGGCCTGCATCAGGCTCACTATAGCTTAATTTCTATTGCATTTATGTAATTTATTCAATTCTGGTCTGTAATAATTATTTGTAAACACATATTGGGGTAGCTAGTGAAACTGAAGGGTAGCTATATGGTACTGTGGGGGTAATGCTGGGTAGAAATCATGTTTTTAGGCTTTACATTATGCAAATCCGCAATAGAAATCATGTTCTAGGACTGGTGTGTCTATTTGCATTCAAACTATGTTAAACCTGCACACTAGACATCCTGTTCTTCGGGTATTCACGTTTATTGCTTCAGCATAATACATGCCATATATCTCCATTCCAGCTTTGATTTTGCATAAGTACTTTCACTTAGAGATCCTTCTATTAGGATAATAATCCTACCTTAATAAAAGTAGACATCTCCTGTATCCATTAGATACCATGTTTTCTAGGAACTCTATTTGCATCTGTTTAAACTATGTCTATTTCGATCAAATCAATAGTTGTCTACAAAAGGGTTTAAAAATAGTTCAAACACATAGATATCACGTCCTACTGTCAGCATGCCTAAAATAAGTCTTTGTCACTTAGATCAGCATGCCTGTAGGATTAACTCACTTCAAGCTGTTTAATTAATTCTCATATTATGACTGCATATAGACACCCATCTAGGCAAGCTCTAGGCCATTAAATATGAGCTGTTTGAGAAGTGTTGTCTATTTGCCTATATACATATGGAGGTAAACATGAGCCTTTTAACTGTTTTTTCCCTATTTGCCTGTCCTACATGTTATTTATTTGTTGCCTAGATTTTTGCCTTTTAAATACCTTTGGTTTGTCTAGAACTGCTTAGATTTAGAGGTCCTAAGCTCCTCCAGGACCAAAAGGAAGGGACAGATAGAAGCACGCCTAGAGGTCATTAATCAAACTCGCTTATATAACCATTAAGGGAAGGGTAATGAGCAGTAAAGGATACGATGGCCTGCATGCTAATGTCACGTGTAGCCCCTCTAGTTGAGGAGGATTATCGGGAATTACACAGATTGATCCTGTAGGATAATCAACTTAGGACTTCCCTTTCCCAATTGCTATATGTGTTAAAATTATCTAAACTTCCCTTTTCTTTACATATACATGTGTAAGCCGTCCAAACTTCTTTTACCCTTATTATCTGAACTTCCTTGATCATTTATGCATTTAGATGGGGAAAACTACTTTATTTGCGAATACGTGCTTACTTGTTATTGACAATTCACATAGTTTATGTTCAGCCGGGACCCACTGTTGTGGACCGCGAGGGGTGCCTAACACCTTCCCCTCAAGGTTATTTCAAGACCTTACCCTAATCTATGGTAATGCAAACTAGTTACATGAGTTAATTGCTATAGGTTCCCTAACACACCTTAATCCGTTAGGTGGCGACTCTTCAAATACCCAATTCCCAAAAGGAAACGAGTTGTTCCCCCATGAATGTCGAAACTCGAACCCCGCGAGGGAAAAGTGGGTTGCAAAAACAATTATTGAAATTTTAAGTATTGAAATATATATGGATAAATACGGCGAGGTATTGAAAACACTATGGGTTCCAACACAAGGTATCACAACAGTAAAGGAATCTAAACAGTTAAAACATTTGAATTGATAACAACAAATAAACACAGCAAACATAAAGTGCACGGTATCACCCTTCGTGCTTTAACCCTCAATCCTCACCATGCAATCAATCATAGAAATGTACACGGCATTACCCTTCGTGCTTTATCACTCTTCCTCACCATATGAATAATATAAATATGGACGGCATCACCCTTCGTGCTTTATCTCTCTTCCTCACCATATGCATCAATATAAATGCAAATGTGCACGGCATCACCCTTCGTGATTTATAAATCTTCCTCACCATATGAATAATATAAATGTGCATGACATCACCCTCCGTGCTTTATCTCTCTTCCTCACCATATGCATCAATATAAATGTAAATGTGCACGACATCACCCTTCGTGATTTATCACTCTCCCTCACCATATGCATCAATATAATGTAAATGTGTACGACATCTGATAACTAGGGATTTTAATACATTTTACACTCCTTCTTGCTTATGATTTGATTAGAAATTTGTACAAAATATTCTAAAAAGGCTCACAAGTTGTGCTTGATTGCAGGTTTGATCAACAAAGTGACAAGATGTCAAAGATCAACTCAAAAAGGAGTGAAACTTGCACAAGTACTAAGTCAAGACAAAGCTCAGGCAAAACAGGCCCAATGCGGTCGCACACCATTCTGTGCGCTCCGCACAAGTGAGATTTAGAGAGGTTGATTTCCAGGCCAACAGGAAATGCGGCCATATGAGATTTAATGCAGTCCGCATTGGATTCCCTGCGGCTGCACTCAATTTAGTGCAGTCCCCAAAGCCAAGAATTAGAGAAGTGCCAGTTTGGAGTTTGAAGCCCAATGCAATCCGCATTCCATTTCATGCGGATCGCACTAGAAGCCACCGCGCCCACACTCGATTTTGTGCGGTCCGCATTGCCCGAGTTCAGAGAGCTGAATTTTAAGTCAAGAGCCTTAGTACAGCCGCACGTGATTTTGTGCGGTCCGCACTAGCCCTTCAGGGGTATTTTTGTCCAGATTTTTCAGCTTAGTATAAATAGCTTCTTTTCCTATTTTTAGGTTATCATATAGTTTTGGTATTGGGTTGTGCTCGTGACTTTGAATATTTTAGGTATTTTGAGTAATTTTAGCTTCATTTAAATATTGAATCTTCTAGTTTATCTTAGCAATTAAGTAATATGAGTTTTTCTTCATCTATTTCTTTGTTTTCTTCTCTAATTATGAGTAGCTAGACCAATAAGCTAGGATTATGGCTCAACCCTAGTGTGCGTAATTGATGGGTCTTGTGTTTTAGGGTTAGATTAACTATAGGTGTTTGATATTTGGGATAATTTCATGTTTAATTGCTGAATTGGTGGTTGCAAAGACTAACAACATCGTATGGAGCATATAGAGGTAAGTTAAGCAATTAGGAAACTCAATCATAACGGAATACTTCCCACATAATAAACATAAGGACCTAAGAAGCCTAAAGGCAAAATTTCCCACAAATAAGTTTGAGAACACACCCGTCACCTCGTGTGCAAGGAATACAAATAGCATAGAAGACTCAACTCCTAAGAGGAAGTGCCCCACACAAGGTTAGGCAAGATACTTACCTCAATCCGACCAATTCAATACTCAATTTAGCTTTTCCTTTACCAATTCATCAATGCTCGGCTCAATCTAGCCAAAAACGACTTGAATACATCAAACAATGCAAGAGAAAACAATTCCATTGAATAAAATAATGATTCTTATACAATTTGCAAAAACTCAACAAAAGTCAACTCCCCGGGACCGCGCCTCGCAACCCGATAAAATTTACAAAAATCGAACACCCATTCCGCTAAGCGTTCACCCATATAGAAATTATCTAATTTCCATACCATCTATATATACATTAAAGCAAGAAAGTTACCATATATAATTGACATTATGGTTAATCCAAGTGGCAAGCTAATAAATATCAATAGTCTATGGTAACTTTATTCTATATTTGACTATTTTAGTTAAATATAATATATACATATATATATACGGAATTTGAATTAAAAGATAGTTTTGAATTTATAGATAAAATTTTAAAGTTCAAATTTAAATTAAAAATAAAAATTATCTTTTTTTATCATGTTATCATACTTAATTCGGTTAATGATCATATGCAATCATGTTATAAACTTTTGTTATTTTTTCTAATTATTTAAATACTACTTCGCCTCTAGCAAAAAAAACTACTTCATATAACTATAAAATTGTTTCACATTTAAAATCCTATAAGTATAGTTCTTTTAAACACTGTAGTTAAATTTGAATAAAACGAAATTCTTTTAAAATAAATGTAATATATAGGCTACACGTCTATATTTATCTAAATAACAAAAAAGAGTTTACAAAATCAAATAAAAGTTTACTTACATATATCATAAGGTAAACATACATGCTGGAGAAAGAATAATCACAAAATCAGTCAATATTAAAAACAATTGTTTCTTTTTTCTTCCTGAAGAATATTTGTTTGAAGAGTCAATTTGCATAAATGGACATTAAACGAATAACAAAACCTTGATTATACAATTCCTATCATTAATTTCAATTTAGCACATTCAACGAATTGAAGGGAATAAGTTGAAACCCCTTCATTTAGTTGTAGTCAAGCCAATATTGCAAGGGTATACTATTTTTTTCTTTGAAAAATATTAGTTTTGAATCATTAGATTATGTGAAAGGTTTTTTTTTTCAAACTCAACAAGAGATAAATTAATTTCTAATTGGTAGATTCTATAGCGATTTTTAAGTGTAACAAAGAGTATATATAAATAAAAAATTGGTATGACGTGAAATATTTTTTTAAAAATGTAAATAAATTATTTCGAAAAAACTCTTTACTTTTTTTAATTCAAAGATAATAAAAAGATAAGATATTTTTGAACATTAGTAGAGAGTTTTAAAATTATTATAATAGAAGTTATATAATGGATAAACTCCAAAAAATCGAAATCTTATGGAATATTTATATAATCTCCGGTCATATTTATTGTTTACTTTTTATAGCTAATACAAATAGATGATATAGTGACAACACACGATTATACATATATTATATATGGATTATATATAAATTATACATCATTCAATTTTTTAATTTAAGTGGTCGGGTGAGCACCTATTTAGGCTGATTAGATAAAGCCAAAAGAAAAATATGAAATAATTTAAACCAAAGACTAAAAATATAATTAAAGTTCATATGTAGACAATTTTTATTAAAACTCATCATTTTATAGTGAAATAAATTAATTTTTTGTAACAAAAGAAATAATGAAATAAAAAATAAGATAAAATATAATATATATTGAAAAAATGTTAGAAAAATCTAAAAACGAGAAATAAAAGATGACAACAAATTTCTTTTTATGTTTCATCTTTGTTGAGTATAAAATTTTTGAAAGTTAATCTCATCGATTTCAAATATATATTTTTTCAACTCAAATACATAGAATATAAGATAAGGATATCTTAGAATATTTTTTTTAATTTACATTATGTGTCGTTTTTAAAAATTACTATTACTAACAAACTGATATGATATTTGAATTTTAATTGAAATTCAATTTGAGTAGTTTGCATTGAGGTTAAACCAAGTATGGTATCGAAAAATAAACTACTTGATAATTTTAAGACAATATATGCAATGTTTTATAATAATAATCAACTAATTTAACATTGAATGATTCAAAGAACAAAATTTTTATAAATATAGGGCATTAAAAATTAAAATTCTGGGGCTAGAGATATCGATAAACCTTAAGTGAAGTCATACTGAAATAGATCCGGCCAAAAAATCATTTAAATTTTTAAATAGCGGATTAAAGTAAATTTTAATTTAAGTATAATATCTTCACTTGCATAATTATAAAGATAATCATTATTATAATATATATAAATTTTTAAAAAATGAAATTTCAAAATAAAAATATTTTTGAAAGATAAAATCATACCAAATAAGATTTCAAGTCGTAGTATAAGAGTCATGTCGTAATCAAACAATCATTTATATCGTGCCAACCTTTGTGATTTGCCATGAATATAAGTTATTATTTCACTTTATGGCTATTTTTAGGTTCCAATAACACCTATGAGAATAGTGCAAAAATAAAATTATCACTACAAGAATTGAGAAAATGTTAGTCTTTTTTCATATAGTGTTTTTTAATTAATATATAACGATTATCTATAATTATTTAGAAGGTTTAACTGTTAAGGTTATTTACATATAATTCAAATAACTCATATATTTAACATGATTATGTCAAATATCAAAATGGAGTAAAAAAAAATCACTAGCTAAAGAATTTTTTATATTTTTAGATAGCCAACTAAAATGAGTTTTGAATTAAGAATAATATTTTCAATTACATTATTATAAAAATAATTATTATTAAAAAATAATATTTTAGAAACTGAAATTTTAAGAAAGAAATATTTTTTTAAGAGATATCAACACACCAAATAAGAGTTCAAGTAGTAGTAAAAGAGTTAAGTCTTATCCAAAAAGTCATTCATTGTCTCAACATTTGATTGTTTTGCCATAAATATGAGGTATTATTTTGCTTTCTAACTATTTATAGGATCCAATAACACCGGAAAGAATGATATCAAAAAAGAAAAATAGAAGAAATGGTTAATTTTTTTCATGTAGTTAATATCCAATGATTATATATATTTACTGAAAAAATTGTAAATTTTAAGATTATTTACATACAATTTAAGTAAATTAAATATTTGACATGATTAGTGTCCGCATATCCGCGCGGGTACTAATACTAGTTTGGTCATTCAAATCATCGTTTTATATTTTTTGAAAGATTTCACAATTTTTTTCAAAATTTTCCTTTAGATCCTCATGAATTTGATGTTAAATCTAAGATATAATCACAAAATATAGTTTAAAAATTCATTAGAGACACTTACCCAATGGTTTGGAGAAGTTTGGGTCTTTGGAAAATCGCCTATGGAGGTTTAAGGTTTGAGAAAATTGAAAAATGGATGAAAATCCCATCAAAAATCTCACTTAACGGGCCTCAGATGTCGCATTTGCAACATTGCGAACCCTCGCAAATTGCAAACAAGGCAGGGCTGATAGAAGCCACATTTGCAAAAAAAAGTTTGCATTTGCGAACTAGGCATCACAATTGCGATGAAAAAGTTCGGATTTGCGACCACACCAGAAACCAACAATTTTTCTCGACACGAAAATGAGCATAACTTCCTCATACGATGTCCAAATCCGATGATTCTTTTTCCTATGGCTCCATAATTTTGATACAGATCTAATGGTTCAATGAAATTTTAATTTGGATCTCATTTTCTCAATGTGGTATCATTGTTTCTTGAAGAAACGACGATGAAGCATCCAAAAACAAGCGCAACATAGCTTAAACCTTTCTGAAACTCACCCAAGCCCTCGGGGCTGCAAACCAAACATGCACGCAAGTCTAAAAATATTGTATAGACTTGCTCATGCGATCAAATCTCCAAAATAACATAAAAAACTATGAATTTAACCTCAAAACTCACGACTTTCTAACTTTTCAACTGGGCGTCCAAATCACGTCAAATCAATTCCGATTCTCACAAAATTTCACAAATATGACTTAAATATCATATTAAACTTGTACTGGACTCCGAAACCAAAATATGGGTCCGATACCAACGAGTTCTAACATTAATTCATTTGTTTATTTCCTTCAAAAACCATCACAACAATTATCAAAAAAATGCTTTCTAAGGCTAGGGACCTCGAAATTCAATTTCGGGCATACGCCCAAGTCCCATATTTAATTGCGGACCTCCCGGATTCGTCGAAACACAGATCCAGATCCGTTTACCAAAAATATTGACCAAAGTCAACTAAAAACTAAATTTTTAACTCAATAAATTACTATATTTTTCATATTTTCACATAAAAGCCTTCTGGTTTCATGTTCGGACTGCGCACACAAATCGATACACATAATATGAAGTGTCTTGTATCCTCAAACTATCGAACCAGACACAATTGCTCAAAACGACCAGTCGGGTCGTTACATATTCCTCCACTTAAACATACGTTCATCCTCGAACGTGACCGGAGTCATTCCAAATCCATTGAACCACTGCATGAGCTCCTCAAACATACACCCAGGGGTGATCCCCCATCAACCAATCCCATGAAGGACTGAGAATGCAACTTAAGTGAAGGTCTCACCTCTTCCTCATTCCATAACCTTAGGACATAACCCTAACCTCAACATATGAGATTCATCATAGAACATGAATCTCACATCATCACACTAAATAAACCTGAACAAGCTGAATCGAGCCAAAATTCCAACCCGGAATACAATCACATGATCTCCCACGCAGGCCAAATACTCGAAGCAATAACCTCTGACCACCATAGCTGCTCAAATAACATTCTGGATGCAGGGAATATACATTGCATTGAATACAAACTTGTTCCGGACTTCCACAACGCTGCCCATAATAAAGAAATATGCGAACACTCATAGCCGCCCATGAAGTCAACAAGTCCAGAAATTCTCTCACCCGTCAAGGGCCATTACCCAAATCTTAGTTGCAACACCCTCATACTTCCAAACACTCCTCACCCCATTACCCTAGAACTAATCTCTGGTCTAAGAACCTCATCTCAGCCAATACAAGCAACCCAAGTAACAACCCAACACAGAACCATACGGATTCTTGTACCACATAGCTCATACGCCAAACCAATAATGACTCAATTATGTAGCACAAATAAAGGAAAGCAAAGTGTAAGGATTGTCTAAGAAATATAACATGTGTAACAACAAAAGTATATTTTTTCATCAAATCGTCCTACAGAGGGAAAACACAATACCAAATAAACACAAGGAAAGGGTATCACACATAACATTCGCTGCGGCGTGCAGCCCGCTCCTAAATACTCATCAAGTCAAAATTCTCGGGTTCACTAAACATATGAATACTGATATCAAGCATAGCAGAGTGCACAAGTAAAACTATGGGAACAATGAATAGAAGTAATAAAATAGGAGAGAAGCAAGCACATATAAGGTGCTATGAACAAATCAACATCACGGGGGCTATCTCGCCCGCACCGCCATAAGGCCTGAATGAAATCACAACATGCGTGGGAGATAACCATACAACCTCACCACCTAACACATCAAAAAAGAGTAGCACATAACATAGGCTAAGGGCACAAATAATATCCATTATGCTTGATAGCGTAACCAAAATTGCTATCTCACAGGAGCACACAAACCTGACCTAATACAAAACACATATTCTCATTGAGCTTTCAAATAGTCCCAACCAAATTCTAATCCTTCCAAATTAGATAAGTATTCTTTAAAAAGATCCACAACAACTTATCGATAATACATGCTATTAATTATTCCATTCTCAACATTTCTTCAAGATCCACAAACAGAAAATAGTCCATTCATGAGGGCATCTATCCCCAAACCTCAGGAATACTGAAATTTTCATACCCAACTCAACTACGCAAATCAAATGGCTGATATATCACTCACACCCTATTATTCTACTAAAACACCCATATAGGATTTCTGGTCGCGTAACAAAACATGAACCCCGAAAGCCTCAAAACCCAGTAATCACCATGCTACTTGCCACGCACCTGCAAACCAAAACTGAAGGTCCCTTCCAAAAATGCACACCCTTCACATGTGATAGCCAACAAGGTCAGCACTCTATTAATTTCTGATGCCTATTTAGGAGAAAGTCACAATATACCACATATTCCTTACGCCCATAGTAGACAACCAACTCAAGCCTTTGTCAAACCATTGAGACCCTTCCGAGATCCGCCCACACGCAACTAAGCCATCAGGACTGCACCTCCCCAACTCGACCGAGTCACACAAATCGTCCAATACAAGAGTGCGACCACAAAGGCCAGTAGAGATTTCCTATTCAGAGGACCAATTACTTCATCGCTATGCTGACCCAATACCACAGAGCTGACCCATTTCTTCGGATAGTCGATATGAAATAATCCCAGTCAAAGTCCCAACATCATCCCATGCAAGATCTCAGACTTTAGTCATATACAAATTTCGGGAACCTACCAATACCACATATACGTATACCTTAGGGCAAAATTGTCGTAAGTCCAACTATATAATCCGAATGCCGCTGATGGACTCCTCCACTTGGCACGAAGCCATAGAAACCGACATTTGATGATCCGCAGAACTAACCTTCACAGCTCGTACAACACAAATCACAAGGTACTCTAATACCACCAACTATCCTCAATCAACACCCACCATGCTTCTGTTGTGCCTCTATATAAACAACTGAATAGCCTCTCAATACCTCTGTATCTCCAGTCTAGACGACACGTTGAGAAAATTTCTGAGCATCCCTGACTCCCTCATAGCATGTCTGTAGTATCACAAACCACTGGCGCATAGCAGACATCGAGAGCACAATATTACACACGAGTGGATGTAAAGGAACATAAGTTATATGCTTCGAGCTGAATCAATATTGCACGATAAAGAATGAAAGAATGTGAGATTATCCTAATAGTTATGTAGCCTCTCGAAGATAAGTACAGACATCTCCGTATCGATCCACAAGACTACTAAACCAGCTTATGACTCGTAGCACCTATGAATCTAGAGCTCTGATACCAACCTTTCACGACCCAAAAATCCCTCCAAAGGAGTCATGATGGAAACTAGTCTCTAAACTAGGTAGGTCTAACATTAACTGAAATAACATTCATATTTACTAACTTTAAATTAAATTACTCTGAACAAATTACAATTTCCAAAACTGGTGGTACAAGTCATAAGCCTTTCTAAGAGTAGTTATACAAATAAATAGAACATTGTTCCAAAAAAAAAAGGAACATATGCAAATAAGTACAATTGAAGGTGACTCCGAAACCTGTGAACGCTACAGCAGGTTTACCTTGAGTCTCCATTGCAATGACCCGCACAGCTACAATCGATCGAATACCTGGATCTATACATAAAAATGTACAGAAATGTAGTATGAGCACACCAAAGCGGTGCCCAGTAAGTATCAAGACTAACCTTGGTAGAGTAGTGATGAGGAACAGTCCAGACACCTACTGGTCAAATAAATTTAACAGGATATGATAATAAACTATCAACATAAAGATAACAAAGTAATATCAACAACAGGGAGAGAACAAACTACAATCAGTAGAAACAATAAAGGAAAACACGGATGGAAATGAAAGATAACCAAGTAAATTAACATCAACCTAGCTGGAACACAAACAAGTAAAAATGTACTCAAATAAGGAAGGTGATGTGTACTCAATAAATCATATTATTTCTGAGGAACAATTCCAACCATCTCAAACTCGATGTCTCATATCATAACCTCAATTACCAAACTTTTATCACACCCGACACCTTGTGCCCACGTATTTCTGTCTCACTTTGCACAACAACGTTCTCATATTACTCAGTACATAAGGTCCATAACCAATACAATTAAGATGTTCAATGAGTCTGATTTACATAACATAATGTAGAGTACAACTTCCAAACCAATTAGGAACTCAGCAAGAAAAGCTGAAGTTATTTTTAGAAATCATTTGAATAAGAAAGTACCATTTTAAATTAAAATACAACATCGAATGAATTACTTCCTTTAAAATGGGATTTAATAAATTACAACTTAGTAGAAAATCCTTTTTAAGTAAAATACAACTTCAGACGGTTTAAGTGAATTTAATTGAGAAACTAATTGAATTAAAAATGTAACATTTATTGAAATTTGAAGTATTGAAATATATATATATATATATATATATGGATAAATACGGCGAGGTATTGAAAACACTATGGGTTCCAACACAAGGGATCACATCAGTAAAGGAATCTAAACAGTTAAAACAGTAGAATTGATAACAACAAATAAACACAACAAACAGAAAGTGCACAGCATCACCCTTTGTGCTTTAACCCTCAATCCTCACCATGAAATCAATCATAGAAATGTGCACGACATCACCCTTTGTGCTTTATTACTCTTCCTCACCATATGAATAATATAAATATGCACGGCATCACCCTTCATGCTTTATCTCTCTTCCTCACCATATGCATCAATATAAATGTAAATGTGCATGGTATCACCTTTCTTGCTTTATCACTCTTCCTCACCATATGAATAATATAAATGTGCACGTCATCACCCTTCGTGCTTTATCTATCTTCCTCACCATATGCATCAATATAATGTAAATGTGCACGGCATGACCTTTCGTGCTTTATCACTCTTTCCTATCCCAATTAGTAGAAACAATAATATCCCAGCAATGGAATCAATGATAGAAACAAATACATCCTGGAAAGGGAATCAATAATAGAAATAAATACACTCCGGCAAGGGAATCAACTATAACTAATCTCGTTCCAACAGTTGCCTTCACAAAATAAATCCCAACTTGAGTCAATACTCAACAATGGTCAAACACCAAGAAAATACCATAAGTCATGTCCAACATGAATAATCATAAATTTAAACATAAATAGTACTTAATAAGAATCACAACAGTCACAATGTAAGACATATGGAAAAACCAAGAAGCGCAATAACCTTAAAAAAACAACAAGACATAATAAGCACGTGATAACTACACCGACAACCACAATAATTTGGACACATAGCATATATACACGGGGTCATAGAGCAATTAACAATTAAGAGATAACAAAACAATAAGGAAAAAAATCGCTTCAATTAAGGCAAATAAGAGGCAAGTAACAAGTAAGAGTTAGAGTATAGCTAACAACATCGTTTGGAGCATATAGAGGTAAGTTAAGCAATTAGGAAACTCAATCATAACAGAATACTTCCCACGTAATGAACATAAGGACCTAAGAAGCCGAAAGGCAAAATTTCATACAAATAAGTCCAAGCACACACTCGTCACCTCGTGTGCACGGACTACAAATAGCATAGAAGACTCAACTCATAAGGGAAAGTCCCCCACACAAGGTTAGGCAAGATACTTACCTCAATCCAGCCATTTCAATACTCAATTTAGATTTTCCTTTACCAATTAATCAACGCTCGGCTCAATCTATCCAAAAATGACTTGAATACATCAAACAATTCAAGAGAAACAATTATAATTAACAAAATTATGATTCTTATACAATTTGCAAAAATTCAAAAAAAGTCGACTCCCCGGGGCCGCGTCTCGGAACCTGATAAAATTTACAAAATCCGAACACCCATTCTGCTACGAGTTCACCCATAAAAAAATATCTAATTCTGATACCATTTGGTCATTCAAATTATCATTTTACATTTTTGAAAGATTTCACAATTTTCCCCAAATTTTCCTTTAGATCCTCGTGAATTTGATGTTAAATTTAAGATATAATCACAAAATATAGTTGATAATTTATTAGAGATACTTACCCAATGATTTGAAGAAGTTTAGGTCTTTGAAAAATAGCCTATGGAGGTTTAAGGTTTGAGAAAAATAAAAAATGGGAGAAAATCCCGTCAAAAATCTCACTTAACAGTCCTCAGATGTCGCATTTGCGACCCAGGTTTCGCAATTGCGAATCCTCGCAAATTGTGAACAAGGCAGGGCTGGCAAAAGTCGCATTCGTGACAAAACGTTTGCATTTACGAACTGGGCATCGCAATTGCGATGAAAAAGTTCGCATTTGTGACCACACCAGAAACCAACAATTTCTCCCGACACGAAAATAAGCATAACTTCCTCATACGATGTCCAAATTTGATGATTCTTTTTCCTATGGCTACGTAATTTTGATACGGATATAATTGTTCAATAAAAACTGAATTTGGATCTCATTTTCTCAATTTGGTATCATTTTTGGTTGAAGAACGACGATGAAGCATCCAAAAACAAGCGCAACATAGCCTAAACCTATCCGAAACTCACCCAAGCCCTCGGGGCTCCAAACCAAATATGCAAGCAAGTCTAGAAATATCATACATACTTTCTCATGTGATCAAATCATCAAAATGACATAAGAAATTATGAATTAAACCTCAAACCTCATAATTTTCTAACTTTTCAACCAGACGTCCAAATCACGTCAAACCAATTCCGATTCTCGCCAAATTTCACAGATAGGACTTGAATATCACAACAAACTTGTACCATGCTCCGAAACCAAAATATTGGCCTGATACCAATGAGTTCAAACATTAATTCATTTCTTTATTTCTTTCAAAAACCATCATAAAAATTTTCTTCAAAACTTATTTTCTAAGGCTAGGGACCTCGAAATTCAATTCCGGGCATACACTCAAGTCCCATATTTAATTGAAACCTCCCAGGATTGTTGGAACACAGATCCGGGATCGTTTACCAAAAATATTGACCAAAGTCAACTAAAAACTAAATTTTTAACTCTAGAAATTACTATATTTTTCATATTTTTACAAAAAAGCTTTCCGATTTAATGCCCGAACTATGCACGCAAGTCGATACACATAATATGAAGCTGATCATGACCTCAAACTATCGAACCGGACGCAATTGCTCAAAATAACCAGTCGGATCGTTAAATAAACATAGTTATTTAAAAACATAGTAGTATACGATATCGAGTAAGGTAGATGAAACAATGACTGTGACAGTTTAGAGACATTGCGGCTTCTTTGCATTAGAATTTTGACGTGCTCCTTAAAATTCTGCCCCAGTTTAATATGCGATTCTTTAACCATTCTGCATATGACGAAATCGGCTGTACTCATTCCAGAATTTTGACGGTCCTTCTCAAAATTCTGCCATAGTTTCTGACCATGGGGAAAATGAAGATTTTATTAAGATGTGATCGAACCCACAGGGCTACCTACCTATCCCCTATTAAAGGGGAATCAGGTCAAGCATAGTTCAGTTACATCAAATGAAGAAATGCAAATAATCCTAAACATAGTATCTCTTAACTGCATCTGAATTGATAGGCTTTGGCCAAATTTCTCCGTACATTTTTGCAAGTATGAGTGCTCCTCCTGTTAGTACGTTGTGAGCCATGTAGGGCCCTTTCAAATTAGGTGAAAATTTCCCTTTGCCTTTTGTCTTGATGCGGGAAGATCCATTTTCGCACTAGCTATCCCAGTGCGAACTGTCTGGACATTCTGCTTTGATAAAGTTGACTGTGGCATACATCATTCATTCTTTTCTCGTCAATAAGAGCTAATTGTTCATAATGACTTTGTATCCATTCTGCATCACTGAGTTCTACTTCTTGTATAATTCTCAGAGAAGGAATTTCGACTTCGACGGGAATGACAGCTTCAGTACCATAAACCATCATGTAGGAAGTTGCTCCGGTTGATGTGCATACTGTGGTACGATACCCTAATAAAGCAAATGGAAATCTCTTATGCAATTGCTTGTGGTTGTCTACCATTTTCCTTAGAATTTTCTTGATGTTCTTTTTGGCGACTTCCACGACTCCATTCATTTGAGGTCTAAATGGTATGGAATTCTTATGATTGATCTTGAAAGTTTCACACATAACTTTCATTGAATCACTGTTGAGGTTGGGGGCATTGTCGGTGATAATGGATTCTGGTACCCCGAATCGGCAAACAATACAATCCCTGGCAAAATCTTTGATGACTTTCTTGGTTCCATCCTTGTAAGATGTAGCCTCACCCAATTTTGTGAAGTAGTCTATGACCACTAAAATAAACTTGTGCCCGTTTGAAGTGGCAGGCTCGATCGGGTCAATGATATCCATTCCCCAAGTGGAAAAAGGCCAAGGTGAACTTGTTGCATTGAGTTTATTTGGTTGTAGCGGTATCATATCTGCATGTACTTGACACTAATGACACTTTTGGACATACCTGATGCAGTCTGTTTCCATAGTCATCCAAAAATATCCTGCTTTCAATAGGCTAAAACGAAACCATTCATATATGCTCCACAAGTTCCGGCATGTATCTCTTCGAGCAGTTTGGAAGCTTCCTTGGCGTCAACATACCGTAATAATCCTAGGTCTGGAGTCCTTATGTATAAAATTCCTCCACTTTGGAAGAAATGGTTGGATTATCTTTGAAGTTTGCATTTTTGAGTATGATTTGCATGCTCCGGGTATTCTCCTTTTTGCCAAATATTCCTTGATATCATGGAACCACGGATTCCCATCTGTTTCTTCTTCAACATGAGCGCAATAGGCTGACTGATTATGGATTCTTACTGGAATAGGGTCGATGAAATTCTTATCCGAATGTTGTATCATGGAAGACAAAGTAGCCAGTGTGTATGGGAACTCGTTCTAGATTCTCGGAACATGTTTGAATTCTATCTTTGTGAACCTCTCTATCAACTCTTGCACATGATACAGATATGGAAATATTTTGGTATTCTTGGAAGCCCACTCTTCTATAACTTGATGTACCAGAAGGTATGAATCACCAATTACGAGCAATTCCTGGATATTCATATCAATGGCAAAATTGAGCCCCAAGATGCAAGCCTCGTATTCTGCCATATTGTTGGTGCACGGAAACCTGACTTGGATACTGGATAATGCTAACCTGTCTCTGATACCAAAACATCTCCAATGCCACTTCTTTGAAATTTGCAGCCCCATCAAAGAACAATCTCCAACCGCCGTAGGTTTCAGTGATATCTTCTTCATCGGGAATTTTCAGTGGTTCGTATTCTCCTCCTACATGATTTTCTGCAAGATGATTTGCTAATGCATGTCCTTTGACCGCCTTCTAAGTCACATAGAAAATATCTAATTCACTCAACAGTATCTGTCATTTTTCTAGTTTCCCTGTAAGCATGGGTTTCTGGAAAATGTATTTCAGAGGATCCATTCTTGATATAAGATAAGTAGTGTAGGCACAGAAGTAGTGCCTCAATTTCTAAGCTATCCATGTCAGGGTGCACTAGGTGCATTCCAGCAAGGAATACCATGATTCAAAGGGTGTGAACTTCTTACTCAAATAATATATGGCATGTTCCTTTCTTCCCATCTTGTCGTGTTGTCCCAAGACACAACCGAAAGCTCCATCTAGTACAGACAAATAGAGTAGCAGAGGTGTACCAGGTTCCTACGGGACCAAGATATGTGGTGTGGATAAGTACTCCTTGATTCTGTCAAAAGCTTTTTGACATTCTTCAGTCCAACTTGTTGCATCATCTTTCTTTAACATCTTTAAAATTGGCTCACAAATCACACTCGATTGTGTTATGAAGCGGCTGATATAATTGAGATGCCCCAAGAAGCTCATCGAATCTTTCTTGCTCTTCGGAGGTGGAAATTCTTAGATACCTTTGACCTTTGAAGCGTCTAATTCAATCCCTCGATGACTGACAATGAAACCTAGCAATTTTCCATCAGGGACTCCAAAGGCACACTTTACAAAATTCAGTTCCAGATTTTACCTTCGAAGTCGATTAAAGAATTTGCTTAAGTTTGCTATATGATCTATGCTTCTTCTGGATTTGATGATGATGTCATCCACGTATACCTCTATTTCTTTGTGAATCATCTCATAAAAACAGTCACCATGGCTCTCATATAAATGGCTCCAGCATTCTTCAGGCCAAACGACATCATTTTCTAACAATACATCCCCTACGGAGTGATAAAGGCTATTTTTTCAACATCTTCCTCATCCATACAGATCCGATGGTATCCCGCGAAGAAATACTCAAAGGATTGGAGTTCATGCTTGGCACATTTGTCGATCAATATGTGTATATTGGGTAACGTAAAATCATCTTTGGGACTTGCATGTTTAAATCCCGATAGTTGACACATACTCTGACCTTCCAATCCTTCTTCGGAACTGGCACGATGTTAGCCAACCAATTAGGGTATTCGACCACTCTGATAACCTTCGCTTTGATCTGTTTGGTGACTTCCTCTTTGATTTTCACGCTTATATCAGGCTTGACTTTCTGAGATTGTGCTTTATAGGTGGACACATCAGATCAGTAGGTAGTTTATGAGCCACTATAGATGTCCTCAAACCGGTCATATGTTCATAAGACCATGCAAAGATATCTTTGTATTCTTTCAAGAAGTAGGTGTACTCTTCTTTTTCTGATGGTGATAGGTGAATACTTATGCGTGTTTCTTTGACTATTTCAAAATCTCTCAGATTGACTATCTCGGTTTCGTCCAAATTTGTCATAGGCTTGTTCTCAAAATTTTCTACCTCTCTGACAATTTCCTTTGGGATTATATCCTCTTCTTCTATTTCCTCTAAATCACTATCTTTATGTTGTGTTGTCTCATTACATGTCACAGTCGTTGGTTCATCAGGATAAGTAATAATAATGTTGTAGAGAGAAAATGTAAAGGATAATAATAAATACTAAAATAGCAATGCATTGGATAAATCATGAAAAATTAAAACAAGTACGGTTCGATGACTCGAGAAATTATTTCAAAACTAAATGTGTCTAAGTCAAAATATTGAAAATCTCTCATATACTAAAAAACTGCTTTTAAAAATAGATCATGCTAATTGCCAAGCTACCTAGGAATTCGACGGGCCCGGAATGGTGCAGCAGTCCAGTTCTTGAGAATAACTCCTTTCTCCATGGTCTAAATGGAAAGTCTTCCTCCTCCTCATCCTCAACTATTACATTGCAGTCCATGTCTTCATTGTCCAGAAATTTATTCATCGGGCCAGCTAAAGCTTCATCTTCTTCAGAGCCCCATATCATGTCAGTCTATTGAAATGTTGGTGCAGATGCGGTATTAGATGCTCAAGTGGGTAATAAGGACCACGCCATGGTGGCGACCAATTCTGATACTTGTTCCAGGTGTATTCCTACCCAATCCCAAAAGTTGTGCCATGACGCTTTAAGTGTAATAGTTTGGTGATTCCTTGGAGATTCTTGCCGAAACCCTTGCCGGGTTCGTACCCTGTCTATAACAATATGCTTTCAATCTTATTACTCCACCATTTATCTTTCTCAATTGCATTGACACGCTCGATGCAATGGTATGTTTCTCCACCTAACTTCCTTCTATTTTTGACAACCGGAACAGTTTGATTGGTGTAGATGGGGTTAATCCTATCCTCATGGATGATTACTTCCTGATTATTGCATTCAAAGTTAGAGCTTGGTGTATAGTGGAGGCCACAGTCCCAGCAGCATTTATCCAAGGTCGTCCCAATAGTAGATTGTACGTAGCAGATATGTCAAATACTGGAAATTCAACATCAAACCAAGTTGGACCTTTCTACAAACATATGTTGATTTCCCTGATCGTGGCCCTTTGGGATCCATCAAAATGCTTTCACTTTCATAGTTCCTACATGTATCTCATTCAAACCTTTACCCAACCTCTTCAAAGTAGTCAGTGGACAAATGTTGAGACTCGAACCCCCATCTATCAGGACCCTGGCGATAAATTTATCCTCAAATTACACTGTGATGTGTAGTGCCCTGTTGTGACTCAATCGTTCTGGTGGCAACTCGTCTTCGTGAAAAGTGATATTGTGTCTTTCCAATACTTGTCCCACCATATTGGCAATTTTTTTGCTAGTGATGTTGTTGGGTACATAAGCTTCTTTCAACACTTTCATCAATGCATTCCTGTGCGCCTCAAATTTTTATAATAGTGATTGAATGGATATCTGAGCAGGGATTTTGTTTAGATGATCAACCACATAATGTCCTCTTGATTGCACCTTTCTCCAAAGATCGTCTGGGCTAGTTTCGATGATAGGCTTTTTGGGAGTAGCTACTTTACTTGTTCCTCATAAATGCTCAAGTCTGTAAAACTTACTGATTCTAGTCATGCCTTGTGCGATAGATGTTTCTTCCATTTTCGCTCTTCCTTTCTGCTTTCCTCTGTAGCGTAGTCCCAGGGTATAGCTTTAGGGTGATAAGAGGGGTTAGGTGCTACCTTCATAGTGAAAGGTGTGGTTACTTCCACCTCAAACGAGGTTGGTACGGTTGAGGGCATTATTTCTTTAACCTCAAACGGAGTTGGCGTGGCTATTTCAACCTTAATTGGCAACTGAATCTGCATTATAATAGGTGTGAGAGTGATTGGGGGTATTTTGGGTTCATCCCCTTCACGAATGAGTCCAATTGATCCTTTCGGATCCCATTCAGCATTAGTTTCGATCACATTTACCCCTTTGCCTCTGTGATCTGGGATGGGGTTATTGAAGACATTTTGTGTAGCCTTTTTTGCTTATTTAACCTTGGTGTCAATCGACGTCTTGATCTTATCCTTCAAAAGTGTGACATTCATCAATAGTATGTCCCTTCATTCCCGAGTGATAGGCACATGTCTTCTTCGGATTAACCCACGGGGAAGAGCTTTCCATAGCAACAGTAGAAATGGGGGTGACATAACTAGCAGCCTTCAGTCTTTCATACAACTGATCAATGGGTTCAGCAATAGGAGTGTATTATTTACGTGGTCTACGGTCGAAATTTGGTTTGGGCTTTTGGTAGTTTTGGTGAGCTGGTGGTGGTGAGTGGAAAAGTGCAGGTTGGCTATTATAGGTATGGAAAATGGCAGCGGTTTGTTGATATTTGGGAGGTGAAGGAAAATATAAGGGTGGTGGGGTTTGGTATGTAAGAGGAGATTTCGAACCTTCGGCTACCAGAACTGTACCAATTTCTTTCTTCTTAGAGATTCCTCTTGGCTGCAAGGCTTTGTTTGTGGCCTGAAGCACCTCAAAATTTGTCTCTATTCTGCTTTTGATTCCCTTTTCTATTCTTTATCCCAGTTTAATGATATCAGAGAACTTGTGGTTTTCAATAACCATCAACCTTTCATAGTATTGTGGATCTTGATCTCTAACGAAGAATTTATTCATTTGTTCTTCTTCTAAAGCTGGCTTTACTTTTGCAGCTTATGATCTCCATCGAGTAGCATACTCACAGAAAGCTTTTGTGGGCTTCTTCATATGATTTTGAATGTATAAGATATCTAGCATATTTTTTGTGTTGAACCTGAACCGATCCATGAAATCTAACGCCATGCTC
This sequence comes from Nicotiana tabacum, assembly GCF_000715075.1. Classification (NCBI taxonomy): domain Eukaryota; kingdom Viridiplantae; phylum Streptophyta; class Magnoliopsida; order Solanales; family Solanaceae; genus Nicotiana; species Nicotiana tabacum. The sequence goes on along the minus strand of NC_134084.1, from coordinate 135,967,123 downwards.
ACCCAGTTAACCCATTTCTTTGGGTTTTGACTGATGTACCAGGACAAGGTGTCTCTAGTGAGGCTCCTCATGAATAGCCTCATGCAGATTCTTTCATCCTTACCAGCCCTTACGAGCTTGTCACAATATATTCTCAAATGTACCTTCAAATCACCTGTTTTGTCGAACATTTCGAGCTTAAGAGGTTTGTAATCCTATGGTAGTTCTATGTCCGGCTGGATACACAAATCTTCATGATTCAAACCTTTGATGCCTTTACCACCTTCAACACCTTGGACTCGACTAGTCAACTTCTTGAGCTCCTCTGCCATCTTCTTGATGAATAGGCCCTTCTCGGCGTATTTGGGTATGTATAAGGTTTATTGTGTAGTGTGGGGTAAGGTTTCCAATATATGGGGTTGCTTTGATGAACTCTAGGAATTTGGGCATAGTGGTGGTCGTTGGTTGAGTTTTGAGGATCGCGGGTAGGTTGTAGTGCATTTTGAGGAGTGTGTTAGGTGGTGGTTTGTGGATACTGGGTTGGATGATGATTATGTTATGCAAGAGTTGGTACTGGTGGAGGATTGGGAGTTTGAGGAGGTATGGCATATTGGTCAGGTGCGGGAGGATTTTGTTGGTTTTGTGTGTTATGGGTAGGTGCCAGGTTTTTGAAATTTTGTTGGTTGACGTCGGGGACGTTCAGGTTAAGGGAAAGGTTTTCCAAGTTTTGTACCTACTCAAGTTCACCTTGTAACTCCAATATCTTCTGTTACAATCATAAAACTAAGTCATTCTGTGCTTGAGTGCTTCGACCGTCCGATGTTTTGACATTCTCTTCATGCATAGCATTATCTTTCCTAATATTACTTGTATCATACATTCTGGCTTTTCCTTTGCTATTAGGATCACTTGGAGGAGGAGGAGATGGAGGATATCTAGATATGGTATGATATTCTGATGTTGTCAGTATGTACGAACCAACCTTAGAGGATGGGAATAAACAAATAAAGAAAAGAAGAAAAACAAAAGGATAAAAAAGTTATTAAGGAGTTTTAAAAGGATGTTTGTAGTATTTAAACACATATTGAGGAATTATAAATTCACGTCCTATTTTGGGGACCTCACTGTGCCCGAGGTAGGTCTAAGAGACATATAAATTTGGAGAAAACCTATGGCAATAACTATGTCATTTCATTAATACGATAAATCAACCAAATCTATACTTAAACGACAATAATTATAAAGAGTTACTAATGGCATTTTCCTTATTACAACCAAAGCCTAAAAAGAGTCTAGAAAGCAAAACATAATTCCTAATCTATTTGGTCCCACAGGGACCTTCTCCATGCTTGGCCTTATTTTCTCCATCGATCAGATTCCCTAGGTCGCGCATGTCCAACAGCAGATAAGCCCTTACTAAGAGCCCTCCTTCATTGAAATCCACGTTTTGATAGCCTGCATCCCTGTTTTTCATCTTCCCTTCAATCTCCATCAACCCCTGCTCTAAATATTCCAACCTCTCTATTGACTTAGTAGCGATTTCTCTCCATTCGTTGATTGCTTCCATATCCGCTTTATGTTGTTCCAGATGCCTGGCTTCAGACTCGAAAACCCTTTTGCGCAACATCCTGTATTTGACTTGTGCTTCAGCAGCGTCATCTAAAACCCTATTATTTAGATTAATCCCTGGCTTGACATCCCCTGCTATGACTTCTACCAACCACGACGGATAGAAGTTCATATGGCTAGCATGATATTGATCTAGCTTTATGGTATCTTTCTCCACAATGACCTTTTGATGCCACACATGTTGCGTTTTGAACTTGAATGGAATGGCGTTCCCCTGGAAGTCTTCTTTGTATTGAACTATTTTTGAAACTCATAGTATAACATGTTTTCTCCCAGCTTGTCTCATAACCCTGATAGGAGCATAAGGATAGATTTCCCTCAATCCGATTAGCAGTAGATGAGGAGTATCTCTTGACCTAATGATGAATTCACTAATAGGGATCCATTAAAACATATAATGTACTTTGTCATCAGTTAGATTGCTGAAGAAATGTGCCCAGCTCATAGCATTCTCTGGTTGCGCAAACCTGTTTAGGATAAAGGTCATTCTCTTCAGATGGTGATAGTCTATGTGGTCATTCTACAGTCATCATGGAAATTCTTGACGGTATTTTCCCCTCTGATGGCGTTCCAACAGCCATACTTGCAGCAAAATATTACAACGCTCGAAATGCCTATACCCCTTCTTGCAACGGTCTAAATCCTTATACATATCAACCATAATCATAGGGACAGTAGTGTAAGTCTGCCCCTCAATCACCTCCATTAAAGCCTTAGTGACCATAGCTAGGTGAGTGTGGATCCTTTCTCCTTGTATTGGGAAAACTAGCATCCCCAGAAAATAGACAATGAACACAAAAACTTGACGGTGAGTCCAACCCAAAGAAGTGATGGAGAACTCATCATGGTAAATGCGGTATGACTTTCTGTGCCCATAACGCTTATAGAGGAAATCGAATGGTATGTATGACTTCTTCAGACAGACTAAATCATCATTTTTCCTAAAACCCATCATTTTCAAGAAACCTCGAGGAGTGCAGTACTCCGGTACCAACAAACCAGGACTATCCCATTGGAGCCCAGCGAAATCTCCTATTTCCTCTAAAGGAGAGTCATTTCTATATTACCAAAATGGAAAACAACTCTATTTTCTTCCCGGAACATGGTGGCAGCTTTAATTAATGCATTGTTTGGCTGAATGTCTAACATAGAGGGGTAAATTCCTGAGGACTACTTTCACATGGTTTTTATCACTTGGTTCAAGATTTTCCCACCAATCCAGCAACAAAGGTGGGATATTTTGAACCATGCCGAACATGGGGACTTCGTGCCTCATTTCTATAAAACAAGTAGAATTAGCCCTTTCTCCCTCAAGATTTGGTTATTTACACGTTAATGATCAAGTCCTACAGCCATGGTTTCTCATAATAATAATTAGCAGAGTTGAAAATTCGACATTAGTACTTGAAAGAAATGAGCAGGGTAATAATGAAGACTGATTTTAGACCCTTATAGGAAGGATTTCTATAGTCATGATTGAGACTGATCTTAGATTCTATAGGCATGATATCTAAATTACAGATTAGGTATCATGTAAATTAACATAATCCTACACAACCTAATGCATGTGAACATTGAGATATTAGTCATTTAATATCCTATATGTATGGTTTTTAACAGTTAAAAGCAGAACACATTTGAGCAAAATAGAGAACCTGTAAGCAGGATTTCTAACACATAATAACTAAACACATTGGAGCATATTTGAGCAAAGTAGAGCACCTATAGGCAGGATCTCTACCCGTGTTAATGCAAGTATTAAGATAATCCCCCTTTTCCCAATTTACTAATTCTCCAATTGTTATTACAACATTATCACAAACCCAATAAATGAAACAAATTACAAAGTTACAATATAACTATAGTAGGCCTAAGACAGGCCCAAAGTACAACCAGCCAGACCAGGCCTTCACATAGTTCACAATAACCCAAAGACATTTTTCATAGCCAAAACCCAATACCCATAAGAAATACCGCCATATACACAAGCCCATTGGCTTATTCAGCAAATTAAATGGGACAAAACTGAGCAATTAGGATAAGTATGGCAAAGAACCTTGGACCCTAGTATGTCAGAGTTCCCACGGGGTTTTGAGAGGCAGCGGTTAGGGTTTCTTCAGAGAAGAAGAGAGAGTAGAGAGGATTTAGGGGACGACGGGCAGGTGAGAATTATTTAGGGTTAGGGGGCTTGGGTATAATTAAAAGGGTAGGATTAATACGGGCCATTGATCTCAGAGATCAACGATCATGATTTAAAAGGGGTTTTTGGGTCGGGTATGTTTAGTTGATTGGGCTGGGGTTATTTGGTTTGGGCTGGGGCATTTTGGGCTAATGTATTAGTTCATTGGGCTGGGGGTTGGTCCGAAAATAGGTAGAATTTAGGCTAGTTTTTAAATACCCAATATTTAACAAATAAATAATTTATAAAAGTAATTAATAAATAACAAAAATATCATTGTGCACCAAAATGATTAAAAACAATTACTTAACGTTATAAAAATATAAAAAGTTATTTCCTGCATACATAATGTAGTTATACATTAATATGGGCTATTATTATAAAAATATGCAATTAGCGCTAAAATGCAATGTAATTATAAAAATGCACTGAAATATTTAAACATTATGTTGGTATAAATTATAAGTTTTAAATAATTGAATAATCATAAAATAATTTGGAGGATAATTATTGAGTATTTATATATAATAATATGCAAGAATAAATTGGTTTAAAGTTTTTAAAAATTATGAAAAATTATAAAGAATATTTGTGTATGCTTATAAATCAAATGATAATGCATATGCACTATTTTGAAGGTATATATATATGTGTGTGTGTATATGTGTATATATATATTTAAAATATGAGGAAAAATTGGGTATCAACACCAGGCACAACTCACCTCGGTTGTCGCAAAGCGTGATGCTCTTGGCCAAAGGTACACTGCTCTGAATTCCAAATTGGAGGTGGATTTGAACGTGGTCTCAAAAGACTAAGATATGCTGGCCTGCTATAAGGCCAATGTCGAGATAGCCGAAGCCCGAATCATAAAGAAGGTTGAGTACGTGAAGTGGCTATCTCGGAGGGAGGCTCTCGAGGAGATCCAAGTCGGGGGGTCAACTTAAAGGCCAAGATTGAAAAGGCCAAAATGCTCGAAGCTTACACCAAAACGAGGACCAGCTTGAGGGTCCGTATAGCGAGCTGGGCTCTGATGAAAACTAGGCAGGAAATGCCTTAGTTTGTATTGTTTTTGTCTTTTTTGTATTTATACGCTTTTTTGGGGGGGCTATTTTCTCTGTAAGGCCCAGGAAATTTCACTAAGTAATTTAGGATTTCATGGATACTTTCCAACGCTTCAAACCGCTCATCATTTGGACATTCCTACACAAAGTTATGATCAAATTACCAAAGGCTGAAAAAATGCGATCCTGTGTTAGTTCTGCGATCGCAAAACCATTATGCGGTCCGCATAATCGATCTACGATCGCAAATCTGGTCACAAACTGGACAAGTGTAGTCCACTTTTTGGCACCAGTTCCACGATGCATTTTGGGACCCACATTCCTATTTTTTCGGTCCATTATGCGACCGCAGCCCTGATTTCAGAGACTTATTTTTCCTGTTTTTATAACTCGACCTCATTTTAATATATAGGCCTTGGGGCTTCATTTGGGGTCATTTTTCTACTGATTTTAGAGAGAGTTGAGAGCATATAGAGAGAGAAAGAAGGAGCCTAGCTTCATAATCACCCATATCTTGCTCAAGTTTTCAAGAAGCAAAGAACCCAATCACATGTTCTTCATCTAGGAGGTAAGGTTCTGTACATTAGACTTTAATTTCAAGTTTGGGGTATAAGATGGGTTATTGAGGTATGATTCTTGGGTGTAATAGTATTATGTATACATGCATGTAGAAATTGGGTTTGTAGGAAGATTGTTGAACACGTATAAGTAAAGATTAGGTTGGGTAATGAAGGAAATCTTGTAAAAGACCCTTGAAATCAAGATGCACAACTACTGTTAGATAAAATGCTCAAATGAGCCGAAACCATGAATATATTCCTAATTTGTGTTCAATTTTGTTAAGTCTCAAAGTAGATTGGGATTGCAAGAATTTCCAGAACGTTGTAGTAACTTAAGGAAAAGCTCTTTGAGGTATGTATGGCTAAAGCCCCATCTTTATAGAAATTGAGCTCCGTTGGTGTTTGTGAAAATGTTGTAAAACTAAAATTGGATTGATGTATTGATTGTTATTTTACATGAATTGTTTTTTCAATTAGGTATATGTGAAAGGTGATCCTCAATGTGATCAATGTGTTATCCTTGATAATTTTAAGATGTGCGAAGAATATGAATCATGTGTTGAAATGCCTAGACTTCAAATCAAGATTTAAAACTAAGATTGTTATGCCAAACTATGTGAAATCCTCTAGGTATAAAGATGTTTGGAATAAATCAAATGAATTTGGGAAATAGAGTGTTGCCAAAGTGCCGAGAACATGAGTTATAATTGTGCATGGTGATGCCTATGACATGAGAAAATATGAAACGGATTATGAAATGAGCCTTGACTCTACATTCAATAAACGACTTCAATAATAAAGTGCCCTAAAGGCTTTGTACACAATATATGCCTTTGATGTGTGTTTCTATTGTGGTTTGGTGTGTGCCCTCCTTTTTGGAAGAATCCTTTGTGTTTAAAGTTCCATTGCTAATGAACTTGAGGTGTATGATTTCTGAAATATTGTATATGCCCATGATTCATGATTCCTATCATGTGTACTTGACATCTTGGATTGAATGGCTTGTTGTTGAAATTGATACTGATGTGAAATGTGGGGTAAAATAGCTCGAATTATGAAATGTGGCCTAGAGCCGAGCATGATGTGATAATTGTGGCTCCAAGTGCCGATGAACAAATATATGTGAAACAAAAATTGAAGTGAGATGATTAATGGAAAAGGGTAACATCTTGGTAAGACGGCTTAGCCGATCGGGCAATGATTGGATGCCATGCTACACACATGGTATTATTGTGGTGATATTGAAATCAGAAAGTGAGAATGAAATTGTGATTGAGGTAACATCTTGGTAAGATGGCTTAGCCGATCGGGCCGTGATCGGACGCCATGCTACACACATGGTGGTAATGTGTTGATATTGAACCCGGAAAGTGACAATGAAATAGTGATTAAGGTATATGTCTCAAATGAGGCAGCTTAGCCGATTGGGCCGTGATCGGACTTCGTACAATAAAGCTGTGGTATTGTAAATGATGATGAAAAGTTTTGAAATGCCCCGACCCAAAACTATAGAAACTTCGTGAAAGTTGTGTGATTCCTTTTATTTGATGATGTGGTGATTGTTTGAAGTTTTGTTGAGTCTTTATGATTTCTTTGTTCTTATATGATAGTTCTTTCTATTGAGATGTTGTTTAGTTATATATACTAGTGCTATTCGACGACACTAATGTCCCTTTTGCCCGGGGCGCTAAATCTTTGAATGGATGTATGTGGTTCCATAGCAGGCAGTGTTGGTCGCAGCTAGTGGCACATCCTCTTTTCAGTGGATTTGGTGAGCCCCACTTCATTTCGGAGTCCTGTATCATCTATTCATCATGTACTTGTATATTGAGGTATAGCCGGAGCCTTGTTGCCGGCATTTTCATATTTCTCTTCAGTTGTATTTAGAGGCTCCGTAGACAGGTTGTGGATGGTGTCGGATATTGGAATTGAACTAGAAATATTGATATTTGGCAAATATGTTTGTTTTTTTCTCATATCTATAAGACTTGTAATATTTTAAAAAATTATGAATGAAGTTGCTAATGAAAATGAATTGGAAGTTGTTAATGATATATTTTCAGAATTTGATTAATGGAGCTCATCTCCTCTTTATTCATGAATTAGTTTGGGTAGAATGAAACCTAGCAGGCTTGCTCAGTCAGGTTTACTTGGTTGAGCGCCAGTCGCGCCCTTCGGTTTTTTGGGCGTGACAAACTTGGTATCAGAGCCTAAGGTTTTAAAGTGTCCTAGGATGTCTCAGAGCTGTTTCTAGTAGAGTACTTCTTATCGGTGTGTAGTCGACCACATCTATAAGTTGGAGGCTATTTGAACATTTAGGAATTTCACCATTCTTTGATACTCCAGATCGTGCAGCATAGCTCAAGATAGGGAGCTAATTTTCATTCTATGTATTAATCTCAAGGTGAGTAATTCATGATTTTGGAAGCAGTAAGGAGGGAATGACCCCACCATGGAATCTGAGGGAGATTGACCAAAAGTTTGTTAGAAGAATGTATCGAGCCATGGAGGGATTGGTAGAACTTGTTGCTAAGGGGAGTGCCCTTGTTCCTATTAATGTCTCTCCACCACCAGATCATGTAGTATATCAGTATGTTACCTACGTACGTTAGGGATGTGGAGTCGAGGGGTATGGATTAAGCTATTTCCCTATCAACCTAAAGTCATTAAGTGAGTCAAATTAAAATTTCTACTCGTTGTATATGTACATCCGTATTGAAGAATTCTCATAAACATGGTCTTAACAAGGTGTTGAATAACAAAACATTGCATGTATCAACTCTTTGAATGAGACACATTATTCGTGAATCCACTCTATTACAAATCTTCTTATTTACATTCTTGTGGAATTAAGTTCTATAACTGTGTCCTTGAATGGAGTTATGATTCTAGGATTAATACTTCCCACTTGCTTTTCCTAAGTCTTAACAAAGGACTATACCTGATGAATTTCTTACAGAATATTTTATTTAAATGGACAACATCTGCCCACTTGTGCATATGCATGCACCGTCGTAAAGTTTACCTATGTGGTGTCAAGTTTCATGTAAAGCATCCCAGTGTTGCGATCCTTTTCGAGTCACTCTTTTTCTCACTGATGTATAAGGCTTCTATGGTTTGAACAATCACTCTACTCTCTTGCGAGTATCATCATGAAACCTTCTCATTGTCACATAAGAGCATACCTTAGCACCTATCATATGAGTGCATGTTAATTGGAATGGTCACCATCTGCATAAAGTCTCTCAAAAAAAATTGAGATCCTCGCATCCCCGTCATAGGAAGAATTTCTGTCTCCATCTTAGTATAACTTTCGTGTCCACTTGGGACATCCCGCAGTAAGTAGCTCACTTTGTTCCTAGTACTGTGGTTGCTTGTGACGTGGTCGTGTATTGCAGTTGGGAGTTAATATAGCAGAAGCATGTCCATCTCATAACAAATGTTTATTTTCTCTTTACACCTCCACAACATGTGTTAATTGTGTTCCCTAGTTAGTGAATTCATTGTGCTAGTTTCCCAACACTTGTTCGATAACCATAAGAGAACATATCATTTTATGTGTCATTGTAACACTTCCCCTCTCATAAGGAACCTGTATGCGGTGAAATTAGTGGAATCTATTTCTCGTCGTTAAGGTACATTCAGGAAGTCATATCAGCATCTCAAGGCTGCAGGATTACGATCGAGCTCCCTCCCTCGAGGTTCGTCTGATACCCAGCAAAGATTTTAAGGATAGGGAATTTGTCCGCAACCCAACAAAGGTTCCGAGGACAGGGGATTCCCGAGGTGAGCTGCTAGAATCAGTAAACAATAGTACCATGCCTAGCCGTCCCATCCCCGTATCTTTACATTGAATGCACTCTGTACTATATGGTAATCCCTCTCCTATATAAAGGGAAACCATGCCATTTTGTAGAGAGCTGATGTTGCTCCATTCTCTCCACAAGTGCAATGATATCTCTCTCTCTCTTGTTTCTAAACTCGCTCTCACTAGCCCGAGGCCACATTGATATTTATCGCTTTCCTACTTGTTCTTCATTTTATCGCTTGGTATTGGATATAAAGAACCTCGTTTGATCATATATTTATCGTTATCCTATTCGCAACTACCCCCGATACCTCGAAATTGACCCCGAGGTCCCCTATCGACCAGTCCTATATCCGGGCGGCAGGCACTTCGGTTTGATTATTGCCTCGATTTAGCTTGCATTTCTATCATTAAATTCCACATTCTTAGCATCATCTACTCCAACAACTAGCATAAAAATAGATCACGTATATTTAGAATCCCATTTACAAATTTAATTGTTGTTACCATTTTCGCAGTAAACAGATTGGCGCCCACCGTGGGGCTAAAAATAATAGTGATGATTTTCTTGTTGGGTTCATTGCACAAACGCGCATTATCTTTCACACTTTTTCTTTTCCAAGATCCTTTGATTTCAGGTCAAAATGCTTGGCTCGGTAAATAGAGTCGAGAGCGATAACCTCGAAAACCACAGAGAAAATGATGTGGCTGTCCCGGTCGCTGGAGCACCACCACAGAATCCCGATAATGTGCCCGGACCGATTCTAGCAGACGCGGATTCGCAAGATGTACAAAAAGTCGACGAAACTTCTCACACCGACAGGAGCATACGACACAGCGACAGACTGGAAGCTCAAAAACCCCGGCCCGAGAAGAACAGGTAGTTAGTCTTCATGTTATTTTTGAAATGTTGCACGAACAACAACTGGCCATTGCCCAGTTGCAAAGCTATCCGAAGAGTTCCAGCACAACAGCACCAGAGACAGCTCCCCCCACCGAGCAAATACCCAAAAGGTCAAGCAATAACGGGTTAGTGGCCGACCCTGCCATAGTGAAGATGCCCGAGGACCTCACAAAAAGGATATAATCAGGTGAGAAAATGATTGCATCCAATGATAAAAAGGTCGAGACCTACAACTCTAGGGTGGATTATATCCCGGGAGCACCCCCGGTCCTGAAAGGTGTAGATTCGAGAAAGTTCGTGCAACGGCCGTAACCAGAGGAAGCGGCTCCAAAACCCATCCCACAGAAGTTCAGAATGCCAGAACTCCCAAAATACAACAGGACCTCGGATCCCAACGAACACGTCACCGCCTACACGTGCGCGGTGAAGGGCAACGACATAAAGAACGATGAGATCGAGTCGGTCCTGCTGAAGAAATTTGGAGAAACGCTCTCGAAGGGGGCCATGATGTGGTACCACAACTTGGCTCCCAATTACATAGATTCGTTCACCATGCTGGCGGCTCCTTCGTAAGGGCGTATTCTGGCTCCATCAAGGTAGAAACAAGGCAGTCCGACATATTCAAGATTAAGCAAAGGCAGAACAAAATGCTACGAGAATTCATGTCTCATTTTCACACAGAATGAATAGAGCTCCTCCCCGGCCTTTGTCGACTGGGCAGTGCAGGTCTTTACTCAAGGCCTGAATGAACGAAGCTAGGTGGCATCGAGGCAGCTGAAAGAGAACCTGATCGAGTATCCCACCGTAACATGGTCAGACGTCCAAAACCGATACCAGTCAAAGATCAAGGTCGAGGACGACTAGTTGGGAGCCCCTTCAGGCTTAGTATACCCGAGCAAGCTCTTGGCGAAGGAGTCAAGATCGAATAAAGAATAGTACAAGCCATACCCTGATGATAGAAAAATTGCTTTAAAGCAAAATCCACCTCGCAACGGCCGAATGGTAAACCAAGGACAGAACCCTCGGGGACCCTTCAATAGAGGTGGCTACGATGGATGCGATGGGCCAATGGGGGAACCCCACCTATCACAGTATAGCTTCAACGTCGATATGTCAGACATTGTGTTTGCCATTAGCAAAATCAGAGACCCAGATGGCCCAGACCGTTATATTCGGATCCTTCCCACATGAACTACAATTTGATTTGCAAGTTTCACAACTCGCACGGGCACCGAACCGAAGATTGTACGCAGCTCTGAGAGGAAGTGGCCTGATTGCTCGATAATGAGCACCCTCGAGAACTTCTCAGCAACCGGGCTAAAAATCAATCGCGAGAAGGAGAAATAGCAAAAGGGAACAAAATAGACGAGCCTCAACACATCATCCACACGATTTTTTGATGATCGACCCAAACGCATTCAATAAAGGACCACTTAGCAACTGCCAAATAAGCGCCAAAACATGAGAAGCGCCATCGCCACCAAGGTATAATTACCCATCCCTCTTCTCATCTTCTAATTCACGGTAAATATTGTGCTGGACAACGACAAAGGTAATCAGGACGAAACCCCGGCTCGAAGATTCTGAGGCTTCAAAACGTCTGTTGCACTCTTTTCATTTGATCGTATTTTTTTATCCCGAAACGGGTTTTTACTGGCAGGGTTTTTAATGAGGCAATATCGACGCACTTCCTAAGAATGATTCAGCAAGCCTACGGTACTTTATTTACAACCGGCCCCGCAATGAAAAATGACGAACGGAGCCCTAATAGGGAACAATGCACCGGACTGAACGGTCCAAGGAGCCGCGCCCGCGCAGGCCGAGCTCGCAACAATGAAACCGCATGTATTTACAAAATATATTTACGCCAAACAATAAAGAATATCTTGCGACATCTCGTACTCCAGAAAGGGGGATTTCAACATGCTCATGGCGAAGGCCTCTCCACCAAATGCGTCCCGAGATACTCGGAGACTTGACGTCAACAATTTGTCACCCGCATGACCCCAGGGTCGGAACTTCGGGCTCATAAAGCCCCTGCAAGGCAACTCCGAGCTCACGACAAGCAGTTTTCGAGCTTAAAAAAACTCGATGACTCGGAGACCGTCATTAATCGCCATACACTGGAAAACCCGAAACTGTAAGACCCCTAGCGGGCATACTCGGCGTAACCAGATCTATTCTACATTACAACAAAAACTGTAAGAACTCAACAAGCATGACAAACTGTAAGACCTCAATAGGAATGACAAACTGTAAGACCTCAACAGGCATGACAAATTGTAAGACCTCAACAAGCATGAAAATCCCGAAGTTTAGGCTATACGTCGAATTTGTAAGAATCCCAAAAGGGTATACCCTCGGTGTAAACCCCTAAACTATCACTCAGGATCAAAAATGGCTCCGACCAAATATATATGACTATGGTCAAAATGGCTGATACAACCAAATTAACGCGACTCGGGACACTCGACCGTCGCTAAACAAAATCGCAGGCCACTATTTTGAATATACTTCAGAAAGAACTGGTTAAAACATGATTCCCTCGATAGGCATAAATGAGCTTCGACCATGTCAGCTCTAAATCACAAGGCGTTGATCTACTCCAACTATGAGCTAAAAACCTTCCGAGGTGCTCAAACATCGCCGATAATCACTTGAAATCGAGGTTCTTCCGGAACCGACGACGGGTCAGGAAAAATTATTTCAAAAGGCCTTAACGAGCGGAAAACAAATCCTACAAAAATCCCACGGGAAAAAGCGTAAGAGCCGTTGTCGCCAGCCAAAACGAGCCTCCGGGCCACACACCAAAAGGTCTCAACAACCAAAACAACGTAAGAGCAACTGTCACCAGCTTGAAAATTGACAACTTGAGGATTAAAATGAGCTCTAGTCGTAACCAGATTCAGAGACTGGATCCAAAATAGTTAACTATACAAGCCTCAGAGCCGCATATCAAAAGGTCTCAATGACCAAACATCATAAGAGCCACTATCACCGGTTTTAAGATCGAAAAAACTTGAGGGTCAGTTGAAGCTCGAGTCACAACGCGACTCAGAGACTGGACCTAAAATAGTTGAAACAACAAATGCCCAAGGGCAAGAAATAAAACCCATCATTGTCAGCCCATACAAATGCAATACTTGAGGTAAATTAAGCTCGAGTCGGATCCTAACTCATAGACTGAACGCGAAGATGGTTGAAGCACGCAAGCGTAAGGGCAAGTCCGAGGTCGAATCGACCCAATTGAAACTCCAACAAGCAAAAATACAGAAGATACAAATTGCGGTTTTCCTCCTCTTATTTTTACACATTGACGATGGAGCGCAATCTCATCCTAAGTCGTATAATGAAAGCTATATACACAACAAAGAAGGCAAAGAATAGTCATTCCCCCTTTTCCCGGCAGCTATAGTCTGGCGGTCTCCTCCTCATCGTCCTCAGCATCGGATAGTAGGATCTTGGCATCATACTCCTCTCCTTTGGCTAGCTCGATCTCTCCCGAAAGATCAAAGCCCCTAGCATGAATCTCCTCCAGGATTTCCCTCCGGGATCTGCACCTCACGTACTCCTTGCTATTGTTTACACGATCAAGGGTCTTCTTCAGCTCAGCTTTAGCAGCGGCAGTACTTCTTGAATAAGCCACCATTTTCTGTCCTGCCCTGGTATTATTCATCACAACCTCGACCCAGACATTCACCACCTCGATTTTTGTCCCTGAAAGCTTTGATGAGAGTCTTGCGATCGTCTTTGCCCAAGCAAAATCATTCGTGCGGGCGGTCTGAATTTTCACCTTAAGAGCAAAAGCCCCGACCTGAGCCCTCTCTTTGGCCACAGAATGGGCATTCACATGCGCTCGCAGCTCGGTGAATTCGCATTTGGCTTTGCCAACCTCGCCCTAGAGTTGTTCCAGCACATACGCCTTCTCTTTCAACTAATGGAGGGTACCTGTTTCTCCAAGAGGGCCTCCCGGGCCTGACTCCAGTCCACCTCACATCGTAAAGAGCCGAGTTCGCTTTCCTTTGCCGCACAGAGAAGTTTGAGGGGTTTCTCCTATCTCAAGCCTCCTGCAACGGGGCCTCACAACGAAGCAGTGCGTCTTTGAGCCTATCAAAAGCCTAATAAAGAAGGCCAGATAAATAACAAAAAAAAGAGGATCGCAAGGTTAGAGCATACTTACAACAGCCGAAACTCACCATGAGGCCAAAATGCTGAGCCTTGCCGAAGGCCGAAGCAATGTCCGATGGTTCAACAATCCTGGAAGGTTGTTGGTTAGCCGAATCGCTTCCCCTTGACCGCTGCGAAGAGGTCGCCTCACTACAAGCCTTATCGTACCCCGGAGCATCTTTCCTTTTATCGGAGCTCTTTGACCCCGGGGCCAGCAATCTCTCCTCCTCCCTCGGGGAACTCAACCTCGCTTCAAAAGGATTCCCCGCACCTGCAGAAGGTAAATCAGATGAGCCGGCAAGAAGGAAGATATCTCTTAAGGGGGGAAGAATGCCAGGCACCTACCATGATGCTTCGCCTCCCATCTCCCTTTTGATAAATATTACCACCGACGCCTATCATAAATCAAGTAGGCTGCCAACTTACGAGACCATTCGACTAAATCGAGGACCTCGACGGGCAACCAATGAGTTGCTATAAACAAAAAACAAAAAGATATCATTATGGGGCCATCCTCATGTTGATATAAAGGCAGTACAAACGAAAGCACTTACGTGTGAAGTTCCATTTCTCAGAAAATGGCAAAAACTCTCCAGGGATAACATTGGTCGTCCGAAGTCGAACGAACTGGTTCGTCCATCCACGGTCCTCATCCTCCTTGCTTCGGATTACAAAATCTCGGGTGGATCTACGCTGAAGAGCAATTAGGTCCCGATAGCGCAATGACCGGTACAACCTCATGAGGTGGCTTAGGGTGAAATCTATGCCGGCCTTGTCAGCAAAATATCTCATCGACTGCACTATTCTCCAAAGAAAGGGATGAACCTGTGCCATTGTTACTTGATAACTTCTACAGAAATCAAGCACTATCCGGTCCGGGGAACCCGGCACAAGAACATGAATATACACACTCAAGAATCCCTCAACATATGTCATGACACTCTCCTCAGGGAAAGTGCTTGCAAATTCGCTCATTCCGTCCATCCACATTCTTTCCTGATCATCTCGATGTTTTCCTCCCTCACCGATGAAATTATCCTCGACACATGATCTCGATGGCCTGGAACATTGGGAGGCCTCCCCGGTGTGACAGCCCTCTTCGAGGTAGGGCATCCCGAGCCTCGCTCTCCGGACATCGAAGGCGAGCCACTGGTACCAACCAAAGGTGGAGCACAGGAGGGACTCCCCTTCGACCGAGGATTAGACATCGAAGTAGTAGCTATGACTACGGTAGAATAGGAGGAAGAAGATGAGGATCCAGGCAAAACTTTACTGAAATAGGGAAGCAAAAGGACTAGCACAAAGCCCCAGGATCTGCAGAGGAGATAGGCTTATCAAGAACTACAAAATCACCGCTTAAGAGGCAAATGAAAAAATATATAGAGGCAAAGCGACAACTGCTCGCTTGCCCAAGAGGGCCAATTAATTCTGGCCGTGTTAATGTCACCCTCTCCTAGGGGAGTGTATTGGCAGAATCAGTTCGACTCCCATATGACTCAGATAACTGTGGGTCCTCTGGAGATCCTCGACATCATAAATACCGGTTCGGGAGAAGCTGTCAATTCAACCTCGCGGAGTAGCCAATCTTGGGGCCCTATGTGTCCAAAGAAAAAGCCTCGAAAGGCCGGTGCTGGAACGCAAAAGCAAAAAAGCAAGGGGAAGGGATGACTGAACGAAAGCTCCTTTTATACATTGACAAAAATATAGAATGTCTTTACACTATATGCTTCCCTAGGGGATCACATGAAGCAAAAAGGAAGGCATACAAAAAAGACTCGGAGACTACTCCTCGTCACTATCATCCTCGTCCTTTTCAGGGGCAATCAAGAGTTCCAATCCTTCCTCCACTGCACGGGCCTCCTCAAGGTCAGCTGACAAGTTAAAGCCCCTAGCCCCGAGTTCTTCCAGGGTCTCTCTCTTCGCTTTTGCTTTGGCATGCTCGATAGCTCGGATTAATTTCCGCTCAGCTGCCATAGATATGTCACGAACCATTGTATGTGTTGTGGCCACTTCCTCTTGATAAGTGGCAACATCTTGTTCGGCCTCGAACTTAGCCGCGACCAAAGCAACATTCTCCTTGCGAGTGTCTGTGAGAAGATGTTGGGATGTCACTAATTTCCCGGCCACTATCTCATTTCTCTCCCTTAGCCCGAAGTTCTCTGCTTTCAACTGACTAATCTGTGAGCCACTCTGCTCAACCTGTGGAAGAAGGGCAAGTCCATGAGTATATGAATCCAAAATGTATGTGAATATAGGGTAAAAGGTTGGGTATGAGTGAGGCAGAATACCTGAGCAGCAAGATTGGCCTTCCCCCGGAGTGTCGTCTCTAAAGCGACCCAAAGTTCCCCAGCTCTTTATCTCCTCGGGCAGAGCAAGCCTCCGAATCCTGTAGCTTCAAAGCATTTTCTTACACTCCTTTTCGTGACAAGAATGTTCCCACAGAGCTGAAGGATGGTATGGTCATACATCTCCTTACACTGGTACATCAGAGAAGTTAGAAAGACGACAAATAGTGCATTAGAACGAAAGAAATACGTGAGGAATGACTATCACCTGTAGCATGGACTTCTCTGTCGCTTTAATGGCACTAGAAATATCAAGATCAGCTCTGTCGATTACGCCATCGAAAATATTGGCAATAAAGTCTCCCCCTTTTGGAGGAGTCCCTGCTGTGGCGCCAACCATTCATTAGGCATACCTCAGTTCCCTTGCTGAAACCGGAAAGTTCGAAATGAAGTCGTTTGATTCGCCGATTTCTCCAAGTAGTAACCCAGGTTCCTGAAAGGCCTAGAGCTTTAATCCTTCTAGCAGAAGCTACACGGAATCCAACTATGTGATTTGAAGCTACATCAACGTCTTTTTCAAAGACCCCCGACCCACGAGCCCGGCCGGAGCCAGCCGTTCCGGACTCAGCAGCCTCCGAATGGGGCGCCTGCAAGTCTCTCGCATTGGACCTTGTTCTCCTCCTTAATGGACTTCCATCATCTTCCTCGCCTCCGATATCAGGATTCGACCTTGAGGTTAGAGCAGCAGTCCTGTCAGTGGCTCAGCGGTCAGGTGACCTGTTTCTCTTTTTTGTAGGACGGGCAACGGCTGCCTTGCTTTTCCTCTTCTTGTTCATGCCAGGCTCCAAGGACCCTACTTTCCCACTAGGGGTGACCTCATATGCATATTTTCGTCAAGACCTATGCCAGCATAATAACCACGATACACTTTCTCTAAGGGCTCAGAAGGAAACACAAAAGACGAAGCATAGGCGGTAAAAGAGCCTCACCGTGATTCTTGGCCACCCAACTCTTCTTAGAAAGGACGGTCCAAGACCGAACGCGGTACTGAAATTTCTCGCTCAACCGCCTAATCCATCCCGACAAATCTAGGACCACCTCTAGATGCCAAGCAGCGACTGCAAAAACACAAAAAGATTATTTTGACAAACTAAAGAGTAGTCGAAAAGCGTCTAAAGGGAAAATCGCATACGTCGGGCATTCCACCACTCCGGAAAGGGAATTCTCCCGGCTGAGATGATATCTGAGGTCCTCGCTCGGATAAACTTGCTCATCCATCCTCGGTCATTTCCCTCGTCAAGACTCGTGAAGAAACATTTTTTGGACCGATAGCGGAGCTTGATTAAGCCTCAATACAGTCGATGGCTATAAATCCTGATCAGATACTAGGGCTAAAACATCACTTTCAACCCCCTCGGTGAAATGTTGAAGCATCAACACTATCCTCCGATAAGAAGGGTAGATCTAACCAAGTGTCACCTGATATCGTTCGTAGAAGTCAAGAATAATCGGGTCGATTTCTAGGGGAGGAGACTCGATAGATTTATTAGGACTCAGGGTGAATAGGTAAGTGTATACATAAAGGAATCTAGCCTTGAAGTCAGTAATATTATCGTTGGGACCGGGAATCTCCACCTTCACTGCCTTGCTCCATCGTCAGTCCTCCCTCACCTTGCTAACATCAGTTACAATGTAACCTATCGGGACACGTGCTCACACCGGCCCAAAATGGATGAGGTAGTCTCGACATCAAAATCCGTTGACGTGTCGAGATCGGGTGGGGTACATTGTTCTAAAGTAGGAATCGATCTGGCTTTTTCCTCAGGTAATCGGGACGATGATGCAGTGTCATTCCATTGGGCAACCATCCTAGAAATCCTAGCCATATAAATGGTAAAAACCCTTCTATGAAAAGAGGAAAGAGTGTCCAATACAAAATTCTGACTCTTGGGCTTGTAAGTGGGGTAAAGATGGGAAGTATCTTGCAAATGGTGCATTTATAGGAATCAGTGGGGAAGCAAAAAAGATGAGCCGATAGTAGTTCGTAGGTTTCTCGATTACCGCATCTGATGGTGGCCTTGCATGATTCTTTGGGGCATGGCATTTAATACTCTTAGACGGTTGACGTCATGGCAATAATGGCCTCGAGACGACAGTTCAATATCGTTTCCTATTATTTCATTTTAGGAAACGCGGAGACTATCTGTATGCGGTGAAATTAGGGGGCTCTATTTCTCGCTGTTAAGGTACATTTACAAAGTCCTATCGGCATCTCGAGGTTGTAGGATTACGATCGATCTCCATCTCTCGAGGTTCATCCATGACTCAGCAAAGATTCCAAGGATAGGTAATTCGTCTGTGACCCAACGAAGGTTCCGAGGATAGGGGATTCCCGAGTCGAGTAGCTAGAATCAATAAACACTAGTACCATGCCTAGCCATCCCATCCCCGCATCTTTACATTCAATGCACTCTGTACTATATGGTATTCCATATCATATATAAGGGGAATTCATGCTATTTTGTAGAGGGCTGATGTTGCTCCATTCTCTCCACAAGTGCAATAATATATCTCTCTTCTTTCTAAACTCGCTCTCACTTGCCCGAGGCCACTTTAATATTTATCGCTTTCCTACTTGTTCTTCATTTTATCGCTTGGTATTGGATATAAAGAGCCTTCTTTGATCATATCTTAACCATTATCCTATTCCTGACTGCCCCCGATACCTCGAGCTTGACCCTGACATCGACCCTGAGGTCCCCCATCGACCAGTCCTATATCGGGTGGCAGACCCCTCGGTTTGATTACTGCCTCAGTTTAGCTTGCATTTCATCAATAAATTCCACATTCTTAGCATCATCTGCTCTAACAACTAGCATAAAAATAAATTACGTATTTTTAGAATTCCATTTAAAAATTTAATTGTTGTTAGCATTTTCACGGTAAACAGACCCTTACTAGGCTCTACGTCAAGACCAAGCACATCTTTGGGGTTATCATAGCACAACGCCTGTTTTTCATGATTTTCTTTCTTTTATTAGCATCAGGGTATTTCTCAAGTCACAATCCATGGAGAACTCATTATGAACATCTGCAAACCTTCCATGATTATTTTATACTATCTCATTGGGTTTCGTTGTCCTTACACACTCGACTTCTAGAATCATTAACTATGTCATTGCCATGTGCGGGGATGTTTGCTATCCGTGGCATTCCACCTCCCTGGGTGGATAGAAGTTCTAGTTTTCTTTCTCCTTGGAGCATCATGTTAACCATTAGAACCCCTCTAACTAATAAATGATTTCATCCCAACATTATAATGTCCTAGCTACATGGTTTCACTCGTGAAAGGTTGATATTAGATGCTTTCATATTTTTGCACATATTTGGAAGACAAGTTGTCGTATGTTTTGTTTTCTCATTTAAGGTCAATTATCGGAAAGGGTTAAGCTGTTTGAAATATGATAATCTCATAAGTGTTCAACTCCTATTCATCTTCATGGGCTCGTGGCATAGATTCCTTATGTCAGTTAACGTTAAGAGTGTAATTAAACTTCATGTATTTTGAAACCCATATTGCATTCAAGGTGCTAGAGCATTCTCGTTTTTGATAAACGGATTTTCCCTACACTCCAGGAGATGACTGGGTCACGTACTTGAATATTCCTCCTTAATGATTCCTATTGACAATGTACTAGTTACCTATACGTCTCATTTGTCTAATAATTGATGTCATCATAATGATTAACCATGTCAGTATTGTTAGTAGTAATCTTCATCTCTATTAGCATGTTACCTCATGAAATACTCTGCTCAGCACATTAATGAATTCCTGAATAATTCTAGCCCAATTTTGAACTCCGTTGCTCCTCATTGTATCAAATCTATTGGGTATTAAAGGTTCAAACATGTCAAAGAGGGAGCATCCCCGTATAATCACATATATCCGATAGGTAATTTTATGGTTAGTTTATGATAGCATATCTTAGAGTAACCGTTGAAGGTCATCAAAGGTTTAGTGTGAGTGTTCGCGTAGAGATTTAGAGTTTTGGAGGGTGAACAGGCTATTCTCAATATTTTCCCCTGAAGATGTTGTGTGAGTTGATAATGAATGCTGCATAAGTGTATTCCATATTAGGCCGCACTAGGAGTATGAATTTTCCCCTTAGTTGTTCGCCATATATTTTATGTATTCACATGTCTATGTCTAAGAAGGTTGATGGAGATCCCTTGTGTATCATTCCGATGGAATTTATTGAAAGTGAAGTTAATAGATAGTTAGCTTATGGGAGGTATCTAGTTGTCATCCTTGTTAGATGAGTTTGGAGGTTGGTATTGTTTTCGTAAATGTGTTATGTCAAAGCTTGTAAGTCGAGGAGAACACCTTGAATGCCAAAAGTGTCGTGGAAAGAAAATATTTTCGCTTGATTGTATAACAATTGGTTTTGATTTGAAAGGTACCTTATACGTGTAGTGATTTAAAAATGTGCAGTCCATGTTCAAGTATCATTATGATAACGTAGCGCTTGTAATGCAGAGATTAGTGTTATGGATATACACCTTGTGGTGCTTTGTCAAGTTGTGGATGAGTTGTTAGGATGGTCTTGGTGGTTCTCTAAGCAGGTGGATAGGACTAGTTACAAAGGAGACTCTACCGATATTTCTGAAAAGGTTGGGAGTTAGTCCAAATTTAGGAATTGAGGTAGGTGAGAAAAAAGGGAGATATTGTGTTAAGCAGGTAGGCTAATTATAATATTTATGTGCTATTAACATGATGGACATCAATTGGATTTGGTAAAAAAGTGTACAAGTCTTATGGTAAGTAATTTGGGGTCCAACGAAGGGCCTAAGTCTAATTCAAATTGGAAAATTTCATAATAGGCTATGATTTCAAATGAGTTCGCACAAGTCCCAACTTTGAACGATTATATATATATATATATAAGGTTTTGTGTGATAGACAACCTATCAAATGAAAGATCATCGAGTCTAGTTTCCAACGCTTCAAACTGTTCGTCATTTGGACATTCCTACACAAAGTTATGATTAAATTACCAAAGGCTGGAAAATGTGATCCTGTGTCAGTTCTGAGATCGCAAAACCATTATGCGGTCCGCATTTGGGTCATTTTTCTACTGATTTTAGAGAGAGTTGAGAGCATATAGAGAGAGAAAGAAGAATCCTAGCTTCATAATCACCCATTCCTTGCTCAAGTCTTCAAGAATCAAAGAACCCGATCACATGTTCATCTAGGAGGTAAGGTTCTATACATTAGACTTTAAATTCGAGTTTGGGGTATAAGATGGGTTCTTGAGGTATGATTCTTGGGTGTAATAGTATTATGTATACATGCATGTACAAATTGGGTTTATGGGAAGATTGTTGAACACAAATAAGTAAAGATTAGGTTGGGTAATGAAGAAATCATGTAAAAGAGCCTTGAATCAAGATGCACAACTACTGTTAGATAAAATGCTCAAATGAGTCAAAACCATGAGTATCTTCCTAATTTGTGTTCAATTTTGTTATGTCTCGAAGTAGATTGGGATTGCTAAAATTTCCGGAACGTTGTATTAACTTAAGGAAAAGCTCTTTGAGGTATGTACGACTAAAACCCCATCTTCTTAGAAATTGAGCTTTGTTGGTGTTTGTGCAAATGTTGTAAGACTAAAATTGGAATGATGTATTGATTGTTATTTCACATGAATTGGTTTTTCAATTAGGTATACGTGAAAGGTAAGCCTCAATGTGATCAATGTGCTATCCTTGATAATTTTAAGATGTGCGAAGAATATGAATCATATGTTGAAATGCCTAGACTTCAAATCAATATTTAAAACTAAGATTGTTATGCCAAACTATGTGAAATCCTCTAGGTATAAAGATGTTTGGAAAAAATCAAACGACTTTGGGAAATAGAGTGTGGACAAAGTGCCGAGAACTTGAGTTATAATTGTGCCTGGTGATGCCTATGACATGAGAAAATATGAAATGGATTATGAAATGGATTATGAAATGAGCGTTGACTCTACTTTCCATAAACGACTTCAATAATAAAGTGCCCTAAAGGCTTTGTACACAATTTATGCCTTTGATGTGTGTTTCTATTGTGGTTTGGTGTGTCCACTCCTTTTTGGAAGAACCCTTTGTGCTTAAAGTTCCATTGCTAATGAGCTTGAGGTATATGATTTCTGAAATATTGCAGAGTTTTTGGCAGAAAACATCCCTTATCTATACTTTAAAGTTAAACTACATCCTTAGACTATTACATTGAACAAAGAACATCCTCCAAGTAATCTAAGCTTACCAAAAAACGTTATTCTGTTAGGGCTCTGTTGAAAAATTAACAGAGGTACCCATCATGTGCAACTCACGTGAGTTTCACATTTACAATTATCTTCTCTCTTCCCTAAGAAATGATATAATGAGCTTTCCTGTGAACAAAAACATCTACAGGAGCTAGGACTACAATGGCGTTGGAAGGCAAAGAATTAATATACAGAGTAATAATTTTTGTCCAATATCATACAAAAAATGCTGCATTTTATTTTATTCTAGTTTCATCTCAACGTTGTTAAGTTCTCCACTATACCACAAATAGTTGAGCAATTTGTACCCTGCAGGTCACCATTCGTAGATGACATGATTAAAAGTTATGAATTTTTCCTCTTTCAAACAATACACTATATAGAAATTATATTTTGTTAGTGAACCATGTACATAAAAGATGAGAGACAAATTAAGAGCATGCTCGGCCAAGCTTCTGCCAAAAGTACTTTTTACTCCCAAATATTAGGTCTTGTATCTACCTAAAAAATGACGATCGATTTAAAGAATGCTCAAATTAAGACTTTTGAAAAATATAAGAAAATTCAGGAAAAAACCAAGCTAACTCAATAATAAGAATTTATGCCAATAACTGAACGAGATTCAGTGAAAACCCACAACAAGTCATCCCCCAAACTACTGAAGAAGCACAGTAAAATAACTGGGTAATCTTAGTCCTGTTTGTTTGTTGTTTCCTACTTTGTATGAAGAAGTTATTATTCAAGGTTTGAGTGAGTTTGGTGTTTTTAATTTTGTTATTTCAATTGCTCACATACAAATGTTGATAACTCGGAATACTTGTTCAGAAAAGAGCCAGTTTCTTTGTTTCTTCGAGCTTTTGTTTGTTCTCTCAAGAAAATAGAGAAGACAGTGTGGGTCTCTAATTTGGAGAACGTTAATGGCAAGTTGCATGAGTTGCACATGTTGGTTGGGTCTGTTAATTTTTTTAACTGGCACCTAACGGAGAGATAAATCTTGTTAATTATTGGATACTTGGAGGATTTTTTTGTCAATGTCGTAGTTTAAGGATGTAGTGCAGAGTTGGAATATAGTTTAAGGATGTTTTTGTCCATAAACTCAATATTGTATATGCCCATGATTCATGATTCCTCTCATGTGTACTTGACATCTTGGGTTGAATGGTTTGTTGTTGAAATTGATATTGATGTGAAATGTGGGGGAAAATAGCTCGAATTATGAAATGTGGCCTAGTGCCAAGCATGATGTGATAATTGTGACTCTAATTACCGATGAACTAATACATGTTAAACAACAATTTAAGTGAGATGATTAATGGAAATGGGTAACGTCTTGGTAAAATGGCTTAGCTGATCGGGCCGTGATCGGACGCCATGCTACACATATGGTGGTACTATGCTGATATTGAAATCGGAAAGTGAGAATGAAATTATGATTGAGGTAACCTTTTTGGTAAGATGGTTTAGCCGATCGGGCCGTAATTGGATGCCATGCTACACACATGGTGGTAATGTGTTGATATTGAACCCGGAAAATGACAATGAAATAATGATTGAGGTACATGTCTCAAATGAGGCAGCTTAGCCAATCAGGCCATGATCGGACTCCGCACAATAAAGCAATGGTATTGTGAATGATGATGAAAAGTTTTTAAATGCCCCGACCCAAAGCTATAGAAACTTCGTAAAAGTTGTGTGATTCATTTTATTTGATGATGTGGTCATTGTTTGAAGCTTTTGTCGAGTCTTTATGATTTCTTTCTTCTTATATGATAGTTCTTTTTTTTGAGATGGTGTTTAGTTATACATACTAGTGTTATTCAACGACACTAATGTCCCTTTTGTCGGGGGAGCTACTTCTTTGAATGGATGTAGGTGGTTCCATAACAGGTAGTGTTGGTCGCAGCCAGTGGCATATCCTATTTTTAACCGACTTGATGAGCCCCACTTCATTTTGGGGTCCTGTATCATATATTCATTGATATATAGCCGGAGCCTTGTTGTCGGCATTTTCATATTTCTCTTCAGTTGTATTTAGAGGCTCCGTAGACAGGTTTTGGGTGGTATTGGTATTGGAATTGAATTAGAGACATTGATATTTATCAAAGATGTTTGTTTTTTTCTCATATCTATAAGACTTGTAATATTTTAAAGAAATTATGAACGAAGTTGCTAATGAAAATGAATTGGAAGTTGTTAATGATATATTTTCAGAATTTGAATAATGGAGCTCATCTCCTCTTTATTCATGAATTAGTTTTGGTAGAATGAAACCTAGGAGGCTTGCTCAGTCGGGTTTACTAAGTTGAGCACCGGTCGCGCCCTTTGGGTTTTGGGGCGTGACAGTCTCGTGCCTCTATAACTATTCGAGCACGACTAATTTGATTATTCGACCCTTACAACGAATCCTATTATTTAATACTTGGCTTTTGATGTCGACTAAAATTGTCTATGAAGTTTCCGAACTCAGATGTTCGAATCTCGATTCAGTATGTGATAGTCCCCTAGTACTTGAGGCCAAATTTTGAGGGATCGAGTAATAATTATCTGATTCGGGCAGTCACTAGTCCTCGGTGCTTGACCTGTCTTCAAAACTAGAGTATCACTCTTACTATTTCCTCACTAAAAACCTTTTCGTAAAACCCATTTCGCAAAAAAAAAACAGTCGAAGGGAAAAAAAGTGTAACATGTGCTTTTAGGCCTAATCTAGGGACTTGACTTTGATTGAGTACCTGCATGGGTTAGTGCAAAGGATAATAAAACTCAAAGAAATTTAAGTATTTATACCTCAGCAGTAGTACCGTTTCAACTGTGCCACATTCCAGTTATATTGTAGTTGCACGCCATTTTTGGACTCAATCTGGTATGAGCCTTTTTTGGTTATACGGTGACTCTGTATTATCCTTCCTAGTTCGGGCCTAGTTTTCTGTCATTTGGGTTCTTGGTATATAGTTTGACTTTATCGAAGGTTTTCCCTTCGGTTGTAATATCTTCCCATTCGCTGCTTTTGAGGTGCTAACTGGACCAGGACGGCTTCTTGCCTTTTGCCCATTAAATTTAGACTTGTAGTCGTAACCTCGTCATTTGATGTTTCCATAGCATATCAGAACATTAAGCTCAGTTCTCTCATTTCTACCAGAATCAAAGCTTTTGCGCTGTAGACTATAGAAAACGGTTTCTCACTAGTACATGACCTCAAAGTTGTTCCTTACATCCATATAGCCTCGGGTAGAATGTCTTTCCACCTTCATTTTGAGTCGATCAATATTTTCTTCAAGTTCTACAATATGGTCTTGTTTGTCAACTTGCTTGACCGTTGGCGCTCGGGTGATAAGGGGTTGATAAAATCTTTTTGATTTTTTG
The DNA here is from genome assembly GCF_000715075.1 of Nicotiana tabacum. NCBI lineage: Eukaryota > Viridiplantae > Streptophyta > Magnoliopsida > Solanales > Solanaceae > Nicotiana > Nicotiana tabacum. The sequence continues at coordinate 135,940,880 of NC_134084.1, read as the reverse complement.
ATCTTCAAAGAACTTATTGACCTTGCTGCCAGTGAATTGTCTCCCATTGTCACATGTGATTTCAGTTGGTGTCCCGAACCGGCAAATTATATGATCCCAGATGAAGTCGATAACCTCCTTTTCCCTAACATTCTCAAACGCATGTGTTTTAACCCACTTGGAGAAGTAATCAGTCATAAACAATATGTATTAATCCTTACCAGGTTCCCATGGTAAAGGAACAACAATATCCATTTCCTACTTCATCAATGGCCAAGGGAAAATGATAGGGTGAAGCAACTCTCCCAGCTTGAATGAAGTCTTTGCATCTTTCTCCATTTCTTTCCAGTAATACACGACCCTGATCAATTTTTGGACCAACGATTTTGCATCCAAGTGATTTTCTCAAGTCCCCTCGTGGACCTCATAATGTAATCAGTATCCACATGCCCTAAACATCTTGCTAAATGTCCAAAAAACGACATTCAGTACAGTTGGTCTTTGGTCAAGCAAAACCTGGCATCTTTAGTTTGAAGGACCCTCTATTCTTTAGGATTCGATGGCAGCTTTCCCTCCAGAAGTTAATCCACATATTTGTTTCGCCAATCCTAAATTAAACTTATCAAGTGTACCTTGGCATGAACGGCCTCTATTACTGAGCTCAGCAATTGCACCACCATTCCCGAGTTATATTCTTCGGAGTCCACTAACGACCCTAAATTAGCCAATGCATCGGCCTCACTGTTTTGATCTCGAGGTAGATGTTGTAGCGTCCTTTCTTTGAACCGATGCAACACTATTTGTAATTTATCCAAGTACCTCTGCATCCGGTATTCTTTGACTTTTAATGTTTTGTTGACCTAGTTAATAACGAGGAGGGAATCGTATTTGGCTTCAATATTTTCAGCCCCCAAGTTTTTAGCCAATTCTAGACCTGCTATCGTGGACTCATACTTGGCTTCATTGTTAGTCAATTTCACAGTCCTAATTGATTGCCTTATTATGTTACCAATGGGGGGTTTTAGCACAATACCCGACCCGGAGCCTTTAATGTTGGAGTCACCGTTCGAGAATAGAGTCCAGACCCTTGAGCTAGTCCCCAAGGCAAGTAATAATTCTTTATTGATCTCGAAAATTAGGGCCGGTGTAAAATCGGCCATGAAGTCTGACAATATCTGGGACTTTATAGTTGTTCTTGGTTTGTATTCAATATTGTTCCCACTAATCACTACGTCCCATTTTGCTAGCCAGTCTAAGAGTTCTGGTTTATGCATGACATTCCTTAATGAGTACAAGGTTATGTCACATATAGGGTGACATTGAAAATATGGTTTTAGTTTCCTAGATGCGCTTAGTAAGGCAAATGCAAATTTTTCTAGGTCTGGATAACTTTTTTTGGCATCACCTAAGGTTATACTAACATAATATATAGGAAATTTTATACATTCTTCTTCCCGAACCAGAACACCACTTTTCCCTACCTCGGGCACTGCTAAGTAAAGGTACAACTGCTGTCATGACCCAAATTTCCCTTTGTAGGATGTCATGATGACACCTAGTCTTAGGGACTAGGTCATAACTAGGGATTCTAGTCTATTTTATGCTCATTTTTGCTTGAGTTTTGGATTAAAAATGTGTACAAGTATTCCCAAAAGTTAACTTGTTGTGCTTGTTTGTTGCGTTTGGTCAAGAAGAGCCAAGGATGTCATAACCAACTCAAAAAATTGTGAACCTGCACAAGTTCAAAGCCAAGTCAAAGCAGCGGTACAACGGAAAATCCACTGCGGACGCAGAAGACCCACCGCGACCATGGTCCATGGTGGCAAGGTTCAGGGAGATGCATTTTCCGGAATTACAAGTTATCGCGGTCCGCAACGATTTTATGTGACCATGGTACCCATACCGTGACAGCGGTCCTTTTACCGCAGTACACGTAGAAGAGATTCAGAGAGCCAAAGATGAAGCTAAAACTAGAAGACCACGGTCCGGGGTTGATTTTACGCGGTCGTGGTAGACTCACTACTGTACGGTCCATTTTCCGCTGTCAGCGGTACCTCTGTCAGGGGCATTTTTGTCTGGAAAATTTAGCTTTGTATAAATACTATTTTTTTAGATTTTTAGGTCTTCTTATGTTAGCTGAGCACGTGAATGCCAACTTTTGTCTATTTTGATTAATTTTGTAGCTTATTTAGCAATTAATCTTAGACTCTTATCTTGTAATTACAATTTATAGATTATTCTTCATCTCAATCTATGATTTCTTCTTCAATTATGAGTAGCCAAACCTATTAGCTAGGGTTGTGCCTCAACCCTGGTGTGGGTATTTATTAGGTCTCTTATTTTAGGGCTTAGATGTGTATGGGTGATTGATATTTGGCCCGATTTATGCTTTCTATGTTGAATTAGTGGTTGCAAACACTAATTTGTGCCTTTTTGACTTAGGCTCTTCTTGAGAAAGAGAGCTTAAGTACAGGAAATTCAGGCCAACAAGGAATTAGGGTGTATTTAAGAGATTGATAGACCCAATTAAAGTGTTAAATCTAGAGATAGTAATACCCGACTTGAGCCAACATTGCTTGCAAAAATTGAACACCCAATTGGGCTTGAGAAAGTCAATTAGGGAAAAGTCACTCTTACTACCGAGAGTTGTAGAGGGAGCAGCTTCGTGCACTGGTTATATCACGATTCCAACTATAATATTATTGCCCTAAGTTCTAGATCCCGTTAGATACTCACCTAGGAGTATGTCACTTCCCTAGTGCCTCTTTACCCATTTAGAAAATCCCTACAAATCTATCTACTTAGCTTAATTTCGTGCATCATTAGTATAATATTAGAAATATAAAACAAACAAAAAACTGATTGGAAGAGCAATCAAGAACACTATACATTGCTATATTAGGCAGGAATCCAACTCCAAAAATTATATTAGCTCCCTGTGGATTCGATCCCGACCTTCTCGGGTAAAAGCTTCATCGACCGCTCTTGCCACTATATAGTGGTGTAGGGTTGACCCGATCACTTTTTGGTGTCGTTGCTTGGGAGCTAACAGTTTTGGTTATCTATCTAAATAGTTTTGTGTATTTTGTTTCTTTCCTTCTATGATTCTAATTTGTGTGTGTCGCCAATTTAGGTAAAAATGGCGAACAATGACCCTCTTGGAAAGGCTATTCCGAGGGAGGAGGTTGATGATAATATTGATGATGAGGTACCTATAGTGCCTCAAGCTCAAAGGAGAGGCCGCAAGGACAATGATAATGTTACATAACCTCCCCCGCCACCTCCAAGAGCGGTTCCTCGGGTGCTTCCAAATTAAGGATATGCTAGTGCAGTTGTCCCACCCCGTATCTGGGCGAGCAATTTCCAAATTACAAATGTGATGTTGACTTTGTTGGAGCAGCGAGGGTATTTCATAGGTGCTCTCTATCAGAATGCTTATAAAAATTTTAAAAGGCTTTGTGGATACCTGTTTGGGAAGCAAGCAAACAAATGTGTCAGAGGATGCACTTCGGTTGAGATTGTTCCCTTTCTCACTTAGAGGAAAAGCTTTGTACTGGCTAGAAAAGCTTCTTAACCATTCCATCACTACGTGGGATGAGTTGGCGGACAAGTTTATAGCCATGTTTTTCTCGCCGGAGCATATGGAGACTTTGAGAAATGACATTTGGCCTTCAAACAGGAACCTAATGAACCACTTCATGAGATCTGAGAGAGATATCGGACAATGGTGAAAGAATGTCCGAACAACAACATGACTGAAGCAATGATTCAACAGACATTCTATTGTGGCTTTAACACAATCAATTAGTGTGTAGTGAACCAGCTAGCAGGGGGAATTTTATGAACACACCTTATGATTAGGCGTGTGAGATATTGGATGAGATGGCAGATACATCCTTAGCTTGGCAAATTCGAGCCAATGTGCCATAGGGTGACTCCACTGTCATCCACTTGCACAAAGAGCTCCATGATCATGGCCATGCAATAGTAGAGTTAACTACCACAATGAACCAGTTTGCAAAAGCTCAATTGCAACAAGTTCAAGCTCCTAGACAAGTAAATGCTATGGAAGGTGTCAACATGTTGGTCAACAAGAGGCGACAAAGAGTTCAACAAGGTCAAGGTAGTCCGGATCAATATGACCAAGGTAGTGGTGGTTTCAATTAAGATGAGGGCTAGGATGAGCAAAATGAAGAAGTGTAGTACGTGAACAATTACCAAGGCCAAAGGGGCAATGCTCCTAACAAACAACAATAGTGTATATCCCAATGAAATTGGGGGAATCAAAACAAACAAGGCAATTACGTCGATTCTGATGCCCAGTTAGCATCGCACAATACTTCAATCCAGAATTTAGAGGTTCAACTTGGCCAGATTTCACAGTCTTTGAATACTTGCCCTAAGAGGGCTCTACCTAGTAATACGTTAGTAAAGGCGAAGGGTGGGAACAACACCGGGCATGCAATGTCGGTGATTACTAGAACGGGTCGATGTGGTGATGTGAATACCTCCAAGCAAAAGGAAATTGTGAGTGATGAGATTCAATTACAAGATTATAATGTTCTTTTAGTTGATGAGCAAGTGAGAAAAGAGAATGTGAATGCGGATATGAGGATTGATGTTCATGATGATGTGGTGGAGACCCAAGATGACGTGAACCCGTATAGGGAACACATAATAGACATATCAAAAATGGTAGTGCCCAAGGCTAAGGCTACCTTGACAAGGCCTCCTCCACCTTACTCCCAACGGCATGCAAAAAAAAAGAATGAGAACCAATTAGAAAATTTATTGACATGATGAAGAGCTTAGGAATTAATGTCCCTTTGGTGGAAGCTCTTGAGCAAATGCCGGGTTACGCCAAGTTCATGAATGACTTGGTGACTAAATGAGATCCATGGATTGTGAGACCATCAAAATGACTCATCAGGTAAGTGCAATTGTGCACTCGATGGCTCCAAAGCTTGAAGATCCCGACACTTTCACCATCCCGTGTATCATTGGGAGCGCGGATTTTGCAAAGGCATTGTGCGATTTGGGTGCAATTATCAATTTGATGCCTTACTTCGTGTTCAAAACTTTGGGTATATGTCAATCGAGGTCTACTTCAATGAGGTTGCAAATGGCGGATAGAACAATGAAGAGGCCGCTTGGTATTATAGATGATGTTATTATTCGGGTGGACAAGTTCATTTTGCTTGATGACTTTGTGATCATGGACTGCAAGGTTAATTAAGAGGTTTCAATCATATTGGGAAGACCTTTCTTTTCAACTGGGAAGGCCTTAGTTGATGTGGAAGCAGGGGAGCACACCTTCCGGGTGGTGACGAAAAAGTAGTATTTCATGTGGGCAAATCAATGAAGCAACCAAACAGTACTGAAGTGTGCTCTTTCGTGGAACTTTTCATGGAAGTGATAGTTGATGATACTAGTGCATGATCAATGTGGAGGATCCTCTAGAAGTGGTGTTGTTGAAGCTTGATGTAAATGAAGATGAAGGTCGGGTGGAGTGTGTCAATGCTTTGCATGGAATGGGCTCTTACTCTTATGAGCCTAGAAAGTTCTCTTTGGATATTGAGACTAGAAAGAATCCACCAACAAATCCCTCAATCGAGGAACCTCCCATGTTGGATTTGAAGCATTTGCCTCCATTCCTCAGGTATAAATTCTTTGGCCCTAGTTCAACTTTTCCAGTTATTCTTTCCTCTTGTCTTACTAACATGCAGGTAGATGCCACATTGGCGGTGCTCCAAAAATGGAACAAGGCAATTGGATGGACTCTAGCTGATATCCGGGGGATAAGCCCCGCCTTTTGCATGCACAAGATTATTCTTGGGGATGATGCTAAGCCCTATGTGGAATATCAGAGGAGGTTGAATGGGCCTATGCAAGGGGTTGTCAAAAAGGAGGCGATTAAGTGGTTGGAATCAAGGATTGTGTACCCCATCTCAGATAGTTCTTGGACTTCGCCAGTGCAATGTGTGCCGAAGAAGGGTGGTATGACTGTGGTTACCAATATACAAAATGAGTTGATTCCTACCAAGACTATCACCAGATGGAGGGTGTGCATAGATTACCACAAGCTGAATAAAGTGATCCGCAAGGATCACTTTCCCTTGTCCTTTCTTGACCAGATGCTAGATAGACTTGCTGGGCATGCCTTCTACTGTTTTTTGGATGTGTACTCAGGTTACAACTAGAAATTGATTGCTCAGGAAGATCAGGAGAAAACCACCTTCACATGTCTGTATTGCACTTTTGCCTTTTCTAGGATGCCATTTAGGTTGTGTAATGCAAAGGCTACATTCCATCTGTATGATGGCCATATTTGCCGACATAGTGGAGGACATTTTGGAGGTGTTCATGGACGACTTTAGTGTTGTGGGTGACTTGGTTGATGAATGTTTGAATAATCTTGACAAGGTGTTGGCCTGGTATGAAGAAACCAATCTTGTGCTTAATTGGAAAAAATGCCACTTTATGGTCGATGAGGGCATTATCCTCGGCCATAAGATCTCAAAACACGTCATAGATATGGACAAGGCTAAAATTGAAGTGAAATCAAAGCTTCCTCCGCCTACTTCAGTCAAGTGGGTTAGGAGTTTTCTTGGGCATGCGAGGTTCTACCAAAGTTTCATCAAAGACTTTTCTAAGGTAGTGAATCCTTTATGAAAGTTATTGGAAAAGGATGCCAAGTTTGTGTTCAATGAAGAATGTATGAAAGCTTTTGAACTCCTCAAGTACAAATTGACAACCACTCCCATTATTACCGCACCCAATTGGAGCTTACCTTTTGAGATCATGTGTGACGCAAGCGATATTGCGGTAGGAGCAATCTTCGGTCAAAGAGTAAACAAGATGTTTCACCTAGTGTATTATTCAAGCAAAATAATGAATGATGCTCAAGTGAATTACACAGTGATGGAAAAAGAGTTGTTAGAAATTGTGTTCGCAATGGAGAAGTTTAGACCCTATCTCATGGGTGCCAAAGTGATAGTTCATACCAACCATGCAACACTTCACTACTTGATGATGAAGAAGGACTCCAAAGCTCGGTTGATGAGATGGATCTTATTGCTTCAAGAGTTTGATATTGAGATTGTGGATCGAAAAGTGTGTGAAAACTAAGTTGTGAACCACTTGTCCCGCTTGGAGGAGGAGGGGAGGCCCCGTGATGGCCTCGAAATTAATGATTCTTTCCCTGATGAGCAACTCCTCTTTGTGTCTGTGAATAGCATGCCTTGGTTTGCAGATGTTGCCAATTTCCTTGTAACTGTTTTTGTTCCATAAGAGATCTCTTCTAACCAAAAGAAGAAGCATAAACGGGATAGCTTGGACTACTACTGGGATGAGCCTTACTTGTTCAAAATAAGCAATGATGGTATGATCTGGAGATGTGTTCTGGAGGAGGAGCAAATGAGTATTCTGAATGCTTGTCATTCCTCTCCCTACGGTGGCTATCATGGTGGTGCAAGGACAACTTCAAAAGTGCTTAGTTGTTGTTTTTATTGGCCGACATTGTACAAGGATTCAAGTGAACTTGTGAAGAAATGTGATGAATGTAAAAGAGCGGGTGGAATTTCAAAGAAGGGTGAGATGCGTCTCACCACCATTCTTGAGGTTGACATATTCGATGTGTGGGGCATTGATTTCATGGTCTGTTTGTAAGTTCTTGTGGCAACACATACATTCTTGTGGCCATTAATTATGTTTCAAAGTTGGTTGAGGCCGTGGATTTACCCAAAAATGAGGCCGGAGTGTTGAGGCGTTTCTCAAGAAGAGTATCTTTACTCAGTTTGGCACTCCTAGAGCAATAATTAGTGATGGAGAGTTTCATTTTTGTAATAAGGTATTTGACACTTTGCTTGCAAAGTATGGTGTCAATTACAAGGTTTCTACCCCTTACCATCCTCAAGCTAGTGGGCAAGTTGAGGTCTTCAATAGGGAGATCAAGAGTATATTGTCAAAGATGGTTAATGCAAATAGAACGGATTAGTCAAAGAAATTTGATGATGCTTTGTGGGCTTATAGGACTGCTTACAAGACTCTGATTGATATGTCTCCGTACTGGTTGGTGTTTGGGAAAGCATGCTGTCTACTGATTGAGTTAGAGCACAAGGCCATGTGGGCTTTGAGGAAGTTAAATCATGAATGGGATGTGGCAACAAATCTTTGGGTGGAGCAGCTTAATGAGCTTGATGAGTTCCGGTTTCATGCCTACTCCAGACTATAGAATGGGATGTGGCAACAAATCTTCGGCTGTAGACTATAGAAAATGGTTTCTCACTAGTACATGACCTCAAAGTTGTTCCTTACATCTATATGGCCTCGGGTAGAATGTCTTTCCACCTTCATTTTGAGTATGTCAATATTTTCTTCAAGTTCTACAATATGGTCTTGTTTGTCAACTTGCTTGACCGTTCGCACTCGGGTGATAAGGGGTTGATAAAATCTTTTTGATTTTTTGATCTTCAAAGAACTTATTGACCTTGATGCCAGTGAATTGTCTCCCATTGTCACATGTGATTTCAGTTGGTGTCCCGAACGGCAAATTATATGATCCCAGATAAAGTCGATAACCTCCTTTTCCCTAACATTCTCAAACGCATGTGTTTTAACCCACTTGAAGAAGTAATCAGTCATAAACAGTATGTACTGAGCCTTACCGGGTTCCCATGGTAAAGGAACAACAATATCCATTTCCTACTTCATGAATGGCCAAGGGAAAATGATAGGGTGAAGCAACTCTCCCAGCTTGAATGAAGTCTTTGCATTTTTCTCCATTTCTTTCCAGTAATACACGACCCTGATCAATTTTTGGACCAACGATTTCGCGTCCAAGTGATTTTTGCAAGTCCCCTCGTGGACTTCCCTCATCATGTAATCAGTATCCCCATGCCCTAAACATCTTGCTAAATGTCCAAAAAATGACATTCGGTACAGTTGGTCTTTGGTCAAGCAAAACCTGGCATCTTTAGTTTGAAGGACCCTCTATTCTTTAGGATTCGATGGCAGCTTTCCCTCCTGAAGTTAATCCACATATTTGTTTCGCCAATCTTAAATCAAACTTATCAAGTGTACCTTGGCATGAACGGCCTCTATTACTGAGCTCAGCAATTGCACCACCATTCCCGAGTTATATTCTTCGGAGTCCACTAACGACCCTAAATTAGCTAATGCATCGGCCTCACTGTTTTGATCTCGAGGTAGATGTTGTAGCATCCATTCTTTGAACCGATGCAACATTATTTGTAATTTATCCAAGTACCTCTGCATCCGGTATTCTTTAACTTTTAATGTTTTGTTGACCTAGTTAATAACGAGGAGGGAATCGCATTTGGCTTTAATAACCTCAGCCCCCAAGTTTTTAGCCAATTCTAGACCTGCAATCGTGGACTCATACTTGGCTTCATTGTTAGTCAATTTCACAGTCCTAATTGATTGCCTTATTATGTTACCAATGGGGGGTTTTAGCACAATACCCGACCCGGACCCTTTAATGTTGGAGGCACCGTTCGAGAATAGAGTCCAGACCCTTGAGCTAGTCCCCAAGGCAAGTAATAATTCTTTATTGATCTCGAAAATTAGGGCCGGTGTAAAATCGGTCATGAAGTCTGACAATATCTGGGACATTATAGTTATTCTTGGTTTGTATTCAATATTGTTCCCACTAATCACTACGTCCCATTTTGCTAGCCAGTCTAAGAGTTCTGGTTTATGCATGACATTCCTTAATGAGTACAAGGTTATGTCACATATAGGGTGACATTGAAAATATGGTTTTAGTTTCCTAGATGCGCTTAGTAAGGCAAATGCAAATTTTTCTAGGTCTGGATAACTTTTTTTGGCATCACCTAAGGTTATACTAACATAATATATAGGAAATTTTATACATTCTTCTTCCCGAACCAGAACACCACTTTTCCCTACCTCGGGCACTGCTAAGTAAAGGTACAACTGCTGTCATGACCCAAATTTCCCTTTGTAGGATGTCATGATGACACCTAGTCTTAGGGACTAGGTCATAACTAGGGATTCTAGTCTATTTTATGCTCCTTTTTGCTTGAATTTTGGATTAAAAATGTGTACAAGTATTCCCAAAAGTTAACTTGTTGTGCTTGTTTGTTGTGTTTGGTCAAGAAGAGCCAAGGATGTCATAACCAACTAAAAAAATTGTGAACCTGCACAAGTTCAAAGCCAAGTCAAAGCAGCGCTACAACGGAAAATCCACTGCCGACGCAGAAGACCCACCGCGACCATGGTCCATGGTGGCAAGGTTCAGGGAGATGCATTTTCCGGAATTACAAGTTATCACGGTCCGCAACGATTTTATGTGACCATGGTACCCATACCGTGACAGCGGTCCTTTTACCACAGTACATGTAGAAGAGATTCAGAGAGCCAAAGTTGAAGCTAAAACTAGAAGACCACGGTCCGGGGTTGATTTTACGCGGTCGTGGTAGCCTCACTACTGTAGCGGTCCATTTTCCGCTGTCAGCGGTACCTCTGTCAAGGGCATTTTTGTCCGGAAAATTTAGCTTTGTATAAATGCTATTTTTTTAGATTTTTAGGTCTTCTTATGTTAGCTGAGCACGTGAATGCCAACTTTTGTCTATTTTGATTAATTTTGTAGCTTATTTAGCAATTAATCTTAGACTCTTATCTTGTAATTACAATTTATAGATTATTCTTCATCTCAATCTATGATTTCTTCTTCAATTATGAGTAGCCAAACCTATTAGCTAGGGTTGTGGCTCAACCCTGGTGTAGGTATTTAATAGGTCTCTTATTTTAGGGCTTAGATGTGTATGGGTGATTGATATTTGGCCCGATTTATGCTTTCTATGTTGAATTAGTGGTTGCAAACACTAATTTGTGCCTTTTTGACTTAGGCTCTTCTTGAGAAAGAGAGCTTAAGTACAGGAAATTCAGGCCAACAAGGAATTAGGGTGTATTTAAGAGATTGATAGACCCAATTAAAGTGTTAAATCTAGAGATAGTAATACCCGACTTGAGCCAACATTGCTTGCAAAAATTGAACACCCAATTGGGCTTGAGAAAGTCAATTAGGGAAAAGTCACTCTTACTACCGAGAGTTGTAGAGGGAGCAGCTTCGTGCACTGGTTATATCACGATTCCAACTATAATATTATTGCCCTAAGTTCTAGATCCCGTTAGATACTCACCTAGGAGTATGTCACTTCCCTAGTGCCTCTTTACCCATTTAGAAAATCCTACAAATCTATCTACTTAGCTTAATTTCGTGCATCATTAGTATAATATTAGAAATATAAAACAAACAAAAAACTGATTAGAAGAGCAATCAAGAACACTATACATTGCTATATTAGGCAGGAATCCAACTCCAAAAATTATATTAGCTCCCTGTGGATTCGATCCCGACCTTCTCGGGTAAAAGCTGCATCGACCGCTCTTGCCACTATATAGTGGTGTAGGGTTGACCCGATCACTTTTTGGTGTCGTTGCTTGGGAGCTAACAGTTTTGGTTATCTATCTAAATAGTTTTGTGTATTTTGTTTCTTTCCTTCTGTGATTCTAATTTGTGTGTGTCGCCAATTTAGGTAAAAATGGCGAACAATGACCCTCTTGGAAAGACTATTCCGAGGGAGGGGGTTGATGATAATATTGATGATGAGGTACCTATAGTGCCTCAAGTTCAAAGGAGAGGCCGCAAGGACAATGATAATGTTCCATAACCTCCCCCGCCACCTCCAAGAGCGGTTCCTCGGGTGCTTCCAAATTAAGGATATGCTAGTGCAGTTGTCCCACCCCGTATCTGGGCGAGCAATTTCCAAATTACAAATGTGATGTTGACTTTGTTGGAGCAGCGAGGGTATTTCATAGGTGCTCTCTATCAGAATGCTTATAAAAATTTTAAAAGGCTTTGTGGATACCTGTTTGGGAAGCAAGCAAACAAATGTGTTAGAGGATGCACTTCGGTTGAGATTGTTCCCTTTCTCACTTAGAGGAAAAGCTTTGTACTGGCTAGAAAAGCTTCTTAACCATTCCATCACTACGTGAGATGAGTTGGCGGACAAGTTTATAGCCATGTTTTTCTCGCCGGAGCATATGGAGACTTTGAGAAATGACATTTGGCCTTCAAACAGGAACCTAATGAACCACTTCATGAGATCTGGGAGAGATATCGGACAATGGTGAAAGAATGTCCGAACAACAACATAACTGAAGCAATGATTCAGCAGACATTCTATTGTGGCATTAACACAATCAATTAGTGTGTAGTGAACCAGCTAGCAGGGGGATTTTTATGAACACACCTTATGATCAGGCGTGTGAGATATTGGATGAGATGGCAGATACATCCTCAGCTTGGCAAATTCGAGCCAATGTGCCATAGGGTGACTCCACTGTCATCCACTTGCACAAAGAGCTCCATGATCATGGCCATGCAATAGCAGAGTTAACTACCACAATGAACCAGTTGGCAAAAGCTCAATTGCAACAAGTTCAAGCTCTTAGACAAGTAAATGCTATGGAAGGTGTCAACATGTTGGTCAACAAGAGGCGACAAAGAGTTCAACAAGGTCAAGGTAGTCCGGATCAATATGACCAAGGTAGTGGTGGTTTCAATTAAGATGAGGGCTAGGATGAGCAAAATGAAGAAGTGTAGTACGTGAACAATTACCAAGGCCAAAGGGGCAATGCTCCTAACTAACAACAATAGTGTAGATACCAATGAAATTGGGAGAATCAAAACAAACAAGGCAATTATGTCGATTCTCATGCCCAGTTAGCATCGCACAATACTTCAATCCAGAATTTAGAGGTTCAACTTGGCCAGATTTCACAGTCTTTGAATACTTGCCCTAAGAGGGCTCTACCTAGTAATACGTTAGTAAAGGCGAAGGGTGGGAACAACACCGGGCATGCAATGTCGGTGATTACTAGAACGGGTCGATGTGGTGATGTGAATACCTCCAAGCAAAAGGAAATTGTGAGTGATGAGATTCAATTACAAGATTATAATGTTCTTTTAGTTGATGAGCAAGTGAGAAAAGAGAATGTGAATGCGGATATGAGGATTGATGTTCATGATGATGTGGTGGAGACCCAAGATGACGTGAACCCGTATAGGGAACACATAATAGACATATTAAAAATGGTAGTGCCCAAGGCTAAGGCTACCTTGACAAGGCCTCCTCCACATTACCCCCAACGGCATGCAAAACAAAAGAATGAGAACCAATTAGAAAATTTATTGACATGATGAAGAGCTTATCAATTAATGTCCCTTTGGTGGAAGCTCTTGAGCAAATGCTGGGTTACGCCAAGTTCATGAAAGACTTGGTGACTAAATGAGATCCATGGATTGTGAGACCACCAAAATGACTCATCAGATAAGTGCAATTGTGCACTCGATGGCTCCAAAGCTTGAAGATCCCGGCACTTTCACCATCCTGTGTATCATTGGGAGCGCGGATTTTGCAAAGGCATTGTGCTATTTGGGTGCAATTATCAATTTGATGTCTTACTTCGTGTTCAAAACTTTGGGTATATGTCAATCGAGGGCTACTTCAATGAGGTTGCAAATGGCGGATAGAACAATGAAAAGGCCGCTTGGTATTATAGATGATGTTATTATTCAGGTGGACAAGTTCATTTTTCTTGCTGACTTTGTGATCATGGACTGCAAGGTTAATTATGAGGTTTCAATCATATTGGGAAGACCTTTCTTTGCAACTAGGAAGGCCTTAGTTGATGTGGAAGCCGGGGAGCACACCTTCTGGGTGGTGATGAAAAAGTGGTCTTTTATGTGTCCAAATCAATGAAGCAGCCAAATAGTACTGAAGTGTGCTCTTTCGTGGAACTTTTCATGGAAGTGATAGTTGATGATACTAGTGCATGATCAATGTGGAGGATCCTCTAGAAGTGGTGTTGTTGAAGCTTGATGTAAATGAAGATGATGGTCGGGTGGAGTGTGTCAATGCTTTGCATGGAATGGGCTCTTACTCTTATGAGCCTTGAAAGTTCTCTTTGGATATTGAGAATAGAAAGAATCCACCAACAAATCCCTCAATCGAGGAACCTCCCATGTTGGATTTGAAGCATTTGCCTCCATTCCTCAGGTATAAATTCTTAGGCCCTAGTTCAACTTTGCCAGTTATTCTTTCCTCTTGTCTTACTAACATGCAGGTAGATGCCACATTGGCGGTGCTCCAAAAATGGAAGAAGGCAATTGGATGGACTCTAGGTGATATCCGGGGGATAAGCCCCGCCTTTTGAATGCACAAGATTATTCTTGGGGATGATGCTAAGCCCTATGTGGAATATCAAAGGAGGTTGAATGGACCTATGCAAGAGGTTGTGAAAAAGGAGGCGATTAAGTGGTTGGAATCAAGGATTGTGTACCCCATCTCAGATAGTTCTTGGACTTCGCCAGTGCAATGTGTGCCGAAGAAGGGTGGTATGACTGTGGTTACCAATATACAAAATGAGTTGATTCCTACCAAGACTATCACCAGATGGAGGGTGTGCATAGATTACCACAAGCTGAATAAGGTGACCCGCAAGGATCACTTTCCCTTGTCCTTTCTTGACCAGATGCTAGATAGACTTGTTGGGCATGCCTTCTACTGTTTTTTGGATGTGTACTCATGTTACAACCAGAAATTGATTGCCCCGGAAGATCAGGAGAAAACCACCTTCACATATCTGTATTGCACTTTTGCCTTTTTTAGGATGCCATTTGGGTTGTGTAATGCACGGGCTACATTCCATCTGTATGATGGCCATATTTACCGACATAGTGGAGGACATTTTGGAGGTGTTCATGGATGACTTTAGTGTTGTGGGTGACTTGGTTGATGAATGTTTGAATAATCTTGACAAGGTGTTGGCCTGGTATGAAGAAACCAATCTTGTGCTTAATTTGAAAAAATGCCACTTTATGGTCGATGAGGGCATTATCATCGGCCATAAGATCTCAAAACACGTCATAGATATGGACAAGGCTAAAATTGAAGTGATATCAAAGCTTCCTCCGCCTACTTCAGTCAAGTGGGTTAGGAGTTTTCTTGGGCATGCGAGATTCTACCAAAGTTTCATCAAAGACTTTTCTAAGGTAGTGAATCCTTTGTGAAAGTTATTGTAAAAGGATGCCAAGTTTGTGTTCAATGAAGAATGTATGAAAGCGTTTGAACTCCTCAAGTACAAATTGACAACCACTCCCATTATTACCGCACCCAATTGGAGCTTACCTTTTGAGATCATGTGTGATGCAAGCGATATTGTTGTAGGAGCAGTCTTCGGTCAAAGAGTAAACAAGATGTTTCACCTAGTGTATTATTCAAGCAAAATAATGAATGATGCTCAAGTGAATTACACAGTGACGGAAAAAGAGTTGTTAGCAATTGTGTTCGCAATGGAGAAGTTTAGACCATATCTCATGGGTGCCAAGGTGATAGTTCTTACCAACCATGCAGCACTTCGCTACTTGATGATGAGGAAGGACTCCAAAGCTCGGTTGATGAGATGGGTCTTATTGCTTCAAGAGTTTGATATTGAGATTGTGGATCGAAAAGGGTGTGGAAACTAAGTTGTGAACCACTTTTCCCGCTTGGAGGAGGAGGGGAGGCCCCGTGATTGCCTCGAAATTAATGATTCTTTCCCTGATAAGCAACTCCTCTCTGTGTCTGTGAATAGCATGCCTTAGTTTGCAGATGTTGCCAATTTCCTTGTAACCATTTTTGTTCCATAAGAGATCTCTTCTAACCAAAAGAAGAAGCATAAACGGGATAGCTTGGACTACTACTGGGATGAGCCTTACTTGTTCAAAATAAGCAATGATGGTATGATCTGGAGATGTGTTCTGGAGGAGGAGCAAATGAGTATTTTGAATGCTTGTCATTCCTCTCCCTATGGTGGCTATCTTGGTGGGGCGAGGACAACTTCAAAAGTGCTTAGTTGTTGTTTTTATTGGCCTACATTGTACAAGGATGCAAGTGAACTTGTGAAGAAATGTGATGAATGTAAAAGAGCGGGTGGAATTTCAAAGAAGGGTGAGATGCCTCTCACCACCATTCTTGAGGTTGACATATTCGATGTGTGGGGCATTGATTTCATGGTCTGTTTGTAAGTTCTTGTGGCAACACATACATTCTTGTGGCCATTGATTATGTTTCAAAGTTGGTTGAGGCCGTGGATTTACCCAAAAATGAGGCCGGAGTGTTGAGGCGTTTCTCAAGAAGAGTATCTTTACTCAGTTTGGCACTCCTAGAGCAATCATTAGTGATGGAGAGTTTCATTTTTGCAATAAGGTATTTGACACTTTTCTTGCAAAGTATGGTGTCAATTACAAGGTTTCTACCCCTTACCATCCTCAAGCTAGTGGGCAAGTTGAGGTCTCCAATAGGGAGATCAAGAGTATATTGTCAAAGATGGTTAATGCAAATAGAACGGATTCGTCAAAGAAATTTGATGATGCTTTGTGGGCTTACAAGACTCCGATTGGTATGTCTCCGTACCGGTTGGTGTTTGGGAAAGCATGACGTCTACTGATTGAGTTAGAGCACAAGGCCATGTGGGTTTTGAGGAAGTTAAATCATGAATGGGATGTGGCAACAAATCTTCGGGTGGAGCAGCTTAATGAGCTTGATGAGTTCCAGTTTCATGCCTACTCCAGTTCGTCCTTGTATAAGGACAAGATAAAGTACCTTCATGACAAGTATGCTTGTGGCAAGGAGTTCAAAGTGGGTGATTTGGTTCTTTTGTTCTACTCTAATTACGACTGTTTTTGGTAAAGCTTAAGTCAAAATGGAGTGGACCTTTTGAGGTGCTGCTTGCGACTCCGTTTGGTTCTCTTGATTTGAAAAATAAAAATTGTGAGATCTTCAGAGTTAATGGACACAGAGTCAAGCACTATCTTGGTAAATTTGATGATAGTCACGTGGTGGCAATGATCCATCTCAAGTGATTAATGGTAACCTGCATCGTGCTGTGATATTAAATCAGGCGCTTCTTGGGAGGCTACCCATGTGTTTTTCTTCTTTCTTTTTTGATTTTCTTCTTAGTGTAGGATTTGTTTTTGGACTAACTGGTTGTGAGATATGTATAGGGATGTTTGATGTAGTGCAAGACTAAGCTGGAAAAATGGGTCACTCTCTAAAGTTTGGACCGCTGTCGCGCTCCATTTTTCGCAGTCGCGGTGGCCTTACCGTGGACGAGGAATTTGATTGCGGTTAACGGTGCTAAAAGGTCCAAATTGGGGGTTCTATGACATTTCAACCGGTGCCTCGGTACAGTTTTGGTGTTCAGTGGTGGCTTATAGCTGTCGCGAAGCATTTTTTGCGGTCCGCGGTGGTCTCAACACTGCAACCCTTCTAAATTCACAACCGCGGTCTGCAGTGATTTACCGCGGCTGCGGTAGGTAAGACTGTGTGGCCCTAGGTAATTTCAATAAATAGGAGGTCATTAAGCCTTTTACACTTTTCGATCAGTTTACTCTCAAACAACATAGAACATTGTTCACCCATGCCCTAATTTTTCACAAACACAAGAGCTGAATTTCATTTGTCTCACATTTCACATCTGGTAATTCCAATCAATCCTTAGTCTTTAATTTTATTCTTATTTTCTTTTAAATTGATAGTTCTTACTTCTTCTTCTTCCTTTTTCTTTTAATTTTGACTTAGGGTTCCATATTGTCAATTAGATTAGGTTTCAATTAGTTAGAAATGGTTATTAACTACTTAGTGGGATTGATAATGTGTTGTTGATGCTAAAATGCATGAAAACTATAAACCCTAGGTCCGCTGAGCCATAATTTGACTACCGCGCCCGCGGTTGATTTTCCGTGGTCCACGGTCATTTGTTTGATATTGGAATGATAAGTCCTGATAACCGCGATCAGTGGTGGCAACTTCCTCTGACAGTGGTGCCTCTCCACGGCCATGATGGGTTTTCCGCGGTCCGCGATGATTTCAGAGAGTTACACTAGAGGGTTTGCAGTCGTGGTTGATTTTTCGCCGTCCTTACCATGGCCGCGCTCCTTTTTCTGCAGTTCGTGGTGCTATTGAATCAGAGAGTGGGTAGTTTGAGTCCCACACCTTTGCGGCCGCGATGCATTTTCCGCGGTCCGTAGTGTATCCTTTGCGACCGTAATCCCTTTTTCGCGATCCGCAGTTTGCTGTTTTGTTCTTGCACTGACAATTTCTTTTTCGCACTGCTTCTTCTAGTATTTGCACTAACAATTTTCAATTGATTGTACTTGCAGACAATGGTTAAATCTAGAGGAGGCGGTGGTGATAAACAAAAGGGTAGAGCAGAGCCCTCCCGGGGTAAAGGATGAGGAAAAATAAAGTTGACCCTAGCAGTTCGGAAAGCAATTGGGAGATGAGAAAGAACAACAACGCTGCAGATAGAGCTACTTTCCATTTAGAGGGAAATGAGTATGTGCCCTCCCGTGAGGCATTAGATTCTGATTCAGTGCTAGAGTATGTACCTGACTTCCCGGAGAGACATAGGTTGAGAGATGTACCTACACCTCTAGACTCTCCTACTGCTCGTGCTTCAGTTCATATTTCTTCTGAGTCGTCTGAGGGCTTAGCAGAGAGTAGTGATAGTTCAGCTTCAATCTTACCTACACCTTCGTCACCTGGACAGGATGTAGATATTGGGGTACTGGATGAAGAGGGAGGGGGTGTGACCCAAACCGGGGGTGTGGAAAGAACTAGAAACCCCGAGGTGTGGCAAAAGTGGTTCGTTTGTGAGCTGGCCTATCACAAGTTCTGGGAGTGGTAGCCTCTAAGGTCATTTATTCATGAGCGCCAGTTCGTAGAGAGGGATCTCCTGCCTCACAACCCCAATGTGAAACAGCACTTCAATGAACAAGTAGGGTAGGATTATTTTACTAGCATGGTGTTAGATGCAAATGAGCACTTAGTCAAGGAGTTCTACGCCAACACCTCCCACATCAAGAAGGATACAAATGTGACTAAGATGCGGAACTTGAATGTGAAGTTTGACGGGAAGACAATCAATGAATACCTGGGCTTCAATGACAAAAGTTGAAACATTGTACTTGGAGAATGTGGCGCTTGATGAGGCATCCCACCCGTGGTTGGCATCATACCTGGCTATCCCGGACACCACCCCAGCATGGTTGACAACAGGGATTCCTATCTTGAGGAAAACCCTAAACTTTGAAGTGAAGGGGTAGGAGACTTTTGTATGCATCAGGCTAAACCCCACTACCCATAAAAACACCATGCCAGTCTCCCGGGCGATATTAGTGGTGGTTATTATGGCGGGGTTCCCGATCAATGTTAGGAATCTCATGTCTAGGGTGATCACCAGGGTGGTCAATGAGTGTGATAGATCATACCCCTTCCCGAACTTCATTACAATTTATTTGGAAGATCAAGAGCTGGAGAAAAGAAACTTTGACGTGAAGGTGAAACCCAAGATGCCCTTTTCATGGTACAGCCTCAAGGGTCCAGACAACCCCAAAGCCAAGGAATCCAAGGGCAAAGCCATTACTTCTACTGGCCAATCTGAAGAGCTAGTAGTGGTAAACTACTTCTCAGCCTTCCACTGTCGTACCAGATCCTGCCTCCGGGCTATCTACCTCCTTGCCTCCAGATATTCTATCCTCCTCAGCATACCCATTGACTGCCCACATATTGAGCCAAACACTCTCCAGTATCAACAACTGGATGCAGGCAATAACTTTTAAGTTGTCTGTGCTAACTAGTTTAGTGGCAGCCCAGTTAGTACCCCTACAGCCATAAGTGTCTACTTCGGTAGAGGAGTCTCTCAAGGAGCTTCTAGAAAACCAGACGAAGCTCCTATAGAACCAAAAGCTTATAATGGAGGCCCTATCAAATCAAGGAAAATCACTTCAGGAGCTGAGCAAGAACACAAAGAAGCTAAAGAAGACTCGGGCCCTGAAAGAGTCGGTTAAGGAATTGAGGGGTGAAGGGGAGAAGATGAAGGCAGCTGACCACTTGCCTTTGGAGCTACTATTGCATGATTAGCCTCCAGTAGCTCAGACAGAGCAGGTTCCAGAGCAGGGGATTGAGAGAGCCCCAAAGAGGAGGAAAGTGATGCCCCAGGTGGATGATGTAGAGATTGAGCTTGAGGAGACGGAGGGTGTTGCTTCTGACCAGCCACAGGCCCCAGAGACATATGATCCAGGTGCCCAGCCACAGGACCCCATCCAGTCATAGGACCCCATGCTACCATAGGACCCCATGCAGACGGAGGATCTATAGGGAGTTTTCTTCACTCTCTATCTTTCTTTTTGAGCATATTTTTGGTTAGTTAGCAATAAGGACAATGCTAGCTTTCATTTGAGGGGGTAGCCCTTCTTTAATACTTTGATGATTTGGTTTGTAATTATGACACTATTTTCTTTCTTTCTGCTTATTTTCATTTTTGATATGTATATAACTTTACCTTTTATTTCACTTTTTGTTATTTTTTGATCTTGGTATGTATATAAAGTTACTCTCTCTCCCATGTATATATTCATTCCCTCTTATGTATATTCATCTAAACCCTATTGTACATATTCAGTTTACTTTTCGCATTTTATTTTATAGTTTCTTTTGCAACTTTCCTTAATAGTATAGCTTCTTATTTCATTTAATAGCTTCTTTTACAGTTCGTAGCTTCTTATTTTAAAATTTTATGTGATCAATAAACCTTTGGTTTTCTTAAGGCCACGGTTCTCTCCAAAGGTGGAGTTTGTGTGAACCGGGTGGCTCTTCTTGATGATGGATGGCATGACAACCTTCTTAAAGATTTGAGTCTATTTTCTTTTCATTTTTTGTTTAAATAGTAGTTAGTGAGAAACGGTGCCTCAAGTAAAGATTCACTTGGGTCTAACACATTTACCTTTTATCTTATGGTTAAAAACAAATTGGTGTGTATAGGATGGTGATAGTTGTGACCATGAGACACTTGTGTTGGCTAAACAATCATCGAGTGGTTTCTCAGAACCATTTGTATTGCTCAAATCGTAGCTAAGTCTTTTGTGGGTTCCCGACTCTATTTCTTTAGCAATCCTATAGCTTGTATGGTGAGGTATTGATTTGCAAGCAAGTCCCGTGCCAAAGTGATAAAAGGTACAAAATAAAGAAAAGGAAAGGCAAAAAGAAAAAGAAAGAAAAGCCAAAAAGTAAAAAAGAAAGTGAACAATGTAAAGGAAATGAAGGGATTCAATAAAAGCAAAAGATGAAAGGCATGTATATATTAGAAGAAGAAAAAGGATTGAAATGAACAACAAAGCGTGATAGTATGTCTCTCTAACCCATGAAGAAGAAGTTAATGACTAAAAGAATCAAGAAAATGTGTGCCAAAATGAAGCAAATGAAGTGTTTAAGGGAAGATGAAACCTTCTTAGACCAATATATACTACCCTGAACCAAAAGCCTTCATTACATTCCCAAAAAGGACATATATGATCTTGAGTTGAGTGAGCTTACATTAGTGGTGACTGACATAAGTGGCAAACTTATGGTACTTAGAGCCGGACAGGTGACCTTCCTTTGAGAGAGTTGAGTGTGTTTTCTATAATCCTCGTTTTGAGTGCTACAATCTAAAAGTGAGGTTTGCTTGTGGAGAGTTAAGTATAAGTTTGGGTTCCACAGCGACCAATGTAATAGAAAGAGTTTTCTTGATGAGTTGAGTCAACTCTTGATGCTTTTGTATTGTTGCTAATGCATTTTGTATAGCCATGGTGCTAAAAGGTTTTGTATTGTTGATAATGCATTTGAGTTGAGGGTAATTGTTAGTCCCAATTGATTGGAAGTGCAATCAAGAGCACTACACATTGCTAGATTAGGTAGGAATCGAACTCCAAACTTTATATTAGCTCCATGTGGATTCGATCCCGACCTTCTCGGGTAAAAGCTGCATCGATCGCTCTTGCCACTCTATAGTGGAGTAGGGTTGGACCCGATCACTAGGTAAGCCTAACACTTACTGAATTAATGGAAAACTCAACCAAAAACTATTAAACATGAACATAAATTTTCTTTACAAAGCTCACAAGCCCAAAATCGATAGTACAAGTCATAAGCTCTACTGAGTTTGCTAGAAAATACCTAAATAAAACTGTTCGGAATAGAGTTAAATAGTACAAGTCTAATATTAGAAGGTGACTTTGAGGCATGCGAACGCGACAACAAGTTTACCTTGAGTCTCCACATCAAGCTTGACCAACTAGCTAATAATCAACAATATCTGAGGCACCTGGGTCTGCACAAGAAAATATGCAGAAGCGTAGTATAAGTACACCATAATGGTACCCTGTAAGTAGCAAGACTAACCTCGGTGGAGCAGAGATGAGAAAAGTCAAGACACCCACTGGACTAAAAAAAACTTAACAAGTTTAAATGTAGAACTAATAAGGAACAATATCAATATAAAACTAGGCATGATGACAATAATAATACAATGTTTGCAATAGGGACTAAAAGCAACAGTTAATAACGAGACATAACAGGTAATAACATTGTAGAGTAAGATGAACACAGTTCAATTCCAGTGAAACCAAATAAAGGAAAAAGTGAAAAATCAGTAGGGACAATTCTTTCTCACCAAGTTTATCCAAGAATTTTCACGTGGTACCAAACCTCATAATCACAAATCACGGGACCCAATTCATGAACCTTAATCACTTGGCATCTTGTGCCCATATTATAATTCATAACAGCATGGATGACTCACATGCCAAGGGAGTGACAATATCTAATATCTATGCGGACCTCTCACGTGCCAATAAGATAACTCTCATACATAAGGCAAGTACATGAGAGTACATGTAAATGGTCAAAACATCAGGATTCATCTTCTTAGACCGATTTGGATTGTTTATTTACGTGTATGCTTGTGCAAGTGTTCTACAATAATTCAAGTCAACAACTAAGAGCATAGACAACTAATGGCACATGAAAAATGATCACCACAAAATGTATAATGTAATAAAGATGGCAATAAAATTGAAACAACGAATTGTAAAACAAGATTATCTACGGAAAACTAAGCAAATAATGCAACGGGGAGGAAGACAATTAATAGTATGCAAGGGGAAAAACAATCAAACACAAGTACAAAAGAATTGGAAATTGCAACACGAGCCACTACCGAGGTACCACCTTGCCGTCTCAAATCATAAAATAAATCACAATCTTTCCTTATATCACCGCGGGAGCCTTTAAATTTAGTTTTGAAAATCATTTTCTGAAAGAGCATCTCGCGTTTTAGCACACCTTATCACACCGCATGGCTTCTATTAGTTCCATTACTAGCCACACGAATCAAGACTAACTTATCTCACCGCATGCATTTCAACACTCAGATCTTATATCATCGCATACATATCAATAGTAACAACAACATGGCAAAAACCTCGTGCAACCACCCAAATAATCCTCTCAACAATAACACGTGTGCCAAAGATAACAACTTAATAAAATGACTTTCACAATATGTGCCCATATTGAACATTTCCTCAAAATAGTTTCAATATCACAACCACACATAGCCTTCGGCTCAACAACACTAAATACAATAGCAAAAACAACAATAGCACGAGAATACGACTAGTAAATCAACTCAAGAACTTTAGAACACAAAGAAACGGTAGATCGAGCTCACAAAGGAAGACACAGCATGTAATAACAGTCTCAACAGGAATAGCTCAACAAGAAAAAGATAATGTATAGCAATGATCCCATAAAAGTATAATTCGATGATAAAAGAGATAACATGAATCAATGATTCCAAATAAGGATAAGTCAGCAATGAAAAGGGATAACAAAACTCCTTTTAAGGTTGAGAAATTATGGAAAAGATACAACAAATTCAATTAAGGATAAGTTGTCACGCCCCCTTTTTCCTCGCGGAGTCCGGGTTTTGACATTCATGGGGGAACAACTCGTTTCCTTTTGGGAATTGGGTATTTCAAGAGTCGCCACCTAACAGATTAAGGTGATGTTACGAACCATCCAGTCGTCTTAAGAATTAACACCCCGATCCCCTATTAACTATTTTTCCCAAGTTTATTACTACTAATTTGATTTGTCGGGATGTTCTATTTTGAGTTTCGGAGAATTTTGGGACACTTAGTCCCTAAATGAGAGCTTAAGTGTTGGAAAGTTATTCGTAGTCGGATAATTATAAAGACGGCCCCGGAATGGAAATTTGTTGGTTCCTTTAGCTCCATTAGGTGATTTTGGGGTTAGGAGCGTGTCCGGAACGTGTTTTGGAGGTTTGTAACTAATTTAGGCTTGAAATGCCAAAGATTTGAATTTTGGAAGTTTCTGGTTTAGTAGTGAGATTTCTATCTGAGGGTCGAATGGAATTCTGAGAGTTGTAGTAGCTTTTTCATGTCATTTGGGATGTGTGTGCAAAATTTCAGATCATTCGGACGGGGTTTGATAAACTTTTTGATCGAAAGTGTGTTTTATAGAGTTTTTGAAATTTTAGGCTTGAATTCGATGAAAAATGGGTGTTTGGGTGTTGTTTGTAGTGTTCCAAAGGTTGGAACAAGTTTGTATGATGTTTTAGGTTATGTTGGTGCATTTGGTTGAGGTCTTGGGAGCCTCGGGTGTGTTTCGGTTCCAAAAATGGGTGTATGGTTTCCTTCTTCGCGTTCGCGAGTAGGGTCTCACGTTCGCGTAGGGGAACTGGGGCTGGGGGGAGGATTATGCTTCGCGTTCATGAAGTCTATCCCGTGTTCGCAAAGGTTTGTGAAGTAGAGCAGTTGTTATGTATTTCGCGTTCACTATGATGTCCCGCGTTCGCGAAGGTAAGGGCACATTGGTCATCAAGATCGTGTTATGGTCCACGCGTTCACGTAAGGTCTGCCCATGTAAGCTACGTATTTGCGAAGTGTCCTCGAGTTTGCGAAAGAGGAATTTTATCTAGTAGGACTTTTGTGCATCGCTTTCGCGATAGTAGCCTCGTGTTCGCATAGAAGAACGCGCCTGGGAAGATATAAGATTTTAAAAATCGAGGGTTTAGCCATTTTTATCAAAACTTAAGCTTGGGAGCTCGGATTTGAGTGATATTTTGAGGAATTTTTAGAGATATTGATTGGGTAATGATTCTAAACTCCTTTTTGCTTGTAACCCACTAATCTAAGCATGCATTCCTCCTCTAATTTCGGATTTTGAATGAAAATTGGGTAAAACTTCATAGGCCGAATTATTGAGTTTTGGTTGGGTAACTGGCATCGGATTTGAATAATTTTAGTATGGTTGAACTCGTGAGAGTACAAGGATTTTGAAAATATAAATTTTACTCGATTCCGAGACGTGGGCCCGAGGGGCATTTTGGTCATTTTACATAATTTCGCATATTAGCTTAGAATTTTATTGTATTAGCTTCTTGAAGTGTTATTTACATTATGAAAAGGAATTGAATAGATTTGGGCCATTTGGAGTCGGATACTCGTGGCAAAAGAGTGGTTTCTAGTTGATTTTGAGTCGGTTCGAGGTAAGTGGCTTGTCTAACCTTGTGTGGGGGACCTTCCCCTTAGGATTTGCATATTTGGTGATTTAATTGCCTTGTGCGTGAGGTGACGAGTGTGTACTTGTGCAAATTATTGTAAATAAGGTTTTCTTAAAGTATTTATTAACATGTTCCCTTTCCTATTTTATTATACTTGCAAATTTAGCATGTTGTTAGTTAGAAAAGCGTTTAGTTGACTTAAATTGCCTACTTACTTAAATTTCCTTGAGTGCACTATGTGAAGCATGTCAGGCTAGAATTACTTGTTTTTCCTGGATATGAAACTTCATTTCTGAAATATTTTCTTGTTGTTGCTGCGTATTTACATTGGGATTACGGATGTGGGATTCCGATAGCTTCCCCCCCTCCCCTTTGTTTGTTTACCTTGGGACTACGGGTTAGATTCCCAGTAGATTCCCCTACACAGCTATATGGAACTACAGAAATGCACCCAGTAGATTACCTCAGTACTAGGTATTTACATTTGGGACTACAGATCGGGGTTCCGGTAGATCCCCGCGCATTGATGATTGGACTACGGGACGGTATCCCGGGAGATCCACTGGACAGTTGGTGAAAGGGACTACAGGATGGTATCTTGGGAGATCCTCGTTGTTGCGATTGGTATTGAGTTGTTCTTATTCTGTGTTACTCTTTTCTTTGTATATTTGATGTTGCCTTGTATAACCTGTCTTATTTCACTTATGTACTCATTTATATTGTCTATTTCATACTGTTAAAACTTTATATTATGTTTAACCTCATTAGGGCCCTGACCTTCCTCGTCACTACCCGACCGAGGTTAGGCTTGGCACTTACTAAGTACCGCACTGGTATACTCATGCCCTTTCTGCGCATATTTTTCATGTCCAGATCCAGGTATCTCTACCCAGGCGTATCACCTTTGAGGCGGAGAGATCTATTGGAGACGTCGAGGTACATCTGCTGCGTCCGCAGACCGAGGAGTCTCTATCTTATTCCATCTTTTAGTATTTAGCCTTCTTTCTTACTGTTGTTGTAGACATTCTGGAGTTAGAGCATTGTACTATGTTTCTTTCAGATTGTACTCCCGTGAGTTTTCGGGTTTTGGGATAGTATTGTAGGATTCTGTGATGTTGAGTTGTATATGTCGAGCGGCATTTTTATATACAGTTTTCTTCCAGTTGTTCAGTTTTGATTATTTATTTTTCGCATTGTTAGGCTTACTTAGTCGTAGAGACTAGGTGCCATCACGGAAGGTGAATTGGGGTCGTGACAGGTGCGTTAGGGAACCTAAAGCGATTAACTCATATAACTAGTTTGCATTACCAGAGATTAGGGTAAGGGCTCGAAATAATTGAGGGGAATGTGTTAGGCATCCCTCGCGGTCCACAAGGTGGGTCCCGGTCAAACTTAAACTATGTGATTTAGTTATTTTAACAAGTAAACAGTCTTAACACATATTTGCAAATAAAGGTAGTTTTCATAGCATAAATACATATATGATCAAGGAAATTTAGATAAAAGAGGTTTGGACAGCTTAAACACACATATATGTATAGAAAAAGGAAGTTTAGATAATTTACACACATATAGGAATTGGGAAAGAGAAGTCCTAAGTTGATTAGCCTACAGGATCAATCTGTGCAATGCCCGGTAATCCTCCTCAACTAAAGGGGCTATAGATGACATTAGCGCACAGGTCATCATATCCTTTTACTACCCATTACAACCTCCCCCTAATGGTTATATTAGCGAGTTTGATTAACGACCTCTAAGCATGTTGCTACTCTTCCCTTCCTTGTGGCCCTAGAGGAATTTAGGACCTCTAAATCTGGGAAGTTCTAGACAAACCTTAGGTATTTAAAAGGAAAAAATCTAGGCGAAAAACGAGTAACATGTAGGACAAGCAAATAGGGAAAAAGAAGTTAAAAGGCTCATGTTTACCTCCGCATGTGTGCAAATAAACAACACATCTAAAGCACAGATTTAGGTAATTTCTTGAAAGAATCCTATGACAGGATATCTAGGTGAACATTAATACACAGATCATGCAACGTTATTTTCAAAACTGAATGGCAGGGTCCAAATTAGTTTGCCTACTAATTTTAAACCTGTAAGACTTAAGAAGTTTATACACAATTGAAACGCAGTTTCTAGTTTTATATAAGGACATTAATCACCTAAGCCTTGCCTAGGAGTGGGGACAATACGTAATCACAATTACAGGAATTGTTTTAAATAGTTTGAGATTGCTCAACCTATGAGCATGCTGTATCTAGGTGATACAAATATAACAGGCAATTTTTCAATTTGTATTTAGACACATAATGCCTATATGTGAGTCTGCCTTAAACCTTTTCATGGACAACTATTGATTTAATCGAAATAGACATGGTTCAAACATATGCAAACAGAGTTCCTAAGAACATGGTATCTAATTCATACAAGAATGACAGCTTTATTAAGATTATTTGATAGCAGAATGTTTATGTGACAATACTTGTGAAAAACCAAGAACTGAGCATGCAACATGCCGAAGCAGTAAACGTGAAGACCCTAAAAGCAGGTTATCTAATGCACAAGTTCATTATGGTTTAAATGCATATAGACACAACAATCCTAGAACATGGCTTCTAATGCAGATTTGCAGGATATAAATCCTATAGCATGTTTTCTACCTAGTTTTTACGCATAGTGTCATACAACTACCCTCCTATTTCACTAGTTACCCCAATATCTGTTTAAAAATAATTATTACATACCAGAATTGAGTAAATTACATAAATACAATATAGATTAAACTATAGGGAGCCTGATGTAGGCCCAAAGAAAACTTGGGAGTACCAGGCCTTCAATAGTCTCAAATGCCAAAGGTTTCATTTCCAAATTTGTGTCTAGGTGTGTCACAATTTTCTAAGGACCTCAAGGATCCCGGGCAGTACTCATGTCGCGCCCCTTTTTTTCCTCCGTGGAGAAAGTCCGGGTTCCAACGTTGATGGGGGTAATAACTTGTTTCCTTTTGGGAATTGGGTATTTGGAGAGTCGCCACCTAACGGATTATGGTGTGTTACGGTATCTAGAGCGATTAACTCTTGGATTGGTTTGCATTACTAGAGATTTGGGGTAAGGGCTCGAAATAACCTTGAGGGAAAGGTGTTAGGCACCCCTCTCGGTCTACAATGGTGGGTCCCGAATGATCTTATACTTATGAACTAGTGCATTAACAAATAAATAGTTGAAACAAGTAATTGCAAATAAAGCATGTTAGACATTGTATGACTCAGATAATAAGACAAAAGATTTGAACAAGTTGTGTACATATAAAAAAAATAAAGTTTTAAACAAAAGAAATTTGGTAAATGAGGGGTCCTAGGTTGGTTAGCCTACAGGATCACCCCACGCAATGTCCGATAAACACTCCTCAATGAGGGGCTACACGTGATGTTAGCGTGTAGTCATCATATCCATATCTACCCTCCCCACTCCTTAGCATTATTAAAGCGAGTGTTGGTTAGCGATCTTTATTGCATGTTGTTACCCGTCCCTTCTTAATGGTCTTGGAAGAGGTTAAGACCTCTACCTACGGGCAGTTCTAGACAGACCCCTAAGGTTTAAAGGAGAAAATAATAAGGCAACAAAGAAGAATTCATAGGACTTTAACAAATAAAAGCATGAAATAGCAGATAAGAGGCTCAGGTTCTCCTCTACAGATAATGCATGTAAACAGCATGACTCAAACACAAACAAGGTAAGTATTATTAAACAGGATTCTAAGACATGATGTCTAAGTGAATATCAAAACACAGCAGACAAGCAGTTTATTTTATAAACTCAGAAGTAGGGGCCCCATCAATTTGCCTACTGATTTTAAGTTTGTTAAACATTAAGCAGCAAACACAAAGAGGTAGTTTTTAGACTTATAAGAATTGGTTACCTAGGGCTTGCCTAGGCGTGGGATAGTGCACAGTTATTACCAGAATTATTAAAGAAAACTGTTATAAATTGTTTTACCTAAAAATACCGTTCTAGGTGTCACAAAATACAGGATCATTACCAATTTGTTTAAAAACGCGGTGAGACTGTTTATATCCCTTTTCATTCATCAGTAGTTTAACTAGGAGTAATTGAGTGAATACGAATAAGATCCTAAACATGGTGTCTAATGCACATAATAGGTACAGAATGATTCGTATGTAGAATTCCTAAAGTAAGATTTCTAATATGCATGACATGATTGCAGAATTATCAGACATGATTGCATGAAGAATAATTTATTATTATTTATCCTAGGAACAGGATTCCTAGGTGATAATAAGGATGCCAAAATGAGATACTGAAAATAGCATATATAATAAAAAAATCTAAGGAGCATGGTCTCTAATGCATGATATACTTTGCACATGTTGGTCCTAAACATGAATTCTATTGCGCATATAGGAAATGTAAACCTACAGCATGGTTTCTACCCCTTTGATGTCTATAACATGCATAGCTACCCTCTCATTTTCGCTATCCATCCCTAGTATCTGTTTATAACAAATTATTATAGGCCAATATCAACTGAATTACATAAGTAAATACGAAAAATAAGAAGTTACACTATAGGGAGCCTACAAATAGGCCTTGATTTTCGGAATTTCCAATGCCAAATTGCCTCACATCCTTTCACATAATCTGGGTGTGTCAAAGTTCCCTAAGGACCTCAAGGGATCCCGGGTAGTGCTCATACCCAGAGTTCATAATCATAGTTGAGTAAGTGCTGTGTGGAAGGGCCAGCTCTAATGTATCAAAGTTCAAAGGGATCTCATAGGTATCCCTAAGCAGTCACACATTAGAGGGGCATAACTTAAAACCTAAGAGTAGATGTGAGAGTGCTTTGACATAGTTTTGAAAAGATTTAAACAGGAAAATAGTTTGAAAAGAAACTCGTTTGAAATAGTTTTATAGCTATTGACAAGAGTTGTGTAATCAAACAAACAGCAGATCAAACATATAGCCAAGATAGATTTAGCAACACTCAAATAACAGTTCTTCGCACAGGGGTGATGGGGAATTGGGGACACATAGAGCACATAGTATACAGGAGCATAGCAGTTCTTGTGGGGTTTTATGGGATTAGGGAATAGCTAGTGGTACCAACATAGTATGAATTTCAGGACCAATCATAGAATCAGATATTTAAAGTAACAGATCTGTTTGCAAAGTAAATGTATATCAAAACTGGATAACAAGTAGACAAGCATTCAAAAAAGGGTAGAGTCATATTGAGACAGACTACCAGGGGAGTAGAACATGTTTTGAAATGCTCTAAGAGGGTTAGACTAGCACGCTAGATGAAGCAGTAATGTAAACACATCAATTACATGTTGAAGAACAGACCCATAGATAGAAACAAATTAGAAACATGATAAACTGAAGCAGTAAAAGAAACATATTGGTTTTGGGACTTGAACTGAAATCAGAACATACCAGCAAAGAGATAGTAAACACAAAGTGAAGAATAGGAGAGCACAATAATTGGTCTTGGATTGAAGCCGGCTAACTCAGAATAATAGCAAGTAACCAAAGAAAGAGAGCAAAAAAGTTTTGAGTGCGAGAGAGTTTGAACTAATGTGTTCGTGTGTCTGTGTCAATGAGAGGGCATATGTATATATAGTTTGAAACTAGGTATAATAATAAGGTAAGAATGAAAGTCATGCAGTAATTATGGAACGAGGTATCAATTAGTATAAAATCAGTATAAGTACTCCC
Organism: Nicotiana tabacum; assembly: GCF_000715075.1. Lineage (NCBI taxonomy): Eukaryota > Viridiplantae > Streptophyta > Magnoliopsida > Solanales > Solanaceae > Nicotiana > Nicotiana tabacum. The sequence goes on along the minus strand of NC_134084.1, from coordinate 135,909,668 downwards.
TTAATTAAGGGAGTAAACTTCAAACGATAAAGACAAATAAGGAAGGAGATCGCATAAGACTGGAATATAACACATAAGGAAATAATTTTAGCATAGTGCAAGTATAGAACATGTAATTAAGGCTAAGTAGATAATATTTCAATTAAGGAAATAACATAAGAATCAGATTTGACAGTATAGTCGACCATAAAATAAGGCAAAAGAATAACTTAGAGGTTAGAAATCAATAAGGAGATCATCATAAGATATTAGTGAAAGGCATCAATTACAGGAAATTAGGGATTCAAATAGGAGTAGTAATGATTCAGGGAAATTAACACAAATTGCTGTAAATAAATGAAATAATCGCAGTATAGGCAAGAAATAATAAAATCAAAAACCCTACTGAGCATAATAGGGGAAAATCATAAAAACATAGAACATATTCATGAGCAACAGACATTAGAACAAATTAAACAACCAAATAAGCAAGGACAGTTCTCAGAACCCAGGATTAAGACCAAGAATTAGGGTTTTCAATATAATGAATCAGATAAAAGGAGAAACTTAAATAAACTGTTTAAACATAGTAAACATCATAGAATAATACTTAAAATCAGAGAAAAAGTCATTTTGGAACGGGGTTAAGAAACCCTAGTTTTGAAGACGAAGAGGCGTTTTTGAAAAATCGGAGAGATCGTCATGAAAACCCGCAAAATAACTCAAAATACTCTTAGATCTGTTAAAGAGATAAATTAGAGTTTCAGAGAGAGATAACCCAGATATGAAGAGATTCTCTAGCCGAAGAAATAGAAAGGTCTTACTCAGACGGGCCAAGGTGGCTTGAGAATGGCAAGAACAGACCGTAGGTGTGAGTTGAATAGCCATTGGTCCCTGGAGGACCTTAGGGTAGCTAGAATCTGGCATGGGGGGAGCCATGGAGGCTAGGGGTGGTAGTGGAACCACCATTATTACCAGAGAGCCAACAACCGGCGAGTAGGAGCCATGGTTTAGCAAAGAGAGCTTGAGAGAGAATGAGAGGGTGTGGCGGCTAGGAGTAATGAAAGAATGAGGGGGTTTGAGGGGTAGTCTTTTAGGTTAATTATGGAAAAGAGGGATCTGGACCGTTGATTAGAATTGATCAACGATCTAGATTGGACCAGGGATTAGATCGGGTAATTTTGATAGATGGGGCGTAGGGTTTGGGTTGTTTTAATTATGTTTGTGTCTGGTTTAATTTAGACTAGAATTTAAATAGGATGGTCTATTTGATAAGTACCCAATTTAAATTAATTAAAATAATTTGTAAAATAGATACTAATTATAAAAATGAATTTCATGCATAGAAAATAGTTTAAAATCATTATTTAGTATTTTAAAAATACAAAATCACTAAATTTTGGGCAAAATAGTATACAATTATATGATTGGGCTATAATTACAAAGTTATAGCAATTGTAGCCAAAAGATGCCGATTTGTCTAATAATGAAATAATTTGGTTTAAATAGGACCATGAATAATAAATTAAATCAAGAAATGCTTTTGAAATCATTTGTAATGCCATTTGATAATTATTTATTAGAAATAAAATGTTGGGTAAATTAATAAAAATATAGGAAAAATATGGAAAATACCTATTGCTATTTATGCATGATTTGGAAGGTATATATATATATGCATTTTTAAAAGATTTTGGGAAAAATTGGGTATCAACAGCTCACACCCAGACTATCCTCAAAAAAAGACTGATTATGTGTAGTGTGGAAGAGCCAGCCCTCATATGCCAGAGTTTAGAGAGATCTCAAGGATATCTAAGCAGTGCACATACCAGAGGGGCAGAACTTAACAACATAAGAGTAAGTGAGAGTGCTTGACATAGTTTGAATGACTTAATGAAAACAGTTTAGGAGTAAAAAAGCTTTTTCTAGAATAGACCAGCTTTGAGAAAATAATGAAAGCCAGTTTTATTTTCAAAAGAATACTGACAGCATTTGAAAACAGTTCAGAAGAGATCAAATTAAATAGACATCCAGTCAGAAGGTTCAGATTCACAAGTACTATAGCAGGCAGGCTTGCACACAGGGGTGAAAGGGGATTGGGAACATATAGGAATCTCATTGAAGGTACATGAATAGGGGTAGGGAGGCATGTAGACAACATAAAACATTTAGGATCTTCACAGTCTTACTAAATTAACCAGGATAGGCAACTAAAACATGGAGCAAAGATGTGGTAGATAGAATCAGACACACAAGTAGGGTCATAAAATAGTTGAGGGATTGAACATGAATTGCAAACAGGCAAGCATCATATAACAGGTGAAGTGTAGACATGATAATTATACATTTGAATAGGGCAGAATTTAGGCATGCTAGATAAAGCAGTAGATAGGCTGATATAGTTAGACATGCTAATCACATATTGAACAGGTCAGTGCTAAGCAACACAGTGAACAGGAACAAGAATGGAACTTATAATTGATGAACTTAAGGCAGTAATGAAACACATAGGGTTTAGATTTAAAAAATAATCAAGGACATACCAGTTAAGAAGAGAAAAACACAGAATGCAAAGCAGAGGTTGAGCAATATCTAGCCCTAGCTTACAGCCGACTAGACTAATGAATACCACGAGTAGAAGAGAAGAACATATAGCTTTTAGAGTGTAAGAGTTTTTTTTGTGAACTAATGTTCGTGTCCAGAAGTGAGAATAGAGGAGGGTATATATAGCAGTTTAGGAGAGGAGCAGAATAAGGTAAAGAAATCAACACTCAGCAATTAGGGAAATAAGGATCAATTACACATAAAATCAGTATAGTCTTCCTTTAATTGAGGATAACTACTCAACGGTTAAAGGACAGGAGTCGTTTAAAGAAAGAAATCAAATCAGACCAAGTAAAGAGATAAACAAACAGGAGTCTAATTAAGGAAGTAATCGTGAAGAATCAGTAACATTACAAACAATTAAATAAGGTAAGAAGAATAGTTAAAGTCATAAACAAGGGAATAAATCAAGTATCAGCACATAAGTTTTAACCGAGCAAATCAGTAAATCAAAATTCAAAATAGCATTGATTTAAAGGGAGGGAAAAATGTTAGTTTCCACAAATAGACAAGTAGGCTAAATAAAATTTCATAAACACACAAAAATTAGCCGAGAGATCAACTTAGAAAACCTAGTAGAGATGAATTGAATTAGACTAAGGAAAAATCATGAAAGTCAAAGCATAGAACGAAACAATGCAACGAGTGACACGGAAAAACCCAGAAACGAAGCAAAAGAATAACAAAATTGGGGCTTTAGCATAAATCGACTAGGGTCCAAACAATCTTAACATGAATCGGTCAGTAACACTTAAGAACAATGATTAAAAACTCGAAAATCAGGAAGGCTTTGATAAGGTGAGTTTAGTAAACCCTAGTTTTAGGCAAAACGGAGAATTAATTGAAAAACCATAAGACCTTCGTGAAAATATGTGAAATAGGTTCGACTCGTCTAAGATCTGGACAGATTTGAGAAGGTCAAAGGATAAAAATTAGGGTTTTTAGAAAGGCAATAGAGACGAGCGTAAACTTAGGAAACCATGAATTTAAGACGAAAATGAGAAAGATCTCACTCAAGGTCGATCCAAACAGCCCGAAACAGGCAAGAAAACCCAAAGGTGTAAAGCAGACTTGACCTGGTCCCTTAAGAATCTCTTTAAGGATCTAGTAGATGGAGATACCATAGCAAGTAGGAGGCCAATATAAGCCTGAGACGATGGAGAAACATCCTAGAACGGAGAGCTAAGTCGGTGATGATGCCTGAAGATTAGGGTTTAGGTAGAGAGCATTCGAGAGAGAAGGGAACGACTGATGGCGGGTTATGGTGGGGAAATGATTTAGGTTAGGGGGTCGTTAAGAGTTAAAAATGCTAAGAACCAATGTGGGTCGTTAATTAGGGGTCTGGTTCGGGTTTAATTAAAAAGGTATTTGGGTTTGGGTTGGACGGGTATGGATAATTGGACTAGGCTAGGTTTAAAATTGGGTATTTTCTAGGGGCTAGATTTTAAATACCCAATTAATGTAGTAAAATAATTTTATAAAATAATTTATAAATGATAAAAATGTGACTTGTGCATGCAAATGCTTTAATACTTACTTATTATTGTAAAAATATGAAAAGTCATTTTCTGTATAGATAATATAATTGTGAATATATATAGGGTATTGTTGCAAAATATGTAATTCTAGCCTAAAAATGCAAATGTGATTGTAAAAATGTAATTAAAATATTTAAGCATTATATGGGCATAAATAATGAAATTAGATGATTAAATATTCATAAAAATAATATGAGGAATAATTATTGTACATTTATATAAATAAAAATACAGAAATAATATGATTTAAAGACTTTAAAATTTTAGGAAAATTATAAAAACACTTGTACATGTTTGTAAATGCGTATGAAATATTTTGAAAGTATGTAGGTATATATAATTATATATGAAGAAAAAATTGGGTATTAACAGTTGTCCCTCTTTACCTGGGAAGGATGAAGGGGTTTTCGGGTAAAGAAATGATGGCCAATTTTGACCGAACGGGATGTTTAAAAAATAGAGGCCGGACTTTGGTCTTCGAGCTGCCTACATATCCCTGGTTTTACGGGAATCAAGTCGTGTGTAGCTCCATATCCATCGGTGGAATGTACCGATGAAGTCTTTACAAGAACGGGCATGAAATTTCGGGATTGGTGAAAGAACGGTTATGGTGAGCGGTCTAGTTTGAGATAGTTGAAGGAACTAGAGCGAGGTCGTTCTTGTTGGGATAACGGCTGCTTACTGGTCACCTGCAGATAAAGAGATGCTACGAACATGTATTTGTACAGAAATTTAAACATGGGCAGATTCCCTTCGGACCATGAAAGTTGTCTTTGGACGGTGCGTATGGTGTCCTTAGACCTTGATGTCCTGGGCCATGAATATTTCAGTGAGGGATTCGCAGGCCATGAAGTGATGTTCTTGGGCCTTAAAAATTGTGCCTCCGAACCATGACGCCTTTGAATAATGGTATTCAAATTTGAGAGATCCTCAAACCATGACATGGTGTCTTTCGGCTATAAGGATGATGCATTTAGACTATGACTCCTTTGGACAGATTGATGATATTTCAGCCCATGAAATGTAATAATATGATGTTTAACAAGACAAGGCTTAGTCTTGTGAGGTTGAGGGTAGAGCTTAGCCCGAAAGAGGAGAAAATAGATAGTGCCGCAGAGACAGCGCTTAGTCTCGGTGAAAGAATGTAAATTGAAAGCAGAGTTTAGCCTCATGCTGGTAGGGAGACAGAGCTTAGTCTCATGCAAAATGCAGGACAGTGCTTAGTCCCATGCAAATTAAGGCAGAGATTAGCCTTATTCAAATGTGGAGGTAGAGCTTAGCCACATGCAAGATGCGGGATAGGGCTTAGTCCCATGCAAATGGATGGCAGTGCTTAGCCTTATGCAAATATGGAGGCAGGGCTTAGCCTTATGCAAGATGCGGGATAGGGCTTAGTCCCGTGCAAATGGAAGTCAGAGATTAGCCTTATGCAAATGTGGAGGCAGAGCTTAGCCTTATACAATATGCGGGATAGGGCTTCGTCCCATGCAAATGGAAGGCAGTGCTTAGCCTTATGCAAATATGGAGGTAGGGCTTAGTCTCATGCAAGATGCGGGACAAGGCTTAGTCCCATGCAAATGGAAGGCAGAGATTATGATTATGCAAATATGGAGTCAGGGCTTTGCCTCATGTAAGATGCGAGCCAGGGCTTAGTCCCATGCAAAGAACGAGTAGCAAATAAGAGTAGAATATTTCTTAGCTGGGGATATATTCCGTGTCTGGTGGCCCGTTTGATAGTGATTTGCTTCATGTATATATATTTGCGAATGCTATATCTATGTCAGATGTGCATGCATTCAAAGAAAGATTGTAAGTTTTGTAAAGGGGAGGTTGGTTCGTGCCTTTGTCTGCTGTCTTTGCTTTGCTCCGTCCTGGAGGCCTTGCCTGAGTTTCCCTGGGTAACACCTGGCTGTTACGGAAATATAGTTTCAAAAATACGCAATTATTGATAAAAATAGAGTTATTTTTTAGAAACATGGTGAAATTATCAAATAATATTTGGAGGGACCAGTGACTATAACACATTTTAGAGACATCGCAACTTTCTCGTGTTAGAATTTTAAGGGTCCTCCTCAAAATTCTGTCCTAGTTTGTTAGATGATCCTTTAGCTGCTTGTGAGTAACGAAACTTGTTGAACCTTTTTTGAAATTTTGCGAATCCTTCTAAAAATTTTGCCCCAGTTTCTTAACCAATTTCTAACTGTCTGGCATATGCTGGCGTCGGTTGGACCTGCTCCGAAATTTTGAGAGTCCGTCTCAAAATTATTCCACAGTTTTTGCTTCTGGGGGAAATTTAAATTTTATTATGATATGACCGAACCCGCAGGGCTGCCTACGTATCCCCTCTTAAACGGGAATCAGTTCAAGCGTAGTTCAATTACATTAGATGAAGAAATGTAAGTAGTCTAAACATAGTATCTCTTGACTACATCTGAATTAATTGGTTTTGGCTAGACTTCTCCGTCTATTTCTTCAAGTATGAGTGCTCCTCATGTTAGCACACTGTGAACCATATAAGGACCTTACCAGTTGGGAAAGAATTTCCATTTGGCTTCATCTTGATGTGGGAAGATTTTCTTCAGTACCGGTTCTCCGGTGCAAACTGTCTTGGTTTCACCCTATTGTTGAAAGCTCTGGACATTCTGTTATGATAAAATTGACCGTGGCATACTGTGTTCATCATTTTTCCATCTATATGGGCCAATTGCTCATAGCGACTCCTTATCCATTTTGCATCGCTAAGTTCGGCTTCCTGTATGATCCTTAAAGAATGGATCTCTACCTCGGCTGGGATGACAACGTTGGTACCATAAACCAGCATGTAGGGTGTTGCCCTGGTTGATGTGCAAGCTGTAGTGAAGAATCCCAACAAAGAAAAGAGTAGTTTCTCGTGCCATTGCTTGTGGTTTTCTACCATCTTCCTTAATATCTTCTTGATGTTTTCGTTGGCGGCTTCTACGACTCCGTTCATCTAAGGTCTATAGGTTGTGGAATTCTTGTGCTTGATTTTGAAAGTTTCGCACATGGCTTTCTTCAGATCACTATTGAGATTGGCGGTATTATCAGTGACAATAGATTCAAGAACTCCGAATCGGCAAACAATGCGATCTTTGACAAAGTCTACGACGACTTTATTGGTTACAGCTTTGTAAGATGCAGCCTCTACCCATTTTGTGAAGTAATCAATGGCTACCAGAATAAACCTGTGCCCATTTAAAGCAGTGGGCTCTATAGGACCAATGACATCCATTCCCTAGGCGGTGAAAGGCCAAGGTGATCTTGTGGCATTGGGCTCATTTGGCGGCACTTTTATCACATCGGCATGCACTTGACATTGGTAACATTTGCGGACATACCGTATGTAATATGTCTCCACAGTCATCCAAAAGTAACCGGCTCTAAGTATCTTCTTGTCCAAGACAAAACAATTCACATGCGGGCTACAGGTCCCAGCATGTATTTCCTCAAGTAGCTTAAAAGCCTCTATTGCGTAGACACATCTTAACAATCCCAAATCAGGTGTTCTTCTGTACATGTTTCCTCCACTGTGGAAAAAGTGATTGGACAATCTCCGAAGTGTGCCTTTTCTGAGTGTGGTTTGCATACTCCGGATATTCTCCTTTTGCCAAATACTCTTTGATGTCATGGAACCAAGGTTTTCCATCTATTTCTTCTTCAACGTGGGCACAATACGCCAGTTGATTATGAATTCATACTGGGATGGGATCAATGAAATTCTTGTTCTGATGCTATATCATAGACGACAAGTTTAGCCAAGGCATCAGCAAACTCATTCTGAATTCTAGGAACATCCCAAAACTCTATCTTCGTGAACCTCTTTCTCAATTCCTGTACATGGTTCAGATATGGAAATATCTTGGAATTCTTTGCAGACAACTCTCCTTTTAATAGTGCACTAGCAAATCTAAATAACCTATTACCAGCAGCTCCTAAATATTCATGTTGATTGCCATGTTGAGCCCTAGTATGCAGGCCTCATACTCTGCCATATTGTTGGTGCAGGGAAATTTGAGTTTAGTAGATACCAGATAATGTTGACCTGTTTCTGATAACAAAACTGCTCCAATGCCCACTCCTTTGAAATTTGCAGCTCCATCGAAGAACATCCTACAACCGTCGTATGCTTCGGTAATGTTCTCTCCTACGAATGACACCTTTTCTTTAGGGAAATACGTTTCAAGGGTTCATATTTCTCCTCCCACAGGATTTTTAGCAAGATGGTCTGCCAATGATTGTCCTTTGATCGCCTTTTCAGTTATGTAGACGATATCGAACTCACTTAACAGTATATGACACTTGTCTAACTTCCCAGTCGGCATGGGTTTTTGAAATATGTACTTTAGGGTTCCATCTTGGATATGAGGTATGTGGTATAGGCACAGAAGTGATGCCTCAATTTTTGGGTCGTCCAGGTCAAAGCACAACAGGTGCATTCCAGCAGAGAGTTTCGTGCTTCATAAGGTGTGAATTTCTTACTTATGTAGTATATGTCTTGCTCTTTTCTACCTGTCTCGTCATGTTGTCCCAGAGCACATCCGAAGGCTCCATCCAATACAGATAGATAGATTAGCAAAGGTCGTCCTGGCTCTGGCAGGACCAAGACTGGAGGTGTTGACAGGTACTCCTTGATTTTGTCAAAAGCTTTTTGACAATCCTCGGTCCAACTTGTTTCGGAATCTTTCCTCAGCATCTTGAAGATGGGTTCACATATGACTGTGGACTGAGCTATGAAGCAACTGATATAGTTGAGACGTCCTAGGAAGCTCATCACATTCTTTTTTCTCCTAGGCGGCAGTAACTCCTGAATAGCCTTAACTTTAGACGGGTCCAGCTTGATCCCTCGACAACTAACAATAAATCCCAGTAACTTTCCTACAGGAACCTCGAATGCACACTTTGTGGGGTTCAGTTTCAAGTTGTACATCTTTAACCTGTCAAAGAACTTTTTCAAGTCCGCTATGTGATTCGCGGCCCTCTTGGATTTGATAATAACGTCGTCCACATACACCTCTATTTTTTGTGTATCATATCATGGAAGATGGTCGTCATGTCTCTCATGTAAGTAACACCAACATTCTTTAGACCAAATGGCATCATCTTGTAGTAGTATACCCACATGGTGTAATAAAGTTGTTTTCTTTACATCTTCTTCATCCATCCAAATCTGGTGATAAATCGCGAAGCAATATACAAAGGATTGGAGCTCATGCTTGGCGCAATTGTCGATCAGGATGTGTATATTTTACTGTTGAAAGTCGTCCTTAGGACTTTCTCTGTTTAAGTATTGATAGTCAATGCATACTCTGACTTTCCCATATTTCTTTGGAACTGGTACAATGTTGGCTAACCAGGTTAGGTACTCAACCACTCTGAGGACTTTGGCTTTGATCTGCTTAGTAACTTCCTCCTTTATTTTCAGGCCATATCTGGTTTGAATTGTCTGAGCTTCTATTTCATTGGTGGACAAATAGGATTACTAGGCAACTTGTGAGCCACTATGGACGTGCTCAAACCGGTCATATCATCATACGACCATGCGAAGATGTCCTCATATTCCTTTAAGAAATGAATGTACTCCTCTTTCTCTATCGGTGATAAGTGAATACTGATGCGAGTCTCCTTGACGGTCACGGCGTACCCCAAATTTACTGCTTTGGTTTCGTTTATGTTGGACTTAGGCTTATTCTTTAAGTTCTCAACCTCCCTGACAACTTCCTCGGGTATTTTATCTTCTTCATCTGAGTCACTATCCTCATATTGCGTTGCCTCATTACATGTCACAGTCACCGGTTCATCAGGAAAAGTAATAATAACGTTGTAGAAAGAAAAAATGTGGAAGATAATAATGAATAATAAAGAGCAATGTATTTGATTAACACTGAAACATCCAAACAATTACGGCTCGATGAATCGACCATTTATTTTGAAACAAGTAAGTCTTTAAAACAAAATTACTAAAAATTTTAGATGCCTAGAATGGCTATAGAAATAAAATCTGCCAAGCTACCCAAGGACTCGGTGGGCCCGAGATGGTGTGGCAGTCCAGTTCCTGAGAACAGCTTCCTTCTCCACAGTTTAAATAGTGAGGCCTTCTTCCTCCTCCTCCTCCTCCTTAATTATTGCACTGCAATTCATGTCTTCGCCCTCCAAGAACAGATTCCTCAGCCCAGCTAATGCTTCTTCTTCTGTAGTTCCCCATATTGTATCAGTTTAGTGAAAAGTTTGACCCGGATGTGGTACTGGTTGCTCGAGAGGGTAATAAGGTCCACGCCATGGAGGCGACCAATTATCATACTCATTCCATGTATACTGGTATCTGTGCCTGAAGGTAGTACCATGAAGTTTCAGCTATATCGGTTTGGTAATACCCTGGAAATTCTTCCCAAGCCCTTTGCTGGGCTAATACCCAGATCATGCAAGTATGCTTTCTATTTTTCTACTCCACCATTTATCTTTCTCAACGGCATTAACACGTTCGATGTGATGATAAGTTTCCCCTCCTAGCCTTCTTCTGTTCTCGATAACCGGGATGGTTTGACTGGTGTAAATGGGGTTACTCCAGTCTCCATGAATGATCACCTCCTGATGGTTCCTTTCGAATTTCACGGCCTGGTGTAGTGTGGAAGCCACAGCCCTAGCGGCATGTATCCATGGTCGGCCCAACAGAAGATTGTATGAAGTTGATAGGTCAAGCACTTGGAATTCAACATTGAACCAAGTTGGCCCCATCTGCAGACAAAGATTAATTTTTCCAATTGTGGCCCTTTGAGACCCATCGAAGGCTTTCACGTTCATGCTTCCTGCCCGTATTTCATGGAAACTTTTGCCCAATCTTCTTAAAGTATCCAACAGACAAATATTGAGGCTTGAACCTCCATCAATCAAGACCCTGGCAATGAATTTGTCTTTAAATTGCAATGTGATATGCAATGCTCGGTTATGATTCAACCCTTCAGGCAGTAGCTCATCCTCGTGGAAGATTATTTTATGACTTTACAGCACCTGCCCTACCATATTGGCCATCTCTCCGTAGGTGATATTGTTAGAAACATAAGATTCACTCAACACCTTCATCAAAGCATTCTTGTGTGCATCTGAATTGTTCAACATTGACAGTATGGATATCTAAGTTGGGGTTTTGTTCAAATGATCGATGACGGAGTACTACCTTGCTTGTACTTTCCTCCAAAGGTCATCTGGCCCTGCTTCAATGACAGGCTACTTGGTAGTGGCATCCTTACTTGGTCCTCCCTAGTGTTCAAGTGTATCGATTCTTTCGGTCCTAGTCATTCCTTGTGCAGCATCAGATTCCTCCATCTTTGCCTTTCCTTTTGGCCTAGCTTCGGCAACGTAATCCCAAGGTATTGCTTTTGAGTTGAAAGGAGGTGTGGTTGATGTCGCCACTGTGAAAGGTGTGGAAACTTCCACTTCAAATGGACCAGGGGTGGCCGCAGGTTGAGCTACCTCTACCTGAAATGGAACTGATGCAGCTACCTCAACCTGAATTGGTAACTGAGTCTGTACTACAATGGGAGTAAGTGTGACTGCCGGTTTAAAGTTATCGCCTTCTCGAATAAGCCCGGTTGACCGCTCAAGATCCCATCCTTCGTCCATCTCTATCACATGTATACCACCACCCCTATGGTATAGGAGAGGGTTGTTACGGACATTATTTCACTTGTATGACCTTATTGTCAATCAGTGTTTGGATTTTGTCTTTCAATGTTCGGCACTCGTCAATGGTGTGCCCTTCAGAATGGTATGCAAAAGTTTTATTTGGGTTGACCCATTGGGATGGGTTTTCTACGGCCACAGCGGGAATGGGAGTGATATAACCAGCGGCCTTCAACCTTTTATACAGTTGGTCGATGGGTTCAGCAATAGCGGTGTATTGTCTGGGTGGGTTGTGGTCAAAATTGTGTCGTGGTCTTGGATAATTTTGACGAGTTGGAGGTGACTGGAAATGAGATGGTTGGGAATTATAGGCATGATAGACAGTGGCCGGTTGGGAATATCTGGGAGATGAGGATTGATATGTAGGTAGTGGCGCTTGGTATGTTGGTGGGGGTGTTTGATATGTTGGTGAAGGTGTTTGATATGTCGCCTGATTGTAATGCCTTGTTTGTGGCCAGTAGTGCCTCAAAGTTTGTTACCATCCCGCTCTTGATGCCTTCTTCAATTCTTTCCCCAAGTTTGATGATATCATAGAATTTATGGTTTTCAATAATCATCAACCTTTCATATTATTGTGGATCCTGTGCTCTGACGAAAAATTTGTTCATTTGTTCCTCATCCAAAGATGGCCTGAATTTGGCTGCTTCCGACTTCCAACGAGTAGCATACTCACGAAACGTCTCGGTAGGCTTCTTCTTGAGGTTCTGAATGTAGAAAACATCTGGTGCATTTTCAGTATTGAACTTGAATTGGTCCATGAAATCAGACGTCATACTCACCCAGTTGGACCATTTCTTAGGATCCTGGCTAATGTACCAGGACAAAGCATCTCCTGTAAGACTCCTCATGAAAAGCTTCATCCGGATCTTTTCATCCTTTCTGACTACGACAAGTTTGTCACAATAAGTCCTTAGATGAACCTTGGGATCACCTATACCATCAAACATCTCGAACATGAGAGGTTTGTACCCCTCTGGCAGTTCTACATCTGGCTGCATGCATAGGTCTTCATAGTTCAAACCTTCTATCCCTTTGCCTCATTCAACACCCTGAACTCGACTTGTCAACTTCTTGAGTTCCTCAGCCATGTTCTTGATAAGCAAATCCTTTTTAGCGGATTGTGGTGTATAGGAAGTCGGTTGGATAGAGTGAGGTATGGTTTCCACGTATATAGGGTTGTTTTGGTGAGTGCTAGGAGCCTGGGTGTAGTGGTGGTCATTGGTTGAGTTTTGAGGATCGGAAATGGGTTTAGGTGTGTTTTGGGGGAGTGTGATAAGTAGTGGTTGGTGGATACTGGATTGGTTGATAATGGTGTTGTAGCGGAGTTGGTATTGGTAAGGGATTGAGATTTTGAGGTGGGGTTGCATTTTGATGTGGTGCATGAGGGTTTGTGGATGCTGGTTTGGTCTTTCATAGATGAAGTCAAAAGGTATGTAGGAGTTTTTCAGTCACTCCAAATCATCATTTTTCTTCAGCTCCATCATCTTAAAGAACCCTCTGGTGGTGCGATTTTCAGGTACGAACAGACCAGGGCTATCCCATAGCAGCCCAGCAAATCCTCCAATTTCTTCTAGAAGGGGAGTCATTTCTGAATCCCCAAAGCGGAACACAACCCTTTCCTTATCCCAAAACAGAGTGGCAGCCTCGATCAGCATTTTGTTTTATTGAAGATCCATAGTGATGGAAAATTCCCTAAGACTCTTTTCACATGATTTTGGTCACTTGAGGGAAGGTCCCTCCACCAATCTCTCAAAAGTGAAGGTATGCTACCGACCATACCGAATTTGGTGACTTCGTGCCTCATTTTCTGCAAAACAAGAGATAGTTAGGCCCTTTTCCCCTTCCAGGTTCGTCTATTTATACAGTAATGATTAGCATATTGGCACTTATTTCTCCAATTTAATGCACACAATCGTAATTATGTCTGTTGGGATTGGGGAAAACCCAAAGGACTTATGGACGAGGCTTGTCTTAAAGAGTTGTTATGCTGACAACATATTAACCTGGCTAGGTTTAACCATGATGGATGTAAGGCTGCTATAGAGGTCTAGACTGGGACCCTCAAGCAGACAACTTGAGGGAAAAAGGCACGGAACCGTCGAACGCACCGCTGATCGACTAGTTTTACCGCAGATACGCCTTCCCGAATTTAAAGGGTGGTATATAGGAAGAACGCAAACACTCATCAAGCGTTGCTATAGGATTGATTAAGCACGAATGAAATATGATGTTGAGCATGATTTATGAAACAATAAATAGCATGTTGTCAAGTATTTGCACGTAAAAAATAATAAATGTAGTATTTAAATAATTAAAAGACAGTTACGGAAAAAGAAAACAGAGAGACAAGTCAGTTTCAGGAAAATAAAGAAATTATAAATAAGCAGTTAAATCCAAATAAAGGGGAAAGTGTACATGGGATAAATAATGCTTAGACTAATTCAAAAATTAGTTCATTATGGTATGAGCCTAAAATATCCCCAGTAGAGTCTCCATGCTGTCGAGCCCCCTTTTTCTTCGCGGAGTACGGGTTTCGACACTCATGGGGGAACAACTCATTTCCTTTTGGGAATTGGGTATTTGAAGAGTTTCCACCTAACGGATTAAAGTGCGTTAGGAAACCTAGAGCGATTAACCCATATAACTAGTTTGCATTACTAGAGATTAGGGTAAGCGCTCGAAATAACCTTGAGGGGAAGGTGTTAGGCATCACTCGCGACCACAACGGTGGGTCCCGGCGGAACTTAAACTATGTGAATTAGTCATTTTAACAAGTAAACATTCTTAACACATATTTGCATATAAAGGTAGTTTTCATAGCCTAAATACTTATATGATTAAGGAAATTTAGATAAAAGAAGTTTGGACAGCTTAAACACACAAATATGTAGAGAAAAAGGAAGTTTAGATAATTTACACACATATAGGAATTGGGAAAGGGAAGTCCTAAGTTGATTAGCCTACAGGATCAATCTGTGCAATGCCCGGTAATCATCCTCAACTAGATGGGCTACATGTGACATTAGCACCCAGGTCATCATATCTTTTTACTATCCATTACACCTCTCCCCCCCCTTAATGGTTACATAAGCGAGTTTGAATAACAACCTCTGAGCGTGCTACTACCCGTCCCTTCCTTGTGGCCCTGGAGGAATTTAGGACCTCCAAATCTGGGTAGTTCTAGAGAAACCTTAGGTATCTAAAAGGCAAAAATCTTGGCGACAAACAAGTAACATGTAGGACAAGAAAATAGGGAAAGGCAGTTAAAAGGCTCAGGTTTACCTCCGCATGTATATAGGCAAATAAACAGCACGTCTAAAGCACATATTCAAGTAATTTCTAGAAAAAATCCTAGGACAGGATATCTAGGTGAACATTAATACACAGATCTTGCAACAACATTTTCAAAACTCAATGGCAGGGTCCAAATCAGTTTGCCTACTAATTTTAAACCTGTAAGACATAAGAAGTTTATACACAATTGAAATGCAGTTTCTAGTTTTATATAAGGAAATTAATCACCTAAGTCTTGCCTAGGCATGGGGACTATACGTAATCACAATTACAGGAACTGTTTTAAATGTTTGAGATTGTTCTACCTATGAGCATGCTAGATCTAGGTGATACAAATATAACAGGCGATTTATCAATTTGTATTTTGAGACATGATGCCTATACGTGAGTCTGCCTTAAACCTTTTCATGGACAGCTATTGATTTAATCGAAATAGACGTGGTTCAAACAGATGCAAATAGAGTTCCTAAGAACATGGTATCTAATGCATACAAGATTGACATTTTTATTAAGATTATTTGATAGCAGGATGTTTATGTGACAGTACTTGCAAAAAATCAAGAATTGAGCATGCAACATGCTGAAGCAGTAAACGTGAAGGCCCTAAAAACAGGTTATCTAATGCACAAGTTCAACATTGTTTAAATGCAAATATAAACAACAATCCTATAACATGGCTTCTAAAGCAGATTTGCAGGATATAAAACCTATAGCATATTTTCTGCCTAGTTTTTACCCATAATGTCATACAACTACCCTCTCGTTTCACTAGTTTTACTAGTTACCCTAGTATCTGTTAACAAATAATTATTATAGACCAGAATTGAATAACAACATAAATACAATATAGATTAAACTATAGGGAGCCTGATATAGGCCCAAAGCAAACTTGGGAGTACCAGACCTTCAATAGTATCAAATGCCAAAGGTTTCATTGCCAAATTTGTGTCCAGTTGTGTCAGAGTTCCCTCAGGACCTCAAGGATTCCGGGCAGTGCTCACACCCAGACTTTCCTAACAAAAAGACTGATTATGTGTAGTATGGAAGAGCCAGCCCTGATATGCCAAAGTTCAGAGAGATCTCAAGGATCTCTAAGCAGTACACACGTCACACCTCCTTTTTCACCCCGCGCCCGTAGGGGCGCATAGGGGTTAGGGGAGTTTTTCCAATTAAAGGACAATCGAAATGGGATTTATTATTTAATTCAGAGTCGCCACTTGGGAGATTTATGGTATCCCAAGTCACCGGTTGAATCCCGAATCGAGGAGAATATTGACTCTGTATTACAGTCCGCGAACCAGAAATCCAGATAAGGAATTCTGTTAACCCGGGAGAAGGTGTTAGGCATTCCCGAGTTCCGTGGTTCTGGCACGGTCGCTAAACTGTCATATCTGGCTTAATTATCTGATTTTATACAATTATGAACTTATGTGCAGATTTTATCTCTTAGTCGCTTTTATTATTATTTTTTTAAAAAAAGACTTACAACGTCGTGAAAACGGGTCTTGAACCACGTCACATCAATGCACCCGTGGTTATTGACACATTTCGACTTCGTTGAGATTTGGATTTGGGTCACATAAATGTGTACCCGAGTTTAGGGAGATAACATTATGAAATACACGCCTAAAGATGCTAACGCGTTATTATTTTTTGAGAAAAGCCGTGAAATTCGCTATACGGCCTATCTCGAAATCTAAACATTTAAGATAACCATCTATTAAGGGCCCCGCAATTTGTGTGTTTTATTTGGCGAGGCTCATCTCGTTTATTTTAAAAGGACAACCCTAAAGTGACTACATTTTTCTATTAAGTTCGTCTCTAAAATAAAAGAAAATCTCCAAATTAATTACATGCTTAAAAAAAGGACGTAACTTATTAGTTATTAGTTTAAGACAAATGCAAATGGAAAATTGCAATCGAGCTTGTACAAAGGGAGATTGTTTCGTATCTTATTCTATAAGTGAATATTACAAAAAAATTGAAATTATAAATAGAATACAGAATTGACAAACAATAATATCAAAACGAAACTAATTACTCTCTACCAATTTAGACCCACCTTACTAGATGAATTGAACCGCCAAAATTAATTGTTTACAACTATTTGAAATTAAAACCAACCTTAATTACTAATGCTTGCGAAAGTTTGTTAAAACTTGATCGACACTTGGAGAAATCTATTATATTTAAAGGAACTCTAACACGCCTTGTTCGAACTCAACTCATGCCTGTTGAATAATGACCTTAACTTTACTACATCGAATCAAACTTCAAATATGGCAGACCTACTGACTCTACGAAATTACTGGCTAATTATGTTTGCCTAATACTTGCGGATCTTCGTTACTAACAGGACTCAAAATCACAAACTTCAATTAATTTCTATTCCCGTTTTCGTGAGTTCAAAGTTATACTTTACCAATCAACTAAATCGAAACGATTCTCAATATTAACTATTTACTAATTCAAATGGCTACAGGTATGAGGAAAACTGTTCAAAACTACCTAAGATAGTCCTAAGTGTAGTCCATGCTGGTTCAATATCTAGTGACTTATTTTGATTTATGTAAACTAAACAGTGAGTGCTAATTTGCAAATTATTATATGATGTGGTCAATATCTAATACATAACCCAACTCAAGTAGAATGTGATTTTGAACTACCTTATTCTGTTAGTATGAACTAACAAAACTGAAATTATTTAACTATGAAATTCATGTAGAAACACACCTAATAGTTTAGCAATCTAACAGTTTGTTCCAATTAAACACACATACTGAATTGAACTGCCATTTGAAGGATTCAGTTCAGTAGTCTGACATCATACATCACCTAATTGCCAATCAGTGATTTAAAAGAAGTCCTAATTATACATATATCTACCATTCATATAATAGGAAATACATAACTAATATCAAATAGAATACAAGCATTCTATAGTTTGAACAATAAATCCTCTGGCCATTTTATTTCAGCTTCCAAGAGCATACACCAAGATGATTCAAAGTAGTGTACCTGGAATCGAGAATAGCAGAAGAAGAAGAAGAAGAAGAAAGGCAGGTCAGCAGCAGCAGTAGTATACAATACAGCAACACCATAGCAAAGAGCAGAGCAACAACTAGCAGAAATAACACCCAGCACAAGCAGTCCAAAAACCAGGAATGAAACCAGAAAACACCAAGCAATTCACAGACAGGAACAAAATGTATTCAGAAATGAGACAGGAGAGTCGATTTTCTGATTTCTGTTCTTCAGATTCTCAAATAAAGACACTCAGAACCTCAATTAAACAGTAACAAACTGATTTTGATTTTCAGTAGTAAAGAAGACCTCACTTTTTCAGTATTTAGCTCTCAACCTATTGAACTCTTTGGGGTAAAAACTCAGCTTGTATTTCACTCTTAAACTCTGAATTTCTGATGTCAAAATCCAGTCCTTTTTAAACTCTCAAACAGTGATCTTTTTTCATATTCAAAATCCCCCCCTTAAAAAAACTCTGTCCATACCCTCTTTATACAAACCCCCAGCCCCTTTCCAGCTCTAAGGAGCCCTTAGCTAATTAAGAAAGTATTTTCGCCCACTACTACGTGTTTTGTTCTCCTCTTAATTCACTTGTTCCCCACTAGAGTATGTCTTTCTCCCATTATCCCTTGTCCTTTCCTTATTTAAGTTTAAATAGGTATGGGCTCCTATTTCTTAATTCATTTCCTTTAAATCTTCCCCTACCATTATATTTTGCTCCCCATTAGCACTTAAACAATTCATTAGTTTAATGGTACATTGGTACCCTACTGTCAAACCATTCAACTCAAACCAATTTCAAACCTTTTAAGTCCTAAAATACCCTCTTAGAGTCCCTGAAATTACTGTCCTACCCCATCCCTTTCACTCTGTACCAAACCCTTCAGCTATAACCAGTTCAAACTATCAAATTCCTAACAATTGACTCCTAACTCAACTGGACAGATTACAAAACTTCAGATTTTGAAAGACCAGTAGACCTCCTGATGACCAACTAGGCAAGTAATTGACAGCATGAATTGCAAGCAAAGGGAATCACACACTATAGAACAAGTTTTAATTCACAACAGTTTTGACTAAACCCAACTACTCTCAACATGAGACTGCAATTAGAGATGAGGCAAAACAAGTATTATGAAAAGAAACCCGATTAATAACACAAGTCTAGATTCAAACAATCATGAACCATTTCCTAAGCATTAGGTCTATTGTGCAGGCAAACATCACTGATTAAGGAATCACAATGACAAAGTAATTGGTAGCCTGAACTTAAACCAAACTAAACAGACACAAATTAGACCAGTTCTTGACAAATTCATCTCGCAAACTGGCCCAAATTTGGACCTTAGACTACTGACCATAATTCAAACGGGAAATTCATGCCAATTTATAGAAGAGGAAGGGACAGAGTAAACAAACGGAACTGCAAGAGTGAACAATCAAAACTGCCCATAAAGACTTACCCGAATCACAACTCGATAAAAAAAACTCGAGGCTCTTCCCACTTTCAAGCCGAGACAGACATTAACCATATGTTTTCGAAGGAAAACAACATGGCTAAAGTCAGTCTCTGGCTCAAAATTCATGGAACCTGGCTTGCCTAACTTCGATCTGGAATCCGACCTACCCCATGATGATTTGAAAAGAGTCGATCAAGGATTCATGGTGAGGGGGTCCAGGAGATCACAGGGTGTGAGTTTGGTGGCATTTGAACGGATTAGGGTTTGGGTCTATTTCTTTGATCTAATATTCGAGGGGCTCGGGGGTGATTCGAAGAAAAATGAGTGTGGATTCAGAGACGGGATGGTTTGGAGGTTCGGGGGTGTGATCCATCGGAGCCGGAGCCGCCGGGTTTTCAGGCGAAGGGAACGGGGGCGGCTAGGGTTTTGGTTGGGTCGTTTGGTTTGTCTCTGAAAGAGACGAAGGATAAAAATGAGGCGGGTGAAGGGGTTTGGGGGTGTTTTGATATATTGAACATAAGTTGATTAATCTGGGCCATTGGATGATGGGAACCAACGGTCCAGATAAATTGTTTAAGCCAAACGAGGTCCTTTAGTAGTGACGGGGTCGGGGCGGGTATAGGAACGGGTATGGGGAATGGGTCAACATGGGTTATGGGAGGGGTGACCTGGACCGTTGATCAAATCATACCAACGGTCCAGATTTAGCGTGACAGAAACGACGCCGTTTGAGCTGTCGTTTTGCCAGATCGACTGGACCGGGTACAGGGGTGAAATTTGGGCCTGGTTTTGGTCAAAATAAAACGGCCCAGTTCCGATTTCTTTGGATTTTTTCATTTCTTCCTTTTCTTTTCTTTTTAATTCCTAATTACCAAAAATTCCAAAATAAATTGTAAAGCCAAAATTAACTTAGAAAAATACTAATTAACCCTAAATGATAATTATCACACAAAATTAAATACAAATATAATCACACAATTTTGATATTAAACGCCAAAAAAATGCCAAGTACATATTTTTGTGATTTTCATTCTCGCAAATCCAAATATTGTTTAATTAATTCCTAATTGTAAAATTAAATCCTAAATGCACATGCAACACATATTTTTGTATTTTTCATAATTAAAATAGAAATAAACATGCACAAACAAAATACAAATAAATCACAAACAACACAAAACCATTTTATTCTAAATTTTTGGGAGTAGTTCTCGTAGGGGAAAAATCACGTGCTCACAGCTGCCCCTCTTTGTCCGGAAACACGAAGAGTTTCCGTTCAATGATAAAGTGAGAGGATACGAGCGATTTTTGCCCGTTCGGCTACTCCGTGTGAACCATTTTTTGAAAGATTTGACCGAACCTCTACTTCAAAAGTTTCCTACATATCCCCGGCTAAAATGGAATCAGGTCAATGTAGTTCAGGAAGTTTCGGTAGTTGGGACTACCATGAAGTTGTGGATTTACTGTTGCTGCTGTTGCTGCTGCTGCCGCTACTTACTAACCTTCTTATTACACCATGCTAAAAGAAAACAAGAAGCTAGACTAAATTGTAGTCTATGAATTTACAAAATCTTATCTAGATCTTCATACTTGCTCTTGTGTCTCTTGTTGCTTTGATGTCTTGTTGACTGGTGTTTCCTCTGATGTTTCTTTCTTTCTTTCTTGACTCGTAGTCTTCTCTTGATCTCCGCATTTGAATTGCTTATTTCCTTCTTGTGAGCTTCGAATTATTTTTCTTCGAAGCTTGAACTGCCTTCTTCTGACTCGGGTTGCCTTCCTTCCGACTTCTGAATTTTAATTCATGTTGGGGACCTTTGTTGCAACCTTCCGCTCTCTGGGCGGGCTCCTGACTTCTACTATGACTTAAAAGATAATACCTCCATTCTTCAGACGGGCTCCTGACTTCAATAAACAATCTAAAGATAATACCTCCATTCTCCAGGCGGGCTCCTGACTTCGACTACAACTTGAAAATATAACAACCTCCATTCTCCAGGCGGGCTCCTGATTCCAACTGCAACTTAAAGATATAACACCTCTATTCTCCAGGCGGGCTCCTGACTTCAATAAACAATTTTAAAGATAATACCTCCATTCTCCAGGCGGGCTCCTGACTTCGACTACAACTTGAGAATATAACAACCTCCATTTCCCAGGCGGGTTCCTGACTTTAACTTCAACTTGAAATGGTAACAACCTCCATTCTCCAGGCGGGCTCCTGACTTTAACTTCAACTTAAAATGTAATACCTCCATTCTCCAGGCGGGCTCCTGACTCCAACTACAACTTAAAGATGTAACACCTCTATTCTCCAGGCGGGCTCCTGACTTCAATAAACAATTTAAAGATAATACCTCCATTCTCCAGGCGGGCTCCTGACTTCGACTACAACTTGAAAATATAACAACCTCCATTCTCCAGGCGGGCTCCTGACTTCAACAACTTCTTACAAATATAACACCTCCATTCTCCAGGCGGGCTCCTGACTTCAACTACAACTTAAAATATAACACCTCCATTCTCCAGGCGGGCTCCTGACTTCGACTACAACTTGAGAATATAACAACCTCCATTTTCCAGGCGGGTTCCTGACTTCAACTTCAACTTGAAATGACAACAACCTCTATTCTCCAGGCAGGCTCCTCACTTTAACTTCAACTTAAAATGTAATACCTCCATTCTCCAGGCGGGCTCCTGACTTCAACTACTTCCCAAAACATAATACCTCCATTCTCCAGGCGGGCTCCTGACTTCAACTACTTCTTAAAAATGTTTTTTATTGTTGTTGTTCCTTCCTGCCTCCTGAACCATTTTCCTTCTAACTTGAATCATCTTCTTTCAGAACTGCTTTCATCAAAATTCCTCTGAAAACTTCTGGGGATAACACCGATGTTTTATTCAAAAAAATGTTATTTTCCTCCTTCAAAGACTAATTCCCTTAAAGCTGGTGCTTTCCTTCCACTTGAACTACTTCTCTTAAAACTTGTGTTATCTTCCTTTCGAAATTGCTTCCTTTAAAACTTGTTTGGCCTTCTTCCGAGAACTGCTGGGGATACCATTTTTTCCCAAACTTGTGTTATCTTGATTCTTCCCCAAGTGGGTACCGGACTTCCAGAAAATTTTCTGCCCCAGTTTGACAATCTTTCTTGTATCATGATGTCTTTTCATCATCTATAACATTTCTTGTCCCTACTTCAAATCAAAGAAAAATTTTGTTAGTTTAAAACGTGGTGGATGGTCGTGTCATCCCTGCTGGGGATGGTTTTCTCTTTCTCCTTTCCCAGCTTTGTGTTCCATTACATTACCACAGCTTGCTGGGGATGCGATTATTTGTTGGGGATGATATTCCTGCTGGTGATCATATTTCTACTGGAGATGGTTTTCCCCCTCTTCTTTCCCTACTCCATGTTGTCCGACCCTCTTGGAACTTGATCGATAATCTGCCAGGGATGCTATTATTTCTTGGCGATTCTTTATTCACCAATTGTTACTTCCCACTTTTCTCCATACTCTCCCCGAAATCCTAGACCAATCCATCATTTGGTCTTGCAACGAACGTCTTTCTCATTCCATTGCATTATCTTTGGCCCGTCCTATCCACATTGTGTTTTTGCACCATCTTGGCAACTGGTAATAAGCTCTGAAAATCCTTTTCAAAAACAAACTGCTGGGGAGATAAAGTCTTAAAAAATAAAAAAAAATGATAAATTCAAGAAAATAAAAGAAGAATAGTTTTCTAGAAAATGTTGGGGAGAAGAAAAAGAAAAGAGCTTATCTGAATGGTACAACTGATCCCAATGATTACGTCGTGCATTTTGGATTAACCAAACCAGTCTATTTATATCAATCAATCTTTCTGATGGCCTTACTTTGTTGGGGATATGTAAGCGCCCAATTTTTTGTCAACTCAACATCTTTGCACTGCTTGATGCCTCAATGGATCCTTTCCGTCAATCTTATCTTGTTTGCCTCTTTTGACCCCATGTCGCCTCGTAGTACCCTTCGAGGGGTTTTCACTAATAAGACTCTCTCATTTCCCTCATCTCTCATCGCCTTATGGTGCCTGTGAAAGTTTTCACCGATAAGACTCTCTCGTTTTATTTCTCACAACTTCCGTCGCCTTATGATGCCTGTGGAGGTTTTCACCGATAAGCCTCTCTCATTTTATTTTATTTTTTCAGTTGGGGATTGGAGTGTTACCGATATGACTCTCTCTATTGGGGATTCTTTTGGCTATCAATTCATTTCCAGCTTATGATCCTCTTCTCTGCTGGGGATCAGAGTGTTATTCCCGACTTCCATTTGCATGACTTGGCACTTCTCGGATACTGATCGGGAGGTCTTTTTTGGACACCAATGTGGGTTTTTGTGTATGGCTAAAAGAAAAGGGGTATCAAAAGGTTCAAAATAATTTTGATGGGTAAAACATTACAACTCTTGGAATCAAACTTCCTTCCCAAAATTACAAACACAACTTCTACCCCAGTTTCTTGCTTGGGGATTTTTATTTTTGTTACCCTATGACCGAGCCGTGAGGCGCCTACGTATCCTTTTTGAGGAATCAGGTCAAACGTAGTTCCCAATTCCTTTGTTTTTTTTGTGACTTTTCTTTTGTCTTTATTATCATTATTTTTCTCTTATCTTTTCTTTCATTTTCATTACTGATTCCAAAAGAGGGGTATGAAAGAATAAATAAGGCTCAAAAGGGGAAGCAAAGGTTGAAGTGTTTGGATGGAAGAACAAATTGCCTCCGTCATTTCATTCTCCGATACCATGCCAAATGCAAACAAACAACAATTACAATCAAAAGAAATCATACATAATATCTCTTAACTGCGTCAGAATTGATAGCCATGTCGACGCATTTCCCTTCGATATCTGTTAAACATAAAGCGCCACTGGACAACACTCTGGTTATAATGAATGGCCCTTGCCAATTCGAGGCGAACTTGCCCTTTGCCTCAGCTTGATATAGGAGGATGTGTTTCAGCACTTGCTGGCCCACTTCAAACTTCCGGGGACGCACCTTTTTGTTGTATGCTCTTGCCATTCTCTTTTAATATAACTAGCCATGACACACAGCTGCCAATCTCTTTTCATCAATCAAGTTCAACTGCTCCAAACGGGTTTTGACCCACTCGTCATCATCAATCTCAGCCTCAGCGACAATCGAAGGGATGGAATTTCAACTTCTGTCGGTATCACTGCTTCAGTTCCGTATACCAACAAATAAGGAGTTTACCTACTGAAGTACGAATAGTAGTGCGATAATCCAACAATGCCAATGGTAACTTCTCATGCCATTGTCTGGACCCTTCTACCATCTTCCTCAGTATCTTCTTTATGTTCTTGTTGGCCACCTCGACCACTCCATTCGCCTTGGGACGATATGGTGTGGAATTACGGTGTGTAATCTTGAACTGTTGACATACTTCTTTCATCAAACCGCTGTTAAGATTAGCACCATTGTCCGTGATGATCACTTTTGGGATTTCAAATCTATAGATGATATGGGAATGAACAAAATCTACCACTGCCTTCTTGGTTACTGACTTGAAAGTTTTAGCTTCAATCCACTTAGTGAAATAATCGATGGTCACCAGAATGAACCTATGACCGTTGGTAGTTGCCGGCTCAATAGGTCCAATGACATCCATGCCCCAGGCAACAAATGGCCATGGTGCTGACATTGTATGCAATTCTGTCGGCGGAGAATGAATCAAATCTCCGTGTATCTGACACTAATGACATTTCCGCACAAAACTGATACAATCACGCTCCATAGTGAGCCAATAGTACCCTGCTCGAAGAATCTTCTTCGCCAATACATACCCGCTCATATGTGGCCCACAAACTCCAGCATGTACCTCTGTCTAACTGTCGTGGCGTGACTAGCATCTATACATCTCAGCAATCCCAATTCTGGTGTTCTTTTGTACAACACTCCTCCACTGAGGAAAAATCCATTTTCCAGTCGCTGAATGGCTCTCCTTTGATCTCCAGTGGCCTGCTCTGGGTATATCCCCATCCTGAGGTATTCCTTGACATCATAGAACCATGGTTTTCTATCCAGTTCTTCCTCTAACATGTTGCAATAAGCATGCTGATCACGAACCTGAATATGCAACGGGTCAACATGAATTTTGTCTGGGTGGTGCAACATTGATGCTAAGGTGGCCAAAGCATCGGCAATCTCATTATGAACTCTTGGGATGTGTCTGAACTCCACTGATCGAAATCGCTTGCTCAGATCGTGCAAACATTGTCGATATGGTATGAGCTTCAAATCCCTTGTTTCCCATTCACCCTGAATCTAATGCACTTGGATGTCCGAGTCTCCCAAGACCAAGACGTCCTGGACATCCATGTCTGCAGCTAGCCGTAGACCCAAAATGCATGCCTCATACTCAGCCATGTTGTTGGTACAATAGAAACGCAGCTGAGCCGTAACAGGATAATGATGTCCTGTTTCAGAAATAAGTACCGCTTCTATTCCAACTACCTTCGCATTTGTGGCTCCATCGAGAAAAGCTTCCATCCTGGTTCGTTGGTCATTTCCAACTCATCTATATGCATCACTTCTTCATTAGGAAAATACGTCCTCAAGGGCTCATATTCTTCATCAACAGGATTCTCAGCCAAGTGATCAGCCAATGCTTGGGCCTTCATGGCCGTCCTCGTCACATAGATGATGTCGAATTCTGTGAGTAATATCTGCCATTTCTCCAATCTCTCCGTGGGCATAGGCTTCTGGAAAATATACTTCAGTGGATCCAAGCGTGAAATGAGATAAGTAGTATATGATGACAGATAGTGCTTCAATTTCTGGGCCACCCAAGTTAGGGCTCAACATGTCTTCTCGAGTTGAGTGTACTTAACCTCATAGCCTGTAAACTTCTTGATGAGATAATAGATGGCTTGCTCCTTCCTTCATGTAATGTCGTGTTGCCCTAGTACGCAGCCAAACGAATTCTCCAGGACTGTTAGATAAAGAATTAACGGTCTTTCCAGCTCAAGTGGAACCAACACAGGTGGATTTGATAAATATCCTTTGATTTGGTCAAATGCTTCCTGATATTCTGCTGTCCATTCTACCGCGGCAACTTTCTTCAGTAGCCAAGAAATGGGTTCACAAGTTGCTGTGAGTTGAGCAATAAACCTGCTGATATAATTCAACCTTCCCAACAGACTCATTACTTATGTCTTGTTCTTCAGCGGTGGCAAATTTTGGATGGATTTGATCTTTGACGGGTCAAACTCAATGCCTCGCTGACTGACGATGAATCCCAACAGCTTTCCAGATGGAACACCAAATGCACATTTGGACGGGTTGAGCTTAATATCGTACCTTTGAAGTCTTTGGAAAAACTTCCTTAGGTCTGCTACATGGTCTTCCTGATGCTTTGATTTTATGATCACATCGTCCACGTATACCTCAAACTCTTTGTGTATCATGTCATGAAACACATTAGTCATTGCTCTCATGTACGTTGCCCCAGCATTCTTCAAACCAAATGGCATTACTCGGTAGCAATAAGTCCCCCACGGCGTAATGAAAGTCGTTTTTTCCGCATCTTCTTCATCCATCAGAATCTGATGATACCCTGCATAGCAATCCACAATAGACCCGATCTCACGCCCGGCACAATTATCGATCAAGATATGGATGTTGGGTAGTGGAAAGTTATCCTTTGGGCTTGCCCTATTTAGATTGTGGTAATCGACACACACCCTGATCTTCCCATCTTTCTTCGGCACTGGCACCACATTAGCCAACCAATAAAGGTATCGAGTAACCCGAATAACCTTTGTTTGCAGCTGCTTGGTTACTTCCTCTTTAATCTTCAGACTCATATTTGTTTTGAACTTCCTCAATTTCTACTTGATGGGAGGGCATAACGGGTTAATGGGCAATTTGTGAACCACTAAATCTGTGCTTAACCCCGGCATGTCATCATACGACCATGCAAAAACGTCTTTGAACTCAATAAGTGCTTTGATTAGTTCTTCCCTGATATTCGGTGCAATGTGGATGCTTATTTTAGTTACCCTGATATCATCTACATCCCCTAAATTGATGGCTTCTGTGTCATTTAAGTTGGGCTTGGATTTCTCTTCAAACTGGTTTAACTCTCTGTTTATCTCTCCGAAGGCTTCATCCTCATTGTATTCTGATTCATCATCATAATCGACCTCTTGTACAATTAGTTCAGAATCAGATTGCTTTTTTAGACTAGGTTGAAGATCCGTTGTGCATGTCGTGTCATTAGAACCAATATTAAGAGAACTGTTCAGAAAAGAAGAAAACAAAATTAAAACAAAATAAGAAGAGAAAAGCTTTCACTTTATTAAAATACGGGATAATAGAGTTTCACACTTTGCCGAATACAAAACAAAACTGGATTACAACCCTGGAATAATCTAAAAAACAAGAAAGGAAAATCAGAGCCCACTACCAAAACTCCTTCCGGGTAGGAAGGGGAGTAGCCATCCAATTGTTGATATTTGCCCTAGGCCACAAACTGTACATCTAACCTACTGGACCCTTCTCCAACTTCTATCATGTTGATATCGGCGAACATCCTTTCAAAGCCCTCATTCAAATCTCCATCTGGCCCAATCAGTGGTCCGAGAACTTTCGAGACCGACAACTTTCTGATACCTGCTCTGACAAATGATCTGGATAGGCGCGAGATTGGCTTGGGAAGGACCCAGACTCTTTTCTTCAACTTGCGGGACCGTCTCACATACGCCGTTGTAGGCTTGAACCCCAACCCAAAGGTTTCCAGATTTTTGGGAAGAGAAACTGGCTGAACAATACCCTGAAGATCAGCCACTAAACCTTTGCCTGGCACAAACCCGTTCTTCAACATCTCCGAGGCTACCATGACAGTTGCAGCTGCTATCCTGGGAAGCGGGATGCTTTCACCTTCGGGAACTTTGTCCACTAAAACCATATCGAAAACCTGGTAAACCCACGGTCCCTTATCATCATCAGTCTCTATGAAGGGTACGATGGCATCACTTACGGCGCTTGCATTTTCTTCCCCATGTACTACGATCTCTTGCCTATCCCACTCGAATTGACAATATGATGTAATAAAGAAGGCACTGCTTTGGCGGCGTGGATCCAGGGTCGCCCCAACAGAAGATTATATGACACTGCCATGTCTAACTCTTAAAACTCCATGGTGAACTCAACTGGACCAATTGTTAATTCAAGTATGATGTCACCCACTGTGTCTGTACCACCACCATCAAACCCTCAAACATAGATGTTGCTCTTGTGAATCCTATCACCATCGACCTTCAGTTTCTTCAATGTGGTCAAAGGACAAATATTGGCACTGGACCCATTATCAATCTGTACTCGAGTGAGTACCGAGTCTTCGCACTTCACGGTCAAATAAATGGCTCTATTATGTTCTGTACCCTCCACGGGCAACTCGTCGTCTGAAAAAGTGACCCTGTTGACCTCGAAAATCTTGTTTGCTATTTTCTCCAGATGGTTCACAGACATCTTATCTGGAACATGGGCTTTGTTCAGAATTTTCATCAATACCCGGCGGTGCTCGTTTGAATAGATCAACAACGATAACAATGAGATCTTTGCCAGGGTCTTCCTCAACTGCTCCACAATGGAGTAATCTTGCGCCTTCATTTTCTTTAAAAATTCTTTCGCCTCTTCCTTGGTAACCGGATTCTTTGTCGCTACTGGATTGGCCCTTTGTTAACTCTGTGGGTGCAAAACAACTTCTCGAACGAGTTAACCCCTGTGCCTCACATATTTCCTCCACAACTTCCTTCCCCTTATGCATTACCATTACTTGACTGTAGCTCCATGGCACAGCTTTCTCGTTGAATATCGGCAACTGCATTACTGGCCTGATAACAACTGGTCCTGTGCATGCCCCCTTCATGGCTACTGGCTTGCTTGACATCCCTTGCATCGTTACTTTGACCGGCTCTGGATTCTTGGTAACATTAGACGAACTCTTCCCCATCACCACCACTGGCTTGTCTTCTACCCTCTCCGACTATACTACCGCTTTTCCACTGATCAACTTTTCTTTCGGACTGGTACGGATCATCATTACCATTTGTGAGGGCTTCTTGAGCTTCCCTCCTTCGTGCACTAGTTCGATCATATGGGCTTCATGGTGTTCCGGCAACGTGTTCTGATTGATTTTAGGTGCCCCTGGCTCCTGGACCTCGATCCTATTTGCGTCAATAAGATCTTGTATGGCAGTCTTCAACTTCCAACACTTCTTAGTTTCATGCCCGGGAGCCCCCCGAACAATATTCACAGCTTACCGAGTGGTCCAGATTTTTGGGAAGGGGATTTGACAATTTGGGCTCCACAGGACTCAATAGGCCTAACTGCCGCAATTTGTGGAACAGAGTAGTATAGATTTCTCCCAGCGGAGTGAATGTTCTCTGCCTCTGCACCCTTTCATTCCTCAAAGTTTGATTCCCATTGAAACCTGGTCCCGAAGGATTCCTGTAGGCCCTTGGTAGTGGATATATGTTTTGTGGAGGTGTATATGTGTTTTGTGGAGGTGGATATGTATTTTATGGAGCCGGTGTACGCCATTGTGGGTGAGCCGGGAGCTAGGTGTAAGTTTGGGCGTGATGGATAGAGAAATGTGGCTCTTGTGGTGGGTAGTAGGGTTGTGGAGGGCCGTATGGAATATGTGGGTAATTTGAGTGATGGGGTCTAGGTTGGTTGTGAGGGGGGACCCCTAGATCTGGACCAAGTACCTGCCTCGACTATTGCAACATCTTCCCTTTTCTTCTTTCCGAGCGCACCTCCCGTGCCGCTCTGGATGGCCTGAGTGGTTGCTTTAATCGTCGAATAGCTCAGGATTTTGTTGGGCTTAAGTCCCTCTTCAATCATACCGCCCATTTTTACTACTTCTTTGAAAGATTTGCCAACTGACGTCACCAGGTGACCGAAGTAAGTTGGCTCTAGAGTCTGTAGAAAGTAGTCCACCATCTCCCCTTCTCTCATCGGAGGATCAACTCTTGACGCCTACTCTCTCCAGCGGAACCTAAATTCTCGGAAGCTTTCCCCGAGCTTCTTCTCAAGTTTCAGCAATGTGAGACAATCAAGGACGATCTTAAGGTTGTACTGGAAGTGGCCTGCAAAGGCTTGTGCCAGATCATCCCAGGTGTACCATCTGCTAGGATCATGTCTTGTGTACCATTCCAGTGCATACCCGCTTAGAATTTGACCAAAATGAGCTATTAGCATCTCATCTTTACCACCTTCTCCTCTCATCTTGCTGAAAAACCATGCAGATGTGCCATTGGATCACCGTGCCCCTCGTATAGATCAAACTTTGGCATCTTGAACCCTGCCGGCAATTGAATGTCGGGGAATGGGCACAGATCTTTGTAGGCCACACTGACTTGGTTACCTAACCCATGGATATTCCTGAAGGACTGCTCCAGGCTTTAAAACTTTCGAAGCACTTCGTCTTGCTCTGGGCTCTTAGCCGACTTTTCAGTCTCTACCGGGATCTCGAAGTGAGTATTATAAGTATGAGGCTCAGGTGCTTTAAAGGTTGGTTCAGAGGGGTAATATTGGTTATCGTGAGCCTGAAACAACGGCTCGCTGGATGATCTTTGCAGCGTAGTTGGTGGGGGTGCAACGAAAACAGGAACATTTGGTTGATGAGGGTTCTGATTGGGTTGTGAAGCTTGGGGATCATAGTCATTTCTTCCCTGATTTTATTGGTGACTGGGGAAGCTTGTCGAAGGGCCGGGGGGAGGGTATTCTGGCGTGTGTCCTGGTGGGAGAGTGGGAGTAACAGGAGGGCCAGGCACTTTTTGTACCCTAGCTAAGGCCAACTGCATTTCTTTCATCTCCTGTATCATCTTATCCATTTCCTCCTTCAGCATTTGATTCTCCGTCCTTTCATCCTCGACACTTTGGTTTGAACAAGTCATGCTTTTTAGTATGGGTCCTTTGGATCTTGTTTGGTAATGGTAATTTGCCAGAATGTTCTAACAAACTCACTGGTTCGAAATCTCTGGTGAAACAACAAACTTGTTAGTGTTAGAGTTTAACACATATTGCAATTTCACGTTGGGGGATGCAATGTTCCTAGGCAGTTTAACCATTTCAAACATGTCTTTGCTTTGACCGCATGCGTCATTCCGGCTTACTTTGTTTGTGCCTCGTTTAAGTGTTTCTGAAACTTTCTTTATCTCTATTTTTATTTCTTTCTTTTCCTTTATTTATTCACTTTGCCTTTTCTCTTTTCTTTTTAGTGGTGGTCGAATCTTATGTGGATTATCTACGTATCATGTCCCCGCATGAATTAGACCGTGCGTAGTTCTGCCACAACTGCGTAAAATAAAGACACCATTTTTTGGATTTTTCAACCTTTACTAGCAAAATGTTATATTACAAGGAAAAACATTTTTGAAAGGAAATTGAAAGACTCAATACAAACTACAGATTTTATGCCAAAAATGTAAATACAAACTCCGACGGACAACAGAATCTGAAGACAAGGAAAATACAGACTCAAACTATTAATGTTTCAGAGTTTTGAATTTTGGCGCCCACGGGGCATCGTTCGGCCTCGCCGTGGGCTTTGGTGCAAGGCCCCTTTGCATATCTTTCAAATCTTCCATGATCTGGTGGACATAAATCATTATTGAAGCAAAGAAGGTGGTACGGGACATATCCTCACAAGCTAGGCACTTTATGGTGATGTAGTGCCTGATATCGTCGATTCTGTCCCTTTCCATAAGCAATCGCTCTATTTGTTGATTCTGCGTCCCCAACATTTGAGCATTGTAAAGGAGTTGATCCTGAAACTCATTCATTTGTTCCTCCATTCGGGCTATTAGATCACAGTAGCGCTTCCTATCTGCTCTGGCATATCGGGCTTGTCTGAAGATCCGCTCTTTGAGAGTGGATATTGTTTCTCTCAATATAGCGATGTTCCTTTCGTAGTCCCTCTTCATTTGTTGCATAGACCATGCTGCTCTTCTGCCTTCCTTATCCATTTCACCTGGATTCTCGCTAGACCAGCTTTAGATTTTTCCAGGTCTTCTTGATACTCGAGGACTTTCTTCTTTAGACCGTTTATGAGCCTTTCATCAGCCCGGCTTCTCTTCGGGCTTCTGGTAGCTATTTTCATTTCCTGGATTTGAGCTTTGAGGACCTTGTTTTCCTGAGCTAGTTTTCTCTTTTCTCCCTCATCTACAGCGATATGCAAATCTTTCTCAAATTTCAAATCTATAACTTGCTTCTCCAACTTGCCTATTGCAACCCTGTACTCGTGCTCTTTAGCCAACCAATCCCACTGTTTTTGCGATGCCTTGACGAATTCCTAGAGATGGGGTCTTTTAGCTGGCCTTTCGTGCTCAAGTTCTCCCATGTACCAAGCAAGGTATCCTGGCGCCACTTCGCCTTTGGCCTGATCCTGCACGCAAGTATCTGCTTTTAAATATTAGCATTCACTCCAGATCTGACGGACTCTTGCTTCAGGGAACTGTCCGTCAGGGGTAATCTCAATTACTTGAGCACTAAGTTCTTCCTCCTGTGGCACTGTTTAACATCTCCTGAGTTATATCAAACCCCGATATGGCGCGTAAGGCTGAATGCTCTTAAGCCTCATCAATAGAAAGTGGGTTCTAGCTGCCGGCATATGGATGACCTCGTCAACGGGCAACCATCCTAGTGTCCACTGTATTTGGCTGGCGGTGAGGGTCCGAAAGAATGATGTCCATGCCGTAACTTCCTCGGGTAGACTGACCCCCTTGATTCTTGTGTAGAACTCTTATATGCAAGTTTTCTTTGAGGAACCATAACTCAAGAGCTGGGAACGATGGCAGAGATGCTCAGTCATCCATATTTGTAGCAACAAGTTACACCCCTCGAAAAAGTTCCCTCTGGCTTTGCAGGCTGTGAGAGCTCGAAAGATATCAGATACTATCATAGGCACAAGAGTGCTTTCATCTTGAATGAGCAAGGTACTGACGACCCCGGTAATTTTCAGATCAATGTTTCTGTCTTTCCTTGGAAATACCAAAAGGCCCAAAAAGGTTATCATAAAAGCCACTCGTCTATGCTTGTCCCATTTCTGACGGTTACTTTTGCTGCATAACATGTTACCTGGGTTGTTGAATCCTCCGACATGACCGTATCTGTCGTATATGAAGCGCGGATTACAAAAACCTGCGGCCAAATCTGGATTATGGACCGTCCTGGGTATCTTTAACGAATCTAAAAACCGATGCACAGTGACAGCTCTTGGAGCAACCAAGTATTTTTGTCTCAATGGAACTTCAGCATTTCCGATGTACCTGGCTATTTCCTCCAAAGTCGGAGTGAGTTCAAAATCGGAGAAGTGGAAGACATTGTGTGCCGGGTCCCAGCAGGTGACCAAAGCTCTTATGATATCCCCCCGAGGCTAGATTTCCAATAAACCCGTAAGACTTTTTAGATATTCTTGACCTTATCATGCCCTTCACCACCTAAATCATCCCACCACAGCCGCAACTTGAAAGGGATTTTAGTCATTATTGAAAAAGGTTCATTTTGTATCGTGCTTATCCTGCACATTTATTAAGGTGATTAAGCAAAAAATAAAATTTATTTGACTCAACCAATTGGCTATTTTTTAATTTTTCACAGATTAAAAGAAAGATTCGGTTCCGAACACGGCCTTTCAGCACTTCGGGAACGAAGATTTTGAGGCTGGGTTAGTCAACAGGTCAAAAATCCAAAAAATGACTACAAGTGGCTGTTTATGCAAAGTCAGCCTTCCGGCGTCCCTTTTGGGAACATTCGGCTATTTTGACAAAACGGCGTCACCCGACTTATTTAGGACAAAAATTAAAATTTTGACATTTTTGTAAAGGGGAGGTTGGACCCGATGAGGGTTGCCTACGTATCCCGCCCCCTGTGAGAATCAAATCGGTGTAGTTCGGGTAGATAAAACATACTTCTTTTGAAAACAAGACTCTTTTCAATGGCAAATAAAACCATTTTTCATAAACAAAACCCCCTTTTTTTTCATTTTCTCAAAAATTCGACAGAGTTTCGACGCTATTTGGAAATTGATTTTTTTTCAAAACAGGCGATTAACTACCTCTATCTCTCTTTCCTCAAAGTATTCAAATGTCGGTCAGCATGCAAGTCCGAAGCAAACAAACGCACAGGTAGCAAGTTGGATGCATCAGGATGATCTTTGTCGTTTTGGTACACCTGTCCTAGACAGACCCAACCCTAGTGTTGAGCCTCCAAAGTCAAATGCACATGATGCAAACAAACGTTCCTACTAGGGATCCGGCATGAAGCTGAGTTATTCTAGTTTCGTAAGCTGGGTATTTGTTCTAGACTGTGTACCCGAGCGGACAACTCGAGTCGAGGAGGGGCTACGTACCGGGGACCCTCGAGATCGTCTGGCTTTGTAACTTGTCCGACCTCTTTCTTACTTCAGGGTATGACACTAACAGAATAGGGAGTCTCAACCAGTAAGCACATCCCCGGAGGTGAGAAGAGAAGGGCTTCGTAGCAGTTTATATACAGTTCAGATAATATCAAAGCGATAAAAGCAACATTTTGCACATTTAGGCCAAAACATGTAATAAGGTCAAATAATAAATGAAGCCAAATAATAACAATTATTCTGGGTTATCTCCCCAGCAGAGTCGCCAGAGCTGTCACACCTCCTTTTTTACCCCGCGCCCACAAGGGCGTAGAGGGGTTAGGAGAGTTTTTCCAATTAAAGGACAATCGATACGGGATTTATTATTTAATTTAGAGTCGCCACTTGGGAGATTTATGGTGTCCCAAGTCACCGGTTGAATCCCGAATCGAGGAGAATATTGACTCTGTATTACAGTCCGCGAACCAGAAATCCGGATAATGAATTCTGTTAACCCGGGAGAAGGTGTTAGGCATTCCCGAGTTCCATGATTCTGTCACAGTCGCTCAACTGTCATATCTGGCTTAATTAAATAATTTTATACAATTATGAACTTATGTGTTTTAACTTTTAGTCGCTTTTATTATTATTATTTTTAAAAAAGACTTACAACGTCGTGAAAACGGGTCTTGAACCACGTCACATCAATGCACCCATGTTTATTGACACATTTCGACTTCGTTGAAATTTGGATTTGGGTCACATAAATGTGTACCCGAGTTTAGGGAGATAACATTATGAAATACACGCCTAAAGATGCTAACGCGTTATTATTTTTTGAGAAAAAGCCGTGAAATTCGATATACGGCCTATCTCGAAATCTAAACATTTAAGATAACCATCTATTAAGGGCCCCGCAATTTGTGCATTTCATTTGGCGAGGCTCATCTCGTTTATTTTAAAAGGACAACCCTAAAGTGACTACATTTTTCTATTAAGTTCTTCTCTAAAATAAAAGAAAATCTCCAAATTAATTACATGCTTTAAAAAAAGGAAGTAACTTATTAGTTATTAGTTTAAGACAAATGAAAATGGAAAATTGCAATCGAGCTTGTACAAAGGGAGATTGTTTCGTATCTTATTCTATAAGTGAATATTACAAAAAAATTGAAATTATAAATAGAATACAGAATTGACAAACAATAATATCAAAACGAAACTAATTACTCTCTACCAATTTAGACCCACCTTACTAGATGAATTGAACCGCCAGAATTAATTGTTTACAACTATTTGAAATTAAAACCAACCTTAATTACTAATGCTTGCGAAAGTTTGTTAAAACTTGATCGACACTTGGAGAAATCTATTACATTTAAAGGAACTCTAACACGCCTTGTTCGAACTCAACTCATGCCTATTGAATTAATGACCTTAGCTTTACTACATCGAATCAAACTTCAAATATGGCAGACCTACTGACTCTACGAAATTACTGGCTAATTATGTTTGCCTAATACTTGCGGATCTTTGTTACTAACAGGACTCAAAATCACAAACTTCAATTTATTTCTATTCTCGTTTTCGTGAGTTCAAAGTTATACTTTACCAATCAACTAAATCGAAAAGATTCTCAATATTAACTATTTACTAATTCAAATGGCTACAGGTATGAGGAAAACTGTTCAAAACTGCCTAAGATAGTCCTAAGTGTAGTCCAAGCTGGTTCAATATCTAGTGACTTATTTTGATTTATGTAAACTAAACAGTGAGTGCTAATTTGCAAATTATTATATGTTGTGGTCAATATCTAATACATAACCCAACTCAAGTTGAATGTGATTTTGAACTACCTTATTCTGATAATATGAACTAACCAAACTGAAATTATTTAACTATGAAATTCATACAGGCACACACCTAATAGTTTAGCAATCTAATAGTTTGTTCCAATTAAACACACATACTGAACTCAACTGCCATTTGAAGGATTCAGTTCAGTAGTCCGACATCATACATCACCTAATTGCGAATCAGTGATTTAAAAGTAGTCCTAATTATAGATATATCTACCATTCATATAACAGGAAACACATAACTAATATCAAAGAGAATACAAGCATTCTATAGTTTGAACAATAAATCTCCTGGCCATTTCATTTCAGCTTCCAAGAGCATACACCAAGATGATTCAAAGTTGTGTACCTGGAATCGAGAATAGCAAAAGAAGAAGAAGAAGAAAGGCAGGTCAACAGCAGCAGTAGTATACAATACAGCAACACCACAGCAAAGAGCAGAGCAACAACCAGTAGAAATAACACCCAGCACAAGCAGTCCAAAACCCAGGAGTGAAACCAGAAAATACCAATCAATTCATAGACATGAACAAAATGTATTTAGAAATGAGACAGGAGAGTAGATTTTCTGATTTATGTTCTTCAGATTCTCAAATAAAGACACTCAGAACCTCAATTAAACAGTAACAAACTGATTCTGATTTTCAATAGTAAAGAAGACCTCACTTTTTCAGTATTTAGCTCTCAACCTATTGAACACTTTGGGGTAAAAACTCAGCTTGTATTTCACTCTTAAACTCTGAATTTCTGATGTCAAAATCTAGCCCTTTTTAAACTCTCAAACAGTGATCTTTTTTCAGATTCAAAAGCCCCTTCCGATCCCCCCCCAAAAAAAAACTCTGTCCAGCCCCTCTTTATACCAACCCCCAACCCCTTTCCAGCTCTAAGGAGCACTTAGCTAATTAAGAAAGTATTTTTGCCCACTACTACATGTTTTGTTCTCCTCTTAATTCACTTGTTCCTCACTAGAGTATGTCTTTCTCCCATTATCCCTTGTCCTTTCCTTATTTAAGTTTAAATAGGTATGGGCTCCTATTTCTTAATCTATTTCCTTTAAATCTTCCCCTAGCATTATGTTTTGCTCCTCATTAGCACTTAAACAATTCATTAGTTTAATGGTACTTTGGTACCCTACTGTCAGACCATTCAACTCCAACCAATTTTAAACATTTTAAATCCTAAAATACCCTCCTAGAGTCCCTGAAATTACTGTCCTACCCCATCCCTTTCACTCTGTACCAAACCCTTCAGCTATAACCAGTTCAAACTATCAAATTCCTAACAACTGACTCCTAACTCAACTGTACAGATAACAAAACTTCAGATTTTGAAAGACCAGTAGACCTCCTGATGACCAACTAGGCAGGTAATCGACAGCATGAATTGCAAGCAAAGGGAATCACACACTATAGAACAAGTTTTAATTCACAACAGTTTTGACTAAACCCAACTACTCTAAACATGAGACTGCAATTAAAGATGAGGTAAAGCAAGTGTTATGAAAAGAAACTTGATTAATAGCACAAGTCTAGATTCAAACAATCATGAACCATTTCCTAAGCATTAGGTATATTGTGCAGGCCAACATCACTGATTAAGGAATCACAATGACAAAGTAATTGGTAGCCTGAACTTAAACCAAACTAAACAGACACAAATTAGACCAGTTCTTGACAAATTCAACTCGCAAACTGGCCCAAATTTGAACCTTAGACTACTAACCATAATTCAAATGGGAAATTCATGCCAATTTATAGAAGAGGAAGGGACAGAGTAAACAAACGGAACTGCAAGAGTGAACAATCAAAATTGGACGTAAAGACTTACCCGAATCACAACTCGATAAAAAAACTAGAGGCTCTTCCCACTTTCAAGCCGAGACGGACTTTAACCATGTGTTTTTAAAGGAAAACAGCATGGCTAAAGTCAGTCTCTGCTCAATATTCATGGAACCTGGCC
This sequence comes from Nicotiana tabacum, assembly GCF_000715075.1. NCBI lineage: Eukaryota > Viridiplantae > Streptophyta > Magnoliopsida > Solanales > Solanaceae > Nicotiana > Nicotiana tabacum. Next base: position 135,870,867 of record NC_134084.1, on the reverse strand, counting down.
TGCCTAACTTCGATCTGGAATCCGAGCTACCCCACAATGATTTGAAAAGAGTCGATCAAGGATTCATGATGAGGGGGTCCAGGAGATCACAGGGTGTGAGTTTGGTGGCATTTGAACGGATTAGGGTTTGGGTCGATTCCTTTGATCTATGATTCGAGGGGCTCGGGGGTGATTCGAAGCAAAATGAGCATGGATTTGGAGAGGGGATGGTTTGGTGGTTCGGGGGTGTATTTTCACGGCCATCAGAGCCGGCGCCGCCGGGTTTTCAGGCGAAGAGAACGAGGGCGGCTAGGATTTTGGTTGGGTCGTTTGGTTTGTCTCTGAAAGAGACGAAAGATGAAAATGAGGCGGGTGAAGGGGTTTGGGGGTGTTTTGATATATTGAACATAAGTTGATTAATCTGGGTCGTTGGATGATGGGAACCAATGGTCTAGATTAATTTACTTAAGCCAAACGGGGTCGGGCGGGTATAGGATCGGGTATGGGGAATGGGTCAACATGGGTTATGGGAGGGGTGACTTGGACCGTTGGATCAAATCATACCAACGGTCCAGATTGATCGTGACAGAAACGACGCCGTTTGAGTGGTCGTTGTGCCAGATCGACTGGACCGGGTACAGGGGTGAAATTTGGGCCTGGTTTTGGTCAAAATAAAACGGCCCAGTTCCGATTTCTTTGGGTTTTTTCATTTCTTCCTTTTCTTTTCTTTTTAATTCCTAATTACCAAAAATTCCAAAATAAATTGTAAAGCCAAAATTAACTTAGAAAAATACTAATTAACCCTCAATGATAATTATCGCACAAAATTAAATACAAAGATAATCACACAATTTTGATATTAAACGCCAAAAAAATGCCAAGTACATATTTTTGTGATTTTCATTCTAGCAAATCCAAATATTGTTTAATTAATTCCTAATTGTAAAATTAAATCCTAAATGCACATGCAACACATATTTTTATATTTTTCTTAATTAAAGTAGAAATAAACATGCACAGACAAAATACAAATAAATCACAAACAACAGAAAACCATTTTATTCTAAATTTTTGGGAGTAGTTCTCGTAGGGTAAAAATCATGTGCTCACAACACATACCAGAGGGGCAGAACTTAACAACCTAAGAGTAAGTAAGAGTGCTTGACATAGTTTGAAAGACTTAATGAAAACAGTTTAGGAGTAAAAAAGTTTTTTTAGAATAGACCATCTTTGTGAAAATAATGAAAGCCAGTTTTTTTGTCAAAAGAATGCTGACAGCATTTGAAAACAGTTCAGAAGAGAGCAAATTAAATAGACCTCCAGTTAGAAGGTTCAGATTCACAATTACTATAGCAGGCAGGCTTGCACACAGGGGTGAAAGGGGATTGAGAACATATAGGAATCTCATTGAGGGTACATGAATAGGGGCAGGGAGGCATGTAGACAACATAGAACACTTAGGGTCTTCACAGTCTTACTAAATTAACTAGGATAGCAGGTAACTAAAACATAGAGCAAAGATGTGGAAGACAGAATCAGACACACAAGTAGGGTTATGACATAGTTAAGGGATTAAACATGAATTGCAAACAGGCAAGCATCAGATAACAGGTGAAGTGTAGACATGATAATTATACATTTGAACAGGGCAGAATTTAGGCATGCTAGATAAAGTAGTAGATAGGCTGATATAGTTAGACATTCTAATCACATATTGAACAGGACAGTGCTAAGCAAGACAGTGAACAGGAACAAGAATGGAACTTATAATTAATGAACTTAAGGCAATAATAAAACACATAGGGTTTAGATTTAAAAAATAATTAAGGACATACCAGTTAAGAAGAGAAAAACACAAAATGCAAAGCAGAGGTTGAGCAATATCTAGCCCTGGATTCCATCCGGTTAGACTAATGAATACCACAAGTAGTAGAGAAGAACAGATAGCTTTTAGAGTGTAAGATTTTTTTTTTTGTGAACTAATGTTCGTGTTCAGAAGAGAGAATAGAGGAGGGTATATATAGTAGTTTAGGAGTGGAGCAGGTTAAGGTAAAAGAAATCAACACTCAACAATTAGAGAAATTAGGACCAATTACACACAAAATCAGCATAGTCTTCCTTTAATTGAGGATAACTACTCAACGATTAAAGGACATGAGTCGTTTAAGGAAAGAAATCAAATCAGACCTAAGTAAAGAGGTAAACAAACAGAAGTCTAATTAAGGAAGTAATCGTGAAGAATCAGTAACATTACAGGCAATTAAATAAGGTAAGAAGAATAATTAAAGTAGTAAACAAGGGAATAAATCAAGAATCAACACATAAGTTTTAACCGAGCAAATAAGTAAATCAAAATTCAAGATAATATTGATTTAAAGAGAGGGAAAAATGTCAGTTTCCACAAATAGACAAGTAGGCTAAATAAAATTTCATAAACACACAAAAATTAGCCGAGAGATTGACTCAGTAACTCTAGTAGAGATGTACTAGGGTAAAAGTCACAAGAAACTGAATTAGACTAAGGAGAAATCATGAAAGTCAAAGCACAGAACGAAACAATGTAACGAGTGACACGAAAAAACCCAGAAATGAAGCAAAAGTATAAGAAAATAGGGGCTTTAGCATAAATTGACTAGGGTCCAAATCTTAACATGAATCAGTCAGTAATAGTTAAGAACAATTATTAAACACTAGAAAATCAGAAAGGCTTTGAGAAGGTGAGTTCAGTAAACCCTAGTTTTAGGAAAAACGGAAAATCAATTGAAAAACCATAAGACATTCGTGAAAAAATATGAAATAGGTTCGATTAATCTCAGATCTGGACAAATCTGAGAAGGTCAAAGGATAAAAATTAGGGTTTTCAAAAAGGCAACAGAGACGAGCATAGACTTAGGAAACCATGGATTTAAGACGAAAATGAGAAAGATCTTACTCAAGGTCGAGCCAAATAGCCTGAAACATGGAAGAAAACCCAAAGGTGTAAATCAGACTTGCCCTGGTCCCTTGAGAATCTCTTCAAGGATCTAGGAGATGGAGATACCATAGCAAGTAGGAGGCCAATAAAGGCTTGAGACGACGAAGAAACATCGGAGAACGGAGAGCTAAGCCGGTGACGGTGCTTGAAGATAAGGGTTTAGGTAGAGAGCGTTTGAGATAGAAGGGAACAGGTGACGGTGGGGTATGGTGGGGAAAATAATTTAGGTTAGGTGGGTCGTTTAGAGTTAAAAATGGTAAGAACCAATGTGGGTCGTTGAACTTAGAGATCAACGGCCAAGATTAGAGGGGTCTGGGTCAGGTTTAATTAAACAGGTATTTGGGTTTGGGTTTGGGTTGGACGGGTATGGGTAATTGGACTAGGCTAGGTTTAAAATTGTGTATTTTCTAGGGGCTAGATTTTAAATACCAAAATTAATTGAGCAAAATAATTTTATAAAATAATTTATAAATGATAAAAATGTGATTTGTACATGAAAATCCTTTAAAATACTTACTTAATATTGTAAAAATATGAAAGGTCATTTTCTATATGGATAATATAATTGTGCATATATATAGGCTATTGTTGCAAAATATGCAATTCTAGCCTAAAATTGCAAATGTGATTGTAAAAAATGCAATTAAAATATTTAAGCATTATATGGCATAAATAATGAATTTACATGATTAAATCTTCATAACAATAATAGGAGGAATAATTATTGTATATTTATATAAATACAAATGCAGAAGTAAATTGATTTAAAGTCTTTAAAATTATAGAAAAATTATAAAAATACTTGTGCATGTTTGTAAATGTGTATGCAATATTTTCAAAGTATGTGGGCATATTTAAATATATATGAAAAAAACATTGGGTATCAACATAAGCCATTACGAAAAAGATAATAATAACTTCAATTAAGGTTAGAAAATTACGGAAAAGATAACAATAGCTTCAAGATAAGCAATTATGGAAAGGATACCACGGCAATAAAAGATGTAACAACTTCAGTTAAGCACATAAGAGTTTAATCGTCAATAAAGGTATAACATGAAGAAATTAATTTCAAATAAGATGCTTAACAGTGAACTTAGCAAATGGGGGATTTAATATGACAAAACAACTTCATATCTAATGAACATAAGAACCTAAGAGCCCTAAACGGTCAAATTTCCACAATAAGCCCGAGCAGGCACTCGTCACCTCGCATACACGGCCTTCACATGATACAATTAGCACAAATGACTCAAATCCTAAGGGATAGTTCTCCCACACAAAGTTATACAAGATACTCACCTCAAAGAAGCTAGACTGTTACTCTAAAATGACCTTCTCGAGTAAAACAACCTCCGAACAACTCAAATCTAGCTAAAACAACTTCAAATCATAAATAAAACTTATAGGAAATAAATCCGGATAATAATCCTTCGATCTTTAATTAAAGCTACAAAGTCAACTCAAAAGTCAAACCCCTGGGCCCGCACCTTGGAACCCAATAAAATTTACAAACTCGAACACCCATACTGATACGAGTTCAACCATACCAAAATTATCAATTTCTGACATCAATTTATCCTTCAAAGCATCATTTTACAGTTTGAAAGATTTTCACAAAACGTCCCATTTTCCTCAACTCAAACCACTAATTTAATGATAAAAATAAAGATGGAATTATGAAATAAAATAAATTCTGGGTGAAGAACACATACCCCAATGATTTGCTTGAAAACCCCACATAAAATAGCTCAAATCCAAGGCCTGCAACTCAAGATATGATAAAAATATTCAAACATTGGATTTTGGAAAATATATTCTGCTGCCAAACGATTTGCACATCGCGATCGCGGAAATACAATTGCGATTGCGAAGAAGGAATGACTACTACCCAAAAATGTACTACGTGATCGCGAACTAATACATTCGATTGCAAAGGAGAAAAATACCAGCTGCCAAGGATGTGCTACGCGAACACGATGAAGGATGATACATACGTACATGATCGTGGGCAGAATCATGCGAACACGAAGAGGAAAAACGGCCAGCCAACAAAACAGCCTACGCGAACGTGGCTTGAACTTCGTGATCGCGTATAAGGGGACACCAGATATTAGATCAGTCATCCAAACATGAGAAAATAGTCTATAGCCCATCCTAAATAGGCCTGGGGTCCCCGGGACCCTGTCGAAACATACTAATAAGTTCCATAACATAACGCGGACCTGTTCAAGGCCTCAAATCGCATCAAACAATATCGAAACTACGAATCGCACCACAAATCAAATTTATGAATTTCCAAATCTTTCAACTTTCAAAACTCGTGTCGAAACATATCAAATCAACCCGGAATGACATTAAATTTTGCATGCAAATACTAAATGACATAATGGAGCTAATCCAACTCATGAAATTGTAATCCGAGTCCAATATCAATAAATTTAACTCCCGGTCAAACGTTTTAACCTTCCAAAACTTTAATTTTCCAATTATCACCAAAATGCTTCAAATTACTCTACGAATTTCCAAATCCAAATCCAGAGGCACGCCTAAGTCAAAAATCACCATACGAGGCTATTGGAATCATCACAATACCATTTTGGAGTCATCTACACAAAAGTTAAAACTCCAGTCAACTCTTACTGCTTAAGCTTCTAAAACAAGAATCCTTCAAAATGACCCCGAATTATCCAAAAACCAAAATCGACCACACACACAAGTCATAACACATAATACAAAGCTACTTAAGACCTTAAGCCGCCGAACGAGATGCATATTCTCAAAATTATTAGGCTGGTCGTTACAGCTGTTCGTTCACCTTCGGGTGTGCAACAAATGAGGGCTTGATAAGTATTATTTGAGTTCATCCAAAGCCTTTTAGCACTCCAGGGTCCAATAGAAGTCACTCTTTTTTTTTAGTAATGAGAAAAATTGGTGGCTTTATTCTGATGGACTTGAAATAAATTGGCCCAATGCGGTTATTTGCCCGGTCAGCCTTTGTTCTGCCTTGACATTATCGACACTGATGATATATTCTATGGCTTTTATATTATTCGAGTTGATCTCTATTCCCTGATTAGATACTATGAAACAAAGGAACTTACCCGAGCCGACTCTAAAGGCACACTTCTCTGGATTCAACTTCATATTGTATTCCCTCAGTATGTCAAAAATTTCCTAGAAATGTTTCAAATGGTCCTCTTCTCGTATGGACTTAACTAATATATCATCAATATAAACCTCCATTAATTTTCCTATTTGATCCTCGAACACTCGATTAACTAGGCATTGGTATATGGCACCAGTATTTATTAACTGAAATAGCATCACATTATAACAATAAGTGTCGAACCTAGTTATAAAAGAAGTTTTTTATTGGGCCCATCCATATTTGGTTGTACCTAGAATAGTCGTCGAGAAAGCTCCGTGTCTCGTTCTTTGCTGTTGCATCGATCATTCGGACGATGTTAGGCAAAAGAAATGAGTCCTTTGGACATGCCTTATTTAAATCCTTATAATCTACACACATTCTAAGTTTGTTTCCCTTTAAGGTACGACGATACGTTAGATAGCCAATCCGGGTATTTAACTTCTTGAATAGAACCTTATTTGAAAAGTTTTCGTCTTTGATGAATTGCGTGTTTGACCTCGGACTGTGGCATCCTCTTCTATTTAATCGGATGGAAGTTCAAATCTAACATCAATTTTTGAGTTGTTATCTCTGGTGGAATTCCTACCATATCTAAGTGCGACCAGGTAAAACAATTTGCATTAGCTTTAAAAAAATCAATGAGTTTTTTTATGTGCTTGGGATTTAATCCCTTGCCTAGGTATACCTTTCTATCTGGCAGATGCTCGAACAATGTGACTTGTTCCAGTTCCTCAATTATTGACTTGGTAGCGTCGAGGCTGAAACCTATGATTGCTATATGGAGACTTTCTCTCTGATTGGTCCCTTATCTTTTAAGGTTATGATCGCGGGTACAAGGATTACTTCTTTAACGGTGAACAACTCTTTTGTGGCTGGTTGTTCCCCGTAGACCATTTTGATTCATCCAGGGTTTGGAAATTTCAACTCTTGGTGAAGGTTCGATGGTACTGCCCTCATGCTATGAACCTATGGTCTCCTGAATAATAAGTTGTACCTTATATCCCCCTCAATTACATAGAACTTTTCTTGTTGAGTGGTTCCAGCCGTGTTGACCGGTAAGGTGATTTCTCCTTCCATTATCTCACACGCCATATTAAACCTGTTCAGTATTCGAACTGCTGGTATGATCTGATCCAACAGCCCTAGTTGTTTCACGACTCTCCATCAGAAGATGTTGGCCGAGCTACATAGATCAATTAATATACGCTCAATTAATACACGCTCAACTCAAGATCTTGAAATGGCTTTTGGCCCGCTTACTTAAGAATTCTCGAAGATGCCCATTTTTGAACAAACGATCCACTTCTTCCCTTAACTGGCGATAATCCTTGATTTTATGCCCGTTAGTGCCATGATATTTGCATATCAAATTACCGTGTGCTGGATTGGACTGGAGCGGTGTCGGCCATTTGGTCTCCTTGATGCAACCGATGGACAACACAATACTTGTCGCATCTATGTTGAAGTTATATTACGATAGCCTCAAGGCATCTCTGACTCTGGGTGATTTGTCGAACCCATTTCTATTCACCAACCCTTGATTGCTTGGACCTTGATCATTTCTTCCGTCGTTCCTGGTCAAATAGAGACTCGGTGCATTTCCCCTCCTATATAAGTTGTAAGGCTGGTATTGGTGTCGGGGTGGCCTCAACTCCTGGTCTTCTAAGACTTCTTGTTTGCTCTATTGGGATAAACCGACCCTGAAAGGGTCTCTAATTGGTCGTCCTCGACTATGAACTTTGACTGATACCTGTTATGGACACTGGCCCAGGTAACCGCTAGATGCTATATTAAATTTTTCTTCAACTGTTGAGATGCAATCGAACTTCGGGGGTTGAGCCCCTGAGTAAATGCCTGAATGGCCTAATCATTTGCAGCCGGTGGCAGATCCATCTGTTCCATTTGGAATCTCGACATAAATTCCCTAAGCATCTTATTATCCCTCTTCTTGACTTTGAACACGTCTGATTTGGTTTTTCAACTTTAATGGCCCTGGCGTGAGCTTTAACGAAGGCATCTACAAGTAGAGAAAACAAAACAATAGAGTTTTGAGGTAAATTGTAATATCATATCATTGCTCCCTTGGACAGAGTTTTCTGAATTTCTTCAGTAATACCGACTCGATCTTGTCATCCTCGAGGTCGTTGCCTTTTATTGCACATGCATAAGAGGTCACATGCTTGTTTGGATATGTGGTACCATTGTATTTGGGAATATCGGGCACTCGAAACCTTTTCAGAATAAGAGTTGTAAGTGTTCACTTTTTTATCGTTTGCCTCTATCTTTTTTTCGTCGGATTCTACTCGTTCTGTTAGTTTCTCAAGCATTTTCATCACCTTGGATGTTTCCCGGGCCGGGGCCCGTTGGGTTCTTCAACACATTTTGGTTTAACTACGTTGTGATTTTGACTCTGCAGTTGTGCTATGGCAATTTCTTTGGCTTGCAACATCTCAAAAATCAAACGCAAGCTAGCTGTCATCCTTGAGGTCGTTGCCTTTTATTGCACATGCATAAAAGGTCACATGCTTGTTTGGATATGTGGTACCATTGTATTTGGGAATATCGGGCACTCGGAACCTTTTCAGAATAAGAGTTGTAAGTGTTCACTTTTTTATCGTTTGCCTCTATCTTTTTTTCATCGGATTCTACTTGTTCTGTTAGTTTCTCAAGCATTTTCATCACCTCGGATGTTTCCCGGGCCGGGGCCCGTTGGGTTCTTCAACCCATTTTGGTTCAACTACGTTGTGATTCTGACTCTGCAGTTGTGCTATGACAATTTCTTTGGCTTGCAACATCTCAAAAATCAAACGCAAGCTATCTTCATCACCTCCCCTTTTGGGTGCCTCGCGAACCGAGGGTCGAGGTACCCCATGAACGTTGTTATTGGGATCAGTTGGCAGGTTAGTATTGATAGCAACCTGTGAATTGGTATCGACTGGGTCAGCGATTGGAACGCCATTAGGTTCGACATGGAGTATGTCGTTACTTAGCACCATGCTGTTATTTTCATTGTGGGGGTCTGATTTGGTGTTAACATTTAAGTGAGCAAATTGAAAATTGACATATTGAATAGTCCTAAAATCAAACTTCAAAGAACAACTATAAAATAATATGTATTATTAAGATTCGTATTAAATTATCACTATTATCCATAACCCCATGGTGAGCACCAAACTGTTTACCCTTAAAACGGATAACAATTGATTTTACGCGATTTAAAGAATATGTAGTTTAACTGAACACAAATGATTATAGACTGTAAATAATTGATTGTAATGAGTATAATCAAACCAATATGTTGAAGTAATTTAGCCCTATGTTAGGCTTAAATGCTAACAATCGATCACAATCGAGCCCTCGAGATAAAGTTCAGATACAACGAAATTAATGAACGACTAAATAAAACTTGGACAATTGCTGAAAGCCAAAGTAAATTTATTTTCTCTTGATATGTGTGCAAAGACATTCTCCAAAACATGAAAAGGTTTCCCTTTTAATATAGTAGAGGAGTTTTAACCCTAATACAAGTCTAAATAAGGTAAAAATCATTTCCTTCCTTTTCTCTCACGAAAACATGATCTACAATCAATACCGAGCGTGATCTGTGCCGTAATATCTGGATGATGGCGTATATTTCGGCTCTCAAATTGTCTTGTTTAACCATTTTTTTCCTCTACTCTCGATTCTTCGTTTTGCTTGAGCTAGAGTCTCTTCGGGTTCAGCCATACTCGATTCCGTCCGCTCTTGATTTCGATCTGCAGACACCCTCTGTCTCACTCGAGCTAGTAACGAGTAACGTTATTCTTCGCTTCTCAATAAAAAATTGAGGGTAACTTTATCCCGATTTCAGCGGTACACAAGCTTAATTCTGAACGATAATGCAAAACACGAATAATTATGGATATTGTATATCAATATGAGAAAATGATTAATAGTATTCTATCATAATACATACAAATAAATCTATTTGGAGGGGGAGAAAAAGAATAGATAATTTTAGTGTGTGTAACCATTTCCGTGAAAAAATAATTAATTTCTGCCGAAGGAAAGTACAAATAATCTACTTCGATAGCTAGTGAAGTAGGGGAGTCTAATGAGCTTGCCTAAGCTTTGGGAGGGGATTACCTCCAGTAATATCCTCTCCGGTAATATTCAATGCAGCCTTGATATATAATAGCTACGTGTACCTTAGAAAATACACTCCGGATTCAATTTCTATTATTATTATTATTATTATTATTATTATTATTATTATTATTATTATTATTATTATTATTATTTCAAAAGTTATCTACATTTTATTTTACAGCCCGATATTACAAAACAAAAAGACCACAAAATAACGCAATGGATTTTCAGTCTTCAACAACAAAATAAAACATTATAATTTAGACCTTGATTCAAGGCTTCTTCATTACAGTGCCATCATTTCCAGCAAGAGCAATATACTTATCCTTCCTAGTTAAAGTAGTGCATTTGTAAGAAAGAGTTTCAGCAATAACTTTTTGTATGTAGTTAGCCACTTCATGGCTTGATTTCCCAGACTTGCAAGTGAACCCATACGGCAACTTGTCCAAAAATGTAATTTCATAACTGGGACGTGGATTCATGAGAAAGAAAAATGAGTCCATCCATTTCCATCCTCTAGCTGTTGTGCCATGAAACATACTCATCTTATTCACCATTGCCACCGGAACGAGCTCATCAGTTAACTCAGCAAATAATGACGAAAACCTAAGAAGAAATGGTTCACGACTTGTAGTCCCCTCTGGGCAAATTAAGAGATCACCTTCTTCTAATATTTTCTTCATCACGAAAGCATCAGTGGCTCTATCTCGAGTGAGTCTAATTGTTTTAAGGGGTGCAATAATCTCAGAAAATCGTGAAAGAGAGTATGTAACAGTTGGAATAGGGCGGCCCAACACCGTGGAGAGGAAAACAGCATCAAGAAGTGTCCTATGACAGCAAACGAATAGAACACCAGATTGGTCTTTGGATTTCTTAGGGGGTGGTGGGTTACCCTTAACGGTGAGACGGACACCAAGGGCCCGAAATGCGTAGTAGTGAAGAGGGGTGGGGAGGAATGCAGCACTCATTATTCGCAGGCAAGAAAGAAGGAAACCGAAAGGGATCCAAAGAATGATAAAAAGAGCCATTAGTGGTGTTGGTTTTTGGACAAGACGGCCGTCGTGGAAAATAATAGGTTTAGGAAGTTTGTCTATAGTTACAGCTTTTACTTTTGGATTTGGTGGCACATAGTATCTTTCCTTACATAATGTCATAAAAGGAATATCAGTATCACGATCACCCAATCCAATCTCAGGTTGAGTTTCTCCGAACGCCGTTAGGAGAATATCAGCCTTTTTCTTCCCAATAAGAACCCCTGGTGACTTAACAAAACCAGTTGCCCTACCTTTATATGTTTCAATCTCTGTCCCTAAAACTATGTCCACGCCTATATAGTCCTTTAAAAATGCTTCCACCATAATCCTAGGGGTGGCTGTCAAAACGCAACGTTTTCTACACGCCGAAAAAACTCTCCAAGACTCAGGATGAAGGTCCTCGGAATAGAACTTTGGCAGCACAGCACGTGCTGCCGACTCTATGTCAGAAACTTTCATCCCCACAAAAGTTGTAAAGATTATAACTTGGATTCCAGCTGACTCGGAGACTAAATAGTAAAGAATTCCGGCAAGAGGTAAGACTAAGAGAAGAAAGAGTAACCTTAAAACCCCATAAACATCAAAAGCAACCAGGGCTAAATAAGGGAAAGAGTTACGATTTCGTAGTAAAGTTCCATCCAAGTCTGCTACTACTGTATGTTTTTCTCTTCCTTCTGATGTGCACTTCTCAACTGTGGGAAATCTTGTTATCCCCATTTTAGTTTGCAGCTTATAAAAATGGAAATATCCTTTTACTTTTAGTGGTTGATGAGATGAGGCCTTTTTATTTTTAGCCAAGATTGACTATATGTAGACAGTAATCTGAGAACAAAAAAAGCATGTGAAGATGGTCTCTAGAAGAATGTCCTATATGGTTGACATTTATGACATTAAATGCTTCTGGAGTTAGGCTGAATAAACCAAACTATTTATTAATGATAAAAAGGTTTCACTCGAGGGATTAAATCCTCACAGATAATTTATATTCCATTTGTAATGGTGATTTGAATGGTGAATATCATTTAGCCATGTTCAACAACAACTTGTGGATCCAGGGAGAATAATGTGTACGTGAAGATAGAGTATTAACTTATGAAGATAGAGAGGTTGTTTTCGATAAATTCTCGACTCACAAAATGCGAGTAGAGAAAAGAATCCACGTAAAGAAAAGCAGTAACAACAGCTAGAAAATAAGATAATTGAAGTCTTTTAGACATGTTCAAATGCATACATTTCTACATTTATATATAAACTAGTCTCTTAACAGGTGCGTTCTTACTCGGCTGAATTCCATCTCAACAAGTGGATAAACTAGCATATCCATCTCAACAAGTAAAGGGAATTATTTATGTTTACTCAACACAAACGAAATTAGCATTAGAATTCCAGTTTGTTGTCTTAGAACTCCAATATACTACAAGTATTGAACAATGCTCCATGTTTATTCATCTTAATTGATATGCTAAATGTAAAATACATAAATTAAATTACAATGGAACAAACGAATATCAGCAGCAAGATCTTAATTGAAGAAGCAAGCCATGATTCCGTGGCTGAATTCATAACAAAAAATAAATATATTGGAGAACTAAGTACTCCAGTATATAAAGTTGAAGGTAGTTTTGATTAGATTAATTACATCAAGCGTTTGTCGGATTGGACATAGTAAAATCGTGCGTGATACATTGCAAATCAAAAAAACTTGACAGAGAAAAACGAGTTTATAGCAAAGGGGAGGATGAGAATTGAAATAATGCAAGCTGATATATTTTTTTGGCATGATACATTGATATATTTTTTTGATATATTGTGTGTAATATTGTAAACGGATTGGCGGACAACATGATAAATAGTGGAGTAAATTGTCGATGTCAAAAGTTGAAGACGGGTAATGCAAAGGTGAAATTCAGGATCCAATATCAGGAGGTTCAAAATGAATACAATTTTAGTGCAATTTAAAGTATACATACATATTAAAGTATTTTTGCACACGTAGACATATATCGATGTAAAAATTACACGGGTGCCTTTTTTGATCGCCCCCATTTAACCTATACCCATATTTTAAAAACTATTTACAGCTTGTTTGGATGGTTGTTACATATCGTTTCATAATATATCATATCTTAATGCATTGTATTGTACTGTATCTTTTGACGAATATAATGTTTCGATTGATTGTGTCGTTTTACCGTCGTTTCATGGTATCACACACCAGTAATATGATTAATAAACTTGCAATATTATAAAGAAAGATTATCATGCGGTATATAAAAAGGTAAGGTAAATGATAAAATAAAATTATTTAATAATAATGAAGGGTGAGATTGAGAGAAAAAGACAAGGTAACGACTCGACCACACCAAATCGGTCGTTACATAAAGTGGCACATTACATCGTTATGTTACAACGAATTTAACGATATGATACAATAAAATTTAAGTAACAATCAAAACAACCATTATATTTAAAGTAACAATACAATACAATACAATAGGTAACAACCATCCAAACAAGCTGTTAACCTATACCCTAATTTTTACATCTTGAGGCGCCTCCTTCTTCTTGCTACCTGTGCGCTCCTTTCTTCCTCTTTTTTTTCCTCTTCTTCTTTTCTCTCTCAAACACATAAGACTCTGTCTAAGTATTATTGATTGAACAACACTACTTTCTTGTGAATCTACAAGTACAACTGGCCTTGTTGTTACAAATTTCTTTCACAAATTTTTTTTCTAATAAAATCGTCTGCTACGCATTTCCTTGATTAGGTTTAGATCCTTAAGTGTGATCAACTGACTATTTATGAGAGAGATTTCAACAGAAATCAAACTCCATAAATTTCAGAATAAATGCATCCAAATTAAAACAGGCTCCTTATGTTGGTGATTCAGTTAATTATCTAGGAGAAACTTTTGTCGGAAAGCAAAGTTAAATAAATTTAAGTTAATTTTCTAATCAACATCGGCTTCTAATTTTGGTGATTGATTTTCGTTTGCCATGAATTATGAAGCAGATAAGAGTTAAACATGCTGAAGTTCAGCAAATATAGAACAAAACTTTAGCTAAAACATGCTGAAGTTCAGCAAATAGAGAACAAAATATCAGATAGTTGAATGCTTAAGTTCAGCAATTACAAACAAAAACTTCAGCCAACACTTGGTTCAGCAATTTTTGCTACTTCAGGCACATCTACTAGAATGCTGAAGTTTGCGTGATTGCTTTTGCTACTTCAGGCAAAAACTTCAGCTAAAACATGTTGAAATTCAGCAAATATAGAACAAAACTTCAGCTAGTATAGAATGCTTAAGTTCAGCAATTACAAACAACTTCAGGTCCGTCTACTAGAATGCTGAAGTTTGCGTGATTGCCTTTTCTACTTCAGGTTAGTATGCCTAAAGTTTACGTGAAAAGTGGGTACACTTGCAATTTTTTTTGCAAAGCAGGTATAAGTTAAAACGTGACCAAAAGCGGGTATAGATGCAAATCCCCCTATCTCGATTAAGTCAAAACCAAGTTGAGGCATTTGCATCTATACCCGCTTTTTGTATAACGTTTTAACTTGTGCCCGTTTTGCAAAGAAAATTGCAAGCGTAACCACTTTTTCGCATAACTTCAGCATACATGGATGAAGTAGCAAAGACAATCACGCAAAATTTCAGCATTCTAGTAGTCGGGCCTGAAGTTCAGCTCTAGAGCTGAAGTTTTTGTTTTGTAACTGGCAAAATTTTTGTTTGTAAGTTTTTATTTTTGTAACTGGCGAACTTCAGCTCTAGAGCTGAAGTTTTTTTTTTTATAACTGGCGAATTTCAGCTCTAAAGCTGAAGTTTTTATTTTGTAACTGACGAATTTGTTTGAACTGTCGAACTTCAGCTCTAGAGCTGAAGTTTTTATCGAAGGAAGTTTTTGTTTTGTATCTTGGGACAATCCTGAACATCCCAATCCTTTAATTTGATTAAAAAAAATAAGTTACTTAATTTGACTCACCAGTAGCAGCGATAAGGAGAAGACAGAAGAGAAGGGCAACGAAGGTTGTGTATTTAGTCATATCTAGCTTGTTTTCCTTTTGGATTTCTTGGTGAGGAAACTGACAACAGCAATGGTGATATTTATAGCATGGTATATGCTCAACATTGTCAACTTGATTCATTTTTTGACTAATTCAAGCATTAACATCATTATTATGTACATGAGAAAGTAAAAAGAATAAGTCTAGGTGATTCCTTCGATTCCCCATAAGATTATGAATTGGACGATGAGAACGAAGAAACAAAGAAAGAAAGAAGGAGGAGAAGGAGGAGAAAGGGGGCTAAAGTTATTTAAAAAGTGGGTACAAGTTAAAAAAAATTTAAAAAATGAGTATAAATTAAATAGGAATGACCAAATAGAACACCCCGTGTAATTTTTACAACCAAGTTGTTTGGTTAAATAGTTAACACGTATTTGATATGCCTTTGGGTAATGTCATGTTTTGGGTCCATGACCGGTACCGATTAGTTTATGGAGTTATCTATTAAGGACATCTTTTCCCCGACAACTAATGGCTGTGAATTGTATCTGTTAATTAAGCATGAAGCGTTGCTTGGGGCTTCTTGTAGGCATTGCGTTTTTTATTTTATTTGAATAAGTGGGATTTTAAAAATATTTAAAAGGATATTTAAGTAATTTAATTTTTAACTTTAGTTCATACTTTTAATATAGACTAGTTTCTCGACACGTCGTTTTGACTAACTCTCCAAAATTTTAAAAATTCGAGAGAGGCTCCTTTATAAATAGGAACATCCAAAAATATCCACCTGCCAGCCAATCACACGCATATGATATACATAAAGAGCAACGATCCCATACAATCTTTATTTAACACAATGCACCTCTATATACAATAAAAGTTTAATATATTCTATCAAACACCAATGATTTCAATGCAAGTCTCAAAAGGAAATATAAGGCACATTAGTACACTAAGCCTAAGCTCCATTTTCTTGAAATAAATATCTTTTATTTATGTCATCCTGCATTTCATCTAATTCGATTACTTTATCAATTCTTGTTATTGACATTAATATCACTCCTGAAGTGTAACGTAAATTTAGTCACGTAAGAAAAAATACTCCCTCGTCCCAATTAATATGAAAATGTTAGGATTTCGAGAGTCAAAAATTATTTTTTGATCCTAATTTTTTTATATGCTTGTTAAGTATTTTGAATATTAATTATTTTGATTTATAATACATACTTTCATGTAGTTTCCAAGTAAATTTATTTGAAAATTTTAAAAATTCTATGTTTAAATATACGATCAAATTTAAAAAGTTTGAATATCGAAAAGCAAAAAAATATCGTATAAATTGAAAGAGGAAAAGTACTTTGCTGAAGGCAATTGTATAGCAAACAAAACTGCAGTGTCTAAACACATTAAACATACAACACAAAAGGATCTTGAATTTAACTCGTTATATCCTTGGGGTCTTAACAATCAAATTCTCTTTGTATATACATAGTTAGAAGTACAACACGAAAGGGCTTTCGGTTATTATGAATGAAAATTATTATTTTTTGGAATTTTATGGGAGTTGGATTGGTCATTGGCTGTAGAGGAGTACCAAATACGAAATCATGATTATATACTGAAAAGTTCTTAGAAATAAGTTAGGTATGTGCAATGTAATGGTTGTGACTCTTAGGATGAAGCGTTGGATGGCTGTATGCACGTGTCATCCAATTCAATATAATAAATAATTTTACTTTTTAAACGCTTCATTATGTAACTATGGGTAGATGGAACAAATCTTGCATAGTCACCCAATTCAATATAATAAATAATAATTATTTAGTGATTTTTTTTCCGGGAACAAATGATCACTTACTTTTGGAAGGATAATTTGTAAATTAACTTTAAAGTTAGTATATGCTCGAATTGAGTGTGTGTATATATGTGTGTATATATGTGTATATATATATATATATATATATATATATATATATATATATATATATATATATATATTAAATTTAAAAGGGACAAACCATTGCACAAGAGATCATTTACGTTGCAAAAAGTTTTATAGAACTCATAAATTAAATTTAAATTTCATCACTCACACTTAGAATTAAAAAGTTAGTATAGTTAATATAGACATTCGAGGTGTCTCGAATAACCAAGAGACTTTATATGGTTTTCGCAAACACCTGGTTGCTCTAAGTTAGAGACATTTTTCCGAGAAAACTAAAAGCTTTGGTTAATTTGACCACTCTAATTTTTTGATGGCAACGAAGAGTCATGTTGGTTTATATATATCGGTTCATTCTGCTTAATGTATCTTAAACATTGAAGAAGGTTATTTTTATTTTGGTTAAGGCAAAATTGTCATTATTTTTTAGAGAATATTTTGGTAATTCAACTTTTAACTTAAGGTCTTCCCATTTTTAATATAAATATAAATATAAATATAAATATAAATGTAGATGTATATATAGATATAGATGTCCTTCCATTACGTGAAGTAACACTAAGCCAGTGGTAGAATATTCACATATTTATAACGATATAAAGATATGATGAAAAGAAACGATTGGTGGTGATTGAGATAGCATTTGATAATCGGCACAATTGAAATGAAAAAAACAGTTGAATTAGTTACCCTCATCATCAATGCATTTTCCGGAGATTCTTATGAAGCTAAGTGTAGGTTAGATAAACCTACAAAAAGAGATCAACAACGTAATGCGCTCCTACTCCAATTCATTAATCATTTAAACCTATAATAAGGTTATATTTCAACGTAATTCCTTGTTTGCTTTCTTAGAAGCCTTGTCTTAGTAACAAATAAATTTCGTAAATTTCTCAGTTTATGTTGTGACTAGGGATAGTCATAAGCTTAAATCCTTTGTAACTAGGAGAGTTCTAGATTGGCTTGTGGTGGTTGCATCACAAGTTAGTTTGAAGTCTTTGCAATAGGATTTTTGCAAAGTGGCTTGTAATAGGGAGATTACAAGTTAGTTGAGTAAAAAGCCTACAAGAGTATATCGTGGCTTTTTGATCCCCTTGTGTGGGATTTTTCTACATATAAAATCTCTTACCTTCTTTACATTCAATCTTTACTGCATTCTACGCATCATCTCATAGAGGACTAGGTACTCTATAGTTTGGTGGACTCATATAAACTAACAATTGGTATCAGAGCATGTTTCTCCTATCAGGCTAATAGCTAGGAAGGATCCTCAATGGCTGCTCCACCAAACTTTGAAAAGGACAATCAACCTATAGACCTCCTAGATTCAATGGTCAATACTATGGCTGGTGGAAAACCCGGATGCATGATTTTATGATGGTATAAGATTTAGAGCTCTGGGACATCATCTGTGATGGTCCACATGCTCCTATGAAGAAACTTGAAGAAATAGGACCATTGGTGCCCAAAGGGAGAAGAGAGTACAACGACATTGACAGAAAAGTTGTAGAAAAGAACTATCGTGCCAAGAAAATCTTGATGTGTGGCATAGGACCTGATGAGTACAACAGAGTATCAACTTGTGATACTGCCAAATAAATATGGGAAGCCTTATAAACAGCACACGAATGAACTACTCAGGTCAAACAATCCAAGACCGACATGCTCACCACTGAATATGAGCTCTTCAGGATGGAGGATGATGAGTCCATACAAGATATACATACCAGATTCACCTCCATCATAAATGAGCTTCACTCACTTGGAGATGTCATTCCCAGAAATAAGCTTGTAAGGAAAATTTTCAGTGTTCTACCTGGGTCTTGGGAAAGTAAGGTAAATACTATCACTGAAGCTAAATATCTATAAACTCTGACCATGGATGAGTTGATTGGTAATATGAAGACATATGAGTTGAAAAGAAAGAAATACAGTGAAAGAAGAGAGCCTAAGAAGGAAAAGAACCTGGTGTTTAAGGTTGAAAGCAGTGATTCAAGTGATGAAGATAGTGACATGGCCTATCTTACTGAGACATTTCAAAAGATGGTTAGAAGAAATAGTAGTATACCAATGTGGGGCAGTTCAAGTAAAACAAGGAACAACGATCTCTGTCACAGATGTGTAAAGTCAGGGCATTTCATCAAAGACTGCCCACTCGTGAAACATGATCAGTACAAGCAAAATCTTGACAAAGCAGGAAAAAGGAACCTGGTTCAAGATAAAAGATTCAATCAAAAAAATGTTGCAAACAATATCATTAAGCAGGCTCTTGCTGCTTGGGGATACTCCTCAAGTAATCTAAAAGGGAAGAAAATAGTTCCATGATGCCAGTGGAAACTATAACAACGAAGTACGATTCACTGTTCGCGCTGATGGCTCAGTCTGATGATGATGATGAAGAAGATGAAAACGATAAGGTAAATTTTAGGGACGTTAAGATAAATCTAAAATCCTATTCTTCTAAGAAGCTAAGGTCTTTATCTAATGTCCTAATTGATGCCTATTATAGACTTGTAAATGATAAGGAGATCCTGACCATAGAAATAAAAGAGGCCGAGCAATCTAGAGATGATGTAGTGGTCTGTGTAGTGGACCTAAAAGAGACCATAGCTAATCTTGAATAAGAGAAGGAATCCTTGAATGAAATAATAACTAGTGTGGAAAAAGAGAGAGACGATCTGATGGTAGTAGTTGTTGATCTAAAGGGAATAATAGAAGGCCTTAATAATGTGAAAAACACCTTAGAAGAAAAAGTTGCATCTACTGAAGAGGAAAGGGATGACCTATTAGTAATATGCACTGATCTAGAGGAAACATTGAGGGAATCAAATAGAGAACATAGGAATGTAAGTCTTGGGAGAAAGAAGGAAGTAGCCAGTGAGACGCACATCATGCTTGAAAAGGAGTTAACTGTTGTAAAAACTAGTCTCTGCAGTGAACTCAAGAGGAATCAACAACTCCAAGCTGAGTTGGAGAAAGTAAGAAATGATCTTGAGATATCTCTGAAGTGGACTTGGTCCTCAGATGCTGTCACTGCCATGTATCTCAACAATAGTGGTAACAAGCAGGGCATCGGGTTCTAAAGGGAGAAAACGCCCTACAACCCGCACAACAAGTATGTTACTGTATCTAATAACTGGCTATATACACACTGTGGGAACAATGGAAATTTTAAAGAAATTTGACAGGCCAGGGTTCAGTCTGCTAAGAAAAATGAAGCGTTTACTGATGGAGTGAGTACTAACAAAGGACCAGGTACCACTCGCAAAAAGTGGATGTTGCTTGCATGGACGAGGAAATCCCTCATTCATCCTTTTTATAATAACAAGGGACGCAAACTAGTTTGGGTTCCTAAATCTAACCCTTGATGTGCATGAGCAGGGAACAGTGAGAGGAAGCAGACTGCAATGGACTATGGATAGTGGATTCTTAAAGCATGTAGCTAAAAACATCATGAATCTCTTCTCACTGAAAGCCCTGAAGGAAGGGAATGTATCCTTGAGATGGAAGTAAAGGGTACATTCTCAGTGAATAAAAAGGTAGAGAGGTTCTTTCGGCACTCAAGTGGGAATGAGCTCTATGTGAATGGCCTAAAAAGTGCAGTCACCAATCGAATGACTTTCCAAGTGGTCTCAGTGGACAAAGGAAACAAGAACATCCACTTCGACTAATTATGAATCTCCACAAGGTGGTGGTATGAGATGAGTGAAGTCGCAACCATGACATGAAGGATTGGTATATGCAAACTTCTCACCTACGAATAAATTAACTCAGCTGGACCTGGTCCTTGGTCTGCCAAACTCAAGTGTCACCTGGACATGTGTTCATAAAATAAAGGAGGAGGGGGAGAAGGGATCACGCACTATTTCTCAACACCAAGGACTCCACAGCAAAATGGTGGAGCTAAAAGAAAGAACGAAGCTAAAAATGCTGCATGGACAGTGCTCATCTCCTATAGAATCTCCAAGAAATTCTAAGAAAAAGCAGTGAATACTGTCCTCTTCCTTGAGAACAAGTGTCGGACCAGGTCCCTCTTGAATCAAAATCCACCAGGAGCTGCCAAATGGAAGAAAATGCCTTGTTCTTGACAACATGAGGGATCAACTTGAGAAGGTCAATGCAAAAAGACGAGCGAAGGAATCCTTCTGAGGTACAATCCACAAAATAAGGCCACAAAGTCTTTAACAAAGAGCATACTAAATGGTAGAAGGTGCTCATGGGGTATTCAACAAGACACTTTCCCCTGCCAAGATAGAGACCATGATGATCAATATGATGAACCAACCCTGCCTCTAAGAAATATCTGAGGCTTCAAATAGGGAGGGTAATAAAGCGAGTAAGATGATGGAGATTGGTGAAAGACAACGAAACATCATCCTCCACGTCTCACAAAGAACCTGGTGTATCACCTACTACCACTGAAGCTTAGGGAAGAGTAAAGATGCAGCTCATGGCACTACACAAGCAGCAGAACACCAACTGCGGGGAAATCAAATTAACCTCCACATCTCTCTCTTCAATCAAACTTTTGTATCAAATTGGAAAACCAAAGGCTCTCATCTGGGTAACTAGTCAATCACTCTCTTTTACTCTAGAGCTAGATAAACATGTTTTCCTATGGAAAAGAAAAGCACTTCTGGAACAGTTCACTTATCATGATTCATGCCTCATCTTCAGGGAGACAAGTAAGGAAAACGAAATGTCCTCATCAACAACTGGAGAGGAATTTCAAAAGCAAAAGGATCAAGCACATTAAAGGATGAGATCATCTTCTGAGGGTCAATATGAAGAAGGGATTGATCAGTGGAAAGCATTGCAGAACAGAAGACCAAACTCCAAATATCTGCATCAAAGCCTCAAGTAGAGAATATTCTAGATAAATCAAGATGAAGATGGGGTCACAAAATTCTAATGAAGAACCTGATCCACCATCTGTTGGTTGTGTAAGACACCTTCAGGTAAAGGTAGCTAAAGTATTTTCTGACCAAGCCTAACTCACATCAATACCGTTGTAGGTAAACACGCATGACGATCATAGAAGCTAAAGGTACAATTATGAACTATGAAAGAGGAGCTGCTAAAATCTTGTTCAAAAAATTGCTTTGGCATCAGGTTTCCGTATCTCTTAGTAGTAATGTGCTTAATTCTGCATGCCCTCTCTAAATAATTTTTTTTGTAACTCAACTGCCACATCATCTGACTTTTCAACGTCTATGTGTCATGTCTTGTATTTCAAATCCCTTCATGCCCTCTGCACGGTAACATTTCCCCACAAACCTACCTCTATTTTCAGAACTATTCAAAACCTGTTTCGCTCTCCACTCATCATTAGCCCTTCTTCCAATAAAACCTTCTTTCTCTCTCAAAGCAAGTCATGAACTTTCATCTCCTTTGTATAGCTAGGATCTTCTCCTCCTCTATCTCCCTCTCTTTCTCTCTACTCGTCTACCAAGTACTCATCTAATGACGATCGAACAATCATCTCATTCTCCTACCATTGACACTGCCCCCACTTCGTTATAATCCTTGAAATGATCTCCAGCGCGTCATATTTAACGCCTTCTACCACCTTAGCCACTTCTGGATCCTCCTCCAATCCTACAGTTTTTCCATTTCTGATAAACCCTGTTTACCATTATGTTGAGAATCCTATGTCCAGTCAATCCTACGATCTTATCAAAGACCACACAGGAGGTTTTACTCCTCAAGTGTCAGAAGCCTCTGAGGATGATCCTGACCAGTATCTGAACTTTTTTATGTTGGACTCAATGACTCTCAAGGAGTCACTAGAAAAGGGAGCATCTCATAACATTATGGCTATAGCTGCTGAGAGTCTGATGAATGAAGGAACATATCTCTCGTCTGAGTACTACGGGGAAGAAATTCTATTCCTAGGAGATGTAAGAATCACAGCACTCTTCAAGTCCTTGGTTCATGAGATATTTTCAAAAAAGCCTTCTAATGAACCTGATTCTCTTCCATGCAAACTCACTCCTGAACCTCCTATTCACTCCAAGCTCTTAGAGTCTTCCTCCAAATCACCCACTACCAGGTCACTACAGCAAGAGAGTTTTGAATCCTTATTGTAGAAAAGTAAGAGGAGTGTCAAGACAAGGAAAAAGAGGAAAATGAATCCAAAGGGTTTCATCAAGAGTGTGTCAGTAAACCGGATAGACAAAGATGCTTCTAGTGAACCTAGTTCTTTAGTACAACAATCTATGACATTTGAGGAATATGTTAAGGAATAGAAATGGTCATCCGTGAAGTACAATAGCAAGTCTAAGCGGAGTCAAACTGAGCTAACCGTGTCTAAGGATAATACTGTGGGGATAACAAGCTGGAAAGGAAAGTCTACCGAAGGGCCTATCAAACAAAAAAGGGAAACTGTTAAAGAACCTGGTTCAATAAGGTCCATGACCTATAATGATGGTCTTTGGCATCAAAGATTAGGAACTCAGAAAGTATTGTGGGGTCATACATTTGATCCAGCAATTTCAGAGATGGCAGGCATGAGACAAATTCTGGAGATTGTTGAATTTGAACAATAGGAACACTTGTTTGAAGGGAGCATGCCTCTGGTGTATGAAGATACAGTACAAACTTTCTACGCATCTCTTTTCACTGTTGAGGGGGATCACATCTGTGTGCTCGTGAATGGAGTAGAGATTGTACTCAATGCTTCAACACTGGGAAAGGTTCTCAGAATTCCGTGTGAAGGTATGTCCTCAGTTAAGGGTATGTGTGGAGTAAACTTTCGAAGAGCTATCATGAAAGAGTAAGCTATCCAATAGGGGGAACATGTGTATAAGAAGGTATTACTTCCTGAGTACCAGCTTCTTATTGAACTAGTTAATAAAGTACTCTTACGCCGCTCTGAGAGGTGCTCTATTGCTACAAAATCGGATATGGTCCTAATGGAAGCGCTTGATGTGTTTGTCCTAATCAATTTGCCAGCAATCATGATAGATCATATGCAGAAGGTGGCAAATTTTAAAGGTGGAAATCATGGGTTACCTTATGGCATTCTCCTCACTCAGGTGTTCAGATTCTATATGGTCCCATTGGGGAATCCTAGAGTGGGCACACGCAAGCAGAGCTTCTCTAAGACCACTCTAGAAGAATATGAATGTATATAAAGAGTTGGTGGAAGCATCTCGATCATTTCTCAGCTGATCAACGCTTAAAATGTAGCCTCTGAGGAAATAAGATGGCTGAGGGCTCGAAATGCTATACTGGAAACTCAGCTCAGTCAAGCAGCTAAAGGACCTGATTTTGTAAGTGAGGAGGTTGTACGACTGACAAAGGAAAATGAGAGATTTTGGGCTCAATTACTTGAAGAACAACTGTCTGCAAATGCTAGACTGGACCTAGTTCTCAAAACCATTGTTGTCTCTTCCTCCAAGTCTTCTTCTTTTAGTGTCCTCTAGGATCCTCTTTTTGTCGAGCTATTTTTGCACCAACATCCTGTGGCAGCTATTTTACTTTTGTTTGCTTGTTTTTGTGATGGCATGTTGAACTTAACCATTACTGCTCCTAACTTGCTCAGTCTAATGTAAACATTAATAAAACAGCTCCCCTTTCGTTGCCTGTACAATACTGTGTTCCTCTGGCTTCTCTTTTCTGTCATGTTGTGTGCACATATGTGGCATGAGCTAGCTGTGTTAGACTTCTTTATGCTTATTACCTGCTTGTGCTCTTCTTAATACCTATTCTTTTAAATGATGCCAAAAGGGAGAAAGAAGTGTGTATGTGAGAGTGTGTGGATGAGAGTGAGGGGTAATATTAGGTGAGAGTGAGGGGTAATATATGCATGCTGAGAGGTGAGGATTCAGGGGGAACTATCAATGCGATCAAGGGAAAATCACAAAGAGGAGGATCCAAGATTAAAGGGGGACTTCGTGTAGTTCTGGTATCTCATCTGGTTATTTTTGCTCTAAACAAATACTGATCATGCCTAAGTTTGTCATCATCAAAAAGGGAAAATTGATGGGTTTTCAATGTCTTAGCCTTATGCTTCTTATATTTTGATGATCTAACAAACTTGTTATGAAGAACCAGATAGAGAACCTGGCCCATAGGATATACATTTCATGTTAACTATTCAAAGTCTGAAAATTAGCAAATGGATGAACGACCACAGGGAGGAACACAACATGGACCTGATGACCTGGTCCCTTAGGGTTCTCCGACACAAGCACAAGTCAGTGACTGTACACAATCAATATAAAGAGGAAAACGGTAGGGACCTGCTCCCTTAGGGTTCTCTGACAGAAGTACAAGTCAAGTACATAGCTGGAACGTAGCAGAAGAAAGTGACTATTTAGAAACTGTCATAGAAGAAGAACAAAACTAGGACCAATTCCGTTGGTGTGTCCTGATAGAAGTACAAAGTCCACTATCCAGTTGGAATGCAACTGCCCAGAAGTGACTGTGCAGATAGTGCAACAGTCACTTCTCATTGGGTAGAAGGGTGAACCAAGAGTTGACATCACTATCCATTGTGCTATCTTTTGTGATAAAACAACCTGGTGCATGACAGACCATTCTTTATGCATTCAGTAATATTCTCTCAAGAAACAAAAGTGTTCATCCGGCATTGAAGTGACTGGTGTGTCAAGAACAAGAAGACAACTCTACTAAGGATCAGTTTCTAAATGAGTTTATGTACATCCGTAGTTGAGTTGTAATCTTGTTATTTGTTCGTTATTGTAAATCCTAGTTTGCTTTCTTAGGAGCATTGTCTTAGGAACAAACCAAATTCATAAACTTCTGAGTTTATGTTGTGACTAGGGATAGTCATAAGTTTAAATCCTTTATAACTAGGAGAGTTATAAAGTGGTTTGTGGTGGTTGCATCACAAGTTAGTTTGAAGTCTTTGCAATAAGACTTTTGCAAAATGGCTTGTAATAGGGAGATTGCAAGTTAGTTGAGTTAAAAGCCTACAAGAGCAGGTCGTGGTTTTTTGATCCCATTGTGTGGGATTTTTCCACGTAGAAAATCTCTTGCCTTCTTTACATTCGGTGTTTACTGCATTCTACATTCATCTCATAGAGGACCAGGTACTCTGTAGTTTGGTGGACTCATATAAACTAACAAGCATGTTCGGATTGTGTTTTGGAGGTCCGTAGCTTATTTAGGCTTGAAATGCCGAAAGTTGAAATTTGGGAGTCTCCGGTTCGATAGTGAAATTTTGATAACGGGGTCGGAATCTGATTCTGAGGGTTGGCATAGCTCCGTTGTGTTGAATGTGACTTGTTTGCAAAATGGGAGAAGGTTTCCCCAATTGGAAATTTGAGTTTTGAGTGGGATTTCGACGTCGGATTTTGGTGATTTTTGTTCGAGTGTGTTTGTAAGTGATCGGGGGGGTCTGAATTTGTAAATTTTATCCAATTTCGAGACACGGGTCTCGTGAACCTTTTGGGCGATTTTCTTAATTTCGCGTGTTAGCTTCAAGTTAATTAGTTAAATTAGTTACTTGAAGTTATATTTACATTATGCAATTAATTTGAGTAGATTTGGGCCATTTTGAGTCGGGTACTCGTGGCAAGAATGTGATTTCTAGTTGATTGAGTTAGTTCGAGATACGTGGCTTGCCTAACCTTATGCGGGGAAATACCCCTTAGGATTTGGTATTGTTGTTATGTGAGTACCGTGTACGTGAGGTGACGAGTGCATACACTTGCTAATTATTGAAAAATACCGTTTTCATTAAGTTAATACCTATGTTTTTTTGTAATTGAGCAATATTTGTACTTGAAGCCTCTTGCTTAGTTTAGGAAGAAGCAAGCTTATATGATTTAATTGTCTTACCTAATTTAATTGCCTACTTGTATTTCGTGCAACATGTTAGAGTAGAATTTCCTGCTTAATTATGGAATAGAACTGTAAATTCTTTTGAGATTGTTGTGTGATTACTTTGGGACTACAGGACGATATCCCAGGAGATCCCCTTGCATGTTTACTTTGGGACTATGGATCGGTGTTCCGGTAGATCCCCCTGCACATTTATATTTCAGACTGCGGGAGAGAACCCGTTATCTCCCCTGTACTGGATATTTACTTTGAGACTACTTGGTATTCTGAGAGTTTTCCCTGCATATTTATGATTTGGACTATGGGAAAATATCCCGAGAGATCATTTGGATATTTACATTTGGGACTACGGGACGATATCCCGGGAGATTCCCTGTTGCCATTTCTGAGTACTGAGTTAGATTCTTTATGTGTTTTTATTCGTTATAAACTGTTAGCATTTTAATTATGTTGTCGTATTCCATACTGCTTTATCTTGTTTTTCATCTAATATTAGTAGGGCCCTGACCTTCCTCGTCACTACTCGGCCGAGGTTAGGCTTGGCACTTATTGAGTACCGCTGTGGTATACTAATGCCCTTTCCTGCACATGTTTTTTGTGTGTAGATCTAGATTCTTAGGCTCAGCCATACTTCCAGAGAGGCGAGGCAATCTTCAGAGACTTCGAGGTATATTTGTCGCATCTGCAGACCGATGAGTACCTCTCTATTCTCTCTTCTAGCTTTAGCTCTCCTGTATTTACTTTTGTTTAGACATTATAGAGTTAGAACACTTTGTAGTTATTCCACAACTTGTGATTTCATGAGATTCTAGGTTTTGGGAGTTGATTTAATTTGAGATTTTATATATGTATATGCCGAGAGGCATCTTAAATGTTTTATTTATGTTTTATCCGTAGTTTTTGGCTAGTTTTATCTTTCATTTTCTTTTCCACAAATTGTTAGGCTTACCTAGTCGTAGAGACTAGGTGCCATCATGACAGTTCACAGAGGGCGAACTTAGGTCATGACAAGTTGGTATCAGAGCTCTAGGTTTATAGGAGTCATGAATTACAAGCTGATTTATTAGAGTCTCACGGATCGGTACATAAAAGTCTGTACTTATTTATGAGAGGCTATATAACTGTTAGGAAAATTCCACTTCATTTGATTTTCTTGTCGTGCGAGATTTTGATATCACAATTCTAAACTTCTATCTTCTATTATCTCATAGATGGTGAGCACACGTCCTACCGGAGATGACCAGGAACCCGCGCCCCATATTAGAGCTGTCAGAGGTCGGGGCCAGGGTAGAGGCCGGGGACATGCCTGTGGTGCAACCAGAGCACCCGCACGAGCTGCCATAGAGGAGCCACCAGCAGCTCCAGCTGGAACCCAGACACCTGATATTCCTACTGCTACTACTATTCCAGCTCTTCAGGAGACTCTTGCATAGTTTGTGAGCATGTACACCACTCTAGCTTAGGCAGGGCTAATTACCCTTGCAATAGTTGCATCCCAGGCCGGGGGAGGAGAACAGACCCACGCCACCCGCACTCCTGAGCAGCGGGTGCAGGTCGATCAGATCCTAGAGTTATATCGATACCGGCTGTGGCCCCAGTTCAGCCCGTGGACAGGGAAGTGGCTTCAGAGCATAATCAGTGGAGGCTTGAGAGGTTCAAGAAGTATAAGCCTCCTATATTCAGTGGTTTAGTATCAGATGATGCCCTGGGATTTCTGGAGGAGTGTTACCGTATCTTCCGCAATATGGGCATATCAGGATTGAGTGGGGTTTCTTTCACTGCCTTCCAGCTTCAAGGAGCAACCTACTAATGGTGGTGTACCTTTGAGTTGGACAGTCCAACTGAGGCAACATCCCTTACTTGAACTCCATTTTCAGATATGTTCCTGAGAGAGTTTGTCCCTCAAAGCCTCAAGGACGCATGACACGCAGAGTTTGAGCTTTTGCGCCAGGGCACTATGACTATTTCGAAGTATGTTGTCCGTTTCACTGACTTGGCTAAGCATGCACCAGCCTTGGTTGCTACAGTTCATAAGAGAGTGTAAAGCCCTAGAAAATTTTGCTAAGTAATTTATGATTTCGTGGTGCCAAGGTAGGCGAATTATCTTATCTTGCGTGCAAATAAGGATTCATGATATAATGGATATCCATTGGATATTTTAATAAGCGTATAAATCATATTATAAGTGATTTGGCGTCTAAGGAGAGGCCTAAGTCTAAGCCAGGGTGGAAAATTTCATAATAGCCTAAAGTTGTAAATGAGTACGCATAATACCTCATTTTGGGCAAGCATATATCCATTTATATAAAGTGTTGTGTGATGAACAACCTATCCAATTAAATCTCTTTGAGTCTAGTTTCCAACACATCAAACTGTTTGTCATTGGAGGTGTATATAGAAAGTTATGACCATTTTACCGGATCTGTTTTAGACGTGCATCCGCGGCACTGAAAGTTTCTGCCTTTGAGCGCGGCCCGAGCATGGTACGAGCATGGCCACTGCATCCTAGGCACGGTTTGAGCGCGTTCGTGCACCTAGAATCCCTATAAATACCCCAAGACCGGGTATGGAGAGTCTCTAAGTCATTTTTTTGAGCCAGGGCTTGCTCTATCAAGGAGAATCCGTCCCATACTTCCCTCCTATGATCCAAGGTGATTTCACCTCTCAATCACTAGTTACAAAATGATTTTGATTGGATTTCATAGGATTTCTTCAAAATCTCAAGAACACCCCAAAGTTGTCTTTCAAGATTTGGTCTACAAGAGTTAATCTTTTACCCTTAGACTTACATATATGGAGTTATTATGGAATTATGAGTATAAATCAAGTATTGTAAGTCATGGGATGGAGATTGGAAGTCATAGGTGCCTAACCTAGGTTGTGTTGGTGTTGTAGAGATTGTGAGATGGGTTATTGAGATATGATTCTTGGGTGTAATAGTATTATGTATACATGCATGTACAAATTAGATTTGTAGGGAAGATTGTTGAACATAAATAAGTAAAATATTGGGTTGGGGGATGAAGGAAATCTTGTAAAAGAGATTTCAAATCAAGATGCTCAACCAATATTTGATAAAATGCTCAAATGAGCTGAAACCATGAATATCTTCCTAATGTCCTAATGATAGACCACTAGTACCCCCCCCCCCCCAAAGGGTGGGAGGCTAAGGAAGGTAAATTATTCATACAGGGCAATGTGAATGATTGGGTAAACGAACCGAGAAACTAAGAGTATGTTTGTAAAGGGATTTTATAATTGTTAGAGGGTCAGGAACAGTGGAACCTAAGGAAGGTACTATAGGTCAAATGTGGAAGGTTGCGAGTTTTTAGAATGGGTTAATCATAGATCTGTGATTTAACCAAAGTACTAAGGCGTTATGAAAGGCGAAACGAGTGGGAGAAATAAATGTGATGCTATAATAACCCAAGAGGGTATTTGGGCTTGATGGAGAGCATCTAAAGAATCTTACAAGCAAAGAAGTGTTAAGTGATATGACGATGAACACACTTTCCCACAGATATCCTAACAAGAGTTAAGACGTGAGCGGGATAAAAAAATTAAGCAAAAGGACCACGTAACATGTGGAAGAGTTCGTGGATATTCACTAGCTAGGAATAATGAGGCAAAAAGAAATGGGAAGAAAATCTATAAATTGAGATGTCCGTGGTTATCGCAAAATAATTCGTATCAGAATGGTGGACTCGCCTGGAGCACAAGTGTTAATAGAATGTATAAAGGAATAACCGTAATGCTACTGACTTGGGTGACACTGAATATCAACTAAAATATTTAGATGGAGTTCATGTCTACATATTACAATGGAAAGTGAGACTACTGGTAGTAAAATAGTGGCGTTATAAACTCAACAAACCAGACACAGTGATACCATGAGTCCATGGGTGCAGACAAGTGCGTGGCACAATAAGGCTATCTACTATGCATTATAGCAAAATGGAATGGGAATGAATGTCCGAATTACAAAGAAAAGATAGTACCAATGTATTGGCTAGACCAAAAGGGAGAACAAAAAGGGCAAAACAACACAATCTACCCAAAGGACAAAGGGAAATATTTGAAATGTAGTAAGAGAGGATGAACACTTGTTACGAACCAAACATGTTTAACATGATATCTCTTAAGCCACAATACCAACAAACACTATTGGTAGCTACAATATTGAGAATAAGGTGAGTTGCTTATTGAGGCTGGAGTATTCTTACACTTAAAAGGAAAACAAGAAGTTTTTGTTGAAGAATTTAAGAGAATTTCAAGTTGTTGTTCGGGCCAGTGGATCTTTCTGAATTGAATATGTATTAAGGTTGTTGACACGTGTTTTGGGAAGTGTTTAACAACATGGAGGGATCATGAGAATATTCACAAGGGAAGTGGAGTAGTTTCTTAAATCCTATAAGGCAGACAAGGAGGAAAGAGGTTGACTAGGAAATGTCTGAGCAAAATGTTACATTACATTTGATGTAATGTCCTGCATGTTGATGATATTAAGGTGTGTATGCAGGCTAGAAGATGTTATTCCTTTGAAATAAAAGGTCCTATAAGAAAAACTCATTCAGTAATGTCTTTTGTTGAGAATTTGGAAGAGTTAGTTGCAAGTATTCATAGGAGATTATAACCATATCAGGGAAATTATTGTAGAAATCAATTCATGGGAGGTCTTATGTAAGAGAAATGGGATAAAGATGTTCCACTAATGATGCAACATGTTAAGGTGATAGTTTATGCCTCTAGGAAACTCAAGAATCATGAAAAGAACTATCCAACCCATGACTTAGAGCTTGTGGCAGTGGTGTTTGCACTAAAGATTTGGCGACATTTTTTGTATGGGGTGCATGTGGATGTATTTACGGACCACAAGAGCCTTCAATATATTTTCAAGCAGAAGAAGTTGAATTTGAGACAAAGAAGATGGCTAGAGTTACTCAAGGACTATGACATTGATATTCTCTATCACCCGGGAAAGGCTAATATTGTAGCGAATGCTCTTAGTCAAAAATCTATGGGGAGCTTGGCTCATTTGGAGGCATATCAGAGGCTGTTGGACAGAGAGGTTCACCAGTTGGCTAGTTTGGGAGTTCGCCTGGCGGACTCTAATAAAGGAGGAGTGATTGTGCAAAATAGGGCTGAATCATCGCTTGTGACTGAAGTGAAAGAGAAGCAATTCAAAGATCCATTGTTAGAATAACTGAAAGAGGGGATTCATAAACACAAGACCATAGCTTTTTACCTTGGCATGGATGATGGTATCCTACGGTACCAAGACCGCCTATGTGTTTCAAATATTGACGGTCTTTGGGAAAGGATCATGGCAAAAGCTCACACTTCTAGGTAATCCATGAACCTAGGTTCTACGAAAATGTATCATGATCTCAGGGAAGTTTATTGGTGGAATGACATGAAGAGGGATGTGGCGGACTTTGTGGCTAGATGTCCGAACTGTCAGCAAGTGAAGGCCGAACATCAAAGACCTGGTGGATTGGCTCAAAGCATAGAAATTCCAATGTGGAAATGGGAGATAACCAACATGGATTTTGTGGTAGGGTTTCCGCAAACTCCACGCAAGTTCGACTCAATTTGGGTGATCGTGGATCGACTCACGAAATGAGCACACTTCTTTCCAGTTAAATCTACTAACACAGCGGAACAATATGCTCAACTATATATCAAAGAAATAGTCAGTTTGGATGTCACTCCAGTCTCAATCATTTTAGATTGAGGGGCTCAATTCACGGCAAACTTTTGGAAGAAATTTCAGCAAGGTTTGGGTACTCAAGTAAATCTTAGTACAACCTTTTATCCATAAACTTATGGGTACACAGAGCGGGCCATTCAGACACTTGAGGATATGTTGCGTGCTTGTGTTGTTGATTTCAAAGGTAGCCGGGATGATCATTCACCCCTCATAAAGTTTGCTTATAACAAAAGCTTTCATGCTAGTATTCATATGGCACCATTCCAAGTATTATATGGTAGGAGATGTAGATCTTCCATTGGGTGTCTCGAGGTTGGAAAAATTGAATTGATAGGGCCACACCTTGTGCATCAGGCTATGGATAAGGTTAAAGTCAGTATGAAGCAGTTGGAAACTACTCAGAGTCGCCAAAAGTCTTATTCAGATGTTCGTCGCAGAGATTTAGAGTTCAAAGAAGATGATTGGGTATTCCTAAAAGTTTCCCCCATGAAAGGTGTTATGCGGTTTGAAATAAAGGGAAATTCAGTCCGAGGTATGTGGGGCCATATAAAATCATTCAAAGGATCGGTCAGGTGGCATACAAGCTTGAGCTTCCCCTCGAGATGTCGTTGGTACATCCGGTCTTTCATGTATTTATGTTGAAGAAGGTAGTGGGAAATCCGTCCGTTATTGTGCCAATTGAAGATATTGAGGTTAATGAAGAACTATCTTATAAAGAAATTCCAGTTGCCATTCTTGATAGGCATGTCCAGAAATTGAGAAATATGGAAATTACCTCCGTAAAAGTGTTATGGCGGAACCAGCAGGTTGAGGAAGCCACTTGGGAAGCCGAGGAAGAAATGAGAAAGAAGTACCCATATTTGTTTTGAATAGTCATGTAATAGCTTTTATGCATTTGGTTCCTATGAACTCTTATCTTTTGATTTGATCTATGTTAAACTATTCTATTTTGGTTATATATGTTGCCTATGCGGCCATGGTTGGTGTTGTACAAGTTATGTTATGTCTATGGAACATGTATATGTTGTTAGGATATGTATCTGGGGCCCTCTGACAGGTGGATAGGCCTAGTTACAAAGGAAACTCTGGCAAAAGTTTTTGGAAATTTAAGGAGTTAGCCAAATTCGGGGCTGTTAATATATTTCATAATGTGAAAAAGTTGAAGTTACATAAGGATGGCTAATGAATGAACCTTGATCCTCATTCGAAGATGAATGATCTTAAGCGGGGGAGAATGTAAATCCCCAGAAAATTTTGCTAAGTAATTTAAGATTTCGTGGTGCCAAGGTAGGCTAATTATCTTATCTTGCGTGCAAATGAGGATTCATGATATAATGGATATCAGTTGGATATGTTAATAAGCGTATAAGTGATATTATAAGTGATTTGGGGTCTAAGGAGAGGCCTAAGTCTAAGCCAGGTTGGAAAATTTCATAATAGACTAAAGTTGTAAATAAGTACGCACAAGACCTCATTTTGGACAAGAATATCTCCATTTATATAAGGTGTTGTGTGATGCACAACCTATAAAATTAAATCTCTTTGAGTCTAGGTTCCAACTCATTAAACTGTTTGTCATTTGGAGGTGTATGTAGAAAGTTATGACCATTTTACCGGACCTATATCAGATGTGCGTCCTCGGGAAAACTAAAAGTTTCTGCCTCCGAGCGCGGCCCGAATGCGGTACGAGCGCAGCTACCGCGTCCTGGGCACGGTTTGACCATGGTCGCGCACCTAGCAGCCCTATAAATACCCCAAGACCAGGTATGGAGAGTCTCTAAGTCATATTTTTGAGCTAGGGCTTGCTCTATCAAGAGGAATCCGACCCATACTTCCCTCCTATGATCCAAGATAATGTTTTTGGAGTATTTTAAGTTGATTACTACTCCTAAACACTTATATTAACAAGGATTGATCTTGAACATCCATAGATTCCCATTCAAATCCCTAATTGATCAAGAACACTACAAGTGGGGATTCTCAAGATTCTTACTACAAGAGGTATGTCCATCATCTCTAACTACTCTATGGTGATTATTTATGTATGATATATACGTTATAACTCATGGTATGGTGATTGGAAGCCATACGTGCCTAACCTAGGTTGTGTTGGTGTTGTAGAGATTGTGAGATTGGTTATTGAGGTATGATTCTTGGGTGTAATAGTATTATGTTTACATGCATGTACAAATTAGGTTTGTGGGAAGATTGTTGAATATAAATAAGTAAAGATTGGGTTGGGGAATGAAGGAAATCTTTTAAAAGAGATTTGAAATCAAGATGCTCGACCAGTATTTGATAAAATGCTCAATTGAGCCGAAACCATGAATACCTTCCTAATTTGTGTTCAGTTTTGTTATGTCTCAATTACATTAGGATTGATAGAATTTCCGGAATGTTGTGGTAACTTAAGCAAAGCTTAAACAAGGTATGTATGGCTAAAAACCCCTCCTTTTAGAAATTGAGCCTCCATGGTGCCCGTGCAAATGTTGTAAGCCCGGAATTCGATTGATGTGGTACTTGTTATGTCACATAAATTGATGTTGTGAAAATGTATGTGGAAGATGCTTCTCTATGTGTTTAGTGTGTTATTCTTTGTATATTGAGGATGTGTGGAAAAACATGAGCTATGTGCTAAATGCCTAAATGTCAAGTCAAGGTTACATTGTGATTAACATGCTGAACTAGATGAATTTCTTTCTATGTTTATAACTTGAATTGCTTTTGTATGTGCCTATGATCCTAAATGCCAAGATAAATGTTGAAAGTGGGAATAATGCGAAATGTGAGTTATTGAATGTGGCAATTGTGGCCCCAAGTGCCGAGAAACTAATTCATGTGAATCCAAAGATTGAAGTGAGATGATTGACGGAAAAAGGGTAATGTCTTGAAGATGGCTTAGCCGATCGGGCAGTGATCGGACGCCATGTTATACACACATGGTGCTAATGTATTGATAATTGAAACTGGAAAGTGAGAATGAAATAAGAGTAAAGTCTTGGTAAGACCGCTTAGCCGATCGGGCCGTGATCGGGCTTCGTTCAAGGAAGCAGTGGTAATATGGATGATGATGCAACGATAAGGAATGCCCCAACCAAAAATTTCAGAAATTATGTTAAAACTATGTGAACCTCTTATATTGTTGACGCGGTGCTTATTTGAAGCTTTGTGTCTCTTATGATTTCTTTGTACTCTTGTATGGTTGTTCTTTCTAACTGGATGGTGTTTAGTTATACATACTAGTACTATTCCATGGTACTAACGTCCCTTTTGCCGGGGGCGCTACATTTTTAAATGAATGTAGGTGGCTCCATAGCGGATAGTGTCGATTGTGCGTAGCTGAGCTTACTCCTCTCAAAGTCTTAGTGATACCCTTTCTCCTTGAAGGGGTTATGTTTTATATCCTTTATT
The DNA here is from genome assembly GCF_000715075.1 of Nicotiana tabacum. Lineage (NCBI taxonomy): Eukaryota > Viridiplantae > Streptophyta > Magnoliopsida > Solanales > Solanaceae > Nicotiana > Nicotiana tabacum. The sequence goes on along the minus strand of NC_134084.1, from coordinate 135,834,719 downwards.
ATAGATATCTACTTTTGATGTATAGCCGGGACTTATTGCCGGCGTTGTCATTATTGTCTTTTGTATCCTTAGAGGCTCCGTAGACATATGTGTGGGTTATGTACGGGTGTTGGATGGGTTTAAGAACTATGTTGTAATTCTAGCTCTCACTTCTTTAAAATGTAACTACATAGAATCTTGGAAACTTAACTACGATTTAAGGTTGTGATATAAAATGAACTAACCGTGTTGAATGTACTATCTTTCCTATTGTTTAAATAAATGAAAGCATGGATTCCTTATTCATATTGAGATGGGTAGAAAGTGTTTGATAAGGCTTGCTCAGTTGGGTTCACTCGATTGAGTGCCGGTCGCGCCTCCTAAGATTGGGGCGTGACAGAGAGTTCGCCGGTATATTGAGGGGCTCATTTCCAGCATCAGGTCTAGCATGGCTCGTTAGTTGGAGATGGATATTTCTTTTCTGCATATGGTGAGTATTGCTGGGAGAGTGGAGGGTATGCATGCTTGATATAGAGAGGAGAGGGAGGCCAAGAGGTCTCGAGAGTCAGGCCATTATTCTGGTGGCCGTGCTCCAGCTGCAGTTCGTCATGGTAGGGGTTATATGAGTTGCCCCGTTCATTTAGATCTTCCAGTAGCCAGTGGTATTACAGCTCCTCCTAGGACTCATGAGCCTTATTATGCACCTCTAGTATCTAGTGTGCCTCCTGCACGGGGTGCTTTCAGTGGTCAGTCCAACAGACCTGGCCCGAGCTAGTTACAGTCACCGTGTCCTCCCAGAGCTTGTTTTGAGTATGGTGTCACATGCCATATGGTGAGGGATTGCCCCAGACTTAGGAGGGGTGCTCCTCCACAGATTTCTCAGCCGCAGCGTGCCCCGCAGACTTCCTAGGCTATGATTATAGCACCAGTTGCTATCCCACCTGCTCAGCCAACTAGAGGTGGAGGTCGAGGAGGTAGAGGTCACCCTAGAGGGGAGGCCAGGCTAGATATTATGCCCTTCCTGCCCATACTAAGGCTGTCACCTCCAATTCTGTCATTACAGGTATTGTCCTGGTTTATCATAGAGATGCATCGGTTCTATTCGATCTAGGCTCCACTTATTCTTATGTGTCTTCTTATTTTGCCCCGCATTTGGGCATATCTCGGGATTCTTTGAGTTTCCCTATTTATGATTATACTCATGTGGGGGATTCTCTTATTGTGGACCACATTTATCAATCGTATTTGGTTGCTCTTAGTGGTTTTGAGACCAGAGCCGATTTATTATTGCTCAGCATGGTAGATTTTGATGTTATCTTAGGCATGGACTAGTTGTCTCCCCATTATGTTATTCTTGATTGTCATGCCAAAACCGTGATGCTGGCTATGCCAGGTGTTCCGCGAGTGAAAGGTTACTTTAGATCACACTCCCAGTAGAGTTATTTCTTTCCTTAATGCTCAACGAATGGTTGATAAGGGGTGTGACGCGTATCTGGCCTATATGAGAGATGTTAGTGTTGACACCCCTACAGTTGATTTAGTCCCAGTAGTATGGGACTTCCTTGATATGTTTTCAGCTGATCTTTCGGGTATGCCACGCAACAGGGATATTATTTTGGCATTAGTTTGTTGTCGGGAACTCAGCCCATTTCTATTCCTCCATACCATATGGCTCCTCCTGAGTTGAAGGAGTTGAAGGAGCAGTTGCAGGAATTGCTTGATAAGGGTTTTATTTGGCCTAGTGTATCACCATGGGGTGCTCCTGTCTTTTCTGTAAAGAAGAAGGATGGTTCTATGCGTATGTGCATTGATTATCGCCAGTTGAGCAAAGTTACAGTAAAGAACCGATATCCTTTACCTTGTGTTGATGATCTGTTTGACCAGTTAGAGGGTGCACAAGTGTTTTCTAAGATTGACATACGTTCACGTTACAATTAGTTCAAGATTCACGAGCCAGATATCGCGTAGACTGACTTTCGGACTCGGTATGGTCATTACGAGTTCCTTGTTATGTCATTTGGGCTAACCAATGCCCCAGCAGCCTTCATACATTTGATGCATAGTGTGACCTAGCCATACCTCGACTCGTTCATCATTGTATTTATTTATGATATTCTGGTATACCCCTGGAGTCGAAAAGATCATAAGCAGCACCTGAGGACAATGATTCATGCTTTGAGAGAAAAGAAGTTATATGCAAAGTTCTCGAAATGTGAGTTTTGATTGGATTCCGTGGCATTCTTGGGTCACGTGGTGTCGAGTGAGGGGATATAGGTGGATCCGAAGAAAGTGGAAGCAATGCAGAGTTGGCTCAGACCATCCTCAACTACAAATATCCACATATTTCTTGGCTTAGTGGGTTATCATCGTCGGTTTGTTGAGGGGTTATCATCGTGCTCCGTTCCAGTGGACGAAAGAGTGTGAGGCAAGCTTTCAGAAGCTCAAGACAACTTTGACTACAACCCTAGTATTGATATTTCCTATAGGTTCAGGGACTTATACTATCTATTATAATGCCTTGAGGATTGGCCTTGTAGCGGTATTGATGCAGGATGGTAGGGTGATTGCCTAAGTGTCCAAACAGTTGAAGGTACATGAGAAGAATTATCCTGTCCATGATATCGAGTTAGTTACTATTGTTCACGCCTTGAAGATCTGGCGACATTATTTGTACGACATTCCTTGTGAGATCTATACTGATCACCGAAGTTTACAACACATGTTCAAGTAGAATGATCTTAATTTGCGCCAGAGGAGATGGTTAGAGCTACTGAAGGACTATGATATCATTATCTTGTATCATCTAGGCAACACCAATGTGGTGGTCGATGTTTTGAGTTGCCTGGAAGAGAGTTTGGGGAGTTTGGCTTATCTACCAGCAGCAGAGAGGCCCATGACGATGGATGTTCAAGCCTTAGCCAGCCAATTTGTCAGATTGGATCTTTCGTAGCCTTATCGGGTTCTAGCTTGCAAGATTTCTCAGTCTTCCTTATTTGATTGTATAAGGGAGCGTTCATATGATGACCCTCATTTGCTTATCCTCAAGGACAAGGTTCTACATAGTGATGCCAGAGATGTGACTATTAGTGATGACGGGGTACTAAGGATGCAGGGTCGGGCATGTGTAGCCAATGTTGATGGGCTTCAGAGTTGATTCTAGAGGAGGCCCATAGTTCGCGGTATTCCATCCATCCGGGTGCCGCGAAGATGTACCAGGATCTGAGACAACACTATTGGTGGAGGCGAATGAAGAAGGATACAGTTGGGTTTGTAGCTCGTTGCCTCAATTGCTAACAGGTGAAGTATGAGCGCCAGAGACCGGGTGGGTTGCTTTAGCAGATAGAGATTCCGGAGTGAAAGTGGGAGCGGATCACCATGGACTGCACTGTTGGACTCCCACGGACTTTGAAGAAGTTCGATGCCATTTGGGTGATTGTGGATCGGCTGACCAAGTCCGCGCACTTCATTCCTATATGTACTACCTATTCTTCGAAGGGGCGGGCGGAGATTTATATTTGGGAGATTGTTCGTCTGCATGGTATTCTAGTTTCCATCATTTCAGACAGAGGTACTCAGTTCACATCACAGTTTTGGAGGGTCGTACAGTAGGAGTTGGGAACTCGGTTGGAGTTGAGCACAACATTTCACCCTTAGATGGATAGATAGTCTGAGCACACTATTCATATTCTTGAGGATATGCTCCGTGCGTGTGTGATGGAGTTTGGAGGTTCTTGGGATCAGTTCTTGCCACTAGCGGAGTTTTCCTAAAACAACAGTTTTCAGTCCAACATTCAGATGGCACCATATGAAGCCTTGTATAGTAGGCGGTGTAGATCCTCAGTGGGTTGGTTTGAGCTAGGTGAGGCTAGATTATTGGGCACAGACTTGGTTTAGGATGCCTTGGAGAAGGTTAAGGTGATTTAGGATAGACTCCGTACAGCCCAGTCCAGGCAAAAGAATTATGCGGACAGGAAGGTTCGTGATCTTCCTATATGGTTGGAGAGAGGGTATTGCTTCGGGTTTCGCCTATCAAGGGCGTCATGAGATTTTGAGAAGAAAGGGAAGTTGAGTCCGAGATTTATTGGTCCATTTGATATATTGAGACGTGTTGGGGAAGTTGCTTATGAGCTTGCCTTACCTCTCATCTTGGCAGGAGTTCATCCTGTATTTCATGTTCTAATGCTCCGGAAGTATCACGGCGATCCGTCACATGTATTGGATTTCAGTTCAATCCATTTGGACAAGGATCTATCTTATGTTGAGGAGCCCGTGGAAATATTGGATAGGAAGGTTCGGAAGCTGAGGTCAAAGAACATTTCATCAGTGAAGGTTCAGTGGCGGGGTCAGCCCGTCGAGGAGGCAACCTGGGATACCAAGCAGGATATGCGCAGCCGTTACCCTCACCTTTTCACTTCTTTAGGTATATCTCTATGCTCGTTCGAGGATGAACAAATGTTTTAAGAGGGGGAGGATGTAACGACCCGGCTGGTCATTTTAAGAATTAATGCCTCGATCCCTTATTAACTGCTTTCCCCCTGTTTGTTTCTGTTATTTTGAGTTGTCGGGAGAACTCGTTTTGTGTTTTGGAGTGTTTTGGGACACTTAGTCCCTCAATGAGAGCTTAAGCTTTAGAATTTGGACCATATTCCGAGCAGTATGAAGACGGTCTCGGAATGGAATTTCGTCGGTTCCGTTAACTCCGTTGGGTGATTTCGAGCTTAGGGGCATGTTCGGATTGTGTTTTGGAGGTCCGTAGCTTATTTAAGCTTGAAATGCCGAAAGTTGAAATTTGGGAGTTTCCGGTTCGATAGTGAAATTTTGATATTGGGGTCAGAATCGGATTCTGAGAGTTGGAGTAGCTCCGTATTATTGAATATGACTTGTGTGCAAAATTTGGGGTCAATCGGACTTGGTTTGGTTGGTTTTATCATCGGGTGCAGGATTCTTGAGATTTTTAGTTCATAAGGATTGGGTTGGAGAGTGATTTGTGGTTTTATCATTGTTTCATATGATTCGAGGGTTGGAAAAAGTTCGTATGATGTTTTAGGATTGGTTGACATGTTTGGTTGAGGTCCCAGGAGCCTCGGGTGAGTTTCGGTTGCTTAATGAAAATTGAATTGGACTTAGAAAAAATCAGAAGTTGGCTGAACCTGTCATAACCGCACTTGCGCGTGTAGGACCGCATGTGCGGCACTGCAAAAGCGGCATGAGGACCGTAGGTATGGTCTGGGGCCCAAGTGGAGTTGGTTGCAGATGCGGCCCAAGAAATGCAGAAGCGGGACCACATCTACGAGTATATGGTCGTAGGTGCGACATTGGTCCATTTAATGAAAAGTCGCAGGTGCGGAGAAATGGCCGCAGAAGCGGGACCGCAGATGTGGTAGGGCCCTCATAGGTGCGAAAATCACTGGGCAATGGAAAAACGAGGGTTTGAATTCATAACTTGGAAAAACGATTTGCAGCTCAGTTGAGGGCGATTTCTTGAGGGTTTTTGAAGGAGAAACATTGGGTAATGATTTCTATCTTGATTTTGATCCTAAAACTATAGTCTATTGTTGTTTTCCTTTTCTAATTAAGGAAATTGGGGGTAAAAGTTTGGAAAATGGGAGAAGGTTTCCCCAATTGAAAATTTGAGTTTTGATTGGGATTTCGAAGTTGGATTTTGGTGATTTTTGTTCAAGTGTGTTCATGAGTGATCGGGGGTTCTGAATTTGTAAAATTTATCCAATTCCGTGATTTGGGCCCGAGGGACTTTTTGGGAGATTTTCTTAATTTTGTGTGTTAGCATTTAATTAATTAGTTAAATTAGTTACTTGAAGTTATATTTACATTATGTAATTAATTTTAATAGATTTGGGCCATTTGGAGTCGGGTACTCGTGGCAAGAACGTGATTTCGAGTTGATTGAGCTGGTTCGAGGTAAGTGGATTGCCTAACCTTGTGTAGGGGAATTCCCATTAGGATTTGGTATTGTGTTATGCGAGTAATGTGTACGTGAGGTGACGAGTGCGTACACATGCTAATTGTTGAAAAATCCCATTTTCATTAAATTAATACCTATGTTTTCTTGTAATTGAGCAATATTTGTACTTGAAGCCTCTTGCTTAGTTTAGAAGAAAGCATGCTTATATGATTTAATTGTCTAACATGCTTTAATTGCCTACTTGTACTCCGTGCAACATGCTAGAGTAGAATTTCCTGCTTACTTCTGGAATAGAACTGTAAATTCTTCTGAGATTGTTGTGTGATTACTTTGGGACTACGGGACGATATCCCGAGAGATCCCTCTGCATGTTTACTTTGGGACTATGGATCGGTATTCCGCTAGATCCCCCTGCACATTTATATTTGGGACTACGGGATAGCACCCGATAGATCCCCTGTACTGGATATTTACTTTGGGACTACGGATGGGTATTCTGAGAGTTTTCCCTGCATATTTATGATTCATACTATGGGCCGATATCTCGGGATATCCTCTGGACATTTATGTTTGGGACTACGGGACGATATGCCAGGAGATCCCCTGTTGCCATTTCTGTGTACTGAGTTAGATTCTTTCTGTGTTTTTATTCATTATAGACTATTAGCATTTTAATTATGTTGTCATATTCCATATTGCTTTAACTTGTTTGTCATCTAATATCCATAGCGCCCTGACCTCCTAGTCACTACTCGACCGAGGATAGGCTTGGAACTTATTAAGTACCGCTGTGGTGTACTCATGCCCTTGCCTGCACTTGTTTTTCATGTGCAGATCCAGATTCTTCGGCTCAGGCATACTTCCAGTGAGGCGAGGCGATTTTCAGAGACTTCGAGGTATATCTACCGCGTCCGCAGACAGAGGAGTCCCTCTCTATTCTCTCTTCTAGCTTTAGCTCTCATGTATTTACTTTTGTTTAGACATTCTGAAGTTATAACACTTTGTAGTTATTTCGTAGCTTGTGATTTCACGAGATTCCGGGTTTTGGGAGTTAATTCAGTTTGAGAGTTTATATCTGTATATGCCGAGCGACATCTTAAATGTTTTATTTATATTTTATTCGCAGTTTTTGGCTAGTTTTATCGTTCTTTTTTTTATCCGCAAATTGTTAGGCTTACCTAGTCGTAGAGACTAGGTGCCGTCACGACAGTTCACAGAGGGTGAAATTGGGTCGTGACAACTCCCTTTCAAGCTAGGGGTGAAACACATTTAACACACCAAGCTTGGACAAAAGAAAATGATGTTGTGATGAACCCAAGCCTTTGGTCATGAGGTCAGCAAACTGGTTGAAATATATTGTGGTGCCAAATGTCCACTCTTGATCTTCTCTCGAACAAAATGGCAATCGATCTTGATGTGCTTAGTTCGTTCATGGAATATAGGATTACCATCTATTTGACATAGTTGCTTTACTATCATAGTGTAAAGACACTGGTTGCTAAATATGGACCTGTAGTTCTTTGAGTAATCCTAAGAACCATGTGATTTCTGCGGTTGTTGCTGCTAGACTCCTGTACTCAGCTTCAGCTGAGCTTCGACTGACAATTTATTGCTTATTTGACTTCCATGAAAGTAAAGAATCTCCTAGTTTGATAATGTACCCTGTGACAAATTTCCTAGTATTAGGACTGGAGGCCCAATCTGAATCACAATAAGCAGACAATGTGTCTATAGGCCCTGTGCTTAGCAAAATACCAAGACCTGGGATGTCTTTACATATCTCACTACTCGCAATGCTGCATCCCAATGAGATTATTTGGGATGCTGCATGAACTAACTGAGCACCTGGACTGCAAAACTGAGATCTGGTCTGGTGATGGTCAAGTAGATCAACTTACCAATAAGTTTCTGATAGTTCCTTATGTCCTCCAATTCTTCACCCCCATTCACCCCTACATGTTTATCATACTCAATAGTGGTAAATTTCTGGTTAGCCTCTATTAGGGTGGAGATTGATTTAGCTCCTGCAAGCCCAACTTTTGATATCAATTGAAGAGCATACTTTCTCTGTGTGAGCAGGATCGCTTTCTTTGATGTTAGAACTTGATAAGTTATGCGTTATTTATTTTGATGATTTGACAAAATTCATGAGAGTACAAGATAAGGAATCTGATACAATTAGTTTCCTTGCATTAAGAGTAATTAGTGAGATGTCTGGTTCAATTCTCAATGAAATCAAATAAGGAAACAACAGAGGGAACATATAGGGATCAGTTCCCTGGTCGTTGTATAGTCAACTCTATAGCTGTAAAAGGTGCTACACTGTATCGTCTGGCAGCAGTACAATAACACAACTATATCTTTCTATGGACAAACTAAGGGCACTTTATTGCATCATTCTTGATGACATCACACACATATATAATCAACATAAGGCAAGGGATTTCATCTCTCTAACACTTGCAAATCAAAAGAAAATATTCTCTCAAGTCCTAGCCACCACATCTCTCAAGAACAAATCTATTGCAACCTCAAGGACCAGATCCAAAAATTGAAAATATCTTAAGTCCTTAGGTTTGTTGAGTCTTTGTTATTTTGTTCTTCACTTGTAATTCCTACTTAGCTTAGTTAGAAGCATTGTGTATGAAACCTTTCTAAATCATAAACCATTGTGTTTGTGTCTTAGCTAGAGTTAGTCGAGTTGGAAGTCTTTGTAATAGAGGTATTACAAAGTGGCTTATAATAGGTGTGTTACAAGTTAGTTAGGGATACCAAAGTCTTTATAATAGAGTTATTACAAAGTGGCCTATAGTAGAGTATTACAAGTTAGTGAGGGATTAAGAGGTTAATTCCTAGGTTGTATAGGTTGCAATCTGAAGTTTGCTCGGTTTTGTGGATTTGAAATCCTACTAGGGTAGGTCATGGAGGTTAATCCCTTGAGCAAGGAGTTTTCCATGTAAATATTGCTCATTTACTATAGGAACAGATAGAAAATCTAGTTCCCTATACTATTTGGTTTTATAGTCTGTTGCTTACTGTGGGAACTAATAGAGAACCTGATTCTCTATACAGTTTGGTGGACGCTTAGTTTCTATCAATTGGTATCAGAGCAGGTTATTTCTAAAAGTTTAACACCTAGAAAGGATCTATATGGCTGCTCCAACAAACTTCGAGGAAGGACAATCAACGTACAGACCACCAAGATTCAACGGCCAATACTATGGTTGGTGAAAAACAAACAAGCATGACTTCATAATGGCTGAGGACTCTGAGCGTTGGGATGTGATTTATGATGATCCCTTTGTCCCTATGAAGGCTGATGGAGAGGGAACAAGGACTATTCCAAAAACAAAAAAAGAATACAATGGTGCTGACCGAAAAGCTATTGAGAAGAACTTCAAGGCGAAGAAGATTCTTGCATGTGGTATTGGACCAGACGAGTATAATTGTATCTCGGCATGTGAATCTGCCAAGGAATTCTGGGAAGCTCTACAAACGGCTCACGAGGGAACTACTCATGTAAAGCAGTCCAAAATAGATTGTCACGACCCAAAAACTAACCCAGTTGTGATGACGCCTATCGTGAAACTAGGCCAACCAACTTATTTCCAAATTCTCCATATTTCATTTAAAACTTAAGAAAAATTATATTTTAACAGAAACCCGATAAAAGGTAAAATTAGAAATAAAAACACGCGGAAAGAAATACAAGCCCGACCACGGGTGTCACTAAGTCACAAGCAAAATACTACAACTGTTCGAAATAAACAAGACTAACATAGCCTGAGAATATCCAACAAATGATTGAAGAGGAAGATAAGGGAGGAGACGGCAGAACTGTGATCGCCAGGCAGCTACAAAAGTCTCCAACCGATATGACCAGCAACTGCTACCGTGGCCTGAAATACCTGGATCTGCACACAAGGTGCAGGGGGTAACGTGAGTGCACCAACTCAGTAAGTAACAAGTCCAAACTATGGACTTACAGGAAGTGAACGATCCAAACCTCAACAGGTAATATCATTAACTATACAAAAAGTAGACATGCTTGCAGTTCAAGTAAAAACTCAACAATAAATAAATGCAGTCTAAACAATACGGAGTATAAAACTTAGGAACTCTCTCTGTAACACTCCTCAAATCTATAAAAGTTTCAAGACCCGCTAAATATAGAATTTAATTTTTATAATCTTAAATTATACTTCTATTACAGACTAAAACCCTTGTGATTGATTTTGAGTTAGTTCTCTATTTATAAATAATTGTATGCACAATTAGGGGAATATTAATAATTTTAATATTATTAATTATTAAAAGTAAGAATAATTAAATACTAGCTAAGTCAAAACAAAATAAAAAAAGAAGAAGGGGAAAACAAATAAAATAATAAAAAATAGAAATTGAAAAAAAGGCTTAAAGCCTTGGAAAGGGTAAGAAACGTGTTTAATTCAAAAGCAAAGGCTTATAGCCTTAAAGAAATTACAGAACTAATGTTCTGTTTAGTCACGCCGACAGAGGCATAGAAAACGCTTAAAGCCTTACTGATAGAGGTAGCCAGAAATTGCTCACGCACAGAAAATTTTAGGGTTCTTTACAACTTACTTATTCTTGAACTTAGGTAAATAAAATTCCCTATTATCAATTATCCTAGTAGTAATAGGTAAGAATTGAATAGTTAATTCCTTTCTTCCTCTATATCAACAGTAAATTCCATGCTTAGGTGTGAAATATTAAAATTGATTAAAATGCACTAATTGTTGTAGAATCGATTGTTTGACGGGTATAAATTGGACTGGGGCCTACGTACTGGCTCGAGGAGTTTTGAGGTGCGTTGATATAACCCTTTACTAAAGTGGTTTAACTCACAAAAGCACGCATATAAGGTGTTTGATGAATTGGATAAAGGAGTTAATATATACTTAATTGGAGTTGTAAGTACCTAGCTAAAGTTTAGATAATTATTTTGATATATGTGCATAAATTTCAGATTTTTGTGTTATTCCTATATGCCATTATCATATTGAAAATTCATGAAAGATCAAGAATCTTTATAAATACTTTTAAATGTTTATTTCATTCTTATGCCATGCCTTACATTTAAGGATACAAGTATGAGTATGTATAAATATTTAAACTTGAAAAGTTACCAGAAGAAGTTTTATAAAGAAATTTTTTTTGGGAGTATCCTTTATTCTGAGAAGGTTTCAACGTCCAACCTAGGGTCCTGACCAAGACGTTGACTTCCTGAAACTACTTGTGCCAAAGTAAGGAGCACACGAGCCGAGGGTCTCGTTGCTGAGAATTTACTTAGCCATGCTAAGGTATGATACATGGGTGCTGAGAACCATGAAGCGAGTGGCACCTCGTGGATTGAGATTATTCGATCGGGTTGGGATCAAAACCGTGCCGATCACACTGCGACTGAGACAGAATTAAGTCGGGATATTTGGAACTCCCAAATAACAAGGTGAAGTATTTTTTTTATAAGAAATAAAAAAAAAGAATTTTAGAATATTCATAAACTGCTATTATGCAATTATTTTAGAATTGTTCTTATAAGCTTTATGTTTTACATGCTTTTAGAATCTTTTCTCGTAATGTATATGTTATTAAAATTTTGTCACCTGTCGTTGAGACTCACTGCGTACAATAGATGGTACTGACGTTCTCTTTTGGGAACCTACGTTGGTCTACGGTACAACATAGGAACTGATTTTGTAGGCGAGCAAGCTGCGAGTTAAGACTTCCTTCTCTTCTGGTGCTATTTGTGAGCTCCGCTTTTGTTCGTAGAGTATTCCTTAGAGTCATTTTTATTTAGATATTTCTTTGTTTACTTAGAGAACTGGCTAGGAAATCTCATGTCCTGAGTAGTGCGTCAGTTTATCAGTAGAGGCTTCATAGACACAGTTGGTGGGTTAAGATTAAGATATTTTCATAATAACTTAGCAGTATTTCATTGGTTACTACAAATAAAGTTTTAAAGTTGGCTTGTTTTAAATATTTAAATTATTTAAAAGTATTTGGTTAGAGTATTGCCTTGTTGCATATAAAGTTTGGAGTTATAATAGATTTGATAAGCAGAGATGGTCCGCTCGGTCATGTTTAGTGATCGGGTGCCAGTCCCGGCTTGTTCAGAAAATGGGTCGTGACACGATTATTGATCAATAATTCCTTTCGTTCTATCTCAGTTTTCTTTAAACGTAGGCAATTACTTTTCCTGGTCTTTTTGTCCTAGAGAAGATCCATTCCGAAATATATATGTCACTGACCGTAGTCAACCAGTACCGAGGAAGGCCATTCCAATCCTATGGAATAAATACTGCAGAAAAGATCCATGTCGAGGGAAGATCCATCCCTCAATATCATCAATTGTTCTCACTGGGGGTGTGTTACAGACTCTGGACGAGCTCCTACAGCCCAAGCGGTATCATAATCATCAACATAACCGTTGCGTGCAGCCTGATCCCATATACTGTCACTCACAATCAGGCTCTCGGCCTCACTCAGTCATCACTCTCTAGTCTCACACTCATGGGCTCACAATGTAATGAAACTAGTCCGAACAATGATATGATGTGCCAAATATTATAATTGAGACTGAGACATGATATAAAAATGCATGAAAAGGACTGAGTACAGAATATCAATGAAGCAAATGATATGACATCAAGAAACGACCTCTCGGGTCTCAACAGTATTGGCGTTAAGCCTTAACAGGATATCTAGCATGACTTCATAGCATATTTACTTATTCACATGATAGAAACAAGGATATCAACAAGAAAGAGTTACCAAGCGGTGCCATGGAATGATCCAGGCCGCAATTCTCATGATGCACGCCCACAAACCCGTCACTTAGCATTTGCGTCACCTCAATAGTAATCATAGAACACATAGTTCAGAGTTTCGAACCCTCAGAGCCAAGTTTCGAAGCGTTTCTTACCTCAAGCCAAACAAAACTCTAGCCTGCGACACCCTTGCCTCTCTATTCGACCTCCAAATTCCCTAAATCTAACAAAAATCAAAACCATAACATCAATATATGTTAAGGGAACAAAGCCCACACGAAAATAATCAAATTACATCACAAATCCCGAAATTGGTCAAACCCGAACCCCGAGACCACATCTCGAAATTCGATAAAAATGACATCAATGGAATCCTTCTCCTACCACGAGTTCATACATACCAAGAACATTAAAATAGGACCTCAAATGGACCCTCAAATCTCCAATTTACACTCTCCAATTTCAAGCCCTAATCCCCCAAATTTAGGCTTTAAATCCCATAAATTTCATGTGTAATTAGTTAAAAATCACCATAGAATGGAGTATTGAGTTCAAAAATCTTACCTCCAAGTATTTCCCTTCGAATTCCTCTTCAATCCCTCTCAAAAAGCTTCAAAACCGGACAACAATGGTGAAAAGTGGCTAAAAATCGCGAAGACCTCTATTTAAGCCTTCTGCCCAGGTATAATTTCCTTCTTCGCGAACGCGGTGAAGGCCTCGAGTTCGCGAAGCACAAAAAAGCACTACCCAATTATTCCTCTTTTGTGAACACTACATCCTTCATGTGAACGCGAAGCCTCATCCGTCCAAGCCTTCGCGAACGCGACATTACCTACGCGAATGCGATGCACAAACTCATGGGTCCTAGCTGCTCCAATTTACCCTACGCGGACGTTCTCTCATGCGTTCGCGATTCACTGCAATCCAAACCTACGCAAATGCGAAGAACATTTCCTCCTCTAGACCCAACTCTTCTTCGCGAACGCGGGGCAATCTTCATGAACGCGAAGTTATTCTACAACAAAAACCAACAAAAATCTACAACTCTCCAAAACCAAGAATTGATCCGTTACCCACCCGAAACTCACCCGAGGCCCTAGAGACCTCAACCAAACATGCCAACATATCCGATAATATCATTCAAACTTGTTTCAACCTTCGAAACGCTCAAAACAACATCAAAATATCAAACTAGCCTCGGATTCAAGCCTAAGGATTCCAAAAACTTCCGAATTCGATCAAAAAGTCTATCAAACCTCGTTCGAATGACCTGGAATTTTGCACACACGTCCCAAATGACACAACGGACCTATTCCAATTTCCAGAATTCCATTCCGACCCCGATATCAAAATTTCCACTGCCAGTCGGAAAATGCTAAATTTTCAATTTTACCAATTCAAGCCTAAATCTTTCACGGCCCTCTAAAACACATTCCGATCACGCTTATAAGTCCCAAATCACCTCACGAAGCTATCCAAACCATCAAAATTTACGTCCGAGGTCTTCTACCCATACGTTAACATCTGGTTAAGTTTTCCAACATAAGCTTACTTAAAAGAAACTAAGTGTCTCATTCCTATACAAAACTATTCCGAATCCGAACCAACCAACATGATACCACATAATACAACTGAAAAAGACATAAAGAAGAATAAATAGGGGAAATGGAGTAGTAACTAATGAAATGACCATCCAGGTCGTTACATCCTCCTCCTCTTAAACAAACGTTCATCCTCGAACGGGTCAAGAAACATACCTGAAGCCTCAAATAAGTGAGAATGTCTACTCTGCATCTCCCGCTCAGTCTCCCACGTAGCCTCCTCCACGGGCCGACCCCTCCACTACACTTTCACTGAAGTTATATCCTTTGATCTCAACTTTCGAACCTGACGCTCCAAAATAGCCACTGGCTCCACATTATAGGTCAAATCACCGTCGAACTGAACCGTGCTGAAATCCAAAATATGAGACAGATCGCCAATATACTTTCGGAGCATAGAAACATGAAATACCATATGCACACTCAATAAGCTTGGTGGCAAAACAATCTCATAAGCCACCTCCCCAATCCTCCGAAGCACCTCAAAAGGCCCAATGAACTGGGGACTCAAATTACCCTTCTTCCCAAATCTCATAACACCCTTCATGGGTGAAACCATCAGTAGAACCTTCTCCCCAACCATGTAAGACACATCATGGACCTTCTTGTCAGCATAACTCTTTTGTCTGGACTGCGCTGTATGAAGCCACTCCTGAATCACCTTCACCTTGTCCAAAGCATCCTACACTAACTCTGTACCCAAAAGCCTAGCCTCACCCAGTTCAAACCAACCAAATGGAGATCTACACCGTCTCCTATATAAAACCTCATATGGAGCCATCAGAATACTCAACTGATAACTATTGTTATAAGCAAACTCCGCGAACGGTAGAAACAGATCCAATGACCCTCCAAAATTAATAATACAAGCGTGCAATACGTCCTCCAATATTTGAATAGTGCGCTCGGACTGCCCATCCATCTGAGGGTGAAAAGCTGTGCTCAACTCATCCTGAGTACCCAACTCTCGCTGCATGGCTCTCCAAAACTGTGAAGTAAACTGAGTACCTCTATTTGAAATGATGGAAACTAGAACACCATGTAAGCGAACAATCTCTCGGATGTAAATCTCTACTAACCGCTCTAAAGAATAGGTAGTAGTCACAAAAATGAAGTGCACGGACTTGGTCAGCCGATCCACAATCACCCAAATAGCATCGGACTTCTTCAAATTCCATCAGAGCCCAACTACAAAGTCCATAGTGATCCGCTCCCACTTCCACTCTACAATATATATCTGCTGAAGCAAGCCACCCGGTCTCTGATGCTCATATTTCACCTGCTGACAATTAAGACACCGAGCTACAAATCCCCCAATATCCTTCTTTGTTCTTTTCCACCAACAATGTTGTCTCAAATCCTAGTACATCTTCGCGGCACCCGAATGGATGAAATACCACGAGCTATGGGCCTCCTCCAGAATCAACTCCCGAAGCCCATCTATGTTGGGCACACATATCCAGCGTTGCATCCTCAATATTCTATCATCACCAAAGATCACATCCCTTGCATTGTTGTGCTGATCTTTGTCCTTAAGGAAAAGCAAATGAGGATCATCAAACTGGCGCTCTCTGATGCAATGCAACAAGGAAGACTGAGAATCCGCATAAGCTAAAACCCGACCGGGCTCCGAAATATCCAAACTCACAAACCGATTGGCCAAGGCCTAAACATCAACTGCAAAAGGTCTCTCCCCAATAGGAATCAATGCAAGACTGTCCATACTCACCGCCTTCTTACTCAAAGCATCGACCACTACATTGGCCTTCCCCGGATGGTACAAGATAGTAATATCATAATTATTTAGCAGCTCCAACCATATCCGTTGCCTCAAATTGAGATCCTTATGCTTGAAAAAGTGTTGGAGGATATGATGATCAGTAAACACTTCATAAGACATACCACAGAGATAATGCCTCCAAATCTTCAACGCATGAACAATGACAGCCAACTCTAGATCATGAACGTGGTAATTCTTCTCATGGGGCTTCAACTAACGAGAAGCATAAGCAACCATTTTACCCTCCTACATCAACACACACCCAATGCCAACTCTCGAAGCATCACAATACATTGTATATGAACCTGAAGCTAATGACAAAACTAACACTGGAGCTGTGGTCAAGGCAGTCTTGAGCTTCTGAAAGCTCGCCTGACACTCATCCGACCACATGAAAGGAGCACCCTTTTGAGTCAATTTGGTCAAGAGGGATGCTATAGATGAAAATACCTAAACAAACTGACAGTAATATCCCACCAAACCAAGAAAAATACGAATCTATGTGGCTGAGGACAGTCTGGGCCAACTCTAAACCACCTCTATCTTCTTCAGATCAACCTGAATACCCTCACTAGACACCACGTGTCCCAAGAAAGCCAATAAACTAAGACAAAACTCGCACTTGGAGAACTTTGCATAAAGCTTCTCCTCCTTCAACCACTGCAACACAACTCTCAAATGCTCCACATGCTCCTCCTGACTATGCGAGTACACCAGAATATCATCAATCAATACAATGATAAACTAGTTGAGATCAAATTGAAACACACTATTCATCAAATGCATAAACGCTGCTGGGGTATTGGTCAGCCCAAAAGACATCACAAGGAACTCATAATGTCTATATCGTGTCCTGAAAGATGTCTTAAGAATGTCCGAGTCCCTGATCTTCTACTGGTGATACCCTGAACAAAGATTAATCTTGGAGAACACTCTCTCCCTGAAGTTGGTCAAATAAATCATCAATACGAGAAAAAGGATACTTTTTCTTGATCGTGACCTTGTTCAGCTGCTTGTAATCAATGCAGATTCCCATAGTACCATCCTTCTTCTTCACAAATAAGAGTGGTGCACCCTACGGTGACACACTAGGCCGAATAAGCCCCTTATCAAGGAGTTCCTGAAGCTGCTCCTTCAACTCCTTCAATTATGCCGGTGCCATACGATATGGTAGAATAGAAATGGGCTGAGTGGCAGACACCAAATCAATATCTAAATCAATATCCCTATCCGGTGGAATGACCGACAGGTCTGCAGGAAACACATCCAGAAAATCCCTCACTATTAGAACCGAATTAATGGTAGGGGTCTTTGTACTAACATCCCTCATGAAGGCCAGATAAGAAAGACAACCCTTCTCAACCATCCGCTGGGTCTTAAAAATGAAATCACTTTACTGGGTACATAATCTGTCGAACCTCGCCACTCAATCCATGGAAACCCCGGCATAGCCAATGTCACTGTCTTAGCATGACAATCTAGAATAGCACAACACGGAGATAACCAATCCATGCCAATATCACATCGAAATCAACCATACTCAGCAACAAGGGATCCAAACCCCCAATAGTCACTACACACGACCGGTATACACGGTCCACGATAGTGGTATTGCCCACCGAAGTAGATACATGGACAGATGAAACAAGAGACTCGCGAGGCGTATCCAAGTAACAACAACAACAACAAAACCAGTTTGGTCCCAACAAGTAGGGTCTGGGAAGGCGTATCCAAATAATGAGAAAAATATGATGACACATATGATAAAGTAGAACTGGGATCAAATAATACAGAGGCATCTCTGTGGTAGACTGAGACAATACTTGTAATCACAACATCTAAAGCAATAGCGTCTGGTCTAGCTGGGAGGGCCTAGAAATGGGCCTGACCCCCACTTGATCGACCTCCCCCTCTAGGGCGACCCCTAACTGACTGACCTCCACCCCGAGCTGACTGAGTGGGTGGGGAAGTAACTAGTGCTGAAGTTGAAGGCTGCCTCGTCTGCTTAGATGAACCTCCCATAAGATGAGGACAAAACCTCTTAATATGACCAAAATCTCCAGACTCAAAGAAACCTATCCTGGCAAATTGCAATAGGGTCAAAGCAACCTCTCCCGAAAAATAGAGGTGGGGACTAAAGGGAGCCTCACGCATCGAGATGCCCACTAGAATAACCAGGCATAGATGAGCCCTAAACTGATGGTTCCTGAGTCAAACTCTAAGCTGGAAGGGCACTAAAAGATAAGTGAACCAGATGTAAACTGTGAGAACCGTGGCCAAATGATCCATCACGGTGGCCTAAACGGGCTAGCTGAGCATGTCTGAAGGGACGACCTCTACTGTGCTGAAATTAACGTCTCGAAGGAACACCACCAAAACTACCAGATCCCCAAGGCCTATTGGCCTCCCTTTCAGCTCGCTCCTGGTGGAGAACCGACTCTATCTCTCGAGCAATGTCAACCACCTCCTCAAAAGAAGCACCTGACACCCTATCTCTGGTCATAAGAATCTGTAACTAATAAGAGAGGCCATCCATGAATCTCCTGATCCTCTCCCTGTCTGTAGAAACCAACCAAATAACATGACGGGCTAACTCAGAGAACCTCATCTCGTACTGCATCACAGTTATATCATCCTGACACAACTGCTCGAATTGCTTGCGCAGCTCCTTTCTGAGGGACTGTGGCACATACTTCTCTAAGAAGAGAGCGGAGAACTGCTACCAAGTAAGGGGCGCTGCACCAATAGGCCTACGCCTCTCATAAGCCTCCTGCCAAGTAAAAGTATCCCCAGAAAACTGAAAAGTATTAAATGAGACCCTAATAGTCTCCAAAATACCCGTTGTATGCAACATCCTCTAACACTTGTCCAAGAAACCCTAGGCATCCTCGTCCTCTGCACCACTGAAAGTCGTAGGCTGAAGTCTACCAAACCTCTCCAATCGACACTGCTTGTCATCAGGCATAATTGGAACCACATAATCTTGAGCAGGTGCAAGCGGCTGGGCTGCCTTTACTTGGTGGGCGAGTGTACGGGCGGTGGGAGTCTGAGTGCCTCCCCCATCCTGAAAAGTAGCTGTTGTGGTAGTAACTGCGACCGCCTGAGCATGAATGGTGCACACAGTCAGAATCTGAGCCAAGGTTTCCTAGTGACCCGGAATAACAATAGGCACAAACGGTGCCTTGGCTGGTGCTGCTAGAGCATCCCCCGCTGGAGCCTGATCATGAATTGGGGCAGCTGGTGGATCTACAGGTGCTGCCTTATCTGATGTACGGGCTAAACCCCTACCCCTACCACGGCCTCGACTGCGACCTTGGCCTCTAGTGGCCCCAACTTGTGGTACTAGTGGTCGTCCTATGAGAGAATAGAAAAATAGAAGTTTAGTTCCAAAATCAACTGATTCGCACATCAAGAATTTAAGAATGTGAAGTTTTTCCTAAAGGTTCTGCAGCCTCCCGAAGATAAGTACAGACGTCTCTGTACCGATACGCGAGACTCTACTAAACCTACTCATGACTCATGAGACCTATGTAACCTATTATCTGATACCAACATGTCATGATACAAAAACTAACCCAGTAGTGATGGCGCCTATCGTAAAACTAGGCCAACCAACTTATTTCCAAATTCTCCATATTTCATTTATAACTTAATAAAAATCATATTTTTAACAAAAATCAGATAAAAGGTAAAAGTAGAAATCAAAACAAGCGAAAAGAAATACAAGCCCGACCTCCGGTGTCACTAAGTCACGAGCAAAATAATACAACTATTAGAAATAAACAAGACTAACATAGTTTGAGAATATCCAACAAATGTACTAAGAGGAAGATAAAGAAGTAGAAGACGGAATTGCGATCGCTAGGCAGCTACCTCATAATCTCCAAGGAAAGGTCTCCAATCGAGATGATCAGCAACCGCTACCATGGCCTGAAATACCTGAATTTGCACACAAGGTACAAGGGGTAACGTGAGTACACCAACTTAGTAAGTAACAAGTCCAAACTATGGACTGATAGGTAGTGATGAACCAAACCTCAATAGGTAATATCATTAACTATACAGAAAGTAGACATGCTTGCAGTTCAAGTAAAAACTCAATAATATATAAATGCAGTCTGAACAGTACGAAGTATAAAACTCAGAAACTCTCTTGACCAATGCACAACTAGCATGATCAATGTTCCATGTACCACCACTCACAAGTGGTTACTCCAGCTCCATGGATAAGTTGCATCTCCAGGTATAAATACTTCGGACAAGATTCATGTCCAAGGAAGATCCATCCCTCAATATCGTCAACCACGCTTACTGGAGATGTGCTACAGACCCGGAGGGGCTCCTACATCCCAAGCACTATCACAATCATCAACATATCTGCTGTAATGGCCAGCCCGATCCCATATACTATCACTCACAATCAGGTTCTCAGCCTCACTCAGTCATCACTCTCCTGTCTCACACTCACGGGCTTACAATATCATGAAACTAGCCAGAACAATGATATGATATGCCAAATATTATAACTGATATTGAGACATGATATAAAAATGCAAGAACAAGACTGAGTACAGAATATCAATGAAGAAAATGATATGACAACAGGAAATGAACGCTCAGGTCTCAATAGTATCGGCATGAAGCCTTAACAGGATATCTAGCATGATTTCACAGCACATTTACTTATTCACATGATAGAAACACGAATATCAACAAGAAATAGTTACTAAGCTGTGCCATGGAATGATACATGTCGCATTCTCATGTACATGCCCACAAGCCCGTTACTGGGCACTTGCATCACCTCAATAGTAATCATAGAATACATAGTCTGGGGTTTCAAACCCTCAGAGCCAAGTTTGGAAGCGTTACTTACCTCAAACCAAGCCAAACTCTAGCCTGCGACGCCCTTGCCTTTAGATTCGGCCTCCAAATGCCCTGAATCTAACAAAAATTAGAACCATAACATCTATATATGCTAAGGGAACAAACCCCACGTGAAAATAATCAAATTACATCACAAATCCCGAAGTTGGTCAAACCCGACCCGCGGGCCCATGTCTTGGAATCCGATAAAAATCACATAAATGGAATCCTTATCCTCCCACGAGTTCTTACATACCAAGAACATCAAAATCAGACTTCAAATGGCCCCTAAAATCCCCAATTTACACTGTCCAATTTCAAGCCTTAATCCCCCAATTGTAGGCTTTAAATCCCACTAATTTCATGTCTAATCAGTTAAAATAATCATACAATCGAATATTGAGTTCAAAAATCTTACCTCCAAGTGTTTCCCTTCGAATCCCACTTCAATACCTCTCAAAAAGCTTCAAAAACGCTCAACAATGGTGAAAAGTAGCTAAAAATCATGAAGACTTCTATTTAAACCTTCTGCCCAGGTATAATTTCCTTTTTCGCGAATGCGGTCAAGGCGTCGCATTCGCAAAGCACAAAAAATCACTGACCAATTATTCCTCTTTTGCGAACGCGACATCCTTCATGCAAACGTGAAGCCTCAGCCATCCAAGCCTTCGCGAACACGACGTTACCTACGCGAACGAGATGCACAAGCTCCTGGGGTCCCAGCTGCTCCAATTTACCCTATGCGAACGCGACTCCTCTCATGCGTTCGTGATTCACTGGAGTCCAAACCTACGCGAACACAGCCCCCGAATCGCGAACGCGAAGAACATTTCCTCCTCTAGACCCAGCTCTTGTTCACGAACGCGGGACAATCTTCACGAAAGCGAAGAAAAAATTCTTCCGCAACAGAAAGTAACAAAATCTGCAACTCTCCAAAACCAAGAATTGATCCGTTAACCACCTGAAACTCACCCGAGGCCCTTGGGATCTCAACCAAACATGCCAAAACATCCTATAACATCATTCAAACTTGTTCCAACCTTCTGAACGCTCAAAACAACATCAAAACATCAAATCACCCTCGAATTCAAGCCTAAGGATTCCAAAAACTTCCGAAGTCCAAATTCGATCAAAAAGTCTATCAAACCTCGTCCGAATGACTTGAAATTTTCAAAACATGTCTCAAATGGCACAACGGACCTACTTCAATTTCCAGAATTCCATTCTGTCCCAATATCAAAATTTCCACTGCTGACCAAAAATGCCAAATTTCCATTTTTGCCAATTCAAGCCTAAATCTTCCACGGACCTCCAAAACACATTCTGATCATGGTACTAAGACCCAAATCACCTCACAAAGATATTTGAACCATCAAAATTCACATCCGAGGCCTTCTACCCATAAGTCAACATCCGATTGAATTTTTCCAACGTAAGCTTAGTTAAAAGAGACTAAGTGCCTCATTCCTCTACAATACCACTCAGAATCGGAACCAACCAACCTGATACCACATAATACAGCTGAACAAGACATAAAGAAACATAAATGGGAGAACAGAGCGGTAACTCATGAAACAACCGGTCGGGTCGTTACATAGATATGGTTACGACGGAGTATGAACTATTTAAAATGGAAGAGTATGAGTCCATTCAAGAAATGCATACCCGTTTCACCTCCATAATCAATGAGCTTCATTCACTTGGTAAAATAATTCCAACAAACAAGATGGTCCGGAAGATACTCAGTGTTCTACCAGGTTCTTGGAAGAGCAAGGTTAATGTTATCACTAAAGCCAAAGATCTACAGAAGCTGACTATTGACAAGCTTATTGGAAATCTCAAAACATATGAGATGAAAAGAAAGAAGGATCTTGAAAGAAGAGAGCACAATAAGGAGAGGAACCTGATTCTCAATGCTGCCTACACTGAATCAACAAGTAATGAATCTGAAATGACATATATCACTTGAAGATTTGAAAAGATGATTCGTAAAAATAGTAAGGATTCCAAAGAAAAGGAAGTTCCAACAGGAATTTCAAAGGAAATGATTGTTGTCATATGTATGGAAAGCCTAAACCCTTCATTAAATATTGCCCTCTTCATAAGCAGGTTCATTTTCAAAACCAACAGTGATAAGGTGGCTAAGAGGAACCAGGTCCCTGACAGGAAATTCAATAAAGAGATGTTGCTAACAACATGGTGAAGCAAGCTTTGGCTGACTTGGGAGATTCCTCCAGCGAATCTGAAGGTGAGGATAACCAAGGAGATGCATCTATGATGATTGTTGACAATGAATTGTCAGAATATGAGTCAATGTTTGCACTCATGGCTAAATCAGATGATGACAAGAACAAGGAGGAAGATGAGGTAAGTTTTCTTGATGTTCAAAGAAATTTAAAAACTTACTCTAAGAAAAAATTGATGTACTTAGCAAATGTGTTGATTGATGCCTATCATAGCCTCATTAATGAGAAATATGCTTTAATAGAAGAAATTGGTGACATAGAACAATAGAGGTATGTTATGGTAATTTCTATTGTAGACTTGAAGGAACAAGTGGAAGAAGTAACTAGAAAAATAACTAGTTGAAAAAACAAACAAAAAATTAGATGGGCCACAGTAAGGGTAAAGAGTGGCTAGTAAGGCTCAACTTGAGCTTGAAAGTGAGTTTAAAAAGTTAAAACAAGTCTTATTGCCGAGCTTGAAAAGAATATACAACTTCAGGAGGATTTGAAAAGGGTTAAAAATGATCTTGATAACTCACTTAAATATACCTGATCCTCTTATGTAATAACATCTATATACAAGAGTAATGGTAGAAACAAGCAAGGAATCAGGTTCTAAATGGCTAAAACCTCCTATTATCCCCATAGAAAGTATGTAATTGTGGCTGATAATTGGTTATGTACTCACTGTGGTTAAACGGGTCATTTCAAGCACTCTTGTAAAATGAGATTCAGTCTTTACAGAAAAACAAAGTTTTTGTTGAAATGAGGCCTACTGATGAGGAACCTGGTTTGCTGAAAAGAAAATATGTGCTACCTGCATGGGCAAAAAGAAGTTTGATCCGCCCGTTCTATCATTATAAGAGACCCAAGATGGCTTGGGTTTCTTAGTGTAATCATTGATTTAGTGTGCAGGCTGGACTAAGTGGTAGAAGTCAAAAAATGGTACATGGATAGTGACTGCTCTAAGCATAAAATTAGAAGAATGAATGATTTCCTAAATCTAGGCCTTCCAAGGTGGGAGTGTGTCCTTTAGAAATGACAAGAAGCCTATATTATTGGTGTTGGAAAAATTGACAAAACATTATCCCATGCAATTAAAAATGTATACTATGTGAATGGCTTGAAATATGGCTTGTTGAGTGTATCTCAAATCTGTGATAAGGAAAAATGAAGTATAGTTCTTGTCCAAATCTTGCACTTTCACCAATCTTAAAATTGGTGAAATAGTATTGATAGCCAAGAGATTCAAGAATATCTATGTTGTAGACATTGATTCAATTAATAGTGGTGATATAACATCCTTAAGTGCCTGGTGATGGTTATCTAGAGTTATCGCACAGACGAATGGGGCATACAAGTTTTTATTTGTTGAACAAGTCGGTTATGGAGGACCTGGTTCATGGGAAAAGCATTCAACATAACTTGCTACTTGATTAATAGATGCATGGTCAGGTCCCTTTCCGAAAAGTCTCTCTATGAGCTGATCAATGGGATAAAACCCAAGCTGACTTACCTGAGAGCCTTTGGATGCAAAATGTTTTGTTCTCAACAATGGCAACAAAGGGTCACATAACAAAAAAGATGAAGATGGAGAATTTACAAATCTCCTGGTGAAGATATAGATATTGCAAATTGAAAGACTGATTTGATGTGTCAAGCCAAGTAGAGCAATGAAAAAGATGCTGTAGAATCTCTTAAAGGAACAAAGGAACCTGGTCTGTCTATCACCTTGACTGAAGCTGAACATAGGGTTTCTGATGTTACATCAGACACTTTTGATGAAGAACAAAGAAATGGAAGTCATAATTATGTTGATGTCAATGATGTTTCAAATATGGAGGAACATGGCCCTTCAAATTTTAAAGTTTAAGTACTTCAAGGAGCTGCTAAAAAGATTCGAGATGGAGAATGCTAAGACCATTGATACACTTATTGCCACTACTACTCGTTAAGACATGGACGATCCTGGTTCTCCTGTCAATGAAACTATGTATAGAGGTATCATTGAATTTCTTCTGCACTTGTTGTTTTTAGTGTTGGGCTATGTTCTGAGTTACTAATCAAGCCCAAAACAATCTCACTTGAAGGCTACCAAAAGAAGTTTGAGGTATCCTAATGGAACGTAGGACCTGACCCTTTTCTATCCTTCAAGAGATATTTTGACTTGGTTGGATATGCAGATGTGATCATGTTGGACATCCGGTGTATCGAAATAGAACATCTGAAATGCCACATTTTCTGAGGTCATGCTTGATCTCATAAGGTACAAAGAGACAAAACCATGTGGCTCTTTCTACTATTGAAGCTGAATATGTGGATATTTCCTCTTGTTGTGCTCAACTGTTGTAGATCAAGCAACAACTAGAAGATTTGGGTGTGTCTACAGATTGTATGCCATTGTTGTGCGATAATACAAGTGCTCTAAACATTGCAAAGAACCCGGTACAACAAAAGAAGACAAATCACATTGATGTGCCATATTACTTTTTAAAGGTCTTAGCTTTATGAAGGTTTGCAAGAAGGAGGATCACGTAACATACATCTTCACCAAAGAACTGAGTAGAGGAAATTTTTGAAGGAAATCGTCTGGAGTTGGGGTTGACCAAGCTCAACTGAGGACCTGGTCCCTCGATGATTGGCTATGTTAAGAAGGAAAGGTAAAATGCTAAAAAGTATTTTTCGGCGACATCTAACTCAAATCCATACCGTTACAGGTATACACACATAGCAATTTTAGGAGAAAACAAGTATAAGTTACATTGCATTTCTAGGAGTTTTTGCTCAAATTTTCAAAAACCGTCAAAAAACCTAGTTCCTATGACTCAGGTTAGTAGTCTCTTCAATACTTATATGCCTTTTTAATACTGAAGTGATGCCATTAAATTATTCCCGGCCTCTCTCCTAATTTTTGAAGTCCAAAATGTTAAACTTTTTCTAAATTGACCCGTTGCCCAAAAAATCACTTTTTTCTCTTACACCCAACCAAAACCAATTCTTTTCTTCAAAATCAACCTTGTATCAAAAAGAATCCTTCTCTCCAAATATGCTAGAAGTGAACCCTACTATTTCACTTTCCAAAATCATAACTATATCTGAATCAAAACCCCAAGAATCATTGGTAGATTTTGATGGGAGTTTAACTGAAAGGGAACAGGGTAGAGCTAATATTCTTAAACGTGAGGCTAAAACTGTTGCTGGGTTTGTAGAAATTTTGAAGGATGGAGAAATTGGTGAATGTGCTGAAAAAGGGAAAACTAAATGAGGGACCTGATCTCTCAAGTCCTTCTCAGTATGTTAATTCTAATGATGATCTTTTTCTTTTTGAGTTCTGTGTTTAAACGAACTTCCAATCCAGTGAAAAGGATTGATGAAAAGCAGGCTGATTGATGTGACTTGATGATGTGGTGATTGTGGAAGACAGAATGAAGTGGAAAAATCTTCACTTGTAAAAAAAAAATTGGAGAAAAGAAAGTTGGCTGAGAAAGATGCAACAAATTATAAGGGTGAATATATTGAGAAAAAGAAGATGGAGACATGGCCGCTCAGGGAAAGAAAGGGTAGTGTGAGTGAGGAATCTGGTTCCTTACATAAGCAAAAGGCTGACTTATCGGGTTTGGAGAGGTAGAAGACTCTAATGTCTCAAAAAGTATTGTTGGACAGGTAGAAGACTCTAATGTTCCTCTAATTCCTAACGTTTATAATGAAAAAGTAAAAACTTTTATTTTGTATGTGATACTCTGATGCTATATGTGCATGGAACTAAGTTTGTTCTTTATGAGGAGAAGCTTGGGGAGATTCTTGGTGATCTGGTTGATAGTTCAGCATGCTCAGATAAGTAGAGAACCAGGTCCCCGTAGACCCTTGGCTGAATAGAATGCTAAGTTGAAGGGTGAGAATGAAAGATTGAGGAAATAGGTGGAGGACCTAGGAGAACAAATGATCATTGATCAAAGGATTATGAATGAACGAATGGACAAGCTCATTAAGGCCTTAGCCCCTTACTTTTCCTCCTGCCCAATCTTCCACTTATTCCAAATTCCTTTGAATTCCTTTATCTTTTGATCCCTATGTTTGATGACATTAGTACTTTAGTTGTTTAAATTTTTATATTATGTATTGCTGAATCTACTGTGCTTTTATTATAATTACTCTACTATGGGCAATCACTCTATTTTGTGTAATGACATTCATTTGTTGTTCTTGTTATTGTTTATGCCGTGTTGCCCATACATGAGTTAATGTTGCTGAACCTTTTTTGGTTGTGCTTCTTCTGTTATTCTTTTCAATGACGCAAAAAGGGTGAAGTTATATAAGTGTCATCATGGAGGAGGAACATAATCGAATTGATATGTTGTATTGTACATGAAAGATAGCTCTGTTTTGCAAGGGGAACGTTGCTAATAACATGTTGATTATAGGTCTGATCCACAAGGAAACATGTGAGGAATGTGGCTCTCAAGGGGAACATTAAATTGGGTTTGTCATCATCAAAAAGAGGAAAATTGATAAGTTATGTTGTTTTGTGTTTTGATGATTTGCCAAACAATCTTGAGGAACCAGTTGTTATTAGTTCCTTTGGTCTGGTTCTCATGGGGAATATGGCTGATTCGTAGGGGGAACAATGTGAAGATCTTGATCTTAAGGGGGATATCAATTCTAAGTTTGTCGTCATCAAAAGGGGGGAAATCTATAAGTTATGCATCTTTTGTTTTGATGATTTGACAAACTTTATGAGGGAACAAGATAAGGAATTTGATACAATTAGTTCCCTTGCATTCAGAGTAACTAGTCAAATGTCTAGTTCAATTCTCAATGAAATTAGATAAGGAAACATCACAGGGAACAAATAGGGTTTAGTTCCCCTGGTCGTTGTACCGTCAACTCTACAGCTGTAAAAGTTGTTGTAATGTACCGTTTGGCAGTAGTACAACAACACAACTGTAGCTTGCTAAGGCCAAACTAAAGGGAATTTTATTGCATCATCCTTGATGACATCACACACATATATTATCAATATAAGGAAAGGGATTTCATCTCTCCAACACTTGCAAATCAAAATAAAATATTCTCTCAAGTGCTAGCCACCACATCTCTCAAGAACAAAGCTACTGCAACCTCAAGGATCATATCTAAAGATTGAATATATCTTAAGTCCTTAGGTTTGTTAAGTCTTTGTTATTTTGTTCTTCACTTGTAATTCCTATTTAGCTTAGTTAGAAGCATTGTGTAGGGAACCTTTGTAAATCATAAACCATTGTGTTTGTGTCTTGGCTAGAGTTAGTTGTGTTGGAAGTCTTTGTAATAGAGGTATTACAAAGTGTCTTGTAATAGGTGTGTTGCAAGTTAGTGAGGGATACCAAAGTCTTTGTAATAGAGTTATTACAAAGTGGCTTGTAATAGAGTATTACAAGCCAGTGATGGATTAAGAGGTTAATTCCTAAGTTGAATAGGTTGTAATAGTTCAACCATTATTGCTATATATAACCCTTTTCTACTAGTGATCCACTCATAATCCACTGTCAGCAATGTGTAAAAGAGGTCGTTGGAGGAATAGTATCCAACTATGAGTCTGAGTCGATTTTCTCAGGGAGCTAAATATGGGATTAGAGTGTACACTTGATGAGTATAGAAGAAATAACTTAAATACACTTTTAAACAAGATGGTTTTGTAAATTACTTCTACAATCTATACTAAGAGTGATTAACTAGATAAATAATACTAGAGATTGATTAATTATTTTTGGTTGTTTTCAAATAGGTAAAAGGCTTAGGGATGCTACCTTCACCTAGGTGTTAGGCTAACGGGTTAATTATGTTAATACTTGTTTTAGTGATCGGAGTGTATTATAGCTCTCAACTATAAGTTGCCCACTCAATACCTCTCGGTCATAGAGTGATTTGACCAATTTGGCTTTCTCAAGCCAAATGGGAATCAAGCTAAATAGTTGATATGATCTTAAGTCGTATTTTTTGCTGTCTCCAGTTCAAATCCTTTAATCAAGCTAGTCAAAACCTTAACTAGCCCAATTTCTTGTTAGCCAAGTTTTCCTAAACTAGGTCCCTCATTCTCAAGTAAAGACTAATCCAAAAAGGAAAGAATCAATAGTTGCAACCATTAATTCTAAAATTAAAATATGAAAAAGGATAAATAACAAATACCCAATCATAAACAAGTATTATATTAATTACCCATATCACAACCCTAGAAAGTATCTAGCCACTCATAACAGAAATAGAAGAAAACCAAGAATCAATACTAATTAAAGGCATAATACAAAATTAAAATGATAAACTAATGTATTGTTAACCCAAATTCATCACAAATTACCAAAAGTGATAAACTACAACGGCTATATCTCAAAAAACTACCAAACTTGGCCTAAAAAGTAATTCTCGTCTATTTATAGTGGCCCAAATTTCACTGATAAATAAGCCCTTCGGGAGGATCGGTGGCCGCACAATTATATGTGTCGTCCGTACTTCACTTGGCTCTGTACATTAAAGGCTCTGGCAATCACATAATTTGGTCTATGGAGGCACTTTAGCTTTTGCGTCCGCACTTCTCGTTCTACGACTTCACTCCTAGCAAGGCTTCATACTTGGTCGTTCTGAAAACTCTCTGAACTTTTTGAATTCTTGTCAGTGCGACCGAGTTTTGCGGCCGCACAAATTGTGTGTGGTCCGCACTTCATTTCAATTATCATCTGAGCATCAACATCAGTTCTATGACCATATAGAGAATTCTGTGATCCGCGCTTTCTTTTGTGGTCGCATAATTACTTCTGCAGACCGCACTTTTAGCCTGCTGCGCTCCTTCTTGACTTATGAGCCAGACACTCCTTCTTGAGTTATATTTCATCATTAAAATCAAATTCTCTAACATTTCTACAATTTGCACAATTTTATTAGTTATGGGAACTGAAATCAACACCTTTGGACTGAAACTAAAGCGAGAAGGTACTAATAAGTGGTTAAAATTCACACTTATCAACTCTCCTAAACTTAAGTTTTTGCTTGTCCTCAAGCATATAGACTAGTTTCCACCTCCTTAGAGTGAAAAGTCATTTCAGAGAGTCAATGATAGACATTCATACCCATTTGTGACCAACAGTTATCCATTATACCCATGATTTATCAACAAGGTGACAAATCACGTATTATGCACATATAGTTCTAATGTGACATTTGAGCTTCAAGAATTGACTTTACTCAGCAAGGACTCTTGTTCTATTATGTAGATCATGGTGAACCAAACACTTCCTCTTCTACCTTCAATTTACCAAGATCACTTCAAGAGTTAGCACTGAATCTTTAAATCAATGGATGGCTCACTCTTCTTTCACAAAAGAATGTCACAAGTACAACTTTAAGTACCATAGGCTTGTCCCTAATGTGGACCACTAGTAATGTAATCTCACTCAGTTCAAAATCAAGTAGGACTTTATTCGAGTTGTAATGAAAGATTTTGGATTGGGGTAGGATACCATATGGGTAAGTGGTTACACCTTTCCTTAATCACTCTGCATTTTCATTTCTCGACTTACATTTACTAACTCTTAGAGGCATTATCTTTTTTTGAGGGGTTAGAGAGACTTGACATCACTCTTTCTTATTCATTTCATTCTTTTTTCTCCCTTGATGCTCATGCTAGAGAAAATTACGTCTTTTTGGTTTCATCAACCCTTCTTTTTATTCTCTTTTTGGCATTTTCTTTTTATTATTTTTCTTTTCTTGCTTTCTCTTTGCATAAAAATCATTCTTTTCTGTTTTTGGTGCCTTTGTACCTCTTTCAAATCCTCAACTCTCCCCCAAACTTATTCCTTAAATCACTTATTTCACAAGTGTGTTAAGGAAAGTCCGGCTGCCAAGAGAGGATTATGACAAAATGTGTAAAGACTTATAGTGTGGTTACCAAATGAGAAAGGCTAAAGGCTCAATGATGGTTGACTAGTGATAATAACATGGCAATAGAAAGCTCAAACGGACAAGGTAAATACTACAATCATTTCCCAACCTAAGCAAACTTCGGATTTCGCCTTGAAGCATATCCGAGAAAAGTTTTAGACCATTCGCATGGGTACTTGGACTAGCAATGAAAGATCACCTCACCCCTCATGCAACTCGACTGTAAAAGAGGATAGAGCCGAGAGACTACAACAAACACAATCAAGGGAAAGACCACAATGGTCCAATAAACCACTCAATGATTACCAAAGTCAACTCAAGAGTCTCAAAGACACTAACTATAGCTATTTTTTGAAAAACCTTGTTTCAAACCATAAGAACGTAGTTAAGTGTGTTGGTACCAAATGAAACATGAATAATTATTTTTCAAGAATGACTTGATATTGGATTTTATTCATTACTATTACTATTATTATTATGTAAACAAAAAAACAGACTCATTCCTTTAAGAAGGTTGTCAATCCATCCATCATCGGGAATAGTTATCCAGTAACTACCTTTGGAAAGAATCGTGACATTAAGAAAACAAAAAGCTTATTATTTATACTACTACGAAAAACATAAAAATAATCTATTAGGAAAACAAGAACCAAATTGGAAAATTAAGGAAGATAATGAGCAATAACTAACTAAAGATAGATAAAGTAAAAATAAGAGAAGAAATAGAATCTTCCAATTATCATAATCCGAATGTATCCAAATATGTCAAACAATAAACTCCACTCCCTCCCCCTCGAATAAAAGTAAGCATTGTCCCCAATGTTTAACAAAATTAGAGTGAGAAGAGAGAGGGAGGAGAAAAACTATCTAAACATCCTTGGACATCTCAATATCCCAAGCATCATCATATCCTGTTGGGTCAGCCAACTATATTTCATCATCATCATATCTGGGTGTGGCAGAGTTGCAAACATCGCTCACACTACTTTAGCAGTGTAGACAGCAAGGCATGGCTCATCAAACTTTCCAACTGATGCAGTCGGTGTAGATGGATCTGGGGCAGACTGGTCTGGGTCAAGCAGCATGTCAAGCAACAAATCCCCAACTATCGCAAGTTGGGTCACCTCCTTCCTAAGCTTATCAACTAATCTCTTGCTGGCCTGGGACTTCGTAAACTTCTTCACCTCATTGTTCATGTCCTCAATACCTGACCCATGTTGTACCAGAGTGTTCATAATCAACTTCTGGTTCTCCAGGACCTTGAGCAGCTTCTCATCAAAATCAGTGGGAACTTGTAGTGCCTGTGTGGATGCCTGCCCTGCAAC
Source organism: Nicotiana tabacum (assembly GCF_000715075.1). NCBI lineage: Eukaryota > Viridiplantae > Streptophyta > Magnoliopsida > Solanales > Solanaceae > Nicotiana > Nicotiana tabacum. Next base: position 135,802,324 of record NC_134084.1, on the reverse strand, counting down.
AATCCTAGATATCTCAGACATCTTTGAAGTAGCTATATGCATCTAGTTGTGGAGACTCGCTAATGTATAGGAGACTCGTAGAGTAGATAATGGAGTTGTAGGCATGGGCACCGGCCTGGGAGCTGGAGTAGAGGGTGCCTTTGGGGCTGTGGTAGCACCTAAAGATTGTGGCGGGGGAATAACAACAACACTAAAAGAGGTCTTAGGTGATGTAGATGGAATGTCATCTATGTTAGAAACTACCACTGCCAGCTTAACAGACTAGCATGTAGCGGTAGAAGGATGAACCCTCTTCTTTGGGTTGGTCGAATCTATTAAGAAGTACCCGTCAAACAGCTTCTTCGGCTTCACCTTTGTATCATGTTCTCTTAGCTCTACCTTTACATCAGCAAGGTATTCTATGATAGTGTCGAGAAAGGGGTAGGCCATGATGGTGTGCTGTGCTACCATTGTGATATTGGTTGACATCATAACACCCATATTGATTGGGTACCATGCCATTATAGAAGCCACAAGAACTGCAAGGAGAATAGGTAAGATGTTCTCATTCTGGCTCGTGTCCAGTCTGCTACATACAAATATCTGCCAACCCTTTACCTTAAAACTCAGTTTGTTCCACTGAATGGGAACCCCAATAGTGATCTATGGCAGAGATGAGAATAGTGGTGTTAAGATCTCCGCAAGCCATGACCAGACTTCTTATTTCATAGTACACTTCTCTAGGTACTCTTTCAGCTCTAAGTCCTCAAACCCCAAGTACACATTTAGATGTGATAATCAAACCTCACCTTGAGGTTGCATACTATGGTCCCCTTTGTCCGTTTTTGGATGTAAGAAATGTTGGCGTAGAACTCGCGGACAAGGTGCTCCTTGGCATACACCACTCTCTCAATGAACAACATCCAACCCTTCCTCACTTTGAACTATCTCAGCACTGCAGGGTTGTATTTATCTAGATGTTTTAACAGAAACTGCCTCTCAAGGGTCAAGGATATCATGGGCCACCATATTCGGAAGTTAGTGGAGGCAGCCAAGCTAACAAATTTGTCCTCCCATATCTCCTTCTTCTTTGATATCTCCACACCAGTGGATGTACCCTCTCCCCTCTACTATCATCAGGGACATCATGAATAGTTTGCATATCTATCTATGGAACAACTGCTTACCTAGAAGTCCTTCTAGCACTTTTTGAACCCTTGGAAATGCTGTGAGATGAAGAGGCCTCATCTATGGGCTCAGATCGCCTCTGTGACCTAGATTGTGCAACTACTTGCTACTCCAGAATAGACACAACGTTTCCCTTAAAAGATTCCCTAGATATGATATAAGAGCTAGACTTGAAGAGGTCGGCACCCCTCCCTCTACTTGTCGTGGCCTTCTTCCTACTTGTCGACCCCTAGAAGAGTCACCTCAGCTTTGTTGTAGCTTCGTTGCAGCCTCACAATCAAACCATTATCTGTATCAAAGGAAAGAGGATTGTTAGTTGCAAGTTATCATTACACACATTCAAGACTTATGTAGGGAAGGGAGAACATTATGGACACAGTAAGGTTACTATAGACATAACATGCTATAAGGATGGGTATATATTCGGAAAAACCGATAACCTAAGTCAAAAAATGCTTATTAGGTTATTGGGTTAACGGTTCGATAACGGTCTAGTATTTTTTACTATTGGGTTATCAGTTCAGGCCTCATTAATCGATTAACCAATAACCCAATAAGAATTAGTAAAATTATGACTTTACCCTTAAGTATATAAATACATTTAGGGCTTCAGACCTTTAGTTCATTCTTGTTTTCTCATAACTTTTCTCAGCCATAGTATGTACTCTTCATTCTTCAAGTCTTCACAGTTCACTCTTCTACAATTAATAAAAGTTGCATTTTCCATTACTGGAAGTTGCATTTGCACCATTAACAAGGGAATTTCAAATTATTGCTATGCTTCGAATCTGACTATGCAAACTTTAGTGATCGAAATTATGTCTGTGTGTGTTACACTTTCTTACCTCTAGATTGAGTTATTCTATTTGGTAAACTAACAACCAAAATGATAACGATCGAAAATCGATAACCAATAACCGATATATTATCGGTTCGGCTATTCATTTAGCATATTTATAAATCGTTAACTGATATGCTAAACCAATAATATTTATAATTGAACCGAAATATTTGATTCCCACCCCTAACATGCAGCAGGAAATGAGAACTATGGTTCGCACATTGTTCATTTGTGGCCATAGAAAGGGAGCGCGAACTGCACAATTGCAAGTGTAGGCGAGCTTCTGACAACTAAACTTTAGAGGCCTGGAAGCCTCTTCTCCGAAGACAATGCAGTGGACTTTATGCGGCCGCATAATACATCTCCAATCCACCGAATTATTAGTGCGGTCCGCACATTTGTGTATCAAGAGGTAGACCTCTGATAGAGTATGCAGACTTAAGTGCGGCCTCACTCAGATTTGTGCAGTTTGCACAATTATAGTGCAACCTCTCTTATATTTCTACGGTCCGCCAAATAAAGTGCGGCAGCAGAAGCACTTGCCTTCACCCAGTTGTCTAGAACAACAAAGTTGCGGACTGCACATATTCATGTGCGGCCGTAGATTTCAAATTTCTATGAACAGGTAGTCATTTTTTTAATTAGATTTTGCAATTACTTGTACAAATTGGTATGGCAACATAGTATAAATATGAAATCTCACTAACCCAACCCAGTAGAGAATGTATTATCAACTACTCAGTAAATATCTACCCCATATGGACACATGGATAAACTCTAATAACAGATGGCCTAAAAATAAACTAAAATTTTAAAAATTAAACTAACACAAAAATTAACATGAAATGAATGCATACCAGATAGAATGAGTGCACAAAGTGTGTAAGCACATGTAGGTGTGTGAGATGGGCAATAAAAATCTCTCGGTAAGAAGTTGTCGAGTATAGTGATTATGACGAGGGTGAAAAGTGTAATATAATCTCCAAACCCCTATTTATACTTAGAGTTACTAAGAGGAAAAGAGACCGAGTGTGGCCACACAATTCCAAGTGCGGTTCACACTCTTTTAGCTGGGTCTTCTTTCTCTGAAACTCATGTGCGGTCTATACATTGTTTAGTGCGGTGGCATAATTCTTCTTGCGGTCGCAGATTTGCCCCGCACTGATAGACTCAAACTTCAGAGAGTTTACATTTTGACACTTTGGAAAACCTACAATTGCGCGGTCTGCATGTGAAATGTGCGGCCGCACAAGCACCTCTACTGTGGCACAATTCTGCAGTCCGCACAATTAAAGTATGGTCTGTAGTTGCTTCAACGCTTTGCCTTTTTTCATCCACCCTTGCTGCATGTAACACTCAATCTTGTAGCACACTTCAAATCAGGTTAATATAACAAATAACATCTAACTACAATAGAAAGAGGAAAATAACATGGGTAGCCCCCATGCCTGATTTAACGTCACGACACGACGTAATGTCAAAGCATCCTCAAGTGAAGTAAATGACCGTCACTACGTGGCTATCTCTAACTTTTCCCAAGTTGTGTTTCACTCAGTGACCATTGACTCGGAATACTTTATTGCTTTTTTCATAAAGTCTAATGCATCAAAAGGTGTTACACCAACAATTTAAAATGGACTACTCCACTTGGATTTTAACTTCCCGGGAAACATTCTCAACCTTGAGTTAAACAACAATACAAGATCACTCACCTTGAACTCTTTGTTACAAATGTATCTGTCATGAAGATATTTCATCTTTTCTTTGTACAATGACAAACTCGCATATGCATGGTACCAAAACTCATCCAGTTCATTCAAGTGCAACCAGCAAATTAGCGGCTACTTCCCAATCAAGATTCAAATTTTTTTGATCCCACATTGCCTTGTGCTCTAGTTCTATCGGAAGATGATAAGCTTTTCCGAACACTAACCTGTATGGACACATTCCGATAGGTGTTTTGTATGTCGTCCGATAATCCCATAACGCATCATCAAGCTTCTTTGACCAATCCGTCCGATTAACATTCACATTTTAGACAACATACTCTTTCTCTCCCGGTTGGAGACTTCCACTTACGCACTAGCTTGTGGGTTATAGGGAGTCATGACCTTGTGAGTAACACCATATTTTCTAAGAAAAGTGTCAAAAGATTTTTTGCAAAAGTGTGACCCCCCAATCGCTTATGATTGCACATGGAGTACCAAATTTTGTAAAAATATTCTTCTTCAAGAAAGCTACTACACTTCTCGCCTCATTATTGGGTAAGTCAATGGCCTCATCCCATTTAAACACATAATCCATCATGACCAAGATGTAAGTGTTTCCACTAGAGCTCACAAAAAGGCCCATGAAGTCAATGCCCCAAACATTGAAAGTATCAATCTCCAAAATGGTTGTGAGAGGAACTTCAATTTTCTTTGAGATTCCATCGGCCCATTGACATTTATCACATCTTTTCACCAAATCACTATCATCCTTGTAAAGAATAGGCCAATAGAAACCACAACTAAGAACTTTGGCCGCCGTTCTTGCTCCACCATGATGACCACCATATGGTGAAAAATGACGAGCCCCAAAAATATCACCTTGCTCTTCTTCAATTACACACCTTCTAATCACCCTATCCATAAAAATTCAGCAAAGTTATGGTTCATCCCAATAATTATATTGACAATCTCTTTTAAGCTTCTTCCATTGATTTGAAGAGAACTCATCCGGAATGATTCCACTCACAAGAAAATTTTCCAGGTCCGCAAACTATGGCACCTCTTTTATTAAAATTGCCAAAAGTAGCTCATTGGGAAAGGAGTCATTGATTTCAAAGCCATCATGCGACCTCCCCCCTCCAAACGAGACAAGTGGTCCGCCACTTGGTTTTCACTACCTTTCCTATCTTGGATATCAATGTCAAATTCTTGTAACAAGAGTACCTATCTCATCAATCGGGCTTTGGAATCCTTTTTGCTCATAAAATAGAAAAATGACACATGGCCCGTGTGGACAATAACTTTGGCACCAATCAAGTACGGGCAGAACTTCTCAATTGCAAAGAAAATAACAAGGAGCTCTTTCTCCGTAACGGTATAATTGATTTGGTCACTATTCATGGTATTACAAGCATAGTAGACCTGATGGAAAATTTTGTTGATACGTTGCTCCAAAACAGTCCAAATTGTTATGTCACTTGCATCACACATGAGTTCAAAAGGCACACTCCAATTTGGAGTAGTAATGATAAGAGTAGTTGTTAACTTGAGCTTCGATATTTCAAAAGCCCTCATGAAATAATCATTGAAATTGAACTTGGCATCTTCCTCAAGGAGTTTACACAATGGGTTCACCACTTCAGAGAAATCTTTGATAAAGCACCGGTAAAAATCCGCATGGCCTAGGAAACTCCACACACCCATCACCGAAGTTAGGGGTAGAAGCTTAGAAATTACCTCAATCTTCTACTTATCAACTTCAACTCCATTATTTGAGATTTTATGGCCAAGAACAGTACCTTCCTCAACCATGAAATGGCATTTCTCCCAATTGAGTACCAAGTTGGTTTCTTCACATCAAGCCAATACTTTGTCCAAATTTTCCAAACAATCATTAAAAGAATCCCCAACTAACGAGAAGTTATCCATGAAAACATCAAGGTAGTCCTCCACCATGTCCATGAAAATAGCCATCATACACCGTTGAAAAGTCACCAGTGCATTGCACAAACCAAATGACATCCTCTTGAAAGCAAAATTGCCATAGGGACATGTAAATGTTGTTTTCTCTTGATCTTCCAGAGCAATAAGTATTTGGTTATAGCCCAAGTACCCATCAAGAAAGCAGTAGAAAGAACGGCCGGCCAATCTATCGAGCATTTTATGTAAGAAAGGAAGTGGAAAGTGATCTTTTTTTGTAACTTTGTTGAGCTTGTGATAATCCATACATACCCTCAAAACCGGTCACCGTTCTTGTAGGAATCAATCCATTCTTATAATTGGTAAACATCGTCATGACCCCTTCTTTGGGACACATTGAACCTGAGAGGTCCATGAACTATTGGAGATATAGCAGACAACCCTGACGTCCAACCAATTGATAATGTCCTTCTTGAGAACTTCTTCTATAGCCTCATTGAGTCTTCTTTGATGTTAAATGGATGGTTTAGTAACATCCTCCAACTTGATTTTATGCATGGAAAAGGCTAGGATTATACCCCAAATATCCGCCAAAGTCCACCCAATAGCCTTCTTCCTCTTTTTTAACACCGCTAATGTGGAATAAACCTGCACGTTAGTCAAAAAAGAAGAAAGAATAACCGGTAAAGTAGATCAAGGGCCAAGAAATTCATACCGAAGGTGTAGAGGCAATGGATTCAACTCCAAAGTAGGTGCCTCTTCAATAGAAGGCTTTGTAGGAGTAGTCTTCCTATATTCAAGATCCAAAGATAATATTCAGGGGTGCATAGTTGTACGACCCTATTCCTTGCAAAGAGTTCACGCGTTCCATAAAACCATCCATCTCGTCATCATCAAAATTGAGCAAGACGGTCTCCAACATATCACCAACATTGATAGCATCACTTGTATCATCAACAATAACATCAGTCACCAATTCCACAAAAGAACACACCTCATTGCTATTTGGTTCCCGCATGGACTTACACATATGGAATACCACTTTTTCATCACCAACCCAGAAAGTGAGTTCACCGTCATCTACATCACAAAAAGCCTTATCCATAGCAAAGAAAGGTCTCCCAAGAATGATCGGCACTTCATAATCGACTTTACAATCTAGAATGACAAAGTACGCCAGAAGAAGGAATTTATCAAACCGGACCAAAACATCTTCAGTCACACCCAACGGTCACTTCATGATACAATCGGCTATTTACAATCTCATTGAAATGGGTATTGACCTACCAATCCCCAAAGTCCTGAAAACCGAATAGGGCATCAAATTTATACTTGCCCCAAGATCACAAAGAGACATAGCAAACTCGACACTCCCAATTGTACAAGGAATCGTTAAAGCATCGGGATCCTCAAATTTAAGAGCCATTTAATGACCAACTGCACTCACTTAACGAGTGACTTTGATAGTCTCAAAATTCATCGACTCCTTCTTTGTCACAAGATCATTCATAAAATTTGCATAACCAGGCATTTGTTCCAAAGCTTCTACCGATAGCATGTGGACTAAAAAACTCTTCATCATTTGAATGGACTTCTTGAATTGATTCTCACTATTTTGCTTGGCAAGTCTTTGAGAGTATGGAGGTGGAGGTTTAGGAAATAGTGCCTTTGCCCTTGCACTGCGGGTTCCGATATGCCAATGATGTGTTCCCTAGACGGGTTCACTTCCTATTGAGTCTCTTCCACACTATCATCAATATCAATCTGAACTTCCTCATTTTCTTGAACAACATTGTTTGGGATCTCTTCTTCTTGCATAAATTGGTCATCATCGACAAGCCTCCTTTCACTTGAGTTGGATGCATTTCCGCCTCTTTCATTTCTTGTGATAACCTCCATGGCATGCCTCATATTATTACCATCCTTTGGGTTCACCACCATGTCACTTGGCAGTACGCCCTTAGGACGAGAATTTAGAGCTTGAGAGGTTTTCCCCATTTGAACTTCTATATTGCAGATTGATGTGTTGTGTGAGGCAAGTTGGGCATCCGAATCTGCATTATTTTCTATCATTTGCTTGAATATATTCTCAATACGTCCCAACTTATTATTTGAGGAACTTGAACCATGAGAAAGATAAGGAGGTGGGTTACTGGTTGTTGATACATTGGGGGCCTTTGAAAACCCGACCCAGGGTTGCCTTTATTATTTCCCCAACCACTTTGATTGTTGCCTCCCCAATTTCCTTGGTTGTTCCTACTCCAATTTCCTTGATTGTTGTTATTATCCAATTCCATTGATTGTTAGACCTCTAATTGCCATAGTTATTTTGTAGTCGCATTGTCATTGATTTGGGCCTTGGAAGTTGTTTCTTTGCCCTTGAAAATTATTCATATATTTTACGTCCTCCTCTTGCTCATTATAAGAATAATCTTGATCAAAACCACCATCATCTTGCACATAGTTCTCCACTAGAGTTTTCATTTGTGGTCCCTTAGTCCTCTTCTTATGTACCAAAATTTTCACTCCCTCCATAGCATAAACTTGCTTAGTAGCTTGCACTTGATTGAGATGGGTCTTCTCTAGTTGAGTTATGGTTGTGTTCAATTCGGTAATGACTTGCCCATGGTATTGCAATTTTTTGTCGAGGTGGATCATATTTGGATCACCTTGTGGGACATTGGCCCCGGATGGCCAAGCCGATAATGTATCTGCCTTCTCATGTAGGATGTCGCACGCCTCCGCATATGGTGTATTCATGAAGTTCCCTTGTTTATTAACTACACATTGGTTGGTTGTGTTAATCCCACGATAAAAAGGTTTATTTCAATATGTTTTCCGTCATATCATTGTTGGGATATTCCTTAACCATTGTTCTATATTCCCAAAATTATGTAGTGGCTTATTCGGTTCTTGTTTAAATGCCAAGATCGCATCCCGAAGTGTAGCTATGTGCCCTAGAGAGAAAAACTTAGCAATTAACTTGGATGCCAACTCATCCCAAGTGTGTATTGAATGGTTAGGCAAATTTTTCAACTAATCTAAATCTTCCCCATAGAGAGAAGGGAAAAATACTAGCTTCAATGCATCATCGGAAAGATTAGTTTGCTTGCTCCCCCAACATGTATCCACAAAGCCCTTCAAATGTTTGGAACCATTTTGGGATGGTGCACCGGTGAAGAAGCCTTGTTGCTCAAGTAAGGTAAGAATAAGGTTAGTGATTTCAATGTTGACCGCCCTAATAGGGGAGGGGCTACTGCACTAGCACAACCTTCATTGGGCAATATCCGATGTTGAGCCGCTTGTGGTAGATGTAGTAGCGGTGGGGCTGGACCGGGCACATTGTCATGTGGTACCCTGCATTGCCGATTAGCTTGTGGAACATGAGGTACCTCATCGAGTTGTTCCTCCTCACCATCCAAGTCCCCCAAAGCATATTTCCGAGCTCATTGTTTGCCATGTATGTAACTATGATTTCTTAAATAGGTTAGTTCCATGGAAGAGAAAAAATATATTCCAAAAACACACTCAAATATATAGCTAACACCGTGTAAAACTCTTCGACAACGGCACACAAAAATTTATTGACTCCCAGTCCACACTCAACAATGAGTGGAAGAGGTCACTGGAAGAATAGTACCCAACTCTGAGTCGGGGTCGGTTTCCTCATGGAGCTAAATGTGGGTGTTAGAGTGTTCACTTGATGAGTGTAGAAGAAATTTCTTAAATACACTTCCAAATAAGATGGCTTTGCAAATTACTTCCACAATCTATACTAATAGTGATTAACTAGAGAAATGAAATTAGAGATTGATTAATTGATTTTGGTTGTTTTCAAATAGTTAAAAGGCCTAGGGATGTAACCTTCGCCTTGGTATTAGCCTAATGGGTTAATTACGTGAACACTTTTTAGTGATCAGGGGGTATTATAGCTCTGAATTCTAAGTTACCCACTCAATACATCTTTGTCATAGAGTGATTTTGACAAATTTGGCTTTCTCAAGCCCAAATGGTTATCAAGCCTAATAGTTGATATGAGCTCAAGTCAGGTTTTCCCTATCTCTAGTTCAAACCCTTTACATAGGCTAGTCAAAACCTTAACTAGCCCAATTTCTTGTTAGCCAAATTTTCCTAAAATAGGTCCCTATTTCTCAAGTAAATACCAAGTTAAAAAGCATGAAACAATATTTGCAACCATTATTTCTAAATTTAAAGCATGAACAAGGCTAAATAACAAACACCCAATAATAAACAAGTATTAGATTAATTACCCACAAGATTTACACAATAGGGTTGGGTCACAACCCTAGAAAGTATCTAGATACTCATAATGGGAATAGAAAAAAATAAAGAAGAAACAATAATTAACGCCATAATACAAAATTAAAATGATAAACTAATGTTTTTAACCCAAATTGGTCAAGAATTACCAAAAGTGGTAAACTACAACGGCTATATGTAAGGCACCGGAAAACTTCACTATGTAATTTAAGGTTTTGTGGTTCCAAGGTAGGCTAATATATTATATTTTCTATGTTTTGGGTTGAACAATGCGTTGAGGAGTTGAAATTTTTCGTCACTGCTAGACCAGGATTTAGCCAGGCTAGACCAGGCTTTAAGCTAGCGAGGTTTGGATAAAGCCAGGCTAGACCAGGGTTTAAGCTGGTGAGGCCTGGATAATGCCAGGCTAGACCAGGCTTTAAGCTGGCGAGTCCTAGATAAATCTAGGCTAGACCAGGCTTTAAGCTGGCGACGCCAGGCCTGTAGCCCGGCCCGGAATCTTGGACTATCCATTCTTCTATCTTTATAACCCGACCCAACCTCATTAAATACTCTCAATGGGTCATTTTTGAGAAAAAATATCTGATGCTTTAGAGTGAGAGAAGGAACCCTAGAGTGAGAAATTCATCTTCATCAAATCATTCTTAAATTCTTACACAAATCTTTGAAGATTAACAAAGAAAATACACTATATCTTCATCCTTGAGGTAAGATTCTACACCCTAACCCTTAATTTAGAATATAAGCTAAAGATGGGTAATTATCAAGAAGTTTATGGGTATTGGAGTTGTTATCTTGCTTGCATGTGTTATCAACAGGTATAGGAACGTTGTTGAGTTAAAAATGTTTAAGGATGGGTTGTAGGTTGATGAAATCCTCTATAAAAGGGCCTTAAATACTTCCTAAATGAGCCTCATAACTAAAGATATATGTTCAAAGTATGTGTTGCATATTAAAATATTATGGCTTTGAGTCGGGTTTTAAATAAGGGCTAGTATGCCAAATTATGTGAAAAAAATCGATATGCTTAAGACTCATAATTGCCCATATGTTTACCTAAAGTCTTGATTGAAATTTTCTTGTTGTTGATAATCTATAAAGATGCTTGAAAAATGAAACAAGTAAATTGGGGTTAGAGTGTGGTCAACGTACCAAGAATTTAAGTTATGATTATGGCTAGTGCTGCCAATGAAATATGAGGATGTGTTAAAGATTATGAAATGAGCCTCGACTCAACTATTTAAGAATGATTGCGAAAATAGAATTGTCGAAGAGCTCTTGTACTCAATTCATGCCCATTAGTGGCTAATTATAACCTATGCTTTGCTTTGTAAATATATCCAGTTTGATTTGAGATCGTACATACTCATGTGTTTAAATTGTGCATTTCCAATTGTGGGAAGGATTATTGCAAGAATAAATAGTGTATTGTTTGTTTATGATTTTGATGTGAGTTTCTATTGCTTGTTGGCATGCCCCATTCTTTGGGAAGAAACCTGTTGTGTTGAAATTTTCAATTACTGATGAATTTGAGGTATATGATTGTTGAAATATTCGATATGTTGATATTGGTTGGTGATCTTTGAAAGGAAAGAAATAAAAGTGTGGAGTATGAAATACGGCCATTGTGCCACGAAAGAATAATCATGTGTATGGCTAACAGAGCCAATAAAATAATGATGTTGTATATTGTTAAAAGTACCAATGAAATTATATAAAAAATGAAGGGTTATGAGGTAAATGGAATCTTTATTTATGTTTCCTTTGTATGCAAATAAGAAATGTTTTTCCCCTTATTTGGAATGAATGTGATAAAATTATTCCCCTTAACTGGAATGCAATGATTGATAGAAAAGGATGATGTCTCAAGTGAGATGGCCTAGCCGATCGGGTCGTGATCGGACACCATACCGCACACATGGTGGTGATTGTGCTGGAAATTATAATTGAAATTTTGATTGTAGTTCATGTCTTCAAATAAGACGGCCTAGCTGATCGGGTCATGATCAGACTCCATGCTAGATTCACGATGGTATATATGCACAGAGATTGTGATTGTGGTTGATATCTTCAAATAAGACGGCCTAGCCGATCGGGCCGTGATCAAACTCCGTGCTAAATTCACGATGGTATTATGAGGTTGGTTATGATGTGTGTATTGTGAACATTGGTATTGTGAATATTGGTTTGTAAAAGGTGAATTTGGTTGATGTCTTTAAATAAGACAGCCTAGCCGATCGGGTCGTGATCGGACTCCGTGCTACATGTACGGTGGTATTGTGAAGTTGGTTATGAGGTGTATATTGTGAATAGCGGTATTGTGAATTGTGGTGAATTGGTACTAAAGATCTTCAAACCAAAAATAAATATTATCTTTGTATTTTGAAAATTTTATGTTTAACTGGACATTTGATTATTGTTGATTGTGACGTTGTTTCCATTCCTATATGATCATTCAATTTTGAAAGAGGACTTTTAGCTATACATACTAGTGTTATTCTATGGCACTAACGTTCCTTTTACAAGGGCATTGTATCTTTAAATGATACATGTAGTTTCATAACAGAGACATCAATCAGCGTTAAAGACACTCTCTTCCTAGCAGGTTTGGTGATCCCCACTTCATCGCAGGGTCATGTCATGTATCATATTGTAAGGTATAGGTGGAGCCTTGTTGCCGGCATTTCATATCACTCTTCAATTGTACTTAGAGGCTTTATAGCTAGGTTGTGGGTAGTATTTGATGTTGGGAATTGTATTGGTAATGTTGGTATTTGGAAAACGTATTTTTCAATAAATCTATAAAATTGTACAATTTTGGAAATATTGAATGATGTTGTTAATGGGAATGAATGGAAGTGATTAATGAAATCTTTTTAGTATTTGATTAATGAAGTACAACTCCTCTTTATTCAGGGATGAAATTGGGTAGAACAAAATCTAACAGGCTTGCTCAATCGGGTTTTCTCGGTGGAGCGCCGGTCGCGCTCCTCAATTTTGGGGTGTGACAAACTTGGTATCAGAGCCTAAGGTTTTAAAGTATCCTAGGATGTCTCGGAAACGTGTCTAGTAGAGTCCTTTTTATCTCTGTGTTGTCATCCACATCTATAATTAGGAGGCTACTTGGACATTTAGGATTTTCATCCTTCTTTGATACTCCAGATCGTGCGGTGGAGCTCAAGATAGGGAGCTAATTTCTTCGCTATGTCTTATTCTTAAGATGAGTAATTTTGATACCATAATCTACGACTTTGAAGCAGTAAGGAGGGAATGACCCTATCATTTAATTAGAGGGAGATTGCCCAAGTGCTTATTAGGAGAATGTATTGAGCCATGGAGGGATTGGTAGAACTTGTTGTTAAGGGGAGTACCCTTGTTCTTAATGTCATTCCACCACCAGATCATATGGTATGTCAGTATGCTACCAATGTATGCTACAAATGTGGAGTCAGAGGGCATCAGTTAAGGCACTGCCCCACTAATCTAAAGTTACCAAGTAAGGGACCCCTTAGTACATCATTCTGAACACCACATACTTTTCCTTATTATATATGTACACCTCTATTGGGAGCCTGCATAAATGTGGTCTTAACAAGATTTTGAATCACAAAACGTTGCAAGTATTCACTTTTGGAATGAGACACAGTATTCATGAATCCACTCTATCACAAATTCTCTTATTTACAACCTCTTATGGGATTGAGCTCTATAATTATGTGTGACGACCCTATATCCGGACCCGATCGTGATGGAACCTCTCGTGAAGACAAGGCCAGCCAACTAGTCCTAATTCCATTTTTAAACAATTAAACATTAACAATCAGTCTATGTATGAGTAAATAAGCCAAAGACTAAACAAAAGATTTTTATAATGTGTGGAATACAGCCCAAACACAGCCCGATACTGGGGCGTCACAAGTCACGAGCATCTACTAGGGTCTAAATACAACTGAAAAGTCCGAAATGTGCAAAATACGAATTAATGAAATAAGGAGGGAGAAAAGCAGTGCTGCAAACGCCGGTAGCTACCTTGCTAAACTCCAATGACTCTGCCTCCGATCAGCCAATACCCGCTACCGGGTTCAGAAATACCTGAAGCTGCATACAAGGTGCAGGGAGTAAAGTGAGTACTCCAACTCAATGAGTAATAAAGGTAAATGAAATTTGAGCAGTAAGAAATCACGTAAGCATATTAACATGATTTATAAAAGCAATGTAAAACCATTTAAGAAAGCAATGAAGCTGTGAAATCTCTTAAAAACATCTTAGCTCAGTTCCTACTTCTTTAAAAATACCTTTTTAACCGTTCAACAATAGAATGCAAAGCAACTAGAACAAATATGCACTGAAGATCCTCCCCTCGGGTACAAATACACAATTTAACGGGTAAATGACTGGTAAATATGAAAGATAAACACATAAAGGTTCACCCCTCGAGCACAATGTCAATAACTCTGCCCCTCGGGCAATCACACAGAACAATACCAGCCCCTCGGGCTATATAACATATCATAATGGGTACCCGCGCTCATTGGGAGTGTGCGGACTCCTAGAGGGGCCCCTTACAGCCCAGGCGCAATATCAAGTCACCTCGTGGCATCATAAACAGGCTCTCGACCTCATATCAATATCAACAAGCCACCTCGTGGTATACATATCTCAGGCCCTTGGCCTCATAATAAGATCAGTGTATCACTGTTGCGGCGTGCAACCCGACCCAAAAGATATCCTCACAACACAGGCCCTCGACCTTAATCAGTCAAAAATCACATTAGCCACTCAGGCAACAGTAAAACATGATGCTCAGCCTAAAATATTATTTGAAATATCATTTCAAGGATTAAAGCAAAGTAAACTTGGTTGAGTTTTGAAAACTGTTAAAAATAATTTGACTGAGTTCAAGTATAAAGTCAAAACAGTGAGGAAATATCAACAAAAATCCATGAAGGGTTCAAATAGCTGGCACTAGGCCCAAATATGGTATTCAACCCAAATAACGATGATAGCAAATAGATTTCAATCAAATACACGGTAAAATAATCAATCGGGACGGACCAAGTCACAATCCCCAATAGTACACGACCCCACGCTCGACATCAAGCATGTGCCTTACCTCAATATAGCACTACAATGTGAAATCCGGGGTTTCAAACCCTTAGGACAACATGTACAATCATTACTCACCTCGATCCAGTCCAAACTCTAGCCCGCGATGCCTCGCCTGTATGAATTGATCTCCGGATGCTCCAAATCTAGCCACAATCAGATCATAATCATTAAAAAATTCTATGGAAGCGAAGCCCACTCCAAAATATCTAATTTAACATCAAAATCCCGAAACTGCTCAAACTCGGCCCCTGGGCCCACATCTTGGAATCTGATAAAATTAACATCAATGGTATTCTCATCCTATCACGAGTTCATACATATCAAATTTACCAAAATCCAACCTCATCTGGTCACTCAAATTCTAAAAATTCACTCTCCAATTTCAAGCCCTAAATTCCCAACTCTTCCTCTAATGTCACTTAAATTTTCATAATTAAGCAATGATATAATCACCATAAACACAAGGGAAAAAGCCCAAGTAGCTTGCCTCTATGGATACACTTGATCCCCTCTTGAAATCAAAGCTTGGAGCTCCAAAATCGCACAATAATGGTGAACAAGTGACTAAAAATCGTGAAGGGGCATTTTTATACCTTCTGCCCAGTTCTTTCGCACCTGCGATCCTATAAGCGCATCTGCGCCTCCACTTCTGCGGAAAAACATCCACACCTGCGGATTTCACTTATGACACCAACACTTGTATCTGCGGTCAATCCATGCACCTGCGGTATCGCATTTGTGGTCTCTTGCCTACTTCTGCGGAAATCACTAAACAGCCGAAATTAAGCATCTACGATCAACTTCCACATATGCGGCTCCACAGATGCGGTCTACATAGCCGCTTCTGTAGTTCCTTCTCCTCAATCCCTTTTCTGCTTCTCCAACTAAAACTCCGCTTATGCAGCGCCGCACTTGCGGTACCCAATTTGCAGGTGCGAAAATATTAGAAGCATCAAATTCAGCAGCTGCAACAAAATCCAAACTTCTTCGTTAACCACCCGAAATCACCTGGAGGCACCCGGGACCTCAACCAAAAGCATCAATACATTCTAATACCTTATTCAAACTTGTTTCAATCATCGAAACACCTCAAACAACATCAAATCACCCAAAACACATCAGATTCAAGCCAAACTTTCTAAAATCTTATGAATTTCGCTTTTGATGAAAAACCCAACTAAACCACGTCCAAATGACCTGAAATTTTGCACACACATCCCAAATAACATAATGGAGCTACTGCAACTTTTGGAATTCCATTTCGGCCCCTATATCAAAATCTCACCTACCAACCAGAAAGCGCCGAGATCTCAATTTCGCTAATTCAAGCCTAAACCTTTCATGGACTTCCAAATTGCATTATGATCATGCTCTTAAGTCCCATATAAGATAACAGGGCTAACAAAATCATAAAAAAATTCCAATCCAAGATCATCTACAAACAAGTCCAATCTTGGTCAAACCTTTCGAATTACAAGCTTCAAATTGAGAACTATTCGTCCAAATTTCATGCCGATTACCCTGAAAACCAAAACCAATGATTTACATGAGTTATAATACATCACACGGGGCAGGTCACGCCCGAGAACTAACCAGCAAAGTGCAAAAGCTCAAAATGATCGGTTGGGTCGTTACATCCTCCCCCACTTAAACATATATTCATCCTCGAATGTGCCCAAAGTTGTTCCACAAGCCAATCAATCGCTGAATAACCCTACCATGCATATACCCAGGGGTGATCCCATATCACCCTATCTCATATAGGTCCGATTACACAATGTAACTAAAATTTCACAATCCAACCTAGCCCATAAACCTTAGAACCACATTTCCACTTCTGAAATCATTCACAAGACCAGAATCGCATATCTATATTCAGAATAAGCCCGAACCAGCTGTAATAACCCATACCTGCAACCTCAGTGCAATTACAAGATATACCACATAACTCAAACACTGGTAGCGATAACTTCTAATCATAGCAGCTGCACACAACCATCGAATACCAATAGAAAACCTCTTATCAACTAAAGTCTCATCCCGACACTTTCATATACTGCCACTGATCACTAAAATACGTGGTAAGCCATAAACATTTCCCAGATCAACCATTCATGAAGCCACTTCTCTTTTGGCAAATAACACATCAAATTTCTAAGCCAAACCTCGATATTATCCTTCCAACATGTTGAAATCAAATCCATTCGTTTTCATTAATGATCCCAATGATCCCCTTTAATCCAACACACTACTCTGGTGAAATGACACATCAATACAGGCCTAAGCCATAACTTACACAATACGCACGCCAAATAGAAATTGTCCGAACATACTCAATCATAAAAATGACTCAAATGAAAGAGCTGTACCTCAAGCTCACCAGTACCACCACAACACAAGGCTGAGAACACGTCTCACATCATAGGAACATAACACACAAATCTAACCCGCATGGTCATACCTCCACATAACTTCACTGCAATGCGCGATCCTATCCATTTACTGCTCCACATGAAACATCTCAAGTCACTCTACTCGAAATTGACGACCACGTGTAATTGACGTCTAGAACCAAAGTAAATCATCATAACCACGGTAAAGCAAATACGTAACACCACACCATATGTGCCTATAACTCACAAATCCTAACACCTTGCAACACAGAAAAGTTACTCATAGATCTCCCCAGATTACTAATAAGCTCACTAACAATCGAACCAACACATCCCTCAACCATACAATTCGGAGACAACCAAGCCGACTCAAGTCAGAACACGCATCCACATTGGCCTGTCAACAAACTCTTTATCAAGAAAATCCTGAAGCTACTTCTTCGACTACTTTAACTCTTCCGGTGCCATTCGATACGGTGCCCGACATCAAATCAATACCAAAATTAACAACCTTCCCTGGCGACATCCCCGACCACAAGAAACATATCTGAAAAGTCCCTCACCACCGGAACTAAATCTATGTGAGAAGCCTCTGCACTGACATCCCTCACGAGAGCCCAAATAAGGAAGGCAATCCTTCTCAGCCCTCCGCTGGATCTTCAAAATATGAAACCACTCTACCAAGAACATAATCTGCATGCAGCCCGACCCAAAAGATATCCTCACAACATAGGCCCTCGACCTTACTCAGTCAAAAATTACATAAGCCACCCAGGCAACAGTAAAACATAATGCTCAGACAAAAATATTATTTGAAATATCATTTCAAGTGTTAAAGCAAAGTAAACTTGGTTGAGTTTTGAAAATAGTGGAAAATAACATGACTGAGTTCAAGTATAAAGTCAAAACAGTGAGGAAATATCAACAAAAATCCGCGAAGGGTTCATATAGCTGGCACTAGGCCCAAATATGGCATTCAACCCAAATAATGATGATAGCAAATAGTTTTCAATCAAATACGCGGTAAAATTATCAATCGGGATGGACCAAGTCACAATCTCCAATAGTACATGACCCATACTCGGCATCAAGCGTGTACCTCACCTCAATATAGCACTACGATGTGAAATCCGGGGTTTCAAACCCTCAGGACAACATGTACAATCATTACTCACCTTGATCCAGTATAAACTGTACGCCGCGATGCCTCGCCCGCATGAATTGACCTCTTGAAATCACAGCTTGGAGCTCCAAAATCGCACAATAATGGTGAACAATTTGACTGAAAATCGCGAAGGCGTATTTTAATATCTTTTGCCCAGCTCTTTGGAACTTGCGATCCTATAAGAGCATCTACGCCTCCGCTTCTGCGGAAAAACATCTTGTTCTGCGGATTTCATTTATGACACCATGACCCGCATCTGCGGTCAATCCACACACCTGTGGTACCGCATTTGCGGTCTCTCATCCACTTCTGCGGAAATCACTAAACAGCCGAAATTACGCATTTGCAATTAACTTACGCATTTGCGGCTCCGCAGATGTGGTCCACATAGCCACTTCTGCGGTTCATGATCGGACACCGTGTTACATGTACGGTGGTTTTGTCAGGTTGGTTATGAGGTGTATATTGTGAACAATGATATTGTGAATTGTGGTGAATCGGTACTAAAGATCTTCAAACCAAAAATATGTATTATTTTTGTTTTTTGAAAATTTTATGTTTAACTGGACATTTGAATATTGTTGATTGTGACTTTTTGTTTCCATGATTTTCCATTCCTATATGATCATTCTATTTTGAAAGAGGACTTTTGGCTATACATACTAGTGCTATTCGATGGCACAAACGTCGCTTTTGCTGGGGGCGCTGTATCTTTAATGATACAGGCGGTTCCACAGCAGGAGACATCAATCAACGTTAAAGACACTCTCTTCCCAGCAGGTTTGGTGAGCCCCACGTCATCCCGGGGTCATGTCATGTAACTTTTATTCACTCTCTTGTCATATTGTGAGGTATAGCCGGAGCCTTGTTGCCGGCATTTTCATATCACTCTTCAGTTGTACTTAGAGGCTCCGTAGACAGGTTGTGGCTAGTATTTGATGTCAGCTATTGTATTGGTAATGTTTGTATTTGGCAAACATGTTTTTCAATAAATCTATAAACTTGTACAATTTAGGAAATATTTAATGATGCTGCTAATGGGAATGAAATGGAAGTGTTTAATTAAATCTTTTCAATATTTGATTAATGGAGTACATCTCTTTTTTATTCTAGAATGAAATGGGGTAGAATGAAATCTAACAGGCTTGCTCAGTCGGGTTAACTCGGTTGAGCGCCGGTTGTGCTCCTCAATTTTGGGGCGTGATACGATAGTTAGATGTGCGGTATGCAAAATTAAAGGAAGTGCAGCCGCACCCCAGATTTATGCGACCGTAGAAGGCCAATCTGTCAAGTTAGCTTCAAAGTGCGGACCGCATACAGAATTGTGCGGCCACACAACCTCTACAGGGGAAATTTTGTTCGATAATGTTAGCTGGGTATAAATAGATCTTTTTGTCTTTTTAGGTTATGTTTGGTGAACCTGAGAATAGATAGCCATTTTTCTTTATTTTATTGGGTAACTTTATAATAATCTAACATTTTAACATTAGATTTTCTTCACTTAATCATCTATTATGGATTTTATCTTAGTTTCTTCTTTAATTTCTTCATTTTACCTGTGTAGCTAAACCCTTAACTGGGGTTGTGACCCAACCCTAGTATGGGTACTAAATATATGATTGATTTAGGGCTCATTTATGATAGGGTATATGATATTTGGCCTAGCTCTTGCTTGAATTTTAGAATTGATGGTTGCAAACATTGATTCATGCCTAATTGACTTAGTGTCTACTTGAGAAAGAGTTCCTAAGTCTAGGAAAACTTGGATATCAAGGAACTGGGGTTAACTCGAGAAACCGATAGCCCCAATTAAAGGGTTGAATCTAGAGATAATAAGATCCAACTTGAGCATGTATCACTTGTTTCATGAAATACCCATTTGGACTTGAGAAAGCAAAATTGGGCAAAATCATTCAAACTACCGAGAGGTATAGAGTAAGTAATCGTGTGTGATTGCTATATTGTATCCTGATCAACCAAATATACGCTAAATATATCAATCCATTAGGTAATCATCTAGGTGGAAGGTATAATCCTAGATCTTTTATAACCTGAAAAACAACAATACCAAAACATTGTCTCTTAGCTTTTCAATTACAAACATTAGCGTACAAACTAGAAATAGAAAAGAAACAACTGAATTTGTAGAAGTGCAATATTGGGCACGTCATACACTAGACTAGGTATATACCAAATAGCACATAAAGCTCTCTATGGAATCAACCCCAACTCGCATTGGATAATTATAATTGCATCGACCGCCTCACAATCCCAAATAGCGGTATGAGTTTAGGCGACATCAATTTTTAGGTATAGATTGAGTAATCGCGTGTGATTGCTACATCATATCCCGATCAACCCAACATGCCTAAGGTTCCCAATCTGTTAGGTAACCATCTAGGTGGAAGTTACAACCCTAGATCGTTAATAACATAAAAAACAACAATACCAAAAACATTGTCTCTTAGCTTTTCAACTACAAACATTAGCATAAAAACTAGAAGTAGAAAAGAAACAACTGAATATGTGGAAGTGCAATCTTGGGAACGTCATACACTAGACTAGGTATATACCTAATCCTACATAAAGCTCTATGTGGAATCAACCCGACTCACATTGGATAATTATAATAGCATCGACCGCCTCACAATCCCAATTAGTGGTGTGAGTTTGGGCGACATCAATTTTTGGCACCGTTGTTGGGGAGCTGCAAACGGATTTAGCTACATATTTGGTTTTGTGTGTGATTTGTCTTCTTTTCCTTTCGAGTCACTAATATTTTTGTGAAAAAATTCTAGGTGATATAATGGCTCTCAAAAATAATGATCCTCTTGGAAACGTGTCATTTGGGGATGACATGGATGATGATCAAGTTGATGAGGTTCCTCTTGAACCTCAAAGAAATAGACGAGGACACCCGCATCAATACAATGTTCCCTCTCCTCCCCCACCTCGTCCAAGAGAGGCGGTATACTGGGTGTTGCCGAATGAAGGATATGCAAGTGCCATAGTCCCGCCCTGCATTAGGGTAGGAAACTTTCAAATCACAAATGCCATGTTTACACTGTTGGAACAATGGGGATTCTTTACCAGGGCTCCGAGTCAAAATGCATATAAGAACTTGAAAGGATTTGTTGACACTTGCTTGGGGAGCTTTGTGATTGAGGCTATTCCCTTTCTCTACAGGGGAAGGCCTTGGATTGGTTGGAGAGATTACCAAATCATTCTATCCATACATGGGATGAATTGGCTGAGAAATTCATTTCTAAGTTCTTTTCACCCAGGCATATGGAAACTCTCAGAGATGAAATTCTAGCTTTCAGATAAGAACCCAATAAGTCTTTGCATGAGATATGGGAAAGGTATCGTACTATGGTGAAAGATTTCCCGAACAATGACATGACGGAGGCTATGATTCAATAAACTTCTTATAGAGGGGATCAATACTATCAATCAATGTATAGTCAACCAACTTGCTTGGTGGAAATTTCATGGCAAATCCGTATGCGGAAGCTTGTGAGATTCTTCATAAAATGGCGGATACTTCATCGGCATAGCAAAGTAGAGCAAACGTTCCTCAAGGCGATCAAAATGTGATTCACTTGCATAAGAAATTACATTATCATGGGCAAGCAATTGCCGAGTTGACCACCACAATGAATCAACTAGCCAAAGCTCAACTTTAACAAGTGCAAGGTCCCAAGCAAGTAAATGCAATGGAAGGAGTTAGTATGATGGTAAACAAGAGAAGACAAAAGGCCCCTCAAGTGCAAAATCGAGTTGAAAATTATGAGCAAGATAATAGTGGATTTGATCAAGATGGATGATACAATGAGAAAGAGGAGGTAGTACAATATGTGAACAACTTCCAAGGGAAAAGATACAACAATCAAGGCCAAAGTCAACAACAATGGCGACGACAAGGAAATCAAGAAAATTGGAATTCAAGCAATCAAGGTGGTTGGAACAATCAAAACAACCTAGGGAATTGGAAAAATCAAGGCAATCAAGGAAATTGGAATGGACAAAATAACCAAGGCGATTGGAGTTGCAATAATCAAGGCTATTCGGGTGGTAACAACCAAGGAGGGTGGAACAATAACAACTGTCGAGGGTCGGGTTTTCAAAGGCCCCATGTTTAAACAACCGAGCAATCCGCCTCATTATCCTTCTCAAGGTCCGAGCTCTTCCAACAATGAGATGGGTAGAATTGAGAACATGTTTTAAAAAATGATAGAGAAGGATTCCGACTCCGATTCTCAACTAGCATCTCACAACACTTCAATTTGCAATTTGGAAGTTCAATTAGGCCAAATCTTGCAAGACTTGAACACTCATCCTAAGGGGGCACTACCAAGTGATATGGTGGTGAACCCAAAGGATGGGAACAACACGGGACATGTCATGGCCGTTACTATAAGGAGTGGAAAAAGGTGGGGTTGCAACCACCTCAAGCCAAAAGAAAATTGTGGATGAGGAACAATTGGTACAAGAAGATGATATGCCAAGCAATAAAGTGCAAGTAAATTATGAGGTGTAAATTGATATTGAAGACAATGTGGAGAAGACTCAAGAAGAAGTGAACTCGTCTAGGGAGCACATTGTTGACATACCAGAATCGGTAATGCCAAAGTCTAAGACACCAATGCCAAGGCATCCTCCTCCATACCCTCAAAGGCTTACCAAGAAAAATAGTGAGAATCAATCCAAAACGTTTATTGACATGATAAAGAGTTTGTCTATTAATGTACCATTGGTTGAGGCTTTGGAGCAAATTCCGGGTTATGCAAATTTCATGAAAGATTTGGTGATAAAGAAAATATCAATGAATTGTGAGACTATCAAGATGACACATCAAGTGAGTGCTATTGTGTACTCAATGGCTCTGAATTGGAACATCCCGACGCTTTCACAATCCCTTGCACTATTGGGAGCACCGATTTTGCCGAATCTCTATGTGATCTAGGGGCAAGTATCAACTTGATGCACTACTCGGTATTCAAAACTTTGAGAATTGGGAAAACAAGACCCACATCTATGAGATTGCAAATGGCAGATCGTACAATGAAGAAACCTTTGGGTATTATTGATGCTGTGTTGGTTCGTGTTGACAAGTTCATCCTCCCAGCGGACTTTGTGATTCTTGATTGTGAAATGGACTATGAGGTGCCTATTATTTTTGGGTAGACCTTTCCTTTCTACAGGGAAGGAGCTTGTTGATGTGGAGGCCGATGAGCTCACTTTCCGGGTGGTCTTCCATGTGTGCAAATCTATGAGGCAACTGAATAGCAATAAATATTGAGGATAATTTGGAAGACATTTTGCTCAACCTTGATAATGATGAACATAAAGAGGGCTATGTGAAATGTGTGAATGCATTGCAAGGAATGGAGTTACACCCCGTAAGTTTAACAACATTGATACCGTTAGATATTATGCTAATGTGGCATTTTCTTTTTAAGTGGAGTATTTTAGTAAAAGTTTTATAAGTATGATTTTGGATAATTACCATTATTACTATTTTCGAATATGTTAAATTATACACATAATATGAGAAAATGTTATCTAACCACAATGATTAACCCAATCAGTTGAATATAAGGGGGTGAGACATAAAAATCCTTTTGATAGATTGATTCAACTGGTTAATTTGCATAAGGTACGTCTTGCCTCAGCTTTAAATTTCCTCCGTAAAAATACCAAAATTTGGGTCTCTATTACCAAAAGTTGCCCTCCTTTTAGAACTTTGACATTCTTGGACTAATCAAAGGTAGAAATTTTATCTTTAATCTATTATGTTTCAAGAAAATTTGAGCTTTTAAGTTTTATCCATTATGTTTCAACGAAGTTTTCTTTTTATTGTTACTAGTATAGTTAGTCATAATATAATGTTAGCAAACAATTAATTTATATGGAGAAACGTGATAGATGGTGATTCACTAGGACTAATTAAAGGTAAAAATTTGAGTTTTACTCTATTATGTTTCAGGAAGATTTGTTTCTTTTTACTAGTATTATTGCTTTATGAATTTAAGTTTTATCCTTTGATGGTGTATAGAATTTTTTACACCATCAACAGATAACTTATAATAGAAGGTTATACTTATCAAGAATTTACCTGCATATACATTATCTAGGTGAAGAATTTCTTTTACACTATCAATAGATTTTAAACTGTGATAGCATGTTGGTTACCATTATTACTAGATTACTAATTAATGTTTATTAAGAACCTGCAATTACTTAACAAATAACCTGGTTGTGTAGAGAGTTTTTACAATTTCAGTATATTGAATTTGAACTGTTTATTTTTAACAATAATATTTCATATTATTACTGGCATTACGTTAAAAATTGCGGTTTCACATACATTGTTCGAATAAAGAAGGTTATCTCTTTACCATTTTAAGAATTAAATGTACGAAAATTTATACTCTTTATATGAGATTAGAAAAACTAGAAGTTGATAAAATATATGTATTTTTTCATGGATATTTTAATAAAATAGTAGTGTATGTATTAATTTTATATGGTACCACATGACCTAAATAGTTCGGTGTATAAAGTGCATTAAAAATAAGTAAAATTTTAAGTAATTTGAGATAATTCTTAATTATGTGGGTAATTGGTTAATAACCGAATAACGAGACATTACTTAATTAACTAATAAATTGATAGGATTAAAAATTTTTCCACCCCACGTGGCAGCTACATGCCAATGTATTAGGTGACTCATACACACATTACGTGAGTCATATAGCAATTGTCAAAGGAAAAGTATAAAAAAGACTGAAGAATAGAGTGACCACCTTAAACTAAAACATTGCATCTGCTGAAGGTAAATTGGGATTCATTTTTAAGAACAAGAGGCCAAGTGGCACAACTGCTTATCTATTCCTGTTTTGTGCAATGGTTGATGAATTGGAAATCTGACTACAAGTTGTTTATTGAAAATGTACCAAGGGTTTTCTTCTGTTATTTACGACCACAAGAGACATGGTTGTTGTAAGATTTTTGTTTCCTTTCCTACGAGAAACTAATTAAATTAAGTGTTGCAGTTGTGGATAGAGTCTGTCCATTGTTGGTTTCTTATATTGTGGAACCTAATGCTAAGTTATTACTATGATAAGGGATCATTCAACAAATCTTGGATGTTGCACGAAGTTCTAGATATGGCAAATTATATAACATCATATGTCTCGATGATATTATCTTGGATTGTAAGTTCCCACAGGATCATCGTAATAGTTATTGGGACATGCATTTTAGTGGTGCATGGACTCGTATATGAAGATTGAGGACTATAATTCAGGTATGTTAAGGCTAATCTTTTCCTTCATTTTAGCATGATTCATCATTACATATGTTTGGCCGAGCGCCTATGAGCGAGCCTACTACGG
This sequence comes from Nicotiana tabacum, assembly GCF_000715075.1. Taxonomy (NCBI): domain Eukaryota; kingdom Viridiplantae; phylum Streptophyta; class Magnoliopsida; order Solanales; family Solanaceae; genus Nicotiana; species Nicotiana tabacum. Next base: position 135,776,339 of record NC_134084.1, on the reverse strand, counting down.
CAGAGCAGTTATATATATACCGAGCCTACTATAGCCGAACGCTTATGAGCGAGCCTAGTTGGTCAAGATACAGAGCCTAGTATGGCCAAGCGCCTATAAGCGAGCCTAGTACGGTAGAGTAGTTATATATATACCGAGCCTATTGTGGCCGAGCACTTGTGAGCGAGCCGAGTTGGTTATATGATGAGCCTACTATGGTCGAACGCTTAAGAGCGAGCCCAGTTGGTCGAGACAAAGAGCCTAGTATGGCCGAGAGCATATGAGCGAGCCTACTATGACAGAGCAGTTATATATATACCGAGCCTATTGTGGCCGAGCTCTTATGAGCGAGCCCAGTTGGTCGAGATACAAAGCCTAGTATGGTCGAGCGCCTATGAGCGAGCCTACTACGGCAGAGCAGTTATATATATACCGAGCGTAATGTGGTCGAGCCCTTATGAGCGAGCCAGTTGGTCGAGATACAGAGCTTAGTATGGTCGAGCGCCTAAGAGCGAGCCTACTACGACAGAGCAGTTATATATATACCGAGCCTTATAGGTCCGGACAACTATTTTACTTATTATATTAAGAGAATTGAGTCAGTATCAGCAGGTAAGCATACCATCAGGTTATCTTTGACATCCAGCTACCTGCAGTTGCTATATTACCAGTTTAGTTTCATCTTTCAGTATATTGCCTAACATACTTAGTACATTATTCGTATTGACGTCCTTTTATTGGGGATACTACATTCATGCCTGCAAGTATAGATAATCAGTTTGACGAGCCCTCATAGTAGACGAGATTGGCATTCAGCGAAGGATCAATAAGACTCCACCTCATTCGGAGTGTAGCCGAGTCTATGAGTCATCGTATCAAAGTTTTTTCAGAGACTTATGGGTAGGTCGGTACCCTATCCCTTATAATGTCAAATAATCTTAGAAGCTTTGCAAACAGAGGTTTAGTTTGTACAGTATTTCAGAGGTCTTGACTGCCCATATGTATTCATGTTTTAAGAACGATAGTTTATTGATACAGTGTTGCCCACTTATAGTTATACATTATGAGTTGTGGCCATGTTGGACCATGATAGTTATAAAGAAAAAAAAAGTGTTGCAGAGTGGTTCGCTCGAGCCACTACGGCACCGGGTGCCAACCACGCCTCCCTAGGTTTGGGGCGTGACAAAGTGATATTAGAGCGAGTCGTGTCCTAGGGAGTCTACAAAGCCATGCCTAGTAGAGTCTCACTTATGGATGTGTTGCATGCCACATTTATAATTGAGAGCTATAAGACATTTAGGAAATGTTACGCTTCTTTTGTTTCCAGATCGTGCCATAGAGCTATGTCGTAAAAAGTCAGTATGAGGTTGTCGCGAGATTTTGTATGCACCAGAGATGCAGGTATTACAATAGAGCTTTAACGCATAATGTGGAAGGGAGGTTATGAAAGAAACAGAAGATAGGATGCGATATTGAAAGGTAAGTAAGTTAAAGGTAAAGAAAATATGAAATACTCAAGTAGAAAAGGTTGTGAATACTCGAGACTTCAGATAGAAGTTGATTTTTAGTTTAGTTACAGAGGAGACCCTAGTGAAATTTTTTTAAATATGTGATAGTCAACATTCGAGAACTAATGTGCCATTTTCTTTTTAAGTGGAGTATTTTAGTAAAAGTTTTATAAGTATGATTTTGGATAGTTACCATTATTACTATTTTCGAATATGGTAAATTATACACATCATATGAGAAAGTGTGATCCAACCACAATGATTAATCCAATCAGTTGAATATAAGGGGGTAATATATAAAAATCCTTTTGATAGATTGATTCAACAGGTTAATTTGCATAAGGTACGTCTTGCCTCAGCTTTAAGTTTCCTCCATAAAAATACCAAAATCTGGGTCTCTATTACCAAAAGTTTCCCTCATATTAGAACTTTGACATTCTTGGACTAATTAAAGGTAGAAATTTTATCTTTATTCTATTATGTTTGAAGAAAATTTGAGCTTTTACGTTTTATCCATTATGTTTCAACGAAGTTTTCTTTTTATTATTACTAGTATAATTAGTCATAATATAATGTTGGCAAGTAATTAATTTATATGGAGAAACGTGGTAGATGAGGATTCACTAGGACTAATTAAAGGTAAAAATTTGAGATTTACTCTATTATGTTTCAGGAAGATTTGTTTCTTTTTACTAGTATTATTACTTTATGAATTTAAGTTTTATCCTTTGATGGTGTAGAGAATTTTTTACACCATCAGCAGATAACTTATAATAGCAAGTTATACTTATCAAGAATTCACCTGCATATACATTGACCGGGTGAAGAATTTGTTTTACACTATCAATAGATTTTAAACTGTGATAGCATGTTGGTTACCGTTATTACTAGATTACCAATTAATATTTATTAAGAACTTGCAATTAGTGGACAAATAACTTGGTTGTGTAGAGAGTTTTGTCATGACCTGGATTTTCCACCCTCGGGAGTCGTGATGGCGTCTATTAATGTGAGCTAGGTAATCCAACTGTTTGAACAATTACCCTTTATTTTAATTTTTCCTTAAAAATTATAAAGCAATAACGTGTAGACAGCGAAAATTACAATAAGCAGAAGAAGTACAGTAAACTATCTGAAATATGTATCTAATATAATTGTTTGAGCATCAACCACCCAGAACTGGTATCACAGTTTCACAGATGATCTAAGAATGCTACATACAAAGTTTTAAAGATAAAAGATACGCAATTTCTGAACTAAGTAAATGAAACAGGAATAAAGGGATAGAGGGAGACGCCTACAGGACTACCTTGGATCTCCGCGTTGACTTAAGGCCGCCACCCAATCTACGGTTCAAAAGTTGTTGCTCTGGGATCTGCACACAGTGCTGGTAAGTGCCTAGCCTAAAGAAGGCGAAGTAGTGACGAGGCTAGGACAATACTACCAAATAGACTTGTGCAATTTAACCATATACAGCGGAAGAGAAGAACAGTAATATATAGTCAAGTGTGGGAGGGGTAACATGCTGCGGGGAACTTATAAGTTTACAATAGAAAGACAACGAATAATTCAAAGAAACAACATATCTCAGATATCAACAAAGAATCAGGAATCAATAAGTGCACGACATCACCCTGCACGCTTTCACTCTCGTCCTCACCAAAGCAATCAAGTAATGAAAATGTGCACGGCGTCAACTTTCGAGCTTTTACTCTCGTCCTCACCATATAATCAATATAATCGGCATGGAATGGTACATCGTGCGGCACGACATCACCCTTCGTGCTTTACACTCATTCCTCACAAATCATACACGGCATCACCTTCGTGCTTTAACACTCTCTCACCAAAACAATACACGACATCACCCTTCATGCTTTAACACTCTCTCACCAAAATAATACACGGCATCACCCTTCGTGCTTTAACACTCTTCCTCACCCAAATAACAATCACAAACAATAGGGCAAGGGAATAAATGAAATTACAATAAGAATCCCGGTAAGGAAACAATAGTTTAACAATCGAGTCCGCAAGGGAACAACATCAAAAGAAATATCAACATCCCGGCAAGGGAGATAACATCAAAAACAATAATATCCCGACAAGGGTGATAATATAATGATTCTCTTCCCTTTTTCACTTTTACTTCACAACTCACCTCACAACTTGAGCCAGTGCTCTGAAAGGTTCAATTTCCACTTGTACTTTCACATTTAATTGTACAACTTGAGCAAATGCTCCTCAATGTTCAAATGTTACAATTACTTCCACAAACTTTGCCCAATAATAGAAATCATCATTAAAGCATGAATAATACAAAGAAGTCATAATAATCACGATATAAAACTCACATGCATGCTTGACACCAACGTATAGATACTCGTCACCATGCCTATACGTCGTACTCGACAAATACCACATAGCAAATAGGACTCGACTCCTAATCTCTCAAGCTAAGGTTAGACCAAACACATACCTCGATGTCACGAACACAATTCAAGTATCTGCTATAACTTTACCTCTTGATTCCACAACTAATTCGCTCGTATATACCCACAAGTTACTTAATTACATCAATAAAATCTAAATGAATCGATTCTAATGCATGAAAATAAGTTTTCTAAAGTTTTACCCAAAAAGTCAAAAATCGCCCCCGGACCTACATGGTCGAAACCCAAGGTTCGACCCAAAACCCGATTACCCATTCCCCCACGAACTCAAATATATAATTTGTTTTGAAATCGAACCTCAATTTGATGTCCAAATCCCCAATATTTTGAAAAACCTAGGTTCTACCCAAAACACCCACTTCCTCCATGAAAATCATTGATTTTTAATTGAAAACATGTGAAAAGATGTTGAAGATTGAAGAAAACTAGTTAGAAATCACTTACAATCGATTTGGAGAATAAGTTGCTTTTCAAAAATCATCCTAGGGTGTTTTGGTTTTGAAAGAGTATGAAAAATGGTTGAAATGCGTCTAAGTTATGAACTTACAGGTGTCTGATGTCGTAATTGTGACCAGGGTTCGCAATTACGAACCCCTCAGAAAATTGAACTTTCGCATTTGTGATCCACTCAGCTTTCCAGTTATCATCGCATTTGTGAGAGACCATTTCCAAATGCGAAATCGCATTTGCGAGAAAACACTCACACTTGCGACTCAGGCTGCCATGTCCCTTCTTCACATTTGCGAAGGTTTGTTGCATTTGCGATCCAGGCTCCACAAACCCGATCACACCAGCTGAAAACCTGCAATTTTCCAAGTCCAAAATCCACCTCGTGTCCTATCCAAAACTCACCCGAGCCCTCGGGGCTCCAAACCAAATATGCACACCGACCTAAAAATATCATACAGACTCGCTCGTGTATTCAAATCACTAAAATAACATAAACAAATATGAATTTAGCATCAAAATCATGAAATTTCTTAAGAACTTAAAATTTTCAAATTTTCTCAAATACGATCTGATTCACATCATCTCAAATCCGTTTATTACCAAATTTCACGGACTTATCTTAAATCACATATAAGACCTGTACCAAGCGCCTGAACTAAAATACGAGCCAGATACCATCAAGTTTTAAAACATTTCATTTCCAAAACTCATAAGTAATTCCAGAAAACACTTTTCTTTAAAAATTTATTTGTCGGGCTTGGGACCTCGGAATTCTATTCCCGGCATATGCCCAAGTCCCATATTTTCCTACGAATCCTCCGGGACCGTCAAACCACGGGTTTGAGACCTAAAATGTTGGCCGAAGTCAACTTAAATCCATTTTAAATTCAAAATTTATTATTTTTCATAGATTTTCACATAATAGCTTTACGCTACGTGCCCGGACTGCGCATACAAATCGAGCTGATGTCGAAAGAGGTTTTTGAGGCCTCAGAGCACAGAAAGGTCATCACATCCTCCACCTCTAAAATAACTGTTCGTCCTCGAACAGACAGAATAAGGAAGTACCTGAGTCGGGGAAAAGATGGGGATAACGGCTCCGCATATCGTACTCGGACTCCCAGGTCGATGCCTCAGCGGGTTGACCTCTCCACTAAACACGAACAGAAGGAAAAATCTTCGACCACAACTGATGAACCTGCCAGTTTAGAATAGCTACCAACTCATCCTCATAAGACAAATCCTTGTCCAACTGGACAGTGCTGAAATCTAACACGTGGGATGGATCGCCGTGATATGTCTGAAGCACGGACACATGAAACACTAGATGAATGACTGATAAGGTCGGCGGCAACGCAAGTTTGTAAGCCCCCTCTCCCACTCGATCAAGAATCTCAAACGGGCCAATGAACCTAGGGTTAAGCTTGCCCTTCTTCCCAAATCTCATCACACCCTTCATAGGCGACACTTGAAGCAATACTCGCTCACCGACCATGGCTACCAAATCTCGAACCTTACAGTTGGCATAACTCTTTTGCCTGGACTGAGTTGTACGAAGCCTATCCTGAATAATCCTAACCTTGTCCAAGGCATCCTGAACTAGATTTGTACCCAACAACCGAGCCTCTCCCAGCTCGAACCATCCAACCGGCGACCGACACCACCTACCATACAAAGCCTCATAAGGAGCCATTTGGATACTCGACTAGTAGCTGTTGTTGTAGGCAAACTCTACTAAAGGCAAAAACTGATCCCACGAGCCTCCAAAGTCAACAACACAAGCTCGGAGGATATCCTCCAAAATCTGAATGGTCAGCTCGGACTGCCCGTTCGTCTGAGGATGAAACGCTATGCTCAACTCAAACCGTGTGCCTAACTCTCGCTTAACTTATCTCCATAAATGGGAGGTAAACTACGTACCTCAGTCCGAAATGATAGACATGGGCACACCATGAAGACAAACTTTCTCCCAGATATAGGTCTCAGCTAATCTCTCGGAAGAATAGGAGACTGCCATAGGAATGAAATGTGCTGACTTAGTCAGCCTATCAACAATAACCCACACTGCATCTAACTTCCTCTGAGTTCATGGGAGTCCAACAACGAAGTTCATAGTGATACGCTCCCACTTCCACTTAGGAAGCTCAATCTTCTGGAACAAACAAACCAAGTCTCTGATGCTTGTACTTAACCTGCTGACAATTCAAACACCGAGCCACATATGCAACGATATCCTTCTTCATTCTTCTCCACCAATAATGCTGCCACAAATCCTGATACATCTTCGCAACGCCTGAATGAATAGAGTACCGGGAACTATGGTCCTCCTCTAAAATCAAATCTCAAAGCCTATCCAAATTAGGCATACAAACTCGACCCTGCAATCTCAAAAATCCATCATCTCCTAAGGTAACCTGCTTGGCACCTCTGTGCTACACCGTGTCTCTAAGGACACACAAATAGGGATCATCATACAGCCGATCACGGATATGTTGCAATAAAGAAGAACGAGCGACTATGCAATCTAATACACGGTGGGGCTCAGAAACGTCCAACGTTATAACTGATTGGCCACAGCCTAAACATCCAAGGCAAGCGGTCTCTCACTGACCGGAATATAAGCAAGACTGCCCATACTGGCTGACTTCTTACTCAAAGCATCGTCCACCACATTGGCCTTTCCCGGATGATATAAGATGGTGATATCATAGTCTTTTAACAACTCCAACCACCTTCTCTGCCTCAAATTCAACTCCTTCTGCTTGAAAAAAATACTACAGACTCTTGTGATCCGTGAACACCTCACATGTCATGCCACACAAATAATGCCTCCAAATTTTCAACGCGTGAACAATGGCTCCTAACTCCAAATCATAAACTGTATAGTTTTTCTCATGAATCTTCAACTGCCACGAACCATAGGCAATTACCTTGCAATCCTATATAAACACAACACCAAGTCCGATACAAGATGCATCACAATAAATTGTGTAAGGCCTTGAACCTATGGGCAAAACCAACACTGGTGCCGTAGTCAGAACTGTCTTGAGCTTCTGAAAGCTCGCCTCACACTCATCCGACCAACTGAACTAGGCACCCTTATGGGTCAACCTAGTCATCGGGGCTGCAAGAAATGAAAATCCCTCCATAAATCGATGATAATAGCCTGCCAATCCCAAGAAACTCTAAATCTCTGTAGATGTTGCTGGTCTAGGCCAGTTCTTGACTGCCTCAATCTTCTTCGGATCAACCTGAATACCCTCTGCGGATACAACATGACCTAGGAATGCAACTGAACTAAACCAGAACTCACACTTCGAAAACTTGGCATACAATGGACCATCCCTCGGAGTCTAAAGAACCACTCTATGATGCTGCTCGTGCTCCTCCCAGCTACATGAATAGATCAAAATATCATCAATGAAGACTATCACGAACGAATCCAAGTAAGTCCTGAACACTCAGTTCATCAAATCCATAAAAGCAGGTGGGGCATTTGTCAACCCAAATGACATCACTAAGAACTCATAATGCACATACAGAGTGTAGAAAACTATCATAGGGACATTAGATTCCTTAATCCTCAACTAATGGTAGCCAGATCTCAAGTCAATCTTCGAAAATATCTTAGCACCCTGAAACTGATCAAACAAATCGTCCATCTTCGGCAATGGATACTTATTCTTGATTGTAACCTTGTTCAACTGCTAGTAACCAATACATATTCGCATCGATCCGTCCCATTTCTTAACAAACAACACTGGCGCACCCCAAGGCAAAACACTAGGTCTAATGAAACCTTTTTCAAGCAAGTCTTGCAACTGCTCTTTCAACTCTTTCAACTCAGGCGAGGCCATACGATACGGCAAAATAGAAATGGGTTGAGTGCCCAGAGCCAAATCAATGCAAAAGTCCATATCCCTGTCGGACAGTATACCAGGCAGGTCCGAAGGAAATACCTCAAGAAACTTGCGAACAACAGGCACAGAATCAATAGAAGGAACCTCAGCTCTAGAATCAGAACATAGGCCAAATAGGCCAAACACCACTTCTCGACCATACGCCAAGCCTTCATATAAGAGATAATACTGTGGGTAGAATGACCAGGAGTCCCTCACCACTATAAATGAGGTAAACCCGGCAAGGCTAAGGTCACAGTCTTAGCATGTCAGTACAAGATAGCATGATAAGGTGATAACCAGTCCATCCCTAATATGACATCCAAATCAACCATGTATAAAAGAAACAAATCTACACGAGTCTCAAGACCCCAATCACAACTACACATGAATGATGGACTCGATCTACCACAATAGAATCATCCACCGGTGTAGACACATAAATAGGAGCACTCAAAGAATTACTAGGCATGACCAGATATGGTGAAAAATAAGATGACACATAGGAGTATGTAGATCCCAGATCAAATAAAACTGAAGTATCTCTGCTACAAACCAGAACAGTACCTGTGATAACTGCATCAGAAGCCTCAGCCTAGCTGGCGTCCACCTCTAGTGGCCCGAGCTCTACCTCTAATACCTCAACCTCAACCTCTAGAACCTCTACCCCTACCTCTAGCTGGCTGGGCAGGCTGTGGAACACTCGGTGCCTGAACCATGGCATGGGAACCTTGATGCTGAGAGCTACTCGGTGCTCGAGGGCAAAACCAAGCAATATGACCCATATCACCACAAGTGTAACAAGCCCTCGACTACTGAGACTTCTGACCCTGACGACCAGAATGACCACCACAAAAACTCTAAAGCAGTGATGCACTGATAAAAGCTGGTGGTACACTATAGGACTGCTGATCAGAATACTGCATATAGGAACCATGACCACCTAAAGCACCCTGAGAAACCTGAATTGCTGATTGAAAAGTCCTAGGAGGATGGCCTCTACCATACGAATCTCTGCCTCAAGACGAGGTACCACTGATCGGCCTGAATGACGAGGCCTCTTGTCAAACCCCTGACCACCTCCCCGCGATAGAACCATCTCAACTCTCCTGGCCATATTGGCCACCTCCTGGAAAGAAATCTCGTTCCCAGTCTCATTGACCATCTGAAGTCGAATCGACTGAATACGTCCCTCAATGATCCTCCTCACCCTCTCTCTCTCTCTGTGGGAAGTATGATAAGAGAATGACGGCCCAAGTCGATGAATCTGGTCTCATACTGAGTAACAGTCATAGAACCCCACTGAAGATGCTCAAACTGCCTCTGATAGATCTCTCTCTGAGTAATAGGGAGAAACTTCTCCAGAAATAGCTGAGTAAACTGCTCCCAAGTCAAAACTGGTGATCCTCCTAGTCTAGCCAAACAATAATCTCACCACCAAGTGTTGGCGGATCCAGACAAGCCAAAAGTAGCAAAATCGACCCCATTGGCCTCCACTATCCCCATGTTCCTGAGAACCCAATGACAGTTGTCTAGATAATCCTAGGGATCTTCAGAAGATGCACCGCTAAATGTAGTAGTGAAGAGCTTGGTGAACCTGTCCAACCTCCACAAAGCATCGTCAAACATAGCTTCTCCATCACCGGTCTGAGTTACCACACCCGGCTGAACTGCTCCAACTGGCTAAACTGCTGGAGTTTAGAACTGAGGAACTACCTGCTATGGAGTGCGAGTAGCAGGAGTCTGAGCTCCTCCTCCAGCCTGAGAGACGTCTAGGGTTACATGAAGCAAGCCTACCCGGGTGACACTCTCCATAAGGCCCACTAGATGAATCAGAGCATCCCAGAGTACGGGGGTAGCAATAAACCCCTCTGGTACCTGATTCGGGCCCACCAGAATTGTTGGGGATGGAACCTCATCATCAAAGTCATCTTGAGGCTCCGCCACTGGTGCTATTGCTATGGGATGAGCTCTTACCCTATCTTGGCCTCTAGAACGGCCTCGGCCTCACCCTCTGCCCCTCGTGGGAGCCTCTGGTGGGGGCTCAGGCTGTTGGTCAGTGGATAAGGAAGCGTGTGTTCTTTCCATCTACGAAAGAATAGAGTAGAAATTCAATTAGCTTTGCAAAATCAAACCGTACGACAGGAAAGAATAAATGTGAAGTTTTTCGTAACTTTGTAGCCTCTGAGGGATAAATACAAACGTCTCCATACCGATACCACAGACTTTACTAAGCTTGTTTGTGAACTGTGAGACCCATGTAACCTAGATCTCTGATATCAACTTATCACGACCCAAATTTCTCACCCTCGGGAGTCGTGATGGTGCCTACTAATGTGAGCTAGGCAAGCCGACTGTTTGAACAAATTACCCTTTTTCCAATTTTAATTTTTCCTTAACAATTATAAAACAATAACGTGTAGACATCGAAAATTACAATAAGCGGGAGAAATACAGTAAACTATCTGAAATATGTATCTAATACAACTGTTTGAGCCTCAACCACCCAGAACTGGTGTCACAGTTTCACAAACGATCTAAGAATGCTACATACAAAGTCTGAAAAATAAAAGATACAATGTTTCTGAACTAAGTAAATGAAACAGGAGTAAAGGGATAGAGGGAGATGCTAGGGCCTGCGGATGCCTGCAGGACTACCTTGGATCTCCGTGTGGACTGAATGCCGCCATACAATCTACGGTTTAAAAACTGCTGCCGGGATCTACACACAGTGCAGAATGTAGTATCATCACAACCGACCCCATGTATTGGTAAGTGCCTAGCCTAACCTCAGCGAAGTAGTGACGAGGCTAGGACAATACTACCAAATAGACCTGTGCAATTTAACCATATACAGCGGAAGAGAAGAACGATAATATATAGTCAAGTATGGGAGGGGTAACATGTTGCGGGGAACTTATAAATTTAAAATAGAAAGACAACGGGTAATTCCAAGAAACAACATATCTCAGATATCAACAAAGAATCAGGAATCAATAAGTTCACGACATCACTCTTCATGCTTTTACTCTCGTCCTCACCAATGTAATCAAGTAATGAAAATATGAACGACATCACCCTTTGTGCTTTTACTCTCGTCCTCACCATATAATCAATATAATCGGCACAGAATTGTACATCGTGCGGCACGACATCACCCTTCATGCTTTACACTCTTTCCGTCCAAATCATACACGGCATCACCCTTCGTGCTTTAACACTCTCTCACCAAAACAATACACGACATCACCCTTTATGCTTTAACACTCTTCCTCACCCAAACAAAAATCACAAACAATAGGGAAAGGGAATAAATAAAATTACAATAAGAATCCCGGTAAGGGAACAATAGTTCAAGAATCAAGTCCCGACAAAGGAACAATATCAGAAGAAAGATCAACAAATTCGCTCGTATCTAGCCACAAGTTACTTAATTACATCAATAAATGCTAAATGAATCAATTCTAATGCATGAAAATAAATTTTCTAAAGTTTTACCCAAAAAGTCAAAAATTGTCCTCGGGCCCACATGGTCACCTGAGGTTCAAACCAAAAACCGATTACCCACTCCCCCACGAACTCAAATATATAATTTGTTTTGAAATCAGATCACAATTTGAGGTCCAAAACCGAATGTTTTTTAAAACCCTAGGTTCTACCCAAAACACCCAATTACCCCATGAAAATCATTGATTTTGAGTTGAAATCATGTGAAAAGATGTTAAAGATTGAAGAAAACTAGTTAGAAATCTTATACAATCAATTTGGAGAAGAAGTTACCATTGACAAATCGTCCTGTGGTGTTTTGGTTTTGAAAGAGTGTGAAAAACAATTGAAATGCGTCTAAGTTATGAACTTACAAGTGTCTGATGTCGCAATTGCGACCAGGGTTCGCAATAGTGAACACCTCAGAAAATTGGACTTTCGCATTTGCGATCCACTCAGCTTTCCAGTCATCATCGCATTTGCGAGAAAATAGTCGCATTTGCGACTCAGGCTGCCAGGTCCCTTCTTTGCATTTGCGAGCTCGAATTTGCGAGCCAGGCTTCGCAATTGTGAAGCCTGCAGACCTGATCACACCAGCTAAAAACCTGCAATTTTCCAATCCAAAATCCACTCCGTTGCCTATCCAAAACTCACCCGAGCCCTCGAGGCTCCAAACCAAATATGCACACCAACCTAAAATATCTTACGGGCTTGCTCATGCATTCAAATCACTAAAATAACATCAACAACTATGAATTTAGCATCAAAATCATGAAATTTCTTAAGAGCTTCAAATTTTCCAATTTTCTCAAATACGATCCGATTTGCGTCATCTCATGTCCATTTATTACCAAATTTCATAGACTTACCTTAAATCATATATAAGACCTGTACCGGGCACCAGAACCAAAGTACGGGCCCGATAACATCAAGTTTTAAACACGTTTTATTTCCAAAACTAATAAATAATTCTAGAAAATAATTTTCTTTAAAAATTCATTTCTCGAGCTTGGGGCCTCGAAATTCGATTCTGGTCATACGCCCAAGTCTCGTATTTTCCTATGGACCCTCCCGGAGCATCAAATCACGGGTCCGGGTCCGTTTACCCAAAATATTGACCGAAGTCAACTTAAATCTATCTTAAAATCAAAATTCATCATTCTTCACAGATTTTTACATAATAGCTTTCCGGCTACGCGCCCGAATTGCGTACACAAATCGAGGTGATATCGAAAGTGGTTTTTGAGGCCTAGAAACGCAGAATTCACTTTTAAAACAAGTGATTACCTTTTGGGCCATCACAAGTTTTTACAATGTCAGTATATTGAATTTAAAATGTTTATTTTTAATAATAATATTTCATATTATTACTCTCATTATGTTAAAAATTACGGTTTCACAGACATTGTTCGAATAAAGAAGGTTATCTCTTTACCATTTTAAGAATTAAGTGTACGAAAATTTGTACTTTTTATATGAGATTAGAAAAACTAGAAGTTAAAAAAATATATGTATTTTTACATGGATATTTTAATAAAATAGTAGTGTATGTATTAATTTTTTATGGTACCACATGACCTTAGTAGTACGGTGTACAAAGTGCATTAAAAATAAGTAAAAAAAAGTAATTTGAGACAATTTTTAATTATGTGGGTAATTGGTTAATTACCGGATAACGGGACATTACTTAATTAACTAATAAATTGGATAGAATTAAAAAATTTCCCACCCCACGTGGAAGCCACATGCCAATGTATTAGGTGACTCATACACACATTACGTGAGTCATATAGCAATTGTCAAAGGAAAAGTATAAAATAGACTGAAGAATAGAGTGACCACCTCAAACTAAAACATTGCATATGCTGAAGGTAAATTGGGATTCATATTTAAGAACAAGAGGCCAAGTGGCACAACTGCTTATCTATTCCTGTTTTGTGCAATGGTTGATGAATTGGAAATCTGACTACAAGTTGTTTATTGAAAATGTACCAAGGGTTTTCTTCTGTTATTCATGACCATAAGAGACATGGTTGTTGTAAGATTTTGGTTTCCTTTCCTATGAGCAACTAATCAAATTAAGTGTTGAAGTTGTGGATATAGTCTGTGCATTGTTAGTTTCTTATATTGTGGAACCTAATGCTAAGTTATTCCTAGGATAAGGGATCATTCAACAAATCTTGGATGTTGCACGAAGTTGTAGATATGCCAAATTATATATCATCATATGTCTCGATGATATTATCTAGGATTGTATGTTCCCACAGGATCATCGTAATAGTTATTGGGACATGCATTTTAGTGGTGCATGGACTCGTATATGAAGATTGAGGACTAAAATTCAGGTATGTTAAGGCCAAGCTTTTCCTTCATTTTAGCAGGATCTCGTCGTTACACAAGTTTGATAACAAGTCATAAAGAAAAATTCATATTCCGGAATTTACATATATTTTACTAGTCTTGCAAGTTACGTATACTTCTCTAGCATTATAAGTTACAATATTCTCATTATCAATATTTCATACTCACTTGAGTATTTCTTTCTTCCAGTCAAGAGAGCAGAGTGCCTATATATACAGTATTACAATATTTTTATTACAATCGAGCTATAATCGATGGGCAGGCCCCTATTGGGCAACCTCTGATTAGATGGTAAGTTATATACTGAGCCTACTGTGGCTGAGCGCTTATGAGCGAGCCTAGATTGTCGAGATACAGAGCCTAGTATGGTCGAGCGCCTATGAACGAGCCTAGTACAGCAGAGCAGTTATCTATATACCAAGCCTACTGTGGCCGAGCGCTTATGAGTGAGCCAAGTTGGTCGAGATACAAAGCCTAGTATGGTCGAGCACCTATGAGCGAGCCTACTATGGTAGAGCAGTTATATATATATCGAGCCTACTATGGCCGAGTGCTTATGAGAGAGCCCAGTTGGTCGAGATATAGATCCTAGTATGGCCGAGTGCCTATGATCTAGCCTACTACGGTAGAGCCGTTATATATATACCGAGCCTATTGTGGCCGAGCACTTATGAGCTTTACCGGTTGGTCGAGATATAGAGCCTAGTATGGTCGAGCACCTATGAGTAAGCCTACTATAGCAGAGCAGTTATATATATACCGAGCCTACTATGGCCGAGCGCTTATGAGCAAAGCCTAGTTGGTTTAGATACAGAGCCTAGTATGGCCGAGCGCCTATGACCGAGCCTACTATGGCAGAGCAGTTATATATATACCGAGCCTTATAAGGCCAGACAGCTATTTTACTTATTATATTGAGATAATTGAGTAAGTATCAGCAGGTAAGCATACTATTAGATTATCTTTGACTTCCAGCTACCTGCAGTCGCTATATTACCAGTTTAGTTTAAGCTTTTAGTATATTGCCCTACATACTCGGTACATTATTCGTACTGACGTTTCTTTGTTGGGGAAACTGCATTCATGCCTGCAAGTATAGATAATCAGTTTGACGAGCCCTCATAGTAGACAGGATTGGCATTCAACAAAGGATCGGTAAAACTCCACCTCATTCGGAGTGCAACCGAGTCTGTGGGTCATCGTATTAGAGTTTTGCACAGACTTATGGGTAGACCGGTACCCTATCCCTTTTAATGTCAAATAATCTTAGAGGATTTGTAGATAGAGGTTCAGTTTGTACAGTATGATAGAGGCCTTGACGGCCCATATGTATTCATGTCTTAAGAACGATAGTTTATTGATACAGTATTGCCCACTTATAGTTATACATTATGAGTTGTGGCCATGTTGGCCCGTGATAGTTACAAAGAAAAAAAAAGTGTTGAAGAATGGTTCGCTCGGGCCACTACGGCACCGGGTGCCAGCCACACCTCCCTAGGTTTGGGGCGTGAAAAATGGGGTCGTACACTTATGATCCCCACAAGTTATCCTTGGATCTTGAAAACCGGAAGACTCCTCCAACAAAGCCCTCAATTGAGGAGCCTCCCAATTTGGAGTGGAAGTCATTGCCTCCGCATCTCAGGTATGAATTCCTTTTCCCTTCTTCTACTTTACTGGTTATTATTTCCTTTTGTTTGACTAACATGCAAGTAGAGTCCACATTGGAGGTGCTACAAAGGAGGAAGAGAGAAATTGAATGGACATTGGCGGATATCCAGGGCATAATCCCCGCCTTTTGCATGCACACGATTATTTTGGATAAAGATACCAAACCATCCATTGAATAGCAAAGGAGGCTAAATGAAGCAATACAAGAGATGGTCAAAAAGGAAATCATAAAGTGGCTGGATGCCGGGGTTGTTTACCCCATTTTTGATAGTTCATGGACTTCTCCGATGCAATGTGTCCCAAATAAAGGGGGCATGACTGTGGTTACCAATTACAAGAACGAGTTGATTCCTACAAGAACGGTGACCATATGGAGAGTATGTATCGACTATTGCAAGATCAATAAAGTCATAAGAGAAGATCATTTTCCACTTTCCATCCTTGATCAAATGATTGATAGGTTAGGCTACCGTGCTTTCTATTGTTTCCTTGATGGATATTCTGGCTACAATCAAATTCTCATTGCTCTGGAGGATAAAGAAAAGACCACTTTCACATGTCCCTATGGTACTTTCGCATTCTCGCAGATGCCATTTGGGTTATGCAATGAACTGACGACTTATCAACGGTGTATTATGCCTATCTTCACCGACATGATGGAGTATATTCTTGAGGTCTTCATGGATGACTTTTTTATGGTTAAGAATTCTTTTGATGATTACTTGAACATTTTGGATAAGGTCTTGGAAAGATGTGAGGAGCCGAACTTGGTATTGAATTGGGAGAAATTCATTTCATGGTCGAGGAAGGCATTGTCCTTGGCCACAAAATATCAAAGAATGGTATTGAGGTCGACAAGGCCAAAATAGAGGTGAGCTCTAAACTTCCGCCCCTACTTCCGTGAAGGGAGTGTGATGTTTCTTGGGTCATGCGGGGTTTTATCACCGATTCATCAAGGATTTTTCCAATGTGGTGAACCCCTTGTGTAAGCTTTTGGAGAAGATTGTCAAATTCCATTGCAATGAGGATTGCATGTAGGCATTTGAATTTCTCAAGTTCAAATTGACAACTACTGTTATTATCACCGCACCAGATTGGAGGTTGCCTTTTGAGCTCATGTGTGACGAAAGTGATGTAGTGGTTGGAGGAGTTTTCGGGCAACGAATCAACAAAATATTCTATCCGGTCTACTGTGAGCACGTGATTTTTGTTTTACGCGACAATCACTCCAAAAGAAACAAAAATAACAGCAATCGGTCTTGCTGTACAATTTTTGGATTTTTCACGTGGCATTTTGTTAATTATCTATGATTTTTTCCCATTTTTATTTTTTTTATTAAAAAAACAAAAAAAATGTGTCGTGTGTAATTGAACCGTATTCCGGTTATTAAAAGGAAAAATCGCGAAAAATGCATCTTTCAATTTTGTCATTAAGTGGTGCTATTTTAATTGTGTGGTAATTATTGTTTAATGTTTTTATAGCATTAGTTGGCATTTCTAAATAAGAGATTAAAAAGAAAAAAAAGGGAAAAGGGAAAAGGAAAAAAGGATCCCCGGATTGGGCCAGTTTGAACCAAATAAAACAGGCCCAAAACCAAGTTAACCCAATCCAGGATCCCTGTTTTACCCGGTCCAATTGAGTTGGCCACATAACCGTCCAAACGACGTCGCTGAGACACTATTGATCTGGGCCGTTGATCTCAGAATGATCAACGGCCAAGATCACATCCCCCGTACCCACGAACAAACCCGACCCGTTCAACCTTGGTCCAACCCAGCCCCGTGTATTTGAAACGACGCCGTTTTCCCTTTAGTACATAGATCACAGCCGTTGATCACCAGCAATCCAACGGCCAACATCCATTACTCACCCCCGTATATAAACCCTTCCATTTCACCCCGCGCCTAAACCAGACCCCCCCTGCCTTAGGTCGTCCCCTTCACAGACCCCAAACCACGAAACCCTAGCCGCCCCAATTTCCCCTCACCAAAAACCCGGCGGCATGGACGCCGGTGACCCCCACCTTAACACCTTAGGACCACCTTGACACCCTTAACATGGATCTGCAAACCATTGATCTCGAACCTTCCCCCATCTTCTCGAATCTTTATTTAAAGATTCGAGCAGAACTCCGATCCACACTGATCTACCCCAGTTTCATACCAGGCAGTCCCCGGACCTCCCTCGTGACCAAACCATGCTTGGTTTGGTCCGAATCTAACCAGGGAAACCTAGATCCCAAATCTACCCTTAAGAACCCTAGAAGTTCTGATGCCTGGTTTGTGTCCGTTTGAGCCAAGTGATTAGGGTCTAATGGACCTTAATCGAAGTGTTCTTAGTTGAGAACACTTAGATTAAAGTCCGTTCAACCCCAAGAAGGTTCTCTTCAAATACGAGTTTGGTTTTCTGATTTTTCCAAGGATTTTAAGGTAAGTTTGTTTCTCTTTTCTTTACTCATGTCATGTGTTTGTTAAAGGTCTGTTCGTATGACCGAAACGTCTTGTTTAGTTTGTGTTTCGAATTTTTATCAACTGTTGTTGCCCACCTTGCCCAGACTTCTGTATTTGTTCAAGTCTTTTCCTTATTTACTGATAATGTATGTGTGTGTAAATTGCATAGTCGATTGAATTTGAAATTGGTCATTTAATTAGTTCCCAGGGTCATTTTTGTTTTGACAGTGCAATCTGAACCCCCTTTTGTTGATACTGTTGGATTCCTGATTATTGGTTTTGATTGTATATGTTATAATTAGTATAGTCGATTTGATACATGTCGTCAAATAGTTTCAGTTGTTGAATGATAACAATTTGATCTGTTCTTGCTGAACATTGTTTGAATCAAAATTGAGAATCGAGTATAGCTACTTATAGTTGTTGATTTGAATCAGAAACTTAAGGGATTGGATTGTTAGCTGCCATCTGAATTGGTGGCATGTGCATTTGTGCACAACATGTGCATAAAGGCCCTTTTGAGATGAGGAATAACTTGACAGCATGTGCTGTCAAGTTATATTCCTGCTGCCCATGTGTGCTTTTTAGTTTAATAAGGTGATTAAAAGGGGTTTGTCAGGGAATATCATGGGAGGGTCTTATTTTAAGTAGTTGAGTGGAGAGAAAACAGATCACATGGGAGGGGTTCTGATTTGTCTAACAGGCTGTTAAAGTGCTGATGCTAGGCTTATAAAACAGGGGAACTTCCATTAGAAAAGGGGGATGGAGACTGGATTTTTGAGCAACTCAGACAGATTTCGAGAATGGAAATTGGCATTGGATTTTGAAAAGAAAAGAGATAGTGAGAGTGATATCACAGAGAGGCATATACAGACACATAAACAAGAGAGAAAAACATACAAAAATCAGAAATTGTTTCTTCCTACTGTTGTTTGGGTTTCATTTGTTCAACCTGTTCAATCAATCCTGATTTCTTCCAAGTCTCGACTAAGTCTATTGTTTGGGTAGCATTGTTTGTTCACCTGGACTTGGTTTTGTCTTGAAGCATTGTGTCTACTGTACTGGGTGTTGCTGTTTGTGTTATTACTACTTGTTCTATCGGCTATAGTTGCACTTTGTTCTGGGATTTGTCATGTTGTTGTCTGCTATTACTGCTGCTGCATTTGTTACCATTGTTACTCTGCTGACTTCCCTTCTTCTTCAACTGTAAACACTTCCAGGTACACAACTTCTGAACCATGTGTTGTCGAAAGCTTGAAGTTTTGAAGCAGAAATAAAGAAACGAATGTTGTTTACTTCACGATGCTTATATTCAAAATATAGCCATAGTTTAAATGATAAGTTGGCCTGCATTTGTGTAACTTCAAACTGCAATTGCTCTGTATGAATTAACATACATTCTGATTTGAGATGAACTATTAGATAGCATTTGTTTGTTAGATCAGACGTGTTTTAATGCATATAACCATTGAGTTTTGTTTGAGTAATGACATTATAACATAGAATCATGGCAAGCATCTGTATGTGTTTGGTCTAGACCTCTGAACTGTCAAATCTGTTGTATTTGATTCCGTTTGACTTCAGGATGAATGTACCCCAGACAAATTCTCATGTGGTTACGTTAACAGTTTGGCCATGTACGCCAACTCCCTTATTAGATTACTTGTTCCGATATAGGCTCGATATGGGTTTCGATATAGATTCACTATTTCGAAATAATGAGACGACTTTTGAGGAAAACTAATAGGCATTTTTGAGTTTAATTAGTAGTAGTTTTCCTAATAAAACAGCCGATTCCATTAATCAAAGCCCAAATAAGCTAGTTTTAAAATTCAAATTTGAAGGTCGTTTTATGTAAGTTTAGTATATGTTATTAGTTTGTTTTCCATATCCCTTAGCCAATTAACAAGCGTATTCACTCGTTGAAGACAAGTCATGAGGTAACTCTCATAAACAACCAATCACGTAATAAAACAAAAATTCGGATTCGGCAAACATATTAAAGATTTAGTATGTAGTTGTTTAAACAAGTAAATTTGGTATCCTCTTCGTTTTATTTTTTTAGAGACAAACGTAATAGAAAAATATAGTCACTATAGGTTTATCCTTTAAATAAAATTGAGACGAGCCTCGACAAACAAAAAATGAACAAGCTGCGGGGCCCTCTAAATGTATATGCTAAAATACTTAGAATTCGGGACAGGCCGTTTAGCGAATTTTACGGCCTTCCCAAAATAATGGTACGTTAGTTGCTCTAGGTGCGACTAAATTAAATTACATTCTTAAATTCGGGTGCACATTGATGTGGCCCAAATCCAAATCTCAGCGGAGTCTAAATATGTCGACGACCACGGGTGCATTGATTGTGACGTGGTTCGAGATGCATTTTCACGACGTTGCAATCCTATAAAAAATAAAAATGACAATAATAAAAGCGGTTTAAACTTAATAAAAGCACATAAGTCACAACATGTATTTTAAATCAGATATTTAGCCATTATAACAATTTAAGCGACCGTGCTAGAACCACGGGATTCGAGGGTGCCTAACACCTTCCCTCGGATCAACAAAATTCCTTACTTAGAATTTCTGGTTCGCAGACTTCATTTGGAAAAGTCGAAAAATTTGGGATTCAAGATAAACCGGTGACTTGGGACACCACAAGCCAAACCTTTCCCAAGTGGCGACTCTGAATTAAATAAATAATCCCATTTAGAATATTGTCACTTAAATTGGAAAAACTCCCTCGCGCATTTTACCCTTCGGGGCGGGGCGCGCAAAAAGGAGGTGTGACAGCTCTGGCGACTCTGCTGGGGACAAAGTTCGAGGATACTAACTGACCTCTTTTTTTTTGAATTTTCTTATTTTAGTAGAAGATAAAAGGGAATCTCGTGGAAACTTACCTTTCGAGTGGATTCCTTATTGCCAAACTGTTTCTTGTACTCATGTACCTTCTTCATTGGGTGACACCTGCTTCTTGCACGGTTGTCTTGGATTATACCTGTTTCAACTTCTCAAACAAAGAACAATTGTTAGTTCGGAAATGGAAGTTGGTTCGGTGACCTTGATTGTTCCCATTGCTTTGTTGCGTCCTTATTTCTATTGAGAAATCCTGCCATTGATTGGATTCAAATGGCGAAACCCTTTTGGACTGCTCAGGCTTGTATTTCCAAATTCCGTGATGATTTGCCTTGTAAGGCTCCCCTTTTTGCATCCCGTTTTGTTTGGGGGTTCTCAACGGGGATTTTATTGGGTATACTCTGTGGGAATTTATACAAAGGGAAGCTCTGTGGGGGAATATTTACAAAGTGGATTCTTTGTGTGGATTTTTGTACAACGGGAACATGCTGGGTATTTGTTTCAAAGCGTACTTTCCAGGATTTGTTGGGGTAAGCTCGCTGGGGAATTTTTACAAAGGGACTCACTGGGGATTTGCTGGGGAAATCCTCTTTTTTATTATTATTATTAATAAAGGGAAGACCTTGTGGGGATCTATACAAGAGAGAAAATCTGTGTGGATTTCGTTGGGGCAGACTCTTTGGGGAATATTTACGCAGTGGATTCTTTGTGCGGATTTGTACAAAGGGAAACCCTGTGGGATTTGTACGAGGCGGACTTGCTGGGGAAATTTCTCTCTTTCCCCTTTACTTCGCACGCAGTCAAACATCATGATTCATCAGGTTTGGACAAACGTACCAATGAAACGAGGTGTTTTCCTTCATGAAACAGAATTCCATGAAACCAAACCTGCCACCTGTCCTTTCTGGTATATCTGGAACTTGGCGTTAAACATGAAAGGGATTCGAAGAAAAACAAAGAAAAGAGAAAGCAAATTTCAGAAAAGGAGTGTCCCTTTCGGGACGAGAAAGACTTATCTGAGGAAGACAATGCTGGCTTTAAATGGACATGACATGCTCTTTGGACTGGACGCCTGACCTTCAATGAACTTGCGTTTCCCCGAACCAAAACGGATCTGTGATCCCAAACCGGTGGAACTTTGCCGAGACCTCCTTGGGTGGAGTCATTCTTTCGGCCAATAGCGCCCTTTGCGGGTTTTCGCTGGCTGACCTCTCTCATTTCTCTTCCTGTCATCGCTTGATAGCACTCTTTGCGAGTTTTTACTAGACAAGCTCTCTCATTTTGGTTTCTCTACTCCCGTCGCCTCGCGGTGCCCGAAGGTTTTCAACGGCGAGACTCTCTCATTTTATCTCTCTCAATTTAGAGTGTGCCGGCCTCCATTCGTGACGCTTCTTGGCTTCCTGCTATCTTTGGTAATTGATCTGAAGGCTTTTGCTCGGTAAAGAGAGGTAGATGATACTAACTTCTAAACCGCTTGACGTGCCCTGATTTCAATTTCAAGGTAAATGGGATTTTATTGTTGGTGTGACTGAACCTCAGGGAGAGGCTGCCTACGTATCCTTTCAGAATCAAGTCAAACGTAATTCAGGCCTCGATCAATGTTTTGTTTTGTTTGTTTTTGTTTATATATTTTTTTTTATTTTTTTCTTTTCTCTCTTCTCTTTTTTTTTTTTTTTTTTTTGTAACCGGCTCAAAGGCCTGTAGAGAGAGGTGATAGAGGGGACAAAACCTTCAGCATTTCGAATGTGTCAGGACCGCTGGGACGTCACTCAGACATAGTATCTTTTGACTGCGTCTGCATTTACTGCTGTTTCGAGATCATTTCCTTCAATGTCACCTAGGTACAATGCTCCTCTCGGCAATATCTTCCTGATGATGTATGGGCCTTTCCAGTTTGGGGCAAATTTCCCTTTTGCTTCCTGGTGATGTGGTAGAATACGCCTCAGTACCAGTTGTCCTACTTCGAAATTCCTGGGTCGGACTTTCTTGTTGTAAGCGCGGGCCATTCTTTGTTGGTACAACTGTCCGTGACAAAACGCGGCCATTCATTTTTCATCAATCAAAGTCAACTGCTCCAATCGAGTCTTAACCCATTCGCTGTCCTTGATTTCTGTTTCAACAATGGTTCGAAGCGAAGGGATTTCTACTTCTGCTGGTATCACAGCCTCGGTCCCATAAACCAAAAGATAAGGAGTTGCTCCTACTGATGTGCGTACCGTAGTGCGATACCCCAACAATGAAAATGGTAATTGCTCATGCCACTGTC
Organism: Nicotiana tabacum; assembly: GCF_000715075.1. Classification (NCBI taxonomy): domain Eukaryota; kingdom Viridiplantae; phylum Streptophyta; class Magnoliopsida; order Solanales; family Solanaceae; genus Nicotiana; species Nicotiana tabacum. The sequence continues at coordinate 135,752,959 of NC_134084.1, read as the reverse complement.
GGGAACTCTGGATCGTTTTCCTCAAAATCTTCTTGATGTTTTTGTTTGCCGCTTCTACAGCGCCATTGGCCTTTGGCCGATAAGGAGTAGAATTCCTATGTGTTATTTTGAATTGCTCGCATACATCTCTCATCAAGTGACTGTTCAAGTTCGCTGCGTTATCTGTAATGATAGTCGCAGGAATACCGAAACGACAGATAAGATTTGAGTGTACAAAATCCACTACAGCTTTTTTATTGACCGACTTGAGAGTGACAGCCTCTACCCATTTTGTGAAGTAGTCGATGGCAACCAGTATAAATCTGTGTCCATTTGAAGCCTTTGGCTCGATTGGTCCAATGACGTCCATGCCCCATGCAACAAATGGCCAAGGTGCAGACATGGGATGTAGTTCCGTGGGAGGTGCATGAATCAAATCACCGTGCACCTGACACTGATGACACTTCCGAACAAAACTAAAGCAGTCCTTTTCCATGGTTATCCAATAATAACCTGCTCGAAGGATTTTCTTTGCCAAGACGTACCCGTTCATGTGGGGTCCGCACACTCCTGTGTGTACTTCGTGCATGATCTTTCTTGCCTCCTCGGCGTCGACACATCTTAGTAGGTTGAGGTCCGGGGTCCTTTTGTACAACAATTCACCGCTCAGAAAGAAACCACTTGCATGCCGCCTAATGGTTCTCTTTTGATCTCCAGTAGCATGCTCGGGGTATTCTTGTGTCTTCAACAACCTCCTGATGTCATGGTACCAAGGCTGCATATCTGATCCTGCCTCGATTACGTTGCAGTAACCGTGTCTTTCCCTGATTTAGATTTCCAAAGGATCGACGTGGGCGTTGCCCGGGTAGGGTAGCATTGAAGCCAGAGTAGCAAGTGCATCCGCTAGTTCATTGTGACACCTCAAGATATACCTGAACTCTATTGTTTTAAAACGCTTGCCGAGGTCCTCCACGTGCTGTCGGTAAGGGATAAGCTTGACATCCCGAGTTTCCCATTCACCTTGGGCTTGCCGGATAATCAGGTCAGAATCTCCCATGATCAGTAAGTCTTCGACATCCTGATCGATCGCCATATGCATGCCCATGATACAGGCTTCATACTCAGCTGTATTGTTTGTGCAAAAGAAACGCAGTCTAGCTGTGGCTGGATAATGCTGACCGGAGGGCGAGATCAAAATTTCCCCAATCCCTACACCTTTGGCGTTTACAGCTCCATCAAAGAACAACTTCCAAACATGAGCGTCCTCCGAGACCACTTCTACGGTGTTTACTTATTCATCTGGAAAGTAGGTACTCAATGGCTGGTATTCCTCGTCGACCGGATTTTCGGCCAAGTGATCTGCTAGCGCCTGGGCTTTCATTGCCGTGTGAGTAACATAGACTATGTCGAATTCGGTAAGCAAGATTTGCCACTTAGCCAGTCTTCCAGTAGGCATTGGTTTCTGAAATATATACTTCAAAGGATCCAACCTGCTTATGAGGAAGGTAGTGTGAGTTTGAAGATAATGTCTCAGTTTTTGAGCAACCCATGTCAAAGCGCAACACGTTCTTTCCAACAGAGTATACTTGGCCTCGTAGCCAGTGAATTTCTTGCTCAAGTAGTAGATCGCTTGTTCTTTCTTTCCGGTTATGTCATGTTGCCCGAGGACGCAACCGAAAGAGTTTTCCAAGACTGTCAGATACAAGAACAACGGTCTTCCTGGCTCTGGAGGGACCAAAACTGGGTGATTCGAAAGATATTCTTTGACTTTATCAAAGGCTCCTTGACACTCATCCGTCCATTTGATCGCCGCATCTTTCCTTAACAGCTTGAATATGGGCTCACACATGCTTGTCAGCTGGGCAATAAATCGACTGATGTAGTTTAATCTGCCCAACAAACTCATCACGTCTTTCTTCGTTCTCGGGGGAGGTAGATCTCTGATAGATTTTATCTTAGTTGGATCTAGTTCGATACCTCTCCTGCTTACGATGAAGCCCAAAAGTTTGCCCGACGGAACTCCGAAAGCACATTTGGCTGGGTTCAGCTTCAAGTCATACTTCCTCAGTCTCTCAAAGAACTTTCTCAAGTCTTGGATGTGATTATCCTGCGTCCTGGACTTGACTATCACGTCGTCCACGTACACCTCTATTTCTTGATGCATCATGTCATGAAAAATGGCGGTCATGGCCCTCATGTAAGTAGCCCCAGCATTCTTCAGACCAAATGGCATGACCCGATAACAGTAGGTGCCCCAAGGCGTGGTGAAGGCAGTTTTCTCGGCGTCCTCTTCATCCATCAATACCTGATGATACCCAGCATAACAATCTACGAAAGACTGTATCTCGTGTTTGGCGCAATTATCAACGAGGATGTGGATGTTGGGCAGTGGGAAATTATCTTTGGGACTTGCTCTATTCAAATCTCGGTAATCTACACATACCCGAGTTTTCCCGTCCTTTTTCGGTACTGGAACCACATTTGCCAACCATGTTGTATACTGGACTACCCGAATCACTCCCGTTTTCAGTTGTTTGGTGATCTCCTCTTTAATCTTGTCATTAACCTCAGTTTTGAACTTTTGTTGCTTTTGTTGAACTGGAGGATAATCAGGATGAATTGGCAATTTATGAACCACTAGATCAACACCTAATCCCGGCATGTCATCGTATGACCAAGCAAACACGTCTTTAAATTCAAAAAGAAGTTGAATTATCACATCTTGCGTTTTCTTGTCCGTGTGAATGCTTTTTTTGGTCTCCCGGATTTCTTAAGGAGTTCCTAAATTAACCGGTTCGGTGTCATTCAGATTTGGCTTAGGTTTATTCTCAAAATGTTCCAACTCTCGGTTTATTTCCCTAAAAGCTTCTTCTTCATCATATTCTGGTTCTGGGTTCATTAATTCACAGTTAAATAGCTCGTTGTGATCTGGGCGTGAAGTCCGCAAGCATGTCATATTTAAAGCCGCATTATTATAACTGAAAGGAAAGATAAAAGGAAAAATAACAAAAATCAGAACAAAAGAAAAAATGGGAAAGCAATGATGATTTTTTTGTCATTTTCTTTGGGAAGTTGGAAGACAACAATGTTTACAACTTAGGAATTCAAAACAACAATTGAAAGGAAGAAAACGTTCAAGTTATGTCCTGGAGATAACTTGTGACACAGGAAAGGTGGTAGGACAGGTCTACCCGGACTTCCGTCTAGTCGGGAATGGCGTGGCCTCCCAGTTTCGAAGTTTGGCGTTCGGCCCCACGTACAGCATCTCAGCAGTGCTTGTGCCTTCACCTGGTTGAACCATGTGAGTCTCGTAGAGCATTTCTCTCATTGCCCCACATATCTCCTCGATTACCTCAGTCGTGAAGATCTCATCGTCTTCTTCTTCGGTGTACCTTGGCCTGATGAAAGTTTCATATAAATCCGGCAATGGTCGAGGTAATTTCCAACCCTCATTTTTCCTTTTCTTTGCCCACTCTTCATCTCCTGGAGTGGGTTTGAAACCTAGTCCAAAAGGTTTCTTGGTGGTCGGCAAATTAATGGGTTCTGTTATTCCCTGCAGAGTTTTTCCAAGCCCTTTCCCTAGCCTAAATCCGTGCTGGATCATCTATTTAGCCACCATAACCGAGGCGTTAGACAAGAAAGGCTGGGGGCAAGGTATTCCCTCTTCATGCTGCTCTGCTAGTATAATCTCGAAAGCTTGATAGACCGTGTGTTCGCTCCCTTCTCTTGGTTCAAGATATGGGATGGATGTGTCCCGATAAATAGCATGTTCGTCTTCTCCATGGACCACGATCTCTCGGTCTTCGTACTCAATCTTCACCATCTGGTGAAGAGTGGAAGGTACAGCTCCTGCCGCATGGATCCAAGGTCTGCCGAGGAGAAAATTATAGGATGTATACAGGTCGAGCACCTGAAAGGTTACTTCAAACTCGACTGGTCCTATGACCAACAACAGGCCTATTTCCCCCATGGTATCTCTCTTGATGCCGTCGAAAGCCCTTACACAAACATTATTGGGTCGGATTCTTCCGGTCCCAATTTCCATTCTTTGTAGCGTGGAGAGCGGGCAAATGTCAACACCTGAACCTCCATCCAACATCACTCTCTTGACATAGTAGTCCTCGCATTTAACTGTTAGATGCAGGGCTTTGTTGTGAGCTGCTCCTTCTGGAGGTAAGTCATTCTTGCTGAAATAGATTTGGTTAACGGCGAAGAACCTTTCTGTCATCCGTTCCAGTTGTTCAACTAAGGTTTCAACTGGCACGTATGCTTCATTAAGGGTTTTCAGTAAGATCTTTTGATGCTCGGCCGACCTCATCAACAATGATAGCATGGACACTTGCTCGGGGCACTTGCGCAGTTGATCTATCACTTCGTAATCCGGCATTTTCATTTGTTGGAAGAATACTTCCGCTTCTTCAACGCTTACAGGCTTCTTTGGTGGGAAGCACCTTTGTGTGGCGTTGTTCAGCTCTTGGGTGTTTGAATGCCTTCCAATGAAAGTATTTTCCGGAAGTTCCCCCGTGACTTCTTTACCTTTGTATGTTACCAACGTCCTCTGATAGTTCCACGGTACTGTGGACGGGTTTGTCATCGGCTTTTGTGGCACGCATCCGATAACCACTGGCTCATTCAGCCGAGGTGCTTGAATCGTCCCCCGGACCACATAGGCCCCTTTTGGTACGTACATAGGTTTTGCCTTTTTGACCTCGAAGCTCTGCGGCTTCTCTGCTCGACCTCGTGGGATGTAAAGAACTCCATCCTTTACAGGTACCGCTTTCTTCTCCACCTTCTTTTCGGGCTCGCGCTTTGCAGTATTGTCCTTTTCCCTTTTTTCTGGTTTCTAGGTTGTTTGAGGCTTTTTCTCTGCGTCGACAATGGCGATTATTGCTTTCAAAGCAGGGTCAAATTCTTTGTCTTCGCAAATCATCCCGATCAGCGGCCCGTAATTAAGAGCAGGAAATGGATTATTAGTCACATTTGGGACCTCCTCGTCCCTTAGCACTATTTTCCCTTGCTCTATCAAATTCTTGACCACTCTTTTCAACGACCAGCAGTCATTTGTATCGTGCCCCTCGGCCCCTGAATGATAGGCGCATCTGACTCCAGCTTTGTAAGAAGGTGACGTCGGGTTTTGCCTTGTTTGAGGGACTGGTTGCAGGAAGCCCAACTGGACTAGCTTCGGGAACAAAGTAGAGTATGGTTCACCGATGGGCGTGAAAGTCCGCCTTCTAGGCGGCTCCTGAGGGCGGAAGTTATTCTGCGGAGGTTGTGGGTTATAGTGGTTGCGGTAAGGAGGCTGATTTCTGGGAGGTGGAGCTTGGCCTCGGTTGGCTTGTTGCGGCGGATGGACATAAGGCTGGGCATTCATGACCATATAGGGTTGATGAGCATATGCCAGATTTGAGTGGGGGTAGTAGTGTTGTGGGGTTCTTTCCGGAAAACGGGGTCGGGGATTACGATATTCCCTTGTTCCTGAGGCTGCCATGGCCGTTTCTTCCTTTTTCTTCCCTCTTGCCATTCCTCCGGACCCGCTTTGGACGGCTTGGGAGGTCGCCCTTATGGCTGCTTGACTCAAAATCCTACCTGTTTTCAGACCATTCTCCACCATCTCTCCAATCTTAATTGCTTCTGCAAACGGCTTTCCCATGGCTGACATCATGTTTTGGAAATAGTCAGACTCTTGAGCCTGGAGAAAGGTAGTGACCATTTCCACTTCATCCATGGGAGGCTTCACCCTCGACGCCTGCTTGCGCCACTTAATAGCATACTCTCTGAAGCTTTCTGAAGGTTTCTTTTTCAAGTTCGACAGAGAATTTCGGTCTGGTGTGATGTCGATGTTATACTGGAATTGTCTCACAAAATCTCTAGCGAGATCATCCCAGACATGCCATCGGGACATGTCCTGGTCCATGTACCATTCCGAGGCTATTCCTACCAGACTTTCCCCGAAATATGCCATTAGCAATTCCTCTTTTCCGCCGGCTCCCCTTAATTGGTTGCAATATTTCTTTAGGTGAGCAATGGGGTCACCGTGCCCGTCGTACTTCTCAAACTTTGCGGTCTAGAAACCCACTGGTAGGTGTACGTGAGGGAACATGCATAGGTCGGCGTAAGAGACGCTTTTCTGTCCGCTCAAACCTTGCATATTCTTCAAACTCTGTTCAAGGCTTCTCATTCTTTTGGCCATCTCATTTTGTTCCGCAATTCTGGGGTTCTGATCCTGTCCAGGTGCAAGCTCGCACTGAGGCTGTGGAGGATTAGTGCTGGTAGCGAACCTAGTTGGTTCCATCGAGAAAGATGGGGCTTGGAATGTAAACGAGGACGAGTCAAAAGTCGACTTGTATGCAACAGGTTGTGCCGTGATCGGGCAAGGTGGTGCAGTAAAGATATTGGTGTTTACATCCGTCGTTGACACTCGAGGATGAGACTTAGAGGGCGATCCAGCAGAGAAGGCTGAAATGGTTAGGTATCCGAATGGGGTAGCAGGATAACTTATGGGGACATTAGAAGTCCCGCTTGTCCTGGAGAATAACTCAGGGAATCCAGGGACGATGCTTGGTGGCTCTTTTTCATTATTCCAGTCATCAAGCATTTCGAGCATGCGAAGCTGCAAGATTCTATTTTCCTCCGCAGTTGCGGATTCGGGCGTGGGGACGGTCGAGATAGAACTTTCCTCGGAAACAGGGATTGTTGGCAACGGAATCTCTGAAGACATTTCTACACTTCCTTTTGACCTTGTGAAGTAAGTGTGAGCACTGCCTCCTGTCTTAACAATAGGTAATTGAACACTCCCTTTCGATCTCGTGAAATACGGGTGCAAGGCCAGACTTTCACCAAACCAACCACCTTTTCCAAAACCTGGAGGAACTCAACGACAAACGAGCGGTTAATTCGAAACAAATAACAGATAGGCAATCTCACGTTGGGCATGATGCACCTATACAGTTAAATGGATTCCTATATGTTTGCGACGAAAGCATGCGTCATTCCGACATTCTTTTTAGGCTTTTTATTATTTTCCCTTTTTTTTTTCAATTTTTCTCTTTGGTTAAACCGCGATCGGATCCGATGAGGATTGCCTACGTATCACGATGCCACGTGAATCAGATCATTACGTAGTTCAAAAACACAAATGAGCGTAAAAGAAACACACCTTTTATTGTTGAAACGGTCTATTACAAACTACATTTTGCAAAAGAAAGAGCAAACTTTGAAAATAAACCTAGACTCAACATAGACTAAAACAAACTGATGGGAAAAATAGGTAGAAGATGCTAAGATACAGACTCGACTTATGAGTACATTATGGTTTTGAAAATTGGTGCCCGCGGGGCATCATTCGGCCTCGCCGCAGTCCTAGGTGTGAGATCCCTCTCGAGCTGCTCCAGCTCATGCATGGTCTGTTTGACATAACCCATCACTGCCGAGAGGACGGTAACACTGGTCATGTCCTCACATCGTAGACATCGTCTGGTGATGGCATGGGCAATGGCCTTGATCCTATCTCTGGTTTGCTTCTTCTCTATGAGTAGGCGTTTTATTTGATCGCTACACATCTTGAATACCTGAGAATCCTGTATATGCTGATTCTTTAGTCGTCGTACTTCTAACTTCATTTGGGCTAACAAGTCGTACCAGTATCTGCTCTCAATTTGGAAATCCTTGGCCTGATTAACTGCTTTGATCTCAAGTATAGCCATCTCTCTCTTCATTTTGGCAACAGTTTTCTCGTAGTCGCGTTTCAATTGGTTCAAGTATCGGCGATGCTTCTCTACTCTTATTCCCCACTGTGCCTTGAGCTTTGCCATAATCTTTCCCGATTCTTCTAAACCATCTCGCCATTCCGCGACTTCTCTTTTTAAACCCTTAATCAACTGCTGGTCTGATCGACTTCTGGGCTGTTCATCAAGAGACAATCTCAATTTTTGGATTTGGGCCTTAAGTTCTTCATTCTCTTGGACCAATTTATTCTTTTCGCTTCGATCCGCCGCGATTTGTATGCTGTTATTGAATTTCAGAATGTCAATTTGTAGCTTCAAATCACCGATCTCTGCCCGATACCCCTTTTCTTTTGCTAACCCGTTCCATTGCCCTTGGGACGATTCTACAAAATCTTTGAGATGCGGTCTCTTAGCTGGTATTTCGCAAGACAGGTCGCCTCTGAACCAAGCGTGATACCCCGGGGCAACTTCCCCTTTTGCTATATCCATCACACAAGTGCTTGCTGTCAGATGTTGGCACTCACTCCAGATTTGGCGAACTTCTTCTTCGGGGAAACGACCGTCTGGACTGATTTCAATCACTTGGGTACCCATATCTTCATCTTTCGGCACCACTTGATATCTCCCAAGTTGCCTCAAAACCCGATATGGTGCGTAGGGTTGGATGCTTTTAAGTCCCATCAACAGAAAGTGGGGCCTGGTTGCCGGCATATGTATAATTTCCTCAATAGGCGACCATCCGAGCGTCCACTGGATTTGGCTAGCAGTGAGAGTTTGGAAAAATGAGGTCCATGATGTGACGCCCTCAGGTAGATTGAAACCTTTGATTCTAGTGTAGAATTCTCCAATACAAGTTTTTTCGGGCAAACCGTAACCCAAGAGCGGGGAGCGATGGCATAAATGATCGGTCATCCATATTTGCAACAGTAGGTTACATCCTTCAAAAAAGTCGCCCCTGGCTCGACAAGCAGTGAGAGCCCAGAAAATGTCAGCCATAATCATAGGCGCTAGAGTACTTTTATCTTGGGTAAGCAAAGTACCGACGACCACAGTTATTTTTAGATCGATATTTCTGTCCTTCCTTGGGAACACTATAAGACCTAAGAAGGCCGTCATAAAAGCTAACAGCATGTGTTCGTCCCACTTTTGTTGGTTGCCTTTACTACACAGTTTGAAATCCGGCTTATTGAACCCGCCCTCGTGACCGTATCTAGCATACATGAGGTGGAGACTGCAGAAACCTTTGGCAAGATCTGGATGGTGAAATGTTCGGGGTATTTTCAGAAAATCCAGAAACCGGTGTACCGTGACGGCCCTAGGTGCAATCAAGTATTTGAACCTTAACGGAGCTTCATCACCCCCAATGTATCCCGCTATTTCTTCCAAAGTCGGGGTGAGCTCGAAGTCTGAGAAATGAAATACATTGTGCGCCGAATCCCAGTAAGTGACCAATGATCTGATAATATCGCCCCGAGGCTGAATGTCTAGTAAATCCGGGAGATTTTTCAGATATTTCCTCACTTTGCCTTGCCCCTCCTTGCCTAAGTCGTTCCACCATAATCGCAACTCAAAAGGGATCTTGGTCATCATTGAAAAAGGTTCGTTTTGTATCGTGCTCATCCTGCACATTTATTTAGGGTGATTAAAAAAAACTTTTATTAGACTCAAAAATTAAAACTATCTAGATCTTTTTTTTAAAAAAAATAAAAAGATTTTTTTTTGCAAAACGGGAGGTTGGACCCGATGAGAGTTGCCTACGTATCTCACACCGTGCGAGAATCAAACCGGCGTAGTTCGGTCGGATCAAAATAGGGGAAACAAAAATAAAATCCTTTAAAGAAAAGAAGAATAACTGTTTTTTTTTTGGAATTTTGTTTTATATTTTTTATTATAGTATTTATTTTTGAAAAGAGACCAAGGAAATACTTATACATTTTAAACTTCCCTTTTTTTTCATTTTTTGAAGTTTCGAAAATCTTTTAAAGAGGTACTACAAATGAAACAATAAATTAAATTTTTTTTGATTTTTGTTTTATTTATATGTATTTTGGATTTTGAAAGCCATTAAAAGGAATAGTCAAACTGAAAGACAAGCTTGGTTTTTTCATTTTTTTATATATATTTATATATATTTTTTTTTTTAAAAGAAAATTCCGGTGAGGTTTTGACATTACTTGGACATTGGTTTTTTTCAAAAGAATAAGTAATTATCTCCCTACCCCTCTATTCTCCTTTTTTTTTTGAAAATTTTTTGGAAACCGGTCGACATGCAGATCTGAAGCAAATAGATGCGCAAAACAAATGGGATGCAACATGATGGTCTTTTCATTCCAGGTTGCCTGTCCTAGACGGACCCAACCCCTGTGTTGAGTCCCCTATGTCAAATGCAACATGATGCAGATAAGCGTTCCTACTAGGGATCCGACATGAGGTTTCGTTATACTAGGTTTATAACCTGGGTAGATGTTCTAGACTGTGTACCCGAGCGGACAACTCGAGTCGAGGAGGGGCAACTTACCGGGAACCAAAAGGTCGTCCGGCTTCGTAACTTATCCGTCCTCTTTCTTATTTCAGGTATTGACACTAACAGAATAGGGATCCTCGACCAGCGAGCTTCTCCCCGGAGGTGAAGAGAGAAGGGTTTCGGCACAGTTTATATACAGTTCAGATAATATCAAAGCGGTAAAAGACAACATTCAGCACGTTATATAAAAACATGTAATAAATATCAGATAATAAAGCCAAATATAACTATTATTCTAAGCTCGAATTCTTGAACCCTGAACTTTTCCTTTAGTCAGCATTAGGGTTTTAAACCCTAAACTAATTTTTTTCCATGTAGTCAGCATTAGGGTTTTAAACCCTAAACTGAACTCTTTTCCATTCAGTCGGTATTAGGGTTTTAAACCCTAAATTGAACTTTTCCTCTAGTCAGCATTAGGGTTTTAAACCCTAAACTGAACTTTTTCCATTCAGTCAGCATTAGGGTTTTAAACCCTAAACTGAACTCTTTTCCTTTAGTCAGCATTAGGGTTTTAAACCCTAAACTGAACTTTTCCTTTAGTCAGCATTAGGGTTTTAAACCCTAAACTGAACTCTTTCCTATAGTCACCATTAGGGTTTTAAACCCTAAACTGAACTCTTTTCCTTCAGTCAGTATTAGGGTTTTAAACCCTAAACTGAACTCTTTTCCTTCAGTCAGCATTAGGGTTTTAAACCCTAAACTGAACTTTTTCCTTTAGTCAGCATTAGGGTTTTAAACCCTAAACTGAACTTTTCCTTTCGTCAGCATTAGGGTTTTAAACCCTAAACTGAACTTTTTCCTTTTGTCAGCATTAGGGTTTTAAACCCTAAACTGAACTTTTCCTTTAGTCAGCATTAGGGTTTTAAACCCTAAACTGAACTTTTCCATTAAGTCAGCATTAGGGTTTTAAACCCTAAACTGAACTTTTCCTTTAGTCAGCATTAGGGTTTTAAACCCTAAACTGAGCTTTTTCCATGTAGTCAGCATTAGGGTTTTAAACCCTAAACTGAACTGTTTTCCATTCAGTCAGTATTAGGTTTTTAAACCCTAAACTGAACTTTTCCTTTAGTCAGCATTAGGGTTTTAAACCCTAAACTGAACTTTTCCATTCAGTCAGCATTAGTGTTTTAAACCCTAAACTGAACTTTTCCTTTAGTCAGCATTAGGGTTTTAAACCTTAAACTGAACTTTTCCTTTAGTCAGCATTAGGGTTTTAAACCCTAAACTGAACTCTTTTCCTTTAGTCAGCATTAGGGTTTTAAACCCTAAACTGAACTCTTTTCCTTCAGTCAGCATTAGGGTTTTAAACCCTAAATTGAACTTTTTCCTTTAGTCAGTATTAGGGTTTTAAACCTTAAACTGAACTCTTTTCCTTCAGTCAGCATTAGGGTTTTAAACCCTAAACAGAACTTTTCCTTTAGTCAGCATTAGGGTTTTAAACCCTAAACTGAACTTTTCCTTTCGTCAGCATTAGGGTTTTAAACCCTAAACTGAACTTTTTCCTTTTGTCAGCATTAGGGTTTTAAACCCTAAACTGAACTTTTCCTTTAGTCAGCATTAGGGTTTTAAACCCTAAACTGAACTTTTCCATTAAGTCAGCATTAGGGTTTTAAACCCTAAACTGAACTTTTCCTTTAGTCAGCATTAGGGTTTTAAACCCTAAACTGAGCTTTTTCCATGTAGTCAGCATTAGGGTTTTAAACCCTAAACTGAACTGTTTTCCATTCAGTCAGTATTAGGTTTTTAAACCCTAAACTGAACTTTTCCTTTAGTCAGCATTAGGGTTTTAAACCCTAAACTGAACTTTTCCATTCAGTCAGCATTAGTGTTTTAAACCCTAAACTGAACTTTTCCTTTAGTCAGCATTAGGGTTTTAAACCTTAAACTGAACTTTTCCTTTAGTCAGCATTAGGGTTTTAAACCCTAAACTGAACTCTTTTCCTTTAGTCAGCATTAGGGTTTTAAACCCTAAACTGAACTCTTTTCCTTCAGTCAGCATTAGGGTTTTAAACCCTAAATTGAACTTTTTCCTTTAGTCAGTATTAGGGTTTTAAACCTTAAACTGAACTCTTTTCCTTCAGTCAGCATTAGGGTTTTAAACCCTAAACAGAACTTTTCCTTTAGTCAGCATTAGGGTTTTAAACCCTAAACTGAACTTTTCTATTCAGTCAGCATTAGAGTTTTAAACCCTAAACTGAACTTTTCCTTTAGTCAGCATTAGGGTTTTAAACCCTAAACTGAACTTTTTCCATGTAGTCAGCATTATGGTTTTAAACCCTAAACTAAACTTTTTCCATGTAGTCAGCATTAGGGTTTTAAACCCTAAACTGAACTCTTTTCCATTCAGTCGGTATTAGGGTTTTAAACCCTAAATTGAACTTTTCCTCTAGTCAGCATTAGGGTTTTAAACCCTAAACTGAACTTTTTCCATTCAGTCAGCATTAGGGTTTTAAACCCTAAACTGAACTCTTTTCCTTTAGTCAGCATTAGGGTTTTAAACCCTAAACTGAACTTTTCCTTTAGTCAGCATTAGGGTTTTAAACCCTAAACTGAACTCTTTCCTATAGTCACCATTAGGGTTTTAAACCCTAAACTGAACTCTTTTCCTTCAGTCAGTATTAGGGTTTTAAACCCTAAACTGAACTCTTTTCCTTCAGTCAGCATTAGGGTTTTAAACCCTAAACTGAACTTTTTCCTTTAGTCAGCATTAGGGTTTTAAACCCTAAACTGAACTTTTCCTTTCGTCAGCATTAGGGTTTTAAACCCTAAACTGAACTTTTTCCTTTTGTCAGCATTAGGGTTTTAAACCCTAAACTGAACTTTTCCTTTAGTCAGCATTAGGGTTTTAAACCCTAAACTGAACTTTTCCATTAAGTCAGCATTAGGGTTTTAAACCCTAAACTGAACTTTTCCTTTAGTCAGCATTAGGGTTTTAAACCCTAAACTGAGCTTTTTCCATGTAGTCAGCATTAGGGTTTTAAACCCTAAACTGAACTGTTTTCCATTCAGTCAGTATTAGGTTTTTAAACCCTAAACTGAACTTTTCCTTTAGTCAGCATTAGGGTTTTAAACCCTAAACTGAACTTTTCCATTCAGTCAGCATTAGTGTTTTAAACCCTAAACTGAACTTTTCCTTTAGTCAGCATTAGGGTTTTAAACCTTAAACTGAACTTTTCCTTTAGTCAGCATTAGGGTTTTAAACCCTAAACTGAACTCTTTTCCTTTAGTCAGCATTAGGGTTTTAAACCCTAAACTGAACTCTTTTCCTTCAGTCAGCATTAGGGTTTTAAACCCTAAATTGAACTTTTTCCTTTAGTCAGTATTAGGGTTTTAAACCTTAAACTGAACTCTTTTCCTTCAGTCAGCATTAGGGTTTTAAACCCTAAACAGAACTTTTCCTTTAGTCAGCATTAGGGTTTTAAACCCTAAACTGAACTTTTCTATTCAGTCAGCATTAGAGTTTTAAACCCTAAACTGAACTTTTCCTTTAGTCAGCATTAGGGTTTTAAACCCTAAACTGAACTTTTTCCATGTAGTCAGCATTATGGTTTTAAACCCTAAACTAAACTTTTTCCATGTAGTCAGCATTAGGGTTTTAAACCCTAAACTGAACTCTTTTCCATTCAGTCGGTATTAGGGTTTTAAACCCTAAATTGAACTTTTCCTCTAGTCAGCATTAGGGTTTTAAACCCTAAACTGAACTTTTTCCATTCAGTCAGCATTAGGGTTTTAAACCCTAAACTGAACTCTTTTCCTTTAGTCAGCATTAGGGTTTTAAACCCTAAACTGAACTTTTCCTTTAGTCAGCATTAGGGTTTTAAACCCTAAACTGAACTCTTTCCTTTAGTCACCATTAGGGTTTTAAACCCTAAACTGAACTCTTTTCCTTCAGTCAGCATTAGGGTTTTAAACCCTAAACTGAACTTTTTCCTTTAGTCTGCATTAGGGTTTTAAACCCTAAACTGAACTTTTCCTTTAGTCAGCATTAGGGTTTTAAACCCTAAACTGAACTTTTTCCTTTAGTCAGCATTAGGGTTTTAAACCTTAAACTGAACTTTTCCTTTAGTCAGCATTAGGGTTTTAAACCCTAAACTGAACTTTTCCATTAAGTCAGCATTAGGGTTTTAAACCCTAAACTGAATTTTTCCTTTAGTCAGCATTAGGGTTTTAAACCCTAAACTGAACTTTTTCCATGTAGTCAGCATTAGGGTTTTAAACCCTAAACTGAACTTTTTCCATGTAGTCAGGTATTAGGTTTTTAAACCCTAAACTGAACTTTTCATTTAGTCAGCATTAGGGTTTTAAACCCTAAACTGAACTTTTCCATTCAGTCAGCATTAGTGTTTTAAACCCTAAACTAAACTTTTCCTTTAGTCAGCATTAGGGTTTTAAACCCTAAACTGAACTTTTTCCATGTAGTCAGCATTAGGGTTTTAAACCCTAAACTGAACTCTTTTCCATTCAGTTGGTATTACGGTTTTAAACCCTAAACTGAACTTTTCCTCTAGTCAGCATTAGAGTTTTAAACCCTAAACTGAACTTTTTCCATTCAGTTAGCATTAGGGTTTTAAACCCTAAACTGAACTCTTTTCCTTTAGTCAGCATTAGGGTTTTAAACCCTACACTAAACTTTTCCTTTAGTCAGTATTAGGGTTTTAAACCCTAAACTGAACTCTTTCCTTTAGTCAGCATTAGGGTTTTAAACCCTAAACTGAACTCTTTTCCTTCAGTCAGCATTAGGGTTTTAAACCCTAAACTGAACTCTTTTCCTTCAGTTAGCATTAGGGTTTTAAACCCTAAACTGAACTCTTTTCCTTTAGTCAGCATTAGGGTTTTAAACCCTAAACTGAACTTTTCCTTTAGTCAGCATTAGGGTTTTAAACCCTAAACTGAACTTTTCCTTTAGTCAGCATTAGGGTTTTAAACCCTAAACTGAACTTTTCCTTTAGTCAGCATTAGGGTTTTAAACCCTAAACTGAACTTTTCCATTAAGTCAGCATTAGGGTTTTAAACCCTAAACTGAATTTTTCCTTTAGTCAGCATTAGGGTTTTAAACCCTAAACTGAACTTTTTCCATGTAGTCAGCATTAGGGTTTTAAACCCTAAACTGAACTTTTTCCATGTAGTCAGCATTATGGTTTTAAACCCTAAACTGAACTCTTTTCCATTCAGTCGGTATTAGGGTTTTAAACCCTAAATTGAACATTTCCTCTAGTCAGCATTAGGGTTTTAAACCCTAAAACTGAACTTTTTCCATTCAGTCAGCATTAGGGTTTTAAACTTTAAACTGAACTTTTCCATTTAGTCAGCATTAGGGTTTTAAACCCTAAACTGAACTCTTTTCCTTTAGTCAGCATTAGGGTTTTAAACCCTAAACTGAACTCTTTTCCTTTAGTCCGTATTAGGGTTTTAAACCCTAAACTGAACTCTTTCCTTTAGTCAGCATTAGGGTTTTAAACCCTAAACTGAACTCTTTTCCTTCAGTCAGCATTAGTGTTTTAAACCCTAAACTGAACTTTTTCCAATTTGTCAGCATTAGGGTTTTAAACACTAAATTGAACTTTTCATTTAGTCAGTATTAGGGTTTTAAACCCTAAACTGAACTTTTCCATTTAGTCAGCATTAGTGTTTTAAACCCTAAACTAAACTTTTCCTTTAGTCAGCATTAGGGTTTTAAACCCTAAACTGAACTTTTTCCATGTAGTCAGCATTAGGGTTTTAAACCCTAAACTGAACTCTTTTCCATTCAGTTGGTATTAGGGTTTTAAACCCTAAACTGAACTTTTCCTCTAGTCAGCATTAGAGTTTTAAACCCTAAACTGAACTTTTTCCATTCAGTTAGCATTAGGGTTTTAAACCCTAAACTGAACTCGTTTCCTTTAGTTAGCATTAGGGTTTTAAACCCTACACTGAACTTTTCCTTTATTCAGTATTAGGGTTTTAAACCCTAAACTGAACTCTTTCCTTTAGTCAGCATTAGGGTTTTAAACCCTAAACTGAACTCTTTTCCTTCAGTTAGCATTAGGGTTTTAAACCCTAAACTGAACTCTTTTCCTTCAGTTAGCATTAGGGTTTTAATCCCTAAACTGAACTCTTTTCCTTTAGTCAGCATTAGGGTTTTAAACCCTAAACTGAACTTTTCCTTTAGTCAGCATTAGGGTTTTAAACCCTAAACTGAACTTTTTCCTTTAGTTAGCATTAGGGTTTTAAACCCTAAATTGAACTTTTTCCATTTTGTCAGCATTAGGGTTTTAAACCCTAAACTGAACTTTTCCATTCAGTCAGCATTAGAGTTTTAAACCCTAAACTGAACTTTTCCTTTAGTCAGCATTAGGGTTTTAAACCCTAAACTGAACTTTTTCCATGTAGTCAGCATTATGGTTTTAAACTCTAAACTGAACTCTTTTCCATTCAGTCGGTATTAGGTTTTTAAACCCTAAACTGAACTTTTCCTTTAGTCAGGATTAGGGTTTTAAACCCTAAACTGAACTTTTCCATTCAGTCAGCATTAGGGTTTTAAACCCTAAACTGAACTTTTCCTTTAGTCAGCATTAGGGGTTTAAACCCTAAACTGAACTTTTTCCATATAGTCAGCATTAGGATTTTAAACCCTAAACTGAACTCTTTTCCATTCAGTCGGTATTAGGGTTTTAAACCCTAAACTGAACTTTTCCTCTAGTCAGCATTAGGGTTTTAAACCCTAAACTGAACATTTTCCATTCAGTTAGCATTAGGGTTTTAAACCCTAAACTGATCTTTTCCTTTAGTCAGCATTAGGGTTTTAAACCTTAAACTAAACTTTTCCATTTAGTCAGCATTAGGGTTTTAAACCCTAAACTGAACTATTTTCCTTTAGTCAGCATTAGGGTTTTAAACCCTAAACTGAACTTTTCCTTTAGTCAGCATTAGGGTTTTAAACCCTAAACTGAACTCTTTTCCTTCAGTCAGCATTAGGGTTTTAAACCCTAAATTGAACTTTTTCCTTTAGTCAGCATTAGGGTTTTAAACCCTAAACTGAACTTTTTCCATTCAGTTAGCATTAGGGTTTTAAACCCTAAACTGAACTCTTTTCCTTTAGTCAGCATTAGGGTTTTAAACCCTAACACTGAACTTTTCCTTTAGTCAGTATTAGGGTTTTAAACCCTAAACTGAACTCTTTCCTTTAGTCAGCATTAGGGTTTTAAACCCTAAACTGAACTCTTTTCCTTCAGTCAGCATTAGAGTTTTAAACCCTAAACTGAACTCTTTTCCTTCAGTTAGCATGTAGTCAGCATTAGGGTTTTAAACCCTAAACTGAACTCTTTTCCATTCAATTGGTATTAGGGTTTTAAACCCTAAACTGAACTTTTCCTCTAGTCAACATTAGAGTTTTAAACCCTAAACTGAACTTTTTCCATTCAGTTAGCATTAGGGTTTTAAACCCTAAACTGAACTCTTTTTCTTTAGTCAGCATTAGGGTTATAAACCCTACACTGAACTTTTCCTTTAGTTAGTATTAGGGTTTTAAACCCTAAACTGAACTCTTTCCTTTAGTCAGCATTGGGGTTTTAAACCCTAAACTGAACTCTTTTCCTTCAGTCAGCATTAGGGTTTTAAACCCTAAACTGAACTCTTTTCCTTCAGTTAGCATTAGGGTTTTAAACCCTAAACTGAACTCTTTTCCTTTAGTCAACATTAGGGTTTTAAACCCTAAACTGAACTTTTCCTTTAGTCAGCATTAGGGTTTTAAACCCTAAACTGAACTTTTTCCTTTAGTCAGCATTAGGGTTTTAAACCCTAAACTGAACTTTTCCTTTAGTCAGCATTAGGGTTTTAAACCCTAAACTGAACTTTTCCATTAAGTCAGCATTAGGGTTTTAAACCCTAAACTGAATTTTTCCTTTAGTCAGCATTAGGGTTTTAAACCCTAAACTGAACTTTTTCCATGTAGTCAGCATTAGGGTTTTAAACCCTAAACTGAACTTTTTCCATGTAGTCAGCATTATGGTTTTAAACCCTAAACTGAACTCTTTCCTTTAGTCAGCATTAGGGTTTTAAACCCTAAACTGAACTCTTTTCCTTCAGTCAGCATTAGAGTTTTAAACCCTAAACTGAACTCTTTTCCTTCAGTTAGCATGTAGTCAGCATTAGGGTTTTAAACCCTAAACTGAACTCTTTTCCATTCAATTGGTATTAGGGTTTTAAACCCTAAACTGAACTTTTCCTCTAGTCAACATTAGAGTTTTAAACCCTAAACTGAACTTTTTCCATTCAGTTAGCATTAGGGTTTTAAACCCTAAACTGAACTCTTTTTCTTTAGTCAGCATTAGGGTTTTAAACCCTACACTGAACTTTTCCTTTAGTCAGTATTAGGGTTTTAAACCCTAAACTGAACTCTTTTCTTTAGTCAGCATTAGGGTTTTAAAGCCTAAACTGAACTCTTTTCCTTCAGTCAGCATTAGGGTTTTAAACCCTAAACTGAACTCTTTTCCTTCAGTTAGCATTAGGGTTTTAAACCCTAAACTGAACTCTTTTCCTTTAGTCAGCATTAGGGTTTTAAACCCTAAACTGAACTTTTCCTTTAGTCAGCATTAGGGTTTTAAACCCTAAACTGAACTTTTTCCTTTAGTCAGCATTAGGGTTTTAAACCCTAAACTGAACTTTTCCTTTAGTCAGCATTAGGGTTTTAAACCCTAAACTGAACTTTTCCATTAAGTCAGCATTAGGGTTTTAAACCCTAAACTGAATTTTTCCTTTAGTCAGCATTAGGGTTTTAAACCCTAAACTGAACTTTTTCCATGTAGTCAGCATTAGGGTTTTAAACCCTAAACTGAACTTTTTCCATGTAGTCAGCATTATGGTTTTAAACCCTAAACTGAACTCTTTTCCATTCAGTCGGTATTAGGGTTTTAAACCCTAAATTGAACATTTCCTCTAGTCAGCATTAGGGTTTTAAACCCTAAACTGAACTTTTTCCATTCAGTCAGCATTAGGGTTTTAAACTTTAAACTGAACTTTTCCATTTAGTCAGCATTAGGGTTTTAAACCCTAAACTGAACTCTTTTCCTTTAGTCAGCATTAGGGTTTTAAACCCTAAACTGAACTCTTTTCCTTTAGTCCGTATTAGGGTTTTAAACCCTAAACTGAACTCTTTCCTTTAGTCAGCATTAGGGTTTTAAACCCTAAACTGAACTTTTTCCTTTAGTCAGCATTAGGGTTTTAAACCCTAAACTGAACTTTTTCCATTTTGTCAGCATTAGGGTTTTAAACACTAAATTGAACTTTTCATTTAGTCAGCATTAGGGTTTTAAACCCTAAACTGAACTTTTCCATTCAGTCAGCATTAGTGTTTTAAACCCTAAACTAAACTTTTCCTTTAGTCAGCATTAGGGTTTTAAACCCTAAACTGAACTTTTTCCATTCAATTGGTATTAGGGTTTTAAACCCTAAACTGAACTTTTCCTCTAGTCAGCATTAGAGTTTTAAACCCTAAACTGAACTTTTTCCATTCAGTTAGCATTAGGGTTTTAAACCCTAAACTGAACTCTTTTCCTTTAGTCAGCATTAGGGTTTTAAACCCTACACTGAACTTTTCCTTTATTTAGTATTAGGGTTTTAAACCTTAAACTGAACTCTTTCCTTTAGTCAGCATTAGGGTTTTAAACCATAAACTGAACTCTTTTCCTTCAGTCAGCATTAGGGTTTTAAACCCTAAACTGAACTCTTTTCCTTCAGTTAGCATTAGGGTTTTAAACCCTAAACTGAACTCTTTTCCTTTAGTCAGCATTAGGGTTTTAAACCCTAAACTGAACTCTTTTCCTTTAGTCAGCATTAGGGTTTTAAACCCTAAACTGAACTCTTTTCCTTTAGTCCGTATTAGGGTTTTAAACCCTAAACTGAACTCTTTCCTTTAGTCAGCATTAGGGTTTTAAACCCTAAACTGAACTTTTTCCTTTAGTCAGCATTAGGGTTTTAAACCCTAAACTGAACTTTTTCCATTTTGTCAGCATTAGGGTTTTAAACACTAAATTGAACTTTTCATTTAGTCAGCATTAGGGTTTTAAACCCTAAACTGAACTTTTCCATTCAGTCAGCATTAGTGTTTTAAACCCTAAACTAAACTTTTCCTTTAGTCAGCATTAGGGTTTTAAACCCTAAACTGAACTTTTTCCATGTAGTCAGCATTAGGGTTTTAAACCCTAAACTGAACTTTTCCTCTAGTCAGCATTAGAGTTTTAAACCCTAAACTGAACTTTTTCCATTCAGTTAGCATTAGGGTTTTAAACCCTAAACTGAACTCTTTTTCTTTAGTCAGCATTAGGGTTTTAAACCCTACACTGAACTTTTCCTTTAGTCAGTATTAGGGTTTTAAACCCTAAACTGAACTCTTTTCTTTAGTCAGCATTAGGGTTTTAAACCATAAACTGAACTCTTTTCCTTCAGTCAGCATTAGGGTTTTAAACCCTAAACTGAACTCTTTTCCTTCAGTTAGCATTAGGGTTTTAAACCCTAAACTGAACTCTTTTCCTTTAGTCAGCATTAGGGTTTTAAACCCTAAACTGAACTTTTCCTTTAGTCAGCATTAGGGTTTTAAACCCTAAACTGAACTTTTCCTTTAGTCAGCATTAGGGTTTTAAACCCTAAACTGAACTTTTTCCTTTAGTCAGCATTAGGGTTTTAAACCCTAAACTGAACTTTTCCTTTAGTCAGCATTAGGGTTTTAAACCCTAAACTGAACTTTTCCATTAAGTCAGCATTAGGGTTTTAAACCCTAAACTGAATTTTTCCTTTAGTCAGCATTAGGGTTTTAAACCCTAAACTGAACTTTTTCCATGTAGTCAGCATTAGGGTTTTAAACCCTAAACTGAACTTTTTCCATGTAGTCAGCATTATGGTTTTAAACCCTAAACTGAACTCTTTTCCATTCAGTCGGTATTAGGGTTTTAAACCCTAAATTGAACATTTCCTCTAGTCAGCATTAGGGTTTTAAACCCTAAACTGAACTTTTTCCATTCAGTCAGCATTAGGGTTTTAAACTTTAAACTGAACTTTTCCATTTAGTCAGCATTAGGGTTTTAAACCCTAAACTGAACTCTTTTCCTTTAGTCAGCATTAGGGTTTTAAACCCTAAACTGAACTCTTTTCCTTTAGTCCGTATTAGGGTTTTAAACCCTAAACTGAACTCTTTCCTTTAGTCAGCATTAGGGTTTTAAACCCTAAACTGAACTCTTTTCCTTCAGTCAGCATTAGGGTTTTAAACCCTAAACTGAACTCTTTTCCTTCAGTTAGCATTAGGGTTTTAAACCCTAAATTGAACTTTTTCCTTTAGTCAGCATTAGGGTTTTAAACCCTAAACTGAACTTTTTCCTTTAGTCAGCATTAGGGTTTTAAACCCTAAACTGAACTTTTCCTTTAGTCAGCATTAGGGTTTTAAACCCTAAACTGAACTTTTCCATTAAGTCAGCATTAGGGTTTTAAACCCTAAACTGAATTTTTCCTTTAGTCAGCATTAGGGTTTTAAACCCTAAACTGAATTCTTTTCCATGTAGTCAGCATTAGGTTTTTAAACCCTAAACTGAACTCTTTTCCATTCAGTCGGTATTAGGTTTTTAAACCCTAAACTGAACTTTTCCTTTAGTCAGCATTAGGGTTTTAAACCCTAAACTGAACTTTTCCGTTCAGTCAGCATTAGTGTTTTAAACCCTAAACTGAACTTTTCCTTTAGTCAGCATTAGGGTTTTAAACCCTAAACTGAACTTTTTCCATGTAGTCAGCATTAGGGTTTTAAACCCTAAACTGAACTCTTTTCCATTCAGTCGGTATTAGGGTTTTAAACCCTAAACTGAACTTTTCCTCTAGTCAGCATTAGAGTTTTAAACCCTAAACTGAACTTTTTCCATTCAGTTAGCATTAGGGTTTTAAACCCTAAACTGAACTCTTTTCCTTTAGTCAGCATTAGGGTTTTAAACCCTATACTGAACTTTTCCTTTATTCAGTATTAGGGTTTTAAACCCTAAACTGAACTCTTTCCTTTAGTCAGCATTAGGGTTTTAAAGCCTAAACTGAACTCTTTTCCTTCAGTCAGCATTAGGGTTTTAAACCCTAAACTGAACTCTTTTCCTTCAGTTAGCATTAGGGTTTTAAACCCTAAACTGAACTCTTTTCCTTTAGTCAGCATTAGGGTTTAAAACCCTAAACTGAACTTTTCCTTTAGTCAGCATTAGGGTTTTAAACCCTAAACTGAACTTTTTCCTTCAGTTAGCATTAGGGTTTTAAACCCTAAACTGAAATTTTTCCATTTTGTCAGCATTAGGGTTTTAAACCCTAAACTTAACTTTTCCATTCAGTCAGCATTAGAGTTTTAAACCCTAAACTGAACTTTTCCTTTAGTCAGCATTAGGGTTTTAAACCCTAAACTGAACTTTTTCCATGTAGTCAGCATTATGGTTTTAAACCCTAAACTGAACTCTTTTCCATTCAGTCGGTATTAGGGTTTTAAACCCTAAATTGAACATTTCCTCTAGTCAGCATTAGGGTTTTAAACCCTAAACTGAACTTTTTCCATTCAGTCAGCACTAGGGTTTTAAACTTTAAGCTGAACTTTTCTATTTAGTCAGCATTAGGGTTTTAAACCCTAAACTGAACTCCTTTCCTTTAGTCAGCATTAGGGTTTTAAACCCTAAACTGAACTCTTTTCCTTTAGTCCGTACTAGGGTTTTAAACCCTAAACTGAACTCTTTCCTTTAGTCAGCATTAGGGTTTTAAACCCTAAACTGAACTCTTTTCCTTCAGTCAGCATTAGGGTTTTAAACCCTAAATTGAACTTTTTCCTTTAGTCAGCATTAGGGTTTTAAACCCTAAACTGAACTTTTCTTTTAGTCAGCATTAGGGTTTTAAACCCTAAACTGAACTTTTTCCTTTAGTCAGCATTAGGGTTTTAAACCCTAAACTGAACTTTTCCTTTAGTCAGCATTAGGGTTTTAAACCCTAAACTGAACTTTTCCATTAAGTCAGCATTAGGGTTTTAAACCCTAAACTGAATTTTTCCTTTAGTCAGCATTAGGGTTTTAAACCCTAAACTGAACTCTTTTCCATGTAGTCAGCATTAGGTTTTTAAACCCTAAACTGAACTCTTTTCCATTCAGTCGGTATTAGGTTTTTAAACCCTAAACTGAACTTTTCCTTTAGTCAGCATTAGGGTTTTAAACCCTAAACTGAACTTTTCCGTTCAGTCAGCATTAGTGTTTTAAACCCTAAACTGAACTTTTCCTTTAGTCAGCATTAGGGTTTTAAACCCTAAACTGAACTTTTTCCATGTAGTCAGCATTAGGGTTTTAAACCCTAAACTGAACTCTTTTCCATTCAGTCGGTATTAGGGTTTTAAACCCTAAACTGAACTTTTCCTCTAGTCAGCATTAGAGTTTTAAACCCTAAACTGAACTTTTTCCATTCAGTTAGCATTAGGGTTTTAAACCCTAAACTGAACTCTTTTCCTTTAGTCAGCATTAGGGTTTTAAACCCTAAACTGAACTTTTTCCATTCAGTTAGCATTAGGGTTTTAAACCCTAAACTGAACTCTTTTTCTTTAGTCAGCATTAGGGTTTTAAACCCTACACTGAACTTTTCCTTTAGTCAGTATTAGGGTTTTAAACCCTAAACTGAACTCTTTTCTTTAGTCAGCATTAGGGTTTTAAACCCTAAACTGAACTCTTTTCATTTAGTCAGCATTAGGGTTTAAAACCCTAAACTGAACTTTTCCTTTAGTCAGCATTAGGGTTTTAAACCCTAAACTGAACTTTTTCCTTCAGTTAGCATTAGGGTTTTAAACCCTAAACTGAAATTTTTCCATTTTGTCAGCATTAGGGTTTTAAACCCTAAACTGAACTTTTCCATTCAGTCAGCATTAGAGTTTTAAACCCTAAACTGAACTTTTCCTTTAGTCAGCATTAGGGTTTTAAACCCTAAACTGAACTTTTTCCATGTAGTCAGCATTATGGTTTTAAACCCTAAACTGAACTCTTTTCCATTCAGTCGGTATTAGGTTTTTAAACCCTAAACTGAACTTTTCCTTTAGTCAGGATTAGGGTTTTAAACCCTAAACTGAACTTTTCCATTCAGTCAGCATTAGGGTTTTAAACTCTAAGCTGAACTTTTCCTTTAGTCAGCATTAGGGGTTTAAACCCTAAACTGAACTTTTTCCATGTAGTCAGCATTAGGGTTTTAAACCCTAAACTGAACTCTTTTCCATTCAGTCGGTATTAGGGTTTTAAACCCTAAACTGAACTTTTCCTCTAGTCAGCATTAGGGTTTTAAACCCTAAACTGAACTTTTTCCATTCAGTTAGCATTAGGGTTTTAAACCCTAAACTGAACTTTTCCTTTAGTCAGCATTAGGGTTTTAAACCTTAAACTAAACTTTTCCATTTAGTCAGCATTAGGGTTTTAAACCCTAAACTGAACTCTTTTCCTTTAGTCAGCATTAGGGTTTTAAACCCTAAACTGAACTTTTCCTTTAGTCAGCATTAGGGTTTTAAACCCTAAACTGAACTCTTTTCCTTCAGTCAGCATTAGGGTTTTAAACCCTAAATTGAACTTTTTCCTTTAGTCAGCATTACGGTTTTAAACCCTAAACTGAACTTTTTCCATTCAGTTAGCATTAGGGTTTTAAACCCTAAACTGAACTCTTTTCCTTTAGTCAGCATTAGGGTTTTAAACCCTACACTAAACTTTTCCTTTAGTCAGTATTAGGGTTTTAAACCCTAAACTGAACTCTTTCCTTTAGTCAGCATTAGGGTTTTAAACCCTAAACTGAACTCTTTTCCTTCAGTCAGCATTAGGGTTTTAAACCCTAAACTGAACTCTTTTCCTTCAGTCAGCATTAGGGTTTTAAACCCTAAACTGAACTCTTTTCCTTCAGTTAGCATGTAGTCAGCATTAGGGTTTTAAACCCTAAACTGAACTCTTTTCCATTCAATTGGTATTAGGGTTTTAAACCCTAAACTGAACTTTTCCTCTAGTCAGCATTAGAGTTTTAAACCCTAAACTGAACTTTTTCCATTCAGTTAGCATTAGGGTTTTAAACCCTAAACTGAACTCTTTTTCTTTAGTCAGCATTAGGGTTTTAAACCCTACACTGAACTTTTCCTTTAGTCAGTATTAGGGTTTTAAACCCTAAACTGAACTCTTTTCTTTAGTCAGCATTAGGGTTTTAAACCCTAAACTGAACTCTTTTCCTTCAGTCAGCATTAGGGTTTTAAACCCTAAACTGAACTCTTTTCCTTCAGTTAGCATTAGGGTTTTAAACCCTAAACTGAACTCTTTTCCTTTAGTCAGCATTAGGGTTTTAAACCCTAAACTGAACTTTTCCTTTAGTCAGCATTAGGGTTTTAAACCCTAAACTGAACTTTTTCCTTTAGTCAGCATTAGGGTTTTAAACCCTAAACTGAACTTTTCCTTTAGTCAGCATTAGGGTTTTAAACCCTAAACTGAACTTTTCCATTAAGTCAGCATTAGGGTTTTAAACCCTAAACTGAATTTTTCCTTTAGTCAGCATTAGGGTTTTAAACCCTAAACTGAACTTTTTCCATGTAGTCAGCATTAGGGTTTTAAACCCTAAACTGAACTTTTTCCATGTAGTCAGCATTATGGTTTTAAACCCTAAACTGAACTCTTTTCCATTCAGTCGGTATTAGGGTTTTAAACCCTAAATTGAACATTTCCTCTAGTCAGCATTAGGGTTTTAAACCCTAAACTGAACTTTTTCCATTCAGTCAGCATTAGGGTTTTAAACTTTAAACTGAACTTTTCCATTTAGTCAGCATTAGGGTTTTAAACCCTAAACTGAACTCTTTTCCTTTAGTCAGCATTAGGGTTTTAAACCCTAAACTGAACTCTTTTCCTTTAGTCCGTATTAGGGTTTTAAACCCTAAACTGAACTCTTTCCTTTAGTCAGCATTAGGGTTTTAAACCCTAAACTGAACTTTTTCCTTTAGTCAGCATTAGGGTTTTAAACCCTAAACTGAACTTTTTCCATTTTGTCAGCATTAGGGTTTTAAACACTAAATTGAACTTTTCATTTAGTCAGCATTAGGGTTTTAAACCCTAAACTGAACTTTTCCATTCAGTCAGCATTAGTGTTTTAAACCCTAAACTAAACTTTTCCTTTAGTCAGCATTAGGGTTTTAAACCCTAAACTGAACTTTTTCCATGTAGTCAGCATTAGGGTTTTAAACCCTAAACTGAACTCTTTTCCATTCAGTTGGTATTAGGGTTTTAAACCCTAAACTGAACTTTTCCTCTAGTCAGCATTAGAGTTTTAAACCCTAAACTGAACTCTTTCCATTCAGTTAGCATTAGGGTTTTAAACCCTAAATTGAACTCTTTTCCTTTAGTCAGCATTAGGGTTTTAAACCCTACACTGAACTTTTCCTTTAGTTAGTATTAGGGTTTTAAACCCTAAACTGAACTCTTTCCTTTAGTCAGCATTAGGGTTTTAAACCCTAAACTGAACTCTTTTCCTTCAGTCAGCATTAGGGTTTTAAACCCTAAACTGAACTTTTTTCCTTCAGTTAGCATTAGGGTTTTAAACCCTAAACTGAACTCTTTTCCTTTAATCAGCATTAGGGTTTTAAACCCTAAACTGAACTTTTCCTTTAGTCAGCATTAGGGTTTTAAACCCTAAACTGAACTTTTTCCTTTAGTCAGCATTAGGGTTTTAAACCCTAAACTGAACTTTTTCCTTTAGTCAGCATTAGGGTTTTAAACCCTAAACTGAACTTTTCCTTTAGTCAGCATTAGGGTTTTAAACCCTAAACTGAACTTTTCCATTAAGTCAGCATTAGGGTTTTAAACCCTAAACTGAATTTTTCCTTTAGTCAGCATTAGGGTTTTAAACCCTAAACTGAACTTTTTCCATGTAGTCAGCATTAGGGTTTTAAACCCTAAACTGAACTTTTTCCATGTAGTCAGCATTATGGTTTTAAACCCTAAACTGAACTCTTTTCCATTCAGTCGGTATTAGGGTTTTAAACCCTAAATTGAACATTTCCTCTAGTCAGCATTAGGGTTTTAAACCCTAAACTGAACTTTTTCCATTCAGTCAGCATTAGGGTTTTAAACTTTAAACTGAACTTTTCCATTTAGTCAGCATTAGGGTTTTAAACCCTAAACTGAACTCTTTTCCTTTAGTCAGCATTAGGGTTTTAAACCCTAAACTGAACTCTTTTCCTTTAGTCCGTATTAGGGTTTTAAACCCTAAACTGAACTCTTTCCTTTAGTCAGCATTAGGGTTTTAAACCCTAAACTGAACTCTTTTCCTTCAGTCAGCATTAGGGTTTTAAACCCTAAATTGAACTTTTTCCTTTAGTCAGCATTAGGGTTTTAAACCCTAAACTGAACTTTTTCCTTTAGTCAGCATTAGGGTTTTAAACCCTAAACTGAACTTTTCCTTTAGTCAGCATTAGGGTTTTAAACCCTAAACTGAACTTTTCCATTAAGTCAGCATTAGGGTTTTAAACCCTAAACTGAATTTTTCCTTTAGTCAGCATTAGGGTTTTAAACCCTAAACTGAACTCTTTTCCATGTAGTCAGCATTAGGTTTTTAAACCCTAAACTGAACTCTTTTCCATTCAGTCGGTATTAGGTTTTTAAACCCTAAACTGAACTTTTCCTTTAGTCAGCATTAGGGTTTTAAACCCTAAACTGAACTTTTCCGTTCAGTCAGCATTAGTGTTTTAAACCCTAAACTGAACTTTTCCTTTAGTCAGCATTAGGGTTTTAAACCCTAAACTGAACTTTTTCCATGTAGTCAGCATTAGGGTTTTAAACCCTAAACTGAACTCTTTTCCATTCAGTCGGTATTAGGGTTTTAAACCCTAAACTGAACTTTTCCTCTAGTCAGCATTAGAGTTTTAAACCCTAAACTGAACTTTTTCCATTTAGTTAGCATTAGGGTTTTAAACCCTAAACTGAACTCTTTTCCTTTAGTCAGCATTAGGGTTTTAAACCCTACACTGAACTTTTCCTTTATTTAGTATTAGGGTTTTAAACCTTAAACTGAACTCTTTCCTTTAGTCAGCATTAGGGTTTTAAAGCCTAAACTGAACTCTTTTCCTTCAGTCAGCATTAGGGTTTTAAACCCTAAACTGAACTCTTTTCCTTCAGTTAGCATTAGGGTTTTAAACCCTAAACTGAACTCTTTTCCTTTAGTCAGCATTAGGGTTTAAAACCCTAAACTGAACTTTTCCTTTAGTCAGCATTAGGGTTTTAAACCCTAAACTGAACTTTTTCCTTCAGTTAGCATTAGGGTTTTAAACCCTAAACTGAAATTTTTCCATTTTGTCAGCATTAGGGTTTTAAACCCTAAACTGAACTTTTCCATTCAGTCAGCATTAGAGTTTTAAACCCTAAACTGAACTTTTCCTTTAGTCAGCATTAGGGTTTTAAACCCTAAACTGAACTCTTTTCCATTTAGTCAGCATTATGGTTTTAAACCCTAAACTGAACTCTTTTCCATTTAGTCGGTATTAGGTTTTTAAACCCTAAACTGAACTTTTCCTTTAGTCAGGATTAGGGTTTTAAACCCTAAACTGAACTTTTCCATTCAGTCAGCATTAGGGTTTTAAACCCTAAACTGAACTTTTTCTTTAGTCAACATTATGGGTTTAAACCCTAAACTGAACTTTTTCCATATAGTCAGCATTAGGGTTTTAAACCCTAAACTGAACTCTTTTCCATTTAGTCGGTATTAGGGTTTTAAACCCTAAACTGAACTTTTCCTCTAGTCAGCATTAGGGTTTTAAACCCTAAACTGAACTTTTTCCATTCAGTTAGCATTAGGGTTTTAAACCCTAAACTGAACTTTTCCTTTAGTCAGCATTAGGGTTTTAAACCTTAAACTAAACTTTTCCATTTAGTCAGCATTAGGGTTTTAAACCCTAAACTGAACTCTTTTCCTTTAGTCAGCATTAGGGTTTTAAACCCTAAACTGAACTTTTCCTTTAGTCAGCATTAGGGGTTTTAAACCCTAAACTGAACTCTTTTCCTTCAGTCAGCATTAGGGTTTTAAACCCTAAATTGAACTTTTTCCTTTAGTCAGCATTAGGGTTTTAAACCCTAAACTGATCTTTTTCCATTTTGTCAGCATTAGGGTTTTAAACCCTAAACTGAACTTTTCCTCTAGTCAGCATTAGAGTTTTAAACCCTAAACTGAACTTTTTCCATTCAGTTAGCATTAGGGTTTTAAACCCTAAATTGAACTCTTTTCCTTTAGTCAGCATTAGGGTTTTAAACCCTACACTGAACTTTTCCTTTAGTTAGTATTAGGGTTTTAAACCCTAAACTGAACTCTTTCCTTTAGTCAGCATTAGGGTTTTAAACCCTAAACTGAACTCTTTTCCTTCAGTCAGCATTAGGGTTTTAAACCCTAAACTGAACTTTTTTCCTTCAGTTAGCATTAGGGTTTTAAACCCTAAACTGAACTCTTTTCCTTTAGTCAGCATTAGGGTTTTAAACCCTAAACTGAACTTTTCCTTTAGACAGCATTAGGGTTTTAAACCCTAAACTGAACTTTTCCTTTAGTCAGCATTAGGGTTTTAAACCCTAAACTGAACTTTTTCCTTTAGTCAGCATTAGGGTTTTAAACCTTAAACTGAACTTTTCCTTTAGTCAGCATTAGGGTTTTAAACCCTAAACTGAACTTTTCCATTAAGTCAGCATTAGGGTTTTAAACCCTAAACTGAATTTTTCCTTTAGTCAGCATTAGGGTTTTAAACCCTAAACTGAACTTTTTCCATGTAGTCAGCATTAGGGTTTTAAACCCTAAACTGAACTTTTTCCATGTAGTCAGCATTATGGTTTTAAACCCTAAACTAAACTCTTTTCCATTCAGTCGGTATTAGGGTTTTAAACCCTAAATTGAACATTTCCTCTAGTCAGCATTAGGGTTTTAAACCCTAAACTGAACTTTTTCCATTCAGTCAGCATTAGGGTTTTAAACTTTAAACTGAACTTTTCCATTTAGTCAGCATTAGGGTTTTAAACCCTAAACTGAACTCTTTTCCTTTAGTCAGCATTAGGGTTTTAAACCCTAAACTGAACTCTTTTCCTTTAGTCCGTATTAGGGTTTTAAACCCTAAACTGAACTCTTTCCTTTAGTCAGCATTAGGGTTTTAAACCCTAAACTGAACTCTTTTCCTTCAGTCAGCATTAGGGTTTTAAACCCTAAACTGAACTCTTTTCCTTCAGTCAGCATTAGGGTTTTAAACCCTAAATTGAACTTTTTCCTTTAGTCAGCATTAGGGTTTTAAACCCTAAACTGAACTTTTTCCTTTAGTCAGCATTAGGGTTTTAAACCCTAAACTGAACTTTTCCTTTAGTCAGCATTAGGGTTTTAAACCCTAAACTGAACTTTTCCATTAAGTCAGCATTAGGGTTTTAAACCCTAAACTGAATTTTTCCTTTAGTCAGCATTAGGGTTTTAAACCCTAAACTGAACTCTTTTCCATGTAGTCAGCATTAGGTTTTTAAACCCTAAACTGAACTCTCTTCCATTCAGTCGGTATTAGGTTTTTAAACCCTAAACTGAACTTTTCCTTTAGTCAGCATTAGGGTTTTAAACCCTAAACTGAACTTTTCCATTAAGTCAGCATTAGGGTTTTAAACCCTAAACTGAATTTTTCCTTTAGTCAGCATTAGGGTTTTAAACCCTAAACTGAACTCTTTTCCATGTAGTCAGCATTAGGTTTTTAAACCCTAAACTGAACTCTTTTCCATTCAGTCGGTATTAGGTTTTTAAACCCTAAACTGAACTTTTCCTTTAGTCAGCATTAGGGTTTTAAACCCTAAACTGAACTTTTCCGTTCAGTCAGCATTAGGGTTTTAAACCCAAAACTGAACTTTTCCTTTAGTCAGCATTAGGGTTTTAAACCCTAAACTGAACTTTTCCATTAAGTCAGCATTAGGGTTTTAAACCCTAAACTGAATTTTTCCTTTAGTCAGCATTAGGGTTTTAAACCCTAAACTGAACTCTTTTCCATGTAGTCAGCATTAGGTTTTTAAACCCTAAACTGAACTCTTTTCCATTCAGTCGGTATTAGGTTTTTAAACCCTAAACTGAACTTTTCCTTTAGTCAGCATTAGGGTTTTAAACCCTAAACTGAACTCTTTTCCTTTAGTAAGCATTAGGGTTTTAAACCCTAAACTGAACTCTTTTCCTTTAGTCCGTATTAGGGTTTTAAACCATAAACTGAACTCTTTTCCTTCAGTTAGCATTAGGGTTTTAAACCCTAAACTGAACTCTTTTCCTTTAGTCCGTATTAGGGTTTTAAACCCTAAACTGAACTCTTTCCTTTAGTCAGCATTAGGGTTTTAAACCCTAAACTGAACTTTTTCCTTTAGTCAGCATTAGGGTTTTAAACCCTAAACTGAACTTTTTCCATTTTGTCAGCATTAGGGTTTTAAACACTAAATTGAACTTTTTCATTTAGTCAGCATTAGGGTTTTAAACCCTAAACTGAACTTTTCCATTCAGTCAGCATTAGTGTTTTAAACCCTAAACTAAACTTTTCCTTTAGTCAGCATTAGGGTTTTAAACCCTAAACTGAACTTTTTCCATGTAGTCAGCATTAGGGTTTTAAACCCTAAACTGAACTCTTTTCCATTCAGTTGGTATTAGGGTTTTAAACCCTAAACTGAACTTTTCCTCTAGTCAGCATTAGAGTTTTAAACCCTAAACTGAACTTTTTCCATTCAGTTAGCATTAGGGTTTTAAACCCTAAATTGAACTCTTTTCCTTTAGTCAGCATTAGGGTTTTAAACCCTACACTGAACTTTTCCTTTAGTTAGTATTAGGGTTTTAAACCCTAAACTGAACTCTTTCCTTTAGTCAGCATTAGGGTTTTAAACCCTAAACTGAACTCTTTTCCTTCAGTCAGCATTAGGGTTTTAAACCCTAAACTGAACTTTTTTCCTTCAGTTAGCATTAGGGTTTTAAACCCTAAACTGAACTCTTTTCCTTTAGTCAGCATTAGGGTTTTAAACCCTAAACTAAACTTTTCCTTTAGACAGCATTAGGGTTTTAAACCCTAAACTGAACTTTTCCTTTAGTCAGCATTAGGGTTTTAAACCCTAAACTGAACTTTTTCCTTTAGTCAGCATTAGGGTTTTAAACCTTAAACTGAACTTTTCCTTTAGTCAGCATTAGGGTTTTAAACCCTAAACTGAACTTTTCCATTAAGTCAGCATTAGGGTTTTAAACCCTAAACTGAATTTTTCCTTTAGTCAGCATTAGGGTTTTAAACCCTAAACTGAACTTTTTCCATGTAGTCAGCATTAGGGTTTTAAACCCTAAACTGAACTTTTTCCATGTAGTCAGCATTATGGTTTTAAACCCTAAACTGAACTCTTTTCCATTCAGTCGGTATTAGGGTTTTAAACCCTAAATTGAACATTTCCTCTAGTCAGCATTAGGGTTTTAAACCCTAAACTGAACTTTTTCCATTCAGTCAGCATTAGGGTTTTAAACTTTAAACTGAACTTTTCCATTTAGTCAGCATTAGGGTTTTAAACCCTAAACTGAACTCTTTTCCTTTAGTCAGCATTAGGGTTTTAAACCCTAAACTGAACTCTTTTCCTTTAGTCCGTATTAGGGTTTTAAACCCTAAACTGAACTCTTTCCTTTAGTCAGCATTAGGGTTTTAAACCCTAAACTGAACTCTTTTCCTTCAGTCAGCATTAGGGTTTTAAACCCTAAACTGAACTCTTTTCCTTCAGTCAGCATTAGGGTTTTAAACCCTAAATTGAACTTTTTCCTTTAGTCAGCATTAGGGTTTTAAACCCTAAACTGAACTTTTTCCTTTAGTCAGCATTAGGGTTTTAAACCCTAAACTGAACTTTTCCTTTAGTCAGCATTAGGGTTTTAAACCCTAAACTGAACTTTTCCATTAAGTCAGCATTAGGGTTTTAAACCCTAAACTGAATTTTTCCTTTAGTCAGCATTAGGGTTTTAAACCCTAAACTGAACTCTTTTCCATGTAGTCAGCATTAGGTTTTTAAACCCTAAACTGAACTCTTTTCCATTCAGTCGGTATTAGGTTTTTAAACCCTAAACTGAACTTTTCCTTTAGTCAGCATTAGGGTTTTAAACCCTAAACTGAACTTTTCCATTAAGTCAGCATTAGGGTTTTAAACCCTAAACTGAATTTTTCCTTTAGTCAGCATTAGGGTTTTAAACCCTAAACTGAACTCTTTTCCATGTAGTCAGCATTAGGTTTTTAAACCCTAAACTGAACTCTTTTCCATTCAGTCGGTATTAGGTTTTTAAACCCTAAACTGAACTTTTCCTTTAGTCAGCATTAGGGTTTTAAACCCTAAACTGAACTTTTCCGTTCAGTCAGCATTAGGGTTTTAAACCCTAAACTGAACTTTTCCTTTAGTCAGCATTAGGGTTTTAAACCCTAAACTGAACTTTTCCATTAAGTCAGCATTAGGGTTTTAAACCCTAAACTGAATTTTTCCTTTAGTCAGCATTAGGGTTTTAAACCCTAAACTGAACTTTTTCCATTCAGTCAGCATTAGGGTTTTAAACTTTAAACTGAACTTTTCCATTTAGTCAGCATTAGGGTTTTAAACCCTAAACTGAACTCTTTTCCTTTAGTCAGCATTAGGGTTTTAAACCCTAAACTGAACTCTTTTCCTTTAGTCCGTATTAGGGTTTTAAACCCTAAACTGAACTCTTTCCTTTAGTCAGCATTAGGGTTTTAAACCCTAAACTGAACTTTTTCCTTTAGTCAGCATTAGGGTTTTAAACCCTAAACTGAACTTTTTCCATTTTGTCAGCATTAGGGTTTTAAACACTAAATTGAACTTTTTCATTTAGTCAGCATTAGGGTTTTAAACCCTAAACTGAACTTTTCCATTCAGTCAGCATTAGTGTTTTAAACCCTAAACTAAACTTTTCCTTTAGTCAGCATTAGGGTTTTAAACCCTAAACTGAACTTTTTCCATGTAGTCAGCATTAGGGTTTTAAACCCTAAACTGAACTCTTTTCCATTCAGTTGGTATTAGGGTTTTAAACCCTAAACTGAACTTTTCCTCTAGTCAGCATTAGAGTTTTAAACCCTAAACTGAACTTTTTCCATTCAGTTAGCATTAGGGTTTTAAACCCTAAATTGAACTCTTTTCCTTTAGTCAGCATTAGGGTTTTAAACCCTACACTGAACTTTTCCTTTAGTTAGTATTAGGGTTTTAAACCCTAAACTGAACTCTTTCCTTTAGTCAGCATTAGGGTTTTAAACCCTAAACTGAACTCTTTTCCTTCAGTCAGCATTAGGGTTTTAAACCCTAAACTGAACTTTTTTCCTTCAGTTAGCATTAGGGTTTTAAACCCTAAACTGAACTCTTTTCCTTCAGTCAGCATTAGGGTTTTAAACCCTAAACTGAACTTTTCCTTTAGTCAGCATTAGGGTTTTAAACCCTAAACTGAACTTTTCCTTTAGTCAGCATTAGGGTTTTAAACCCTAAACTGAACTTTTTCCTTTAGTCAGCATTAGGGTTTTAAACCTTAAACTGAACTTTTCCTTTAGTCAGCATTAGGGTTTTAAACCCTAAACTGAACTTTTCCATTAAGTCAGCATTAGGGTTTTAAACCCTAAACTGAATTTTTCCTTTAGTCAGCATTAGGGTTTTAAACCCTAAACTGAACTTTTTCCATGTAGTCAGCATTAGGGTTTTAAACCCTAAACTGAACTTTTTCCATGTAGTCAGCATTATGGTTTTAAACCCTAAACTGAACTCTTTTCCATTCAGTCGGTATTAGGGTTTTAAACCCTAAATTGAACATTTCCTCTAGTCAGCATTAGGGTTTTAAACCCTAAACTGAACTTTTTCCATTCAGTCAGCATTAGGGTTTTAAACTTTAAACTGAACTTTTCCATTTAGTCAGCATTAGGGTTTTAAACCCTAAACTGAACTCTTTTCCTTTAGTCAGCATTAGGGTTTTAAACCCTAAACTGAACTCTTTTCCTTTAGTCCGTATTAGGGTTTTAAACCCTAAACTGAACTCTTTCCTTTAGTCAGCATTAGGGTTTTAAACCCTAAACTGAACTCTTTTCCTTCAGTCAGCATTAGGGTTTTAAACCCTAAACTGAACTCTTTTCCTTCAGTCAGCATTAGGGTTTTAAACCCTAAATTGAACTTTTTCCTTTAGTCAGCATTAGGGTTTTAAACCCTAAACTGAACTTTTTCCTTTAGTCAGCATTAGGGTTTTAAACCCTAAACTGAACTTTTCCTTTAGTCAGCATTAGGGTTTTAAACCCTAAACTGAACTTTTCCATTAAGTCAGCATTAGGGTTTTAAACCCTAAACTGAATTTTTCCTTTAGTCAGCATTAGGGTTTTAAACCCTAAACTGAACTCTTTTCCATGTAGTCAGCATTAGGTTTTTAAACCCTAAACTGAACTCTTTTCCATTCAGTCGGTATTAGGTTTTTAAACCCTAAACTGAACTTTTCCTTTAGTCAGCATTAGGGTTTTAAACCCTAAACTGAACTTTTCCATTAAGTCAGCATTAGGGTTTTAAACCCTAAACTGAATTTTTCCTTTAGTCAGCATTAGGGTTTTAAACCCTAAACTGAACTCTTTTCCATGTAGTCAGCATTAGGTTTTTAAACCCTAAACTGAACTCTTTTCCATTCAGTCGGTATTAGGTTTTTAAACCCTAAACTGAACTTTTCCTTTAGTCAGCATTAGGGTTTTAAACCCTAAACTGAACTTTTCCGTTCAGTCAGCATTAGGGTTTTAAACCCTAAACTGAACTTTTCCTTTAGTCAGCATTAGGGTTTTAAACCCTAAACTGAACTTTTTCCATGTAGTCAGCATTAGGGTTTTAAACCCTAAACTGAACTCTTTTCCATTCAGTCGGTATTAGGGTTTTAAACCCTAAACTGAACTTTTCCTCTAGTCAGCATTAGAGTTTTAAACCCTAAACTGAACTTTTTCCATTTAGTTAGCATTAGGGTTTTAAACCCTAAACTGAACTCTTTTCCTTTAGTCAGCATTAGGGTTTTAAACCCTACACTGAACTTTTCCTTTATTTAGTATTAGGGTTTTAAACCTTAAACTGAACTCTTTCCTTTAGTCAGCATTAGGGTTTTAAAGCCTAAACTGAACTCTTTTCCTTCAGTCAGCATTAGGGTTTTAAACCCTAAACTGAACTCTTTTCCTTCAGTTAGCATTAGGGTTTTAAACCCTAAACTGAACTCTTTTCCTTTAGTCAGCATTAGGGTTTAAAACCCTAAACTGAACTTTTCCTTTAGTCAGCATTAGGGTTTTAAACCCTAAACTGAACTTTTTCCTTCAGTTAGCATTAGGGTTTTAAACCCTAAACTGAAATTTTTCCATTTTGTCAGCATTAGGGTTTTAAACCCTAAACTGAACTTTTCCATTCAGTCAGCATTAGAGTTTTAAACCCTAAACTGAACTTTTCCTTTAGTCAGCATTAGGGTTTTAAACCCTAAACTGAACTTTTTCCATGTAGTCAGCATTATGGTTTTAAACCCTAAACTGAACTCTTTTCCATTCAGTCGGTATTAGGTTTTTAAACCCTAAACTGAACTTTTCCTTTAGTCAGGATTAGGGTTTTAAACCCTAAACTGAACTTTTCCATTCAGTCAGCATTAGGGTTTTAAACCCTAAACTGAACTTTTCCTTTAGTCAGCATTAGGGGTTTAAACCCTAAACTGAACTTTTTCCATATAGTCAGCATTAGGGTTTTAAACCCTAAACTGAACTCTTTTCCATTTAGTCGGTATTAGGGTTTTAAACCCTAAACTGAACTTTTCCTCTAGTCAGCATTAGGGTTTTAAACCCTAAACTGAACTTTTTCCATTCAGTTAGCATTAGGGTTTTAAACCCTAAACTGAACTTTTCCTTTAGTCAGCATTAGGGTTTTAAACCTTAAACTAAACTTTTCCATTTAGTCAGCATTAGGGTTTTAAACCCTAAACTGAACTCTTTTCCTTTAGTCAGCATTAGGGTTTTAAACCCTAAACTGAACTTTTCCTTTAGTCAGCATTAGGGTTTTAAACCCTAAACTGAACTCTTTTCCTTCAGTCAGCATTAGGGTTTTAAACCCTAAATTGAACTTTTTCCTTTAGTCAGCATTAGGGTTTTAAACCCTAAACTGATCTTTTTCCATTTTGTCAGCATTAGGGTTTTAAACCCTAAACTGAACTTTTTCCATCCAGTCAGTATTAGGGTTTTAAACACTAAACTGAACTTTTCCTTTAGCCAACATTTGGGTTTTAAACCCTGAACTGAACTTTTCTAGTTAGTCAGCATTAGGGTTTTAAACCCTTAACTGAACTTTTTTCAGTCAGTCAGTATTAGGGTTTTAAACCCTATACTAAACTTTTCCTTTAGCCAACATTTGGGTTTTAAACCCTGAACTGAACTTTTCTAGTTAGGCAGCATTATGGTTTTAAACTCTAAACTGAACTCTTTTCCATTCAGTCGGTATTAGGTTTTTAAAACCTAAACTGAACTTTTCCTTTAGTTAGTATTAGGGTTTTAAACCTAAACTGAACTTTTCCATTCAGTCAGCATTAGGGTTTTAAACCCTAAACTGAACTTTTTCCATGTAGTCAGCATTAGGGTTTTAAACCCTAAACTGAACTCTTTTCCATTCAGTCGGTATTAGGGTTTTAAACCCTAAACTGAACTTTTCCTCTAGTCAGCATTAGGGTTTTAAACCCTAAACTGAACTCTTTTCCTTTAGTCAGCATTAGGGTTTTAAACCCTAAACTGAACTCTTTTCCTTTAGTCCGTATTAGGGTTTTAAACCCTAAACTGAACTCTTTCCTTTAGTCAGCATTAGGGTTTTAAACCCTAAACTGAACTCTTTTCCTTCAGTCAGCATTAGGGTTTTAAACCCTAAACTGAACTCTTTTCCTTCAGTCAGCATTAGGGTTTTAAACCCTAAATTGAACTTTTTCCTTTAGTCAGCATTAGGGTTTTAAACCCTAAACTGAACTTTTTCCTTTAGTCAGCATTAGGGTTTTAAACCCTAAACTGAACTTTTCCTTTAGTCAGCATTAGGGTTTTAAACCCTAAACTGAACTTTTCCATTAAGTCAGCATTAGGGTTTTAAACCCTAAACTGAATTTTTCCTTTAGTCAGCATTAGGGTTTTAAACCCTAAACTGAACTCTTTTCCATGTAGTCAGCATTAGGTTTTTAAACCCTAAACTGAACTCTTTTCCATTCAGTCGGTATTAGGTTTTTAAACCCTAAACTGAACTTTTCCTTTAGTCAGCATTAGGGTTTTAAACCCTAAACTGAACTTTTCCGTTCAGTCAGCATTAGTGTTTTAAACCCTAAACTGAACTTTTCCTTTAGTCAGCATTAGGGTTTTAAACCCTAAACTGAACTTTTTCCATGTAGTCAGCATTAGGGTTTTAAACCCTAAACTGAACTCTTTTCCATTCAGTCGGTATTAGGGTTTTAAACCCTAAACTGAACTTTTCCTCTAGTCAGCATTAGAGTTTTAAACCCTAAACTGAACTTTTTCCATTTAGTTAGCATTAGGGTTTTAAACCCTAAACTGAACTCTTTTCCTTTAGTCAGCATTAGGGTTTTAAACCCTACACTGAACTTTTCCTTTATTTAGTATTAGGGTTTTAAACCTTAAACTGAACTCTTTCCTTTAGTCAGCATTAGGGTTTTAAAGCCTAAACTGAACTCTTTTCCTTCAGTCAGCATTAGGGTTTTAAACCCTAAACTGAACTCTTTTCCTTCAGTTAGCATTAGGGTTTTAAACCCTAAACTGAACTCTTTTCCTTTAGTCAGCATTAGGGTTTAAAACCCTAAACTGAACTTTTCCTTTAGTCAGCATTAGGGTTTTAAACCCTAAACTGAACTTTTTCCTTCAGTTAGCATTAGGGTTTTAAACCCTAAACTGAAATTTTTCCATTTTGTCAGCATTAGGGTTTTAAACCCTAAACTGAACTTTTCCATTCAGTCAGCATTAGAGTTTTAAACCCTAAACTGAACTTTTCCTTTAGTCAGCATTAGGGTTTTAAACCCTAAACTGAACTTTTTCCATGTAGTCAGCATTATGGTTTTAAACCCTAAACTGAACTCTTTTCCATTAAGTCGGTATTAGGTTTTTAAACCCTAAACTGAACTTTTCCTTTAGTCAGGATTAGGGTTTTAAACCCTAAACTGAACTTTTCCATTCAGTCAGCATTAGGGTTTTAAACCCTAAACTGAACTTTTCCTTTAGTCAGCATTAGGGGTTTAAACCCTAAACTGAACTTTTTCCATATAGTCAGCATTAGGGTTTTAAACCCTAAACTGAACTCTTTTCCATTTAGTCGGTATTAGGGTTTTAAACCCTAAACTGAACTTTTCCTCTAGTCAGCATTAGGGTTTTAAACCCTAAACTGAACTTTTTCCATTCAGTTAGCATTAGGGTTTTAAACCCTAAACTGAACTTTTCCTTTAGTCAGCATTAGGGTTTTAAACCTTAAACTAAACTTTTCCATTTAGTCAGCATTAGGGTTTTAAACCCTAAACTGAACTCTTTTCCTTTAGTCAGCATTAGGGTTTTAAACCCTAAACTGAACTTTTCCTTTAGTCAGCATTAGGGTTTTAAACCCTAAACTGAACTCTTTTCCTTCAGTCAGCATTAGGGTTTTAAACCCTAAATTGAACTTTTTCCTTTAGTCAGCATTAGGGTTTTAAACCCTAAACTGATCTTTTTCCATTTTGTCAGCATTAGGGTTTTAAACCCTAAACTGAACTTTTTCCATCCAGTCAGTATTAGGGTTTTAAACACTAAACTGAACTTTTCCTTTAGCCAACATTTGGGTTTTAAACCCTGAACTGAACTTTTCTAGTTAGTCAGCATTAGGGTTTTAAACCCTTAACTGAACTTTTTTCAGTCAGTCAGTATTAGGGTTTTATACCCTATACTAAACTTTTCCTTTAGCCAACATTTGGGTTTTAAACCCTGAACTGAACTTTTCTAGTTAGGCAGCATTATGGTTTTAAACTCTAAACTGAACTCTTTTCCATTCAGTCGGTATTAGGTTTTTAAAACCTAAACTGAACTTTTCCTTTAGTTAGGATTAGGGTTTTAAACCTAAACTGAACTTTTCCATTCAGTCAGCATTAGGGTTTTAAACCCTAAACTGAACTTTTTCCATGTAGTCAGCATTAGGGTTTTAAACCCTAAACTGAACTCTTTTCCATTCAGTCGGTATTAGGGTTTTAAACCCTAAACTGAACTTTTCCTCTAGTCAGCATTAGGGTTTTAAACCCTAAACTGAACTTTTTCCATTTAGTCAGCATTAGGGTTTTAAATCCTAAACTGAACTCTTTTCCTTTAGTCAGCATTAGGGTTTTAAACCCTAAACTGAACTTTTCCTTTAGTCAGCATTAAAGTTTTAAACCCTAAACTGAACTCTTTCCTTTAGTCAGCATTAGGGTTTTAAACCCTAAACTGAACTCTTTTCCTTCAGCCAGCATTAGGGTTTTAAACCCTAAACTGAACTTTTTCCTTTAGTCAGCATTAGGGTTTTAAACCCTAAACTGAACTTTTTCCATTTTGTCAGCATTAGGGTTTTAAACCCTAAACTGAACTTTTTCCATCCAGTCAGCATTAGGGTTTTAAACCCTAAACTGAACTTTTCCTTTAGCCAACATTTGGGTTTTAAACCCTGAACTGAACTTTTCTAGTTAGTCAGCATTAAGGTTTTAAACCCTTAACTGAACTTTTTCCAGTCAGTCAGTATTAGGGTTTTAAACCCTAAACTAAACTTTTCCTTTAGCCAACATTTGGGTTTTAAACCCTGAACTGAACTTTTCTAGTTAGTCAGCATTATGGTTTTAAACTCTAAACTGAACTTTTTCCAGTTAGTCAGTATTAGGGTTTTAAACCCTAAACTGAACTTTTCCATTCAGTCAGTATTAGGGCCCCAACCCTAAACTGAACTTTTTCCCAGTTAGTCAGTATTAGGGTTTCAACTCTAAACTGAACTTCTCCCCAGCTAGTCAGTATTAGGGCTCCAACCCTGAACTGAGCATTTTTACCTTATGGCAATATTAGGGATCCAATCCCGAAGTTGCATTTTGTGGTCCAATCCCTTCATCAACTTTGTAAACTTCCCAGCAACTAACTCACGAAATTTTCCTAGTAGAACTGGGGCAGAAAATTTCGTTCGTTTGTTTTTCCCCGCAGGTCTGACCTCGAGACACATGGATGGAGACGACCCACAAGACGAGTCTCAACTCAGAATAAAAGAAGAAAAAGACAAAAAGAAGATGTGCCGAGATATTCGGAAAGGCGAAGGGCGGATCGTTCAAAGGTTTGATCAAGGTCCCGAGTTCTACCAACCCCGTCTTACTCAGTGTCGCAGAAATAAATAGGCGTCTACAACTTGCAATCATCAAGATTCAGATCGGAGTCTACAAGCAGAATCAGCAAAGACCCAAGATCAAGTCGCCAAAGAATCATAGATAGGAATCTTGTAACTAGCGGTTGACATGCATATGTAGTTAGTACAGTTTCAATTTTCCTTTGTTTGTAATAAGGGAGTCGGTAAGCAGCAACAACAGCGGCAACAGCAGTAACGGCAAGAATTGCAGTCCCATGGTAGTCCCAGCAACCAAAGCTTCCCGAACTACATTGACCTGATTCCTGTTTAGCCCAGGATATGTAGGAAATCTTTGAAGCAAAGATTCGGTCAGATCTTTCAAAACATGCTTCACACGGAGTAGTCCAATAGGAAAAAATCGCTCATATCCGCTCACTTTATCTTTGCACGAAAACTCTTCGTGTTTCCGAACAAAGAGGGGCAGCTATGAGCACGTGATTTTTGTTTTACGCGACAATCACTCCAAAAAAAACAAAAATAATAGCAATCGGTCTTGCTGTACAATTTTTGGATTTTTCACGTGGCATTTTGTTAATTATCTATGATTTTTGCCCATTTTTTTTATTAAAAAAACAAAAAACAAATGTGTCGTGTGTAATTGAACCGTATTCCGGTTATTAAAAGAAAAAATCGCAAAAAATGCATCTTTCAATTTTGTCATTAAGTGGTGCTATTTTAATTGTGCGTTAATTATTGTTTAATGTTTTTATAGCATTAGTTGGCATTTTTAAATAGGAGATTAAAAAGAAAAAAAAGGGAAAAGGAATAAAGGATCCCCGGATTGGGCCAGTTTGAACCAAATAAAACAGGCCCAAAACCAAGATAACCCAATCCAGGATCCCTGTTTTACCCGGTCCAATTGAGTTGGCCACATAACCGTCCAAACGAACTAGCTGAGACACTATTGATCTGGGCCGTTGATCTCATAATGATCAACGGCCAAGATCACATCCCCCGTACCCATGAACAAACCCGATCCGTTCAACCTTGGTCCAACCCAGCCCCGTGTATTTGAAACGATGTCGTTTTCCTTTTAGTACATAGATCACAGCCGTTGATCACCAGCAATCCAACGGCCAACATCCATTACTCACCCCCGTATATAAACCCTTCCCCTTTCACCCCGCGCCTAAACCAGACCCCCCCTGCCTTAGGTCGTCCCCTTCACAGACCCCAAACCACGAAACCCTAGCCGCCCCCCTTTCCCCTCACCAAAAACCTGGTGGCATGGACGCCGGTGACCCCCACCTTAACAGCTTAGGACCACCTTGACACCCTGAACATGGATCTGCAAACCATTGATCTCGAACCTTCCCCCATCTTCTCGAATCTTCATTTAAAGATTCGAGCAGAACTCCGATCCACACTGATCTATCCCAGTTTCATACCAGGCAGTCCCCGGACCTCCCTCGTGACCAAACCATGCTTGGTTTGGTCCGAATCTAACCAGGGAAACCTAGATCCCAAATCTACCCTTAAGAACCCTAGAAGTTCTAATGCCTGGTTTGTGTCCGTTTGAGCCAAGTGATTAGGGTCTAATGGACCTTAATCGAAGTGTTCTAAGTTGAGAACATTTTGATTAAAGTCTGTTCAACCCCAAGAAGGTTCTCTTCAAATACGAGTTTGGTGTTCTGATTTTTCCAAGGATTTTAAGGTAAGTTTGTTTCTCTTTTCTTTACTCATGTCATGTGTTTGTTAAAGGTCTGTTCGTATGGCCGAAACATCTTGTTTAGTTTGTGTTTCGAATTTTTATCAACTGTTGTTGCCCACCTTGCCCAGACTTCTGTATTTGTTCAAGTCTTTTCCTTATTTACTGATAATGTATGTGTGTGTAAATTGCATAGTCGATTGAATTTGAAATTGGTCATTTAATTAGTTCCTAGGGTCATTTTTGTTTTGACAGTCCAATCTGAACCCCCTTTTGTTGATACTGTTGGATTCCTGATTATTGGTTTTGATTGTATATGTTATAATTAGTATAGTCGATTTGATACATGTCGTCAAATAGTTTCAGTTGTTGAATGATAACAATTTGATCTGTTCTTACTGAACATTGTTTGAATCAAAATTGAGAATCGAGTATAGCTACTTATAGTTGTTGATTTGAATCAGAAACTTAAGGGATTGGATTGTTAGCTGCCATCTGAATTGGTGGCATGTGCATTTGTGCACAACATGTGCATAAAGGCCCTTTTGAGATGAGGAATAACTTGACAGCATGTGCTGTCAAGTTATATTCCTGCTGCCCATGTGTGCTTTTTAGTTTAATAAGGTGATTAAAAGGGGTTTGTCAGGGAATATCATGGGAGGGTCTTATTTTAAGTAGTTGAGTGGCGAGAAAACAGATCACATGGGAGGGGTTCTGATTTGTCAACAGGCTGTTAAAGGGCTGATGCTAGGCTTATAAAATAGGGGAACTTCCATTAGAAAAGGGGACGGAGACTGGATTTTTGAGCAACTAAGACAAATTTCGAGACTGGAAATTGGCATTGGATTTTGAAAAGAAAAGAGATAGTGAGAGGGATATCAAAGAGAGGCATATACAGACACATAAACAAGAGAAAAAAACATACAAAAATCAGAAACTGTTTCTTCCTACTGTTGTTTGGGTTTCATTTGTTCAACCTGTTCAATCAATCCTGATTTCTTCCAAGTCTCGACTAAGTCTATTGTTTGGGTAGCATTGTTTGTTCTGCTGGACTTGGTTTTGTCTTGAAGCATTGTGTCTACTGCACTGGGTGTTGCTGTTTGTGTTATTACTACTTGTTCTATCGGCTATAGTTGCACTTTGTTCTGGGATTTGTCCTGTTGTTGTCTGCTGTTACTGCTGCTGCATTTGTTGCCATTGTTACTCTGCTGACTTCCCTTCTTCTTCAACTGTAAACACTTCCAGGTACACAACTTCTGAACCATGTGTTGTCGAAAGCTTGAAGTTTTGAAGCAGAAATAAAGAAACGAATGTTGTTTACTTCACGATGCTTATATTCAAAATATAGCCATAGTTTAAATGATAAGTTGGCCTGCATTTGTGTAACTTCAAACTGCAATTGCTCTGTATGAATTAACATACGTTCTGATTTGAGATGAACTATTAGATAGCATTTGTTTGTTAGATGAGACGTGTTTTAATGCATATAACCATTGGGTTTTGTTTTAGTTATGACATTATAACATAGA
Source organism: Nicotiana tabacum (assembly GCF_000715075.1). Classification (NCBI taxonomy): domain Eukaryota; kingdom Viridiplantae; phylum Streptophyta; class Magnoliopsida; order Solanales; family Solanaceae; genus Nicotiana; species Nicotiana tabacum. The sequence continues at coordinate 135,708,146 of NC_134084.1, read as the reverse complement.
ATCATGGCAAGCATCTGTATGTGTTTGGTCTAGACCTCTGAACTGTCAAATTTGTTGTATTTGATTCCGTTTGACTTCAGGATGAATGTACCCCAGACAAATTCTCATGTGGTTACGTTAACAGTTCGGCCATGTACGCCAACTCCCTTGTTAGATTACTTGTTCCGATATAGGCTCGATATGGGTTTCGATATAGATTCACTATTTCGAAATAATGAGACGACTTTTGAGGAAAACTAATAGGCATTTTTGAGTTTAATTAGTAGTAGTTTTCCTAATAAAACAGCCGATTCCATTAATCAAAGCCCAAATAAGCTAGTTTTAAAATTCAAATTTGAAGGTCGTTTAATGTAAGTTTAGTATATGTTATTAGTTTGTTTGCCATCTCCCTTAGCCAATTAACAAGCGTATTCACTCGTTGAAGACAAGTCATGAGGTAACTCTCATAAACAACCAATCACGTAATAAAACAAAAATTCGGATTCGGCAAACATATTAAAGATTTAGTATGTAGTTGTTTAAACAAGTAAATTTGGTATCCTCTTCCTTTTATTTTTTAGAGACAAACGTAATAGAAAAATATAGTCACTATAGGTTTATCCTTTAAATAAAATTGAGACGAGCCTCGATAAACAAAAAATGAACAAGTTGCGGGGCTCTCTAAATGTATATGCTAAAATACTTAGAATTCGGGACAGGCCGTTTAGCGAATTTTACGGCCTTCCCAAAATAACGGTATGTTAGTTTCTCTAGGTGCGACTAAATTAAATTACATTCTTAAATTCGGGTGCACATTGATGTGGCCCAAATCCAAATCTCAGCGGAGTCTAAATATGTCGACGACCACGGGTGCATTGATTGTGACGTGGTTCGAGATGCATTTTCACGACATTGTAATCCTATAAAAAATAAAAATGACAATAATAAAAGCGGTTTAAACTTAATAAAAGCACATAAGTCACAACATGTATTTTAAATCAGATATTTAGCCATTATAACAATTTAAGCGACCGTGCTAGAACCACGGGATTCGAGGGTGCCTAACACCTTCCCTCGGATCAACAGAATTCCTTACTTAGAATTTCTGGTTCGCAGACTTCATTTGGAAAAGTCGAAAAATTTCCTCGATTTTGGGATTCAAGATAAACCGGTGACTCGGGACACCTCGATTTCTTAAGTGGCGACTCTGAATTAAATAAATAATCCCATTTCGAATATTATCACTTAAATTGGAAAAACTCCCTCGCGCATTTTACCCTTCGGGGCGGGGCGCGCAAAAAGGAGGTGTGACATCTACTATGCTAGAAAGACCATGAATTATGCCCAAGTCAGTTACACAGTGACCGAAAAAGAGCTGGTTGCTATTGTCTTTGCTATGGAGAAGTTTTGCCCATACTTGATGGGTACAAAGGTGATTGTCCACATTGATCATGCGACGCTTCAATACTTAATGAGCAAGAAGTATTCTAAAGCAAGGTTAATACGGTGGGGTGCTTCTATTGCAAGAATTTGATGTAGAGATCCAAGACCTAAAAGGTAGTGAAAATTGAGTGGCAGACCACTTTTCTCGGTTGGAGGAGGGAAGGCCACATGATGGCCTAGAGATCAATGATTCTTTCCGCGATTAGCAGCTTCTAGCTATTTCAAAGACCGGAATGCCATGGTTTGCTGACTTTGAAAATTATCTTTTGAGTGGCATTGTACCAAATGAGTTCTCTTCAAACCAAAGGAAGAAGATCAAACAGGATTGCCTTGACTATTATTGGGATTAACCGTATCTTTTCCGGATATGTATCAATGGTGTGATCCAACGATGTGTGCCGGAGGAAGAACAAATAGTAATTCTTGAATCTTACCGCTTCACCGTATGGTGGTCACCATGGTGGAGCTTGCACGACAACAAAAGTGTTGAGTTGTGGATTCAATTGGCCTACTCTCTACAGGGACACTAGTGATTTAGTCAAGGGTTGTGATGAATGTCAAAGAGCCGGTGGGATTTCTAAGAAGAATGTGATGCCCCTCACCACCATCTTGAAAATTGATATCTTTGATGTGTGGGGCATTGATTTCATGGGACCGTTCGTGAGCTCTTGTGGGAACACTTACATTTTGGTAGCTGTGGATTATGTGTCAAAATGGATTGAGGCCGTGGCTTTACCCAACAACGAAGCTCGAAGTGTGGTGGCATTTTTGAAGAAGAATATTTTTACAAGATTTGGTACTCCAAGGGCTATTATAAGTGACGGGGGTTCACATTTTTGCAACAAGGTTTTCGATATATTTCTCACCAAGTATGAAGATCAACAGTATTTTATCAAAGATAGTGAATGCCAACTAGGCGAATTGGTCAAGAAAACTTGATGATACTTTATGGGTTTATAGGACAAAACACTAATTAGGATGTCTCCATATCGATTGGTGTTATGAAAGGCTTGTCATCTTCTGGTGGAACTTGATCACAAGGCTACGTGGTCATTGAAGAAGCTTAATCTTGAGTGGGAAGTCGCCGCCAACTGAAGGGTGGCAAAATTGAATAAGCTTGATGAATTCTGACACCATGCCTACACAATCTCGTCCCTATACAAGGAGAAGATGAAGTTCCTAAGGAGTTCAAAGAAGGTGATCTTGTGTTATTGTTCAATTCTCGGTTACAGATGTTTCCGGGAAAGTTGAAGTCAAAATAGAGTGGCTCGTTTGAAGTAGTTGGTGTGACACCATTCGGTGCATTGGACTTGAAAAATAAGACTGATGAAGTGCTTGGAATCAATGGGCACCGGGTGAAGCACTATCTTGGAAAAGTTGATGATGGCCACGTCATGGCAATTCTTCATTTCAAATGATTGGTAATCTGCATCTTTCCGCAACGTTAAATCAGGCGCTTTATGGGAGGCAACTCGTGTGTATTTTTCTTTTTCTTTTTTTTTTCTTCATTAGATAGGCTTTGTATTGTGATAACTAGTTTTGAAGTATATGCAGGAATGAGTGTGCATTGCAGGGACTGTGTCATAAAAAAAATTGGCTAAGTGTTGCAAAAGTGCGTACCACACAATTCAAAAGGCTGCAACAGAAATCACTCTGCGGCCGCACAATTTAGTGTGCGATCGCACAACTGGAAGACCAAAAGTGAAAGTTCTCTGAAGTTGGTCTGTCAAAATTCATATCCAATCTATGGCCGCACACAAAATTGTGCAGTCTGCATCAGCCACACTCACTTTTCTACGGACTGCAGAGCTTCTTCAAGGTCCAGGTAAAGAGTGCGGACCATACTCAAAATTGTGCGGCCGCACTCAACTTAATTTTTTGACCGACATGGTCAACCTATAAATAGGACTTCAATGCACTATTCACAACTTTGCACACTCTAAGTTCTTGAACCCTAAGCAAACACAATGCACATTCAATTAGTTTTCAATCTTCCCTAATTTCCTCAGTGTACATTCTTACCTACATCCTTCATTACTGGTGTGTTCATTACATTTTTAGATTTTTCAATTTCTCTTAGTTTTTGTTCTTTTGTGTTAGGTTTATTTTTAGGCCTAAAATATTAATTGTTAAGTATGTGTTCTTAGAATCATGTGGGTAATATCAACTATGTTAATTGGGCCCTGGGTAGATCATTAATCATGTTTAATTGCAAATACCATGTCTAATTTGTGTACAAATTGCAAAACACAGAAGCACTACTACGTAATTTCAAATTGTACGGCCGCACATAAATTTGTGCGGTCCACAGATCTTTAACTTAGGGAATAAGTGTTTCATGAATTGTGCGGACCACACTCAAAATTATGCGGTCCTTAAAAAATTATACGGTCTACGAAAAAATGTGTGCGGCCGCACTATTGAAAGATCAGAGAACCAGAACCTATGGTTGTGCGGCCGGACTCAAAATTATGCCATTTGCACTTTAGGTTGTGCGACCGCACTTTAAAATTTTGAGGTCCGTACATGACGACCTGCGACCGCATCCAAAATTGTATGGTCCACACTGTCTCTTCTGTACTCACTATCTCAACTGTTTTGAACTCCAACTGACTTATGTACCTTGTAATGTAGACAATGGTTCGATCACGAGGTCAAGGTGACACTTCTAAAGGGAAGGGTGAACCCTCCCGAAGCCGAGGCAGGGGCAACCTCCTACTCTCAATCCAAAGAGCTATTAACAAGAAGGCAGCTTCCAACAATGTCCCTGAACCCTCAGAATCTAGTGAGTATCTCCCGTCTAGGGAAGCTTTAGAGGGAAACTCTATGAAAGCGCAACCCGATTCCCAATCTCAACCCAGGAAGTTACCGGGTATACTCCAATTGAAAGACTAATCCTCCTCTGCTGCTAGTTCTTCTGAGGGTATGGAAGAGGGAAACCAAGATTTTGAGCCCTCTTCCTCACATTCCTTGATAGAACCAATCCCCGTTGATGATGATGATGATGATGCTCCTAATGATGGTAGAAGGGGTGATGAATAGGCTACCTAGAGATATCAAAGAAGAAGGAGGCTTGGGAAGATCGATTTGTGAGTTTCACGGCCTTCACTAGATTAAGAGAATGGTGGCCCCAAAGATTGCTCACACTTGAGCGACAATTCTTAGTGAAGGATTTGGATAAATACAATCCAAATATCGTTCGGTAGTTCAATGAGTGAAAGGGGTGGATGTGGTTCACCCAGAGTGTCCTGGATGCAAATGAGCACTTGGTACATGAATTCTATGCCAATGTGGCTTTCATCAAGAAGGGTACCAAAATGACCAAAGTGCGAAATCTGAAGGTCCGTTTTGATCAGTGCACATTGAACACTTATATGGGATTTGAGGAAGTAGAGTAGTTTAGTATATGGAGAAGCTTTATTTGGGTGATGCCTCTCTCCCTTGGGTAGTTGAGTTATTAGCAGCTTCAGGACCACCACCATCGTGGATTACAATGGGAGTTCTCATTGCACGGATAACCCTCAACTTTGAAGAAAAAAGGTGACAAACCTTTGTGTGCAGCCGGATGGACCAGGGCAAAAATTAGAACAACCTACCAATTCCCCAAGCAGTTTTGGTGCCATCTATCATGGACGGGTACCCAATCAATGTGGGTATCATCATGTCGGCCAATATGTTAGTGGTAGTCCGAAAGGGTGAAAGCTCATATCCTTATCCAAGCACCCTCATTGAATACTTTAAGGATGCCAAGGTGGAGCCGAGGAGATTTGATACACACGTGCGGGCCAAAAATCCCTTCTCATTGTACTCTCTACAAGGACCCGTGAAACCAAAGTTCAAGGGTAAAGCAACTACCACCGGTGGCCAGTCTGATGAGCCAACGGTGGTTGTTGCAGATTCTGTTGTTTAGCCTTCTACAACTGCCATGCTTTCCACAACAGCCGATCCTTCCACCGAGACATCTGACATGCTACCACCCCCACCATCTAGACTATCTACATCACTACCAGTTCCTTCCTCAGCAACATATCAACTCACTATGCTGCGAGTCTCCCAGAAAATAGCGAGTCTCAACAACTGGATGCAGACATCTATTTCAAAACTGTTTGACATATCCAGTGCTGTTACAGCACAATCTTCTGTCCCAGCAGCATCAAAGGAACCTCCATAAATTGAGGAGACATTATCAAGGATCTTGGAAAATTAGAAGACCATTATGGATACTCTGGTGGTTCATAGCGAAGTCATTGAGGAGTTGGGAAAACAAGTTAAGAAGATGCGGAAATCTCAGGCTTCAAAGAAATCATTTGATAAATTGAGAAAAGAGGTAGCCAAGATCCCATCTGCCGAGGATATACCACTTGATCTGCTGATTGAGTCAGTACCAACAGTACCTGAGGCATCAGAGGCATCAGCTGGCCAATCTGAAGAGCCACACCTCGCTGCCCACACTGCTGAAGAGATGCTGCAGATGTTCTCAAACCTTGTTATTCCCCGACCAGAGGACGATGAGATACAACTAGAGGAGACCGAGAGTGCTGGGGATGCCATGCAGACTGAGACCACATAGGGAGTTCTCTTAACTCTCTACCCTTCTTTGATCTTATTTTTTATAAGCATTTGGGACAATTCTTGTTCTTATTTAGAGGGGTGGTCTATTTTGGTTTATTTTGGATGACTTTGATTACATTTCGCCTAGAATAACTCTAATACTCCTTTATATCTATTTTCTCTTTGGTTATGTATATATTTCTCCCTTTCACTTGATGTATATATTCATTTCCCGTCGGTTTGTATATTCATATGTCTTACTTTCAGTAGTTTATTTTATAGATTCTTTTGTTTGTTTTTCTTAAGTAGTATAACTTCCTATTTACTTTGATAGCTTCTTTTTGATTTGGTAGCTTCTTGTTATGTTTGAGTGAGCAATAAGCCTTTGGTTTTCTTAATGCCACGGTTCTTTCCACAGGTGGGCTTTGTGTGAACCAGGTGGCTCTTCCCAACAATGAATGGCATGACAACCTTCTTATTGGTTGAGCCCATTTTTTTATGTTTAGGCAAAATCAGTAGTAATGAATAAAAGGGTCTCAAGCATGCTTCACTTGGTACCAACACATTTACCTATGGCCTTATTGTTAAAAATAAGTTGTTGGCAGAAAATAACTCTATTTGTGACTTTTTGACTCTTGTGTTGACTTAAGCACTCATCGAGTGGTCCATTCGAGCCATTTATGCTTTTCAATCTTAAGTATGGTTGTTGTGGCCCTCGACTCCCTTCTCATTAGTAATCCAGCAGCGTGAGAGGTGAGATATTTAGTTGCAAGTCCAAGTACCCGTCCTAATAGTCTAGAACTTGCCACGAATATTTTTCTAGGCGAAATTCTAAGTGTAGCTTGGCTTGAGAAATGATTGTAGGCTCTCCTTGATACAATTTGAAACTTCAATAGTATTACATCTTGCATTTTCGTACGTTAAAATTTCGTTTTCAGTTAACCGACGTAGACTCGAGGATGAGATCATCTTGACGTTAACGTACTTACGCTATTTATACCAAGCGATAAATAAGTATTATGAAGGATAAAGGGGTACACGGATTAAAGAAAATAAGTTTCGTTAAAAGTGGCCAATTTTCAATAAAATATAGGTCGAGCAAGAATACCCGATAATTATGAACTAGTACCATGCAAGGTACCATATGACAATGGTAGTATACTATATAAAGTATATATGAAGTATTTTAAAAAGATAAATAGAATTTTAAATAATTTGTGGCAATTTTTAAATTATATGGGTAATTGGTTAATTATTGGATAACGGAACATTAACCAGTTAATTAATAAGTGGATAAAAAATTACTAAAATACACCATCCTCCCATATGGCACAAGGCCACTAATTAAGGAGATGATTCATTAAATAAACATATAGGTGTCTAATTCTAAGTAACTAACAAGATAAGTCTTAAAATTCAAACAATCTTGATATAGCATTTTAGTATCAGAATCCAATAGCAGTCAAAATGATCCAGCAAAGTTTATTCTTTCCAAACATCAAAAGAAATAGGAATGTCAGAAACCTTCAATTCCAAGCCAAATTTCGTTCAAGTAACAGAAGCTTGAAGCAAAACTTCATAAACATGGAATAAATTTAACATTTAACTTAAGTCCTTTCTTGGTTCACAAAAACAGAAAACCTTTCGTCCATTCTTGCCAAAATTAGCTTTTCTTGATATAAAAAAAAAAACTTGGAAAACAGCAAACATTTCGTTCCAAAAATTTAAGAACCAGACAAAATTTTCGTCCGTAAATCTCTAAGGAGCAGGGGCCAAATTTGTTCAGTCAACGAAGGTTTTCCAACAAAATATTATACGGAGTTTTTCCTACACCAGGTGTGTTAAGGCCCTACCTTCTTTCTTTTGTCTTGGTCCAATTGTACTGAAGAAAGGAGCAAACACACAGTTTCCATAAATTATTCTATTAATAGAAATAGTTGGGGTGTCAATATTCTTGATTCCCCATGAAAAATATTATTATCTTCTGTTCATGGGTCTCTGAATAACACACAGTTGAAAAAGTTTATCCAGACGAAATATTGAGATTATTACGTATTTTTCATGCATCTCACTCATTTATACATGTGCATTGACCCATGACAAGATGATGTTATATGTGCATATATATGTAAATATATGTATATGGGATATGGGAAAAGGTTATGGCGTTATATATACACCACCACCTGATCACCTGGTATATGATGATAATGTTGCCCACAGTGGCTGAAATATGACTCAGACGGCGTTATATACGCATATATATGTATGCGTATATATGTAAATATATGTATATGGGATATGGGAAACGGTTATGGCGTTATATACGCACCACCACCTGATCAACTGGTATATGTTGATGATGTGCCCACAGTGGCCGAGACGATATTATGGGATGCCCTCAGTGGCTTGATGATATTATGTACGCCCATACTTATACATGGAATGACATTTATATGTGTGTACATGATATTATAAACGTTTCAGAATTTACAGAGTTATTCAGATTTAAAGGTATTTCTATATTCCATGTTTCATCTATGTCTTTTACATACTTATTTTCATGCCTTACATACTCAGTACAATTTTCATATTGACGCCCTACTTCATGAGGCCTGCATTTCATGCCTGCAGGTGCAGGTAGGCAAGCTGACAGTCCCCCTTCTTAGGATTCTTGATCAGCAAGAGTTGGCGTGCTCCACTTGATCCGGAGCTGCTTTTATTTTGGTACGATACGTTTATATATATATACACTCATATATATGGGTATGACGTGGCTCAGTCCCGTCTTTGTACAGTTATGTTTCTGTTAGAGGTGTGTGGACATTGTGTCTAGTTTGGTTGTATGTGGCCTTGTCGGCTTTCCGTTTTGGATGTATTGTTGTCTATAGTAGCCTTACCGGCTCGCCCACTGTATTCTGCATGTATACATGTATATTCCTTGATGTAGGTTTCTTTCACATATGTTATTTTCGTAATGCAGCAGATGTTATTCAGGTTCATATCTTAAACTCATGCTTAGGGGTGTTTGACAGGTAGGACTTAGGCACCCGTCGCGGCCCATTGGTTTGGGTGGTGACACATAGCCTACCAATGTGATATTCCTAGTCAACCCATTTGATGCTAAGCTCCTTTTCATTCAATAACCATGTTACAAACCTTTATCCGTTTTGTAATGACCCTCTCTTGGCACCCAATCTTCCTTAGCATTCTTGAGATATAATTGGCTAAAACATATGTTTGGGGGAGAGACAAGGAGTTTGAAAGTGATATAAAGTTACAAAGAAGGAGAAAGAAATTAAGAAAAGGGAAGCAGTGAAAAGAAAGAAAGAACAAAAAGGAAAATGACAAAAAGAAAGTGAATAAAGTAAATAGTTGAAGGGATTCAAAGAAAAACAAGGATTAAAGGCATGAAGTAAATAGAGAAGGAGAAAATGAATATCATGACCAAGAAAGAGTGACGTTATGTCTCTCTAGTTCCCCCGAGGAAAAATAAAATGACTCAAAGAGTCGACAAAGTATGAGCCAAAAAGAGAAAATAGAGTGCTTAAGGAAAGGTGAACGCATTCTATTCCAACAAGTCGTACCTTAGTCCAAAAGCCAACATTATATCCCGAAAAAGCCCTACATGATTTCAAGTCGAGTGAGCTTAAATTAGTGGTGATTTACATGAGGGGCAAGCATATGGTACTTAGAGCCGTACTTGTGGCATTCTTTTGAGAGAGATGAGAGAACTTTTCACAATCCTTGAATTGAGTGTTACTTGTTAAAGAGATATATGTTAACGGAGAGTAGAGGAGGAGGAGTTTTTTTATCCACAATGACCTACATGATAGAGAGAGCTTCCTTGATGATTAAAGTCAACTCTTGATGCCCTAGAGTCACATTAGAACTATTATACTCAAAAAGTCAAATTATTGCATTGTAGATAATTCATACGTGTTGTGGGTAATAGTTGGTCCCAATTGATATGTGATTGATTCACCTTTGTCCAGCTTAACTAGCATTTTTCTTATGGAGGTAGTAATTACCTTAATTGCTTGAGGACAAGCAAAAGCTTGAGTTTGGGGGAGTTGATAAGTAGGAATTTTGATCACTTATTTGCACTCTTTTACTTATATTTTAGCTAAAAAATGCTTAAAGGTATTCCCAGAACTAATGAAATGTGCTTTCTTGCATGAATATTGGGAAACGAGAGAAATGAAAATCACTTAAAAAAGGAGTAAAATTGGACAAGGACCAAAACAAGACAAAAAGGATCAATACTGTTTGTGGCTACAAAAACTCTGATGAGCCACGGATGGAATCCCTTCACAAAATACGGACAACACAATTATTGTGCGGCCGTAGAAGAGAGTTAAGTTTTAGGGGCCTGAAGATGTGCGAACCACACTATTATTGTGCGGCCACAGAATGCACAAGTGCGGCTGCACTCATAAATGTGCGGTCCACAGAACGTGTCAAGTCCCAACCTAAGATCAAGAGTGCGGCCGCACTTAGAAATGTGCAGTCCGCACAATCAACGAAAGTGCAACCACACCCCAGATTTTTGCGGCCACAGAAGGACACTCTATCAAGTTAGCTTCAAAGTGTGAACTGCACATAGAATTATGCGGCAGCACAACCTCTGCAGGGGCAATTTTATCCAATAATTTTAGTTGGGTATAAATAGATCTTTTAGTCATTTTTAGGTTAAGTTTGGTACACCCGAGAATAGATACCCGTTTTTCTTTACTATATTGGGTAACTTTGTAATAGTTTAACATTTTAACATTAAATTTCCTTCCATTAATCATCTATTATGGATTTTATCTTAGTTTCTTCTTTAATTTCTTCATTTTCCATGAGTAGCTAAACCCTTAGCTAAGGCTGTAACCTAACCCTAGTATGGGTACTTAATGGGTGATTGATTTAAGGTTTATTTATGATTGGGTATATGATATTTGGCCTAGTTCTTGCTTGAATTTGAGAATTGATGGTTGCAAATATTGATTCATGCCTAATTGACTTAGTCTCTACTTGAGAAAGAGAGTCTAAGTCTAGGAAAACTTGGCTAACAAGGATTTGGGGTGAACTCAAGAAATTGATAGCCCCAATTAATGGGTTGAATCTAGAGATAGTAAGACCTGACTTAAGCATCTATTACTTGTTTCGTGAAATACCCATTTGGATATGATAAGGCCAAATTGGGCAAAATCACTCAAACTATCGAGAGGTATATAGTGAGTAATCGCCCGTGATTGCTATGTTGTATTCCGATCAACCAAACATTCCCTAAAGCTCTCAATCCGTTAGGAACCATCTAGGTGGAAGTTACAACCCTAGATCTTTTATAACTTGAAAAACAACAATACCAAAAACATTGTCTCTTAGCTTTTCAATTACAAACATTAGCATACAAACTAGAAGTAGAAAAGAAACAACTGAATATGTGGAAGTGCAATCTTGCACACGTCATACACTAGACTAAGTATATACTTAATCCCATATAAAGATGTCTGTGGAATCGACCCCGACTTGCATAGGGTAATTATAATTGCATTGACCGCCTCACAATCCCAATTAGTGGTGTGATTTTGAGCGATATTACCTGGTAGTTTTGAAAACTCTGTTAACTTTTTGAATTCTTCTCAGCACGATCATTTTTTGTGGCCGCACTAATTTGTGCGGTCCGCACTTCACTTCAATTATCATATGATCATCAACATCAGTTCTGCCGCCGCATTTTGAATTCTGCGGTCCGCGCTTTTTTCTGCGGACCGCACTTTTGGCCTACTATGCTGAAATCTATTTCTTTATTGAAATCCAATTCTCTAACTTTCTTGAAATTTGCACAATTTTATTAGTTTTGGGAATAGAAATCTAACACTTTCAGTCTAAAACTAAGCGAGAAGGTACTAATAAGTTGTTAAATTCCACACTTATCAGCCAGCCTAGCCTTATATCTCTTTATTTTCCTATTTTCCTTATACTTTATCTTTAACACCTATTTGGGTCCTATTGCCCTTTTTCCTGCAAGTAGGTCAACAATTTCCCATGTGGCATTATCTTAAGAGATTTAATCTTTTGTGACATTGCTTCTACCCAATTGTTTTCTTAACAAACTTCCTTCAAGCTCTTTGTTGATCCGTTGCTTAAAACATACCTATATAGGCCTCGTAGGTTGCTGACAGATGACTATAGGACATAGTGTTTCAGATGTAATAAGGATGATTCTGAGTGCTAGAGGGTGTAACATAATCCTTCAGCCAAATCGAAGGTTTTGAAATCCTACTAGATTTCTTGATACTAGTTTCAGCTACAGGTACTCCCTCCATAAGTGATTGATCTGTGACTGGTTGCACTTCAACTGATTTTAGAGGCTGATGCATAGTAGATTATCAGATGAATCTACTATTGTATAAACTAAATCCATTATTTGAGTGTCTACTGCAGCTGTTGGTTCCATGATTTGTGCAAGTGTGGTATGATCATGTGTAGACTCAATTAGAGTGGTGGAAATGTCTTGTTCTTCAATAGTTGCCTAGTCCACATTAGAAGGGGCCTGCACTATCTATCCACATTTTTCACAATAGAAGGTTCATCACGTGTAAACATCTCTTAGTGGTCCGAGTCCCTTCCTTGAAAAGAAACACTTGTTCCTTGAATGAGACATATTCTAAGAAACACTATTCTACTACCTATGCCTTTTTTGGGTTCCTCTGTAGCCTATAAGAATTAACTTTCTTGCTCTTGGAGCAAAGTTATCACCTCCAGGCAAGTTACTTGCATTACCTAGAAAGCTAAACACCGTTAAGTGATCTATTTTTGCTGGTCTATTATGTAGTACTTCATATGGAGACTTGTCTTGCAGCACTCCTATGGGCACCTTTTTATCGAATATGATGCTATTATAACAAAATCACCCAGAATCTCATTAGCACTGAGCTTTGGAACATCAGTGCCCTTGCAACTTCTAAGATGTGTCTGTGCTTTCTTTCAATCGTGTCATTCTATTGGGGCATATATGGGCAGCTACTCCGATTTATGATTCCCAAAGATGTCAACAAATCATTACACTAAGAATTAAAAAACTCACTACCATTATCTGATCTTAACGCTTCTACAGTCACACCAAATTGATTCTTTATCATAGCAAGAAAGTTCTTTATTACAGCCAACATCTCATATTTTGATTGAAATAAGCATACCCGGGTATATCTACTGTAGTCATCTACAATGGTGATAAAATAAGGCTTTCTATCATATGTATATACTCTATGGGGTCCCCAATCATCTAGGTGAACAAGTTGAGAACAACTAATGGAACTGGTGCTACTTAAAGTGAATTTTAACCTACATTGTCTAGATAATTGACGAAGATGGCATATCCACTTTATTCTTAAACTCCGGAATATGCTGCATTGACTTAAATGATGCATGTTCTACCTCAAGTTCTAGAGTTCACTTTCTTCTCCCTTGTACATGTAGAAATTTGCTCCCTTGTAAATTTGTTCTCTCTACCAATCCCCATCACCAACCACTATAAAGATCCTCAAGCATACAAAAATCCGGAAAGAATGTGACTGAGCAACTGAGATCTCTGGTGTGTTTTGATACTAGAAGCAGATTGAATTTAAAATCTGGTACATGTAAGATATTTTTAACTATCTTATTCCCTAATATGGATGCTTCTCCTCTGTGTTATTTGTGCTTTATTTCCTATAGGCAAGTACACTTCATTTCTGCCTTGATATCAGTTCTTCTTACACTTTGCAGAATGTCCTTACAGTATGTGACATGATGTGTTGCTCTTGTGTCTATCACCCAATCACACATACCTGCTTTTGCTAGTAAGGAAATTATACCTATCATATTTGAGGAACACTCTGATGTTCTAGGTTTTGACAACAACTTGACTAACTGCTTGTATTATTCTTCAGTGAAGAATTGTCCACTCCCGTGCACTTGCATAGTGCCTGCTATTCCTTCCTTCATGACTATGATGACGCCTAACATTTTACTCACTAGGCAAGCTAACGTTAGTGTAAATTGTATGCAATTTTATCAATTCAAGTAATTCAAACTCATTTAAACTGAAATAAAACTAGAATGATGTGTGAAAAGGTAAAATAACTAAAAATATATAAGTACAATCCCGAATCTGGAGTCAAAGTGCACGAGGTAATAGAAGTTCTACAAACAGAGTCTAAAATAAATACAACTATTTGAATGAAATGAACAGTAAATGAAGAAAAAGGAAGGGTACTTCAAGGTCTATGAAAGCTAGAAAATCTACCTCGAGTCTCTAAATGTGATAATTCGAGCTAATGTGCCTCACATACAGCTAGGACCAGTAACAAAATCTACACAAGACGTGCAGAGTGTAGTATAAGTATAGCTGACCCAATGTACTCCATAAGTGTCGAGCCTAACCTCGATGAGGTATTGACGAGGCTATGACACGACTCACATAATTTACTCTACACAAACGCATATATATGTGCAACATAGTAATAAATGAATATTTAGTAGGTACCATTGTGAGGGGACATGTGATCACGTCTACAACACACCTCAATAGAGATATGAAATGGTCGTACGCAATATTAAATACCCAAGTAAGAGTCGGGGTCGAATCCACTGGGAGTTAGGATGTGAGTTAGGGGTGTATATTTTAAATGATCAATTGGACTATCTAGATTGTACTTTCACAACAAGGTTTTGCTCTATATTTCTACTGTTAATCTAATGATTGCAAAATAAAGAAAATAGACTAGAGATAAATGTTTTAAAGGTTTTTCTAAAGGGGTAAAAGGCCTAGGGTTGTGAACATAACCTAGGTTTTTGCCTAATGGGATAAAGACTTTAATAGCTCTCAACTTTCATTACCCACTCATACCTCTCGGTCAGAGAGTGGTTTTGCCCAATTTGGCTTTATCAAGACCAAATGGGTTGTTTACCGTGAAAATGGTAATAACAATTAAATTTGATGATGGGACTCTAAAAATACATGATCTATTTTTATGCTAGTTGTTTAAGTAGTTGATGCTAGATATGTGAAGATAAAAGATCAAATGCGAGCTAAAATTGAATTATAACTGAACTGAGGGGTTAGTTATTCTGGCCTCAGATTGACCGATGAGCGACCTCGAGGTCGATGCCTGGGCTCGGGCTCGAGCTATCGGGGATAATCGGGAAAGGGATAACAGTTAGGATATAACTAAGGGAGGCTCTTTATGGCCAATGACAAGCAATAAATTAAGAACAAGTATGAACATAACAAATGAAAGTAATGGTATCGAGAGAGTGTATGAGAAGGAAAATAGAGTGTTCTTCTATATATCTTGTGGAGCGGATGGAACAACAGAGTTTACAAATTGCCAAGGATCCCACTTATATAGGAGGAAAAATCCCAACATAGTACAAAATGCATTAATCATAAAGGTATAGGGATGGGACAACTAGATAGCATTAGGCTCTGTCAATATCAGCTGCGTGCCTTGGGAGCTCCCCTCTTGCATATTATAGTCGTTAGTACGCACTGCCCCCCCCCTCCCGGGGCCGAAACCCAACGGCTCCCGAAGGTATGTCTCGACCAAAGCTTCGAACCTCGAGAAGCATGTTCGTGACACGTCCTAATGACGGGGAAATCAGGCCCCTGGTACCGCATACAGATAGTCTCTGCATTTCTTGGAGTGAAAGTGATAAGAAACGACCTCGAATTTCTTCCTCCTTCGATATTTTTGCAATCGGCAATGTCCATAAGATGCCAAAATACAACACACACACACGGTGCTTTTATAAATATTCCCCTTATTCTTTTCTATAACCCATTGTGTGCCCAAATCCCTGAAAAGGTTCCTTCTTCCTTTGCTCTCATTCTTTCATAGGAATGTAACTCTTTTTATTCCTTCAGAATCTTCTAAGGATGGCAAAAACATCCACCTCTGCTTCTCAGGAGGTTGCGTACTCATCCTCTTTGTTTTTTTTGCAAGGTGAAGTGGCCACACCTCCTCATGCTAAGGAATGCATCGCAGGATCTTTTGCGATGACCTCTGATTTCGAGGTCGAGATACCTTCCTCGAAGCCAGAACGTCGTAAGCCCGTGACTTGGTATATCAGCTCGGTAACAGACCTTGGGAGAGTGAGGGTTGACTGGGGGATACCGTGCTTGTGGAGATCCCTTCTAGGGAAGAAGATATTATGGCTCATAAATCCAGCTTTCTAAGTGTGTACACCTATCCATTCACCTTGTGGCTTGTGGGGGCATCTTTGCCCCTGTTCAACCCCGTGATTCTCGACTTCGGTCGACAGTATCAGGTGACCCTTGGTCAAATTTATCCTTCATTCTAGCACATTATTTATATGATCAGGCATTACACAAACATTATAGAGGATATTCATTTCACCCTCAACCACCTGATCAGGATGTATAGTCCTCATTTCCTCTGCGAGGGCCTAATCAAACTCTACTGTCAAGCCCCGAGGACCCTCTTTGCCTGCACTGAGGAGGTCGGGAACAAGGGATGGGCAAGTCGATTCGTCCGAGTGAGGACTTCTGACCTAATCCCGATGGAAAAGATGTCGTTCCCGAGAGGTGGAACGTTAGGCTTAAGTAAACGTGTTGTTGGGTCTTCCTTCGCTTCTCTTTGAAAATATTTCTCCAAGCATCTAACTCTACATATCTTGCTTTATTAGCCGTAGCAACCTACCCCAGTGCGATTTCGGACCTATGGGATTGGGTCGGCTGCTTATACTCGATTTCCCTATATGCCGAACGAGTGTGGCGACATTCGACCTTGATCTTTGACTGGCGCCGATTGTGGACGTCCGACCAGGTTACAGCAGGATTCGATCAAATTCTCTTTCAGTTGCCTTGATGTCACTCCCCGAGCTTGGGGGAGAGAGACCGACACCCAGTGCCTTACCTATCCTTGCATACCAACTTGAAACTAAGGGAATCTAAACATATTATGTCATACTTTTGTCCATGGGCCACATTGCAAGATGACAACGAATATTGACTAGATATAAATATAAAGCTTTGCCAACAAGGCTGGCATATTTATTACAACTGACAAACCAACCAAATATACTTACAAGGCCTGAAAGTCCAACATACTACACTAACTGACAAAATATGTCTACAAGCCTATACAAATGGATATATTGTTATCGGAACAGCTATCCGACCTACTCATGACATATATACGTATATATATAAGAAATACATAAGGCTCTAGACCCGGAAACTCCGAAAGGCATGGAGCTTACCGATCAAGTTGACCTCGGGCAACACTTATTGAAGAGGCCTACTCATCTATCTATCTAACTTGCATGCATGAAGTGCAGCACCCCCAGAAAAAGGGACGTCAATACAAAATAATGTACTGAGTATGTAAGGCAGTATACTGAAAGATGAAACTGAACTGATAATATAATAACTGCAAGTAGCTGGAAGTCAAAGACAATCTGAAGATATGCTTACCTGCTGACACTGACTCAATTCTCTCAATATAGTAAGTAAAATAGTTGTCCGGCCCTATAAGGCTCAGTATACATATATATATATCTGCTCTTCCGTACTAGGCTCGCTCATAAGCACTTGTCCATACTAGGCTGTGTATCTCGACCAACTGGCTCGCTCATAAGCGCTCGGCCACAGTAGGCTCGGTATATATATAACTGTTCTGCGGTAGTAGGCTCTCTTATAAGTGCTCGACCGTACTAGGCTTTGTATCTCGACCAACTGGGCTCGCTCATAAGCGCTCGGCCATAGTAGGCTCGATATATAACTTACCATCTGATCAGAGGTTGCCCAATATGGGCCTGCCCATCGATTATAACTCGATGGTAATGAAAATACTTTTAATACTATATATATGTAACTTCTCTACTCTCTTGACTGGAAGAAGTAAATACTCAACTGAATATGAAGTCCTGATAAGGAGAATATTATAACACACAATAGTAGAAAAATATACGCAATTTGCGAGACTAGCGAAATATACATAAATTCTGGGATATGAATGTAATGACGAGATCATGCCAAATGAAATAAGAACTTAGCCTCAACATACCTGGAGTAGAGAAAAATTCATATGATATTCTTGGAAAAGGTTGAACCGTATTTCCTTAGAATCGCAAAATCCCGTTGTTATTACGCAGTGTAACTTTGTACGAAAATTCTGCCCATAATCCGTCATTTTTCCTAATTAATTCACATTCCATTGTGAATTACAAGTATTATAATGAATAAGGAGATTCTCCACCCGTGAGTCTATGAATCAAGATTTAAAATGGGTAAAGAGTCATCCATTTTTTTAAGATCAAACATGTCCATTATTTTATAATATACATATAGATTACCTCTAATATTTAAACCCAAGAGTTCTCAAATCTTGCCACAATAACGAATGACATTATGAGTCATTTAATGTATTATCAAAGGCTTCCACGTTTTAACTTTGATACTTATCCAAAGTTTACAATTAATTTAATTAGGTAATTTTCCGCTACCCGGTAATTAACCAATTACCCGTATAATTAAGAATTATCTCAAATTACTTAAAATTCTACTAATTTTTAATACACTTTATACATCCCACTATCATGGTCACATGGTACCTTCTATGACACTAGTCCATAAATACCGAGTATATTAGCTCGGGCCGTATTTTATCCCAACATGTCAAACTTGGACAAAAATTTATTTCCTTTGACTTGCTTCCCTCTTACCTTCACGAATTTACTCATCACTTGTTTGAAATAACATAATCCTTAAAATCACCAAATAATCTTTACCTTGGACTAATGTCAATTACCTTACGACAAACTCAATGTACAATACTACAGGGTGCAACACTATCGTAACTTATTACTGCGAAGCGTAACTTCTCCGTAATGTAATACTGTAGGATGTAACATCATCATAATATATTACTGCAGAGCATAACATTGTCGTAATATAATATTGGGGGACATAATATTGACGTAATATTGTGGGGTGTAACATCATTCCCCCCTTTAGAACATTCGTCCTCGAATGTTGACTGATGCTCTTATTATTTTCTTAACTTATAGCTCTTGTGAATACATTAATACTCTTATTTCCATTCAAGAAATTGCTCTGTGAATAAATCCAAAGTCTAGATTATTCCCCTCTTTAGTCTTTTTGCTCATATCATGACCTGTGGTCGAAATCATCCTAACCTTGCAACTTCTGTTACCTCTTGTCATGCGGCCTGTATGACCCTGGCTTTGTAGGTGCACTTATACGATTCATCTTTCCTTTTTCCTTTTACCTTTCAGTCAATATGTAGGCCTTACTTTGTATATACAACGCTTAATAGGATGCCTCTCCAGGCCTCTATAGGTATACTGAAGTCCTTTGCTCGATACTTTGTAGAACTTGTGAATATGGACATATCTTATTTCATATAGGATTCACCTTATGGGGCATGTCTCTTAGTACTCAGAAACCATAGGTTCGGAGACATGTCGCTGATGATGCCAATATCATTCCCGGTTATTGGATAACATTATAGCCTTCTATACAAAGTATGGACTATTCACAACTTTTTGCATTTGAGTATCTCGTATGTTGTTCACCTTTACCTTACTTAGTTAAAATCTTGCATCATTTCTTATACCTCTTTCATAACCTCCCTTCTACATATGTATGATTCACACCACAAATTGAAGCTCTATTAAAATACTACAATCCGGTAGGAGCTTCATGCTGACTCCTTTTGGAGGCTGTTACTTTTTTTTAACTAGCTTCATCATAGAGTCATTATAGACTATGGTTGTTGTACTATATCTATCGTACCTCTGATTTTAAGGGAGATCCTGCAATGTTCTCGATCATAATGTTTCTATTTTCTGGGTCCAATAATTAGACTCTTGATTTACTTAGGTAATGTAACTCTTTAGTTTCCTCCTTCTGATCGGCTTTTACGTCGGCTTAAGCTATCTTCCGATATGTGGTTCCTGGTATCAGTTATAACCTTAACCTTCATGGGCGTTATGGAATATCCATGACATAGTCTTCTAATAATTCAATCTGTTATCTATGCCCTGGGCTCAATTCTTTCTTTTAATTTATATAGGAGTCTTCTATGGCCGTATGATTGCCAACAAATATGCTGCCTGGATAATGCTCCAAAATCTTGAGTGTATCCATAATGTACTAACTTTGGATCATTGATCGAATGATTCTTTTGTTCCCTCTTAGATTTCTTTCAATGTAAGCTATTACTTTTCCTGGTCTTTTTGCCCCTTATTGCGTCCATGCTTAGCTTATCTTAGTGCCCACACTTGCCAAAGTTTTCATACAACTCATATGATCTCGAATATTACTTTTAATTCTTACTTTCCGTTCATTAGCCACGGTAGGTGCCATTTTCCTTTGGAGTGCTTACACTGTGGTTGCGAGATTGTTGTTACACAACCATTTCCTTTTTAGATCGTTGTGCTTAGGTTGAAGCCTTCTTTCTTATCTCCTCAGCTAGTCTTTCGTTTAGGGAGAACCCTTGACTCTCGTAAAGCTGTGAGCTTATTATGGACCTTTTTGATGTCCTTACTTGCCTATAATCATCCATAGTTACTTACTTCCATGCCCTTGTGCTTGTATGGTTGCTTCTGAACTGATATTTTGACTGCCTTCCCAATGGCACTTTCTTTTATCCCCGTAACACTCCTATAGTACCTTTAACTACCCGGACTATTGTTTGAATATATCTAAAGTATTATAATGATATTCTTTGAAGCTATGTTTATCTTACACGATCTGATGACTTGTTTGTAACCTCCTGTTTAGTCATAACTGGGATCTTCCTGACCAATTACTAACTACTCTTTAGCCCATTCTCATATCAATATTCCTCGTAATATTTCTTGGGTAATTTCCTTTTTCTTAACTTACGTCTCACACTAGCTCCTTATTTATTAATAACAACTCGGGAAGGAACTTTTACGTCCTCTCCTTGACGTCGTGCTAGCACAATATTCTTGAATCGTAGCATATCTGTAGGGGTTGGATAAGTGCCATCTCATTTCGCTTTCATTTATCGCATTCTTCCTTTACCATTTCATAGTCACTAGAACCACTTAATTCTGAAGTAATGTCACATAACTCCATATTCCCTTCTTTAGGGGTGTACTAAGGGCTGAAGACCCGAGGATCTACCTATAGATGTTTTACCTCTTCATCTTTGGCTTTGTTTCTTAACATCAATGATCCTTACTCGCCTTGCGACAACCCTTCTGTACCAAGGATGACAAATTCCCTTACTCACGAGGGTGACACTTAATGTAACTGGTACATATAGTCCCTTAAGCTTAACTTTGCTAACACTGCTTGCTTTAGGGAAGTATTTTCCTAAATGACCATTCTATAAATTTCTTCTGAATCTTCTTCTGCTATCCGTCCTATTATTGTCGGAATGCGATATGAAATTCTCATGATGCTGAATATTATCAAATCACTCAGTCCCTAATTCAATTTTAGTTTATCTTGTTCACTATTCCATATTGGTTCTATTATTCTAGTGTCTAACTTTTCCTCTTGGTAATCGCGCTAGAGTTGCAAACTTATTTCCCGAAATGGGGATATGACCTTATGGCCTATATTCTTTTATTGTCTTAAGGCCCATTACCTTTCGTCTCTTCCTTCATTTGACAATAGGTTCTGTAACACTCTACCGTTTTCATCAATGTATCACACCTTATTCATAATGCTTCCTTATCTCTCTCTCATTATTCTGCTAATATTTCTTCATATCCCTTTTCTTGTGAAAACTTCAATACAACATTCTTTCACTTTTAGATTTCCTTTGCTCCATCCAGTGGCTCTTCAAGTTGCTTAACATTTTCGCTTCACTAGAGACGCGAGCCACACTAAGGTAATATTTATCCCTTCAAGGCTTATAGTGCAAGTCTTTGTAGTACTCATATCTGGCTGCACTACTTTAGAGTGCACCATATAGGTGTCTCATAAAGAGATCTATTGGTAAATTTGCAATATCCTATGGAAATGTCAACTGACACAATCGATATATCCATCATATCTTCTTATACTGCTTTTGTTAACCCCTATAGGACATATATGGAAGAGGTGTGACCAATTGTATATACCTCTGTTACTATTAAATATAACTCATGAAGCTTATGTTCCTCTACCTCAATTATAAACGCTGTTAACCTTTATTAACTAGGTACCTCGTACCCTTTTTCACCTTGCTCCTTTTACTTGCTGAAACTTGTTCATATCTTCTTAATCTCTCATTGTCCTTCAACATAAAGATGGATATGCATTCTTGCCTTAAGGCTTCTTATCAGGAAGCTTACCCATTTTAGTACACCCATGATCTGCTAAAGACCTCATATTTACTTATCGTAGGCATCGTACAAAATTCAATTCCTCTGACTCAGTTCCTCCACAACTATCTCTCTTTCTAACCTTCTTTCGGGAAGTAGGCATCATCTTATTACGAATAAAATAGAATTTCAGAACTTGGATTCTTATATGTGAGCTCTACCACACGATCTAGAGTAAGAAGAAAGAGTGACAATCCTAAATGCCCTGTAGCCTCCTACTTATAAGTGTGGTGCACAACACACCCATAAACAAGACTCTACTTTTCACGGCTTGTAGACTCCCTAGGACAGAACTGCTCTGATATCACTTTTGTCAGGCCCCGAACTTGGGGGAGCGAGACCGCCACCCAGTGCCTTACCTATCCTTGTGTACCAACTTGAAACTAAGGGACTCTAAACATTTGATGTCATACTTTTGGTCATGGGCCACATTGCAAGATGACAATGAATGCTGACTAAATATGAATATAAAGCTTGGCCAACAAGGCTGTCATATTTATTACAACTGACAAACCAACCAAATATAAATACAAGGCCTAAAAGCCCAACATACTGCACTAACTGATAAGATATGTCTACAAGCCTCTACTAATGTATATATTGTGATTAGAACGGTATCCGACCTACTCATGACATATATACGTATATATTGAAGAGGCCTACTCGTCTGTCTGTCTAACTTGCATGCATGAAATGCAGTGCCCCCAGAAAAGGGATGTCAGTACGAAATAATGTACTGAGTATGTAAGGCAATATACTGAAAGATGAAACTGAACTGATAATATAATAATTGCAAGTAGCTGGAAGTCAAAGACAATCTGAAGATATGCTTACCTGCTGATACTGACTCAATTCTCTCAATATAGTAAGTAAAATAGTTGTCCGGCCCTATAAGGCTCAATATACATATATATATCTGCTCTTCCGTACTAGGCTCGCTTATAAGCGCTCGTCCATACTAGGCTGTGTATCTCGACCAGCTGAGCTCGCTCATAAGCGCTCGGTCACAATATATAACTGCTCTACCATAGTAAGCTCGCTCAAAAGCACTCGGCCATACTAGGCTCTACATCTCGACCAACTGGGCTCGCTCATAAGCGCTCGGCCACAGTAGGCTCGGTATATAACTTACCATCTGATCAGAGGTTGCCCAATAGGGGCCTGCCCATCGATTATAGCTCGATGGTAATGAAAATACTTTTAATACTATATATATGCAACTTCTCTACTCTCTTGACTGGAAGAAGGAAATACTCAACTGAATATGAAGTCCCGATAAGGAGAATATTCTAACTTACAACACTAGAAAAATATATGCAATTTGCGAGACTTGCAAAATATACATAAATTCCGGGATATGAATCTAATGACGAGATCATGCCAAATGAAAGAAGAACTTAGCCTTAACATACCTGAAGTAGGGAAAAATTCTTAGTATATTCTTGAAAAAGGTTGCACCGTACTTCCTTAGAATCGCAAAATCCTGTTGTTATTACGCAGTGTAACTTTGTACCAAAATTCTGCCCATAATCTGTCACTTTTCCTAATTAATTCACGTTTCATTGTGAATTACAAGTCTTATAATGAATATGGAAATTCTTGAAAAATTTGAAATTTGTTATCTCCACCCGTGAGTCTATGAATTAAGATTTAAAATGGGTAAAGAGTCATCCATTTTTTTAAGATCAAACATGTCAATTATTTTATAATATACATATAGATTACTTCTAATATTTAGACCCAAGAGTTCTAAAATCTTTCCACATTAACAAATGACATTATGAGTCATTTACTGTATTATCAAGGGCTGCCACGTTTTAACTGTGATACTTATCCAAAGCTTACAAATAATTTAATTAGGTATTTTTTTGCTACCCGGTAATAAACCAATTACCCGCATAATTAAGAAAAATTACTTAAAATTGTACTTATTTTTAATACACTTTATACATCCCACTATCATGGTCACATGGTACCTTGTATGACACTAGTCCATAAATACCGAGTATATTAGCTCAGACCGTATTTTATCCCAACATGTCAAACTTGGACAAAAATTCATTTTCTTTCACTTGCTTCCCCTCTTACCTTCACAAATTTACTCATCACTTGTTTAAAATAACATAATCCTTATATTCTCCAAAAAATCTTTACCTTGGACTAATGTCAATTACCTTACGACAAACTCAATGTACAATACTACAGGGTGCAACACTATCGTAACTTATTATTGCGAAGCGTAGCATCTCCGTAATGTAATACTGCAGGACGTAACATCATCATAATATATTATTGTAGAGCATAACATTGTCATAATATAATACTGGGGGACGTAATATTGACGTAATATTGTGGGGTGTAACACTTGAGGCCACCGAACTTCGTTCATTCAGGCCCTTAGTGAAGGCCTGCATCACCCAGTCATCAGAGACCGGGGTTATTTCCATTCGTTCCGTTCGGAAACGAGATACGAATTCTCACAACATTTCATTCTCCCTCTACTTAATCTTGAATATGTCGGACTTCCTCGTTGCTACCTTGATGGCACCGGCGTGCCCTTTATGAAGGAATCTGCTAGCATGACAAATGAATCTATGAATTTGGGAGCTAGGTTGTGGTACCACATCATGGCCCCCTGTGAGAGCATTTCTCCGAACTTCTTCAGTAAGACGGACTCGATCTTGTCGTCTTTTATGTCACTGCCCTTCACCGCACATGTAGATGTAGTGACATGTTTATTGGGATCTGAGGTCCCGTTGTATAAGTGGTGCGCTTGGGATTTGGTCGACTCTGAAGTTATAGGTTTCGACCTTTTTATCATTGGCTAATATCATTTTCTCACCTGACTCGATCCTTTTGGTGAGGTCCTCCAGCATTTTCACGATGGCAGGATCGGCTGCTGATCCGTAGTTGCTCGATCTCTCCGGTATCTGTTCGGCCGGGGGAGTAGTTTCCGGTGCTACTGCGCTGGGAGTCTTCGGGTGTCTTTGCAACTGAGCGATAGCCAATTGTTGTGCCTACAACATTTAAAAAATAACATGAAGACTAACTTCCCATTCTTTCCGGGCTAGGGTTTTTGGGCTTCTTGTTGGTCGCCATGTCGTATGCTCCTGTAGGTGTGTAAGGTTTCGTCGACCTGCTGTGCGTCTTACAAACTCACATCCGCTAGAATCGGTGCAGCGCATTTTTGTGGTTCCGTTGTGGTGCGACAATAATTGGAACAGTCACACTATTTTCTCCATGGTCTTCAAGGTCATTGTTCTCAACTCTGTTCACTAAGCCAGACATTCTGACCTGAAATCGAAGATCTTGGACAAGAAGAACTGTGAAAGGTAACTTGAGTTGTGTAACGAAAACAACAAGAAAATAATCACTATTATTTTTAGCCCCATGGTGGGCCCCAAACTGTTTACCATGATAATGTTAACAATAATTAAATTTGTTAATGGGACTCTGAAAATATGTGATCTATTTTTATGCTAGTTGTTAAGGCAGTTGATGCTAGATATGTGAAGCTTAGTGACAAAATATGAACTAAAACAAGGTTATAATCAAACTGAGGGGTTCACTATCTAGGCCTCAGACTGACTAATGATAGGCCTCGAGGTCAATGCTTGGGCTCAGGCTCGATCTATCGGGGATAATCGGGAAAAGGCTAACAGTTAGGATATAATTTAAGGTGGCTCTTTATGGCTAACATCAAGTTATTTACCATGGAAACAGTAATAATAATTAAATTTATTAGTGGGGCTCTAAAAATATATGATCTATTTTTATGCTAATTGTTAAGTAGTTGATGCTAGATATTTGAAGTTTAACGATGAAATACGAACTAAAACAAGGTTATAATCAAATCGAGGGGTTTACTATCTGGGCCTCAAACTGACCGATGAGAGGCCTCGAGGTCAATGCCTGGGCTCGGGTTCGAGCTATCGAGGATAATCGAGAAAAGGCTAACAGTTAGGATATAATAAAAGGAGGCTCTTTATGGCCAACATCAAGCAATAAATGAAGAACAAGTATGAAAGCAATAAATGAAAGAGGTAGCCTCGAGCGAGTAAGTTAGAGAGAAAAGAGAGAGAGTTGTTATTGATCTAGTGTAGAATACTTGGAGAAACTTGCTTATAAAGTGCCAATGATTTCCCTTTTATAAGAGGGGAAATCCAAACTTAGTACAAGATACATTAAATGATAAAGAAAGCGGGATGGGACAACTAAGTAGCTTCATGATGTAGGCGTAGACCAACGTTAGACTGCCCTGGTAGGCTTAACTGGTCTCGGATGCATTCTTCGGAAGCCTTCCATGCTCGTCGGGGTCTCGGCCAACATTATCCCCAGGTTGGGTGTCGAAAGTTCTTGATGGAAGTACATGGCTCGAGGTCTCGATCCTTCGAGGCGATCTCCTGAAGTACTTTATCAACGAGAAATTTGTCCCCCCGATTTTGCCATATACATATTAGGATTCTATCGATTTTCCTGTTTGTATATAGTATGTTCATACTGGCATATGTATAAAGTAAACCCTGTGGCTTTGCTTCTTCCCCTCCCCTTCTTGTCTGGAATTCACCCGGGTGATCTTTTTTTAAAGTTGGCAAGAATCCTTAGATTCGTAATACGGCCATAGGGCTCATTGCGCAAGCTCGGGGGCTCTTACGTGCCTGGTCGATGTGACTTTTAGTATAAGATGGCATTGGAGTAGTTATGCTTTTGATCAACAATTTTGGGTTTAGTCTCCGAGTCAGGCTTTGACTCGAGCTCATTCGACCCTCAAGCTTCTGTGTTTGCATGGGCGGACAACAATGGCTCTTACGCTATGCCCTTGGGCATTTGGATTTTAACTATTTTGGTTTTAGTCTCCGAGTTGGGTTTCTACACGAGCACAATTGACCCTCAAGGTCTATATTTGCATGGGCTAGCGACAACGACTCTTATGCCTTGGGTCGAAGCGGCCTTTTATATGCACGATCCTAAGGCTCATTAAGATGGAGACAATGGCTCTTACGCTTTTCCCTTAGGCATGGATACTTAGCTATTTTGGGTCCGGTGTCCGAATCGGGTTATGACTTGAGCTCATTTTGACCCTCAAGCTTTCAAATTTTAAGCTGGCGATAGTGGCTCTTACGCTTTTGGTCGATGCGACCTTTTAGTGTGTGTGGCCCTGAAGCTCATTAGACTGGTGACAATGGCTTATACTCTTTGTCCTTAGGCATATTATGGCTTTGTTTTCCTCTCATTAAGGACTTTTTGAAATGATTTTGCCTGACCCGTCGTTAGTTCGGGAAGAACCTAGATTTCAAGTCATTTGTGGCGATGTTCGAGCACCTCGGAAGGTTTGGCTCGTAGGTTGTGTAGCTCGAAGCCTTATGATTTGGAGCTGACATGGTTGAAGCTCTTTTGCCTGTCGAGGGTAGCCTGTTTAATGGGTTCTTTTCGAAGTAGATTCAAAGTAATAGCCTATGATTTTGTAACGACGGTCGGGCGTCCCCGAGTCGCATTAATTCGGCCGGTACAACTGTAAGACCATAGTCATTTGTGTTTGGCCGGAGCCATTTTGGTCCCAAGTGTAGTAGTTTAGGCGTCTATATCGAGGGTATTCCCTTTGGGGAGTCTTACAAATGCGATATATAGCCTAAATTTCAGGATTGAATTTATGCCGGTAGTAAGGTCTTACAAAATTTTCATGCATTGTGAGGGTCTTACAGTTTCGTTGATACTTGGTACAAGTATGATTCATGCCTTGCTTGAGGTCTTATAGGATTTTCATGCCTTTTGAGGTCTTATTGTTTCGTTGATACTTGGTACAAGTATGATTCATGCCTTGCTTGAGGTCTTATAGGATTTTCATGTCATTTGAGGTCTTACAATTTCGTTGATACTTGGTACAAGTATGATTCATGCCTTGCTTGAGGTCTCACAAAATTTTCATGCCTTTTGAGGTCTTACAATTTTGTTGATACTTGGTACAAATTTTACGAGACCAATTCTGCCCGCTCGGGGTCTTACGGCCTCGGGTTTTTTAATGAATGGCGATTGGTGACAGTTTCTGAGTCATCGAGTTTGCTTTGGCTCGGGAGCTGTTACTCGTGAGCTAGGAAATGCCTCATTGATGGCTTATGATTTTGGAGATTTTAACCATGAGGTCATGCAGATTCCGAATTATTGACGCTAGTCTCCGAGTATTCGGGGCGATCTTGGTGAAGGAATCTTTTCTGAGAAAACGTTGAGTTTCCTTTGGAGTATGAGGTGCTTTAGAAAAAGACATTCTTTGATTTCTTGGCACAAGTACATGTCATCTTGTTGTCGTGGGCCCGGCTCATACGGGCACGGTTCATTCGACCGTTTGGCCCGGTACATCATTTTCCTATTGGAATTCTATTTGTCGTCCCTTGGTACTTCTGAGTGGGTGACCTGTCAAGGGGGTGCCCTCCAGTGTTCGGGGTTGATTACAAAGGAAGCCTCGAATGCTTGTTGTATTCCCCTTAGGTAGCATATAGGTGTTGTCTCGTTAAAAACCTTGTCGTTAAAATCCTCTTTGGGACAAAATACAGTCAAAGTAAAAGAGTGCAACGCTTGCTCGAGGATATTTATGGAATTTTTGATCAAATTCTCTAGTAGTAATGTCACGACGCAAACCGTTGGGCCGTGATAGGCACCCAGTACCTTACTCAACTGAGTACCAACATAACATATCTTTCTTATTACATTATCATATACATGTAACATACGAGCCTAATAGGCCAACATGATCATTTATAAATTCAAAACATAGGCCAACAAGGCCGTACAATCTTTCACATGCAAGACATATATCTACAAGCCTCTAAGAGTACATAGATGTCATAAAGGTTGGGAAAGAGTCCTGACATACCAAACAAGCAATTCCGAAGCAAATGGAGCGCGCCAACATCTTCCGCTGAGCTGATAGCCTACTTGGAGGGCTCTCGACCTATTTATCGGGATATGCGGGCAAAAAATGCAGTGTCCCCAGGCAAAAGGGACGTCAGTACGAAAAATGTACCAAGTATGTAAGGTGCATAAATAAGTACATAGCAGACATGGAAGAAATATAGAGTAATTGACTCAACATGTAAGTCTGGATAACTCTGTAAACCATAAATTACTTTTAGCATCATGCATATGCGTATGAATGTCATGTCGTGCATATGTACATGTTTCATAACATTATCAGCCTCTGAGGGCATCCCATCATATCATATCGGCCACTATGGACAAACTCATCATCGTATACCAGCTGATCAGGTGGTGGTGCGTTTGTAAATCATAAATTACTTTCAGCGTCATGCATATGCGTATGAATGTCATTTCGTGTATAGGTATATGTTTCATAACATCATCAGCCTCTGAGGGCATCCCATCATATCATATCGGCCACTGTGGGCAAAATCATCATCGTATACCAGCTGATCAGGTGGTGGTGCGTATATAACGCCATAACCTTTCCCATATCCCATATACATATATATACATACATACATATGCGTATATAACGTCATTTGAATACATACATGGTGATGGGTCAATGCACATGAATGCAATGCATGAAAAGTACGTTAATAAAATCTTTCGGAGCTTTATAAGACCATTTTGCCTTTGGGTAATAACATAAAGTGAACTCTTTTCAACTTTCGTATTTTTCGGAGACCCATAAACAGATGATAAAATATTATAACACACGGAAATTGAAGAACATAGATATCTCTAATACTTCTATGAATAGAGTCATTCATGAAATTTGTGCATTTGCACGTTT
The DNA here is from genome assembly GCF_000715075.1 of Nicotiana tabacum. Classification (NCBI taxonomy): domain Eukaryota; kingdom Viridiplantae; phylum Streptophyta; class Magnoliopsida; order Solanales; family Solanaceae; genus Nicotiana; species Nicotiana tabacum. The sequence goes on along the minus strand of NC_134084.1, from coordinate 135,678,040 downwards.
CATTCGTATCGTATGGATCATGGCAAAAGAAAGAAGAGATAGACTTAACATACCTGAGCCGGTTATCTGGACAATCCTTCTAACACACGACAATTGCGACAAAACTCGTAACGGCAAGACCGGAGTAGGAAAAATCCATATGATATTCTTGAGAAATATTGTACCGAGTTTTTTTTTTGAATTAGCTTAACACGTTCGATCTTGTAGAATTTCTCTCTTATTAATAGGTTTATGTGCTTCTAGTTCATATCCGTTAGACGTTCCAACTATTCTATGTGAAAGTTCCTTTGTCTCATTGTGTAGTCTTTTCTCCATAATAGGCATCTTATTCTCTAGACAATTCTCGACTTCAAGAATCAAGGTTGCTAATGTATCTGGGTAGCTACTACCTTTGAAATCTCCCCACATTCCAATTTGATAGATTGTATCACATATTCCCATCCTTTTAGAGGCAACGAATTGAATGTACGTCGAATTCACTATCTTTGGACTTTTGTTTCCCGTTTTAATTCCTCAATCTTACAAACATCAAAAACTCAAAAATCCTAATTCCTTCTAAACATCCGTAGCTTCCCAAAAAAAAGAATGAATTGAATCTTGAAGTTTTATCAAAATTCCAATAACATCAAATCAATAAAGCAATACCCAACTCACTATAGTTCTCATCAACTCAACTCCAAAAGATCACTCTCACACACACTTGTATATGTATGAATATATGAATATGTGAGGTGTGTATATTCAAAGAGAATATTTCTACGAGGGGTAGAGACAATGTTATTTTTGCTTTCTTGATAACATATTTTTTTTTACCAAAATGAGATAAGGTTCGCATCTCTTTAAATGTTGCCACTTATTTAATGGTGTAGTAGTCACTTATTTGAGCCAAATCTTGTTGCCACGTTAGGGGCTTCATCGTTATCCAAATATTCTTAAATAATCTCCCACTAAAATTTATTAATTACCCAATTATCCATATAATTAAGAATTATCTCAACTTACTTAAAATACTGCTCACGTTTCACATACTTTATACACCTTACTAATATGGTCTTGTGGTACCTCGTATAGCACCAGTCCATAAATACCGAGTATTTTAGCTCGGGCCGTATTTTATCTCAACATGCCAAACTTGGACGAAAGTTCGTTTTCTTTGACTTGCTTCCCCTATCCCCTTTACGAATTTACTTATTACTTGTTTGAAATACCATAATCCTTATAATCTCCAAATAATCATTTCCTTGGACTGATGTCAGTTACTTTATGATAAATTCAACGTACAACACTACAGGGTGCAACATTGTGGTAATGTAGTATTGCGGGACGTGACATCTCACTTTCAGGTTCTCATTAATTTATTTATGGCGTGTTTTAATGTACAAAAATATGGGGTGTAACAAGTAATATTGTTTTAGCATCGATATATTCTAGTTGCTTGGAAGTTGTTCGCCCTCCATGGTGTCGAGCTTATAAGATACCTTGCTGACTACTCCGAGGACACGGTACAGTCCTTCCCAGTCAGGCCCAGCTTCCCCTCTTTACGGTTTCGGTTGTTGAGAGTGACCTTCCTTAAGACTAAGACCCCGATCCCGAAAATACCAGAGATTTCTTCTCCTGTTACAATATCTTTCGATTCTCTACTTCTGGGCGGCCATCCGGATTAGCGAGGTTTCTCACTTTTCATCCAGTAGTCGAGGGCCGTTGTCATGGCCTCATTGTTCGAGCCCTCATTAGTATGCTGGAATCTAGCGCTTGTCTCCCCAACTTCCACTGGCATCAAAGCCTCAGCACCGTATACTAGAGAGAAAGTCGTTTCCCCGGTACTTGATTTTAAAGTTGTTCAATATGCCCATAGCACCTCGGGCAGCATTTCTCTCCATTTTCCCTTGACACTCTCTAGTTTCTTTTTTAAGTTTTGAATGATGGTTTTATTTGTGGATTCGGCCTGGCTGTTTGCACATGGGTGGTAAGGCATCGACAGGATTCTCTTGATTTTGTGATCTTCAATGAACTGTGTTACCTTGCTCCCGATGAACTGCCTCCCATTATCGCACGTTATTTCGGATGGGATTCCGAATCGGCATATAATGTGATCCCATATGAAGTTAATGACTTCCTTTTCTCTTATTTTTTCGAACACCTGTTCTTCCACCCACTTTGAAAAGTGGTCAGTCATAAATAAAATGAATCTAGCTTTACCTAGTGCCGTCGGCAAAGGACCGATGATGTCCATTCCCCATTTCATGAATGGCCATGGTGATAAAATGGAATGTAGTTGCTCACCGGGCTGGTGAATCATGGGAACGAATATCTGGCATTTGTCGCACTTTAGGACGAATTCTTTGGTGTCTTTTTCCATGCTATCCCAATAGTAGCCTGCTCTGAACACCTTCCGGACTAAGGAGTCAGCGCCAGAATGATTTCCACAAGTACCCTCGTGAATTTCTCGGAGTACATAATCTGTGTCACCTGGCCCTAGGCATACCGCCAGCGGGACATCGGAAGTTCTCATGTACAAAGTCTCATTTTCGTCGAGCAAGAACCGAGCTGCTTTGATTCGCAGGGCCCTTGATTCTTTTGGATATGTGGGCAACTTCCCGTCCTTTAAATAATCAATATATTTATTCCTCCAATCCCATGTTAGGCTGGTGGAATTAATCTTTGTGTGACCTTCCTCGACCACTGATTTTAACAATTGGACAACAGCCCAGGGGAGTAGGTCCTCTTCTTCAACAAAAGATCCCAGATTCGCGAGGGTATCGGCCTTGCTATTCTGCTCTCGAGGTACATGGACTAAGGTCCATTCTTTGAAGCGACGCAGTGCGACTTGGATTTTGTCCAAGTATCTCTGCATCCTATCTTCTCGAGCTTCATAGCTCCCATTCACCTGGCTTACTACGAGGAGTGAATCGCATTTCGCCTCGACGGTCTCGGCTCCCAAGCATTTGGCCAGTTCTAAACCTGCAATCATAGCCTCGTACTAGGCTTCATTGTTAGTCAATCTTGCGATTTTTATGGATTGTCTGATTACGCTGCCAACAGGTGGCTTTAGGACTATACCAAGCCCGGATTCTCTTAAGTTTGTGGCATCATCTGTGAATAGGGACCATACACCAGAAGACGTGCCTGATTTTAATAAAAGTACCCTTTCTACCTCAGGTACGAGGGAGGGCAAAAAATCAGCCATGAAGTCCGCTAGAATTTAGGACTTCATGGCCTTTCGAGGTTGATACTTGATATCATACCCTTCGAGTTCGATGGCCCATTTGGCCAATCGGACCGATAGCTCGAGTTTGTGCAGTATGCTCTGGAGGGGGTACGTCGATAGAACACAGATACGATGACATTGAAAATAGGGCTTCAGCTTTCGCGAAGCGCTTATTAGCGTGAGAGCAAATCTTTCTAGATGGGGATACCTGGTTTCGATGTCCCCTAGGGTCCAGGTTACATAATAAATAGGAAATTACGTACCTTGATCCTCTCATACCAGTACGCCGCTTACTGCTATTTCAGACATGGCCAGGTACAGATATAGTGTTTCATCCTCCTTTGGCGTATGTAGTAAAGGTGGACTAGTCAGATATCATTTTAGTTCCTCCAAGGCATGTTGGCATTCTGGAGTCCATTCGAATTTGTTTTTTCTTTTGAGTAAACAGAAAAAATAATGGCTCTTGTCTGATGACCTTGATATAAATCTGCCCGGGGTCGCTCTCCGCCCTGTTAGCCATTGTACGACCTTTACATTATTTACCACTGTGATTTAGTTGATGGCCTTTATTTTGTTAGGATTAATATCGATCCCACTATTTGATAACATAAAGCCCAGGATTTTTCCCGAACCCACTCCGAAGGTGCATTTCTCATGGTTGAACTTCATGTTATAACTTCTGAGGATGTCGAAAGTTTCCTGCAAATGAGTCAAATGGTCCTCTGTGCGAACGGACTTAGCTAGCATATCATCAATATAAACCTCCATTGATTTACCTACTTGATGCTCGGACATTTTATTAACTAGGCGCTGGTACGTTGCCCCTGCGCTTTTTAGATCGAAGAGCATTACATTGTAGCAGTAGGTACCATACTTTGTGATGAACGAGGTTTTTTCCCTGTCCTCGAGGTTCATTTGGATTTGATTATACCCGAGTAGGCGTCGAAAAAGGTGAGGGTCTCGTGGACGGTCATAACATTGATTAGACGATCGATGTTAGGCAATAGGAAGGAATCTTTGGGACACTCTTTATTCAAGTCTTTATAATCTACGTACATTCTTACCTTGTTTCCCTTTTTAGGCACTACTACTACATTGGCTAGCCATTCAGGGTACCTTACCTCTCTAATGGATACTATTTTAAGAAGTTCGCTACCTCTTCTTTGATGAAGGCATGTTTTACCTCGGACTGTGGTCTTTTCTTTTTCTTTATGGTTTTAAACTTGGGATCGACGTTCAGCCTGTGGGAGGTTGTTTTTGGTGGAATTCCTGTCATATCTAAGTGGGACCAAGCAAAACAGTCGATGTTGTTATTAAGAAATTGAATGAACCCTTTCCTGAGTTCGGGGGTTAACCCCGTTCCTAGATATACCTTACGATTAGGGAGGTGTTTGATTAAAATGGTCTGCTCCATCACTTTGACTGTTGATTTAGTTGTGTCCGATTCTTCGGGGGCGACGAAGGTCCGAGGAGCAAAGAAATCTTCTTGGTCGTCCTCAGGGGTCTGTGTGTCCCTAACCTTGTCTAAGATCGGGTGCGTGGGGTTTAGTGCCTTATGGTGAACTGCAAACATTTCTTTTGTCGCCTGTTGTTCTCCATGTATGGTCGTTATGTCGTCCTTCGTGGGGAATTTTATCACCTGGTGTAAGGTTGACGGTACTGCCCTCACATTGTGTATCCAAGGTTTGCCAAGCAATGCATTCTACCTCATGTCTCCATCGATGACTTGGAACTCGGTGTTCCGAATCGCGCCGGACGTGTCGATCAGGAGGGTGATCTCTCCTTTCGTTACTTCACCAGTCATGTTGAAGCCGTGGAGGACTCATGGGATGGGGGCGACTCAATCGAGCAGCCCCAGTTGTCCTACTACCTCTGACCTAATTATGTTGGATGAGCTGCCTATGTCCACGAGCACACATTTTATGCTGGTATTGTTTAAAAGAAATGAGATCACCAGTGCGTCATTTTGCGGTTCTATCATGTCCTTGAGACCCTCCTCACTGAATGCGAGGGTATCTCCAAGCACACGGTTTCAGGTCGGTCCCTCTTTTGTGGTGGATGTTCTTGTCCGTTTGATTATGGGTCCTTGGGGGACATTTGTTCCTTCAATAATCATATGGACGTCGTGTTGGAGAGTCTCCCCTTCCGCCCGGGTTGAGTTTTGTGGTGGTGTACACATATCTGGAGTAGTCATGTCCTTCTTTGTGGTTTTTGAGGTTGTTATTCTCAACTCTGTTCACTGAGCCAGACATTTTAACTTGAAATCAAAGGTCTTGGACAAAAAAAATGTGTAAGATAACTTGCGTTGTGTAACGAAACTAGCAAGAAAATAATCACTATTATTTTTAGCCCAACGATGGATGCCAGTCTTTTTACCGTGAAAATGATAATAACAATTAAATTTGTTGATGGGACTCTAAAAATACGTGATTTTTATGCTATTTGTTTAAGCAGTTGATGCTAGATACGTGAAGATAAAGATGAAATGCGAGCTAAAATGGAATTATAATCGAACCGAGGGGTTAGCTATTCTAGCCTCGGATTGACCAATGAGGGGCCTCGAGGTCGATGCTTGGGCTTGGGCTCGAGCTATCGGCGATAATTGGTAAAGGGATAACAATAAGGATATAATTAAGGGAGGCTCTTTATGACCAATGACAAGCAATAAATAAAGAACAAGTATGAACGTAACAAAAGAAAGTAATGGTATCGAGAGAGTGTATGAGAAAGCGAAGAGAGTGTTCTTCTATATATCTTGTGGAGCGGATGGAACAACAGAGTTTACAAAGTGCCAGGGATCCCCCTATATAGGAGGAAAAATTCTAATATAGTACAAAATGCATTAATAATAAAGGTAGAGGGATGGGACAACTAGATATCATTAGGCTCTGTCAATATCAGCTGCATGACTTGGGAGCTCCCCTCTCCCATATTATAGTTGTTAGTACGCACTTCCACCCGGGGTCGAAACACAACGGCTCCCAAATGTGGGTCTCGACCTCGGCTTCGAACCTACAGAAGCATGTTTGCGAGGCGACCTAATGATGGGGAAATCTGGCCCATGGTTTTACCGCATACATGGGTATCACCCAAAACAATTGATAAGAGCTCAAGTCGGGTTATTACCATCTCTAGGTTAAACCCTTTAATTTGGTTAATAAATCTCTCAATTGACCCAATTCCATGTTAGCTAAGTTATCCTAGACTAGGTCCCTCTTTTTCAAGTAAAGACTAAGTCAAATAGGCATGAAATAATAGTTGCAACCATTAGTTCTACAATTAAAGCATGAACTAAGCTAAATAATCAACACCTAATCATTAACATGCACTAAAAGATACCCATAAGATTTAGACACTAGGAATGGGTCACACCCCTAGTAAATGTCTAGCTACTCATGATGGTATTTGAAGAAAATAAGGTAGATAAACTAATTAAACTCATAATGGAAGATTAAAATGATGAAATCTAATGTAAATACACCAAAATAATATAAAACTTCATAAAGTAGTAAAGAAAACGGCTACAACAACTTTAGATGTTCAAAACTTGACCTAATTTTGTGAAACTCGTCTATTTATTATTACATCCCTTGTTTTCGTACGTGAAAGTATGCCATAAGTAAATCGATAAAAGCTCAAAGATAAGATGTTACATCCCACATTTTCGGGCGTTAAAGTTTTGTCGTAAGTTAATAGATGTTAGCTCAGGAATGAGATTATTTTGAGGATATAAGTATTATGCTATGTTAAACAAGTGATAAATAAATTCATGAAGGTGAGAGGGTAAGCGAATCGAAGAAAATGAGTTTCGTCAAAATTTGACAACTTGGTATAAAATACGGTCTGAGCTATAATGCCCGATGTGTATGGACTGATGCCATGAAAGGTACCACATGACCATGATAGTAAGATGTATAAAGATTGTTAAAAGTAAGTAGTATTTTAAGTAATTTGTGATAATTGTTAATTATGTGGATATTTGGTTAATTATTGAATTAGTGGGGGATTAACAAGTTGAGTAAGGTAAAAGGTGTGAATATTTGGAAAAGAGAAAGGGCTCCAACGTGGCAGCCCATGAGATTGGATAAAGAATCAATTGGTTACTCTTTAATCATATGGCAAGGTGTCAAAACTAATGGCTTAGTCATCAAGAGTGTGGGGCCTGCACTTAAAGACTTAAAACCAACTTCTAATTAATTTTTATCTCTACAAATTGATGAAAAGCTTCAGCAAGAAAGTTTCATCCGAGATTATACATGGTAGTAACGTGCCTCAATAAGAATTCATGTGAGACTACGTAATGTTATAGCAATAGGATTTTGTGATTCTAAAGGAGTACAGTGCAATCTTTCTCAGGAATATCATACGGACTTTCCCTACTTCGATCCACTGTTACGTGCTGTTGCAATATACGTGTGTTAGAGGAATTTCGAAGAGAATCGATTTAGTTATGTTAAGGTTATCCCTTTCTTACTTTTGGCATGATCCATACGATACAAATGAAACGAGTAAATGCACAACTTCTATAAATAACTTTATTTATAGAAATGCTAGAGATGCTTATGTTCTTGATTCCCCATGTGTCATGTTATTCTATCATCTGTTCATGGGTCTCAAAAAATACGTAAGTTGATAAAGTTTATTTCATGATATTAATCAAAAGCATAATGATTTTATGACATTCCGAGAGATCTTAGCATTGCATTCATTGCATGAGAAGTACATCTATATATATATATATACACACACACACACACACACACACACACACACACACACACACATATATATATATATATATATATATATATATATATATATATATATATATATATATATATATATTTATGTATATGTGATATGGGAAAAGGTTACGGCATTAGATATGCACCACCACCTAATCAGCTGGTATACGTTGATAATTTGCCCACAGTGGTCGAGATGATATGATGGGATGCCCTCAGAGGCTTGATGATGTTATGAACGCATATACCCATGCATGGTATGATATTTATACGCATATGCATGACATTATAATATTAAATGATTCACAGAGCTATTCAAATATACATATTGAGTCTTTTTACTCCATGTTTCTCATGTCTATTGTTTACTGATTTTCATTCCTTACATACTCGGTACATTATTTGTGCTGACGTCCCTTTTGCTTGGGGACGCTTCGTTTCATGCCCCCAGGTCCCGATAGACAGGTTGAGAGTCCTCCAAGTAGGCTATCAGCTTAGTAGAAGATGTTGGTGCACTCTATTTTCTCCGGAGTTGCTTATTTGGTTAGTATTATTTAGACATGTATTGATTAGTATGTTGGAGTCGTGTCCCGGCCTTACGACGTTTATGTACTCTTAGAGGCTTGTAGACATATGTCATGTATATGAAAGTTTGTAAGGCCTTTTCAGTCTATGTTCAGTGTACGAGTGATTATTTTGGCCTTATAGGCCCATACATCATATGTATAAGCATGTATAACAGGTTGGGTCATTTTATGTCGAGTATTCTCTCATGTTTTATTCTCGTTAACTGATACGCCTCTTCTGGCCCATTTACTTGTGTTGATGTAATAAGAAAGATACATTACATTGGTACTCGATTGAGTAAGGTACTGGGTGCCCGTCGTGGCACATCGATTTGGGTCGTGACAAAAGTGGTATCAGAACAGTTATGTGCTAGGGAGTCTACAAGTTGTGTCTAGTAGAGTCTTGTTTATGGTTGTGTTGTGAACCACACTTATATGCATAAGGCTACATGGCCTTTAGGACTGTCACTCTTTTTTCTTACTCTAGATCGTGTGGTAGAGCTCAATTGTAAAAACTTAATTTCCCAAACTCTATCTTATTCATAATACGACGATGCCTACATGTAGAAAGATAGTTGGTAAGTGATTGAATATGACTATTGAAGAGTTGAGTCAAAGGAACTCGATTTTTCATGATGCTTATGATGAGTAAATGTAAGATCTTCAGTAGATCATGTGTGTACTTAGACGTGCAAGCCTCTTGATAAGGAGCCTTAAGGCAAGAATATCTATCCATTGTTATGGTAAAAAGCAATGAAAGAATCAGAAAATGAAGATTAACACTATTTATAATTCAAGTAAAGAAATATAAGAATTTTGAGTTACCTTCAATTGTAACAGAGGTATGTACAATACGCCACCAATCTCAGTTATGCCCTATGGGAGCTAGAAGATATGGTTTAAGACAGGACGGGATATCAGGATCTGACCGGGGTTAGAGTAACACAAAATGGTAAATGGATTGTTTGTATTAGTTGATATTTCCGAAGAACATTACAAAGGTGCTAATAGATCTCCTTGTGAGACATCCAGATGGTGCACTCTAAAATAGTACAGTCGGATATGAGTACTAAAAACATAGGCACTGGAAGCCTTGAAGGGATAAATATTACCTTAGTGTGGCTCCCATCCCTAGTAGAGAAAGAAGATTAGGCAATACGAAGAGCCAATGGATGGAGCAAGGGAGCAAAAATCAAAAGAATGTCTTGTTCAAATTTTCAGGATAAAGTGATAGACATAGATGTTAGCGGGAAATAAGAAGAGAGTTAATGAAGCATTATGAGTAAGATGTGATTTATGGATGACAATGGTAGATCAAAAATATGACAGTATTACAGAGTCTATAGTCAAGTGAAGGAAAAGGGGAGAGGTCACAGGCCTTGAAATAACAAAAGAGTATAGGCCATATAGCCATATCCTCCTTTCAAGAAATAAGTTTGTGACTCTAACATCATTAACAGAAGGAAAAAGTTAGACCCCAGAGTAATAGAAATCAATATGGGCGGGTGAACAATATAAACTTAACATTAATTAGGGACTGAGTGATTTGATAATAGTCGGCATCATAAGAATTTTAGATTTCTTTCCAGCGATAATAGAATGGACGATGGAAGAATAATCCTTAAAGGTCATTCAAGAAGACGCTTCCCTAAACCAAGTGATGTGAGCAAAGTTAAGCTTAAGGGACTATGTGTGTCCGTTACACTAAGTGTCACCCTCATCAGTAAGGAATATCCTTGATGTAGAAGGATTACTGCAAGGTGAGTAAGGATCATCAATGATGTGAAAAGACGACAAAGATAAAAGGTAAAACAACTATAAGTAGATCGTCGTAGCTCTAAACCTTAGTACTTCCTTAAATGAGGGGATATGGAGTGATATGACATGAAGTCAGAATTAAGTGGTTCTAGTAATCATGGAATGGTAAAGGAAAGTGCGGTAAAAACAAAAAAGGAATGAGATTAAACTTATTCAGCTCCTACGTATATGCTACGATTCTAGAACATTAAGCAAGCACGATGCCAAGTAAAGGAAGGAAGGATTCTGGCCTGGGATGCTATTGATAAATAAAGAGCCAGTGCAAGATGTAAGTTAAGACAAAGAAAATAACCCAAGAAAGATTACGTGGAGCATTGATATGAGAATGGACCAACGAGCAATTAGTAGGTGATTCAGGAAGAGTTTAGTTATGGCTAGACAATAGGTTACAGATAAATCAACAGATCATGTAAGATAAACATAGTGAACCCCAATATGGAGAATTAAGTCTCACAAATATGACATCATAAACCTTGAGAAATATTCAGATAGGAGTTGTGGTACTTAAAGGTATCGTATGAGTATTACGGAAATAAAAGAGAATGCCACTGGAAAGACAATCAAAACTTCAGTTCAGAAGCAACCGCACAAGCACAAATGCACAGAGGTATGTAACTATAGATATTTATAGGCGCGTAAGAACATCGAAAACTTCTTCGGGTATACACTATAAAAAGCTTGCAACTTTACAAGAGTTAGAGGGTCCTCTCTAAGTACTACCACGAAAGACTAGCTGAGGAAATAAGGAAGAAGGCTTCAACCTAAGCACAGTGACCTAAAATGGCAATGGTCTTATAACAACAGTCTCACAACAACATTGTATGCACTCTATAAGAAAGTGGCACCTATCGTGGATAATAAACGGGAAGACTAAAAGAATCAAAGGGTGATATTCAAGACCATATGGGTTGTATGGAATTCCAATATGTGTGGACACTAAGATAAGCTAAGTATGCACGCAACAAAGGGGCAGAAAGACCAGGAAAAGTAATAGCTTACGTTTAAAGAAAGCTGAGAATGAATGAAAGGAATTATTTGATCAATGATCTAGAGTTAGTTACGTTATGAATGAACTTAAGATTTCGAAGTATTATCCATCCAACATATATGTTGACAATCATACAGCCGTAGAATATTCTGGTATAAGTTAAAATATTGAATTGAGCATAGGTCATAGACAAAGGATTGAATTGTAAGAAGATTGTATCATGGATATTTTGTAGCATCCATGAAGGGCTAAAGTAATAACTAATACCAATAGCTGAAGAACGGTAGATAGCTTAAGTCTACATAAAGGTTGATCAGAGTGAAGAGGAAACTAAAGAGTTACATCAACTAAGTAAATTAGGAGTCTGATTATTGGACCCAGAAAATTATAGACATCGTGATTGAGAACAATAAAGGATCACTCTGGATATTAGAGGTACAAGACGGATAGTACCACAACCATATTCTATAACGGCTCTACGATAAAGCAGTTAGAAGAGTACCAACCTCATAAGAACTCAATATGAATCTCCTACCCGATTGTGTATGCACCAGAGGTGCAAGTATTATAATAGAGCTTCGAGTCATGGATGTGAATTATACTATATGGAAGGGAGTTCATGAAAGAGATAGAAGATGTGGTGCGAGATTTTAAGGTAAGTAAGGCAAAGGTGAACAACGCATGAGATACTCAAATGCAGAAGGTTGTGAATAGTCCTTACTTCGGATAGAAGGCTAGAAGTGCGGGGAATCAATATCTGGGAATGATAGCAGCGTCGGCAATGGCATGTCTTCCAGCCTATGGTTTCTAGGTACCGAGAGATCTAGCAAAGAGGGTAAAGAAACGTTAGAGACAATGTGATGTATCGCTTGATGCTTTAGAATAACATAAGGAAATCTATGGTGCAAGCAAGTTGAAGGAAGGTTGTGAATAATATAAATAGATATGTGTAGGTCGCAAGCTAAAGTATGATAGAGCGACAAAGTTTTAGGAAAACATTAATAAGGATAAGAAAAGGGCAAGTGAGGAGGTGACGAGAATGGATAAGTCCTCAGATTAAGCCCATGAATACAAAAGAGCTATTGGTTTCTCTAAGTTATAGAAAGCTCCGTATAACATGAATGAACTCAAAGGACTCTAAGACTAGTAGCATTTAGAAGAGATGGAATACTGCCCTGGTAGTAGAATGAGTGTGTGATTGTGATAGATAAAGGATGACGTTTGGTCCTTCAATTGAGTAACGATTTGATGAATTGTACAGGATTAAAATACACTCATAAGGAGAATCGCATTGGGATGCTATGAAATATGGTTATTGAAGTATAGTATCACCCCTAGGTGGATTAGGCAAGCCACTTCAGATATTCCCTGATGAGACGTAAGCCCTAGTGACAATGTATTACGTAAGAGGTTTCAAGTTATCAGTGGTAGATTGTAGATCAACATTGAGGTGAATCAACAATGGATAGATAAAAGTTACAAAGTATGAGTGAGATTGGGCCATCAGTCTTAAGATAAACAGTAATGAAGAAGCGCTAAAGGACTTAGATTTATACATATAGGATAAGCAATGAGAGTAACTTGGAGTTTGGTAGCAGACCTCAGTAATGATAAATCAAAGTAAGATTATGGCGGTAAAGTCATACGGATGGATAAACGGATCTATGAAATAAGGTATAATAATATTCGTAAGTTCAACAAAGTACCGAGCAAAGAACTTCAGTATACCTATAGTTGCCCAGAGGGACATCTTGTTAAGCTTTGTATATGTTTATAAAGTGAGGCCTAGAGATTAGCCAAAGGCTAGAGGAAAAAGGGGAGAAGAGTTGCATAGGCGCACTAACAAGTTCAGAGTCGTACAGGTTGCATGATTGAAGGTAGAAAAAGTAGTGAGATTGGAAAGATTCTGACCAAAAGTCGTGGTGTGAGAAAATGGCCTAAAGGGGGAGGGCCCTAGCCTTTGGATTTATTCACAAAACAGTTGCCTAGATGGCAAAAAGAGCACTAAAGTATTCGGAAGACATAGGTTATGAAAATAATAAGTGCATCAGTCAACATTCGAGGACGAATGTTCCAAATGGGGGAATGATGTTACACCCCATGTTTTCATACGTGAAAGTACGCCATAAGTAAATTGATGAAAGCTAAAAAATGAGATGTTACATCCCGCATTTTCGGACGTTAATGTTTTGTCGTAAATTAATCGACGTAAGCTCGAGAATGAGATTACTTTGAGGATATAGGTATTACGCTATTTTAAATAAATTATAAGTAAATTCGTGAAGGTGAGAGGGTAAGAGAATCGGAGAAAATGAGTTTCGTCAAAATTTGACAATGCGGGATAAAATACGGTCCGAGCTATAATACCCGGTGTTTATGGACTAATGGCATGCAAGGTACTAAATGACCATGATAGTAAGATATATAAAGTGTGTTAAAAGTGAGTAGTATTTTAAGTAATTTGAAAAAATTCTTAATTATGTGGATATTTGGTTAATTATTAGATTAGTGGGTGATTAATAAAGTTGATTAAGCTAAAAGGGGTGAATATTTGGATAAGAGTAAGGGCTCCAATGTGGCAGCCCATGAGATTGGAGAAAGAATCAATTGGTGACTCTTGAATCATATGGTAAGGTGTCACAACTAATGGCTTAGTCATCAAAAGTGTGTGGTCCACACCTAAAGACTTAAAAACCCTTCTAATTGATTTACAAATCAATGAAAAGCTTCAGCAAGAAAATTTCATCCAAGATTATACATGGTAGTAACGTGCTTCAAAAAGAATTCATACGATACTACGTAATGTTATAGCAACGTGATTTTGCGATTCTAAAGAAGTATGGTGCAATCTTTCTCAAGAATATCATATGAATTTTTTCCTACTTCGATCCGTCGTAATGTGGTGTCGCAATAGACGTATGTCAGAGGAATTGTCAAGAGAATTGGTCCAAGTATTTTAAGGTTATCCTTTCCTTCCTTGGAAAGATCCATACGATACAAAATGAAACGAGTAAATGCACAACTTCCATAAATGACTCTATTTCTAGAAATGCTAGAGATGCTTATGTTCTTGATTCCCCATGTGTCATGTTATTCTATCATCTGTTCATGGGTCTCCGAAAATACCTATGTTGATAAAGTTTATTTCATGACATTAATCAAAAGTATAATGGTCTTATGACACTCTAAAAGATTTTATTGACGTACTTCTAATGTATTGCATCCATTTACATTGACCTATGACTAGATGACGTTATATACGCGTATATATATATATATATATATATATATATATATATATATATATATATGGGATATGGAAAAAGGTTATGGCGTTATATACGTATCAAGCTGGTCAGTTGGTAGATTTGTCCACAATGGTCGTGATGATATGATGGGATGCACTCATAGGCTTGATTATGTTATAAACATAGATACCCATGTATGGTATGTCATTCATATGCATATGCATGACATTATAATATTAAATGATTCACAAAGATATTCAGATATACATGTTAAGTCTTTTTACTCCATGTTTCTCTCACGTCTATTGTTTACTGATTTTCATTCCTGACATACTAGGTACATTATTTGTACTAACATCCCATTTGCCTGGGGATGTTGCGTTTCATACCCGAAGGTCCCGATAGACAGGTTGAGAGTCCTCCAAGTAGGCTAGCAACTCAGCGGAAGATGTTGATGCACTCCATTTGCTCCGGAGTTGCTTATTTGGTTGGTATGATTTAGACATATGTTGATTTGGTATGTCGGGGCCCTGTTCCGGCCTTATGAAGTTTATGTACTCTTAGAGGCTTTTAGACATATATCAAGTATATGAAAGATTGTATGAAATTGTCGGCCTATGTTCAATGTACGTGTGATTATTTTGGGCTTATAGGCCCGTACGTCATATGTATAAGTCTGTATATCATGTTAGGTCATTTTCTGTCGAGTATTCTCTCATGTTTTATTCTCGTTATCTCATACGACCCTTATGGACCATTTACCCGTGTTGTAATAAGAAAGATACGTTACGTTGGTACTCGGTTGAGTAAGGTATAGGGTGCCCATCGCGGCCCATCGGTTTGGGTCGTGACATTTATAGAGGATTGAAAATAGCGAACAAAAATGCCCCTCGGTATGTTCTACGGTTGCATAATTCCATGTGCGATCAGAAGATTTCTTCATCTGGCAGGACACAGAGTTCTGAGGCCACTCATTTGTGAATTGCAGCCACGAGGAAATCTTCTGCAACACATTTCTGAACTACGGTCACACAATTCTTGTGTGGTCTGATATTCACAAAGGTTCATGTACTTGGTCTTTTTGCATATACTCTACTGAAAGCTCTACTTAATTTTCCTTCTTAGTTTACGATCGTAGATGGAATTCTATTGTCTACAATTTCTTCTACAGCCACAGAATTCCTTTTGTGGACTGCACTTTTGTGCTTCTGCGCCCTTTTATCTCTTTGTGCTTCGGAACACTCCTTTTTGAGTCGGATTTCATCTAGGGTGACCAAGCTTGCAGTATTCCTGCAATTTGCATAATTTCATTACTTTCGGGAACATAATTTACTAATCTCGGACTGAAACAAAAGCTAAAATGTGCTAATAAGCAGTCAAAACTTAAGTAAAGGTGAGTCATCCACACATCAGTTGGGACCAACAATTACCCACACTATTCATGTATTATCAAGAAGGAGACAAGTTAAACATTCATGCACATATAGCCCTAATATAACATTTGAGCTTCAAAATTGACTTTACTCATCAAGGGCTCTTGCTCTATCATGTAGGTCATGGTAGACTCCAAACTCTTCCTCCTCTACTTTCCATTTACAAGGCTCACTTAAGAAATTTAGCACTCAATCCAAAGATTTATAAAAGTTTCACTCATCACTCTCAAGAGAATATCACAAGTATGGCTTCTAGTCCCATAGGCTTTCCCCTCATGTAGATCGCAACTAATGTAAGCTCACTCAGTTTGAAATCAAGTAGGACTTCTTTCGGTATGTAATGAAGGATTTCGGATTAGGGTCGGATACAGTATGGGTGAGTGGTCACCTTTCTTTATGCACTCTATCTTTCATTTCTCGGCCCACACTTTGCCAATTATTAGAGGCACCTTCCTTTCATTGGGGACTAGAGAGACATGACATTACTCTTCGATCATTCTGTTCTTTTTCTCCCTTTTTTATTTCTCCCTGTTTGGGATCATGCCTCTTTTTGAATCCATTCAACCCTTCCACTTATTTATTTTTTGCATTTTTCTTCTTTTTTTTTTTTTCTTGCCTTATCTTTTCATTGAGATCATTTATTTTATAATTTTGTTCCTTGATACCTCTTTCAAGTTCCACTTCTCTCCCCCAAACTTATATCTTAAGCCATCTGTTTCACAAGAGTATTAAGGAAAGCTCAGGTGCCAAGAGAGGATCACGACCAAACTGGTAAAGGCTTGTAACATGGTTATCAAATGAGAAAGGCTAAAGACTCAAAGGGGTTGAGTAGGGATAATGACATTGGTTGGCAATAGAAACTCAAACGGGCCTAGGAGAGCCTACAATCACTTCTCAAACCAAAAAAAAAATTAGGATTTCACCTTGAACATATTCCGAGCAAGTTCTAGACCCTTCGCACGGATACTTGGAGTACCAACAATTCATCTCACCCCTCACGCAACCGGTTTGCTAAAGAGGACAAAGTCACAAAGTCACTAACTAGAGCTATTTCTTTCAAAAACCTTGTCTCTAACCATAAGCATTTAGTTAAGTGTATCGGTACCAATTGAAGCATGTTGACTCTTCGAGCATGACATAATTAGGTATTTCTATTCATTACTACTACTATTAGTACCTAAACGCAAAAAACAGACTCAGTCCCTTAAGAAGGTTGTCACACCATCCATCGTTGGAACGAGTAAGCCAGTTCACACAGCGACTACCTTTGGAAAAAACTGTGGCATTAAGAAAACCAAAGGCTTATTATCTAAAACATAATAAGAAGCTACTAAATCAAACAAATAACTAATAAAGAAATAAAAATTATGAGCTAATAAGTAAAAACTATTGAAGATAGAATGAATATATATAACAAGAGAAAGAGAGAGAATATATACATAATAAGAAAAGAAAAATAATATCAAGTTATTACAGGCAAAATGTCTCAGAATGTATAAATATAATTAATAAACTCTACCCCCACCCCCGGATAAAGATAAGCATTTGTCCCCAATGCTTAAAAAAATAAGAATAAAAGAGATGAAAGAGTGAAGAAAACTCCCTATGGCTCCTATGACATCTCTGTGTCCCCAGCAATGTCAGCGCCCTTAGTCTCATCTAACTAAGTATCATCATCCTCAACTCTGGGTATGGTTGGTTTGGTGAACATCTAATGCACTGCCTCGATAGTGTCGGCAACCAGGTCTGTCTCCTTAGACTGGCCAGCTGGTGCCACTAGTGCTGATAGTGTTGTAGGATATGGGCCTAAATGGTGTGGGCCAATCAACATGTCAAAGGGAAGATCTCTGGTTTTATCAAGCTTGGTCACCTATCTCTGAAGCTTGTCAACTGACTTCTTGTTGGCCTAGGACTTTCTCATATCCTTTACTTCTCTCCCTATCTCTTTGACTACTGACTCGTGTTATACCAAGGTAGACATAGTAATGTTCTAGTTATCTAGGAACTTCTTCAATGTATCTTTAAATGTCAGGGGGAAACGGAGGTATCTGAGTAGTATATTGTGCTGCAATAGTACTGGATAAGCTAGAAAGGCTTGCAGTTGCTTTATGCATCCATTTGTTGAGGCTCACCAACATCTGGGAGACTTGCAGTGCAGAAAGTGGGGCAGTAGGTATGGGCACCAGCTTCAAAGCCGGAGTGGATGTTGTGGTGGGAGCTGCAGTAGGGGTTGTGGATGATGGAGGAGGCATAGCTGCGACACTGGAGGTGGGCTCGGCTGAAGTGGATGGAACATCAACTGCCTCAGCAGCTACCATAGTTGGCTTATCAGACTGGCCCATACCCATTTAGGAACAATGAATTATTCTCAGAACTTTCCGTTGATACAATGAGGCTGAACTTTCTTCTTCGGATTGTTTGTATCCATCAGTGAATACCAAGTGAAAGGCTTATTTGGCTTCACTTTTGTGTCATAATCTCTTAGCTCTACCCTTGCATCCGTGAGATATTCTTTAGTAGTGTTGGGATATTTGTAGGACGGGTTATCTTGCCGAGCAATCACTAAGATTTTTGTTGACATCATGACACCCACATTGACAGGGTACCCGGCCATAATAGAAGCAACCAAGACATCCCGAGGAATTGGAAGATAAGTCTCATTCTTGCTCGGGTCCAGTCTGTTGTAGACAAAGGTTTGCCACCCCTTCGCCTTGAAACTCAAAGTGCTTCTATGGATAGGAATCCCAGTAGAAATCCATGGTGTTGGTGGCCTTGGTGCTGCTAGAATCTCGGCAAACCAAGGCCGAGTTGGGTCTCCCATTTCAAACTTGTCCAAATATTTGTTTGGCTCAACATCTTCGATGCCCAAGTACGTGTTGAGTGTAAGCTGATCAAATCGCACTTTGAGGTTATGCACTTTTGTTACCTTTGTCCCCTTTTTATATGTTCCATATTGTCATAGAATTCTCAAGGTACTCTTTGGAATCCACTACACTCTAGGTGAACCACATCCACCCCTTGCATTCCTTGAACTGCCACACAACTGCTGGATTGTACCTCTCCAACTCTTTCAACTAAAACTATTGCTCAAGAGTAAGAGACCTCACTGGCCACCAAGTACAAAAGCTAGTAAAGTTGGTCAGCCTAATAAAATGGTCATCCAAAACCTCTTTCTTCTTCAATCTTTCAACACCGGAAGTTGTAGCATCTTCCCCCAGCCATCATCGGGGATATCCTGAACTGTTGTATCTTGTGTATCAGGGAAAGGTATAGTCGACGGATCAGAAGCCTGACTAGCACTTTCCACTCCCTTAGAAGTGTTGTGAGATGAGGATGACTCATCCCTGAGTTGGTATATCCATTACGACCTTGTTTGTACGGCCATCTGCTCCTAAACAGAGGCTGAGTTGCTCTCTGATGCCTCCCTAGACGGGAAATAAGAGCTCATCCCTAAGAGATTTGCACCTCTCCCTCGGTCAACTGTAGCTTTTTGTGTAATTGTCCTTTGTTGGTTGAGGGGTACGGGACTCTTGCCTCGACCACAAGAAGGTTCACCCCTCCCATTAAAAGTGTCGCCTCTGCCTCTATATCGAACCATTGTCTGTAGCAAGCAAAGGCGATTGTTAGTTGAAATTCAATGTTCAGATATACAAGAAGATATGCAAGTATACACCAGGAAACACAGTGAGGTTCACAATTAAAATATGCTTGCAGGATAAGGATCTACGGTCTGTACAATTTTCTTGCGGCTGCATTTGAGGCCTTGCGGACCGTACAATTTTATTTTGTGGCCGCAAAAGTGAAGTGCGGTATGTAAAATTTCACTTTCGGTTGCATCTCAGAAACCTAAAATATGCCAACTCTTTGATGACAGAGAATTGTCTAATGTGCAACTACCACATAATTTCTGCGGTCCGCACAATTAGACCTGTGACCGCACATTTGAGTCACTAAGTGTAGACTCTCTGATGATAATAAAAGGGTTGTTCTGTGGCCATAATGGTAATTCTATGGTTTGCATATTTTACCTTGTGGCCGTAGACCCCTTCTTCACTAATGATGCCCTAGAATCAATTTCTGCGGACCGCACAATTTCAGGTGCAGCCGCAGAATTCAAAAACTTTAAACAGTTCAGTTTGGTCATTCTAGGTTTATCAATTTTTTGTGCAATTTGACATGTTAACATCATAAAGGTATGAAAATATGTTGACTCGGTCCCCATAGATCATGTATTAGTTAACCTATTACAGATTTACCCCCACATGAATACAAAATTGAATTCTATTGACAAATGGCCTAAAAATGACTAAAAATCTACAAATTAAAAGAAAACTATTAACAATAAGTTGAAGCATACCTGATAAATGAGTGTGATGAGTGACTTAACAAAGATGTTGTGTTTGGACAGATAGATTCACCAAGAAATTTCAAGAGAGTGCTATTTTTTGTGCTCAGAGAGTGAAAACTGTAATCGTTGCCCTTGCCCTTCTATTTATACTTATGGTCTATGAAAGGGGGAAGAAGGTCGAATGCAGCCGCATATTTTCATGTGTGATCTGCACTCTTTTACATAGGGCTTAATTTTTTGTTCTCCATCTACGGTCTGCAAAATTTTGTATGCGGCTACAGATTTCTTGTTGCGGCTGTAGATTTCCTCTTGTGGTCGCACATCGACCTTTTCTTTGACAAACCAAACTTCAGAGAGTTTGCATTTTTAAACCTTCATTTTTTTCGTCTGCAAGTTAATTATGCGGCCGTAGTGCACTTTTGCTGTAGTAACTATTAATGTGTGGTCCACATAATTCAATTGCGGTCCACAATTCTTGCAACACTTATCCAGATTTCTGTCCACAATTACTGTAAGTCACATTCAATCCAGTAGCACACTTCAAATCAAGTTAGCACAAAAATAACACCTAACTGCAAAAGAATAAAGGAAAAGAAACATGGGTTGCCTCCCAAAAAGCGCCTGATTTAATGTCGCGGCACGACGCAGAATATCATCAACAGAAATGAATGACTACCACGACGTGGCTATCTCCAACTTTTCCCAAATAGTGCTTCACCCGATGACCATTGACTCGGAATACTTCATCATTTTTTTTCTACAAGTCCAATGCACCAAAAGGTGTCACACCTACAATTTCAAAAGGACCGCTCCATTTAGACTTTAGCTTCTCGGTAAACATCCTCAACCTTGAGTTAAACAACAACATAAGATTGCCCACCTTGAAATCTTTGTTCAAAATATATTTTTCATGAAGATATTTCATTTTTTTTCTTTTTACAAGGATGAACGTGCATAAGCATGGTACCGAAACTCATCCAATTCATTTAAATGTGCAACCCACAAGTTAGCAGCTATATCCCAATCAAGGTTCAACTTATTTAGAGCCCACATTACCTTGTGCTCAAGTTCCACCAAAAGATGACAAGCTTTTCCGAACACCAACCAGTATGGCAACATTCCGATAGGTGTTTGGTAAGATGTCCGATAAGCCCATAATGCATCATCAAGCTTCTTGGACAAATATGTCTGGTTAGCATTCACAAATTTAGACAAAATACTCTTTATCTCTCGATTGGAGACTTCCACTTCACTGCTAGCTTGTGGATGATAGTGAGTTGTGACTTTATAAGTAACACCATACTTACTAAGTAAAGTGTAGAAAGCCTTGTTATAAAAATGTGACCCCTCATCGCTTATAATAGCCAGCGCTGTGCCAAACCTTGTGAAAATATTATTCTTCAAGAATGCCACCACACTTCTCGCCTCATTGTTGGGTAGAGCAACGACCTCAACCCATTTAGACACATAATCCACTGTGACCAAGATGTAGGTGTTTCCACAAGAACCCATAAAAGGACCTATGAAGTCAATACCCCATCCATCAAAAATATAAATCTCCAAAATGGTAGTGAGAGGCATTTCATTTTTCTTTGAAATTCCACTAGCCCGTTGACATTCATCACATTTTTTCACTAGATCACTAGCATCCTTGTAAAGAGTGGGCCAATAGAAACTGCAATTTAGCATTTTGGCCGTCATTCTTGCTCCACCATGATGACCACCATATAACAAAGAATGACAAGCCCCAAGAATATCACCTTGCTCTTCCTCCGGTACACGTCTTTTAATCACCCCATCACTATAAATTCGTAAAAGGTATGGCTCATCCCACTAATAATCTTGACAATCCCATTTGAGCTTCATCCTTTGGTTTGAAGAAAACTCATTCGGGATGATTCCACACATAAGGAAATTTGCTAGATCTGCGAACATGGCACCTATTTCATTGAAATAGTCAAGCGTCTCTCATCCGGGAAGGATTCATTAATTTCAAGGCCATCATGCGGCCTCCCCTCCTTCTTCAAACGAGACAAGTGGTCCGCTACTTGGTTTTCACTCGCTTTTCTATCTTAGATGTAAATATCAAACTCATGCAAGAAAATCACCCATCTTATCAAACAAGCTTTGGAGTCCTTCTTGCTCATAAGATACTTGCATGATCCGTGTGGACAATGACCTTTGCACCCATCAAGTACCGGCGGAACTTCTCAATTGCAAACATTAGGGGAAGGAGCTCTTTCTCCGTAATGGTGTGGTTAACTTGGTCATTATTTATGGTCTTACTAGCATAGTAAACCGGGTTAAAAATCTTATTGATGCACTGCCCCAAAACAGCCCCAATTTCTACGTCACTTGCATCACACATGAGTTCAAAAGGGACACTCCAATTTGGAGCAGTGATGACAGGAGTAGTTGTCAACTTGAACTTTAACAATTCAAAGGCTCTCATGTAATGATCATTGAAGTTGAACTAAGCATTCTTCTCAAGAAAGCATGCACAACGGGTTCACCACCTTAGAGAAATCTTTGATGAAGAGCTGGTAGAAACCCGTGTGGCCTAAGAAACTCCGCACACCCTTCACTGATGTTGGAAGTGGAAGAATAGAAATCACCTCCCAATTCTTTGAGATTTTGTGGCCAAGGACAATGCCTTCCTCGACCATGAAATGACACTTCTCCCAATTGAGCACCAAATTTATTTCTTCACATATTGCCAAAACTCTATCCAAATTTGCAAGACAATAATCGAAAGAATCTCCAACCACTGAGAAGTCATCCATGAAAACCTCAAGGTGGTCCTCCACCATGTCCGTGAAAATAGCCATCATATACCTTTGAAAAATCGCCAGTCCATTGCACAAACCAAATGACATCCGCTTGAAGGCTAAAGTACCATAAAGACAAGTAAAGTTTATTTTTCTTGATCCTCCAGAGCAATAAGAATTTAGTTGTAGCCCGAATACCCATTAAGAAAGCAATAGAAAGCATAGCCAGCCAATCTATCGAGCATTTGATCTATGAAAGGAAGTGGAAAGTTATCCTTCCTTGTGACTTTGTTGAGCTTGCAATAGTCCATACATACTCTCCAACCAATCATCGTTCTTGTAGGAATTGACCATTGCCATACCCCTTTCTTCGGGACACATTAAACCGAAGAAGTCCATGAACTATCGGAGATGTGGTAGACACCCCCGGCATCCAACAACTTGATAATCTTCTTTTTGAAAACTTCTTGCAAAGCCTCATTGTGTCCCTTTTGATGTTTAATAGATGGTTTGGTGCCCTCCTCCAAGTTGAGTTTCCACTGAGAATACTAATAAAATAGTAAGTAAATAAGACAGGGAGTTTTACATGGAAAAATCCCTCCCCAAGTGGATAAAAAACCACCACCTAGACTGGTAGGATTTCAACTTCACTATGAGAAACTTTTAGATTACAACCTATTCTATCTAGTAATTAAGCTCTTAATCTCTCACTAACTCGTAATACACTTATTACAAGCCACTTTGCAATACACCTATTACAAACACTTTAACTCATGACTAACTCTAGTCACGACACAAACACAAGGGGTTTATGGTTTAACAAAGGGGTTCCTAAGCAATGCTTATAGCTAAGCAATTTAGGAATTACAATGAAGAAAAATTACAAAGTTACAACTCAACTAAAGTTAACAAATTACTAGTTTAGGAACTGGTCCGTAGTAGCGTTAAACTTTATTCTTGAGGCACTTGAGAATTGAATTCACTATCTTAGAAGGCTTGAATGCTTGGAGTAAATTCTCTAGTGTTCAAATGATGTTTTGTTTTAATACTCTTGTTAATACACCTTTGATTACACACTTGAATGATGTAAGCACTTGGTTGGTCAAAGGAAAAGTGACTGCAGAATTGTGCTGCACTGTGTGCACTATTTCTGTGGCACTCACTTTCAAGTTGTACACAGTTGACTTTTTGTACTGCTGACAAGTAAACACAAGGGATCAGGTCCATGTGTTGGTTCTCTATCTTCCACAGTTGCAACAATTCACATTAGCTGGAGTCCGTTGATTAGCAGTGTATACCAAATGTGTCAGGTTCCCTTTCTGGTTCTTGATAATAAGTTTGTTAGATCGTCAAAACATAAAGCTAAGACATTGAAAACCCATCAATTTTCCCATTTTTGATGATGACAAACTTAGATATTGATAACATATTTTTAGAACAGAAATAACCAGATGAAGCAACATGAACTTCATATGTTCCTGCTGACTTTATGCTTACCCCTTAGTCAGATCCATGTTTCAATTATACTTCCCCCTTTTGGCATCATTAAAAATACACAAGCAGGCAATCAGTATAAAGAAGTCTAGCCCTGCTAACTCATGCCACGTATGTGCACACAACATGATAGAAAAAAGAAATAGAGAACATAAGCATTTACATAGAAAGAGAGGATAGTTTTTATATACCAAACATATGTCGTTGCTTATAAAGCAAAGGAAAAGATTGGACTATTGAAATCGAGAGCAGTACTAAAACATCTCATCCACATCAAAACAAAAGAAACAAAAACAACTGCCAAGTCATTAAAAGAAAAACAGAAAATCCAGAAATTGGTCACTGAAAGGGTTGCTTAGAGGGCACTAGGAGTAGAGGGCTTGGAAGCTACAGAAGGGTTTGGAGAATTAGGTCTATTCGGGCATTTGCCGACTTTTTCTGGGTGAGCAGTTCTGCTTTCAGGTTCTCCACTTATGCCCTGAGATCAGCATTTTCTTTTGTGAAACGAGTTATCTCCACATTTGACTCTGGGGCCACTTGGGCATACTGACCTTCCAGGATAGCGTTCCTCGCCTTCATTCTTCGAAACTCCTTAGTTGCATTGTTTTGTGCATTGATGAGCTGAGAGATTGTCAATGTGCTTCCTACCTACCCACCCCCACTCTTCTCGATGCACTCACATTCCTCCAAAGTTGTGTGAGAGAAAGGTCTGCTTCTTGGTACCTACTTTGCACTGTCATAGTGGCACTTTGAAGAACTTAAACACATTGCAATCCTTGAAAGTGTCTACCTTCTGCATGTGCTCAATCATGATAGCAAGCAGATTCATAGGTGAAAATCCTTCTAGTGCCTCCATTAGATACGGGTCTGATTTTGAAGTCATGGATCTCCCCTCAACACGGGGTAGGAGAACTTTGTTCACTAGCTCAAACAACATTTGATAAACAGGAAAGAAAGCTTTCTTGTGAACCCGTTCCCATTGCTGGTTCACCCCTTCCTTTACAATTACATTCCTAAAGTTTGCACCACCCACATCCTTTACAGAAGACACACCAATAGTATGGACTTTATGAATATCCCCAAGCAGAGCCACATCATAGACAATATCCACCCCATTCACTAAGGCACAAATGTGGTCGGTATCAACAGGAAAGAGGTCAGCATAGAAGCTTCAAACCTCATCCTCATACATTTTGGGCGTATCTATTTGGAACAGATGCTCCCACCGTTGAAATTCAACCATCTCAATTACTTGTCGCATACCAGCCATATCAATGATTGTTGGGTCAAAAGTGTGACCCAACAAGAACTTTTGGTGCCTCAAACGTTCTGAAGCAGAACTACTTTCACTTCTCACCCTCTTTACAGAAATAGCTTCCTTCGCAGGTTCCAACTTTCTCTTGCCAGACTTCACAAAACCTAATTTTTCTTTTCTACTCGACTTGACCGAAACATTCTCATCAGAAATTGATGGGTCACGCACAACATCTTTTAATTTTCCACTTTTCGCAGCAGATTTCAACTTTGAACTGGGGGTTGTAACATTTTCAACTGAAGTAGATTGCTTCTTCTTCTGGGACTTTTTCACTAAGTAACTAGGTTCCTCTATTGCTTCCTCATGAACTTCCACCACAGGGACATCCGTCTCACACACTATTTCACCATTTTTCACCAACCTCTTCTTTTTCTTCTAAATGCTCTTTTTGCCCTTTTGAATGACAGAGTCATAAGCTTCCTTCGCTTGCAACCTAGTAGTAGGTCACTTAGTAGAAGACTCACGAGTGATTATTGCTCTTCGCTTGACTATAAATGCATCAAAAGCAATGTTGTCTTAATCTTCCTCATAACTAGACCTCATCTCAGGAACCAGAATGTCCAAGGGCTTAACAACAAAGTGTGGAGAAGGTGCAGGAGCAGAACTATCCTAGGAGTGGAAACCTTGACCTGTTTCCTTCGAAAGGGGTCAGGTCCATCATGACAAGGCCAGTAGTTTCTGCTGGTGGAGAGCCTTCAACAAGAAACATGGCTCCTTCTTCCACTAGCCCCTGTGTTTCATTCATCTAAGATCTGGGTACACCAGAAATTACCTCATGCAATATTCCATCTGCAGATACAACAAAGATGGTCGTGACGGTTTCATCCTCGATATGCTCCATGGACACCACAGAATCTGAAGTAAGAATGGAGGATGGTTGATCAACCCTGGCCCCTGAAACTTCTATAGACTTTGGGACTTATCCCTGTTCTCCACTTTTGCCTTGGTTGGTGAGAATCTTAGTCGATAGAGACAAAGGATCATCGATTTTAGGGTTTTGTGAGTCCTCAGCACTTAGAAAGACTTTTGGGGTTTCTGAGATAGTTGCATTAGGATAGGAGAGTGAAGGGAAATCTAGGTTAGAGGTTGTTTCAGTGGTTAAGACTGAAATGGTAACAGAGGGTTCATCGGGGACGAAGGATTTAAGGGTTTTCTATAGGTTAAACTTGACTGAGGAAGGGATTTTGGAGTGATTGTCAGCCATTGAAAGGGTTGAGTAGAGGATTCTTTGGAGATGGTCTAATGAGGGAGTATGTCCAGTGAAGAGAAGAGAGGGTTTTAATGAGAGAAGATAATTATGAGGAGAGAGATAGGAACCGGTTCTGAAACGGCGGTAGTGCTTGGGGAGTTGCAACATTTCAGAAGGAGATGGAAAGGATTTGAAATGAAAAGATGTGACAGCAGAGTCTGAAAAGGTGGATGACATGGCAGTTGAGATTTTTACCTTTTCAAAATGTGTATTAAAGAATGCACAAAACTACTAACCTTTGGTACAAAAACCAGGTTCTTGACCTGTCTTTGAAAATTTCAATCCTCTTTCACCACCCATGAAATGCATCTACAGCTTCAAAAATCATCATGCGTGTTTACCTACAATTGTATTGAAGTGAGTTAGACTTGGCCAGAAAACACTTTAGCTAATTTTACATGAAGGTGATTTTCATAGCCAACTGATGGGAATCAAGTACTCAATAATGCTTCAATAGCCCCAACATCACCTTCTTTCTTTCCAAATGCTCCATACTTAATTCTTTGGTGAAGATATCTGCACTTTGGTCTTCTGTACTTCAAAACTTCATACAGATAAGCCCTTTTATCCACATTGTCTCACATCAATGTGCTTGGTTATTTTGTGTTGAACTGGATTCTTGGCCATGTTGAGAGCACTGGTGTTATCACATAGAAGAGGCATACAATCAGTGTATACACCAAAATCTTCCAATTATTGCTTGATCCATAGGAGCTGAGCACAACAAGAAGTTGCAGCTACATATTTTGCTTCAGCTGTTGAAAGAGCCACTGAGTTTTGCTTCCTTGTGCCCCATGAGATGAGACAAGATCCTAGAAAGTGAGCCATTCTAGAAGTACTTTTTCTGTCTACAAGATAACAAACATAGTCAGCATCAACATACCCAACAAGATTATAATTGTCATATGAGGGGTAGTACAGGACCAGGTCCTATGTTCCCTTTTGATATCTCAAAATTCTTTTGGAAGCCTCCAGATGAGATTCCTTGGGATTCGACTGAAACCTTGAACGCCCCACACTAAAGACAATATCATGTCTTCTGGCAGTGAGATAGAGAAGAGACCCAATAATGCCTCTATACATAGTTTGATTCATAGGAGATCTAGACTCATCCATGTCCAGTCGAGTAGCCATTGCAATGGGAGTGTCTATAACTTTTGATGACTCCATATCAAACCTCTTCAAGAGCTCTTTGATGTATTTCTACTAGCAAATGAATGTACCCTTTGTGGACTGCTTCAGTTGAAGACCCAAGAAGAAATTTAACTCACCCATCATGCTCATTTCAAACTCACTTCCCATGAGTTTTGCAAATTCTTCACACAGTGAATCAGCTGTTGCCCCAAAAATGATATCATCAACATACACCTGAACAATGAGTAGGTTCCTCCCCCATTTCTTCAAGAAGAATGTATTGTCTATTTTCCCTCTTGTAAAGCCGTTTTCTAGGAGAAACTTTGACATCCTTTCATACCAAGCACAAGGAGCGTGCTTCAATCCATACAATGCCTTTTCCAGTTTAAACACATATCTAGGGTGTTCATGACATTCAAACTCTAGTTGCTTTACATATTCTTCTTCCTTAAGAAGTCCATTCGAAAATGCATTTTTGACATACATTTGGAGCAGAGTGAATTCCATATGAGATGCAAAAGCGATTAGGATTCTAATAGCTTCCATGCCAGCAACTGAAGCAAATGTCTCATCATAATCAATTCCTTCCTCCTGAGTGTAACCTTGAACCACTAGCCTAGCCTTGTTCCTTATAGTGTTTCCATGTTCATCAAGCTTATTCCTGAATACCCACCTGGTTCCTATAATGGTTCGATCTGAGTCTCTAGGTACCAGGTTCCATACATTGTTCCTTTCGAATTGATGCAACTCATCTTTCACGGTTGTAATCCAGTCTGCATCCTTCAAGGCTTCCTTGATGTTTTGGGTTCTATTTGGGAAAGAAAGGATAAGAAGGCAACTGAATTTCTGTCTTTTGATCTGGTTTGCACTCCAGAATCTAGAGGGGTAATTATATTGTCAAGAGGATGAGAGCTTTTGTGTTTCTAGTTGGGTATTTGAGACTCATTTATAGAGGAGCTAGGTATATCTAACTGGTTCCCTTGTGGTCTTCTCCCAACTACTTGTGGAGTACCACTTCATCAACCACTCTTTCTTCAACTTCAGTTGTTGTAATTGAGGTACCTGGTTCCCTTGAGGAAGAAGTTGCATTGTCTCCACTTGGATCCTTCACTTGACTCACCATGTCTGCCTTTCCATTTGTAATGTCGATGACTTCACCTAGAACCAGTAAGGGCTCCCCATTTTGATCATCCTTGTTGATTTTCTCATAGGAGGGATAGGACTCGTCAAAGATTACATGAACACTTTCCTCAACACATTGAGTTCGCTTGTTGTATATCTTGTAAGCTTTGCTTTGAGAAGAATACCCCAAAAAGATTCCTTCATCACGTTTGGCATCAAGTTTAACAAGGTGATCCTTTCCATTGAAGAGAACATAACATTTGCTCCCAAAATGTTCTTAGATGAGTCAGCTTGGGTTTCTTTCCATTTAGCAACTTATAGGGGGTTTTGTTCAGGAGAGATCTGATCATGCACATATTCACCAAGTAGTAAGCAGTGTTGTCAGCTTCAGCCCAGAAGTTCTTTGCAATCCCACTATCGATCAACATTGTTCTTGCCATTTCCTCAAGAGTTCTATTCTTCCGTTACAGAACTCTATTTGTTGGGGAGTTCATGGGTTTGAGAAGTTGTGGGTAATGCCATTTTCATTATAGAGCTCATCAAATTTGGCATTATCAAAAATTCTGTTCCATGATCTGATCTACTACATACTACTCTAGACTCCATCTTCACCTGGATTTCCCTCATAAAGGTCACAAATACCTCAAGGTTTCATCTTTTATTCTATGAAAGAGAGTTCATATGAATATGGAGTAGTCATCCACTATCACAAAGATGTATCTTTTTCCTCCCCTACTTTGCACTCTCATAGGTCCACACAGATCCATATGAAGAATATTGAGTGGCTTTGAGGTGCTGACATCCTTTTTAGACTTAAATGAAGACTTCACATGCTTCCTAGTAGTACTTGGATCATAGACTTTCTGTTCTTTGAACTTTGAAATGGGCACAACACGGACCAGGTCCTTCTGAATTAGTTTATTCAGAAGAGAAAAGCTTGCGTGCCCCGGTCTTTTGTGCCATAGTTCAGCATCATCATCAATAGCTTTCAAGCAACTCAGATCACCACTTTGTATAGACTAAAAATCAGCAACATAGATGTTCTTGTATCTATTGGCCACAAGTACCACTTCACTAGTTACCAGATTAGTAACTGTGAATATTTCGGACAAGAACTCCACCTTGTTTCTTTTATCAATGATCTGAGAAACACTCAAGAGAATGTACTTAAGACCATTGACATATTACACATTCTCAATTGAGTGAGTGAGTGATTTCCCGACTTTTCCAACTCTGAGAATGTACCCCTTTTCCCATTACCAAAGGATACACTCCCTCCTTGTAGGGCTTTTAGTGAAAGAAAGTCCATGGTGTTCCCAGTCATGTACTTTTAATATCCACTATCCATGAACCATTGTTGATTGCTTTCTTTCACTATTCCCTGCACAAGGAAATCAAGAGTTAGTTTTAGGAACCCAAAAAAGTTTGGGTCCCTTGTAGTAGGCAAGAGGATGAATAAGAGCTCTCTTAGTCCATGCAAGTAGCATATGTTTTTTTATAGGTGGCACCCGCTCCCTTTTTAGTAGTTACCTTTTCAGCAAACACTTTATTTTTCTGAATAGACTGGACCCTGCCTTGGCAATTTTCCTTGAAATGCCCATTGTTCCACAGTGGGTACACATCTAGTTATTCGGTACAATAACATACTTGTTATGGGGTTGTAAGGAGTTTTCTCCTTTTGAAACCCTATTCCCTGCATGTTTCCACCATTATTAACATACATGGCAGTAATAGCTTTTGAGGACCAGGTCCACTTAAGGGACTTTTTAAGATCATTTTTCACTCTTTCCAATTAAGTTTGGAGATGCTTGTTTTTCTCAGTTTCAAAACACATGCTGGTTTTCACAGCTTTCAACTTGTTTTCAAGCCTAATGTGTGCCTCACTGGCTGCATATTTTCCTTTCTCAGAATTTCCAGGTCTAGACTCAGTTCCTGGTCCCTCTATAGTTTCTCTCAGGTCTGCAATCACTATCAAGAGATCATCTTTATCCTCCTCAATTTTAGTCACTCTCTTCACTAAGACCTCTTTTTCTTTACTGAAATTCTCAATGGTTTCCTTATAGTCAATAGCTACAACAACCAAGTCATCTCTTTCATGTTCTATGCAAGCAATTTTTTCAGTTAAAACAATTTTATCATTTTCCAAATCAATTATGGTTTCCTTCAGATCAACTACACACACTACCAAATCATCTCTAGTTTGTTCTGCTTCTCCTAGCTCTAAGATCAAAGCATCTTTATCCTTTACAAGACTATGATAGGCATCAATTAATACACTAACTAAAGATATGAGTTTCTTATAGGAGTAGGATTTTAGATTTCTCTTAACATCCCTGAAGTTTACCTCACTATGTGAAATCCTCTATATGCTTACAACTTGAATTGCTCTCGTATGTGCCCATTATCCTAAATGGCAAGGTTAATATCAAAAGTGGAAATGATGTAGAACGTAAGTTATAAAATGTGGCCTAGTGCCACGTATGATATGATAATTGTGGCCCCAAGTGCCGATGAACTGATATATATGTAATAAAGATTGAAATGAGATGACTGATGGAAAAGGGAAAAACGTCTTGATAAGATGGTCTAGCCGATCGGTTCGTGATCGGATGCCATGCTGCACACATAGTGGTATTGTGCTGATATTGAAACGAAAAAGTAATAATGAAATTGTGACTGAGGTACATGTCTCAAATGAGGCAACCTAGCCGATCGGGTCGTGATCGGACTCCGTGCAAGAAAGTGGTGGTATTGTGAATGATGATGCAATAGTATGAAATGTCCCAACCTAAAGTTATGGAAATTCTATTAAAGCTATGTGAACCCTCTTACTTGATGATGTGGTGATTGTTTGAAGCTTCTATTAGTCTTTATGTTTCCTTTATTCTTATATGGTTGTTCTTTCTAATGAGATGATATCTAGTTATACATACTAGTACTATTTTTTTTTCAATCCGCTAGGCAAGCGCCTGGGGCTAGTTTTTTATTAAAAATAGAAAAGAAAATACAATAATTAGGAAATTGTCATTGTCTTCCTTCAATGAAAGGAAATAGACTTTGCACTCTAATGTAACGTACTTTCAAAATTGAGTATAATACTCAAATTTATATCACATTATGCCTACTAAAACTTTGTAGTTGTCAAAACAGCCCAAGCGAGTCCATGTCGATGTTGTATCTACAATCCAAAGCGTCCCAGTTGTAGAGTTAAATTTGATTTGCATGAATAGCCCCTTTTCAGCAACTTCACGTCGACTCCACCAATTTGGTAGCTTGGCTATGTAGCATACGGCACTGTAGCGTACAACACTGTAGCATACGGCACTGTAGCATACAACACTGTATGTGCCCATTCTTGAAGACTTTAGGCTTGCTTCCCAAAGCACATGCCTTCCTCTTGCTTCTGCCCATTCTTTCTCCAAGGAGCATGCTGTGATTCTTCCAAGGATCATGCTTTGAGGCTTGTGTATACCAAGATTGGGAGATGATCCATGTATTAAAAATTGTACCAACTCCTCCACCCAATGTTAGCTTTTTTAAAATTCCAATATGGCCTTGTTTGTACAGACCAAGTGGACTCCAATCCTCCTTCCCATATATTATTATAGGCGTGCAAATTAATACTAGTATGGGATTTATTTAATGTTCATTTGACTCCTCAAAATTCCTCCAACTCCACATGTATCATGCTTCCTTCTCGATCATCAACAATTTGCAGATTCCAAGCTTGCAAACTTATGTGATGGTGTGAGCATCACCTCGATCCAGCGTTACCATTGACTCCTTGTCGAGACATCTTTTCCAGTAGCTCTATTTTTCTGCGTGACATTGCCAAGCTTTTGTATACTTTTGACTGTTTTTGTGCCTCTATGCCTGCCTTGATTGACGAAAGCCCATGTAGAATCATGCTTCCATTAAAAAAATCCATAAACAAGCATGCAAACTAGCTGTTGGACGAAGGATGCTTTAATATAAAAATCAAAAAACTGCATTGGCCTTTGTTGCCACCTTTTCTCGAAGACATTCTTTCTGCACATGCTAGTTGTGTTTCCAATGCGTTTTGGTTCTTGTTGTGCTCAAAAATTCTTAGATCCTTTCTCGAACTGAACCATGCGTGTGTTTTGCCCCTTTAAAATTGCATTTCCTGCTTCTGTACAAATGTATGTAAAGTAGTAAATCTCGGCTTTAGTCCAAGCTATTAAAAGATGTGTTTGCTTTTGTTCAAATGGCATATTCTCCTCGAAATTAAGCACTTCTGCACCATGCTGGTTGTATATCCAAGGAATTGAAAGCACGCGATCACCCCATACTGGTTGGGTTTCCAATGCCATTAGTCTTTGTTGTTGTGCTCGATTTATTGATGTGTTTTTGTTCTTTAGCAAAGGTTATCTCGAAAAGTTGTTGCATTGAGTGCCATAAGCAAATGTAGTGGCACCTCCTACTCATCCTTTTCTCTTTGCTTCTTATCTCCTGTCCACCTTCACCATTAGCCTTGGGCATTGCATCTTATCTTCATTAACTAACCTCCTTCCCTGTGCATCTAGATGCTAGAATTGTTGGCATTCTATTTCTCCATGATCTAAAGCATAATTAGCCAAGTGATCTGCCAGCTTGTTTCCCTCCCTATGAATATGAGTAATTGTGTAATTGCCCCCATTCATTAGTTGCATCATTTCCTCTACCTGCTAAAATATGATCCATGGTGGTTTTCAGATCCCATCCATTTTCTTTTTTAATAACATTGAGTCAGTTTGAAGCCATACATTAGAGTATTGTTGAAATCAGCAGAACCTTAGTGCTTCTACCATGGCCTTCGCTTCAGCTACTATGTTTGTTATCTCCTCAATCTCCTTCCCTACTAACTTGACTATGTCACCATTTTCATTTCTTATACAAAAACCTATTGAGCTCCTGCCTGGATTTCCCCTCGATGCACCATCCGTATTAACTTTTAGCCATCCTGCACTTGGAAGTTCCCACATGACTTTGGTAACCTTAAGTTTAGGAGTGAAATTTTCCATCATAGCTAATAGATCTTGCCATTTGTGAGGTACCATTTCTATCCCAGGCTTTCTCACTTTCACCAATGCCTGTAGACTTGATAAAACTTGATAAATCACCCTGCTAGTTGTCACAGCATCACCATACTTCATACTATTTCTTCTTTTCCAGAGTTCCCAGACTACACACGAGGGGAGTGCTTGCATTACTGGTTGAGACTTAAGTACACATTTACAGTCCAACATTTTGTGATTGCTTGGTGCAAAGTAAGTCCCTCCACAGCTATTCCTGCCCTCGATAGAAAATACTTCCAAGTTGTCCTTGCAGTTTCTGTTCTAAAAAACAAGTGCTGAAGAGATTCCTCGTCAGGCTGTACACAACACCAACATTTTGATGGCATGCAGTAGCCTACCCTTTTCAAGAAATCATCTAAAGGTAGCTTTTCTTTCCACACTTTCCACATGAAAAATGATATTTTAAAAGGCAGTCCCTTTACCCAAATCATCCTATAAGCTGTTCTTGGTTAGGCTCTTCTTCTCATATAATCCCATGCTTACTTAACACTGAAATATCCTCTTGTTTCCAGCATCCAACAAGGCATGTCAAGAACCTGCTGAGGTGAAGGTGGTTTGATTTTCTCCAGAATGTGTACTGCTAAATCTTCAGGAAGCATTTCAAATAGTCTGTCCACATCCCACTCACCATCTAAGGTTCATCATGTACATTATGTACAGTTTCATCAATGCCAAAGTCCTGAGGAACTAAAATAGTGAGGATCCCTTTTTTGTTTGCCAAAAGATTTGATGTTCAATAAGATCTCTGCATTCCAACATTTTTCTCCAAATGTGAGACACCCTTTTCCATGGAACAATTACAAAATTCAATTTTTTACAGTAATTTTGACATACGAAAGAGCTCCATAGGCTTGGTTTTGTTCTGAAATTCCACCACAACTTGCTGAATAATGCCTTTTCTACATCATGCAATGACCTGAAACCTATTCCTCCTTACTCAACTGGCATGCATAAGGTATTCCATGAAGCCCAATGCCTACTAGTTCCTCCTACAGAGCTGCTCCAGAAAAACTGAGCGAACAATTTGTGCAACCTATTTATCACATAATTTGGAGGGTTTACAGCTGATAATAGATGCATAGGCATGCTTTGCAGTACATGGGATATGAGAACTGCCCTGCCCCCTACTGATAATAACTTACCCTGGCATGATTGCAGTTTGTCCATTACCTTAGTAATTAGGGGCTGATAGTATTCCAGCTTTCTCCTTGCATAAAATATAGGACAACCTAGATATATGATAGGAAAATCATTCCTATGAATGCCTGTGATCCTTTCCACCCTGCTGACCACTTCCATGTCTGTTAAATGATGCAGGTACACAACTGATTTGGTCTTGTTAACAAGCTGCCCAGATGCATCTTCATATGCATTCAGCACTTGCATAATCAGCATCAGAGATGTTTCATCTAAGGATGAGAAAATAATCATGTCATCTACATATTCCAAATGATTGATCTTTAGACTCCACTATGGCATCTCAAATCCACAAAAATACAGGTTAGTATGTAGTGCATTGAGACCCCTAGATAATGCTTCTGCTGCCAAGATAATCAAAGTTGGAGATACCGGATCACCTTGTTTACTCCCCTTGAGGACTTAAAGAACCCATGAGCTTGACCATTGATTAGAATAGAATACCAATTGTTGGAAACTAATCCAAAGACAATCCCTATCAACCTTTCTGTGAATCCCATCTTTCTCAGTACCTTGGTTATGAATAGCCAAGATAATCTATCATAAGCTTTGGTCATATCTAGCTTTAGGATGACAAATAGGTTCAGCCTTAGTTCTAAGCCTACTGTCAGTCACTATCTCCTGAGTTAGAAGGATGTTTTCTACTATATTCCTGCCCTTAACAAAACCTGACTGTTCCTCCAATATCAGACTTGGGAGAAATTTCACTAGCCTTTCATGTACCACCCTCGATATAACCTTATTTGAAAAGTTACTGAGGCTTATTGGTCTTAAATCAGAAAAATGGCAGCTTCTTTTTTCGTTCGTAGCAGAACTATGTTGGTGTGTGTTATACACTTGGGTAGATCATGACCATTAAAAAAATCCCTCACCATGTGGTACATGTCATCCCTTATTATGTCCCAACAAGAATGATAGAATTTTCTTGTCATACCATCTGGGCCCCCAACACTATCACCATTAAGTCCGAGTACTGTCACTTTAACCTCCTCTTTTATTGGTTGCTTAATCAATTCTGCATTCTGCTCAGCGTTAACCAGATTAGGAACATGCTCTATGATATCAAATGACGAAGGAGTAGCTGCTTCTGTGAACTGTTCCTCGTAGAATTTGATAGCCTCTTCTGCAATTTCTTGTTCTTCTTCAATCCAGGTTCCTCCACTATTTTGAATTCAGTTAAGCTGAAGTCTATTCCTCCTACCTCTCACTTGTGTGTGGAAGAACTTAGTGTTCCTATCCCCTTCCTTGAACCAAGTCATGCCTGCCTTTTGTTGCCAATATTTCTCCTCTAGTGCAAGACATTTGATCAATTCTGCCTGAACCTTTTGTAGCCTTTCCCTGTTCATCCCTGTAAGATTTGCTTCAAATCCTGCTTCATGAACCATCACTACCTCCTCCATGCTTGCTATATTTTGGAAAATATCTCCAAATGTAGCCTTTCTCCACAATGAAAGGGCCTTCTTTAATTTTTTTAACTTGTGATTAAAAAGAATATAAGGATTTGCACTGAAATCAGCTGTCCAATTCTCTTTCACCACATCTTTAAAAGTCGCATGCTCCACCCAAAAATTCAAGAACTTAAAAAGCTTTTTTATTGGTGAAGTCTCAATATCACACTTCAGATACATTGGACTATGATCGGAACCAGTCTTTGACAAATGTTGCACCTCTATTCCTGGAAATATTTGTTGGAACTGAACATTGGCCAAGCATCTGTCTAGCCTTTTGAATATACAGTCTTCCTCTGCTCTCCCATTCCACCATGTAAATATGCTACCTTTAAATCCAAGGTCGAAGAGAATGCACGTGTTGATGCAGTGTCGAAAATCATCAATTTCATTCAAAGACATCGGTAACCCACCAAACTTCTCTTCTTCGTCCCATATTACATTGAAATCTCCTCCTACAAGCCATGGTGCATCCATATCCCTTGCCATTGCATATAATGAATTCCATAATTCTATCCTCTTAATTGCATCACATTTAGCATATATCAATGCTAGGACAAACTCCACATGCTTTTCAGTATGAAATAATCGTAGTGTTAATTGTTGTACGATATTGTACATAACAGCTACCTCAAATACCTCATCTATGAAAGCCCAGATCTTTTTGGAAACATTTGAAATTGCTTGTGCAAGTCCTATCTTGTTTCTGTACCTTTCCAGTTCTTTTGCTTGTTGTTTTGGCTCCATTAATCCTACAAATTCATTGTGATTTTTCCTGTGCATTTTTGTCAATCTTTCAAAGGCCTGCTGTGTGTTGACTGACCTTATATTCCAAATGAGAGCATTCATCACTGATTGTTTGATTTAGTTAGTGTTTTCCTTGTGTGAACCCCATGTTTTGGTGCTCCAAAATTATTTTTTTGTTGCTTCTTCTTACCTTTTACTGCTAATTTTGCCTTTTCCACTTGCGTAGGTGATAAGTCATCTTGCCATACAGCATTCATAAGGTGTTGGGTAGTTGATTACTAAGGTAAATGGATGAGCCCCATGGTACTAACGTCATTTTTTTCGGGGGCGCTACATCTTTTAAATGGATGTAGATAGTTCCATAGTAGACAGTGTCGATCGAAGGTAGTGGAGCATCCTTCTCTCAGAAATCTTGGTGAGCCCCTTTTCTTCAAGAGGTTATATTGTACATCTTTTGAAGTTGGGTCCACTCGATTGAGCGCTGATCGCGCCTCCCGAGGTTGGGCGTGACAATTGTATTCAACAGGTCCTATTGCACTCACCAAAATTTTCTAGGCAAGAAAAGTTTTCTCAACAGCTTTCTTGTCTGCGTCAGTATATTCTTTTCTGGTCTTTGGCATTGACAATGGAAGGTCTCCGACATTCTTTGTTGGGATGTAAGGACCATCACATATGATGTCCCATAACTCAGAGTCTTCAGTCGTGATAAAATCATGCATTCTTGTTTTTAACCATCCATAGTATTGCCTATTAAACATGTGTGGTCTATACGTAGACTGACCTTCTTCAAAATTTGGTGGAGCAGCTATAAGGATCCGTCCTAGGTGTTAGCCTGATAGGAGGAACCCACTCTGATACTAATTGATAGTTATATGAGTCCACCAAACTATAGAGCCAAGTCTTCTATGAGTTTCCACTAAGAATACGAATAAAATAGTAAGTAAATAAGACAAGGAGTTTTACGTGGAAAAATCCCTGCTCAAGGAGATAAAAGATCACGACCTACACTAGTAGGATTTCAAATTCACTATGAGCAACTTTTAGATTACAATCTATGCAATCTAGGAATTAAAATCCTAATCCCTCACTAACTCGTAATACACCTATTACAAGCCACTTTGCAATACATCTATTACAAAGACTTCAACTTATGACTAACTCTAGTCACGACATAAACACAAGGGGTTCATAGTTTTACAAAGGGGTTCATAAGAAATGCTTCTAGCTAAGCAATTTAGGAATTACAATAAAGAACAATTTCAAAGTAACAACTCAACTAAGGAGAACAAAATATTAGATTTAGGAACTGGTCCGTAGTAGCGTTAAACTTTGTTCTTAAGGCACCTGAGAATTGAGTTCGCTGTCTCAGAAGGCTTGAATGCTTGGAGTAAATTCTCAAGTGTTCAAATGATGTTTTGTGGTAATACTCTTGTTAATACACCTTTGATGACATCACTTGAATTTTGTAAGCACTTGGTTGGTTAAAAGACAAGTGACTGGAGAACTATGCTGCACTGTGTGCACTATTTCTATGGTAGTCACTTTCAAGCTGTACATAATTGA
This sequence comes from Nicotiana tabacum, assembly GCF_000715075.1. Lineage (NCBI taxonomy): Eukaryota > Viridiplantae > Streptophyta > Magnoliopsida > Solanales > Solanaceae > Nicotiana > Nicotiana tabacum. The sequence goes on along the minus strand of NC_134084.1, from coordinate 135,638,574 downwards.
CTTTTCGTACTGATGTCAGGGAAACACGAGGGATCAGGTCCTTGTGTTGATTCTCTAACTTCTACAGTTGCAGTATTTCACTCTAGCTGATGTCCGTTAATTAGCAATGTATACCAAGTATGTCAGGTTCCCTGTCTGGTTCTTGACAATAAGTTTGTTAGATCATCAAAACATTAAGCTAAGACATTGAAAACCCATCAGGGGCTTAACCCCCAATATCTGCCAATGTCCACCAAATAACCTTCTTTCTCTTTTGTAGCACCACCAAAGTGGAGTCTACCTACATGTTAGTCAAACAAGAGAAAAGAATAACCGGAAAAAGTAGAACAAGGACCAAGAAATTTATACCGAAGATGTGGACGCAATGGCTTCAATTCCAAGGTATGAGGCTCTTCAATAGAAAGCTTTGTAGTAGGAGTTGTCCTATTTTCAAAGATTTCACCCATTTCATGAATCCATCCATCTCATCATCATCAAAGTTGAGCAAGAAGGCCTCCAACATATCACCAACATTGATTGTGGCACTCGTATCATCAACAATAACATCGGTCACCAAGTCCATAAAAGAGCACACATCATTACTATTTTGTTGATGAATGGACTTACATATATGGAAAACAATTTGTTTATCACCAACCCAGAAGGTAAGTTCTCCAACTTCAATATCACAAAGATCCTTCCCCATAGAAAGGAGAGGTCATCCAGAATAGTCAGCCCGTCATAATCAACTTCACAATCTAGAATGACAAAATCCTCCGGAAGAATGAATTTATCAACACAAACCAATACATCTTCAATCACTCCAAAAGGTCTCTTTATAGTATGATTGGCCATTTGCAGTCTCATAGAGGTGGGTCTTGGTTTCCCAATTCCCAAGGTCTTGAAAACCGAATAAGGCATCAAATTGATACTTGCCCCAAGATCACAAAGATCTTTAGCAAACTCGACGCTTCCTATTGTAAAAGGAATCATGAAAGCACTGAGATCCTCCAACTTAGGAGCCACTGAATGCACAATTGCACTCACTTGATGAGCGACTTTGATGGTTTCAAAATTTATTGAGTGCTTCTTTGTCACAAGATCCTTCATAAATTTTGCATAGCTAGATATTTCTTCCAAAGCTTCAATTAATGGCACATTGATTGAGAGACTCTTTATCATTTGAATGAACTTCTTGAATTAATTCTCGCCATTTTTCTTGGCAAGTCTTTAAGGGTATGGAGGTGGAGGCTTAGGTAATGGTGCCTTAGCCTTTTGCACTACCAGCTCCGGTATGTCTATATTGTGATCCCTAGAAGGGTTTACCTCCTCTTGAATCTCTTCTACACTATCATCAATATCAATCCAAACTCTATCATTTGATTCCACCACATTGTTTGGGACCTCTTCTTCTTGTACAACTTGCTCATTGCCAACAAATTTCCTTTGATTTGAGGTGGGTTCATTCCCACCTCTTCCACTTCTTGTAGTAACATCCATGGCATGCCCCGTGTTGTTTCCACCCTTTGGGTTTACTACCGTGTCACTTCCTAGTGCCCTATAGGACTAGAATAAAAGCTTGAGAGATTTTCCCCATTTGAATTTCTAAGTTGCGGATCGATGTGTTGTGTGAGGTAAGTTAGGCATCCGAATCAGCAATATTTTCCATCATTTCTTGACCATATTCTCAATACACCCCATCTCATTATTTGAAGAACATGGACCATGGGAAGGATAAGGAGGCGGGTTGCTTGGTTGTTGATAAATCGGGGGCCTTTGAAAACCCGACCCCTGGTTGCCTTGATTACTATTCCATCCACCTTGACTATTAATCCCCCTCCCCCCAATTTCCTTGATTATTCCACTCCAATTCCCTTGATTTTTATTGTTATGCCAATTCCCTTGATTTTTGCCACCACTCCAATTTCCTTGGTTGTTAGAATTCCAATTGCCTTGATTGTTTTGAGGTCGCCATTGTTGTTAGTTTGGGACTTGGAAGTTGTTTCTTTGCCCTTGAAAGTTTTTCACATATTGCACATCCTCTTCTTGTTCATTATAAGAATCATCTTGATCAAAATCACAATCCTCTTGCACATAAAGCTCCACTCGATTTTGCACTTGTGGACCCTTGGTCCTTTTTTTATTTACCATCATGTCAACCCCTTCTGTGGAATTAAATTGCTTAGGATTTTGCATTTGTTGAAGTTGAGCCTTTGTTAGCTGAATCATGGTGGTAGTCAATTTGGCAATGGCTTGCCCATGGTCATGCAACTCTTTTTGAAGGTGGATCACGTTCAGATCACCTTGTGGACCATTAGTCCGGGATTGACAAGCCAATGATATTTCTGCCATTTCATCTAAAATCTCACAACACTCCGCATAAGGCGTACTCATAAAGTTCCCACCAGCAAGTTGATTCACTACACATTGGTTGGTTATGTTAATCCCACAATACAAAGTTTGTTGAATCATGTTATCTATCATATCGTTGTTGGGACATTTCTTAACCATTGTTCTATAACATTCCCATATCTCTTGTAGTGTTTCATTAAGCTCTTCCTTGAATGCCAAAATCTCATCCCTAAGTGTAGCCACATGCCCCGGAGAGAAAAATTTAGATATAAACTTTTCTGCCAACTCATCCCAAGTGTAAATTGAATGATTCGGCAAACGTTCCAACCAATATAAAGTTTTCCCCCGTAGAGAGAAGGGAAAAGCCCTTATCCTCAATGCATTTTTGGATACATTTGTTTGTATGCTCCCCCAACAAGTGTCCAACAACACCTTCAAATGTTTGTATGCATTTTGACTTGGAGCACTGGAAGAAACCTCATTTCTCTAGCAAAGTGAGCATCACATTGGTGATTTGAAGTTTGCCCGCCCTAATACGGTGAGGGACTATAGCACTAGTATATCCTTCATTGGGTAACACCCAGTGTGGAGCCTCTTGTGGTGGAGGTAGGGGTGGAGCAGGACATTGTCATGAGTCACTCGGCTTCTTCTATTGGCTTGAGGTTCAAGAGGAACCTCATCAACTTGCTCATCCTCGATGTCCACATCCTCTAAAGGGAAAGTTTTGAGCTCATTGTTCACCATAGTTGTACCTACAATTTCCCAAACAAGTTAATAACACGGGAGGAAAAGAAGATATTCCATAAACACACCCAAATATATAGCTAACAAGGTTTTTATCTCCCATATAATGGCGCCAAAATTGATCATATCACCTCAATAGAGATATGAAATGGTCGTATACAATAATAAATACCCAACTAGGAGTCGGGGTCAAATCCACTGGGAGTTCGGGGTATATATTTTAAATGAGCAATTAGACTATCTAGATTGCACTTTCACAACAAGGTTTTGCTTTATATTTCTTCTGTTAATCTTCTGATTGCAAGATAAACAAAATAGACTAGAGATGAATATTTTTAAGGTTTTTCTAAAGGGGTAAAAGGCATAGGGATGTGACCATAACCTAGGTGTTTTCCTAATGGGATAAAGACGTTAATGCTTGTTTTATTGATTGAGGTGTATTATAGCACTCAACTCCACGTTACCCACTCAATATCTTAGAGAGTGGTTTTGCGCAATTTCGCTTTCTCAAGACCAAATCGGTATCACGCAAAATAGTTGATAAGAGCTCAAGTCGGGTTATTACTATCTCTAAGTTAAACGCTTTAATTGGGTCAATTAATCTCTCAATTGACCCAGTTTCTTGTTAGCTAAGTTATCCTAGACTAGGTCCTTCTTTCTCAAGTAGAGACTAAGTCAAATAGGCATGAATTAATGTTCATAATCGTTAATTATATAATTAAAGCATGAACTAAGCTAAATAATCAACACGTAATTATAAATAAGCACTAAATTAGATACGCAGAAAATTTACACACTAGGGTCGGGTCACAACCCTAGTAAAAGTCTAGCTACTCGTGCTGGAAGTTGAAGAAAATAAGGATGAGAAACAAATTAAACTCATAATAAAAGATTAAAATGATGAAATCTAATATAAATATACTAAAATAATATAAAACTTCCTAAAGTGGTAAAGAAAAATAGCTACAGCAACTTTAGATGTTCAAAACTTGACCTAATTTTGTGAAACTCGCCTATTTATACATGGCCAAAAATCTCGGACAAAAATGCCCCTCGGGAGGTTATGTAGCCGCACAATTCCATGTGCGATCCACATATTTCTTCATCTGGAAGGAAGTGGAGTTACCTGGCCTGGACAATTTTGAACTACTGTCGTGAGGCAATCTTCTGCGACCTCACATTTCTAGACTGCTGCCGCAAGGCTATCTTCAGCGTCCATACAATTCTTGTGTGGTCCGCAATTCACAAAGGATCCTAGACTTGATCTTTTTGCATATCTCAAATCTTTGACCCTTAGCTCGGTTATGCAGCTGCACAATTCATTTGCAATCCACACATTGCTGAAATCTCTGGTAGATTTTCCTTCTTGGTTTGCGGCCACAGATGGAATTCTGTGGTGCGCAATTCCTTTTGCAGCCGCAGAATTCATTTTGCGGATCGTACTCTTGTGCTTCTGCGCTTTATTGCTTTGTGCTTCAGAACACTCCATTTGGTGTCAAATTTTATCATGGGCGGCCAAACTTCTAGTATTCCTGTAATTTGCACAATTTTATTAGTTTCGGGAATATAATTCACTACTTTTGGACTGAAACAAAAGCTAAAAGGTGCTAATAAGTAGTCAAAATCCCCATCTATCAACATACGAAAGGAGGAAACAAGATACGATAGCTACAACAGGAATGAAAATAAAAAGAAAATTAATAATGGATAAGCAAAATGAATAAAGACGCACGACATCACCCATCGAGCTTTTACTCTCAGCCTCACTATGAAACGATAAATATGGAACGACATCACCCTTCATGATTTTACTCTTAGCCTCTCCATGAAACGATAAATACGGCACGACATCATCCTTAGTGATTCTACTCTCTTCCTCAATATGTATTAATCAATAAATGAAGCAATAAACGACATGAGATCACCCTTCGTGCTTCAACACTCTCCCTTACCACGTAATAATGAATATAAAAATTTTGGGAGATAGATAAGAATAAATCTTACATCTATAATGGTTCCACGATGCTAAACCTCAGCTTCCAAATATACTCAACCATCACAATTAAATTCATAAATGAGAAAGAACGATCAATTAAGAAATAAAATAATCTATGCATGAATATCATAAGCAAAGAAGGCAATAAATTACAAGAAAACAAGTCCCACCCGTATGCTTTAACCCAACAATAATGCATAACTACTCATCACCTCACATATACGTTGTACCCACACATTTAAACACATATCAAATAAGCAAAAAGTCCTAATCCTTCAAGTCAAGGTTTTGACATTTACCTCACTCCTAGCCAACTCAGAGCTCTACCAAGGCCTTTCCTCAAGAATCCGCCTCCAAACCAATCGTACCAAACAAAAAATTGACTCGATTACGTTACTAATGCCAAGGGAATCAATTTCAATGCATAAAGTTAGGATTTTTACACTTTTTCCAAAAACTAAAAGAAAGTTAACCCCAGGCTCGCTTGGTTAAAACCCTAGAACCAGACCAAAACCCATTTACCCATTCAACCCGGAGCCCGATTATGTAATTAGTTCCAAAATCCGACTCTAAATTTAGGTCTAAATCACGAATTTGTAACCTCCTCCCCCCAACTCTTCCTAAATCCCTAGTTTTCTACCATGGAAGAACAATGATTAAGGCTAGAAATTAATTTGTGATGTTAGAAATGGAAGAAAATGAGTTAAAGTAAACTAACCTATGAATTGGTGATGAATTTTCTTTTCAAAATCGCCTCTATGCCGAGCTCTAATGGAAAGATGGTGAAAATGGGTGAAATCCCGTATTTGAAATGTTTAAAAGACTAGGCGTTAGGTGTTTAGCATGATCACGAGAAACCTGACGCGTTAGAGAAGAGCACAACCTATTTGGCTTATGCAATCCCGAGGTACTCTACGCGTTCGCGTAGGTTTAGTCCCCCACACCTCCGCATTCATGAGCCTGGGCTCGCGTTCGCGCAAAGTAAAACACTAGCCCATTCCCATGTCCAAATCCCTACGCGTTCACGAGAGCGGGTTGCATTCGCGAAGGGTAAGTCCCCCATTGCTCAGTGTTCGCGAATAAGGAAGTCCACCCCAGCCCTATTTACTCTTCGCGATTGCGGGAGTGCCTTCACACCCGCAAAGAAGAAGACACCAAAAGCTAAAGAAAACCAGAATTTTCTAAGTTCAAACCATTTGTAGTCTACCCAAAACACACCTGAGCCCTCGCGTCTCCAACCCAAATATGCACACAAGTCAAAAAATATTATACAAACTCGCTCGTGTGATGAAAACACCTAAATAACACCTAGAACTATGAAGCGGACTCCAAAACGAATAAAGTTTTCAATAAAACATATGAACATTCATTTTAGCAATCGGACGTCCGAACCATATCAATTCAACATCGTTTTTTACCAAATTTTGCAAACGAGCCATAAATATACTAATGAACGTATACCATGTTCGGAAACCAAAATCCGGTCCTGGTAGGAACAAAGTCAAACTTCTGTCAAATTTATAAATTCTTTAAACCTTTAAAGTTTAAATTTTCAACAAATTCTGGTCACTCGAGCTAGGGACCTCCGAATTCGATTTCGGGCCTACGCCCAAGTCCCAAATAATGATATTTACCCACTAGGACTGTCAAAACATAGATTCGGGTCCGTTTGCTCAAAATGTTGACCGAAGTCAACGCAAATGAATTTTAAGGCATAAATTCATATTTTAATCAATTTCCACATAAAAGCCTTCTAGAAAAGGACATGGACTATGCAGACAAATTAAGGAAGGTAAAAGGAGCTATTTGATGTTACAAAACACAAGATTAAGGGTTAAAACTCTAGATGACTTATCGAGCCATCACATTCTCCACCTTTAAAACAAATTTTCATCCTCAAACAGACATATAAAAGTACCTGGACTAGTGAAAAGGTGTGGATATTTACTCCGCATGTCCGACTCGGACTCCTAAGTGGCTGCCTCGATCGGCTGACCTCTCCACTACACTCGAACTGAAGAATAACTCATTGACCTCAACTGTCGGACCTGCCGGGCTAGAATAGCCACCAGATTCTCCTCATAAGTCAAATCCTTGTCCAACTGGTCTGAGCTGAAATCTTACACATGAGCCGTGATACTTCTGGAGCAGAGACACATAGAACACCGGATGGGATGCTAATAAAATATGTTGCAATGCGAGCTTGTAGGCCACCTCACCCACTCTCTCAAGAATATCAAAAAACCCGATGTACCTAGGGCTCAACTTGCCTTTCTTTTCGAACCTCTTCACACTTTCCATGGGTGAAACACGTAGCAACACCCTCTCCCCCACCGTGAATGCAACATTATGAACTCTATGATTGGTGTAACTCTTCTTCCTAGACTGAGCTATGCAAAGTCGATCCTGAATAATCTTGAACTTATCCAAAGCATCCGGTACCAAATTTGTACCCAACAACTGAGCCTTCCCCAGCTCAAACCATCCAACTAGCGAGCAACAACGCCTCCCATATAATGCCTCAAAGGGAGCCATCTGAATGTTTGAATGGTAGTTGTTGTTGGAAAACTCTGCAAGTGGAAAGAACTGGTCCCAAAAACCCTCAAAATCCATAACACAAGCGTGAATCATGTCCTCCAATATCTTAATAGTACGCTCGGACTGTCCATCTATTTAGGGATGAAATGTTGTGATGAAATGCCGCAATATGTCCCTGAGGACAAGCAAATGAGGGTCATCATACTTTCACTCTCTGATACACTCATAGAAGAAGACTGAGCGACTATACTAGCTAGAACACGACTGGGCTCTGAAACATCTAATATCACGAACTGATCGGCCAAAGCCTGAACATCTGATTCAAGCAATCTCTCTCCAACTAGAATGTACGCAAGGCTGCCTATACTCATTGCCTATCTACTCAAGGCACCGGCCACCATATTGGCCTTCCCGGGATGATAGAAAAATGGTGATATCATAGTCTTTAAACAACTCCAACCACCTTATTTGCCTCAAGTTGAGATCCTTTTGCTTGAAGAAATATTATAGACTCCGATGATCCGTGAATACCTCACACGACACATCGAAAAGATAGTGCCTCCAAATGTTTAGCACAAGAAAAATAGTTGCCAACTCTAAGTCATGAATAGGGTAATTCTTCTCATGAACCTTCAACTGTCGTGATGCATATGAAATCACCCTGCCATCCTGCATTAATATTGCACCGAGCCCAATACGAGATTCATCACAATACACCGTGTAAGATCCTAAGCCTGTGGGCGACACCAACACTGGCATTATAGTCAAAGTAGTCTTGAGCTTCTGAAAGCTCATCTCACACCTACCTGACCATCTGAACGGGGTACCCCTCTAGGTCAATCTGGTCAAGAGGTCTACTATAGATGAAAACTCTTCCATGAATCTGCGGTAATAACTCGCCATATCCAGGAAACTCTAGATCTTTGTAGTTGAAGTGGGTCTAGGCCAGTTCTGAATTGCTTTAACCTTCTTGGGATCCACCTTCATGCCTTTTGTCGATACGACGTGTCCCAAAACAACGACCGACTCTAACCAGAACTTGCACTTTGAAAACTTGGCATATAACTAGCCATCTCTTAGAGTTTGAAATACAATTTGAAGATGTTGCTTCTGTGCCTCTCGACTGCAGGAGTAGATCAAGATATTATAAATAAATACAATCACAAAGGAATCTAAGTAGGTCTTGAACACCTAGTTCATCAAATCCATAAATGTTGTTGGGGCATTGTCAGTCCAAATAACATCACTAGAAACTCATAATGCCCATACCGAGTTTAAAAAGTTGTCTTAGGGACATTGGATGCCCTAATCCTCAACTGATAGTAGCAGACCTCAAATCAATCTTTGAAAACACCTTGACACCCTGAAGTTGATCAATCAAGTCATCAATCCTCAGCATGGATACTTATTCTTGATGATCATTTTGTTCAATTGACGATAATCTATGCACATCCTTATCGATCCATCTTTCTTCTTCACGAACAACATGGGCGCACCCCAGGGCAAGACACTAGGTCTAATGAATCCCTTATCAAGTAAATCTTGCAACTACTCCTTTAATTCTTTCAACTCTGGCGGGGCCATACGGTATAGCATAATAGAAATGGGTTGAGTGCCCGAAGCCAAATCAATGCACAAGTCAATATCTTTGTCGGGTGGCATCCCCTGGAAATTTGTAGAAAACACCTCTGGAAACTCAAGAACAACTGGTACTGAATCCATGGAAGGAATCTCTATACTAGAATCGCGAATATAGCCAAATAAGCTAGAGACCCCTTCTCAATTATACGTCGAGCCTTCACATAAGAGATAACTTTACTGGTAGAATGGCCAAGAATCCCCCTCATCACTAATCGAGGCAACCCCGGAAAGGCTAAGGTCATCGGTTTGGTGTGACAATCCAATATAGCATGATAAGGTGACATCCGATCCATATCCAAGATGACATCAAAATCTACCATATCTAGAAATAGGAGATATACACTAGTCTTAAAACTCCCAATAGAATTCACACACGAGCGATAGACACGATCTAGTATAATAGAGCCTCTCATAGGTGTGGAAACATACATAGGAGAACTTAAAGAATCACGAGGCACAATAAGATATGAAGAAAAATAGGATGACACGTAGGAATAAGTAGAGGTCGGATCAAATAGAATTGAAGTATCTCTATGGAAAATGGAACAATTACCTATGATAACAGCATTAGATGACTCAACCTTAGGTCTAGCTGGGAAAACATAAAATTGAGGTTGGGCCCCACAACTCTAAACCATATCTCTGGTCTCTAACAGGCTGGCCTCCACCTCTAACGGCCTGGCCCTACCTCTAGCGGCCTGACCTCCACCTCTGGCAGCTTGAACCTTCCTTTAGCTGGTTGAACAAGCGGTGAAGCAATCAGTGCCTGAACCATGGCATGAGGACCATGCTACTGTGTGTTGCCCGTGCTAGTGGGCAAAATCTAGTAATATGACTCGGATCACCACAAGTATAACTAGCCCTCGGCTATTGTGACTGCTGACCCCGGAACTAACCATATTAACCTGGGTAATCACCCTGAAAACTATGGAGCGGAGGTGCACTAATAGGAGATGGTGGTACACTATAGGCTAGTTGGTCGGGATGAGACATATAAGGGCCATGACTACCTGATGCACTATGAGATGCCTAGAGCGCTGACTGGAACTTCCTCTACTAAAAGGTACCCTTGCCTCCAGACGAGGCACCACTGAACCCACCGAAATGATGAGGCCTCTTATAAGACCCATGCCCCCATTCCTGTGCAAGAACTATCTGTGAGCACATGATTTTTGCCTCGCATGAATTACTCCTACAAAATCTCCAAAATTAGGATTTTTCTTTTATTATTTGGTTTTTAGGAATTAATTGCTCAATTTTCGTGTTTTGTTTACATTTTGTGTGCATAATTAATTTTAATTAAATCATGAAAAATAACAAAACAAAATTACGCACTGCATTTAGGATTTAATTTTACATTTTTTAGATTAATTAGTAAATTAGTTTGTTTTATAAGATATGAAAATCACAAAAATAGTTCATTTTGCATTTTAATTCTTTAATTTTGAATTTTATAGTTTTTCTTTGAATTTAAGGTTTAATTAATTATTGTAATTACTATGATGAGTGATTAATCTAATTTGATAGGTTAATTTGGTTTTAAAAATTAATTTTAGTTTATTTTAATTTTAAACGAAAAAGGATTTGAAATTGAAAAAGAAAAAGAAAAGAATTTGAATAAAGAGTCTGTTTGGGCCATTTTTATTTAAAATACCCCAGGCCCAAACGATTATGCCTCATTACCCGTCTAGAACCGGCCCAGATCCGGGTCCAACCCGGTCCAAAGCCCCTAGTAACCGAAACGACGTCGTTTAATCACCATTTGATCACGACCGTTGGATCTCCTTAATCCAATGGTCCGGAACTGGGAAATCAATAATATATATATATATGTCCAAACGTTACCCTACCCCCTCGTTTCATCTCCCTACCTCACCCTTCTCTGGAGACCCTAACCCAAAACCCTAACGCCGCCGCGAAATCCCACTGCCTCAGGCTGGCGGCGCCGGTCCCAATCAACACAAGTTCAACATCCCAGACTCCCCTTCACCTCCCCGTTCCGAATCCTCACTTCTTTTCTTTCAAATCTGTCCGAAACGCCTCGAATCTTGATTTAAGAGGGAAACCCTAGTGCAGCCCTTGTTCTCTCCGGCGGCGGCGCCACCCTTGTTCAACCCCAAATTAACACCATGCAACTCCCATGACCCTCTCACACCAAATCCATAACTATTTTCCTTCAAATCACCCCAGAACTCTTCGAATTTTAAATCAAAGGTTTGAACCCTAAAATCCCAAACCCAAGTCAGTTGAGTTTAATGAAGGTTTAAGGCCGAAATTGGTTTTATTCGTGTGTTTTCGTTTGAGAACACACGATTAAGGCCCATTTCGTTCAAAAATCGAAGTTTCCTTTGATGATTTTCAGGACTTTGTCCACCGGGTGTAGGTATTTTTCTGTTCTTTTCCGTTCTTTCATTTTGTTCGCTTAAGTTCTAGTCTCCATCTCCTCTTATTTCGTCTCTTCTGTTTTGTCTACATTTTTAATTATTTCTATTTGTGTGTGTTAAAGTCGAGTTTGTTCATGCATGTCGTTTTAATTTCTGTGTTTCTTTGTGTTACTTCATTTTTTGGTTTTTAAAGAAAAGAAGCTAAAGAAGAAAATAATGATTAGCTAATAAAAGTGTAAAAAGATCATTTTTTGTTAATGTCTCACCAATGTTCATTGTTGGGATTATGAGTATATCTAGTCAGTTTACACACAACATAGGTTATATCAGGCCTTGTAAAATTTATTAAATGCATCGGACTCCTAATAATCTGAGCATATTCAGACTGAGCAACTGGATCACCATTATTCTTTTTCAACTGAGAGTTAGCATCAAAAGGAGTGCTTACAGATGTGACATTAAAATATTCAAACTTCTTTAGAAGTCTTTGAACATAATGGTCTTGTGATGAGATTATGACATCTTCACTCCTTATAACTTTAACTCTCAATATTATATTTATTTCACCTAGATCTGTCATATCGAAATAAGCAGATAAAAATAATTTAATACTTTGTACAATATTTAAACTTGTACCAAACATAAGCATATCATCAACATATATACATATTATCACATAATCATTGTCTACCACTTTAGTATAAACATATTTATCCACATCCATTGAAGAAAAATTGTCTCTCAGTAAGACTTGTTCAAATTTCGCATACCACTGCTTAGGATCTTGTTTAAGGACATATAGAGATTTAATTAATTTATAAACTTTATTTTCTTGTCCATGAATAACAAAACCTTCAGGTTGAACCATATAAATTTCTTCTTCTAAATCACCATCTAGAAAAGCAGTTGTGACATCTATTTGGTGGATAAAAATACTTATGAATTGAAGCTAAGGCAATTAAAACTCGTATGGAAGAAATTCCAGTCACCGGTGCAAATTTATCAAAATAATCTATATTTTATTTTTTGAGAAAATCTTTTTCTACTAACCGAGCTTTATATTTATCTAAAGATCCATCAGGATTAAGTTTTCATTTGAAAATCTATTGACAACCAATAGGTTTTGCACCAGGAGGTAAATTTGTTAAAATCCATGTATTATATTTCATGATAAAATCAATTTCAACTTTTACTGCCTCTTTCCAATAATTAGCTTCTGAAGAAGATATAGCTTCAAAATAATTTGATGGTTCATTATCGACAAGAGAAGTTTGAAAATCATTTCCATAAGAAAAAAAATCCTTTGCTAGGCCTTTTGCTCCTTCTCAATTCCTCGTTAGAGGTAATCTTATTATTTGTTTCAACATGTGTATGAGAATTGATTTTCAGACAGTGGAAAAGTATGTTCAAAGAACTCAGCATTCTTTGTCTCAATTATAGTATTGCAATCAAGCACATCACTTTTTAAAACAAGAAATCTCTATGCAACACTATGTTCAGCATATCCAATAAGCATACAGTCATTAATAGTTTTAGAACCTATTTTTCTCTTTCTGGGTTCAGGCAAAAGAACTTTTTCAAGGCACCCACACTTTTAAGTATTTCAAGTTAGGTTTATAACCCTTCCATAATTCATACGGAGTTTTGCCAATTTTTTTATGTGGTATTCTATTTTGTAAGTGTCAATGCAGATAATGTAGCTCAAAAATTATCAAGAGCATTAGAACTAACTAATATAGATTTCATCATCCCTTGTAATGACCTATTTTTCCTTTCAGCTGCTCTATTTCATTTAGGTGAATAAGGCGGAGTTACTTCATGAATTATTCCTTTTTTTCACAAAAATCATTCAAAAACAAGTACTTTCCACCTCTATCAGATCTAATTCTCTTGATTTTTTTACTAAGTTGATTTTCAATCTCAGTTTTATAAGAAATAAAAGCATTAAAGGCATCATCTTTATTTCTAAGCAAATACAACTTAGTAAATTTAGAAAAATCATCAATAAAAGTCACATAATGTCTTTTACCACCTCTAGTCATAGTCTACTTTAAATCACCAAAATCAGTGTGAATCAAGGATAAAAATTCAGTTTTCTATTTATAGAAAAATAAGTCTTTCTAGTAATTTTAGCTTCAGCATATATTTCACTCCTGTCAATAATATTTGATTCTAAACCAGATATTAATCCTATCGATTGTATTTGGTAAGCCTATATTTTTAAATTGAATAATTGGGTCAATTTGAACCCATGTTCTATCCAGGTTCTTAAGTTAAAATACAGGGGTAACTAAGGGTTATTTTGGGTAATGTACTGAGAGAATATCTCAAGTAACTGCCTGAGAAGCTTCCCAGAAGCTGCATAATATACTTACTTGACCAACAAGTCAATAAATGAAGGACTAGGCAGCAATAAGGAAAATTTGAAAAGGACTAAAATGATAAAACTGAACTCTTAAGGCTGCCCTAGTAACTTGCCTATAAAGTCATAGTTACTTGGGTTTCCATTCAGATAGAGAGATTTTTAGAAGGTTAAGAAAACTCAGAAAAAGAGAACGGCTAAAATTTGAAGAAAAATCACTGTTCCATTGAGTTCCACTTCTGATTTTTGAAATTTCAGCTTGCTAAGGCAATTCTTGGTTCAGCTAGTGTGTGAAATGGCTAGAACATGTTCTTTTTTTTAGAGTTTGGGGTTGAGTTATGGGTCAAGGTCACTGTTTCATTGGTGTTTGAGTTTGAATTCACCATGTATTTGGTTGAATCTGGGACCGTGCTTGCTGCTGTTGAGTTCTACTATTTTGGTTTTTGCTGTTGTTGGATCTGTTGCATTACTGTTGCAGATGTTTGTTGCCCTCACCTTTTTTCCTTTGTGTAATTTCCAGGTACATATTCTGTAACCTGCGTAATGTGAACTTCAAGTTGAAAGTGAAATGAAAAATAAAAGTTAAGAGTTTGATGTTCAGTCGTGTATGTTGTCCATGTGCCTAGTTTACTATTTGAATCCTTACTCTGTGTAAATCTTAGGTTGTTATGCTGAATAGCAAGTTTGTTTAAGATCTTGTGCATCTAATATGCATAATGTTTGAATGGCTTTTTCGATTGTTGAGGTTATACAGATTCTACTGCTGCTATAGATGCAGCTTTGGTATTGCCCACTTAGTAGTTTGTTAGAGATATGTTTAGTTGTAATAAGGGAACTCATGTCACTTTTGAAGTTCGGAAACTATGAAGTATTAATTATAGGCTACATTGTAGTATAGCATCAACTTTCTAGTTCATAGTTTTATTTTCCTGTCTTTCTGAACTCCCTTGTTATAATTCGTTTGATGCATTGTGCTTGATTGGCTGCTAACAGCACACTCTTAAGAACAATATTTGGCTTGTGTTTAGTGTGGAATTCAATCTTCTATCGAGCATATTATAGCTAGGCAATCATTGAGTTTTTTTTAAATTGTTCGAAGGTTTGTAGATGTAGCTGTAGTTTTAAAATCAGATTTGAAAACCTGTGAGTTCTATGTTGAGCCCTTTGCATATGTGAGGTCAATTAATTATGGACATAAGTTTAAGGTTAGGCATGTTACATTGATGATCGTACAAGCTTGTTTTATGGGTGAGGATAATAGTGCCTAAAGTAAAATTGGGAATCGATAGCAAGGTGTAGTATTAAATGGTTTGCTTTCGTCAAGTGATAAATAACACAATAGGCATATCTCTTTGGTTCGCACACCTGTTTGCCTCTATTGGGGTTCGATTCCAAATTCTACGCCTGCAGCCTATTCTCACCAATATTTGGGCACCTTTCTTGGGATTGAGTATCGAATTTTTTTTAAGTTGAAGGGAGGCCCATTGCACTTGGGCAACCTCTCGATTTGAAGACCTGAAGTTGGGCGTCATTTTACGAACAGTTGTAATTTCTTTAAGTAGTCGGTAGGGTTGAGCCATATTAGCAACACGAATAGTCTACGGCCCTCCGAATTTTGGTTTGAATACCCTTTTAAAATAGAATCGAGGTGCGCCGCACCAAATAGAATCTCAAAATGCGTGGCCCTCACTTAATTATATCTTTGAAAATTCTTAGAAATCGAGGCTTGCCATTTAGCAAATTTTCATGGCCCTGGCAAATTTAAAAATGCGTAGTTGCTTTAGGCACGTATTTTAATAATATTACCATCCTAAACTCGGGTGTGAATTTCATATGACCCAAATGCTTATCTCAACAACGTTAAATAAAATGTCTCGTGGACCGCGGGTGCATTTCACGTGGCCTGGTTCAAGGCGTATTTTAAATAACGTTGAATCTTCCTAAAAATGATTAAAAGCGGTTTATTAAGTTAAAATTATACCATAGGTTAAAACAAGTATTAAAATCAGATAATAGGCCAATTATAATAGTTTAAGCGACCTTGCTAGAACCAGGGAATCCGGGGGTACCTAACACCTTCCCTCAGGTTAACAGAATTCCTTACTTAGAATTTCTGGTTCGCAGACTTCAAAAGGAAAGTTGAAATCTTCCTCGATTTGGGATTTAAAAATAAAACGGTGACTTGGGACACCAGAAAACAAACCATCCCAAGTGGCGACTCTGAACAAAAAATGAATAATTAATCCCATTTCGAATAATGTCACTTAAATTGGAAAAACTCCCTTGTATACCTCTCGGGGTGTAAAAAAGGAGGTGTGACAGCTCTAGCGACTCTGCTGGGGATGCCAAACCCAGAATCTCTGGTTGAGGGTTCAAGAATACGAGCTTAGAACAACTGTTATGATTGGCTTTATCTATTATCTGATTTTCTGCATGTTTGAGCCTAATGTGCTAAATGCTTTACCGCTTTGATATTTTGTGAAATGTATATAAATTGCTACGAAACCATTTCTTCTCTCTGAGTCTTTTAAATCATGGAGAAGGGTGCACTTCGTGTGGCTTATCTTCTATCTAGAGTCTTTTCCCATTTTAGAACGAGGTTCGGATAAGTTGCTAAGCCGATGAAGCTTCTGTATTCCTGGTACGCTCCCCCCCCCCCCCCCCGGCCTGAGTTGTCCGCTCGGGTAAACCCATGTTTTACACCTAGTTTAACAAATCCTCATGCCGGATCCCTAGTGGGAACACTTGTTTGCATCACGTGCATTTGACCTTGGAGACTCAACACAGGGGTTGGGTCTGTCTAGGACAGGTGTACCTAAAATGGAAAGACAATCCTGATGCATCTTACTTGCTACTTGTGCATTTATTTGCTTCGATTTGCATGTTGACCGACTTATGAATAATAGGAAAAAATTTGGGAAAAAGAAACTCAATGTGAGGGCTCGGAGAGATAATTACTTGTTTTGAGAAATCAGTGTCCAAAATATACTAAAACCCTGCCAAACTTTTGAAAAAAAAAACAAAAAACAAAAGAAAAAGAAAAAAGAAAGTTTTGTTTTTTGAATTAGTTGGTTTATTTTCGTCCAATCTCCCCGAACTACGCCAGTTTGATTCTCACCGGATGTGGGATACGTAGGCTACCCTCATTGGGTCCAACTTTCCTTTTTCAAAAATAGCCCAAAAACAACAAAATTTTAATTTTTGTCACAAATAAGTCGGGTGATGCCATTCTTGTTTAAAATAAGCTGAATGTCCCCAAAAGGGCGCCGGAAGGCTGTATTTGCAAGAATAGCCACCTTGGTTCATTTTTAATGGTTAACAGGCACAGCCTTAAAATCTTCTTCCCCGAAGTGCTGAAAGGTCGTATCTGCAAAACCGGGTTTTATTTTTGAATTAAAACTTTGAAAAATGGTGTTTCTCTTTTGGGTCAAAATGAGTTATTAAATCACCTTAATAAATGTGCAGGATGAGCACAAATGAAATTGAACCCTTCACAGTCCTTGATGAGATCCCCTTAAAGCTCTACATATGGTGGAATGATCTAGGAAAAGGAAGAAGAGGAACAGTGGTAAGAGTTCTAGGAGGCCTTGTCGGACTATTGAACGTCAAGCCAAGGTCGGACATAATTGAAGCTTTAATACCTTTTTGGGACCTGACTCGCAATGTGTTCCATTTCTCTGACTTTGAGATCACACATACATTGGAGGAGGTTGCAGGTTATGCGGGCCTTAATGGAAACCTTAGAAGTCGATATCCATTGTCACCAAGACCGGTATCTCCACACAAATTTCTGGATTTGCTAAGTATTAGTCGGGATACTCGAGACGAAAACTTATCTGAGGGGTATTGCACGCTCCAGTGCTTGTATCATCGATACGGTAACCCCCGGGGTTTTGAAGAGCCGAACACTGGTCTAACCCATGCCGGAAATAAAGACAGATGGGAGGCAAGGCACTTATGGTAGCCTTCTTGGGTGTTATAGTTTGTCCGCGAAAAGATGGTAATATAGAGATAGGACTTGTGGGAATGATCGATGTGGAGATCAAGAAAACCAACGGTACTGTGGTTCCTCTGATCTTATCTGAAATTTACCGAGCCTTGACTATTTGTCGGGAAGGGGGAAAGTTCTTCCATGGCTGCAATCTGCTACTACAGTTATGGGTGCAAGAACATCTCTACCACCGGGTCGGGTATATGAATTACGGTTTGACTAGTTTGAGTTGCATTGAAGAGTTTGAAAGCCGAGTGGTAGGTATTGAATTCCCCGAAGGTACTGAAGCTAGGCTTGCACATTTGAGATCTTTGACTGACGATAAAATTGAGTGGGCATTCGGATGGCTTCCTGCCACCGAAGCAGTGTACATGTCAGCTGAAGTGTGTTACCTCCTCCTGATGGGCATCCGGAGCATCTAGCCTTATGCTCCACATAGGTTTTTGTGCCAATTGTGAAGGTTTCAAACCATCCAAAATGATGAACATTTGAGTAAACATGTCAATAAATTGGGCCCGAAAGCGACATTTCCAGAAGGGAAAATTCGCCAAGTATGGAATGAATGTAGATTTCTTGAACCTAAGACCATGGTGTGAGATATAGCCAGAGATGAAGTGGACCTTAAGTATATTGTCTAGTTCGGCAAAAGATTCTAGATTCCTAAAAGGCCCGCAAAAAGACCCCATGTCCAACATTTCACCGATGGGGCCCAGGTGCAGTGGGACTGGTTGACCAAAGAAAATGAGTACAGGGCCAAAATAAGCCAGTTGGAAAGGAGAGCCATGGAGCTTCAGTTTGAAAATGGTGTTCAAGCCGTTGCAGACGAGGGAGAAAAGAAAAAACTAACTCAGGAAAATGAGGACCTCAGAGCTCAGATCCGGAAGATGAAAATAGCTGCCAGAAACCCGGAAAGAAGACGGGTTGACGAAAGAATTAAAAGCGGTCTTAAAAAGAAAGCCCTCGAATGTCAAGAAGACTTGGAAAAGTCTGAAGCTAGTCTAGCAAAAATCCGGGCACAATGGACAAAGAAGGCAGAAGAGCGGGCACGGTTTGTGAAACAAATGAAGAGGAACTATGAAGGGACTATCACTAGCCTAAGAAGAAAGGTAACTACTCTCGAGAACGAGGCAGCCAAGCAGGCTAAAGATTTCAAAGCCAATAGAGAATACTGTTATGATTTGGTGGCTCAAATGGAGGAAGGAATGCAACAGTTGTAAGATCAACACCTTCATGACTCTTAAAGGGCGGTTGCTTCAGGAAAAAGGCAGAATTAGAGAAAGGATCAAAACCATCGTTGAACACATTACCATGAAATGCCAAGCGTGCGAAGACATGACTCGTACCACCTTTTTCACTGCACTGACGACTTTTGTCCGCCAAGTTATGCATGATTTGGAGCGACTGCAAGTGGATCTCGCATTTAGGCCCGCATCGAGACCGAATGATGTCCCGCGGGCACCAGGAGCATTAATGTATTCTTGATTTTACTTGAGTCTGTATCTTTCTTTTCCGTTGAAGTCTGTTAGTTTATTTTCGATTCGGTATTTTTCTTTTGTCAGAGTCTGTTAAGTCAGTTCATGAGTTTGTATTGTCATTGTGTTTTTTGAGTCTGTTGTTTTCCTTTTTGAGTCTTTTAGCTTTAAATCATTGTAATCCAAAGTATTTCCTTTTTATGGAGAATTGAAAATTCCAAAATATTCTATTATTTATTTTTACATCTTAACGCCCCCAGAACTACACTTGGTCTGATTCATGCGGGATCATGATACGTAGGAAATCTACAAAGGATTCGATCATAACCCAAAAAAAAGTAGTAAGTAAAGCTGGGATGAAACATGCAACCATTGCAAAACATGTAGAAACACATTTAACAGTATATGGTGCATCACACCCTAACATGTGATTACCTGTTTGTTATTTTTTTCAAACTAACCATTTGCTGTTGTATCCAGTCCAGGTTTTTATAGAACGGTGGTTGGTTTTTGTGGTAACCTGGCTTCACACCCATACTTTACTAGATCAAAGGGGAGCATCAGAATGTCTTCAGAAATGACTCTACCAACAATTTCCATCACGGATGATAGCCCCACCTCGGGCATCCCGACCTCAAAATCGGCAGACGCCGAAGAAAATAGAATCTTGAATCTTCGGGTTATGGAGATGTGGGACGCTAGGGAAAATGGAAGAGAACCACCAAGCGCCATCCCGGGATTCCCCGAACTCTTTACTAGAGCAAGCGGTACCTCCACCATTCTGATCAGTCACCCAAATACCCCACTAGAACACCCAACTATTTCAACTCATTTTGTGGGAACACCTTATAAGGTTCGCCCCCAGGTGTCAATGTCTGGTGTAGCTTCGAATATCTTCACCGCTCCGCCATGCTCGGCCACGGCACAACCTACACTGCCTAGGCTCAGTTTTGACCCCTCAGCTTTCACCTTCCAAACACCCACCTTCCAAATGGAACCTCCTCGGTTTCCTGCTTATACTTACCCTCAGCCGCCCCAATTTGAGTTCATTGCGGGGAAAGAAAAGACCACCAAAATTCCTGAGCAAGAAGATATTGTGAGAAATATGAGGAGTATGGAACAGAGTCTCAAAAGCACACAAGGCCTGAGTGGACAGAAAAGTGTATCCTATGTCGACTTGTGCATGTTCCCCCATGTTCACCTACCATTGGGATTCAAACCTCAAAAATTTGAGAAGTACGACGGGCACGGTGATCCAATTGCTCATCTCAAGAAATATTGCAATCAATTGCGAGGGGCCGGTGGTAAGGAAGAGCTGCTCATGGCCTATTTCGGAGAAAGTCTGGTTGGCATCGCTTCTGAGTGGTATATGGACTAGGATATATCCCGCTGGAACATCTGGGATGATCTTGCTAGAGACTTCGTCAGGCAATTCCAATACAACATTGATATTGCTCTAGATAGGAACTCGTTGACGAACTTGAAAAAGAAATCCTCGGAAAGCTTCCGGGAGTACGCAGTTAAATGGCAAGAGCAGGCATCTAGGGTAAAACCTCCGATGGATAAGGTCGAAATGGTCACAGTCTTCTTACAAGCTCAAGAAGCCGAATACTTCCAAAATATGATGTCTGCCATGGGTAAACCGTTCGCTGAAGCCATCAAGATTGGCGAAATGGTTGAAAACGGGTCAAATTCTAAGCCAATCCGCTATCAGAGCTACTTCCCAAGCCATTCAGGGTGGGTCCAGAGGAATAGCAAAAGGCAAGAAAAAGGAAGAAACATCCATGGCAGTGTCGGGTACAAGAAAACACCGTACTCCTAGATCCCTTCTCCCAGAAAGGACCCCGCAACACTATTACCCCCACCAAGACATGGCGTATGCTCCTCATCCATACACGATTATGAATGCCCAACCTTATGTCCGTCCACAACAACAAGCCAACCGTAACCAAGCTCCATTTCCTAGAAACGAGCCTCCTAACAAAAACCACTACAACCCCCGTCCTCCACAAAACAATTTCCCCCTCGTGAGCCACCTAGAAGGCCAAATTTCACACCAATCGGCGAATCCTACTCTATTCTATTTCCAAAGCTTGTCCAAATAGGTCTGCCACAGCCGGTTCTTCAAACCAAGCAAAACCCAGCATCACCCACTTACAGAGCCGGTACCCCATGTTCCTATCACTCAGGGGCAGAAGGGCATGACACGGATGACTGTTGGACTCTGAAGAGAGCCGTGGAAAACTTGATAGAACAAAGGAAGATAGTGCTAAGGGATGAAGATATTCCCAATGTGACTAACAACCCGCTACCGGCCCACAACAATGGGCCGGTAATCGAAATGATTTGTGAGGACAAGGAATTTTACCGGCATTGAAGGCTATCATTGCCATTGCTAACGTAGAAAAAAAACAAAAGCTGCCCCGAAGCAAGACAAAGGGGAGAAAAAGAACAAAAACACCCCTCCAAAATTAGAGAAGAAAGTTGAAGCGGGAATTGGGGAAGCACCTCTCAAAGATGTTGTTCTCTATGTCCCTCGGGGCCGCAAAGAAAAACAGATGACTTTAAGTCCTCCTAGGAGATTCGAGCTGAACAAGGCAGCCCAAATGTATATTCCCAAGGGAGCCTATATGATGCAGGGGCCAATTAACCCACCAAGGCTGAGTGAACCCGTGGTTATTGGATGCGCGCCACAGAGGCCCATGACAGGTCATACCGTTGTGCCCTGGAACTACAACAAAACGGTGGTGACCTATATAAGCAAAGTAATCTCAGGAGAAGTTCAAGAAACAAACCCTGTTGAAAAGTATTCTAACTTGGAAGAGGTGAAAAATGCCACTCGAAAGCGCTTCCTATCTAAGAAGGTAGTGAGTGCCGAAGAAGCGGAGACTTTCTTTCAAAAGATGAAAATGACGGATTCTGAGGTGATCGACCAGCTTTAAAAATTTCTCGAACAAGTCTCCTTGTTGGCTTTACTGATGGACTCCACCGAACATCAGAAGGTATTGATCAAGACCCTTAACGAAGCATATGTTCCTGTTGAGACTTCCGTAGAACAATTGGAGAGGATGGCAGAAAGGTTTTTCGCAATTAACCAGATTTCCTTCAGCAAAAATGACTTACCCCCAGAAGGGGTCGTGCATAAGAAAGCCCTACACCTGACAGTCAAATGCGAAGCGTACTATGTGAAAAGGGTTATTTGGACGGAGGATCTGGGGTAGAGATCTGCCCACTCTCAACTCTACAGTGCATGGAAATCGAGACCGAAATAATTCGACTCAACAATGTTTGTGTACGGGCTTTTGATGGTATAAAAAGGGACACAATTGGAGAGATCGATCTGATTCTGACCATCGGCCCAGTAGACTTTGAAGTAACCTTCCAGGTTATGGACATGGACACATCCTACAATTTTCTCTTGGGAAGGCCATGGATTCATGCAGCAGGGGTTGTACCCTCTACCCTCCATCAGATGGTAAAATTTGAGCATGAAGATCAAGAGATTGTGGTCCACGGGGAAGACAAGTAATAAATTTATCGGGACCCATCAATCTCATGCCTTGAAGTGAGAGAGGGGAGTGAGCACATAGTTTACGAAGCCTTTGAAATTGTGGTCGCAGACCAGTAAGAATAGGGAAACCCTTGCCCTCAACCCTTTCTTTCTAATGCATCAATCATGGTGGCCAAAGAAATGATCAGATATGGCTTCAAGCCGGGGAAGGGTCTCGGGAAGTCATTGAATGGAATAACGGAACCTGTCACCCTGACCGCCAGTGAAAAGTTCTTTGGGATAGGCTTCCGACCCACTCCAGCTGATGTAAAATGGGCAAATGATAGAATGAGTGATGGTTGGGTCTTGCCTCAGCCGGTGCCGTATATGTACAGAACATTTGTCAAGCCAAAATACCATGAGGAAGAAGAATATGAGGTCTTCACGGCCGAAGAGATTGAAGAGATCTGTGGGGTGATGAGGAAGATATTGTATGAAGCCCACATGGTTTAGCCAGGTGAAGGCTCAAGCACCGCTGAGGTGCTGTATATGGGACCTAACGCTAAGCTACAAAATTGGAAAGCTACGCCGTTCCCGATCAGGAGGGAGTCCTGGTAGACCTGTCCTGCCACCTTTTCTGCATCACGAGTTATTTCAGGGTGTAACTCGGATGTTTCCTTTAGCTTCTTGTCTTTTAATTTTCCAATGTAAACCTTGTTGTCTTCAAATTCCAAGAAATGAAATCAATATTTCATCGTTCATCTTTCTTTATTCTTTCTAATTTTGTCATTTTTCTCTTTTCTTTCAGTTCTAATAATGCGGCTTTAAATAACATGACATGCTTGCGGACTTCATGCCCAGATCCAAACATGCTGTCTAATTGTGATATAATGAACCAAGAGCCGGAATACGATGAAGAGGAGGCTTTTAGGGAAATAAATCGAGAATTGGAACAATTTGAGAATAAACCTAAGTCAAACTTAAATGAAACTGAACCAGTTAATTTGGGTAGTTCTGAAGAAATCAGGGAAACCAAGATAAGCATTTTCACAGATGGAAAAACTCGAGACGCATTAATCCAACTCCTATTTGAGTTCAAATATATGTTTGCTTGGTCATATGACAACATGCTAGGGCTGAGTGTTGATTTGGTGTTTCACAAGTTGCCAACATACCCTGATTGTCCCTCAGTCCAGCAAAAGCAAAGGAAGTTCAAAACTGATATCAGTGACAAGATCAAAGAAGAGGTCACGAAGCAGTTGAAAGCAGGGGTGATCCGAGTGGTCCGGTACACCACATGGTTAGCTAATGTAGTCCCAGTTCCAAAGAAAGACGGGAAGACCCGAGTATGTGTGGATTACAGAGATTTAAACAAGGCATGTCCCAAAGACAACTTCCCTTTGCCGAACATTCATATCCTTGTTGATAACTGCGCCAAACATGAGACACGATCCTTCGTGGATTGTTACGCAGGATATCACCAGGTATTGATGGATGAAGAATATGCAGAGAAGACAGGTTTTACCACACCTTGGGGTACATACTGTTACAGAGTCAATTCCATTTGGTCTCAAGAATGCTGGGGCAACCTATATGTGGGCCATGACTGCCATTTTTCACGATATGATGAACCAAGAGATAGAGGTGTATGTGGACGATGTAATCATTAAATCCAAAACCCATGGCAACCACGTTCGGGACTTGAGAAAGTTTTTTGAGCGGCTGCACAAATATGATTTGAAGCTGAACCCAGCCAAATGTGCATTTAGGGTACCATCCGGCAAACTCTTGGGATTCATCGTCAGTCGAAGGGGCATCGAGTTAGACCCAATAAAGATAAAGTCTATTCGAGATTTGCCTCCTCCTAAAACCAAGAAGGATGTTATGATTCTGTTGGGTAGATTGAATTACATCAGCCGATTCATTTCCCAGCTAACATCCACATGTGAACCCATATTCAAATTACTGAAGAAAGATGCAGCAGTCAAGTGGATAGATGAATGTCAAGGAGCTTTTGATAAAATCAAGGAATATTTGTCGAATCCGCCAGTCTTGGTCCTACCCGAGCCAGGGAGGACTTTGTTCTTGTACCTGACAGTCTTGGAAAATTCTTTCGGCTGCATCCTCGGGCAACACGATGTGACCGAAAAGAGAGAGCAGGCTATTTACTATCTGAGCAAGAAATTCACCGGTTATGAAGCCAAATACATTTTGGTGGAAAGGACCTGCTACGCTTTGATATGGGTCGCTCAGAAGCTGAGGTATTATTTGCAAGGCCACGCCACTTACCTCATAAGAAGGTTGGATCCTTTAAAATACATATTCCATAAGCCAATGCCCACTGGGAGACTAGCAAAGTGGCAGATCATGCTTATGGAATTCGACATAGTATATGTCACTCGCACGACAATGAAAGCCCAGGCGTTAGAAGATCATTTGGCTGAAAATTCGGTCTATGATGAATACCAACCTTTGAATATTTACTTCTCGGATGAAGAGGTAAACTTAGTTGAGGCAATATCCGAAGACATCAATGCTTGGAAAATGTTCTTCAATGGAGTGGTAAACGCAAAAGGTGTTAGAATTTGGGCAATCTTGATCTCTCCCACCGGCCAGCATTACCCGGCCACCGCTAGGCTTCGGTTTTTCTGCACAAACAACACTGCCAAGTACGAAGCTTGCATTATGGGCATGAACATGGCAATCGACCTAGATGTTGAAGAACTGCTAATCATGGGAGACTCAGATTTGATTATCCGACAAGCTCAGGGAGAATGGGAAAAAAGAGAGGTGAAGGTTATTCCTTATAGGCAACATATGGAAGAACTTGGCAAACGATTCAAGTCAATAGATTTCAGGTACATTCCTCGCTGCCACAATGAACTAGCTGATGCACTTGCCACTTTAGCCTCAATGTTGTCGTACCCATGCAATACCTACATTGATCCATTGGAAATCCAAATTCGGGAAAGGCATGGTTATTGTAATACGGTTGAAACAGCACTAAATATCCAACCATGGTATCATGACATCAAAAGGTTTTTGAAAACACACGAATATCCCAAGCAAGCCAGTGGAGACCAGAAGAGAACCATTAGGCGGCACGCAAGTGGTTTCTTTTTGAGTGGTGATGTATTGTACAAGATAATTCCGGACCTCAACTTGTTGAGATGTGTTGACGCGAAAGAGGCTGGAAGAATCATGCATGAGGTATACATGAGATTATGCGGACCCCACATGAACGAGCATGTTTTAGCAAAGAAAATCTTTCGAGCGGGCTATTACTGGATGACCATGGAAAAGGACTGTTTCAGCTTTGTCCGGAAGTGTCATAAGTGTCAGGTGCACGGTAATTTGATTCATGCACCTCCCACAGAACTGCATCCCATGTCAGCACCTTGGCCATTTGTTGCTTGGGTTATAGACGTCATTGGACAAATCGAGCCAAAAGCCTCAAATGGGCACAGATTCATACTAGTTGCCATTGACTACTTCACGAAATGGGTTGAAGCCATCACTCTCAAATCCGTCACTAAGAAAGCTGTGGTAGATTTCGTGCATTGCAATCTTATCTACCGTTTTGGCATTCCTGCAACTCTTATCACCGACAATGCTGCCAACTTGAATAGTCATTTGATGGGAGAGATATGTGAACAATTCAAGATAATGCACCGGAACTCTACCCCTTATTGGCCCAAAGCCAATGGTGCCGTCGAAGCAGCAAACAAAAACATCAAAAAGATTTTGAGAAAGATGATTCAAAGTTCCAGGAAGTGGCATGAAAAGTTACCATTTGCATTGTTGGGATATTGCACTACTGTGCGCACATCATATGGAGCCACCCCGTATCTTTTGGTTTATGGCACCGAAGCCGTAATACCCGCGGAGGTTGAAATCCCCTCTCTCCGGATCATCGTTGAAGCTGAAATTGAATATATTGAGTGGGTTAAAACCCGGAAGGAACAATTAATCTTGATTGATGAAAAGCAAATGGTCGCGGTCTGCCACGGGCAGCTGTACCAACAAAGAATGGCCCGTGCCTACAACAAGAAAGTGTGGCCTAGAAATTTCGAAGTAGGGCAACTCATGTTAAGGCGCATCCTTCCCCATCACCAGGAAGCAAAAGGAAAATTTGCTCCTAATTGGAAGGGCCCATACATCATCAGAAAAATATTGCCAAAAGGGGCATTGTATCTGGGCGATATTGAAGGGAATAATCCCGAAGCAGCTGTAAATGCCGATGCAGTGAAAAGGTATTATGTTTAGCTTTTCTGCAGTGACAACTTTGTCCGATTGGGATGATGAAGGCTTTCATTCTCGCTATCCAAACACTCCCCACCCTTTGCAAGCCCATTTGAGCCAGTTACTCTTCTTTGATTACCCTTTTGGGAATCGTAAAGTGTTAAAAAAGAGAGAAAAGCAAGCAAAAACAACAAAACAAATGTTTCCCTGAACTACGTTCGACTTGATTCCGAAAGGATACGTAGGCATCCTCTCTTTGGGTTTCATTCACACCAAAACAAAAATCCAATTTTTCCCAAAAGTGAAACTAGGGCAGATGTTATAATGGTTCGGCAATGAGCCTACCTGAATGGTTCCAAAGTTGTAATTTCATCCAGATTCTTTTTACCCCAACCTTGTTCAAGTCTTATGATCAATCAGCAAAGGTGTCGGAATTAGAAAACACAAATGTTTGGATCCGATGCAATCAAACGAGAGAAATAAAATGAGAGAGTCTTATTGGTAAAAACCTCATACGGGCACCATGAGGCGATGGCAAGTAGAGAAATGAAAAATGAGAGAGTCTTGTTAGTGAAAACTCGTAAAGAGCACTATAAGGCGACGGTGAGAAGAGAAATGAGAGAGGTCGATTGGCGAAAACCTGCAAAGGGCGTCGTTGATCGAACAGAAGAAATCCCTCACCACCATTGGTATTGAAAGAGTTCTGGCAAGGTTTCTCGATTTAAAAACACGTGCCGCAATGGGTATGTGAGAAGTTGGATAGTTGTGCGGATCGGGCATCTAGTCCCAGAAGCATGTCCTGTCTATTGAATATTCACCCGAGATAAGTCTGTCCTTCCTTCCCGAAAGGGACACTTCTCTCTAAATTCATTTTGTTGCCTTTTGCGTACTTTTCCTTGAATCCCTTTCGATCTAACTCTATTTTCGAAACTAATACAAAGAAAAGGTAACAAGATTGGCTTTATAGGGTCCTGCCTAACAGAAGCTAAAGAAAAGTACCCAGCCTCAACGTGTGCATCAAGTCGATCCCGACTGGCCATGATGGCTGATGCTTTGAAATCAAATTTATTGAAAGGGAAAAGAAAGCCAAAGGCAAAAGCCTAAAGGCAGAATAAAGTGAAAGGGTCGAAGCCCCTCGTGGGTAAGGCGTCATGAAATCATAAAAGCTAAGTCCCTCGGTTTGAACGATAGATCAATCTTCAGAAAACCACTAAGCGGCAGAGATTCTCAACAAAGGTTTGGCCCGAGATCGATTGATTGAGACAATCAAGGCCACAAAAACCAACCACCGTTTCAAACTAACAATTGTTCTTTGTTTGAAAAAAAATTGAAATAGGTGCAATCCAGAGCAACCGCACAAGAAGGAAAAGATGCACAAAAGCTAGAAACAGCTTTGCAGCAAATAATCAATCCAAAAAGGGAAATTTCCTCCAAGTTCTTTTCTGCATTTTATTAAAAAAGGAAATGAAAATGAAAAAAAAAAGAAAAAGAAGAAAATCTATACAAAATGATAGCTTAGATTCCCAACCTCAATCTGTTACTCTTTTGCCAACATTAGGGCTCCAATCCCTGAGTTGAGCCTTTTAGACATAGGGCCTCCATTCCCTAGTCGCTTTTTGCCAATATTAGGGCTCCAATCCCTGAGTTGAACCTTTTAGACATAGGGCCTCCATTCCCTAGACGCCTTTTGCCAACATTAGAGCTCCAATCCTTGAGTTGAGCTTTTTAGACATAGGGCCTCCATTCCCTAGTCGCCTTTTTGCCATTATTAGGGCTCCAACTCCTGAGTTGAGCCTTTTAGACATAGGGCCTACATTCCATAGTCGCCTTTTGCCAACATTAGGGCTCTAATCCCTGAGTTGAGCCTTTTAGACATAGGGCCTTCATTCCCTAGTCGGCTTTTGCCAACATTAGGGCTCCAATACCTGAGTTGAGCCTTTTTAGACATAGGGTCTCCATTCCCTAGTCGCCCTTTGCCAACATTAGGGCTCCAATCCCTGAGTTGAGCCTTTTAGACATAGGGCCACCATTCCCTAATCGCCTTTTGCCAACATTAGGGATCCAATCCCTGCGTTAAGCTTTTTAGACATAGGGCCTCCATTCCCTAGTCACCTTTTTGCCAACATTAGGGCTCCAACCCCAGAGTTGAGCCTTTTAGACATAGGGCCTCCATTCCCTAGTTGCCTTTTTACCAACATTAGGGCTCCAATCCCTGAGTTGAGCCTTTTAGACATATGGCCTCCAGTCCCTAGTCGCCTTTTGCCAACATTAGGGCTCCAATCCCTGAGTTGAGCCTTTTAGACATAGTGCCTCCGTTCCTTAATCGCCTTTTGCCAACATTAGGGCTCCAATCCCTGAGTTGAGCGTTTTAGACATAGGGCGTCCATTCCATTATCGCCTTTTTCCAACATTAGGGCTCCTATCTCTGAGTTGAGCCTTTTTAGATATATGGCATCCATTCCCTAGTCGACTCTTATCCCAACATTAGGGCTCCAATCCCTGAGTTGAGCCTTTTAGACATAGGGCCTCCAGTCCCTAGTCGCCTTTTGCCAACATTAGGGCTCCAATCCCTGTGTTGAGCCTTTTAAACATAGGGCCTCCATTCCCTAATCGCCTTTTGCCAACATTAGGGCTCCAATACCTGAGTTGAGCCTTTTAGACATAGGGCCTCCATTCCCTAGTCGCCTTTTACCAACATTAGGGCTCATATCCCTGAGTTGAGCCTTTTAGACATAGGGCATCCATTCCCTAGTCGACTCTTTTGCTAACATTAGGGCTCCAATCCCTGAGTTGAGCCTTTTAGACATAGGGCCTCCATTCCCTAGTCGCCTTTTCTCCAACATTAGGGCCCCAATCCCTGAGTTGACATTTTAGATATAAGGCTCCATCCCCTTAATAGTTTAGATTTTGTTGCAAATAACTCACGAAAATTTCCTAACGAAAACTAGGGCAGAAAAGTTTCGTTCGTTTGTTTGTTTTTGGTGTCTGAGCAGGTTGTACCTCGAGACACAGGGTTCGAGATGACCGAAAGAATGAGTCTCAATTCATAATAAAGAAAGAAGAAAAATAACAAAAGGAGTGAATTCAAAAGGTTGAAACGGAGGAAGATGCGGACTGCTCAAGAAATAATTGAAGTCACAAGCTTCGCCTGTCCCACCTTGATCCAATGATGAAGAAAGAATCAGCACCTACAGCTTGCGAGCATCAAGATTTAGATCGGGGTCCACAGCAAAATCAGCTAAGACTCAAGATCAAATTTTAAAGAAATTTATAGATAGGAATTTTTTAACTCGTAGCTGATAGGCCTAGCTAACTTAGCTTTAGATTTTCCTTTTCGGTGTAATAAGGAGGTCAGCAAACAGTAGCAGTGAAATCATAGCTCCCGGTAGTCCCAGCTACCGAAATTTCCAGAACTACACTGACCTGATTCCTTTATAGCCAAGGATATGTAGGCAACCTTTGAAGCTTTGAGCAAAGAGGGGAAGCTTTGAGCACGTGATTTTTGCCTTGCATGAATTACTCCTACAGAATCTCCAAAATTAGGATTTTTCTTTTATTATTTGGTTTTTAGGAATTAATTGCTCAATTTTCGTGTTTTGTTTACATTTTGTGTGCATAATTAATTTTATTTAAATCATGAAAAATAACAAAAAATATCACGCACTTCATTTAGGATTTAATATTATATTTTTTAGATTAATTAGTAAATTAGTTTGTTTTACAAGATATGAAAATCACAAAAATAGTTCATTTTGCATTTTAACTCTTTAATTTTGAATTTTATAGTTTTTCTTTGAATTTAAGGTTTAATTAACTATTGTAAATACTATGATGAGTAATTAATCTAATTGGGTAGTTTAATTTTGTTTTAAAAATTAATTTTGGTTTATTTTAATTTAAAAAGAAAAACGATTTGAACCGGCCATTTTTATTTAAAATTCCCCAGGCCCAAACGATTATGCCTCATTACCCGTCTAGAACCGGCCCAAATCCGGGTCCAACTCGGTCTAAACCCCCAAGTAACTGAAACGACGTTGTTTGATTACCCTTTGATCACGGTCGTTGGATCTCCTTAATCCAACGGTCCAGAACTAGGGAATCAATAATGTATATATATATGTCCAAACGTTACCCTACCCCATCGTTTCATATCCCTCGCCTCACCCTTCTCCGGAGACCCTTACCCAAAACCCTAACGCCGCCCCGAAATCCCACCGCCTCAGGCTGGCGGCGCCGGTCCCAATCAACACCAGATCAACATCCCAGACTCCCCTTCACCTCCCCGTTCTGAATCCTCACTTCTTTTCTTTCGAATCTGTCTGGAATGCCTCGAATCTTTATTTAAAAGGGAAACCCTAACACCGCCCTTGTTCTCTCTGTCGGCGGTGCCACCCCTGTTCAACCCCAAGTTAACACCCTCCAACTCCCATGACCCCCTCACACCAAATCCATAACCCTTTTCCTTCAAATCACCCCAGAACTCTTCGAATTTTAAATCAAAGGTTTGAACCCTAAAATTCCAAACCCAAGTCAGTTGAGTTTAACGAAGGTTTAAGGCTGAAATTGGTTTTATTCGTGTGTTTTGGTTTGAGAACACACGATTAAGGCCTATTTCGTTCAAAAATCGAAGTTTCCTTTGAAGCTTTTCAAGACTTTGTCCACCGGGTTTAGGTATTTTTCAGTTCTTTTCCCTTATTTCATTTTGTTCGCTTAAGTTCTAGTCTCCATCTCCTCTTATTTCGTCTCTTCTGTTTCGGAAAGAGATTCAATCTAGTCTGGTAGGCCTAGATTTTTGAATTGAATAATTGGGTCAATTTGGACCCATGTTCTGTCTAGGTTCTTAAGTTAAAATACAGGGGTAACTAAGGGTTATTTTGGGTAATGTACTGAGAGAATCTCTCAAGAAACTGCCTGAGAAGCTTCCCAGAAGGCCATCATTGCCATTGCTAACGTAGAAAAAAAACAAAAGCTGCCCCGAAGCAAGACAAAGGGGAGAAAAAGAACAAAAACACCCCTCCAAAATTAGAGAAGAAAGTTGAAGCGGGAATTGGGGAAGCACCTCTCAAAGATGTTGTTCTCTATGTCCCTCGGGGCCGCAAAGAAAAACAGATGACTTTAAGTCCTCCTAGGAGATTCGAGCTGAACAAGGCAGCCCAAATGTATATTCCCAAGGGAGCCTATATGATGCAGGGGCCAATTAACCCACCAAGGCTGAGTGAACCCGTGGTTATTGGATGCGCGCCACAGAGGCCCATGACAGGTCATACCGTTGTGCCCTGGAACTACAACAAAACGGTGGTGACCTTTATAAGCAAAGTAATCTCAGGAGAAGTTCAAGAAACAAACCCTGTTGAAAAGTATTCTAACTTGAAAGAGGTGAAAAATGCCACTCGAAAGCGCTTCCTATCTAAGAAGGCCGTGAGTACCGAAGAAGCGGAGACTTTCTTTCAAAAGATGAAAATGGCGGATTCTGAGGTGATCGACCAGCTTCAAAAATTTCTCGAACAAGTCTCCTTGTTGGCTTTGCTGATGGACTCCACCGAACATCAGAAGGTATTGATCAAGACCCTTAACGAAGCATATGTTCCTGTTGAGACTTCCGTAGAACAGTTGGAGAGGATGGCAGAAAGGTTTTTCGCAATTAACCAGATTTCCTTCAGCAAAAATGACTTACCCCCAGAAGGGGTCGTGCATAAGAAAGCCCTACACCTGACAGTCAAATGCGAAGCGTACTATGTGAAAAGGGTTATTTGGACGGAGGATCTGGGGTAGAGATCTGCCCACTCTCAACTCTACAGCGCATGGAAATCGAGACCGAAATAATTCGACTCAACAATGTTTGTGTACGGGCTTTTGATGGTATAAAAAGGGACACAATTGGAGAGATCAATCTGATTCTGACCATCGGCCCAATAGACTTTGAAGTAACCTTCCAGGTTCTGGACATGGACACATCCTACAATTTTCTCTTGGGAAGGCCATGGATTCATGCAGCAGGGGCTGTACCCTCTACCCTCCATCAGATGGTAAAATTTGAGCATGAAGATCAAGAGATTGTGGTCCACGGGGAAGACAAGCAATAAATTTATCGGGACCCATCAATCTCATGCCTTGAAGTGAGAGAGGGGAGTGAGCACATAGTTTACGAAGCCTTTGAAATTGTGGTCGCAGACCAGTATGAATAGGGAAACCCTTGCCCTCAACCCTTTCTTTCTAATGCATCAATCATGGTGGCCAAAGAAATGATCAGACATGGCTTCAAGCCGGGGAAGGGTCTCGGGAAGTCATTGAATGGAATAACGGAACCTGTCACCCTGACCGCCAGTGAAAAGTTCTTTGGGATAGGCTTCCAACCCACTCCAGCTGATGTAAAATGGGCAAATGATAGAATGAATGATGGTTGGGTCTTGCCTCAGCCGGTGCCGTATATGTACAGAACATTTGTCAAGCCAAAATACCATGAGGAAGAAGAATATGAGGTCTTCACGGCCGAAGAGATTGAAGAGATCTGTGGGGTGATGAGGAAGATATTGTATGAAGCCCACATGGTTTAGCCAGGTGAAGGCTCAAGCACCGCTGAGGTGCTGTATATGGGACCTAACGCTAAGCTACAAAATTGGAAAGCTACGCCGTTCCCGATCAGGAGGGAGTCCTGGTAGACCTGTCCTGCCACCTTTTCTGCATCACGAGTTATTTCAGGGTGTAACTCGGATGTTTCCTTTAGCTTCTTGTCTTTTAATTTTCCAATGTAAACCTTGTTGTCTTCAAATTCCAAGAAATGAAATCAATATTTCATCGTTCATCTTTCTTTATTCTTTCTAATTTTGTCATTTTTCTCTTTTCTTTCAGTTCTAATAATGCGGCTTTAAATAACATGACATGCTTGCGGACTTCATGCCCAGATCCAAACATGCTGTCTAATTGTGATATAATGAACCAAGAGCCGGAATACGATGAAGAGGAGGCTTTTAGGGAAATAAATCGAGAATTGGAACAATTTGAGAATAAACCTAAGTCAAACTTAAATGAAACTGAACCAGTTAATTTGGGTAGTTCTGAAGAAATCAGGGAAACCAAGATAAGCATTTTCACAGATGGAAAAACTCGAGACGCATTAATCCAACTCCTGTTTGAGTTCAAAGATATGTTTGCTTGGTCATATGACAACATGCTAGGGCTGAGTGTTGATTTGGTGTTTCACAAGTTGCCAACATACCCTGATTGTCCCCCAGTCCAGCAAAAGCAAAGGAAGTTCAAAACTGATATCAGTGACAAGATCAAAGAAGAGGTCACGAAGCAGTTGAAAGCAGGGGTGATCCGAGTGGTCCGGTACACCACATGGTTAGCTAATGTAGTCCCAGTTCCAAAGAAAGACGGGAAGACCCGAGTATGTGTGGATTACAGAGATTTAAACAAGGCATGTCCCAAAGACAACTTCCCTTTGCCGAACATTCATATCCTTGTTGATAACTGCGCCAAACATGAGACACGATCCTTCGTGGATTGTTACGCAGGATATCACCAGGTATTGATGGATGAAGAATATGCAGAGAAGACAGGTTTTACCACACCTTGGGGTACATACTGTTACAGAGTCATTCCATTTGGTCTCAAGAATGCCGGGGCAACCTATATGTGGGCCATGACTGCCATTTTTCACGATATGATGAACCAAGAGATAGAGGTGTATGTGGACGATGTAATCATTAAATCCAAAACCCATGGCAACCACGTTCGGGACTTGAGAAAGTTTTTTGAGCGGCTGCACAAATATGATTTGAAGCTGAACCCAGCCAAATGTGCATTTAGGGTACCATCCGGCAAACTCTTGGGATTCATCGTCAGTCGAAGGGGCATCGAGTTAGACCCAATAAAGATAAAGTCTATTCGAGATTTGCCTCCTCCTAAAACCAAGAAGGATGTTATGATTCTGTTGGGTAGATTGAATTACATCAGCCGATTCATTTCCCAGGTAACATCCACATGTGAACCCATATTCAAATTACTGAAGAAAGATGCAGCAGTCAAGTGGATAGATGAATGTCAAGGAGCTTTTGATAAAATCAAGGAATATTTGTCGAATCCGCCAGTCTTGGTCCCACCCGAGCCAGGGAGGACTTTGTTCTTGTACCTGACAGTCTTGGAAAATTCTTTCGGTTGCGTCCTCGGGCAACACGATGTGACCGAAAAGAGAGAGCAGGCTATTTACTATCTGAGCAAGAAATTCACCGGTTATGAAGCCAAATACATTTTGTTGGAAAGGACCTGCTACGCTTTGATATGGGTCGCTCAGAAGCTGAGGTATTATTTGCAAGGCCACGCCACTTACCTCATAAGAAGGTTGGATCCTTTAAAATACATATTCCATAAGCCAATGCCCACTGGGAGACTAGCAAAGTGGCAGATCCTGCTTATGGAATTCGACATAGTATATGTCACTCGCACGACAATGAAAGCCCAGGCGTTAGAAGATCATTTGGCTGAAAATTCGGTCTATGATGAATACCAACCTTTGAATATTTACTTCTCGGATGAAGAGGTAAACTTAGTTGAGGCAATATCCGAAGACATCAATGCTTGGAAAATGTTCTTCAATGGAGTGGTAAACGCAAAAGGTGTTGGAATTTGGGCAATCTTGATCTCTCCTACCGGCCAGCATTACCCGGCCACCGCTAGGCTTCGGTTTTTCTGCACAAACAACACTGCCAAGTACGAAGCTTGCATTATGGGCATGAACATGGCAATCGACCTAGATGTTGAAGAACTGCTAATCATGGGAGACTCAGATTTGATTATCCGACAAGCTCAGGGAGAATGGGAAAAAAGAGAGGTGAAGGTTATTCCTTATAGGCAACATATGGAAGAACTTGGCAAACGATTCAAGTCAATAGATTTCAGGTACATTCCTCGCTGCCACAATGAACTAGCTGATGCACTTGCCACTTTAGCCTCAATGCTGTCGTACCCATGCAATACCTACATTGATCCATTGGAAATCCAAATTTGGGAAAGGCATGGTTATTGTAATACGGTTGAAACAGCACTAAATATCCAACCATGGTATCATGACATCAAAAGGTTTTTGAAAACACACGAATATCCCAAGCAAGCCAGTGGAGACCAGAAGAGAACCATTAGGCGGCACGCAAGTGGTTTCTTTTTGAGTGGTGATGTATTGTACAAGATAATTCCGGACCTCAACTTGTTGAGATGTGTTGACGCGAAAGAGGCTGGAAGAATCATGCATGAGGTATACATGAGATTATGCGGACCCCACATGAACGAGCATGTTTTAGCAAAGAAAATCTTTCGAGCGGGCTATTACTGGATGACCATGGAAAAGGACTGTTTCAGCTTTGTCCGGAAGTGTCATAAGTGTCAGGTGCACGGTAATTTGATTCATGCACCTCCCACAGAACTGCATCCCATGTCAGCACCTTGGCCATTTGTTGCTTGGGATATAGACGTCATTGGACAAATCGAGCCAAAAGCCTCAAATGGGCACAGATTCATACTAGTTGCCATTGACTACTTCACGAAATGGGTTGAAGCCATCACTCTCAAATCCGTCACTAAGAAAGCTGTGGTAGATTTCGTGCATTGCAATCTTATCTACCGTTTTGGCATTCCTGCAACTCTTATCACCGACAATGCTGCCAACTTGAATAGTCATTTGATGGGAGAGATATGTGAACAATTCAAGATAATGCACCGGAACTCTACCCCTTATTGGCCCAAAGCCAATGGTGCCGTCGAAGCAGCAAACAAAAACATCAAAAAGATTTTGAGAAAGATGA
Source organism: Nicotiana tabacum (assembly GCF_000715075.1). Classification (NCBI taxonomy): domain Eukaryota; kingdom Viridiplantae; phylum Streptophyta; class Magnoliopsida; order Solanales; family Solanaceae; genus Nicotiana; species Nicotiana tabacum. The sequence goes on along the minus strand of NC_134084.1, from coordinate 135,601,586 downwards.
TTCAAAGTTCCAGGAAGTGGCATGAAAAGTTACCATTTGCATTGTTGGGATATTGCACTACTGTGCGCACATCATATGGAGCCACCCCGTATCTTTTGGTTTATGGCACCGAAGCCGTAATACCCGCGGAGGTTGAAATCCCCTCTCTCCGGATCATCGTTGAAGCTGAAATTGAATATATTGAGTGGGTTAAAACCCGGAAGGAACAATTAATCTTGATTGATGAAAAGCAAATGGTCGCGGTCTGCCACGGGAAGCTGTACCAACAAAGAATGGCCCGTGCCTACAACAAGAAAGTGTGGCCTAGAAATTTCGAAGTAGGGCAACTCATGTTAAGGCGCATCCTTCCCCATCACCAGGAAGCAAAAGGAAAATTTGCTCCTAATTGGAAGGGCCCATACATCATCAGAAAAATATTGCCAAAAGGGGCATTGTATCTGGGCGATATTGAAGGGAATAATCCCGAAGCAGCTGTAAATGCCGATGCAGTGAAAAGGTATTATGTTTAGCTTTTCTGCAGTGACAACTTTGTCCGATTGGGATGATGAAGGCTTTCATTCTCGCTATCCAAACACTCCCCACCCTTTGCAAGCCCATTTGAGCCAGTTACTCTTCTTTGATTACCCTTTTGGGAACCGTAAAGTGTTAAAAAAGAGAGAAAAGCAAGCAAAAACAACAAAACAAATGTTTCCCTGAACTACGTTCGACTTGATTCCGAAAGGATACGTAGGCATCCTCTCCTTGGGTTTCATTCACACCAAAACAAAAATCCAATTTTTCCCAAAAGTGAAACTAGGCCAGATGTTATAATGGTTCGGCAATGAGCCTACCTGAATGGTTCCAAAGTTGTAATTTCATCCAGATTCTTTTTACCCAAACCTTGTTCAAGTCTTATGATCAATCAGCAAAGGTGTCGGAATTAGAAAACACAAATGTTTGGATCCGATGCAATCAAACGAGAGAAATAAAATGAGAGAGTCTTATTGGTAAAAACCTCATACGGGCACCATGAGGCGATGGCAAGTAGAGAAATGAAAAATGAGAGAGTCTTGTTAGTGAAAACTCGTAAAGAGCACTATAAGGCGACGGTGAGAAGAGAAATGAGAGAGGTCGATTGGCGAAAACCTGCAAAGGGCGTCGTTGATCGAACAGAAGAAATCCCTCACCACCATTGGTATTGAAAGAGTTCTGGCAAGGTTTCTCGATTTAAAAACACATGCCGCAATGGGTATGTGAGAAGTTGGATAGTTGTGCGGATCGGGCATCTAGTCCCAGAAGCATGTCCTGTCTATTGAATATTCACCCGAGATAAGTCTGTCCTTCCTTCCCGAAAGGGACACTTCTCTCTAAATTCATTTTGTTGCCTTTTGCGTACTTTTCCTTGAATCCCTTTCGATCTAACTCTGTTTTCGAAACTAATACAAAGAAAAGGTAACAAGATTGGCTTTATAGGGTCCTGCCTAACAGAATCTAAAGAAAAGTACCCAGCCTCAACGTGTGCATCAAGTCGATCCCGACTGGCCATGATGGCTGATGCTTTGAAATCAAATTTATTGAAAGGGAAAAGAAAGCCAAAGGCAAAAGCCTAAAGGCAGAATAAAGTGAAAGGGTCGAAGCCCCTCGTGGGTAAGGCGTCATGAAATCATAAAAGCTAAGTCCCTCGGTTTGAACGATAGATCAATCTTCAGAAAACCACTAAGCGGCAGAGATTCTCAACAAAGGTTTGGCCCGAGATCGATTGATTGAGACAATCAAGGCCACAAAAACCAACCACCGTTTCAAACTAACAATTGTTCTTTGTTTGAAAAAAAATTGAAATAGGTGCAATCCAGAGCAACCGCACAAGAAGGAAAAGATGCACAAAAGCTAGAAACAGCTTTGCAGCAAATAATCAATCCAAAAAGGGAAATTTCCTCAAAGTTCTTTTCTGCATTTTATTAAAAAAGGAAATGAAAATGAAAAAAAAAAGAAAAAGAAGAAAATCTATACAGAATGATAGCTTAGATTCCCAACCTCAATCTGTTACTCTTTTGCCAACATTAGGGCTCCAATCCCTGAGTTGAGCCTTTTAGACATAGGGCCTCCATTCCCTAGTCGCTTTTTGCCAACATTAGGGCTCCAATCCCTGAGTTGAACATTTTAGACATAGGGCCTTCATTTCCTAGACGCCTTTTGCCAACATTAGAGCTCCAATCCTTGAGTTGAGCTTTTTAGACATAGGGCCTCCATTCCTTAGTCGCCTTTTTGCCATTATTAGGGCTCCAACTCCTGAGTTGAGCCTTTTAGACATAGGGACTACATTCCATAGTCGCCTTTTGCCAACATTAGGGCTCCAATACCTGAGTTGAGCCTTTTTAGACATAGGGTCTCCATTCCCTAGTCGCCCTTTACCAACATTAGGGCTCCAATCCCTGAGTTGAGCCTTTTAGACATAGGGCCACCATTCCCTAATCGCCTTTTGCCAACATTAGGGATCCAATCCCTGCGTTAAGCTTTTTAGACATAGGGCCTCCATTCCCTAGTCGCGTTTTTGCCAACATTAGGGCTCCAACCCCAGAGTTGAGCCTTTTAGACATAGGGCCTCCATTCCCTAGTCGCCTTTTTACCAACATTAGGGCTCCAATCCCTGAGTTGAGCCTTTTAGACATATGGCCTCCAGTCCCTAGTCGCCTTTTCCAACATTAGGGCTCCAATCCCTGAGTTGAGCCTTTTAGACATAGTGCCTCCGTTCCTTAATCGCCTTTTGCCAACATTAGGGCTCCAATCCCTGAGTTGAGCGTTTTAGACATAGGGCGTCCATTCCATTATCGCCTTTTTCCAACATTAGGGCTCCTATCTCTGAGTTGAGCCTTTTTAGATATATGGCATCCATTCCCTAGTCGACTCTTATCCCAACATTAGGGCTCCAATCCCTGAGTTGAGCCTTTTAGACATAGGGCCTCCAGTCCCTAGTCGCCTTTTGCCAACATTAGGGCTCCAATCCCTGTGTTGAGCCTTTTAAACATAGGGCCTCCATTCCCTAATCGCCTTTTGCCAATTTTAGGGCTCCAATACCTGAGTTGAGCCTTTTAGACATAGGGCCTCCATTCCCTAGTCGCCTTTTACCAACATTAGGGCTCATATCCCTGAGTTGAGCCTTTTAGACATAGGGCATCCATTCCCTAGTCGACTCTTTTGCTAACATTAGGGCTCCAATCCCTGAGTTGAGCCTTTTAGACATAGGGCCTCATTCCCTAGTCGCCTTTTCTCCAACACTAGGGCCCCAATCCCTGAGTTGACATTTTAGATATAAGGCTCCATCCCCTTAATAGTTTAGATTTTGTTGCAAATAACTCACGAAAATTTCCTAACGAAAACTAGGGCAGAAAAGTTTCGTTCGTTTGTTTGTTTTTTGTGTCTGAGCAGGTTGTACCTCGAGACACAGGGTTCGAGATGACCGAAAGAATGAGTCTCAATTCATAATAAAGAAAGAAGAAAAATAACAAAAGGAGTGAATTCAAAAGGTTCAAACGGAGGAAGATGCGGACTGCTCAAGAAATAATTGAAGTCACAAGATTCGCCTGTCCCACCTTGATCCAATGATGAAGAAAGAATCAGCACCTACAGCTTGCGAGCATCAAGATTTAGATCGGGGTCCACAGCAAAATCAGCTAAGACTCAAGATCAAATTTTAAAGAGATTTATAGATAGGAATTTTTTAAATCGTAGCTGATAGGCCTAGCTAACTTAGCTTTAGATTTTCCTTTTCGGTGTAATAAGGAGGTCAGCAAACAGTAGCAGTGAAATCATAGCTCCCGGTAGTCCCAGCTACCGAAATTTCCAGAACTACACTGACTTGATTCCTTTATAGCCAAGGATATGTAGGCAACCTTTGAAGCTTTGAGCAAAGAGGGGAAGCTTTGAGCACGTGATTTTTGCCTTGCATGAATTACTCCTACAGAATCTCCAAAATTAGGATTTTTCTTTTATTATTTGGTTTTTAGGAATTAATTGCTCAATTTTCGTGTTTTGTTTACATTTTGTGCATAATTAATTTTATTTAAATCATGAAAAATAACAAAAAATATCACGCACTTCATTTAGGATTTAATATTATATTTTTTAGATTAATTAGTAAATTAGTTTGTTTTACAAGATATGAAAATCACAAAAATAGTTCATTTTGCATTTTAACTCTTTAATTTTGAATTTTATAGTTTTTCTTTGAATTTAAGGTTTAATTAACTATTGTAAATACTATGATGAGTAATTAATCTAATTGGGTAGTTTAATTTTGTTTTAAAAATTAATTTTGGTTTATTTTAATTTAAAAAGAAAAACGATTTGAACTGGCCATTTTTATTTAAAATTCCCCAGGCCCAAACGATTATGCCTCATTACCCGTCTAGAACCGGCCCAAATCCGGGTCCAACTCGGTCTAAACCCCCAAGTAACTGAAACGACGTTGTTTGATTACCCTTTGATCACGGTCGTTGGATCTCCTTAATCCAACGGTCCAGAACTAGGGAATCAATAATGTATATATATATATGTCCAAACGTTACCCTACCCCCTCGTTTCATATCCCTCGCCTCACCCTTCTCCGGAGACCCTTACCCAAAACCCTAACGCCGCCGCGAAATCCCACCGCCTCAGGCTGGCGGCGCCGGTCCCAATCAACACCAGATCAACATCCCAGACTCCCCTTCACCTCCCCGTTCCGAATCCTCACTTCTTTTCTTTCGAATCTGTCTGGAATGCCTCGAATCTTTATTTAAAAGGGAAACCCTAACACCGCCCTTGTTCTCTCCGTCGGCGGTGCCACCCCTGTTCAACCCCAAGTTAACACCCTGCAACTCCCATGACCCCCTCACACCAAATCCATAACCCTTTTCCTTCAAATCACCCCAGAACTCTTCGAATTTTAAATCAAAGGTTTGAACCCTAAAATTCCAAACCCAAGTCAGTTGAGTTTATCGAAGGTTTAAGGCTGAAATTGGTTTTATTCGTGTGTTTTGGTTTGAGAACACACGATTAGGCCTATTTCGTTCAAAAATCGAAGTTTCCTTTGAAGCTTTTCAAGACTTTGTCCACCGGGTTTAGGTATTTTTCAGTTCTTTTCCCTTATTTCATTTTGTTCGCTTAAGTTCTAGTCTCCATCTCCTCTTATTTCGTCTCTTCTGTTTCGGAAAGAGATTCAATCTAGTCTGGTAGGCCTAGATTTTTGAATTGAATAATTGCGTCAATTTGGACCCATGTTCTGTCTAGGTTCTTAAGTTAAAATACAGGGGTAACTAAGGGTTATTTTGGGTAATGTACTGAGAGAATCTCTCAAGTAACTGCCTGAGAAGCTTCCCAGAAGCTGCATGATAAACTTACTTGATCAACAAGTCAATAGATGAAGGACTAGGCAGCAATAAGGAAAATTTGAAAAGGACTAAAATGATAACACTGAACCCTTAAGGTTGCCCTAGTAACTTGCCTATAAAAGCATAATTACTTGGGTTTCCATTCAGAAGAGAGATTTTTAGAAGGTTAAGAAAACTCAGAAAAAGAGAATGGCTAAAATTTGGAGAAAAATCATTGTTCCATTGAGTTCCACTTATAATTTTTGAAATTTCAACTTGCTAAGGCAATCCTTGGTTCAGCTGGTATGTGAAATGGCTTGAACTTGTTCTTCTTTTAGAGTTTGGGGTTGAGTTCTGGGTCAAGGTCACTGTTTCATTGGTGTTTGAGTTTGAGTTCACCGTGTATTTGGTTTAATTTGGGACCCTGCTTGCTGCTGTTGAGTTCTACTATTTTGGTTTTTGCTGTTGCTGGATCTGTTGCACTACTGCTGCAGCTGTTTGTTGCTATCACCTCTTTTCCTTTGTGAAATTTCCAGGTACATATTCTAAAACCTGCGTAACGTGAACTTCAAGTTGAAAGTGAAATGAAAAATGGAAGTTAAGAGTTTGATGTTCAACGTGTATGCTGTTCATGTGCCTAGTTTACTATTTGAATCCTACCTATGTGTAAATCTTAGCCTGTTATGCTGAATAGCAAGTTTGCTCAAGATCCTATGCATCTAATGTGCATAATGTTTGAATGGTTTTTTCTATTGTTGAGGTTATACAGATTCTACTGCTGCTATAGATGCAGATTTGGTATTGCCCACTTAGTAGTTTGTTAGAGATATGTTTAGTTGTAACAAGAGAACTCCTGTCACTTTTGAAGTATGGAAACTATGAAGTATTAATTATAGGCTACATAGTAGCGTAGCATCAACTTTCTAGTTCATAGTTTTATTTTCTTGTCTTTCTGAACTCCCTTGTCATGATTCGTTTGATGCATTGTGTTTGATTGGTTGCTAATAGCACACTCTTAAGAACTATATTTGGCTTGTGTTTAGTGTGGAATTCAATCTTCTATCGATCATATTATTGCTAGGTGATCATTGAGTTTTTTTTTAAAGTGTTCGAAGGGCTGTAGATGTAGCTGTAATTTTAAAATCAGATTTGAAAACCTGTGAGTTCTATGTTGAGCCCTTTGCATATGTGAGGTCAATTAATTATGGACATAAGTTTAAGGTTAGGCATTTTACATTGATGATCGTACAAGCTTGTTTTATGGGTGAGGGTAATAGTGCCTAAAGTAAAATTGGGAATTGATAGCAAGGTGTAGTATTAAATGGTTTGCTTTCGTCAAGTGATAAATAACACAATAGGCCTATCTCTTTGGTTCGCACACATGTTTGCCTCTATTGGGGTTCGATTCTTAATTCTACGCCTGCAGCCTATGCTCGCCAATATTTGGGCACCTTTCTTGGGCCTGAGTATCGAATTTTTCTTATGCTGAAGGGAGGCCCATTACAGTTGGGCAGCCTCTCGATTTGAAGACCTGAAGTTGGGCATCATTTTACGAACAGTTGTAATTTCTTTAAGTAGTCAGTGGGGTTGAGCCATATTAGCAACACGAATAGTCTATGACCCTCCGAATTTTGGTTTGAATACCCTTTTAAAATAGAATCGAGGTGCGCCGCACCAAATAGAATCTCAAAATCCGTGGCCCTCACATAATTATATCTTTTAAAATTCTTAGAAATCGAGGCGTGCCATTTAGCAAATTTTCATGGCCCTTGCAAATTTAAAAATGCGTAGTTGCTTTAGGCGCGTATTTTAATAATATTACCTTCCTAACTTGGGTGTGCATTTCATGTGATCCAAATCCAAATCTCAACAATGTTAAATAAAATGTGTCGTGGACCGCAGGTGCATTTCATGTGGCGTGGTTCAAGGCGTATTTTAAATAACGTTGAATCTTCCTAAAAATGATTAAAAGCGGTTTATTAAGTTAAAATTATACCATAGGTTAAAACATGTATTAAAATCAAATAATAGGACAATTATAATAGTTTAAGCGACCGTGCTAGAACCACGGAATCCGGGGGTGCCTAACACCTTCCCTCGGGTTAACATAATTCCTTACTTAGAATTTCTGGTTCGCAGACTTCAAAGGGGAAGTCGAAATCTTCCTCAATTTGGGATTTAAAAATAAACCGGTGACTTGGGACACCAGAAAACAAACCATCCCATGTGGCGACTCTGAACAAAAAATAAATAATTAATCCTATTTGAATAATGTCACTTAAATTGGAAAAACTCCCTTGTATACCTCTCGGGGTGTAAAAAGAAGGTGTGACACTATCTCGATCCACCTAGCAACATTTGCAGCCATCTGAAAGGAAATATCACCCCTGGTCTCCTTGGCCATATTTAGCCTGATAGTGTAAGTGAGTCCATCAATAAATCTCCTCACCTTCTACCTCTAAATGGGAAGCAAGATAAGGGAATGACGAGCTAGATCCACGTAATGGGTCTCTTACTGATTAACAGTCATACTACCCTGCTGGAGATACTCAAACTGCCTGCGGTAATCCTCTCTTAGTGTGATAGGGAGGAACTTCTCAAGAAATAGTTGTGAGAATTGATCCTAAGTAAGTGCAGGCAACCTAGCTAGTTTCCTTGGCCATATTTAGTTTGATAGTGTAAGTGAGTCCATCAATAAATCTCCTCACCTTCTACATCTCAGTGGGAAGCAATATAAGGGAATGACAAGCCAGATCCACGAAAATGGTCTCGTACTGAGTAACAGTCATACTGCCCTGCTGGAGATAGTCAAACTGCCTGCAATAATCCTTTCTTAGTATGATTGGGAGGAATTTCTCTAGAAATAGCTGTGAGAATTGATCCCAATTAAGCACAGGCAACCCAGTTGGTCTGGTAAATGATAATCTCTCCACCACCTCTTGGCAGAACCCGTCATCTAAAACACTGCAAAATTGACCCCATTAGTGTCAACTATACCCATGATCTGCAACACCTCATGGCAACGGTCAAGATAATCATGTGGGTCCTCAGAAGGTGCACCATTGAAGTGAACTGGAAAGAGCTTAGTAAACTTGTCCAATCTCAATAAAGCCTTCAAAGACATGGCAGTCCTATCACTAGCCTGTGCAGCAACAACCGACTGAACTACCCCAATTGGGAGGGCTATTGGAGTCTGATACTAGGGAGCTATCTACTTTGGAGTATGAGTAGTGGGAGTTTGTGCTCCTTCCCCAGCCTGGGAGATGGTTGGTGCCACCGAAAATGTGCTGGCCTGGGCCAGACTCTCCATAAGGCCCACCAAACGGACTAGAGCATCCTGAAGCACTGGAGTAGTGATGAACCCTGTCGGGGCCTGAGTTGGTCCAATAGGAATGGTCTGAGCTGGAACCTTCGCATCAAAATCTACCTGAGGCTCCACTACTGATGGTGCTGCTCGATCTATAGGTTGAGCTCTACTTTTCCTCGGCCTTGATCTCTACCCCTAGTAGGAGCTGCCACTAGAGGCTCCGGCTGCTGTCTAGATATAGATGTAGTACGTGTTCTTGTCATCTATGAGAGAACAAGAATTGAAGAGTTCAATCATCAATGATAGCATAAAATCACATGACATAGAAGAATAGAAGTGAAATTGTTTCTAAACTCCATAGCCTCTTGAAAATAAGTACAGATGTCTCCGTACCGATTCTCCAGACTCTACTAAGCCTGCTCGTGACTCGTGATACCTAGGCAACTTAGTGCTCTAATACCAACTTGTTACGATCCAGAAATCCCACCTTCGGGACCGTGATGACGCCTAACATCTCACTAGCAAGGCAAGCTAACGTTAGAGTAAATTATATGCCATTTTCATCAATTCAAGTAATTAAAACGCATTTAAACTTAAATAAAACTAGAATAATGTGAAAAAGGTAAAATAACCAAAAATATCTAAGCACAATCCTGGATCTGGAGTCACAAGTGCACGAGCTACTAGAAGTTTTACAAACACGGTCTAAAATAAATACAACTGTTTCGAATGAAATAAATAGTAAATGAGGAAAGAGGAAGGGGACTTCAACATCTACTGACGCTAGCAGATCTACCTCGAGTCTCCAAATGTGATAATCCGAGCTGATGCCCCACACGTACAGCTGGGACCAGTACGAAAATCTGCAAAAGAAGCGTAGAGTGTAGTATGAGTACAACAAACCCAATATACTCCGTAAGTGCCGAACCTAACCTCGACGAGGTAGTGACGAGGAACGGATAGGACACTCACGTAATTTAACCTGCACAAACGTAGATATATGTGCAACATAGTAACAAATAAAGATTTAATATGTACGATTGGGAGGGGACATGTAAAAGGGGAAAACAAGATATGATAGCCACAACAGGAATGACAACTCTCTTCCTTACTATGTATTAATGAATAATGAAACAATAAATGGAACGACATCAACCTTAGACTTAAACACTCTCCCTTACCATGTAATAATGAGTAAACAAATTGGGAGATAGATAATGCAAGAATAAACTTTACGTCTATAATGGTTCCACGATGCTAAACCTCAACTTCCAATTATACTTAGCCATCACAATTTAATTCATAAATGTGGAAAGAACGGTCAATTAAAAAATAAACTAATCTAAACATGGATATCATAAGTAAAGAAGGCAATAAATTACAAGAAAACAAGTCCCATCCATAAGTTTTAACCCAACAACAACACATAAGTACTTGTCACCTCACAATACATCATACCCACACATTTAAACATGTAGCAAATAGGCAACAAGTCCTAATCCCTCAAGTCAAGGTTAACCACAATATTTACCTCACTCCGCAGTCAACTTAGAGCTCTATCGGGGCCTTTCCTCTAGAACCCGCCTCAAAACCAATCGTATCTAACCAAAATAAACTCGATTATGTCAAATAATGCTAAGGGAATCAATTTCAATACATAAAGTTACGATTTTTACACATTTACCAAAAAGTCAAAAAGGTCAACCCTAGGTTCACATGGTCAAACCTAAGATTCGGACGAAAACTCATTTACCCATTCACCCCTAGCCTAGTTATGTAATTAGTTTGGAAATCTGATCCCAAATTGAGGCCTAAATGTCGAATTCGTAACCCCCCCCCCCCCAATTCTTCCTAAATTCCTAGTTTTCTACAATGGAAGAACAGAGATTATGCTAGAAATTAATGTATGTTGTATGAAATGGAAGAAAATGAGTTAAAGTATACTAACATATGAATTGGTGATGAATTTTCTCTTCAAAATCACCTTTATGCCGAGCTATAATGGAAATATGGTGAAAAATGGGTGAAATCCTATTTTTGAAATGTTTACATAACTGCGCGTCGGGTGTTAATCGCAATCGCGAGAAACCTGACACGTTTGCGAAGAGCATTGCCTATTTGGCTTACGTGATCACAAGGTACTCTACGTGTTCGCGTAGCTTTAGTCCTCCAAACCTCTGCATTCATGAGCCTGGGCTCACGTTCACGTAGAGTAACACACTGGACCCCTCCCCAGGTCAAAAGCCCTGCACATTCGTGAGAAGCTGGTCGTGTTTGCGAAGGGTAAGTCCCTTATTGGTCCGCGTTTGCGACCCATCTATCACGTTCGCAATTAAGGAAGTCCACCCCTAGCCCTGTTTACTCTTTGTGAGGGTAGGAGTACCTCGAGATCACGAAGAAGAAGACACCAGATGATAGCAGAAGCTAAAGAAAACCAGAACTTTCTAAGTTCAAACCATTTGTAGCCTACCCGAGCCCTCAAGGCTCCAAACCAAACATGTACACAAGTATAAAAATGTTATACGAACTCGCTCGCTCGATAAAAATACCAAAATAACACTTAAAACTATGAATCAAAGACCAAAAAAAAATGAGATTTTCAATAAAACATAAGAACTTTCATTTAAACAATCGGTCATCCGAACCACGTCAATTCAACTCCGTTTTTCACCAAATTTTGCAGAAAGGTCCTAAATACAGTAATGAATGTATAGCAAGTTCCGGAACTAAAATCTATACCCGGTAGCAATAAAGTCAAATTTCGCTCAAATTTATAAACTATTTAAACCTTTAAACTTCAAATTTTCAACAAATTGCGATAACTCGAGCTAGAGACCTCTGAATTCGATTCTGGACATATGCCCAAGTACCAAATCATGATACAAACCCTTTAGGACCATCAAAATATGGATCTGGGTCCGTTTACTTAAAATGTTGACCAAAGTCAACTCAAATAAATTTTAAGGCATGGATTCACATTTTAATCATTTTTACGTAAAAGCCTTCCAGAAAAAAACACAGACTGCGCACACAAATTGAAAAAATCTAAAAGGATCTATTTAAAGTTTCAAAACAAAAATTAAGATATAAAACTCTAGATGACCTATCGGGTCATCGCTACATTATTTGTATAAACCTCTTCACCTCTAGTTTGATTTTTTCTTTTACTTTTGAAATCAGCTGGATAGCCAATTATTTTAAAACAATTTTTCTTAAGACGACCTGTATATCTAAAATGCTCACAAATGATACCTGGAGCTTTACCTTTTAAATCTTAGCCCCATCCTGCCAGCATGGTAAGTGGTTCTCTATGTGTATCAACTACACCTAAGGACCTTTGACTATCATCCTGAGTAACTATTGCATACCCTTCATTAACAGTCACTACATGCCTCTTTCCTAGCACATTATCTATGGCTTTATTCAATCCCATGAGGAATTGCAGCAAACATTGTGACTTCTAGTGTTCAACCGAAGGTCTAGACTCCTCATAATCACACGAGGATAGGGCGCTAATACATCAAGTTCATCCCATAAATCCATTATTTTATAGCAGGAAGTAATCACAGAGTCAGTATCTTGTCTCAAATGTTGCTATGGTTGTCCAAAGTTGATAAATCCTAGTAAATTTGATCTATCAAACCTCTCCTGAAAATCGCTCCAGACTTTTCTCGCATCTGAAGCATAGACAATGCTTGGCATCAATTCACTTGATACAGTACTTCCTATCTATGACAAAATAATTGCATTGCATTTTTCCCATTGTTCTGCCAATTTGCCTTTCTACTGCTCTACACACAAGTTCCATCCACAAACATTAGTTTACTCTTTCCCCAGATTGCTAATTTCATTGCTCTGCTCCACAACGCGTAATTTTCCGGCCCTGTGAGCTAGAACGATATTAGGACAAGTCCAAGAGCATATGAGGGTTGCAAAAATAACGAATGATTGTGATATAGTGAGATGACCTTATTTCCTACCATATCTGATCATATCGGAGTTCCGACGAGCTTTGATCCTTCAAATTGCTTCCTAATTTCGATTAATTCACTATCACCTCTCTGATACCACAATATATTCAGCTCAATTCATTGAGATAAGTAGGCATGTAAACAATCAGTATCGAAGGAGAAGGAGAGAAGGAGTAGAGAGATACAGAGATGAGGTGAAAAAGATGAGTTGGTATTACTTTTTGTAGGAACATTACATGTGAGTGGTCCCTCTTATAAACTCCACTTAACAGACTCCAACTAATTCATTATTCCTATTTAAACTTTAGTCCCTCAACTAGTTACAAGCGCATCCTAGCCTAGTCTATGCAACGATCAAATATATATCTAATATTTATATTAATATCACAAACGCCCTTCGAAAAATGTCGTTCGCTTTTTTACCCTTTAAAAATTAATTTTGCACTAGACAAAATATCCATTTAAATCGTTTCCCTAATATTTAGGACAAAAAATTAATTACTATACTTTATGTATTAAATTCTTCCTTATTTAAACTACGTAGAAAACCCTAAAATTTAGAATCTTAAAATCAACTAAACTTTTACCTTATTCACAGTCCACAACCATGCAACAATCTGCTCCTAGGAGCTCCCAGTCTCCAAATACATAGAACACATGAACACCATATCTGATCCCAACTCCACTGCCTGAACGTCTTACACAACTCTCATACACGATCATCCCGCGAAGAATACTTCTATAATTCTTCTGTGCCACAAAGCAAAATTTGAACACTACCAGTAGAAACCATCAAGAACTCTCCGAAACCTATTTGCACATAACCAAACCATTAGAACTAAATCTCTCTAACTCAACCAAGCCACGTAGGCCACCAAAACCAAAGAGTACCTCCATAAAACACCTGTAGAAACTCACTACCTCATAAGGACCAAAAGAGGCAATCGCATCCATTACCATGCCAATCCAACCTACTACCAAGCTGTTTTATTTATCCTAGTTCCTTCTGAATTACCTTCATATTGATAATTCTCCTTGCCATGATACCATAATCCTCATATAGGACTCGTCACACGAGACCCTAGCATAAACAACATCGCCCTAAGGATCATAAGCCTTTGAATGCTCTCTTAATTACCCCAAAAGTACCACAACCTAGATACCCACTCTGAAGAGACCTTTTATGAATCTAAAGCCATTACCTTCACCTTCCTGATATTGATATGTAGAATCCATAATGATATAGAAACGTCATAAGTCCTAACATCCTCCAATATAAATCTCAGTTTCTAGCCAAATACACATCCTGAAAATTCCCAATTGCCACGCTCAAATCTTGAAGTCATTTGAACCATTCTTGAGAGTCTTCCACTCTGCTCAATTCTCAATTAGACTGACCAAATGGACCGAACGACCGGTGCCCCATTAACACTCGAACACCTAAGGAAGTAACTACACCTTAATGCAACCAAATAAATTCTTGCTCCATACACTTTACATCCTTCACCAATAACAACTCAAATTGTTTTGTAATTCTCATATACTCATAAAGTTTACCCAGAATTTCCTTTACTCAAGTCATCCTCGATCTCACCCTCTGCAGAATATAAGTCATTCACAAGTATACCTCAAACCAAAACTAATATATATAATTCATTCACAAGTATACCTCAAACCAAAACTAATACAACACATAACTGTGAAATCAACTTATCAATAGTGGATTCCCCCACTTGGCTCAAAGCCATTGATCAAAAAACACCATAACTCCCAATGCACATACTTTGTTACTGCCAAAATACTATAGTGAGATTCAACTAAATCCTTCATAAGCTCATGCAACATAAACCATCTATTATTTCAAATCATCTGCAAATCTCGCATTCACCCTTGTAATAATCAATCCCACTCTCATAAGCGATCCAAACTCAAATTGCGACACATATATTTCACTGGTAAAAGAGAACTCCCAACAAACAACATAAGGGTCACACAAACCTCAGGACAACCCGCAAGAGATAACACACCTTCTTTGCCTCAAACTAACATCTCCTTATACCCTTCCATAGTCATAACCATTACGCAATCACTTAATCTTCCCGAGTCTGAACTCATATCACGACATGAAATCTACTTCACTCCTCAACTAAACAACATGAAAAGATCATTAAACATACCCATAACTCGGGGCTATACTTCAAATCAAGATGGAAATCAAGCACCAAATAGTTCTTTCTACAGCTCAAGCAGACTCTTGTCATCACATTCAAATCATATGAGCACATCTCATAGTCACATCATACTCATCACGTAGCCATCCAGCCATAAATTCCACTAATAGGTATACTACCGGACATATAAGTCCAAAAGTGCGTACTCACTCAATCAACACCACAGTGTTCAAACTACAGTCAAAACCCGACATCAAGTCCTCTAGACTGGACTATCATCAGCATACCAAAATCACATCTTGCACCTCTTCCATGGAATAACGAGCCGTCGACGCACACCTGATACCGAGCGCTCACATGTGCATACAAATGCGTGGATGAAATTCAAAGAATTAAGCTTCAAGTTGAATCAATGTCGCACGATAAGGAAAGAAAGATGGGAAGTATATCCTAAATGTCCTATAGCCTATCGAAGATAGATATGGACGTCATCATTGTTGATACCCAATTTTTTCTCATCCTATTTATAAATTTGCATATATACCTTAAAAATCACTTTTTATAATAAAAGGTATTTTACATAATTTTTCCATATTATTAATTAATTTATTTTTTAATTTATTCAGTACTTTATATCCAATAATTATTCATAAATTACATTACAAGTAATTTCAAAGTATTTCTTAGCTCAATATATCATTTTTTAATCCTATTAGGATTTAATTATTTCACAAATTATCCAATTTGGCATTGTTTGGCTATAATTACAAACATTTTGCAATTATAGCCTAATTGTATACTTTATGCTATTTTAATTCAATAATCAGTTATTTTATATTTTAAATATTAGTTAATTACCTTAATTTCACCCATTTAACTTTAATTTCATTTTATCTAATTATTAGTTGTTTTTATTAATTATTTATCTAATTTTGATAGGTATTTAACAACTAGCCATTCTTATTTAAATTATAACCTAATTAAATCTGGTCCAAATTAAATAACCCACCAGACCCCAATCCCAATACTCTATCCTACCCGGCCGAATCCCCATTCCCTATGAGCCGTTGATTATTTTGAATCAACGGTCCAGATTAGCCCCTTCGTAATTTAACACCCAATGACTACCCCGTCTCTCATTTCCCCCCACCCTCTCATTCTCTCTCAACTGGTCTCTCTATCTGGTTCTCTCTAGAACCTTATCTTCTCCCCTCCTCTCCGATGGACCCTGTCCACCTTCTTCGGCCACCTCCCTCGCTGGAAACCATCACCTCTCATAATCTCCTAGCCTCTACTTCACCCCATGCCGGTTTGACACTACCCTGAGGTCCTCAGGTGAACCTGGAGCAGTTCAACTCCTACCATGGTCCTTCATGCCCTTATCCGACAACCTCCAGTTGTTCGAGTAAGATCTATGACTTTTGCGGCTAAAACCGGTAACATTTTGAGGTTTTCTCGTCTTCTTTGGGCTCTCTGAAACCTTAAATCTTAAGATTTTTCGATTTCTTTTAGATTTGTCTTAGATATGTGTATATTATGAGCTTTTTTTATTTTCCGCAAAGAGTTTTTCCGATTTTTCTAAAGTAACTCTTCGTCTTCAAGACTAGAGTTTCTTTACCCCTTTTTAAAATGACTTCTCCTTTGATTTTCAGTATTATCATATGATTTTTACTATGTTTAAACAGTTTACTTAAGTTTTTCTTTTACCTGATTCATCATGTTGAAAACTCTAATTATTTTGGTTTTATCCTGTGTTCTGGAACTGGCTTTGCTTATCTAATTGGTATGTATACCTATTTCTCCTGCATATGTTCTGATTTTCTACCTCCTCGTGCTCATTTGGGTTTCTGATTTTGCTTCTCCTGCCTATATCGTGTTTACTTTGTTCGTTGATGGAAATTTGTGGTGATTTCTTCTAATTAATACTATTTTAGTTAAATCATTGATCTCCTGTGATTGGTACCTTTTACTGATTTCCTGTGATTGATACCCTTGATAATTTTCGACCTTTAAATCATTCTCTTGCCATATTACGTGATTGACTATGCTGTTGATTGATTCTTATGCTATTTCCTTAATTAGAACCTTATGAACTTATCCCTAATTGTTTACCCTATACCTACTGTATTTGAAATTTGTCCTTATTGGTTGTACATTAATTTCTTTCCTTATTTTGTTACTTAACTTCTTAATTAAAGGGAAATACTTACACTGACTTGATTATAATTAGTACATAGTTCCATAATTGTTGTTGAACTATGATTCTTGCCTTATTTACTAACCAGCTTTCAAACAATTATATATACTGTCTTCTCTTTTCATTATACACGAACACAGTAGTTTAAAACCCTCTCTCACACAAAAAGAAAACATTCTTCTGCTCTTTCTTTTCTCTGGTTATTTGCAATTGTTCTAAGTCAGCCTGCTTCAAGCCATGGCTGATTACTCTACTCTCTTTCCCCTCACTTTGTGTTTACTTCTTTACTGGTATGTTCTGATTTCAATTCAAGTTTCAAAACAATGTATTTCTTTTACTGTTTCATTACATCCTGTTTCTAGTATGTTTTCACATACAGTTCTGTTGATTCAACTTGTAACTGATATGTTTACTTCATCACTCCATCAGCATGTTTCTGAAGGTCTCCCCTCTATTAGACTCATCATGTTTAAAAAGGGTCAGTCCCCCTCCTGATATACCCCAATGTGGCCCTTCCCTACTTGTGTTTCTCTGATTTCTAGCATGAACCTCTCCGTGCAAAATAGTTGGATATCCTTAATTTACATGATTCTATGTTAAATCTAAAGTTCTCCAACCCCTTTAGCATATTGCTGATTCTATACTTAAGTACTCCTGCAACTATGTATTTACTTATGTGGCCTATGTATCCCCAAATCCCACTACCTCTGTTTGTGGTTGTTGAATATACCTTGATCCTATGTTCCCTAGTTATGTGTGAGCCTGTTTTGGGTGTTGTGTTTGGACTATTACTCTGCTCTCTTTTCAAAACTGCCCTATTGAACAACTCCCCCCCCCCTGTTGTTTTACAAAAATGTTTCAAACAAGTCTTTCAAAATGTCCTCCTGCTTAAATCTTTTCAACACTATGACAAGCACTCTCACTCTACTCTGACACCACTAAGTTCTGCCCCTTTTGTGTGAGCCTTGCCTTGGGACCCTTGAGCTCCCTATGAGCTTGGACACATGAAAGCTGGCCTTTCCACACTGCACTTACTCTGTCTTGGCTATTAAATCTGGGTGTGAGCACTTCCCGAGATCCTTTGAGGTCCTTAGGGAACTCCGACACACCCATATATGAGAAAGGCTATGAAACAATCTTGGCATTTGAGGTGTTGGCATTAGATTTATTACATAGCTCAGAGAGGAAGTCCCAATCAGGTGCTGAAAATCTAGGCCTATTTTCAGGCTCTCCATAGTGCAACTTTTTATTTTTTTCTACTTAGGTAATTCATTTCAGTATTGCTCTATATTAATCTGTTGTAAACGAGTATTGGGGCTGGCTAGTGAAAATGGGAGGGTAGTTATGTATGCTACCAACATCAATGGGTAGAAACCATGTCTTAGGTTTACATTTCCTATATGTGTAATAGAATCCATGTGTAATATCAACCCATTCAAAGCATGTCATGCATTAGAAACCATGTTCTTAGGTTTACCCATTCAACATCTAATTTGGCATCACTTTACCACTTAGAAATCATGTTTTAGGCTAAATAACAACATCAACTTAAAGTTGTTACTCCTGCACATCTTGAAGTCATGCTATAATACTTTGGGCATTTAGAAATCATATGTGCACGTTAGATACCCTGTTTTAGGATCTTGTTCACACTCGCTCAGTCACACCTAGTTAAACTACTGATGCATGAAAAAAGGACATAAAATAGTCTTATGTTTGATTATCCTATTTAAGTGGAGCTGGTCACAATCCCTGTATGTCTTTGCAATATTTAGAACAACATGCTTTAGGTGAAATAAATTACAAACTATTTTAATAATTCTGGTAATTGCTGCATATTATTTTACGCCTATGAAAGCCTTAGGTAATCGACTCTAAAATAAAAACCAGAATCATCTTTGTAATTATAGGACTTCTTAATTATAGGTAATTATAGCATGTTAAAATCAGTAGGCAAGCTTAATTAGGACTTCTTCTCTGAGTCATGTTATAAATCTGACTATACTGTTATCACTAAGATACCATGCTTAGGATCTGAATTTAGACCTTAATTATGTATGAGTCATGTTGTTTATGTGTACTATGTGTGGAGGTATATCTGAGCCTTTCACTGGTCTTCCATGCTCCCCTTAATTGAAGTCCTACTTGTTTATTATATTTCGCTTTTTTATTATACCTTTAAACTTGAGGGTCTGCCTAGAACCCCCTTTTATAGGATAGGAGTCCTAAATTCCTTCGGGACTGATAGGAAGGGGAGGGTAACAGCATGCAATAGCAGTCAAGACCAACCCTATCTTTAATTACCTTCATAGGGCGGGAAAAGGTAGATATGGATATGATGACCGGTGCGTTAATACCACGTGTAGCCCCTCTTTGAGGAGTGTCATACTGGGTATTCCATTGATGTGATCTATATTATAAACAAACCTAGGACACCCCCCTTTACATTCACAAATATGCTTGGATTGTAATTCTTTTTAAAATCTTGCTTTTCATTCATTATTTTTTTCAAACACCTATATAAACTTAAATCCTCTACTATTTGAGCCATACTTGTTTATTTTCTAATTGTGCAAATTCACAAAAAACTGTTTGGTCGGGAACCACACTAGTGGATCCTGAGGAGTTCCTAACACCTTCCCCTTAGAATAATTTCAAGCCCTTACCCTATCTCTGGTTACCAAATGTAGTTATAAATTCACCCTATAGATGCCCTAACGCACCTTAAAATTGTTAGGTGGCAACTCTTCAAAAATGCAAACCCCCTTTCCAAAAGGAAAGAGTTGTTCCAACCAAAAATGTCATCAACCTGATTTCGCGAGAAAATGGGGGTGCGACAGCATGGCAACTATGCTGGGGATATTCAGGCTTTTACCATTTCATACCGTTTTTGTGAATTTATACCCCCTATGTGCAATCATTTGCGTTTAATTTCTTCTTCAAAAGCAAAACTGACATATCTTTCTTGTTTCCTTCCTTTATAACTGCTTTAAATTATAAAACTGCTGTATTTATTGCTTTCTTAACGTGCAAATACATGTCAACATGCTTTTAATTATTGCATAATCATGCTCAACATCATACTCCAATTGCGCCAAACAAATACTATAGTAACGTTTCATGAGTGGTTGCGCCCTTCATATATCATTACCCTATAAATTCGGAAAGTCTTATTTACGGTAAAACTAGTAGATTAACGGTGCAGTTGACAGTTCCATGCCTTCCACCTTGAGTTGTCCACTTAAGGGTACCAGTCTAAAACTCATATAAACCTTACTCTATTTAAATTGTGCATGCATCATGGTCAAACCTAGTCGGGTCAGTTGTGTTGTCCACATAATGATCCTTTAAGATAAAAACCTATCTAAAATCCATCGGGTTTTCCATAATCCCAACGGATGCCAAAGCTAGCAAAAAGTTGGAATATTTGGAATACAATCTGCTGGAATTGAAAGGAAAAGTGAGGAAGGGAGTCACCGACTGCCAGAACATTGAGGGAAATGAAAGAGAACACCTAGCAAAGGCATTTTTACTGGTGAACCTACACGAACTGGAGGATTTGATCAACGAGAGCATTCAACCCGAGAAAGGTCCTTCTGAGGCCAAATAGATTAGGTTTACTCGCTTTCCAAATATAATAAGGCCAAGCGCCAGTAGTGACTTATTATTATTTTAGTATCATTTTGGGATTTGTTTATTTTTATATTATGAAATGAAACATCTATTGGCATTCGAAGTTCTCCAAGTCTATTTGTTGCTAGGCCTACCTCGACCACAAAGAGGTTTCCAAATTAGGACACGCTTTACATTTCCGCACTATGCGTTTAAATATTGCAATACTTTTTATAATCCTCACTGACTTGATTACCTTTTGTTTTATTTTTGTTTTTATTATTCCCCTCCCCAAAAGTTAGTTCGTGCACTCTGGCATCATCATCTCATTTCACAAGATCTAAGGGCCCTCCACCCACTCCTCTTCTTAGTCCCTCTAACACAAGAACAAAGGTAAGAATAAAATGAAAGATTTAAACAACATCAAGAGGGATAACACAGCTGAATGGGTAGAGGCCATTGATGGCCAGGGTATTCGGGTTCCTAACGAGAATGTGTCACAACTTGAACACAAACTGTTGAAATTCCAGGAAGAGCTCGATCAAGTTCGGAATCTGGAAAACCCATCATTTTCCCTCAACACCCCAGATATCAACTTCCCTAATGCTCAAAACCCTACACCTCCTCCAAATATCCCAAAACAGCAAAATCATCCCGCGCCTCACCATCACGTTGCTCCACCAAAGAACCAATGTAACACCTGCCATACCCCGAACAACAATCCACTGATCATCCTAGAATCTCAGAACTCCACAAATGACCATTTCCACACCCATACACCAGGACA
The DNA here is from genome assembly GCF_000715075.1 of Nicotiana tabacum. NCBI lineage: Eukaryota > Viridiplantae > Streptophyta > Magnoliopsida > Solanales > Solanaceae > Nicotiana > Nicotiana tabacum. The sequence continues at coordinate 135,580,214 of NC_134084.1, read as the reverse complement.
CCATAACAATCTTATCTACATGGAGACCATGCCACAGTCCACCCAACCTATCTCACGCACACCTGTGTCTGATGAAAAGGATTTGCTTATCAGGAACTTGGTCGGGTAACTTAAGAAACTGACCAGCCAGATTCAGGGCATTAAGGGAAGCAAAGGAATCGAGGGGCTAAACTATAAGGACCTTTGCATACAGCCTGATGTAGAACTGCCTGAGGGGTACAAACCTTCTAAGTTCAAAATATTTGATGGTACGAGTGATCCAAGGGTCCATCTGAGGATATATTGCGACAAGATAGTTGGAGTAGGGAAGGATGAAAGGATCCGCATGAAGTTGTTCATGAGGAGCTTCAAAAGGGATGTACTATCTTGGTACATCACCCAAGATCCCAAGAAGTGGCCAAGCTGAGTAGGCATGGCATCTAACTTTATGGACAGATTCATGTTTAATACAAAGAATGCACCAGACGTGTTCTATATCCAGAATTTGAAGAAGAAGCCTACGGAGACATTTCGCGAGTATGTTACTCGCTGGAGGTCCGAAGCTACTAAGGTCAGACCCGCCTTAGAAGAGGAGAAAATCTATAAGTTCTTTATCCGGGCGCAGGACCCGCAGTACTATGAACGACTGATGATGATTAAGAACCACAAGTTCTCCAACATTATCAAATTAGGTGAAATAATTGAAGAATGTATTAAAAGTGGTATAGTTACAAATTTCGAAGCCTTGCAAGCTACGAATATGGCTTTATAGTCTGGTGGTGTGTCTAATAAAAGGGATGTAGTGGCTATGATGGTTGCACAAAGGACCAAGTCTCCCCTTAAATACCAAGCTTACCTAACACCTCCACTTACATACCAGCCAACCCCAAATTACCAAGCTCCGCCACCAAATTATCAGTTATCTCCACCTCCTAGATATCAACCTACTTCACCCAGATACTCCTAACCTACTCATGTCTACCAAACTTATAATTCTCAACCATCCCATTAGACACCACCCCTTGAACGCCAAAATTTCCCTAGACCCTGACCTAATTTTGATCGCAGACCTCCAAAACAATATACATCCATCGTTGAACCCATCGATCAGCTGTATGAGAGGCTCAAAGTTGCTGGTTATGTCGCCCATATCCCTGCTGCAACCTCTGAGAATCCTTCTCAATGGGTTAACCCAAACAAGTATTATGCATACCACTCTGGCATGAAAGGGCACACCATCGATAAATGTCGCTCCTTGAAAGACAAGATAGAGTATTTGATTGATAACATGATCATTGTAGCAAAGGAGCCCACTCCAAACGTCTGCAAGTAGAAGATGACTGGGATCCCGAGGGATCAATCGGGTTGATCGTAGAAGGTGATGACCCAAAGAAACCAATAATTACTCTCAATCTAATCATAGTCCAGATCCAATCGTCTGAGGACGGTGAGGTGAATATATCTATACCTCTTGAGTTTGAAGCAGCTCCATCCGCAAAGACACCGGCACCAATTGAGGTTGAATTCGTGTCTCCGGCAAATGCACCCGCACTATTTGAGGTTTTAGTCTTGCCACAAAGTCACACGTTCCATTCGAAGTGAGGATAGCCGCGCCGATCCCAGTGGCAATGTCTACCATGCCACCATTCTATACAAATGTTGTACCTTGGGACTATATAAATGAGGCGAGAAGGAAGGGCAAGGTCAGGATTGAAGAAACTGTCGCAGCACAGGGTTTGACAAGAACTGGTAGAGTTTATACCCCTGAACATCTGGCTGACTCAAGCAAGCAAGCCTCCAATCGGCCACCCCTCATTGAGATAGGTCAGGACGAACTTTGGAGGTAAATATAGGACAAGGAATATTCGGTCATCGACTAGTTAAACAAGACGCCAGCATAAATATCCATTCTCTCTTTGCTGCAAAATTCTGAGACACACAAGAATGCTCTATTAAAGGTGCTAAATGAACCATACATACCAAGTAGCATCACTAGCGGGGAAGTGGATAATATGGTAGAACAAGTACTGGAGAGCCGTAAGATCACCTTTCATGAGGACGAGCTGCTACCTGAAGGGCTGGGGCACGACAAAGCATTGCACATCACTGTGCAATGCAGAGATTATTTCATCACCAGAATCCTGATCGATGGAGGTTCCAGTCTTAACATTTGTCCGCTAGTAACACTCAAGAAGTTGGTTAAAGGGATGTATGAGATAAATGATGGAGCAATCAATGTGAAAGCCTTCGATGGTTCTCAGAGGTCCACCATTGATGAGATTAGTCTATGCCTACAGATGGGACCAACCTGGTTCGAGGTAAATTTCCAGGTAATAGATGTACCAGCATATTACAACTTGTTGCTGGGACGGTCATGGATTCATGCTGCTGGGGCCATAGCATCAACGCTGCATCAGGCAGTAAAGTTCGAATGGAATCATCAGGAAGTGATCAACCACGGAGACGGTAGCAACCCTATATATAGTCGCCAGACCATTTCGGCAATCAAGGGAAAAAGGAAGCTAGGTGGAGAAACTTACCACCACATTGAGCGGGTCAATTCTATTGAAAAAGACAAATGGTGGGATAGAAAAATTGAGAGTATACTGAGTTGGAGTGGATACAAACCTGGCAAAGGGCTCGGCAAGAACCTCCAAGGAATCTCTAAACCCATAATACTCAGGAAACATGGCACAACCTCCGGTTTTGGATAAGAATACACCTGGAAAGAATTCAATAGTTGGTCGCCACACTGGCGCGGTACTTACTACCCACTAGAGTAGCCAATACCGCATCTGCAGAAGACCTTCTAACAGGCCAACATTATTTATGGGCCATATGAAGAAGAAGCACTTGCAACAGTGATGGACTTATTTCTAGAGGACAGTGAGATGGACTGTTGCGTTATTCTCAAGGAGGAGGGGGAGGAAGGTCGTTCCATACAAGCTGTGAGCAGAGGGGAACATCTCAAGAATTGGACCATCAGGTCAACCAAAGCACGACGAGCCTCGGGGTAGCATTCACCTATCGCCATCTAAGAAGAAAGAATACACAGAATTTCTAAAGGAGTATGAGGATATATTCTCCTGGTCATATGATGACATGACTAGTCTGAGTACGTCTATTGTGGCCCACAACTGCCAACTGATCCAATGTGTCCACCGGTGAAGCAAAAGCTTAGAAAGTTCAAACCTGATATGAGTTTGAAAATCAAAGAAGAAGTCACCAAGCAGATCAACGCTAAGGTTCTCAGGGTAGTAGAATACCCAACAAGGTTAGCCAACATTGTGCTAATTCCAAAGAATGATGGGAAGGTCAGAGTTTATGTTGACTATCGGGATCTCAACCGGGCCAGTCCAAAAGATGACTTCCTTTTGCCAAATATACAAATCCCAATTGACAATTGCACCAAGCATGAGGTACATTCATTTGTAGATTGCTTCGCTGGTTCTCATCAGATCTGGATGGATGAGGAAGATGCTGAGATAACAGCTTTCATTACGCTGTGGGGAGTGTACTGTTACAAGATGATGCCAATCGGCCTGAAGAATGCAGGGGCCACCTACATGAGGGCCATGACTACCATCTTCCATGATATGATACACAAGGAGATAGAGGTATATATAGATGATGTTATTATCAAATCCAAGAAGGCCAATGACCACATAGAAGATCTGAGGAAGTGCTTCAATAGACTACGGAGATACAACCTGAAACTAAACCCTGCAAAGTGCGCATTAGGGGTTCCTGCTGGGAAATTGCTTGTGTTTATTGTGAGCTGCCGAGGAATAGAACTGGATCCAAAAGCCATTCAAGAACTACCACCACAAAGGAACAAGAAGTATGTGATGAGTTTCTTAGGAAGGCTTAACTATATCAGTCGATTCATAGCACAATGTTCAATTATCTGTGAGCCAATCTTTAAGATGTTAAAGAAGAACGCCGCCACCAAATGGACCGATGACTACCAAAAGGCCTTCGACAAAATCAAGGAGTACCTACAACACCACCAGTATTAGTCCCGCCCGAGCCAGGTAGACCCTTATTACTCTACCTTTTAGTTTTAGATGGAGCTTTTGGCTGTGTTCTAGGGCAACACGATGAAACAGGGAGGAAGGAACAAGCCATTTATTATCTCAGTAAGAAGTTCCCCCCATACGAGGCCCGGTATTCTATTTAGGAATGCACCTGTTGTGCTTTGACTTGGGTAGCTAAGAAGCTGAAACATTACTTCTGCGATAATACCACATATCTCATATCGAGAATGGATCTCTTGAAGTACATCTTTCAGAAGACCATGCCCACCGGCAAGCTAGCGAAGTGGCAAATCCTGTTGAGTGAGTTTGACATTCTTTACGTGACTCAAATAGCGATCAAGGGACAGGCACTGGCAGACCACCTTGCTGAAAACTCCATGGATGGAGGATACGAACCCCTGAAAATGTATTTTCCTAATGAAGAGGTATCATTCATAGGAGAAGACATTACGGAATCCTATGACGGTTGGAGAATGTTCTTCGATGGAGCAACAAACTTCAAAGGAGTTGGCATAGGAGTAGTCCTAATATCAGAAACTAGTCAGCATTATCCAGTGTCTTCCAAACTCAGGTTCCCCTACACCAATAATATGGCCGAGTATGAAGCCTGCATTTTAGGACTCAAAATGGCCATTGACATGAACGTTCAAGAGCTGCTAGTGATTGGAGATTCTGACTTGCTTATATATCAGATACGAGGAGAATGGATGACTAAGAACTCCATGATACTCCCGTATATGTATCATGTACAGGAATTTAGAAAGAGGTTCACGAAGACGGAATTCCAGCATGTTCCTAGAATCCAGAATGAGTTCGCTGATGCATTGGCTACCTTATCATCTATGATACAGCACACTGACAAGAATATCATTGATCCCATTCCGGTGAATATCCATAACCAGCCAGCTTACTGTGCCCATGTTAAAAGGGAAGCAAACAGAAGGCCATGGTTTCATGATATCAAGGAATATTTAGGGTCCATGTATGGTTCACCAGGTTTTGATAGGAGGAGCCCTCATACTTGCAGAAATGGACGGAGAAGTCTGACCAAAGCCGATCAATTCAGATGCAATCAAGCGTTACTATATGTAATCTTTATGCTTTCCTTATATGAAGTAAATTGAACTATGTCTGGCCTGATTCCCGTTTAAAAGGGGATACGTAGGCATCCCTATGGGTTCAGTCACAATTCAATAAAAAAATCCCCCCCCCCCCCCCCCCCCGCAATTGGAAACTGGGGCAGAATTTTGAGGACCCTAAAAATTTCAAAGTAATATTAATCGATCGCCACACGAGCAACAGTTAGAAATGTCAACCCATCAAACTAGAGCAGAATTTTGAGGAGGAACCTCAAAATTCCGTAGCAGGATAGGTTGCAATGTCCTGAACTACATAGTCGTCGATTCATCTAAAAGTTATTTTTAATTTATATCATACTTTTACAAAATCATGCATGTTATTATTGAAACTACTTTTTTTAGCAGCGCTACCCCCCAATAATACAGATGGTATCACCAGATCAAAGCTGAATGACTCAAGCAAAAGCCAGCGGGGATGCAAACTAACCTCCTCCCTTACAAAACTCATGATTTTTCTTTGAATGTAGGTACTAGGATTGTGAAATCATTAAACATATTGTACACCCATGGGACAAGCATTGTTCTAAAATACGATTCTCAGAACAGTTGCACTTGCCAACATTTGCTATCAGCACACACCAATGATGTTTCATATGTCACAATGCACCCAGTAATCACAACGCCGCAGTCTGCTATCAGCTAAGAAAACTCTACTGTCATTTGTTATCTTATTTCTTGAATAAGGCTACCATTATGCATTTCAAGACTAAACACTATCTCCATCTACATCTGTATTGCATAAGGCTACCATTCTGCCTTTCGACTTGCATAAGGCTACCATTCTGCCTTCTATGACTAAACGTTGTCTCCATCTGCATCTGCATTGCATAAGGCTACTATTCTGCCTTCAAATTTGTATAAGGCTACCATTATGCCTTTCGAGGTTATACTCTATCTCCATCTGCATCTGAATTACATAAGGCTACTATTCTGCCTTCCAATCTGCACAAGGCTACCATTTTTCCTTCCAAGGTTAAGCTCTACGTCCACCTGCATTCGCATTTTTGCATAAGGCTATTCTCCTACCTTTCGAGGCTAAGATCTGTCTGTAATTTTCTTCGAAACTAAGAGCTATCCCAAGCACTATTTATCTCTCTTCTCTCACAGGCTAAGCTCTACCCTTCAATTCGCAAGACAGAGCTCTGTCTTGTCTGCATCATACTACTGCATCCTTCATCGGCTGAAATATCACCAACTCATCCAAAGGCTTCATCGTTCGGAGGAACCATCTTCATAGCCTGAGAACTCCATGTAATGGCCTGAGATCTCTTTCAATCTTTTGCATATCATTATTCAAAGATGTCATGGTTCGAAGGCACCATCCTCATAGCCCGAGAACATCATTTCATGGCCTGCAAATCCTGTATCAAACAACCCATGGCCCAGGACATCATGGTTTGTGGACGTCATTCCTAACTGTCTAAAGACAACATTCCTGATCCGACGGGAATTTGCATCATGTTTAAATTTATGCACAATATACGCTTGTATTGCTTCTATTTGCAGTCAAGCCAGCGAGAAATGGCTATCCCAGCAGGAGCGATCCCACTCCAGTTCCCTCAAGCCATATCAAACCTAACCATTCCCATAAATCATTCACTCACCCAGCCCTAGATGTTGCGTCCGTTCTTGAAATGGCTTCATCGGCATACTCCGCCGATGGATCCTGAACTACATATGGCCTGATTCCCATAAATCATTCACTCACCCAGCACTAAATCAGTCATTTTATATTTTAAATATTAGTTAATTACCTTAATTTTACCTATTTAACTTTACTTTGATTTTATCTAATTATTAGTTATTTTTATTAATTATTTATCTAATTTTGATGGGTATTTAACAAATAGCCCTTCTTATTTAAATTATAACCTAATTAACCTGGTCCAAATTAAATACCCACCAGACCCAAGCCCAATACCCTATCCTACCTGGCCCAATCCCCATTCCATCTGAGTCGTTTATTATTTTGAATCAATGGTCCAAATCAGCCCCTTCCTAATTTAACCCCCTAATGACTACCCCCATATCTCATCCCCCCCTATTCTCTCTTAACCGGTGTAAGGACCCAAAATGTTTTTCAAGTAATTTAGTATTTCGTGGTGCTAGGTAGGCTAATTATAATATTTTATGTGTTATTAACATGATGGGCATCAATTGAATTTGGTAAATAAGTGTATAAGTCTTATAATGTGTAATGTGGGGTCTAATGGGAAGCCTAAGTCTAAGTCAAATTGGAAAATTTCATACTAGGCAAAATTCCAAATGAGTTCGCACAAGTCTATACATTGGACGAGCATATATATATATATAAGGTTTTATGTGGTGAAAAACCTATCAAATGAAAGGTCTTCGAGTCTAGTTTCTAACGCTTCTAACCGTTCATCGGTTAGAAGCGTTAGAAACTAGACTCGAAGACCTTTCATTTGATAGGTTTTTCACCACATAAAACCTTATATATATATATATGCTATATATATATATATAAGGTTTTATGTGGTGAAAAACCTATCAAATGAAAGGTCTTCGAGTCTAGTTTCTAACGCTTCAAACCGTTCATCATTTGGATATTCCTACACAAAGTTATGATCAAATTACCAAAGGCTGGATTTACGACCGATTTTACGATCGCAAAACGACTATGCAGACCTCATATGCGTGCATAGTGAAGCAGTGTCAGGCAAAACGTTATGCTATCGCATGTTGATTATGCTGTAGCATAATCGATTATTTTGTCGATTATGTTATCGCATAACGATTATGCTGCAAGAATGTTGCCCATATTTCGATTATGCTATAGCATAATTGCACCACATATTTGACTTTGGGGGTCATTTTTGGAAATTTTCATATCCGAACCTACTTTGATAAATAAGCTTTGGGGCTTCATTTGGGACAATTTTACACTAAATCTAAAGAGAGGTGAGAGAATTTAGAGAGAGAAAAAGGGAACCTAGCCTCCTAATCATCAATCTTGCACAAACCCTCAAGAATCAAGCATGCTAATCTCTAGCTCAATATCTTCCTACTTCTAATATTTCATATATGAGATTATGAGTTCAAAAATATAATATGGGGTTAGAAATAGGCCATGCATGTGACACTAAGCTATAGTATGTGGGATTAATGAACTATTTTGGGTAGTTCTTGATGAAATTGGATGAGGGAAGAAGGAATATCCATTGTAGAACCTTGTAGTCTATTTCACATGATTAGGTGTTTGATAAAATTCCTAAGAGAGTTACACTATGGGAAATCCTTCTAAATTATTAATTGATTTCGTTTTCTCCTTATAGATTGTTATTGCTAGAGGTGTTGGTGGATTATTGAAACTTAAGAAAAGTTTAAAACAAGGTATGTATGGCTAAAAACCCCTCTTCTTAGAAATTGAGCTCCTATGGTGTCCCCGCCTATGTTGTACGTCCGAAATTTTATTTATGTAGTATTTATTATTTCAAAGGTTTTGGTGTTTCAAGAATATATGTGAAAGGTGTGTCTCAATGTGTTCAATGTGCTATTCTTGGTAAATTGGTGATATGTGAAGAATTTGAACTATATCCTAAATTGCCTAGATTTCATGTCAAGTTTAAATTGTGATTATTATGTCGAATGATGAGAATTCCTCTCTATGTTTACAACTTGAATTGCTCTTGTATGTGCCCATTATCTTAAATTGCAAGTTTGATGTTGAAAGTGAAAGTGATGTGGAATGTGAGTTATGAAATGTGGCCTAATGCCAAGTATGATATGATAATTGTGGCCCTGAGTGCCTATGAATTGATATATATGAAATAAAGATTGAAATGAGATGATGAATGAGAAAGGAACAATGCATTGGTAAGACGGCCTAGCCGATCGGGCCATGATCAGATGCCATGCCGCACACGTTGTGGTATTGTGCTGATATTGAATTCCGAAAAGTGAGAATGAGATTATGATTGAGGTACATGTCTCAAATGAGGCAACCTAGCCGATCGGGTCGTAATCGGACTCCGCTTAAGAAAGTGGTGGTATTGTGAATGATAATGAACAATATTAAATGCCCCAAACTAAAGGTATGGAATTATGTAAAAGCTATGTAATTCCTTTTATTTGATGATGTGGTGATTGTTTAAAGCTTTTGTTGAATATTTATGATTTCTTTGTTCTTGTATGGTTGTTCTTTCTAATGAGATGGTGTTTAGTTATACATACTAGTGCTATTCGATGGTACTAACGTACCTTTTGCTGGGGGAGCTATGTCTTTAAATGGATGTAGGTGGTTCTATAGCAGGCTGTGGTGGTCGCAGCTAGTGACACATCTTCATTTTAGCTGATATGCTGAGCCCCACTTCATTTCGGTGTCCTATATCAATTGTTTATCATGTACTTTGTATTTTAAAGTATAGTCGGAGCCTTGTTGCCAGCATTTCCATATTACTCATCAATCGTATTTAGAGGCTTCGTAGACAGGTTGTGGGTGGTGTTTGATAATGGGGAATTGAGTTAGAAATCTTGATATTTGGCAAAGATTTATAAAACTTGTAATATTTTGATAATTAATAATTAAGTTGCTAATGGAAATAAAATGGAAGTTGTTATTGAAATACTTACAAAGTATGATTAATGGAGTCCTTCTCCTATTTATTCTTGAATTAGTTTGGGTAGAATGAAACCTAACAGGCTTGCTCAGTCAGGTTTACTCAAATGAGCGTCGGTTGCGCTCCTCAGTTTTTGAGGCATGACAACCGGTCTCTCTATTTCCCTCTCTCTATCTCTGGTTCTCTATAGAACTTTCTCTTCTCCTCTCCTCTCCGATGGACCCTGTACACCTTCTCCGGCCACCTCCCTCACCGGAAACCATGGCCTCTCATCATCTTTTGGCCTCTACTTCACCCCACGTCGGTTTGATACTACCTTGAGGTCCTCAGGTGAACCTGGAGTGGTTCAAGTCCTACCCATGGTCCTTCATGCCCCTTTTCGACCACCTCCGGCCGTTCGAGTAAGATCTATGACTTTTACGGCTGTGTATATTATGAGCTTTTGTGTTTTTTTCCTCAAAGATTTTTCCCGATTTTTCTAAAGTAACTCTTCGTCTTCAAGACTAGGGTTTCTTAACCTTTTTTTAAAATGACTTCTCCTCTAATTTTCAATATTATCATATGATTTTTACTATGTTTAAACGATTTACTTAAGTTTTTCTTTTACCTAATTCATCATGTTGAAAGACCTAATTATTTTGGTTTTATTCGGGGTTCTAAAACTGGCTCTGCTTATCTTATTGGTATGTATACATGTTTCTCCTGCATATGTTCTGATCTACTATGATTTTCTACCTCCTCGTGCTCATTTGGGTTTCTGATTTTGCTTCTCCCGTCTATATCGTGTTTACTTTGTTTGTGGATGGAAATTTGTGGTGATTTCTTCTAATTAGTACTATTTTAGTTAAATCCTTGATCTCCTGTGATTGATACCTTTTACTGATTTCCTACGATTGATGCCCTAGCTGATTTCCGACCTTTAAATCATTCTCTTGCCTTATTACTTGATTGACTATGCAGTTGATTGATTCTTATGCTATTTCCTTAATTAGAACCTTAAGAACTTAGACCTAATTGTTTAACCTATACCTGTTGTATTTGAAGTTTGTCCTTATTGGTCGTACATTGATTTTATTCCTTATTTTGTTACTTAACTCCTTAATTAAAGGGAAGTACTTACACTGACTTGATTATAATTAGTACATAGTTCCATAATTATTATTGAACTATGATTCTTGCCTTATTTTCTACCCAGCTTTCAAACTATTATATATACTCTGTTCTCTTTTCATTAGACATGAACATAGTAGTTCAAAACCTTCTCTCACACAAAAAGAAAACATTCTTCTACTCTCTCTTTTCTCTGGTTATTTGCTATTGTTCTAAGTCCGCTGGCTGCAACCCAAGGTTGATTACTCTACTCTCTTACCCCTCACTTTGTGTTTACTTATTTATTGGTATGTTCTGATTTCAATTCAAGTTTCAAAACAATGTGTTTCTTTTACTGTTTCATTTCATCCTGTTTCTAGTATGTTTTCACTTACGGTTCTGTTGATTCAACTTATAATTGATATGTTTACTTCATCACTCCATCAACGTGCTTCTGAAGGTCTACCCTCCCTTAGACTCATCATGTTTAAAAAGGGTCATTCCCCCTCCTAATATACCCCAATGTGGCCCTTCCCTACTTATGTTTCTCTGATTTCTAGCATGAACCTCTTTGTGCAAAATAGTTGGATATCCTTAAGTTACATGATTCTGTATTAAATCTAAGGTTCTCTAACCCCTTTAGCATATTGCTGATTCTATACTTAAGTACTCCTGCAACGATGTATTTACTTACGTGACCTATTTTGTCCCCAAATCCCACTACCTCATTTTGTGGTTGTTGAATCTGCCTTGGTCCTTTGTTCCCTGGTTATGTGTGAGCCTATTTTGGGTGTTGTGTTTGGACTATTACTCTACTCTCTTTTCAAAATTGCCCTATTGAAAAACTCCCCCTTGTTGTTTTAAAAAACCGTTTCAAACTGTCTTCCTGCTTAAATCTTTTCAACACTATGACAAGCACTCTCACTCTACTCTTAGACCACTAAGTTCTACCCCTTTTGTGTGAGCCTTGCCTTGGGACCCTTGAGCTCCCTTTGAACTTGGACACATGAAAGTTGGCCTTTCCACACTACACTTACTCTGTCTTGGATATGAAATCTGGGTGTGAGCACTACCCCGGATCCCTTGATGAACTTAGGGAACTCTAACACACCCAGATATGAGAAAGGCTATGAAACAATCTTGGCGTTTGAGGTATTGGAGTTAGATTTATTACATAACTCAGAGAGGAAGTCCTAATGAGGTGCTGAAAATCTGGGCTTGTTTGCAGGCTCTCCATAGTGCAACTTTTTGTTTTTCTTTTCTACTTATGTAATTCATTTCTGTAATTGTTTGTAATAATCTGTTGTAAAAAACGTATTGGGACTTGTTAGTGAAAATGGGAGGGTAGCTATGTATTCTACCAACATCAATGGGTAGAAACCATGTCTTAGGTTTTCTTATATGTGCATTAAAATCCATGTGTAAGATCAACCCATTTAAAGTGTGTCATGCATTAGAAACCATGTTCTTAGGTTTACTGATTCAACATCTCATTTGGTATCACTTTACCACGTAGAAATCCTACTTTTGGCTAAATAACAACATCAACTTAAAACTGTTGCTCCTGCACGTCTTGAAGTCATGCTATAATTCTTTGGGCATTTAGAAATCATGCTTCAGGAATTCTGCAATCATTCTGCATTTTTCATATGTGCACGTTTTATACCCTGTTTTAGGATCTTGTTCACACTTGCTCAATCACACCTAGTTAAACTACTGATGCATGAAAAAGGACATAAAACAGTATCATGTTTGATTATCCTATTTAAGTGAAACTGGTCACAATCCCTACATGTTTTTGCAACATTTAGAACAACATGCTTTAGGTGAAATAACTTCCAAACTATTTTAATAATTCTGATAACTGCTGCATATTATTTTGTGCTTAGGCAAGCCTTAAGTAATCGAATTTAAAATAAAAACCAGAACCGTCTTTGTGATTATTGTTTAACTGTCAACATGCTAAAATCAGTAGGCAAGCTTGATTAGGACTTCTTCTTTGAGTCATGTTATAAATCTAACTCTGTTGTTATCACTTAGATACCATACTTAGGATCTGAATTTAGACCTTAATTGTGTATGAGTCATGTTGTTTTATGTGTACTGTGTGTGGAGGTATATCTGATCCTTTCACTAGTCTTCCATGCTCCCCTTAATTGATGTCCTACTTGTTTATTATATGCCGCCTTAGTATTTTACCTTTAAACTTGAGGGTCTTCTTAGAACCCCATTTTATAGGATAAGAGTCCTAAATTCCTCCAAGACTGATAGGAAGGGATGGGTAACAGCATGCAACAGGGGTCGAGACCAACCCTCTCTTTAATTACCTTCACGGGACGGGAAAGGATAGATATGGATATGATGACTGATGCGTTAATACCACGTGTAGCCCCTCTTTGAAGAGTGTCATACCGAGTATTGCATTGATGTGATCCATAATATACACAAACCTTGGACACCCCCCTTTACATTCACAAATATGTTTAGATTGTAATTGTTTTTAAAATCTTGCTTTTCATTAATTGTTTTTTTTTCAAACACCTGTGTATTTAAAATTAAATCCCCTACTATTTGAGTCATACTTGTTTATTTGCTAATTGTACAAATTCACAAAAAACTGTTTGGCCGGGAACCACAGTAGTGGATCCTGAGGTGTGCCTAACACCTTCCCCTTAGGATATTATTCAAGCTCTTACCCAGTCTCTAGTTACCAAACATAGTTATAAATAAACTCTATAGGTCCCCTAACGCACCTTAAAATTGTAAGGTGGCGACACTTCAAAAATGCAAACCACCTTTCCAAAAGGAAAGAGTAGTCCCAACCAAAAATGTTATAAACCCGATTTCACGAGAAAAAGGGGGCGCGACAATCATACCGATCCGCAAGACTCTACTAGACACTTGCTCATGACTTGTAGAACTTATGAACTTAGAGCTCTAATATCAATCTGTCACGACCCAAAATACTCCAGTCGTGATGGCACCTAACCTAACCCGCTAGGTAAGCTAATTAACAATTATACAATTCTATTTAACTTAATAAAACATTTAAACAATAGAATTATATAAATATTCTACATTTCCCAAGGACTGGTAGTACAAATCATGAGCTTCTAAGAATAGAGTTTACAAAGCAGTTATGAAGAAAATACATCTTTTGTTTGAAAAGTACATAAACAAAATTTTATGTCTAAGGCTATCGTGAAGAATAGGCAGCCACAACAGGAACACAAGTACGCCTTCAAATCCATCAACCATCGATTGTAGTAGCATCAGGATTCAGGGCCTGCACACAATGTGCAGAAAGTCCAATATGAGTACGAACGACCCCATGTACTCAAAAAGTAACAAACCTAACATCAAGTTGAAAGTAGTGACGAGCTAGTACATAGGTCGGGTCCAACACACATAACCAATGAAAGTGCTTAGCCTTTTTCATAGTTTTCCAAAAATAGTTCCACTTTTCAAGTATACCAATGAAAGCCCAAATCCTCAATCGTTAAGAATATGAGTAAGTTTTGAAAACTGTAACTTTTTCCTGAAACTCCTTTCCACAATAGGTATACATGTTTCATTTCCTTTTCCAAATAACAAGTGTGAAATACCACTCTATGCCCACATACCAATGTATAAAAGTCATGAATGATGCGACACCATACAACATGAGGAAAAATGCGTCTCTATGCATCTATGCCAAATATGCATGCTAATGCCATATATCTCGGAGATGAATCGTGTACGCACACTCTCAAAGTACTCAACCTAACTGTATCACACTTTCTACTATCATACTCAACAACTCAATAATGTATATGGCCTATACGACCCAGGGAAAATCCATCCCAAAATATATATACATCATTGACCCTCGGTCCTTCAGTACAAAGGAAGGCGAATCCGACCCCATGGAGAAGATCCGTCTCCAGGTGTATAAATGCTTTAGACAAGATCCATGTCCAGGGAAGAACCATCCTTCAAAATAATCAGTCGCGCCCACTGTGGGTGTGTAGACTCTAGAGAGGCTCCTATGGCCCAAGTGCTATAACAAGCTAATCAGCCCAAGTGCCATAACATGCCAATCATGGCATAAATCAATATAACCGTTGCGGCGTGCAGCCCGATCCCATAACTGCCACTCAAAATTAGGCCCTCAGACTCACTCAGTCATCAATCTCTCCAGTCTCACCCACGGGCTCACAATGTCATAAAACTGACCTGGAACAATGATATGATGTATCAATAAGTAACAATTGAGATTGAGATTTGATATGGATGCATGAATGTGATTGTGTACAAAATATCAATGGATTCAATGAGATGACAGCAAGAAATGATCACTATGGGTCCCAACAATAACAGCATAAAGCCTAAACATGATATGTAGTATGATTTGACAGCTCACATACTTAATCACATGGTCACAATACATCTATCAACAAGAATAAGGCCATTTTTCAGTGCCCTGGGAACAACAGAGTCCTCATCCACAGGGTGAACGCCCATACACCCATCACCTAGCATGTGTCACCTTAATACTAATCACATAGCACATAATTCGGGGTTTTATACCCTCAACACTAAGTTTAGAAGAGTTACTTGTCTTAAACAAGCCTATTTCGACACTGAACAAGCCAAGCGATGCTCCAAGAATCCCATCACACATGTTCCGACCTTGAAACGTCCCGAAACTAATCAAATACAACTCAAATACATCAAACAAAGCTAAAGACAACCAATCTCAAACGAAAAAAGGTTGAATCTTTAATAAAAAGCCCAAAATCAGCCAAAAATCCCAACCCACGCCCAAACATCGGAACCCGACATAACTCACAAACCAATCCATTCAGTTACGAGTTCAACCATACTAGTTTCACTCAAATTTGACTCTGAATCGGTGTTCAAAACTCAAAAATTCATATTATGAAACTTTAGGCCAAAACCCCCAATTTCTTCTTGAAAATTCATTAATCAAAAGCTAAAATCGAAGATAGATTCACGAAATATAACCAAAATCGAGTAGAGAGCACTTACCTAAATTTATATGCTGAAAATTGCCTCGATAATTTCCCAATTCCGACTACCCAACTCAAAATATGTTAAATGCACAAAACCCCTGTTTTAACATTGTTCTGCCTCGTTTCTTGTACCAAAAATCTCTAAACTCACTTTTTATTCCTCCAATGGATTCCTTGTGAAATTTTAGTTAAGTTAGGTTCTTTAATCACTTCATTTAATATTATATTAAAGGAGATATGTTGGTTTCAATATTTGAAAATAGTGTAGATTTTTAAATACGTAGAAGTTGCAATTTCGTAATTAATCTGAAAAATCTGGCAACCCAATTTTTAGTAAAATGTACATAAACTCCTCATACGATGTCTAAATTTGATGATTCTTTTTGCTATGGCTCTGTCATTACGATACGGATCTAATGCTTCAATCAAAATAGAAATCATAGCTCATTTGTTCAATGTGGTACCCCTTTATTCTTGAAGAAACGACATCAAAACATAAAAAAAACGAGTACAACACAAGGAAACCTATCTGAAACTCACCTGACCCCTCGGGGCCTCGTCAAAACATAACAACAAGTTCTATATCATAATACAGACCTATGTGAGTCCTTAAAACACATAATAATATCGAAACGATGAAACACACCTCAAATCAAACTTAATGAATTTTCGAACTTTTGACTTCTAAAAACTCACACCGAAACATATCAAATCAACTTAGAATGAACCCAAATTTTACACACAAGCCCTAACACATCATACGAGCTACTCGTGCCCCTAAACTACCGAGCGAAGTGCAAATTCTCAAAATGACCGATCAGGTCGTTACGTTCTCCCCCACTTAAATATATGTTCGTCTTCGAACGTGCCCAGAGTTGTTCCAAAAGCCATCAGATCTCTATATAACCTCACTATGCACATACCTGGATGTGATCCCACGTCACCCTATCCCATATAGATCTGATAACACAACATAACTGAAATTTCTTAATCCAACCTAGCCCATAAGTCTTAGAACCCCATTTCTAACATCTAGAATTTTCTATAAGATCAGAATCTCACATCGAGACACTGTATAAGTCTGAACAAGCTATATCAAACCAAACCTATAACCCAAGATGTAATCACATGATATACCACATAACTCAAACACCCATAGCGATAACTTCTAATCTCACTAGCTGCTCAAAATAATCCAATACTGGTAATAAACCTCATATCAAACAAAGCCTCATTCTAACACCTTCATATACTGCCAATGATGAAAGAAACACATAGAAACTCATAACCATTCGTCATACTAACAAGTTGTGGAACTCCCTCTCCTTTGATAAGAACTATAGTAAATTTCTAAGCCGGTCAGCATCAATATCCTTCCAAATATACCACAATCTGTCTGATAGCACCCATTCTAGGTACGATGACCTCATCCCATCTAACATAATCACTCTAGTGACATGTCATTTATACAGCTTAAAGCCACAACCCGTGCAACCTGCGCACCAAATAGCAACATTACAAATGTACTCAATCCTGAAAATGCCTCAAACGAAAGGACTATACCGCCAGTTTAACAAGTACCATCACAACACCGTTCTAAGAGCCTAGCACACACCATAGAACCACAACACACAAATCCCACACAAAGGATCATATCTCAACATAACTTTACTGTAATGCGTGACCTCATCCAAACGCCGGTCCAATTTATATTCCTCGAGCTGCCTTGCTCAAAATCAATAACCACACTAAATTTGACATCAAGTACCCAAAGTGCATTACCATAACCACGTAGAGCACCACGACCCGAAAAGGATATAGCCAACGTGCAATCAATCATGCAATACCCAAATATTCATCCCACTAAAATCCCGATATGAAGCCCAAATAAAACCACAGAATGTGTGCATATAACCAACGAATCACAACCCTCCGTAGCGTAGAAGAGTAACTCATAGATCATCTCGGAAAACGAATAAGCTTACAATAACCGAATGACATATACCTCAGCAATAACAGTATGGAGCCAACCAATTCTACTCGGTGCAGAACACACATCGATATCAGGCCTACCAATGTATACCAAATCAACTCTGGTCACCCACAAATAGATAAATAATCCTCTGAAAGTCCACAATGACTAAATCATAACACATACTATCACCTGGCTAGCATTGGCCACACTTCACAGTCCAAAACCATGCAACAATCTGCTCCTGAGAGCTCCTAGTCTCCAAATCCATAGAACACATGAATCACCATATCTGATCCCAACTCGACCGCCTGAATGTCTAACACATCTCTCATACACGATCATCTCACGAGGAATACTTCTATAATTCTTCTATGCCACAAAGAAAGATTTGAACACCAGCAGTCAATAAACTAGGAGAGTGCTGCAATACCAATGAAGTATCCATAAATCAAAACACATCCCCCTTCTGAAATGTATACTCTCATCAAGCCATACCAAATAGTAATGCTATCTACCTAGTCATCTGAAACTGTCCATGTTGACTAAGGACTCATGACCTCCCCTTCAAAACTGAATTATGATCTTACACATGCAAATCTTAAACCTACATAACACATTGCATATACTTTCCATCATATGAAATATACGAGAACTTCGTAATCCACTTCGAATCACAAGCAACTACTCACTCAATTAGCCAAGAACTTTCCATTTGATTTAATTTGGAGAAAATCACTATACATCACATGCTCCTCACGCCAATAGAAAATATACATCTCAAACTGTGGTAGAAACCATCAAGAACTCTCCGAAACCCATTTGCACAAAACAAAGCCGTCAGAACTGGATCTCTCTAACTTAAACAATCCACGCAGGCCACCAAAACCCAAGAGTACCACCACAAAACACCTGTAGAAACTCACTACCTCATGAGGACCAAAAGAGCCAATCCTATCCATTACCATGCCGATCCAACCTACTACCAAGCTATCCTATTTGTCCTAGTTACTTCTGAATTACCTTAAAATTGATATTTCTCCTCACCATAATACCATAATTCTCAACCAAGACTCACCATAAGAGACCCTAGCATAAACCACACCGCCCTAAGGCTCATAAGCCGCTGAAAGCTCTCTTAATCACCCCAAAAGTACCACAACCGAGATACCCACTCTGAATAGACCTTATAGGAATCTAAACCAATTACCTTTGCCTTCCTAATACTGATATGTAGAATCTATAATGATATAAAAATGCCACAAGTCATGACATCCTCTAATATAAATCTTAGTTTCTAGCCAAATATACATCCTGAAGATTCCCAATTGCCATGCTCAAATCTTGAATTCATTTGAACCATTATCGAGAGTCTTCTGCTCTGCTCAAATCTCAATTAAAGTGACCAAATGGACCGAATGACTGGTGTTCCATTAGCACTCCAACACCCAAGGAAGTAACTCTAACTTAATGCAACCAAATAAATTCCTGCTCCTTACACATAACATCCTTCACTAATAACAATTCAAATCGTTCTGTGATTCTAATATACTCACAAAGTTTACCTAGAATTTCCTTTACTCAAGTCATCCTCGATCTCACCCTCTATAGAACATAACTCATTCACAAGTTTACCTCAAACCAAAACCAATACAACACATAACTGTGAAATCAACTTATCAATATGGGACTCTCCCACTTGGCCAAAGCCATAGATTAAAACACACCATAACTCCCAATGCCATACTATTTACTGCCATAATACCATAAAGAGATTCAACTAAATCCTTCATAAGCTCATGCAACACAAACCATCCAGTATTTCAAATCATCTACAAATCTCGCATTCACCAGTGTAACAGTCAAGCTCACTCTCATATGCGATCCAAACTCAAATTGTGACACATATATTACACTGGTAAAAGAGAACTCCCAACAAACAACATAAGGGTAACAAAAACCTCAGTACACCCCGCAGGAGACAACCCATCTGCTTCGCCTCAAACTAACATCTCCGTATAGCCTTCCACAGTCATAACCATTACGGAATCACTTAATCTCCTTGAGTTTGAACTCATATCATGATAAGAAACCTACTTCACTCCTCAACTAAACAACATGAAAAGATCATTCAACACACCCATAACACGGGGCTATACCTCAAATCAAGATGGTAATCAAGCACCAAATAGTTCTTTCTACACCTCAAGTAGACCCTTCTCATCACATTCAAATCATATTAACACATCTCGTAGTCATATCATACTCATCACGTAGCCATCCCGCTACAAATTCCACTAAAAGGGATACTATCGGATATTTAAGTCCAAAAGTGCGTGCTCACACAATCAACAACTCTGTGCTCAAACTACAGCCAAAACTTTATGCTCAAACTACAGCCAAAACCCAACAAAATCACATCTTGTATATACATCACTGACCATCAGTCACTCAGTACCGAGGAAGACCAATCCGGCCCATGGAGAAGATCCATCTCCAGGTGTATAAATGCTTCGTACAAGATCCATGTCTAGGGAATATCCATCCTTCAAAATAATCAGCTGCGCCCATTTTGGGTGTGCAGACTCCGGAGGGGCTCCTATAGCCCAAGCGTTATAACAAGCCAATCATGGCATAAATCAATCAGGCCCTCCACCTTACTTCAAAATCAATAAAACATGTTGCGGCGTGAACCCCGATCCCATAACTGTCACTCATTATCAGGCTCTCAGCCTCACTCGGTCATCAATCTCTCTAGTCTCACCCACAGGCTCAAAATGTCATGAAAATTGATCTAGAACAATGATATGATGTATCAATAAGTAACAACTGAGACTGAGATATGATATGGATGCATTAAATGTGACTGAGTATAAAATATCAAAGAAAATTCAATAAGATGACAACAATAAATGACCACTATGGGTCCCCAACAATACCATCATAAAGCCTAAGCATGATATCTAGCATGATTTGACAGCTCGGATACTTAATCACATGGCGAAAATACAGATATCAATAAGAATATGGCCATTATTCAGTGCCCTAGGAACAACAGAGTCCACATTCACAGGGTGCACACCCACACGCCCGTCACCTAGCATGTGTGTCACCCCAACACCAATCATATAGCACATAATTCGGATTTTATACCCTCGGCCCTAAGTTTAGAAGAGTTACTTATCTTAAACAAGCCAATTCTGACACCGAGCAAGCCAAGCGCTGCTCCAAGAATCCCATCACGCATGTTTCAACCTCTGAACGGCTCGAAACTAATTAAAAATAACTCAAATACATCAAACAATGCTAAAGGAACCAATCTCAATTGAAAAAGGTCAAATCTTTAATCAAAAGCCCAAAATCGGCCAAAAAGCCCAACCCGGGCCCACACCTCAGAACCCGACAAAACTCACAAAATCCATCAACCCATTCAATTATGAGTTTAACCATACTAGTGTCACTCAAATCCGACTCCGAATCGGTTTTCACAACTCAAAATTTCATATTATGAAACTTTAGGCCAAAACCCACAATTTCTTCTTTAAAATTCATCAACCAAAAGTTAAAATCGAAGATAAATTCACAACATATAACTAAACCCGAATAGAGAACACTTACCCCAATTATTATGCTGAAAGCTGCCTCGAAAATTGCCCAATTTCAAACTCCCCAACTCAAAATATGTTAACTGCACAAAACCCTTGTTTTAATATTTTTTTGCCTTGTTTCTTGTATCAAAAGATCTCTAAACTCACTATTGATGCATCCAATGGATTCCTTGTAAAATTCTAGTCAAGTTAGACTCTTGAATCATTCCATTTGAACTTATATTGAAGGAAATATGTTGGTTTCAATATTTGGAAATAGTGCAGACTTTTAAATACGCAGCAGTGACAATTTCGTAATTAATCTGAAAAATTTGGCAACCCAGTTTTTAGTAAAATAACGATAAAATCCTCATACGATGTCCAAATTTGACGATTCTTTTTGGTATGGATTCGTAATTACGATATGGATCTTATGTTTCAATCAAAATAGAAATCGAAGATCATTTGTTCAATGCGATACCATTTATGCTTGAAGAAACGACGTTGAAACATAAGAAAAATGAGTGCAACACAACCAAAACATATCTGAAACTCATTTGAGCCCTTGGGACCCCGTCGAAACATACCAATGAGTTCCATATCATAATACGGACCTACGCGAGGCCTCAATACACACATAACAATATCGAAACGACGAAACGCACCTCAAATCAAACTTAATGAACTTTTGAACTTTCAACTTCCAAAAACTCATGCCGAAGCATATCAAATCAACTCGGAATGAACCCAAAATTTCACACAAGTCCTAATATATCATACGAAGCTACTCGTGCCCCCAAACTACCGAACGAAGTACAAATGCTCAAAATGACCGGTCGGGTCGTTACAATACCACTGGATGAAGATCTAAGAAAATTTATTTAAAGAACAACTTCATCATGACTGGCCAACCTTGCTTGATAGCCACAACAACTAGGGTCTTAAAAATGGACATTTTGACAACAGGGGAGAAAGTCGCATGGAAGCCAACACCATCCACCTGAGTATCACCCCTTACAACTAGTCTGGCCTCATACCTCTTTATATTCTCATCAGCTTTATACTTTACCTTGTAAACTATAACGACCCGGCCTGTTATTTTGAGAAGTAACACTTCTATCCCCTATTAACTGCTTTCCTCATTTTTTTTTTGCAATTTTGATTTGTCGGGATGGTTCATATTGAGTTTCGAAGCGTTTTAGGACACTTAGTCCCTAAATGAGAGTTTAAGTCCTAGAATTTGGACCGTAGTTGGAGCAATGTGAAGACGGCTTCGAAATGGAATTCTATCAATTCTGTTAGCTCCGTTGGGTGATTTCGGGCTTAGGGGCATGTCCGGATTGTGTTTTAGAGGTTCATAGCTTATTTAGGGTTGAAATGGCGAAAGTTGAATTTTTGGACTTTCGGGCCGATAGTGGAATTTTGATATCAGGGTCAAAATTTGATTCCGAAAGTTGAAATAGGTCCGTAGTTGTAAATATGACTTGTGTTCAATGTTTGGGGTCAATCAGACATGGTTTGTTTGGTTTTGGCATCAGTTGTAGAATTTTGAAATTTCAAGTTCATTAAGTTTAGATTGGAAGGCGATTCATAGTTTTATCATTGTTTGATGTGATTTGAGGGATCGACTAAGTTCGTATGATGTAGTAGGATTGGTTTTCATGTTTGGTTGAGGTACTGGGGGCTTCGACTGAGTTTTTGATGCTTAACAGATTTGGTTTGGGACTAAGGTATTTTTTTAATTTATGCACCTGTTGTTTTCGCACCTGCGGATTTTGGACCGAAGATGCAGTGTCGCATGAGTGGCTAGGTAGTCGCATAAGTGGAAATGCATCTAGGCAGCAAGGACCGCATGTGAGACTAGGGAAGCACAGAAGCGGGACCGCAAATGCGGCCCCAATCTGGATAAGTGACCTTTGCACCTGCAATGATTTTTCCGCAGATGCGGCCCAATGAGCGCAGATGCAGAAATCGTTGGGTAAAAAAGAGGATTTCGAAGGTTTGAAATTTCATTACACAAAATTGGATTTGGAGCTCGGTATGAGGCAATTTCTTGAGGGATTTTGAAGGAGAACTATTAGGTAACAAATTCTAACTCTAATTTGATCCTAATACATTAATCTATTATTGTTTTCCTCATTGTATACGGCGAAATCAGAGGGTCCAATTTCTCGTCATTAAGGCATTTCAGGAAATCATCTCGAGACCTCGAGGCTGCAAGGTTATGGTCGAGCTCCCTCCCTCGAGGTTCGTTAGTGCCCGACCTAACAACAATGTTGGACGTGGTCATGATGGGAATGGGGAATTCCCTAGGCATGCAACTAGTACTAGCAGAACCTGGTGCCATCTAGTTGTCACATCCACCTATCTTTGTAATTAATGCTTTTGTACTATGTTGGGATTCCCCTCCTATATTAAGGGGGTCCTTGACATTTAGTAAACTCTCTATTGCTCCAGCTGCTCCATAAGAAATATAGAAGAACATTCTCTTTGCTCTCTCACACACTCTCTTGATATTATTGCTTTCATTTATTATCTTCATATTTTTTCATCATTTATTGCTTATCATTGGCTATAAAGAGCCTCTATTTATTTTATTATAATTGTTAGTCACATAACAGTTGTCTTCAATAGCTCGTAATCGAACTCCGGGATCGACCTTGAGGCCCAGAATCGACGAGCTCGAGTCCCCAACTATTGGCCCTATCCTTAATTCTTATTTCATTTCTAAGACTCACATACATAGCATCAAATGCTTAACAAACTAGCATAAAAATAGATAACGTATTTTTAGAGTCCCATCAACAAATTTAATTGTTATTACCATTTTCACAGTAAACAGTTTGGCGCCCACCGTGGGGCTAAAAATAATAGTGATTATTTTCTTGGTGGTTTCATCACTCAACACAAGTTATCTTTCACTCTTTTTCTTGTCCAAGATCTTCGATTTTAGGTCAATATGTCTAACTCAGTGAATGGAGGCAAAAACAACAATCTCAAGGACCACGGGGAGAACGGTGTTGATATTCCGGGTGTTGGTGTGCTACCTCAAAACCCTAGGAATGTGCTTGAACCAATCCACATGGACGCGGTCTCGTGCGATGCCTAACGCATCGATATATGCTTGCATACCGATAGGAGCGTGCGTCAAGGAGATCCACAAGAAGCTCAGAAAATCCCATCCAGGGAAGAACGTAAGGTTAGCCTTCACCTTATTTTTGAAATGTTGCAGGCACAATAACTAGCTATTGATCCGCTGTAAATTCACAAGAAAACTCCCAGCACGGTAGCACCGGGGACAGCTCCCCCGGCTGAATAGGTACCGGAGAGATCAAGCAATAACGGGTCGATGACCGATCCCTCCATCGTAAAAATGCTCGAGGACCTCACCAGGAGGATCGAGTCGAGCGAGAAGATGATAGAAGCCAATGACAAAAAGGTTGAAACCTACAACTCTAGGGTCGACCAAATCCTGGGAGCACGCCCGGTCCAAAAAGGTGTGGATTCGAAGAAGTTCATACAAAGGTCGTTCCCCGAGGAGGCGGCCCCAAAACCCATCCCAAAGAAGTTAAGAATGCTAGAACTCCCAAAGTACAATGGTACCTCAGACCCCAACGAACACGTTACTGCCTACACCTATTTGGTAAAAGGCAACGACATAAAAGACGACAAAGTCGAGTCCGTCTCGTTAAAGAAGCTCGGGGAAACACTCTCGAAGAGAGCCATGATGTGGTATCACAACCTAGCTCCCAACTCCATAGACTCATTTGCCATGCTGGCAGATTCCTTCATAAAGGCACATGTCGGTTCCATCAAAGTAGCAACAAGGAAATCTGACGTGTTCAAGATCAAGCAAAGGGATAACAAAATGCTACGTGAGTTCGTGTCCCGCTTCCAAACTGAACGACTGGAAATACCGCCAGTATCTGACGACTGGGCGGTGCAGGCCTTCACTCAATGCTTGAATGAATGAAGCTCGGTGGCTTCGAGATAGTTGAAAAAGAATCTGGTCAAATATCCCGCCGTGACCTGGTCGGACGTCCATAACCGATACCACTCAAAAATTAGGTTCGAGGATGACTAGCTGGGAGCCCCTTCGGGCTCAGTATATCCAAGAAGGCTCTTGGCGAATGAGTCAAAGACAAACAAAGAAAAATACCAACCATACACCAAAGACAGAAGGAATGCTCCGAGGCGCAACCCACCTCACAACGATCGAAGGATAGACCGAGGACAGAATCCTCAGGGAATCATCAACAGAGCCGGATTCGATAGGAATGCGGGGCCAACAGAGGCACCTCGCTTATCATAATACAACTTCAATGCCGATGTATCGGACATCGTGTTCGTCATCAGCAAGATCAGAGACGCCATATGGCCTAGACCTGTACAATCGGATCCTATGCAAAGAAACTACAACTTAGTATGCGAATTTCACAACACGAACGGGCATAGGACCGAAGATTACCGACAAGTCCTCAGCGACCGAGCCAAAAATTGGTCCCTAGAAAAGGAAACGACCAAAAGGGATAAGGCAGACGAGCCGCAACATGTCATCCACATGATCTTTTAAGATGTCCACCACTAACCGAAGCACCTAAATCCCCTCCAACAAAGGGACTAAGAGATAAATCGACAAGAAAATAGAAACTGTAAGACCATCTCCGAGGTTCGAAAGCGCCATCACCATTGAGGTATAGCCATCTCCATTTTCATTTTATATTTCACACTAACCTTCATGCAGGCACCCGATCGAAGCAGTCAAAGCACTAAGCCAGCCCGAATAGCTTAAGGTTTTAAAGCATCCATTACACTCTTTTCCTTCGACCAAGTTTTTTTTATCCCAGGGTTTTAACCAGCAAGGTTTTTAACGAGGCAACATCCACATGCTACCTAAGGAAGACTCGACAAGTATTCTAGGATTATTTTGCAATCAACCCCAAATACTAGAGGGTATCCCCCCATGGTCCCATTAGTAAAATGATGTATCAGGCCTAACGGTTGAACGAACTGTGCCTATATAGTCGGTCCCCCGACAACGAAACTATTTATACTTGTGTCAAGCGATCAAAGAATATCTTTTGTCAAAGCATCTCATACTCTAAAGGAAACTCAGCATTTTTGCTAAAATGATTCCTCCATCAAAGATGTCCCGAATACTCGGAGACTAGCGTCAACAATTCGATTACCCCATGACCTCAGGGTCGGAACTCCAATCTCATAAGCCCTCAATGAGGCAACATGAAAAGCACAAAACATCTCCAAGGTCAAAAGTGTTCCAAACACTCGGGGACTAGCCCCGATATCTCCAAAAATGCACGACCTCAGGGTTGGGATCTCTAAAATCGTAAGCCCTCGATGAGGCAATACAAAGTTTGCTAATAATGGCTCCCGAGTCAAGAAACCCTTGATGACTCAGGGACTGCTGTCAAGTGCCACCTCTATCGATTTATCAAAACCTAAGGCCGTAAAACCCCGAACGGGCAGACACGGTCTCGTAAGACCTACATAAGGCAGCAACAATAACTGTAAGACCTCAACGACATGTAAAATTGTAACACCTCAATGGCATGTAAAACTTGTAAGAACTCACTAAAGGCATAGACCCAATCCCAAAGTTTCGGCTATAAATCGAACTTGTAAGACCCCTAAAAAGGCATACCCTCGATATAGACACTGAAACTACTTCACTCAGGACTCAAAGGCTCCGACCAAAAATAAGTGACTCCGGTCACACCGCTATACCAGCCGAACTAACGCAACTTGAGGACGCCCAACTATCGCTGCAAAATCATAGGCCTTCAATTAATCCGAATCTACTTCAAAAGAACCGATTAAACAGGCTACCCTCGGGATAGGCAAAAGAGCTTCAACCATGTCAGCTCCAAATCATAGGCTTCAAGCTACTCAGCCTCCAAGCCAAACCTCCTGAGTTTCTCGAACATCACCTCAAGTTACCTGAAATTAAGGTTCTTCCCGAACCGACGACGGGTCAAGAAAAAATTACTTCAAAAGCCCTTAACAAAAGGATAATAAAGCCTACGTAAATGGTCATATTGACCAAGCGGGTAAGAGCCACTATCGCTAGCCTAATAAGCCTCAGGGCCACACACATAAAAGCTCGCTTTGACCCAAGGTGTAAGAGTCACTATCGTCAACCTGAAATTTGAAAACTTGAGGGTCAAAATGAGCTCGAGTCATAACCCGATTCGGAGACTAGACCCAAAATAGTTAACCAAATATGCCTAAGGGCAAAAGTGTAAGAGTTATTGTCGCCAACCCACATACACTAAAAGGTCGCATCGGCCCAAGGCATAAGAGCCATTGTCGCCAGCCCACATACACTAAAAGGCCACATCAGCCCAAGGCGTAAGAGCCATTGTCACCAACCCATATACACTAAAAGGCCGAATTGGCCCAAGGCATAACATCCATTGTCACCATCCCACATACATCAAAAGACCGCATTAGCCTAAGGCGTCAGAGCCATTGTCGCCAGCCCACATACACTAAAAGGCCACATTAGCCCAAGGCGTAAGAGCCATTGTCACCATCCCACATATACCAAAAGGTCGCATCGACCTAAACTATAAGAGCCAATCGCCAACCTAAATTTCGGCCATTTTAAGGTCAAATAAGCTCAAGTCGATGCCCAACTCCGAGACTAAACCCAAAATGGTTGAATAAAAGTATAAGATCTCAAACACCAACTTATACTAAAGGTCACATCGACCAAGCACGTAAGATTCCCCGAGCCAGCCTAATGAGCCATAGGGTCGTATCATCAAATTTTAAAACTCCTACTAACCCAAAGGGTCGAATTGATCTACCTAAAATCTTGGCAAACAGAAACCCAGAAGATATAAAACCGTGAGGTTTCCCTCTTATACATACAGGTAATGGTATACAAGATCCTTTTACAACATACTACGAAAGGTATATACACAAGAATGAGAAGAAAGTAAAACATCCCCTTTGGGGACTACGGCCGAACAGCCCCGTCCTCGCCATCCTCGGCGTCGGACAAAAGGAACTTGGTATCATACTCATTCGCCTTGGCTTTCTCAATCTCCTCCAAAATACTAAAACCTCTAGCATGAACTTCCTCAAGAGTTTCCCTCCAAGATTTGCACTTTGCGTACTCGTTACTGCTGCTTACATGACTGAGAGTTCTCCTTATCTCAGCTCTAGCACTGGCAGCACTCTTCAAATAGGCCGCCACCCTCTGATTCGCCCTAGTGTTGCTCATCACAGCCTCGGCCCTGGCATTGACCACCTTGGCCGACGCCTTGAGTCATCGAGCGGAGAGTTTAGGGAGTTTGGCTTATTAACCAGTCACAGAGAAGCCCATGATGAAGGATGTTCAGGCCTTAGCGAGCCAATTTGTGAGATTGGATATTTCGGAGCCCAGTCGGGTCCTAGCTTGTGTGGTTTCTGTGTCTTCCTTGTTTGATCATATCAAAGAACGTCAGTATGATGACCCTCATTTGCTTGTCCTAAAGGACAAGGTACTACAAGATAAAGCTAGAGATGTGACCATTGGTGATGACGGGGTGTTGAGGATGTAGGGTCGAATATGTGTACCCAATGTTAATGGGCTTCAGGAGTTGATTCTAGAGGAGGCCCATAGTTCTCAGTGTTCCATCCATTCGGATGCTGCAATGATGTACTAGGATTTGAGGCAGCACTATTGGTGGAGGAGGATGAAGAAGGATATAGTTGGGATTGTAGGCTGATACCTCAATTGTCACAGGTGAAATATAAGCATCAGAGACAGGGTGGGTCGCTTTAACAAATAGAGATTCCAGAGTGTAATTGGGAGAGGATCGCCATGGATTTCGTGGTTCGACTCCCACGGACTTTGAGGAAGCTCAAAGCCATTTGGGTAATTGTGGATCCGCTGACCAAGTCTGTGCACTTCATTCCGGTGTGTACTACCTATTTTTTAGAACGGTTGGCAGAGATTTATATCCGAGAGATTGTTCGTCTGCATGGTATTCCAGTTTCCATCATTTTAGATAGAGGTACTCAATTTACGTCACGATTCGAGAGAGCCATACAACATGAGTTGGGTAATTGAGTGGAGTTGGGCACAACATTCACCCCCAGACGGACGGATAGTTTGAGCGCATTATTCAGATTTTTGAGGATATGCTACACGTGTGTGTGAAGGAGTTTGGAGGTTCTTGGGATCGGTTCTTACAACTTGCGGAGTTTGCCTACAACTACAGTTATCAGTCCAGCATTTAGATAGCACCGTTTGAGGCACTGTATTGTAGATGGTGTAGATCCCCGATGGGTTGGTTTGAGTCGGACGAGGCTATATTATTGGGCATAGACTTGGTTCAGGATGCTATGGAGAAGGTTAAGGTGATTTAGGATTGACTCTGCTTAGCCCAGTCCAGATAGAAGAGCTATGCATACCGGAGGTTGGCGATGTGTCTTTTATGGTGGAAGAGTGGGTCTTGCTTTGGGTTTCGCCTATGAAGGGCGTTATGAGGTTTGGAAAGAAGGGCAAGTTAAGCCCAAGTTTTATTGGTCCCTTTGAGGTGTTGTGGCATGTTGGGGAGATTGCTTACGAGCTTGCCTTACCTCCCAGCTTAGCAGGAGTTCATCTGGTATTTCATGTTTCGATGCTCTGGAGGTATCACGACGACTCGTCTCACATGTTGGATTTCAGTTCAGTCCAGTTGGACAAGGTCCTATCTTATGTTGAGGAGCCAATGGCTATATTGGACAGGCAGATTCGAAAGCTGAGGTCAAAGAACACTGCATTAGTAAAGGTTCAGTGTTGGGGTCAGTCGTTCGAGGAGGTGACTTGGGAGACCGAGCAGGATATGTGCAACAATTATACTCATCTTTTTACCACTTCATGTATGTATCTACGCTCGTTAGAGGACGAACGAATGTTTTTAAGAGCGGGAGGATGTAATGACCCGGTCGGTCGTTTTGAGAATTAACAGCTCGATCCTCTATTAATTGCTTTCCCAGTGTCTTTTTCTGGTATTGTGATTTGCCGGGATGGTTCATCTTTAGTTTCGAAGTGTTTTGGGATACTTATTCCCTAAATGAGAGTTTAAGACCTAGAATATGGGGCATAGTCGGAGCAATGTGAAGACGGTTCTAGAATGGAATTTCGTCGATTTTGTTAGCTCCTTTGGGTGATTTCGGGTTTAGAGGTATGTTCAGATTGTGTTTTGGCAGTCTATAGCTTATTTAGGCTTGAAATGGAGAAAGTTGAATTTTTGAAGTTTTGGGCTGATTGTGGAATTTTGATATCGGGGTCGTAATCCAATTCCGAGAGTTGGAATAGGTCATTAGTGGTAAATATGACTTTTTCCAAAATTTGGGGTCAATAGGACATGGTTTGGTTGGTTTCGGCATCGGTTGTAGAATTTTGGAATTTCAAGTTCATTAAATTTGGATTGGAGGTTGATTCATAGTTTTAGCGTTGTTTGATGTGATTTGAGGGCTCGACTAAGTTTGTATGATGTTTTAGGATTGGTTGGTATGTTTGGTTGAGGTCCCGGGGGCCTCGGGTGAGTTTCAGATGCTTAACAAATTTGGTTTGGGACTTAGGCTTTTTCTGAAGTCGTTGCACTTGTTGTTTTCACACTTGGGTATTTTGGACCGTAAAAGCGGCTGGGCAGTCGCAAAAGGCAAGCCACTTACCTCGAACCAAGCTCAAAATGAATGCGAAATCACGCTCTTGCCACGAATATCCAACTCTGAGTGGCTCAAATCTAATCAACTCACTTACATAACATAAATATAGCTACAAGCAACTAATTTAGCAAATGAATTCAAAGCTAAGGCCAGAAAATAGGAAAACGCCCAAAAATCCTCCCCAGGCCCACATCTCGGGATTGGGTAAAAGTCATAAATTACGAACAACAATTCACTCATGAGTTCACTTGTACAAAAATCATCCCAATCCGACGTCAAATTCCTATTCAAACCCTAGATTTTCAGTTGGGGAACTTTTTCCCCCATTTCTAAACTTCCACCCTCAAATTCCTTAATTAGATGAGGAAAACAACAATAAATTCTAAAGGAGGCCCACAGTGTGCGGTATTCCATCCATCCGGGTGCCTCAAAGATGTACCAGGATTTGAGGTAGCACTATTGGTGGAGGAGGATGAAGAAGGATATAGTTGGGTTTGTAACTCGATGCCTCAATTGTCAGCAGGTGAATTATGAGCATCAAAGACCGGGTGGGTTGCTTCAGCAGATAGAGATTCTGAAGTGGAAGTTTGAGCAGATCACCATGGATTTCATAGTTGGACTCCCACAGACTTTAAGGAAGTTCGATGCTATTTGGGTGATTGTGGATGGGCTGACCAAGTCTGTGCACTTCATTCATGTGTGTACTACCTATTCTTCAGAGTGGTTGGCGGAAATTTATATCCGAGATATTGTTCATCTGCATGGTATTCCAGTTTCCATTATTTCAAATAGAGGTACTCAGTTTACATCACGATTCTGGATAATCATATAGTATGAGTTGGGTACTCGGATGGAGTTGAGCACAACACTTCACCCCTAGACGGACGGACAGTCCGAGTGCACTATTCAGATTCTTAAGGATATGCTCCATGCATGTGTAATGGAGTGTGGAGGTTCTTGGGATCAGTTCTTACCACTTGCGGAGTTTCCCTACAACAACAGTTATCATTCCAGCATTCGATTAGCACCGTATGAGGCTTTGTATGGTAGGCGGTGTAGAATCCCCGATGGGTTGGTTCGAGCCGGGCGAGGCTAGATTATTGGGCACAGACTTGGTTCAGGATACTTTGGAGAAGGTTAAGTTGATTCAGGATAAACTACGCACAACCCAATCTAGATAGAAGAGTTATGCAGACTAGAAGGTTCGTGATGTGTCATTTATGGTGGAAGAGCGGGTCTTGCTTCTGGTTTTGACTATCAAGGGCGTTATAAGGTTAGGAAAGAAGAGCAAGTTTAGCCCAAGGTTTATTGGTCCCTTTGAGGTGTTGTGGCATGTTTGGGGGTTGCTTATGAGCTTGCCTTACCTCCAGCTTGGAAGGAGTTCAACCGGTATTTCATAGTTCGATGCTTCAGAGATATCACGGCGACCCATCTCACGTGTTGGATTTTAGTTCAGTCCAGTTGGACAAGGACCTATCTTATGTTAAGGAGCCAGTGGCTTTATTGGATAGGCAGATTCGAAAGTTGAGGTCAAAGAATATTGCATCAGTTAAATTTTCAGTGGCGGGGTCAGCCGGTCGAGGAGGCGACTTGGGAGATCGAGCAGGATATGCGCAGCCGTTATCCTCATCTTTTCACCACTTTACGTATGTCCCTATGCTCATTCGAGGACGAACGAATGTTTTAAGAGGGAGAGGATGTAACGACTCAGCCATTTGTTTTGAGAATTAACACCCCGATCCCCTACTAACTGCTTTCCCTATGTCTTTTTCTTCTATTGTGATTAGTCACGATGATTTATCTTGAGTTTTGGGGTGTTTTGGGACACTTAGTCCCTATATGAGAGTTTAAGTCCTAGAATTTGGACCGTAGTCGGAGCAGTGTGAAGATGGCTCCGGAATGGAATTTCATCAATTATGTTAGCTCCGTTGGGTGATTTCACGCTTAGGGACGTGTCCGGACTTTGTTTTGGAGGTCCGTAGCTTATTTGGGCTTGAAATGGTGAAAATTGAATTTTTGGAGTTTCGGGCCGATGGTGGAATTTTGATATCGATGTTGGAATCTGATTGCGGAAGTTGGAATAGGTCCGTAGTAGTAAATATGACTTGTGTGCAAAATTTGGGGTCAATCGGACATGGTTTGGTTGGTTTCGGCATCGGTTGTAAAAGTTTGGAATTTAAAGTTCATTAAGTTTGGATTGGAGGGTGATTCATAGTTTTAGCGTTGTTTGACGTGATTTAAGGACTTGACTAAGTTCGTATGATGTTTTAGGATTGATTGATATGTTTGGTTGAGATCCCGGAGGCCTCGAGTGAGTTTCGGATGCTTAACGGATTTCGTCTGGGACTTAGGCATTTTCTGAAGTTGTTGCACCTGTTATTTTTGTACCTGCGGATTTTGGACCGCAAGTACGGTGCCGTAGAAGCGGCTGGGTAGTCGCAGAAGCGGAAATGGATCTAGGAGGCAAGGACTGCAGGTGCAGTTCGGGGACCGCCAAAAGCGGGATCACAGATATGGCCCAGTGACCGAGATGCGGCCCCCGCTGGGATAAGTGACCTTCGCACCTATGATGATTTTTCCGCAGTTGCGGGATTGCGGATGTGGCCCCATGAATGCAGATGCGGAAATCGTTGGGCAGAAAAGAGAATTTCGAGGGTTTGAAATTTCATAACAGAAAATTTGATTTGGAGCTCGGTAGGAGGTAATTTCTTGAGGGATTTTGAAGGAGAACTATTGGGTAATGAATTCGAAATCTAATTTGATCATAATCCATCAATCTATTGTTGTTTTCCTCATCTAATTAAGGAATTTGAGAGTGGAAGTTTGGAAATGGGGGAAAAAGTTCCCCAATTGAAAATCTAGGGTTTGAATAGGAATTCGACGTCAGATTGGTATAATTTTTGTTCGAGTGAACTCGTGAGTGAATGGGTGTTCATAATTTGTGAGTTTTACCCGATTCTAAGATGTGGGATCGGTTCCAAACATGCACTACTATAGAGTAGCAAGGATGGTCGAAGTAGTTTTACCCAACAAAGGTCGGGATGGAATCCATAGGGAGTTAATGAGTTTGGAGTTAGGTTTATATCCGAGTAGAGATGCGTGTTTTGCTCTTAATTGTACTTCTACAAATGGTTGGTTTTGTTTTCTACTTCTACTTCTATTCTATAACATGCAATAGTTAAAGCTAAGTACAATTTTTTTGTTGGTTGTTTTCAAGGATTAAAAGAGACTAGGATAGTGACTTCCGCCTAGGTGAATATCTAATGGGTATTGAGAATTTAGGGCAAGCTTGTTATGATTAGAGTC
The DNA here is from genome assembly GCF_000715075.1 of Nicotiana tabacum. Lineage (NCBI taxonomy): Eukaryota > Viridiplantae > Streptophyta > Magnoliopsida > Solanales > Solanaceae > Nicotiana > Nicotiana tabacum. The sequence continues at coordinate 135,545,844 of NC_134084.1, read as the reverse complement.
GTGATATAACCATCACATATTAGTGCTCACTCTATACCTCTCGGTAGCTTGAGTGACTTTGCCCAATTTGGCTTTCTCAAGTCCAAATGGGTGCTCATGCATAACAAATGATATTGGCCCAAGTCGGGAATTACTATCTCTAGATTTAACCCTTTAATTGGGGCTATCAATCTCTTGAATGCACCCAAATTCCTTATTAGCCTAATTTTCCTAGACTTAGTCCCTCTTTCTCAAGAAGAGTCTAAGTCATAAAGGCATGAATCAGTGTTTGCAACCACCAATTCTACAATTAATGTATGAATTAGGCCAAATATCACTAACCCATAAATATTTAAGCCCTAATATTCAAGACTCATTAAATATCCACACTAGGGTTGGGTCACAACCCTAGCTATGGGGTCTAGCTACTCATGAAAATAGCAGAAATCAAAGCTGAAGATAAAATATAAGCCATAATATTCAGATACAAGATGAAAATATTAAGATTGAAGATAAATCTACTCTAAAATTACTCAAAAAGGTAAAAACCAGTCGTTCACTTGTTCTGTCTAACAAAACTTAACCTAAAAATGTGAAAAAGATCTATTTATACTAGGCTGAAATTCCGAACAAAAATGCCCCTACGGAGATTTCGCGGACGCGTAATTCTGACCGCGTCTACGCTTGAGCTATCGCGGCCCCGTAATAATGACCACGGTCAGCGTTTCTCCATATTTGAATCTGGAATGGGAGCTATTTCGCGGACAGCATAAAATCCACCGTGTCCGCGTTAGGTTAAATCGCAGCCGCGTAATTTGGACGTGGAATGCATTCTTCAGTCAAGCTTAACTTGCAGGGTCTCTGAACCTCAAAGTACGCTCTCAGCGAAAATACCATCGCGACCACGCTAGATATTCCATGGTCGCTCTTTTCCATCGCTGTCAATAGTCAATCTTATGCCCAAAACAGCTTCTCTGAATCTCATTTTTGCGGGCCATGTATTTGTGGTCTCCTCAGCGGTGGTCCTTACGGGGCCGCTCTTTTCTGCCGCTATCAGCACTCCAGTCCCAGCTTTGGATTTGTGTAAGTTTAACTCCTTCATGAGTTGATTATGGCTTCTTTGCCTCATTTTGACCAAAGCGTGCAAGCAAGCACATTAAGTCAGTTTTCGGGAATACCTTTGCGCATTTGCGACCCAAAACCTAAGAAAAAGAGAGGAGATAATAGGTTAAAATCCATAGTTATCAAATGTAGATATTAGAGAAGAAGAATGGCAGACAAAATCTTTAAGATAAGTAGGGGGATTATGGGGTCTAGAAGATCTTCTCAAAGGAAGATCAAAAGTAGGAGAGGAAGAAGTAGGAGGATGGGGAGAGGGTGAAGGAAGATCAGAAGGAGAAGGAGGAAAAGTAACAGGGGAGGAAGAAGTAGGGGTAAAACAAGAAGATGGGGAAGATAAAGAAGAAAAAAGGAGAGGAGGAAGGATAAGGGTCAAAAGTGGCTGAAGAGATAAGAGAGAAAAAGGTGTGTAAGTGTCACGACCCAAACCGATGGGCCGTGACAGGTGCCCGAGTCCTGCCTGTCAAACACCCTAACCCTGCGTCTAAGATATAAACCTGAATGACATCTACTGAATTACGATAATAATGTACATGAAGAAAATCTGCCCAAAAAGGCATACATACATATACGTACAACATACGTAGGGCAAGCAACCAAGGTTGCTATAGACAACTATACATCTCAAAACTGAAAGCCGGCAAGGCCAGATACTATCCAACTAGATATATTGTCTACAGACCTCTAATAGAAACATAATTGTATAAAGATGGGACTAAGCCACATCATAACCTTATACATATACAAACATATCGTACCAAAATCAAAAGCAACTCCGGATCAAGTGGGGCACGCCAACTCTTGCTGATCAGGGATCCTAAAAAGGGGGACTATAAGCTTGCCTACCTACACCTACGGGCATGAAATGCAGGCCCCGTAAAACAGGGCATCAGTAGGAAAAATGTACTGAGTATATAAGGAATGAAAATTAGTACGTAAAAGACAAAGATGAAACATGGAATATGGAAACACGTCTTTAAATATGTATAACTTTATGAATTCTAAAACATTTATAATGTCATGCACTGTAACGACCCGACTGGTTGTTTTACTTTTTAGAACCACGTCCCCATAAATAAAACTTCCCATGCTTGCTTTAACTAATTTATGACCTGCGGGGATGATTCGTTCGGGATTTGGAAGAGTTTGGGTTAAAATAGGCTCATTTGATTCCTTAAGATTTTCTTAAAAGGCTAAGTTTGACTTTGGTCAACATTTTTAGCAAACGGACCCAGATTCATGTTTTGATGGTCCTGGAAGGGACCTGGGCGTATGTCTGGAATCGAATTTCGAGGTCCCTAGCCGGAGTAATGAATTTTTATTAGAAATTATTAAACTGAGATTGTAAGGATTTAAATAAACTAAATAATGATTGATCACTTTGGTATCGGTCTTGTATGTTAGTTTTGGAGCCCGGTACAGGTCCAATATAACATTTAAGACTTGCCCGCAAAATTTGGTGTCAATCCGAGTAGTATAAGTACGTTTCGACACGTTAGAAGTGAATTGAGGAACTTTAAGTTCATAAGTTTGATTCAATTGGTTTTAGGGGGTGATTCTTAGATTTAGCATTGTTTTGGGCATTCTAAAGTTTCGAGCGGGTCCGTTTCATAATTTCAGACTTGTCGGTATGTTCGGGCGGGGACCAAGAGCCCCGAGCGTCAGTCGAACGAGGCCCGAGTGAAGTTGGAAAATTTGGGAAGAGCTGAAGCTTCAGGTTTCTGTCATAACCGCACATGTGGTTGGTTAGCTGCAGGTGCAAGACCGCAGAAGTGGTCGTCCTCTCGCAGATGCGGCCAAGCCAAAGCCGCAGAATCGGCTCCTTAGCCGCAGAATCGGCTCCTTAGCCGCAGAAGCGGCTTCAAGACCGTAGGAGCGGTCCCAGCTCGCTTGGCCAATTCTGCAGATGTGGCCTTCCTCTCGCAGATGTGGTCCCCTGACCGCAGATGCGAAAATCACTAAAGTAGTGAGCTTCATTTAATACGGGCTCCAGTCATTTTTTTCCCATTTTGCACTCGTGTATTGGTCGATTTTGGGGCTCTTGAGAGAAGATTTCCACCTAGCATCTTGAGGTAAGTTCATCCCCCTTATTTCTAAGTTTAATACTTGAGTTTTGGGTAAATTAACACATAAAGATTAGGAAAAATCAAGGGATTAGAGTAAAACCTAGGATTTTGATAAAACTCAGATTTTACCACGGAATTGGTTATGAAATGAAGTAGAAATCATATATTATTGATCCTTAGGTTATAAAGAACAACCTTCTTCGAAAAATTTCGGAATTCGGGCACGTGGGCCCGGGGTCAAATTTTAGGAAACTTGTGTTTAAGGTTGGAAAATTGCTTAAATAATTAGAATGAGATCTTGTGAGCTTGTATTGACTAGTTCCTACCTCGTTTATCTAATTTTGGATCGTTCGGCTCCAAATTGAGAGTTTGAGCTCGTTCTTGGTAGTAGAAGTATGTTTTGGAGTGAGGTGAGTCTCTTATCTAACCTTGTAAAAGGAAATTATCCCCATAGGTGATATAATCAAACAATTTTCCATTAAATGCGGGGGCTACGCACGCACTAGGTGACGAGAGTCCGTGCGTAGCTACTATTATGCTAAGTCCGGGTAGTCTAGGATCAAAGCATGCTTTAAGTAATATTCTTGTAACTTTATGTTTAATTTAGATTGTTTAAATCATGTTGATTATGATAAATGAGACTAGTAAGAGGAGCATTATCTTTCTTGGACTTTTAAAGAGAAGTTGATATTTCTGTGAGTAATTGCTCCCCAGATATATATATTCTTGTCTGCTTGTTGTTGTGTTTAATTACATTTGACCGCGTCGCATATTTGATGCGCGAGTGGGGTAATAGATGCATTTATGGTTCGCGTCGTTCGACCTTCGGCAGTGCACAATTTACTTTTATGGTGGATCGATCCGTACAACCTTGGCACTACTTGCGCATGCTTTTACTCAGTATTTTCCTGTGGATTGAGCTTTGTTATATGCCCTAAAATGTAAGAGGCCAACTGTGATATTATCTAGGAAAAGACATATTAATTTCCTGCTATAAACTGTTATATATTTGTACTATCCATGATTAGTATAACACTTTCTCATATTATTTGACCCTAGTAAGTGTCAAGTCGACCTCTCGTCTCTACTTCTTCGAGATTAGACAGGATACTTACTGGGTACATATTATTTATGTACTCATACTACACTTCTATACTTAATTGTATAGGATCTAAGGCAGGTACATCTGGTGCACATTCTTTGTCATTGTCCGAGACTTCACGGTGAGTTGCTCCCTTCATGTGCCGTTCAACAGCAATGATGGAGTCTCTCTTTATTTTGGTTGTCTATTCTATTTCAGATAGTAGGATAGATTTATTCTTTTGTATATTCTACTAGTTGCCCATAAACTTGTGACACCAGGTCTTGGCACACACTTTGGTAGACTATTTTTTTGGGGATTGTATAATTATTTTTGTACGTCCTAATTATCACATGTTTTTAACTTCAAATTTAGAAATTTCTGTACTTGTTTTTAGTAAAGTGAAAATGAGAGCTTATTAATACTTCCGCGTTGGCTTGCCTGAACAAGGGTGTTGGGCACCAACATGACCTATAATGGAATTGGGTCGTGACATGCACGTGTGTATAAATGTCGTGCAATGCATAGGTATGGGTGTACATTATATAATCAAGCCACTGAGGGCATCCCATCATATTGTCTCGGCCACTGTGGGCAACATCAACATATACCAGCTGATCAGGTGGTGGTGCATATAAAACGTCGTAACCTTTTCCCATATCCCATATACATATATATACATATATATGCGTATATAACGACATCTAGTCATGGGTCAATGTACATGTATAAATGCATGAAATGCATGAAAAAAGCGTAATAATCTCAATATTCCTTCTGGATAAACTTTTTAAACTGTGTATTATTCTAAGACCCATTAATAGAAAATAATAATAATTCTCATAGGAAATCAAGAATATAGACACCCCTAGTATTTCTATGAATAGAGTAATTTATGGAAACTGTGTGTTTACTCGTTTCTTCAGTATATTTTGGACCATGCCAAAAGAAAGAAAGGATGGCCTTAACATACCTAGAGCAAGAAAAACTCCGTATAATATTCTTAAAGATTGCACCGTACACTTTTATAACAGCAAAATTTTAATGGAATTATGTTGAACTACTTTTAACAGAAATAGGCTTACGCTTCTGCTTCTTTAATCTTTTGAACGAAAAGAGCTTAGAACATCTCCTCACATTTTAATCTAACCTTCACCTTAGGATCAGAATGTTTTTATGAGATAAGACTTAAAATGTTTATGAGATAAGACTTTATATTCAAGTCTTATTTGGTTACATTTTTAATAAGCTCTTACATAGCCCCATGGCATAATGACTAATGAGTCATTTTTTTGTCATGGTGGCTTTTTGCCACATTTTAGATAGGTATATTTTACAAAATTTTATTCACTTATTAGTTAACTAGGTAATGTCATGTTACCCGGTAATTAATTAATTACCCACATAATTTAAAAATTATTTCGAATTACTTAAAATTCTACTTATTTTTAATATACTTTATACATTATACTACAGTGGTCATATGGTACCTTGCGTTTTACTAATTCATAATTATCGGGTATTATCGTTCGACCCGTATTTTATTCCAAATTGGCCACTTTCAACGAAACTCATTTTTTTCAATTCGATCATAATAACAATTCAAGCCATTATTTTTGAATAGATAATCGAAACCAACAGCGGAAATAAAGATACAACCTCCCAAGACTGGTAGTACTGAGTCACAAACTCTAACTGAATACATGAAATAATATGAAGGAAATTAAATATACAATACTGCTCGAATAATAATTGGTAGTATGATAAAAGGGAAAGACTCCAAGGGACTGCGACGACCAAGCAGCTCTACCTTGAATCCTTGCGATCACATTCTAACTCTATCTGAGTTCGATATCCCCAATACCTTGCTCTGTACAAAAATGTACATAAATGTAGTATGAGTACACCACAACGGTACCCATTAAGTATCAAAACTAACCCCGGTAGAGTAGTGATGAGGTACAGTCAAGACACTCACTAGTCTAATAATCTATGCAGTATAGCTTATAAAAATAATAGGAAACAATAACAATGAGGGAAAAAACAATAAACTAGTGATATAAACAGCAAGGCAACAAGAACCTCATGAATATTGCTCAGCAAATAATGAATACAAGTACAACCAATTAATCAAGTCCTTCAAATATAAATCTTTAGCCTATAAATCTTCCCAACATAAATCTTTAGGATAGAATACCTTTCGACAAATGTATTTCGACTATACTTCCTTAAAATAAATATCTTTCAAATATATTTCTTTCAAATAACCATCATTCGAATACAATTCCTTCAAGTAAATACCTTCCTAATATAGTTCTTTCAAATAAATATCTTTCGAATATAATTCTTTCAAACTAATATCTTCCAAATATAATTCTTTTAAATAATATTTTTCAAACATAATTCTTTCAAATAAAAGTCAACATGTGACACCTCATTCCATAATCATAAAAATACGGGTCTTAGCCCATTTTCATATTTTCACGGCACCTCGTACCAATATTTCTATCAATTGCACGGACAACTCACGTGCCAATATCGTCATCATTTATTCACTGCACCTCATAACCACATTTCATATCACGGCCGTACGGAGAATTCACGTGCCAATTTCATTTTCATTATATAACCACGGCATATTGTGCCCATATTTCATATCATAATTGTACGAACAATTCACGTACCAATAATAAATTCATCGTTTATCCTCGGCACCTCGTGCCCATATCATAATCCACCCGAAAAATATCCACAGGCTCATAATTTCAACATATATCTGACTATTCTCAAATTTACAGGATTTATAATATGAATTATTATTTAGTGTTGTCGTGGTAATATCTGTGTAAACTGTTGTGTGAATTGGGTTACTGTTATGCGGCGGATAAGGGTGGCATTTCACTATTGATATTATGTGCGTATAAGGGTGGCATTTCACTATGTCACGACCCTAAAACTGGCCCGGTCGTGATGGCGCCTATTGTGAAACTAGGCCAGCCGACACAAAACCCCAAATCTAACCACTATTTTATAAAAGTCATTTTTCATCTATTAATTAAAAGAATATCATAACATAAGTCTAAATAACTAGTGCGGAATTATAACACAAGACCCACATCGGGGTATCACAAGTCACGAGCAACTACAACTCTATCTCAGTACAAGAAAAAGCTATCATAGTCCGGAGATAAGATTCTAAGAACAATCTGAGTAAGGTAAGAAGGAGAAATGCAGGGCTGCAAACGCCAAGCAGCTACCTTGCCAACTCCGAAGACCTACTGGAAGAACGATCAGCACTCACTATCACGACCCGCAACTCTTGGATCTGCACACAAGGTGCAGGGAGTAATGTGAGTACGCCAACTCAATAAGTAATAAAAGTAAATAAAAGTTAAGCAGTAAGAAGACAGATAATTCCACATCATAGCACTACAGCAAATACAGTACATTCCAAAATAGTACAGAAATCAATTATCGCGTAAAACAAACTCAAATTCTGTAAAATCTTTTCTTTTAAAAACATCTTTCAATAGTTTCAAACAAGTGATGAAACAGTGAGTAAAATGATAGAAACGTAAACATCCCCTTGGGCAAGGCATGTACGGCCATCGGGCAAAATATCATCAGAACTAACCCCTCGGTCTACCTTACAATCACTCCCAATCAGCCCCTCGGGCGACAACATGAATCAACAACAGTCCCTCGGGCAACATCACATCACTCACATAGGGTACCCGCGATCACTAGGGGTGTTCAGACTCCGGAGAGACTCCTGCAGCCCAAACGCTATAACAAGCCATCTCCTGACATAATAAATCAGGCCCTCGGCCTGTCATATATCACAAATTTGTACAACAAGCTACAATGCGTAGCCCGATCCCATGATATCCTCACAACACAGGCCCTCGGCCTCACTCAGTCAGAAACCTCTCAAGCCACTCGAGCTATAGTAAAACAGGGTGCTCAGCCCAAAATATCATTTGTAATACCAAATGGAGTAAATGAGACTGAGTTATGAAATCAGTAAAATACTGCATGACTGAGTACAGATATTAAATCAAACACAGTGAGGAATAGTAGTAAAAAGCCCCTAAGGGTCCAAAACAGTTGGTACGAGGCCCAAATATTGCATTCATCCCCAAACATAGTAATACTTTCCAAAACCACAATAGTATCAAATAGTTTTCAATCAAATATGCGACTCGTAAGGAACGGATCAAGTCACAATCCCCAATGGTGCACGCCTCCACACTCGTCATCTAGCGTGTGCATCACCTCAAAGTAGTGAAACGATTACAATCATTACTTACCTCAAACCGGTCCAAACTCTAACCTGCGATACCTATGCCTCTCGACTCGGCCTCCAAATTCTCCATATCTACCCAAAACCAGTATATTATCATCAATATATGCTAGAGAAACAAACCCCAAGCGAAAATAATCAAATTAACTAAAAAACCCCGAAATTGGTCAAACCCGACCCCCGGGCCCACGTCTCGGAATTCAATAAAAATCACATCACAAGAATCGTTATCCCCTTATGAGTCTATAAATACCAAAATTACCTAAATCAGACCTCAAATGGTCTATCAAATCCCCAATTTAAACTCTCTAATTACATGCCCTAATTCTTCAATTTATACCCAAATTACCCACAAATTTCATGTCTAACCAGTCAGAAATCACCATAGAATCGAATATTGAGTTAAAAAACCTTACCTCCAGGCATTACCCCTAGAATCCCACTTCAATTCCTCTCAAAAAGCTCCAAGTCCGAACACAAATAGTGAAAAAATGACCAAATTTCGCGAAGGCAAGAATTTATATGTTTAGCCCAGGGGTTCTGCATCTACGGCCCCTGCACCTGCGACCAAACACCCGTATCTGCGGACTTCACTTAGGGAACCTACTTCCGCAAGCTACCGCAGAAGTGAAGAACCAGTAGCTCCCAGAAACAGCAGCAATTTCATCCAACAATCGACTCTGTTAACGTTCTGAAATCCACCCGAGGCCCTCGGGACTTTAAAAAAATATACCAACATGTCCCAAAGTACAATACAAACTTAATCGTGGCTTTAAACCATGTTAAACAACACTAAAATATTGAATCGCGCCATGAATCAAATTATGAGTTTTCAAATCTTTCAACTTCTATATTGTGCGCCGAAATATATCAAATCAATCCGGAATGAATTCAAATTTTGCACGCGAGTCATAAATAACATAACGGAACTGTTCCAATTTCTGGAATCGAAATCCAACCTCGTTATCAAAATTTCAACCTTTGGTCGAATTTTTAAAAAATCTCATATTTTTCAACTTTCGCCAAAATGCGTCGGATTGTCCTACGGACTTCCAAATCCAAATCCGAACATACGACTAAGTCCGAATTCACCATATGAAGCTATTGACATCATCAAATATCCATTCTGAGGTCGTTTGCTCAAAAGTCAACTCTCCAGTCAACTCTTTCTGTTTAAGCTTCAAAAATGAGAATTTTTCTTTAAATTAAATTCCGAATCTTCCGAAAACTAAACTCGACCACACATGTGAGTTATAATACATATTACGAAGGTGCTCGAGACCTTAAGTTGTTAAATGGGGCATTAATTCCTAAAACGACAAATACGGTCGTTACATCCTCCCCCTTTTAAAACATATGTTCGTCCTCGAACGTGCCAAGAATTATTCTGAGGACTTCAAATTGTTGAGTGCCTCATGTCGTACATACTCACGGGTGATTCTACGTCACTGTAAATTTAACATGGGTCTGACACCATCTCCATTGAGATTATTTCTTTTATCCCCATTTATAAACTTTAAAGCCAATTTCTTACACTACAATTAATTTCAAATGGCCCATTTTCCATATTAAAACACTATGTTAGTCTCAATCGGTGGTTACAATTTTGTGCTAATGAACACATTATACGTATGCCCATAATCACATCTCTGGTCATGATAACTATTCATAATTAATTCCAGCATCCTCAATTAATCTCATATTCACCAAAAGTCTTGTTTCAAATTTCCAGAACACTGACAGCAACACGTGAGGCATGAAGACCTCATAATTATTTATCTGAATAACGAGTCACATTTAACGCCACCTTGACACTCATCCTATAGGCTAAAACTCATTATTTACAACACAAATATAGCTAAATATGTACAAAAACACATAAAATAATTATCAAATAAGCCTAATAGGCATGACTCCCTATTAATACTAGAGCACCAATTTTTTTAATTTTTACACATGGAGAATTTAAACTCATAAATATTTTTCACAATCAAGACCTCGTCTTTATATAACTTCCATCGCAGCTTGCAGCCCAGTTTAAATATATCACATTATATAAAAATGTGAGGATCCCGTCCTCGACTCTGAATCACAAATATTTTGCACATTGTACAAATTGAAATTTTCCATGTCCTTTGTTTCTTTATTTCTTTTTAAAAAAATTTTGTAAACAACATTCACAACACATAGCAAACCCCCATACCGATAAGGCATATAATTCATAAAATTGAAATCAATTATTCTAAAATCAAATCAAAACCCACTGTAGTGAGCAAAAAAAGTCACTTTTGGACACATCGCCCTCAATAGTGTACAAAACAATAGACACAGACTAACATCATCAAATTTCCCAACAGGGATAAACATATAAGCGGGTCATAAAATTACGAACCTCATTTATAGCGGAGCATAATAGGAGGACTCGCCTCAATATTCAGAACTGAATCGAATTCAGGAAGATATCCTTTTATAACAAATCGATATTATACCTGCAACGACACCATCAGGTGTAGTGGTCCTCAGCCAAATCATAGCAATTATATCAACGGGTCAGGCCTCCACCTCTTAGGCGCCCTCTACCCGCCTGTCCTCCACCTCTAACTGGCTGTGTACGTGGGGTAGTAACTGCATTGGGGCCCATAGCCTGAGTGTTCTGATAAAATCCACCTCTCCCAAGTTTGGGACAATCTCTCATGATATGCCTAGTATCACCACACTCATAGCAACCCCTCTACGGTCGCGGCTGCTCGTACTCAGTCTGTGCCGGAAAACTGGAATAACCACTATGAGAACCTCGTGCCGGTGGTGCACTAATAGAACTTATTGGAGCACCCCGAGTAATCTGATGTGCGGACTGAGTTGGCCAACTACTAGAGCCTACGCCATAAGGCTTCATGGCTAAAGAGTCAAATCCACCGAACCCTCCAGAACTTCGAGACGTTTTAGTCACCTTAGACTCCTTTTCCTCACCTAGTACACCCTCGATTCTCCTCGCAACCTCCACTACTTGTTGAAATGGAGTATTTGTTTGCAACTCCCGAGCCATGCTTATTTTAATATCATAATCGAGTCCCTCAATGAATTTGTAGAACCGTTCTTTGAAGGTAGTAACCAAAGTAGGTGCATGACGAGCTAACTCACTAAACCTGATGGCATATTCTGACACTGTCATGGTGCCTTGACGTAACCATTCAAATTTTGTATGCCACATATCTTGGAGAGTCTTAGGAACAAACTATTTCAAAAATATTTTTGAAAATTGAGCCCAAGTTGGTGGCATTGCATCGGCTGGTCTAGCTTCTTCATAGACTTGCCACCACTGATACGCTACTCCTAACAGCTAAAATGTAGTAAAGGCGACTCTACTCACTTCCACAATACCCATGGTGCAGAGAATAAGGTGACACTTTCTAGAAATCCTTGAGCATCGTCTGTAGTTGTGCCACTAAAAGTAGGTGGGTCATACATCTTAAACCACTCAAGTCTCTTTTGTTCTTTTTCTGATTCCCCTGGACTGACCTCAGGCTGAACCAGAATGATAGGCTGTATCGGTACTATACCCGGAACTTGACCAATGTGAACCTGCTGCTCTAGAGTACAGGTTGTAGGAGTCTGAGCTACTCCTCCAATCTGTGAAATATTTGGTGAAATAGAGATTAGTCCTGCCAGAGTTAATGTACCAAACATGTTTAGGAACTATACTAAAGTCTTCTGAAGTCCGAGGGTAACCACAGGTGTTTCTGATACTTGTCCCCCAATTGGAGCTATTAGCGGCTCCTCAACTACTGCTCTGACTGGTATTCTAGTTGTGACACGTGCTCTTCCTCCGCCTTTACCTCGACCCCGACCTCTTAAGGCCCTAGCAGTATGCACGGGTGTTTTCTCTGCTGACCTAGTAGCACGTATCCTCACCATCCTTGAGAGAATAAAGATACAAAGGCTCAAACTCCACAATCAACAAATACGCACAAAAAGAATAAAAGAAGTGGAAATTTCCTAATAGTTCTGTAGCCTCTCGAAGATAAGTACAGACGTCTCTGTACCAATCCGCAAGACTATCCTAAACTCATTCGTAACCCATAGAACATATGAACGTAGAACTCTGATACCAACTTGTCACGACCCAAAATGCCATCACAAGTGTCGAGATGGCACTTAGTTTCTAAGACTAAGTAAGTCGATCATAATAACAATTTAAGCCATTGTTTTTAAATAGAAAATTGAAACCAACAGCGGAAATAAAGATACAACCTCCCAAGACTGGTAGTACCGAGTCACGAACTATCACAACCCTAAACCCGAACCCGGTCGTGATGGTGCCTCTCGTGAAGACAAGGCCAGCCGACACTTCCCATTTTCCAATTTATTAACAATTAAGCATTAAGAAACAGTCGAAACATGATAAAATAATCCAAAGTAGCAGATAACATCATAAACACGCAGAAGAACAACCCAATCACATCCTGATACCGAGGTGTCACTAGTCATGAGCATTTATGAATCCTGACACAAATCTAAAAAGTCTACAAACTATTACAAAATGTCTGATAAGAGATAGAAATGATAAAGAGGGAGAAACAAGGGACTACGGACGTCAAGTAGCTACCTAGTGAACTCTGAATGTCCGCTGGGAGCTCTCAACTCGCACTAGAAGGATCAGTCATGCCTGAATCTGCACACAGGGGTGCAGGGAGTAAAGTGAGTACTCCAACTCAGTGAGTAACAAATGTAAATAAATACTGAAAGCAAGAAATCACGTAAAGCACAAAGCATTCTATAATGAAGCAGTAAAACTATTTAAAAGCAGTAAAAGATAGTTAAAATCCTTTAACTCAAATGTGTTTTCATGAAAAGCCTTTTTCAATACTTAAGCAAGTAATTGACAGTTAATTATGAAAAGCAAACACATAAAGGCTCACCCCTCGGGCATAGTATCAACAAATCTGTTGCTCGGGCAACATCTTAAAATAGTACCAGCCCCTCGGGCAACATCATAAAACAGTACCAGACCCTCGGGCTATCACATAGAACAATACCATCTCCTCGGGCTCAATCTCACATCACAATAGGTACTCGCACTCATTGGGGGTATACAGACTCCTGGAGGGGCCCCTTACGACCCTAGCGCAACATCAAGCCACCTTGTGGCATCATCACTAGGCCCTTGGCCTCATATAAATCAAGCCACCTCATGGCGTATGTATCTCAGGCCCTCGACCTCATAATCAGTATCAAATGTTCCCTCACAACATAGGCCCTCGGCCTTACTCGCTCAAAAATCCTCACAAGCCACTCGGGCAATAGTAAAACAGGGTTTCTCAGCCCAAACATCATTTAAAATATCATTTAAGCATTAAAACTGAGTAAACATGGCTGAGCATGAAAACAGTGGAAAAATAACATGACTGAGTTCAAGTATAAAGTCAAAATAGTGGGGAAATATAAATAAAAATCCCCGAATGGTTCAAATAGCTGGCACGAAGTCCAAATATGGTATTCAGCCCAAATAATGATGATAGTAAATAGATTTCAGTCAAATACGTGGTAAAACCATCACTCGGGATGGACCAAGTCACAATCCCCGATAGTGCACGACCCTACGCTCATCATCAAGCGTGTGCCTCACCTCAAAATAGCACTACGATGTGAAATCCAGGGTTTCAAACCCTCAGAACATCATTTACAATCATTACTCGCCTCGAACCGGTCAAATCTCTAGCTCGTTATGCCTTTGACCCTCGAATCAGCCTCCACTCACATCGAATCTATCCAAAATCAGAACGAGGACGTCAAAATAGGCTAAGGGAACAAGGCCCAAGTGAAAATAATCAAAATCCTACACAAATCCCGAAATTATCAAAACCTGACCCCCGGGCCCTTGTCTGGGAATTCAATAATTTTTGCATCAATAGATTCCTTATCTCCCCATGAGTTTATACATATCAAAAGTTCTCAAATCCGACCCCAAATGGTCCTTCAAATCCTCAATTGAAGGTCTAAATTTTCAAGCCCTAGTTCTTCAATTTTTGGCTTAATTTCCATGATTTTCTAGGTGGAATTCACATAATAATCGATTTTTAAGTCCAAGAATTTTACCTCCAAGTGATTCCCCTTGAATTCCCTTTCAATCTCCTTCAAAAAGCTCCAAAAACGACCAACTATGGAGGAAATAAACCCCACATTCGCGGACAAGACGATGTCGATACACAATTTTTCCCTATATTTTTCAATATGCAAAATACTTTAAAATAGCATATATATATATATGCATATATAAGCATATCCAAATGTTTTATTATTTTTCCATGATTTCTAAAGGCTTTTAAATCAATTTGTTTCCCTCTTTTATCCATAAAAACCCAATAATTATTTTCAAAATTATTATTTTGGTAATTCATCTATTGGATTTTCATCTTTATGCCAATGTATGGCTAAGGTAAATTTTACATATTTTTACAATTTTATTTAGTATTTTTTAAAGCTAATTGCACATAATTGCAATATTAGCCTTGTTAAGATTTAATTGTGTTTTATATTCATAAAATTAAGACATATATTTTTAAATTGTTATTTACATGCTTTGAATAATTTTAGAGCTTTAAATTTATTTCCAAAAATTTATTTACTATTTTTTATAATTTAAAAAGGGGAAAATTGGCTATTTAAATAACAGCCCATTTGTATTTAATTTTTAGCCTAAATTGAACCCCAAACCAGACCCAATTCCCCCGGCCCAATTCAAATTAAACCCACCCTAACCCAATTTCAACCAACCCAAACCCATATTCCCCACCTACCCGTTTAATCCAGGCTGTTGATCATTTAGATCAACGGCCACCGTTCACCCTTCCGAAAATAAACCTAAACGACCCCTTACCCTAATTCATTCTCCACCAAACGCTGACCTTGAATCCCTATTCTCTCAATTCTCTCTGCAGCCTCACATGAACCCTAGCCGCCGCCATCTAATTCTACCCTAATCCACCTCAACCCCTGCCTAATCCATGGCCTCTCATGGCCATTTGAGATGTGTATCGGCCTCCTATGGCTCCTGGGTGTTTGTTCCATGATTTCATGGCTAGATCTCAAAGAGATCTGGTCCAATCTTTGCTCAGCCTCTGTCTCTGGTCTTTCTCCGGCCAGCAATGGCCGTTTAAGTCAGATCATTGACTTTTCTAGTTAGATCAGTAACTTTCAAACCCTTTCTCACCTTTTCTGGGTTCTCTGAAACTCTAGCTTTAAGGTCTTTTAATTTTCTTTCAGATCTATCTTAGATTTGTGCTTATTATGAACTTCTTAAGTGTTTTATTGAAGGTTCTTCGATTTTCTTTCAAACGGACTTTCATTTCTCAACGATTAGGGTTTCTCTTAACTTCTTTAAAAGATCTCTCTGATTTCTGGTGTTGTTTTACGATTTTACCATGTTCAAACAACTTGTTATGATTTCCTTCTACTTGAGTCAGCATGTTGAAAACCGTAGTTCCTTTTTGGTCTCATCCGAGTTCTGAAACCATTTGTTTAAATGTGTACTTGTTCGATTAAGTTCTTTGCTTTGAATCCCTTTTCCTTATTTGACTTATCCGATTTGAGTTCTTATCGTCTCTTAAACTCGACTACTGTCGAAGCCCTAATTTATTAAAAGAGTTTTCCTCACTTGTTACTGTGAGACCTTTACTCACTTCTGACTCTCTTACCTGTTACTATGTTCTTTAATGTTGATTCTATGTGATTACTTGACCTACTTGACTATTGTGCTTCGAATATTTTCTTACTGCTGAATCCTAGCTTACCCCTACTACTATTGTATGTTTGTGTTGTTTCTTTTGGTCAATATGTTTGACCCTGCATGCCTGTTCATTCCTTACTATTTATATGTTGAGGTGTAGAATCATTGATTGTTTCTGACTCCCTCAATGTTGCGTCTGATTGCAAAAGCTTTCTTATGAACCCTAATCTTACTCGTTTGTTTGAATTAATTGATTCCACTCCTTTAATTATTGTGATGTTTTACTTTACTGAATCTTTTCCTAAAACCGAGCATACTTTTGTACTTAGTCTCAATAATTTACTTCATACTTTTACTGCCCCCTTATATGGCAAGAATCAATCTATTTAAAACCGATTTCTTTCCTTAATTAAACCTGTTAATATCCGTTAAGCAGGGATCCCTTAATTAAAGGGAATCACTTGTGTTAATTGATTCTGATTGTGATTATTTCCATGTTTGTGTTGAGACTTTACTTATTACCTTATTATTCACTCATTTTCAAAACTATAAATACCCACCCTCTCTTCTTTCAAACACACGAATAATTTTAGTTCAGAACACACACTTACACTCAAAAAACTCTCTCTTTCTTTACTACTACTTGTGCTACTGCTTTGTCTAGCCGGCTGAAAGCCAAGGCTAGACTGTAGAATCTTGCTTACTTTTCCTTTCTGCACTTTGCTTCTCTACTGGTAGTCCTAGTTAATTTTTAAAAGCCCCAACAACAACATGTTTCTTTGATTGTTCAAATTTCTTTCATTCTTGTCTACTCCTGCTTATGTTTCTGTAGTTAAGTTATATTACTAGCATATTGTAATATGTTCCCTTCACCTTTAAATTAATGCTTCCCTATATGTGTACTCTGTCAGTCACTTGTTATGTATTTGCTGACTTATGAATCCCAAACCCCCATATCCCCTCTATGTGTTTGTGTTCTCTGGCTGGTTTGTGGGGCATGCCAACATTAGCTATTGTTGTGCATGACCAAACCTGACCCCTACTGGGGTCATATGCTTCATACAATGTATTCCCAAAACCCCTTGACCTATTTGTGTGACTACTGATTCTGTGTGTTTGAGTTTTTTTCATTATTCCAACTGATTTCAAACACTTCTGCTACTGATTACTTTCAAAATGGACTTGCCAGTCTAGTTTTAAACAAACTCTTTTTTAAACTATGTTATGCACTTTCACTATATTCCTAGAATTTAGGTTCTGCCCCTCTTGTGAGAGCCTTGCCTTGGGACCCTTGAGCTCTCTTTGAACTGGGACACACAAGGGCTGGCCCTTTCACACTGCACTCATTTCTGTCTGGTTGTGCAAATCTGGGTGTGAGCACTGCCCGGGATCCCATGAGGTCCTTAGGGAACTTTGACACACCCAGGTATGAGAAAGGCTTTGAAAAATCATTGGCATTTGAGGTGGTTTATTCCATAACTCAGAGAGGAAGTCAGAATCAGGCTTTCTATGATTGTAACTTCTTATTTTGCACCTTTTCTGATGTAATTCAATCATTGGTCTATAATAGTTTGTAACAAATATTGGGGTTGGCTAGTGGAAAGGGATGGGGTGATTATACATGTTTTAGCTATTAGAACGGTAGATAACATGTCTATAGGGTGTATCTCGATATAATCTGTTAGAGAATATGCCTATAGGATCTGCTTTGGTTTAATGAAATTTTGCATGCTTTACTTTCACACAAATACAGATCATGCCTATAGGATTAAAAGTCACTTTTAATAGAAATCATGCCTATAGGAATTTCGCTTTGATCAAATAAATCCTGCCTACTTCACTTCATGTTCAATTAGATATCATGCCTATAGGACCAAAATAAGCCTTTAATACTTAGATACCATGTCTATTGGAATTAAAATCAGTTATAAGAGAGATCATGCCTATAGGATCTAAAACCAGCTTATTTAAAAATCAGTTTGACTCATGTCCGTCTAAATCAGATTAATAACCTACTCCTCTTAATTAATACGATTAGAAAGCATGCCTATAGGATCCAAATCGCTCATTTAAAAATTGATCACTGTCTTACTGTACTCTTAATCAGTGATAGATATCATGCTTATAAGGTATCAACATTACACGCCTAGGCAAGCCTTAGGTAATAATGATAAAACTGAATCTGCCTTTGTTAATTAGCAACGGCTACAACCAGCAGGCAGGCCTGATTCGGACTTCTTATCTGAGGTATGTAATAAATTTAGTCTGCTTCAACAATTTTAACACCCTACTTTAGTACTTTAAATTCTGACCCTAACTGTGTTTAAGTCTTGCTAATTTATATCCTGTACTTGTGGAGTTGTACATGAGCCTTTAAATTGTTTATATGTTTCCCCTAAAAATGCAGTCCTACATGTTTTGTATGTCACTCTAGCCTTTTACCTTTAAACCTAAGAGTCAGCCTAAAATTCTCCCTCTTATAGGAATAGTAGTCCTAAATCCCTCCGGGACTGATAGGAATGGGACGAGTAATAGCATGCAATAGAGATCGAGACCAGTCCGCGCTTTAATACCTTAACGGGGTGGGAAGGGTAGATATGGATATGATAATCGGTGTGCTAATACCGCGTGTATCCCCTCTTCTGAGGAGTGTCATATCGGGTATTGCATTGATGTGATCCATATTATAAACAAACCTAGGACCCCCCTCCTTTTTTACATTCTCAAGTTTGTGTAAACTGTAACTCCTTTTCAAAATTCATCCTTTAATAGTTGTTTTCAAACCCTTATGTGTTTAAACCTAAATCTCCTACTATTTGAGCCTATACTTGTCTATTTTCTAATTGTACGAAATTCACAAAACTATCTGGCCGGGAACCACACTAGTGGATCCTGAGGGGTGCCTAACAGCTTCCCCTTAGGATAAACTCAAGCCCTTATCCTATCTCTGGTTATCCAACAAACTTAGAAATGTACCCTATAGGTGTCGTAATGCACCTTAAATCATTAGGTGGCGACTCTTCAAATGCAAACCCAGTTCCCAAAATGAATGAGTTGTCACATACCCAAAATATCATAAACCCGATTTTCCGATGTGAAGAGGGAAAAAGGGAGCGCGATACCATGGAGACTCTGTTGGGGATTTTAGGCTTTTACCATTTCAGATTATTTTGTGAATTGGTACTCCCTTATGTGCAATTACTTGTTTAAATTTCTTTAAGCATTTAATTCCTTCTTCAATTACGAAACTGACATGTCTTCTTTGTTTCTTTCCTTTATTGCCGCTTTAAATTATGAAACTGTTGTATTTATTGCTTTATTAACGTGCAAATACATTCCAACATGCTTTTAGTTATTGCATAACCATGCTCAACATCATAGTCCACTCATGCCAAACAAATACTATAGAAACGCTTTTAACGAGTGGTTGTGCTCATCCTATATCATTACCCCCCAAATTCGGAAACACATATTTGCGGTAACACTAGTCGATCAGCGGTGCAGTCAAAAGTTTTGTGCCTTCCACCTTGAGTTGTTCGCTCAAGGGTACCAGTCTAAAACACCATAGAAATCTTACTCTATTTAAATTGTGCATGCATCATGGTCAAACCTAGCCGGGTCAGTTATGTTGTCCACATAATGATCTTTTAAGATAGCCTTGTCCAAATTCCACCGGGTTTCCCTAAACCCAAACAGACATCCTCATGTTTTGTGCATTTATTTGGAGAACTAAATGCTTCGTGTTAATTATTGATGTTAAATAGTCGAGTCTTGTGGGGGTACGGGCCTAACCATATTTGTCTTGCAGAAATATGAGGCACGAAGTCCCCAGATTCGGCATGGTCACTAACATCCACCCAAGATTGCTAAGCTGGTGGAGAGATCTACACTCTAGTGATCAAACTCTCGTTCGAAAATACTTTGGAAACCTACCATCCCTTCTGGAGGTCCAACCTAGAAGCTGCTACTCTGTTTTGGGATTATGAAAGGGTTGTGTTCCACTTTGTGGGCATTGAAATAACGCCTTTGCTGGAGGAGATAGGAGGATTGGCCGGTTTAGTGTGGGAAACTTCGGGTTTGCTAATGCTTGAGAACCGCAAAGGCAAGGGATTCCTCAAGATGATGAGTTTGAAGAAGAATACAGAACTGGCATGCCTGAAGGAATCATACATCTCTTTTGACTACTTATATGACAGGTACGGTCACAACAAATCCTACCATACCTACCCTAACGAGTTTGCCATCACGTCCTTGGGAAACATCTATCGTAGGGTTTTCGTCTTCATGTTTTGTTTTCTGGGGCTGATCGTGTTTCCAATGAAGAAAGGGAGAATCCATACCAGGCTGGCTATAGTAACTAAGACCCTAATATAAGGAATTGGTGGGCAGCCATTCAGCATCGTTCCCATGATCATAGCAGACATATACCAAGCCTTGGAAAAGTGTCAACAAGGAGAAAAACACTTCGAAGGTTGCAATTTATTACTTCAGCTCTAGCTCATGGAACACCTCCAAAAGGGCGAATACCGACAAGAGATTCAGCGAAAGGACTGGGATGATCACATCGCTTTTCACCATCCAAAGCGAATGAATTACATCCCCGACATGTTCGCCTAGCCGGATAATGCTAAAGAATGGGTCGAGCTTTTTGAAAATCTGACTGAAGAACAAGTTTAACGGATGTTCGAGTGGTACCAAGGAGTTCATCGCCCGATCCAGAGATGCACCTTTCCTGATACTGATTGGTCTAAGAGGAACATATCCCTATGTTCCTCTTCGAGTTATGACGCAAGCTGGTAGGAAGCAAATCATACCCAGGGTCGACAAGATAAGCCATTTAAGAGCTGACTTTCAAAATGATGATAGTCCCTACAAGTGCCAAGCTTAGCATATATGGCATTGCAAAATTGTAATGGGGAAGGACACCATCGAGACAGACAGATATCATGATGGTTGTGCTCCCTACTATTTAGGCTAGTTGGAAGACAATCATGATGGTCTAGGCCATCCTGGGTTTCACAGAATCATAGATGAAAAAGACGAGGCACAAGTCAAATACAACCAGTTGCGCAAAAGGATCCGTGAATGCAAGAGCAAACACCGCGAGATACAAGATTCCAACCAGAAGCTGATTGAGAAATGGAAGGATATGGCAGTCAGTGCCAACAAAAGGCTAGGATACTTGGAGAGAGGCATAGTAGAATTGGAGAGAAAATTTCTCAAAAGGATTGAAGATTGTCAAAAGGCTGAAGGAAATGAAGGCAGACATCTAGCCAGAACATACCTGTTGCTGGGACTTCGTGAGTTAGGAAAGCTATTCGACGGAGCCAATGATGCCAAATTTGGGGAAGGTCCTTCAGGGACCAAGTAGATATGAGTTTACATTTTCGCTTTATAAAATGTAATAAGGCCAATGGCCATTAGTGACATTTATTTTCCTATTTATTTAGTGTCAATTTGGGATTCATCTTATTTTCTATCAATAAAATGAGGCATTTAGCATTCTAAGTTCTCCAAAATAATTGTACGCTAGGACTACCTCGGGCACAAAGAGGTTCCCAGATTAGGACACGTTTTACATTTCGCACTATGTGTTTAAATACCACAATGCTTTTTATAATCCGCACTCACTTGATTACCTTTTGTTTTATTTTTTGTTTTATTATTACCCTACCCAAAGGTTAGTTCGTGCAATCTGGCATCATCATCTTATTCCACGAGATCCAGGGACCCTCCACCCACTCCTCCTCTTAGTCCTGTCCGAAACAAGAACAAAAGCAAAATGGAAGATCTGAACAACATTAGGAAGGAGAATCCAACTGAACGGGCAGAGGATACTAATGGCCATGGTACTTAGGTACCTTAGGAGAATGTATCCCAACTTGAACAGAAGCTGCTGAAATTCCAAGAAGTGCTCGATCAGGTTCGGAATCAGGCAAACCTGTCATTTTCCCTCAGGACCCCAGATATCAACTTCCCCAACACCTAGAACCCTACACCTCCTTAGAATATCCCAAAGCAACAAAATCATCCCGCTCCTCACCATCATACTATTCCACCAAAAACTCAATGCAACACCTGCCATATCCCAAACAACACTCCACTACTCATCCCAGAACCTCAAAACTCCACAAATGACTATTTCCACACCCACACACTAGGCCGCCATAACACCCCCATCTACGTGGAGACCATGCCATACTCCACCCAACCTATCCCAAGCACACCTGAGTAAGATGAAAAGAACCTACTTATCAGGAACCTAGCCGAGGAGCTCAAGAAACTGACTAGCCGGATTCAAGGCGTTGAAGGGAGCAAGGGAATTGAGGGGCTGAACTATAAGGATCTTTGCATTCAGCCCGATATCGAACTACCTAAGGGGTACAAACCTTCTAAGTTCAAAATGTTTGATGGTGTGGGTGATCCAAAGGTCCATCTGAGGAAATACTGCGACAAGCTGGTTGGAGTGCGGAAAGATGAGAGAATACGCATGAAGCTATTCATGAGGAGTTTGAAAGGAGATGCATTATCTTGGTACATCAGCCAAGATCCAAAGAAGTGGTCAAGTTGGGTAGGCATGGCATCTGACTTTATGGACAGGTTCAGGTTTAATACAAAGAATGCGCCTAACGTATTCTATATTCAGAATCTAAAGAAGAAGACTACAGAAACATTTCGCAAGTATGCTACTCGCTGGAGGTCCGAAGCTGCTAAGGTCAGACCTGCCTTAGAAAAGGAATAGATGAACAAGTTCTTTGTCCGAGCCCAAGACCCACAGTACTATAAGCGGCTGATGATGATTGAGAACCACAAATTCTCTAACATTATCAAATTGGGTGAAAGAATTGAAGAAGGTATCAAAAGAGGTATGGTTACAAACTTCGAGGCCTTGCAAGCTACCAATAAGGCTTTACAGTCAGGTGGTGCATCCAAGAAAAGGGACGTGGGGGCCGTAATGGTTGCACGGAGGACTAAATCTCCCATCAAATACCAAACTTACCCAATACCTCCACTCACATATCAGCCAACTCCGAACTACCAAGCACCCTCACCCTCATGCCAAGCTCCACCACCAACTTATTTGTCACCTCCACCTCCTACATATCAACCTACTTCACCATGATACTCCTAACCCGCTCATGTATACTAAACCTACAATGCTCAACCATCCCATTACCAATTACCTCCTGTACGCCAAAGCTTCCCTAGACCTCGACCTAATTTTGATCGCAGACCTCTAAAACAATATACCGCTATTGCTGAATCCATTGACCAGTTATATGAGACTCAAAACCACTGGTTATGTCACCCCTATCCCTGCTGCAACCCCTGAGAATCCTTCTCAGTGGGTTAACCAAATAAATCATGTGCATACCACTCGGGCATAAAAGGACACACCATCGATGAATGTCGCTCCTTGAAGGACAAGATATAGTCCTTGATTGATAACAAGATTATTGTAGTGAATGAACCCTCTCCAAATGTCCGCAACAACCCTCTACTAGACCATAAGGGTGGAGGTATCCACATGATTGAAATAGAAGATGACTAGGATCCGGAAGGATCAATCGGGTTGATCGTAGAAGGTGATGACCCAAAGAAGCCAATAATCACTCTCAATCCAATCATAGTCCAGATTCAACCATCTGAGAATGTTGAGGTCAATATGTTTATACCACTTGAATTTGAAGCAACATCATCTACAAAGGCACCAGCACCAATTGAAGTTGAATTCATGTCTCCGGCAAATGCGCTCGCACCATTTGAGGTTGCAGTTTTGCCACCCAAGGCACATGCTCTGTTCGGAGTAAGGATAGCCACACAGATCCCAATGGCAATGTCAACCATGACTCCATTCCATACAAAGGTTGTACCTTAGGACTATACGGTCAAGGCGAAGAGGAAAGGCAAGGTCAGGACAGAAGAGACTGTTGCGACGCAGGGTATGACAAGAATTGGTAGAGTTTATACCCCTTAACATCTGGCTGAGTCAAGTAAGTATACCTCCAATCGTCCACCCATCATTGAGACAGGCCCAGATGACCTCTAGACGAAGATACAGGCCAAGGAGTATTCGGTCATCGACTAGCTAAACAAAATGCCAGCACAAATATCCATTCTCTCCTTGCTGCAAAATTCTGAGGTACACAAGAATGCTCTATTAAAGGTACTAAGTGAAGCATATGTGCCAAGTAACATCACTGGCGGGGAAATGGATAACATGGTAGGACAAATGTTGGAGATCCATAAGATCACTTTTCATGAGGACGAGCTGCCAACTGAAGGGTTGGGGCACAACAAAGCACTGCACATCACCATGCAATGCGAGGACTATTTTATCACCAGAATCCTGATCGACGGGGGTTCCAGTCTCAATATTTGTCTGCTTGTAACACTCAAAAAGCTGGGTAAAGGACTACACGAGATCAAAGATGGAGCAATCAATGTGAAAGCCTTTGATAGTTCTCAGAGATCCACCATTGGTGAGATTGTCCTATGCTTGCAAATGGTACCAACATGGTTCGATGTCGACTTCCAGATGATAGATGTGTCAGCATCTTACAACTTACTGTTAGGACGACCATGGATTCATGCTGCTGCGGCCGTAGCATCAACACTACATCAGGCCGTAAAGTTTGAATGGAATCACCAGGAAGTGATCATTCACGGTGATGGTAGCAACCTTATATACAGTCGCCAGACCATTCCAGCAATCAAGGGAAGAAGAAAGCTGGGTGGAGAGACTTACCACCAGATCGAACAGGTCAATGCTATTGACAAAGACATATGGTGGGATTACAAAATTGAGAGTATACGAAATTGGAGTGGGTAAGAACATGGTAAGGGGCTCGGCAAGAACCTCCAAGGAATCGCTAAGCCCATAAAACTCAAGAAACATGGCACTAATTTCGGTCTGGGATATGAATATACCTGGGAAGATTTCAACAATTGGTCACCGCCATGGTGCGGTCCTTACTATCGACTGGAGCAGCCAATACCATGTTTGGAGCAAACTTTCAAATAGGCCGACATTGTTTATGGGTTAGATGAAGAAGAAGCGCTTGTAGCGGTGAAGAATTTGTTCCTATAAGACAATGACATGGACTGTTGTGTTGTTATCGAGGAGGAGGGGGAGGAAGGCCCTTCCATACAGGCTGTAAGCAGAGGAGCACACCTCAATAACTGGACCATCAAGACAACTAGAGCCCGACGAGCCTCGGGGTATCAAGGCTAAAACAAGCATTACCCATTGTTTTTAATAAATGATTTTCTTTTCGTATTTTTTTTCTATAAGATCTTCAATGTTCAAAATAGTTATTCAATTCATCAAAATAATTTTTTATTTTTCTTATGAATCAATAATTATTGCTATCGTTTTCTCTCATTACTTTACCTATACAACATTACTATTACTTGTCTTGATGAACCAATGACTGTGACATGCAATGAGACAACGCAACAAAGGGACATAGATTCAGAAGAAGATGACATACCTGATGAGATTGTTAAAGAAGTTGAGAATTTTGAAAATAGATCAAAGTCCAACCTGGACGAGACCAAAATATTCAATCTGGGAGATGCAGAAAACGTCAAGGAAACACGAATCAGCATTTATCTATCATCGTCAGAAAAGAAAGAATACACAGAATTTCTAAAGGAATATGAGGACATATTCGCCTGGTCGTATGATGACATGACTGGTCTGAGCACGTCCATCGTAGCTCACAAACTACCAAGCGACCTGACGTGCCCATCATTAAAGCAAAAGCTCAAAAAGTTCAAACCTGATATTAGTCTGAAAATCAAGGAAGAAGTCACCAAGTAGGTCAAAGCTAAGGTTCTCATGGTAGTAGAATACCCTACATGGTTAGCCAACATTGTGTCAGTACCAAAGAAGGATAGGAAGGTCAGAGTCTATGTCGACTACCAGGATCTCAACCGGACTAGTCCAAAAGACGACTTCCCTTTGTCGAACATACATATCCTGATTGACAATTGCGCCAAGCATGAGCTGTAGTCATTTGTAGATTGCTTCGCTGGTTATCATCAAATCTGGATGGATGAAGAAGATGCTAAGAAAATGGCTTTCATTACGCCATGGGGAATGTACTGTTACAAGATGATGTTGTTCGGACTGAAGAATGTAGGGGCCACCTACATGAGGGCCATGACTACCATTTTCCATGATATGATAAACAAGGAGATCGAGGTATATGTGGACGATGTTATCATCAAATCCAACAAGACCACTGATCACATGGAAGATCTAAGGAAGTTCTTCAATAGACTGCGAAGGTACAACCTGAAACTGAACCCCGCGAAGTGCGGATGTGGGGTTCCTACTGGGAAATTTCTTAGGTTTATTGTGATTCGCCGAGGAATAGAACTGGATCCATCAAAATTCATAGCCATTCAAGAACTTCCACCGCCAAATAACAAGAAGGATTTGATGAGTTTCTTGGGTAGACTTAACTGCATCAGCCGGTTCATAACACAATCTACAGTTATCTGTGAGCCAATCTTTAAGATGTTGAAGAAGGATGCCACTACCAAATGGACCAACGACTGCCAAAAGGCCATCGACAGAATCAAAGAGTACCTGTAAACACCACCAGTCTTGGTCCCGCCCGAGCTAGGTAGGCCCTTATTACTCTACCTTGTAGTATTGGATGGAGCTTTTGGTTACGTTCTGGGGTAGCATGATGAAACAGGGAGGAAGGAGCAGACCATTTATTACCTTAGTAAGATGTTCACCCCGTATGAGGCTCGGTATTCTCTATTAGAGCGCACCTGTTGTGCTTTAACTTGGGTAGCCAAGAAGCTGAGACATTACTTCTGTGCCTATACTATATATCTCATATCAAGGATGGATCCTTTGAAGTACATCTTTCAGAAGCCCATGCCCACTGGCAAACTGGCCAAGTGGCAAATCCTGTTGAGTGAGTTTGACATCGTATACATGACTAAGAAAGCAATCAAGGGACAAGCACTAGCAGATCACCTTGCTGAAAATCCCGTGGATGAAGAATATGAACCCTTGAAAATGTATTTTCCTGATGAAGAGGTATCATTCAGAGGAGAAGACATTGCAGAATCCTATGACAGTTGGAAAATATTTTTCGATGGAGCAGCAAACTTCAAAGGAGTTGGCATAGGAGCAGTCCTAGTATCACAAATCGGTCAGCATTATCCGGTGTCTGCCAAACTCAGGTTCCCCTGCACCAACAATATGGCCGAATATGAATCCTGCATCTTAGGGCTCAAAATGTCCATTGACATGAACATTCAAGAGTTGCTAGTGATTGGAGATTCCGACCTACTTATACATTAGGTGCGAGAAGAATGGACAACCAAGAACTCCAAGATACTCATGTATCTGCATCATGTACAGGAATTAAGAAAGAGGTTCATGAAGATGGAGTTCCAACATATTCCCAGAGTCCAGAATGAATTCGTCGATGCATTGGATACCCCGTCATCTATGATACAGCATCCAGACAAAAATTTCATTGACCTCATTCCAGTAAAGATCCATGATCAGCCAGCTTATTATGCCCATGTTGAAGAAGAAGCAGACGGAAAGCCTTGGTTTCATGATATCAAGGAATATTTAGCAATAGGAGGGGACCTAGAGCTTTCAAATCCTACTAAAAAACTCACACTTCGGAGATTGTCTAATAACTTCTTTCATAGCGGAGGAATCCTGTATGGGAGGACTCCTGATTTGGGATTATTAAGGTGTGTCGACACAAAAGAAGCATCCAGGCTACTAGAGGAAATTCATGCTAGGACCTACGGTCCACATATGAATGGTTTTGTCTTAGCGAAGAAGATACTTTGGGCTGGTTACTTTTGGATGAAACGGACTGCATCCAGTATGTCCGAAAATGCCACCACTGTCAGATACATGCAGACATGATAAAGGTATCTCCAAATAAGCTTAATGCAATGAGCTTACCATGGTCGTTCGCCGCCTGGGGAATAGATGTTATTGGACCAATCGAGTCTGCCGCTTCCAACGGGCACAGGTTTATCCTAGTAGCAATCGACTATTTCACCAAATGGGTCGAAGCAACATCTTACAGAGTAGTAACTAAGAAAGTCATGGCAGACTTTGTCCGTGACTGCATTGTTTGTCGATTCGGGATTCTATAGTCGATCATTTCTGATAATGGCTCCAACCTCAACAGCGACTTTATCAGAGCTATGTGTGAAACTTTCCAGATCATACATAAGAATTCCACAGCCTATAGGCCTTAGATGAATGGAGTTGTGGAGGCCGCCAACAAGAATATCAAGAAGATATTAAGGAAAATGATAGAGAAGCATAAACAGTGGCACGAGAAGTTATTATTTGCTCTACTAGGGTATCGCACCATAGTCCGCACATCAACCGGGGAAACCCCCTATATGCTGGTTTAAGGTACAAAGGTTGTCATTCCCACTGAAGTAGAAATTCCTTCCCTAAGGATCATACTAGAAGCTGAGCTCGATGACGCAGAGTGGGTAAAAAGACGTTATGAGAAACTAGCCCTTATAGACGGAAAGAGAATGAAGGTAGTTTGCCATGGTCAACTCTATCAGAACAGAATGTCTAGAGTTTTCAACAAGAGAGTCAAGCCAAGACAGTTCACACCGAGGCAGCTGGTGTTAAAGAAAATTTTTCCGTATCAAGATGAAGCCAAGGGGAAGTTCTCTCCCAACTGGCAAGGTCCATACATGATTCACCGGGTTCTGACAGGAGGAGCCCTCATACTTGTAGAAATGGACGGAGAAGTCTGGCTGAAGCCGATTAATTCAGATGCAGTTAAGCGTTACTATATGTAATCTTTATGCTTTCCTTATATGATGTAAATTGAACTACGCCCAACCCGATTCCCATTTAATAGGGGATACGTAGACAGCCCTATGAGTTCGGTCACAATGCAATAAAAATTTCATTTCCCCCACAATTGAAAACTGAGGCAGAATTTTGAGGAGGACCCTCAAAATTCCAAAGTAATTTCAGCTAATCGCCATGAGCAACAGCCAGAAACGTCAACCCATCAAACTGGGGCAAAATTTTGAGGGGGACCCTCAAAATTCTGTAGCTGGAGAGGTTGCAATGTTCTGAGCTACGTCGCAGTCATCGATTCATCCAAAACGTTATTTTAGTTATATATTTATGTCATATTTTTACGAAATCATGCATGTTTATTACTGAAACTGCTTTGTTTAGCAACGCTACCCTAATGATACATATAGTATCACCAAATCAAAAGCCGAACAGGTCAAGCAAAGCTAGCGGGGATACGAACTAACCTCCTCCTTTACAAAACTCACGATTTTTCTTCAGCTGGAGGCAGTGGGATCGCAAAGTCATTAAACATATTGTACGCTCGCAGAACGAACGTTGTTCAAGAATACGACTCTCCAAACCATTGCACTCGCCAGCATTTGTTGTCCATTAATGATGTCCTGTATGTCACAATGCTCCCAGTAATCACAACACCCCAAACTGCTATCAGCTAAGAAAGCTCTACTACCAATTGTCATTTTATTTCTTGCATAAGGCTACTATTCTGCCTTCCGAGACTAAACGCTATCTCCATCTACATTTCTGCATAAGGCTACTATTCTGCCTTCTGAGAGTAAATGTTGTCTCCATCTGCATTCTTGCATAAGGATACTATTCTGCCCTCCGAGACTAAACGTTGTCTCCATCTGCATTCTTGCATAAGGCTACCATTCTGCCTTCCGAGACTAAACGATGTCTCCATCTGCATTTCTCCATAAGGCTACCATTCTGCCCTCTGAGGTTAAACTCTACCTCTCTCTGCATTTGCATCTTTGCATAAGTCCATCATTCTGTCTTCCGAGGCTAAGCTTTGCCTCCAATTTTCTTCAAAACTAAGAGTTATCCCAAGCTCTATTTATTTAGCTTTTCTTACGGGCTAAGCTCTGCCCCTCAATTTGCAAGACTAAGCTCTGTCTTGTCAGCATCATGCTACCGCACCTTTCATGGGCTGAAATATCACCAACTCATCCAAAGGCATCATCGTTCGGAGGCACCATCCTCATAACCCGAGAACACCATATTATGGCATGAGGATCTCTTTCAATCTTTTGCATATCATTATTCAAAGGCGTCATGGTTCTGAGGCACTATCCTCATAGCCTGAGAGAATCATTTCATGGCCTGTGAATCCTTTATCATACGCTTCATGGCCCAGGACGTCATGGTCTAAGGCCGCCATCCTAACCGTCCAAAGACAACGCTCATGGTCCGACGGGAATTTGCATCATGTTCAAATTTATGCACAGAATACGCTAGCATTGTTTCATTGCAGGTAAACCAGCAAGTAATGGCTATCCTAGTAGGAGCAATCCCGCTCCAGTTCCTGCAGCCATATCAAGCCTTAATCATTCCAGCAAGCCATCCACTCACCCCGCCCTAGATATTGCGTTCGTTCTTTAAAAATCTCCATCGGCATACTCCACCGACGGATCCTAAACTACATATGGCCTGATTCTTGTAAAACCAATGATATGTAGGCAGCTCAGAAGCTAGGGTTCCGCCTAAATCTCTTCAAACCGTTTCGGTCGGTCAAAATTGGACATCATATCTTTACCCGACAACTCTTTCATACTTCCCGAGTAAAGAGGGGAAGTTGTTGATACCCAATTTGTTCCTATATATTTTCAATATGCAAAATAACTTCAAAATGACATATATATGCATATATAAGCATATCCAAATATTTTATTATTTTTCCATGATTTCTAAAAGCTTTTAAATCAATTTGTTTCCCTCTTTTATCCATAAAAACAAAATAATTATTTTCAAATTATTATTTTGGTAATTCATCTATTGGATTTTCGTCTTTATGCCAAAGTATGGCTAAGGTAATTTTTACATATTTTTACAATTTTATTTAATATTTTTTAAAGCTAATTGCACCTAATTGCAATATTAGCCTTGTTAAGATTTAATTGTGTTTTATAATTCATAAAATTAAGACCTATATTTTTAAATTGTTACATGCTGTGAATGATTTTAGCGCTTTCAATTTATTCCAGAAATTTATTTACTATTTTTTATAAATTAAAAAGTGGAAATTGGCTATTTAAATACCCATTTGTATTTAATATTTAGCCTAAATTGAACCCCAAATCAGACCCAATTTCCCCGACCCAATTCCAATTAAACCCTACCCCAACCCAATTTCAACTAACCCAAACCCGAATTCCCTACCTACCCATTTAATCTAGGTCGTTGATCATTCAGATCAACGGCCACCGTTAACCCTTCCTAAAATAAACCTAAACGACCCCTTACCCTAATTTATTTTCAACCAAACGCTTCCCTTGAATCCCTCTTCTCTCAATTCTCTCTGCAACCTCACATGAACCCTAGCCGCCGCCATCTAATTCCACCCTAATCCACCTCAACCCCTGCCTAATCCATGGCCTCTCATGGCCATTTGAGATGTGTATCGGCCTACTATGGCTCCTTGGTGTTTGTTTCCGTGATTTCATGGCCAGATCTCAAAGAGATCTGGTCCAGTCCTTGTTCAGCCTTTGTCTCCGGTCTTTCTCCGGCCAGCCATGGCCATTCAAGTCATATCCTTGACCTTTCTGGTTAGATCGGTAACTTTCAAAGCCTTTCTCACCTTTTCTGGTTTCTCTGAAACCCTAGCTTTAAGGTCTTTTAATTTTCTTTCAGATCTATATTAGATTTGTGCTTATTACAAACTTCTTAAGTGTTTTCTTAAAGGTTCTTTGATTTTCTTCCAAAAGGACTTTTCATTTTTCAACGATTAGGGTTTCTCTTAACTTCTTTAAAAGATATCTTCTCTGATTTCTGGTGTAGTTTTACGATTTTACCATGTTCAAACAACTTGCTATGCTTTCCTTCTACTTGAGTCAGCATGTTGAAAACCCTAGTTCCTTTTTGGTCTCATCCGAGTTCTCAAACTGTTTGTTTAAATGTGTACTTGTTCGATAAAGTTCTCTGTTTTGACTCTCTTTTCCTTGTTTGACTTATCTAATTTGAGTTCTTATCGTTTCTTAAACTCGACTACTATCGAAGCCCTAATTTATTAAAAGAGTTTTCCTCACTTGTTACTGTGAGAACTTTACTTGCTTCTAACTCTCTTACATGTTACTATGTTCTTCACTGTTTATTCTATGTGATTACTTGACCTACTTGACTACTATGCTTCGAATATTTTCTTACTGTTGAATCGTAGCTTACCCCTACTGCTATTGTATGTTTGTGTTGTTTCTTTTTGTCAACATGTTTGACCTTGCATGCCTATTCATTCCTTGCTATTTATATGTTGAGGTGCAGAATCATTGATTGATTCTGATTCCCTCAATGTTGCGACTGATTGCAAAAGTTTTCTTATGAACCCTAATCTTACGCGTTTGTTTGAATTAATTGATTCCCTCCTTTAATTATTGTGATATTTTACCTTATTGAATCTTTTCCCAAAACTGAGCATATTTTTGTACTTAGTCTCAATTATTTACTTCATACTTACACTGCCCCCTTATATGGCAAGAATCAATATGTTTCAAACTTATTTCTTTCCTTGATTAAACCTGTTAATATCTGTTAAGCAGTGATCTCTTAATTAAAGGGAATCACTTGTGTTAATTGATTCTGATTGTGATTATTTCCATGTTTGTATTAAGACTGTACTTATTACCTTATTCTTTACTCGTTTTCAAAACTATAAATACACACCCTCTCTTCTTTCAAACACACGAACAATTTGAGTTTAGAACATACACTTACAAACAAAAAAAATCTATCATTCTTTACTACTAATTGTGCTACTACTTTGTCTAGCTGGCTGAAAGCTAAGGCTAGACAGTGGAATCTTGCTTACTTTTCCTTTCTACACTTTTCTTCTCTACTGGTATGTCCTAGTTAATTTTTTAAAGCCCCAACAACAACATGTTTCTTTGATTGTTCCAATTTCTTTCATTCTTGTCTACTCCTGCTTATGTTTCTGCAGTTAAGTTATATTACTAGCATGATGTAAATGTTCTCTTTCCCTATTAAATTAATGCTTCCCTATGTGTGTACTCTGTCAGTCACTTGTTATGTGTTTACTGACGTATGAATCCCAAACCCCCATATCCCCTCTATGTGTTTTGTTCTCTGGTTGGTTTCCGGGCATGCCAGCATCAACTATTGATGTGCATGACCAAACCTGACCCCTACTGGGGTCATATGCTTCATACAATGTATTCCTAAAACCCCTTGACCCCTTTGTATGACAATTGATTCTGTGTGTTTGAGTTTTGTTCATTACCCCAACTGATTTCAAACACTTCTGCTACTGATTACTTTCAAAATGGACTTGCCAGTCCAATTTTAAACAAACTCTTTTTTTTAACTATGTTCTGTACTTTCACTATATTCATGGAATTTAGGTTCTGCCCCTCTTGTATGAGCCTTGCCTTGGGACCCTTGAGCTCCCCATGAACTTGGACATACAAGGGCTGGCCCTTTCACACTGCACTCATTTCTGTCTGGTTATGCAAATCTGGGTGTGAGCACTGCCCGGGATCCCATGAGGTCCTTAGGGAACTTTGACACACCCAGGTATGAGAAAGGCTTTGAAACATCATTGGCATTTGAGGTGGTTTATTCCATAACTCAGAGAGGAAGTCAGAATCAGGCTTCCTATGGTTGTAACTTCTTATTTTGCACCTTTTCTGATGCGATTTCAATCATTTGGTCTATTATAATTTTTAACAAATATTGGGGTTGGCTAGTGGAAAGGGATGGGGTGATTATGCATGCTTTAGCTATTAGAAGGGTAGATAACATGTCTAGAGGGTGTATCTCGATATGATCTATTAGAGAACATGTCTATAGGATCTACTTTGGTTTAATGAAATTCGGCATGCTTTACTTTCACACAAATAGAGATCATGCCTATAAGAATAAAGTCATTTTTAATAGAAATCATGCTTATAGGAATTTTGCTTTGATCAAATAAATCCTGCCTACTTCACTTCGTGTTCAATTAGATATCATTCTTATAGGACCAAAATCAGCCTTTAATACTTAGATACCATGTTTATAAGAATCAAAATCAGTTATAATAGAGATCATGCCTATAGGATCTAAAACCAGCTTAGTTAAAAATCACTTTGACTTATGTCCATCTGAATCAGATTAATAACCTACTCCTCTTAATTAATACGATTAGAAAGCATGTCTATAGGATCCAAATCGCTCGTTTAAAAATTGATCACTCCCTTATTGTACTCTTAATCAGCGATAGATATCATGCTTATAAGTCATCACCATTACACGCTTAGGCAAGCCTTAGGTAATAATGATAAAACTGAATCTGCCTTTGTTAATTAGCAACTGCTACAACCAGCAGGCAAGCCTGATTCGAACTTCTTATCTGAGTTATGTAATAAATTTGGTCTGCTTCAACAACTTAAACACCCTGCTTTAGTACCTTAAATTCTGACTCTAATTGTGTTTAAGTCATGCTATTTATATGCTCTATTTGCGGAGGTGTACATGAGCCTTTAAATTGTTTATATGTTAACCCTAAAAATGCAGCCCTACATGTTTTGTATGTCGCTCGAGCCTTTTACCTTTAAACCTAAGAGTCAGCCTAAAATCCTCCCTCTTATAGGAATAGTAGTCCTAAATCCCTCCGAGACTGATAGGAATGGGACGGGTAATAGCATGCAATAGAGGTCGAGACTAGTCCACGCTTTAATACCTAAACTGGATGGGAAGGGTAGATATGGATATGATAACCGGTGCGTTACGTGTATCCCCTCTTTAGAGGAGTGTCATACCGGGTATTGTATTGATGTGATCCATATTATAAACAAACCTAGGACCCCCCACCCCTCTGTTTTTACATTCTCAAGTATGTGTAAACTATAACTCCTTTTCAAAATTTGTCTTTTAATAGTTGTTTTCAAACCCTTATGTGTTTAAACCTAAATCTCCTACTATTTGAGCCTATACTTGTCTATTTGCTAATTGTACAAAATTCACAAAATTGTCTGGCCGAGAACCACACTAGTGGATCCTAAGGGGTGCCTAACACCTTCCCCTTACGATAATCTCAAGACCTTATCCTATCTCTGGTTATCACACAAACTTAGAAATGAACCATGTAGGTGTCTTAATGCACCTTAAATCATTAGGTGGCAAATCTTCAAATGCAAACCCAGTTCGCAAAAGGAATGAGTTGTCCCATACCCCAAATTCCATAACCCTAATTTTCCAATGTGAAGAAGGAAAAAGGGAGTGCGACAGACGACCTTTTAAACTTCTGCCTAGGCGTGAAAATCTTCGCGAACGCAGTCAAAGCCTTGCATTCGCAAAGCACAATTTAACTTTGACCAAATTTCTTCTTACGCAATCGCGACCAGACCCTGGCGAATGCGATGCTTTACCCAGATGAACCTTCGCGAACGCGATGAGTTAATTCCCCCGAAGCTCAGCTGCTCTTTCTTTCTATGCGAACGCGACACCACAACTACGAACGCGATGCACAATCTCGTAGCCCTTCGCGAACGTATAGCCTTCCTAGCGAACGTGAAGGCTAAATTTCCACCTTCCTCCGCTGACTCTTCACAAATGCGAGGGCCCACTCGTGAACACGAAGACCAAAATGCCTGCAACTGCTAGAACTCAAAATCTGCAACTTTCTTAACTTAGAAATGATTCGTTCAACCCCTCAAAACTCACCCGAGGCCCCGGGGACCTCAACCAAAGTTACCAACATATCCCAAAACCTTATTCAAACTTATACCAATCTTCAAAACACATCAAACAACATCAAATCAACCAAAACACATCGGATTCAAGCCTAAGTTTCCAAAATCTGCCGAATTCCGCTTTTGATCAAAAACCCAACCAAACCACATTTGAATGACCTGAAATTTTGCACACACATCCCAAATGACACAACGGAGCTACTGCAACTCTCGGAATTCCATTCCGACCCCTACATCAAAATCTCACCTACAAACCGGAAATCGCCAAAATATCAACTTCGCCAATTCAAGCCTAAATCTACTCTGAACCTCCAAAACTCATTCTGATCACACTCCTAAGTCACAAATCACCTCCCAAAGCTAATCGAACCATCGGAATTAACTTCCGAGCCCTCTAACACATAAGCCAACATACAGTTGACTTTTCCAACTTAAGCTTTCTTGGAAGAGACTAAGTGTCTCCACCCTTACCAAATCCTTTCCGAACTCAATCCGACCAACCAATACCATTTAACACGGATAAACAAAGCATAAAAAAGCAAAAATAGGGAAAATGAAGTGGTAACTCATGAGACGACTGGTCAGGTCATCACATCCTCCCCAACTTAAACAAATGTTCATCCGCGAATGAATGAAGAAACATACCTTAAGCCTCAAATACGTGAGTATATCTGATCCACATCTCCCGCTCGGTCTCCCAAGTAGCCTCCTCCATGGGCCGACCTCTCCACTGCACTTTCACTGAAGCTATATCCTTTGACCTCAACTTTCGAACCTGACGACCCAAAATAGCTACTGGCTCCACATCATAGGTCAAATCATCATCTAAGTGAACCGTGCTGAAATCCAGAACATGATACGGATCCCCAATATAATTCCAGAGCATAGATACATGAAATACAGGATGCACACTCGACAAGCTGAGTGGCAAAGAATGCTCAAAAGCCACCTCCCTAGTCCTCTGAAGCACCTCAAAAAGTTCAATGAACCACGGACTCAATTTTCCTTTCTTCCCAAATCGCATAAAACCCTTCATGGGTGAAACTTTCAACAGAACCTTTTCGCCAACCATGTAGGACACATCCCAAACCTTCTTGTTAGCAGAACTCTTTTGTCTCGACTGCGCTGTACGGAGCCTCTCCTGAATCACCTTCACCTTTTCTAAAGCATCCTACACCAAGTCTGTCCCCAATAGCCTAGCCTCACTGGGCTCGAACCAACCTACTGGAGATCTACACCGCCTCCCATACAAATCCTCATATGGAGCTATCTGAATACTCGACTGGTAGTTATTGTTATAAGCAAACTCTGCAAGCGGTACAAACCGATCCCATGACCCTCCGAACTCAATGACTCAAGCACGCAACATGTCCTCTAATAACTGAATAGTGCGCTCGGACTGTCCGTCCGTCTAAGGGTGAAAAGCGGTGCTCAACTCAACCTGAGTACCCAACTCTCGTTGCACGACCTCCAAAACTGCAATGTAAACTAAGTGGCCCTATCTGAAATGATGGAAACTGGGACATCATGCAAACGAACAATCTCCCGAATATAGATCTCTGTCAACCGCTCCGAAGAATAAGTAGTACACATAGGAATGAAGTGCGTGGACTTGGTCAGCCGATCTACAATCACCCAAATAGCGTCAAAATTTCTCAATGTCCGTGGAAGTCCAACAACAAAGTTCATAATGATCCTCTCCCACTTCTTCTCTGGAATATCTATCTGCTGAAGCAAGCCACCCGGTCTCTGATGCTCATATTTCACCTGCTGACAATTGAGACACCGAGCTACAAATCCCACAATGTCTTTCTTCATTCTTCCCCACCAATAGTGCTGTCTCAGATCCGTGATACATCTTCGCGGCACCCGGATGAATGGAATACCGCGAGCTATGGGCCTCCTCTAGAATCAACTCCCAAAGCCCATCCACATTGGGAACACAAATCCGGCCCTGCATCCTCAACACCCCATCATTTCCAATAGTCACATCTCTGGCATCATCGTGCTGAACTCTATCCTTAAGGACAAGCAAGTGCGGATCATCATACTGGCACTCTCTGATGCGATCATATAAGGAAGACTGAGAAATCACACAAACCAATACCCGACTAGGCTCCGAAATATATAGCCTCATGAACCAATTGGCCAAGGCCTGAACATCAACTGCAAGAGGTCTCTCTCCAACTGGAATATATGTCAAACTCCCCATACTCACCACCTTTTGGCTCAAAGCATCAGCTACCACACTGGCCTTTCCCAGATGATACAATGTAGTGATATCATAATCTTTAAGCAGCTCCAACCATCTCCGCTACCTCAAATTAAGATCCTTCTGCTTGAACAAGTGTTGGAGGCTACAATGATCAGTAAACACCTCACAAGACACATCATACAAGTAATGCCTCCTAATCTTCAATGCGTGAACTATGGCATCCAACTCCAAATCATGAATAGGGTAGTTCTTCTCATGGGGCTTCAACTGACGAGAAGCATAAGCAATAACTCTACCCTCATACATCAACACACAACCAATACCAACTCTCTAAACATCACAATACATGGTATATGAACCTGAAGCTGATGGCAAAACTAGCACTGGAGGTATGGTCAAGGCTGTCTTGAGCTTCTGAAAGCTCTCCTCACACTCGTCCGACCATACAAATGAAGCACCCTTTTGAGTCAACTTGGTCAAGGGCGATGCGATAGATGAGAATCCCTGAACAAACTGGCGACAATAGCCTGCCAAACCAAGAAAGCTGCGAATCTCTATGGTTGAGGACGGTCTGGGCCAACTCTGAACCGCCTCTATCTTCTTTGATCAACCTGAATACCCTCATTGGACACCACGTGCCCCAAGAAAGCTACTGAACTGAGCCAAAACTCACACTTGGAGAATCTTGCATAAAGTTTCTCCTCCCTCAATCTCTGCAATACAACTCTCAAATGTTACGCGTGCTCCTCCTGACTACACGAATATACCAGAATATCATCAATGAAGACTATGACAAACGAGTCAAGATAAGGTCGGAGCACATTTTTCATCAAATGCATGAATGTTGTTGGGGCATTGGTCAGCCCAAAAGACATCACCAAGAACTCATAATGACCATATCGGGTCCTGAAAGCTATCTTAAGAATATCTGAGTCCCTGATCTTCAACTGGTGATAACCTGAACGGAGATCAATCTTGGAGAACACTTTTTCTCCGAAAAGCTGGTCGAATAAATCATCAATTCGAGGCAAAGGATACTTGTTCTCAATTGTTACCTTGTTTAATTGCCTATAATCAATGCGCATCCTCATAGTGCCATCCTTCTTCTTCACAAATAGAACTGGTGCACCCCAAGGTGACACATTAGGCCGAATGAACCCTTTATCAAGGAGTTCCTGAAGTTGTTCTTTTAATTCCTTCAACTCCGCTGGTGCCACACGATACAGCGGAATAGAAATGGGCTGAGTGCCCGGCACCAGGTCAATACCAAAATCAATATCCCTATCCGGTGGCATGCCCGGCAGGTCTGCAGGAAACATATCGAGAAAATCCCTCACAACTGGAACAGAATAAATACTGGGAGTCTCGGCACCGACATCCCTCACAAAGGCTAGATACGAAAGACATCCCTTCCCAACCATGCGTTGGGCTTTCAAGAATGAGATCACTCTACTGGGAACATAATCAGTCACACCTCGCCACTCGACCCATGGCACATCCGGTATAGCCAATGTGACTGTCTTAGCATGACAGTCCAGAATAGCATGACATGGAGATAGCCAATTCATGCCCAAAATGACATTGAAATCCCACCATACACAATAATAAAAGATCCACTCGGGTCTCCAGACCCTCAATAGTCACCACACACGACCGATACACATGGTCTACAACAATAGTATCGCTCATTGTGGTAGATACATGAACAGGTAAAGCAAGAAACTTACGGGGCCTACCCAAATAACGAGCAAAGTATGATGACACATAAAAAAAGGTGAAATCGGGATCAAATAATACAGAGGCATCTATGTGGCAGACTGAAACAATACCTCTAATAACAACATTTAAAGCAATAACATCGGATCTGCCTGGAAGTGCATCGAAATGGGCCTGACCACCACCTGATTGACTCCCTCTCTAGGGCAACCCCTAGTTGACTGCGCGGGTGGTGGTGAAGCAACTGGCGCTGAAGTCGATGACTGATTCACCCGTACGCCTCAGACTGAAACCAACATAGCACATAACCGTGCAATCGACTAATTAATAGTGGACTCCCCCACTTGGCTTGAATCCATAGACCAAAACATACATAATAACTCATAATGCATATACTTTATTGCTGCCATAATATCATAGTAAGATTAAACTCAATCTTTTTTTATCAAAAACAAAACCAAACCACGTCCGCATGACCTGAAATTTTGCACACACATCGCAAATGACACAACGGAGCTACTACAACTCTCAAAATTCCATTCTGACCCCTGTATCAAAATCTCACCTACCAACTGGAAATCGCCAAAATATCAACTTCGCTAATTCAAGCCTAAATCTACTTCGAACCTCCAAAACTCATTCTGATCACACTCCTAAGTCATAAATCACCTCCTGAAGCTAACCGAACCATCGGAATTCACTTCCGAGCCCTCTAACACATAGGTCAACATTCGATTGACTTTTCCAACTTAAGCTTTCTTGGAAGAGACTAAGTGTCTCCAACCTTACCAAATCATTTTCGAACTCGATCCGACTAACCCGATACCACATAACATGGATAAACAAAGCATAAAGAAGCAGAAATAGAGAAAATGGAGCGGTAACTCATGAGACGACTGGCAAGGTCGTCACACAAACTCTAACTGAATATATGAAATGATCTAAAGGAAATTAAATATACAATACTGCTCGAATAATAATTGATAGTATGATAAAAGGGAAAGACTCCAAGGGACTACGACGACCAAGCAACTCTACCTTGAATCCTTGCGATCACACTCTAACTCTGTCCGAGTCTGATATCTCCAATACCTGGCTCTGTACAAAAATGTGCAGAAGTGTAGTATGAATACACCACAGCGGTACCCAGTAAGTATTAAGACTAACCTCAGTGGAGTAATGATGGGGTACAATCAAGACACTCACTAGTCTAATAACATGTGCAGTATAGCTTATAAAAATAATAAGAAACAATAACAATGAAGAAAACAATAATCAACCAGTGATATAAACAACAGGGGCAACAAGAACTCCATAAATATTTCTCAGCAAATAATGAATACAAGTACGACCAATTAATCAAGTCCTTCAAATATAAATCTTTAGCCTATAAATTTCCCAATAGAAATCTTTAGGATATAATACCTTCCAACAAATATATTTCGAATATACTTCCTTCAAGTAAATATATTTCTTTCAAATAACCATCATTCGAATACAATTCCTTCAAGTAAATACCTTTCTAATATAGTTCTTTCAAATAACTATCTTTCGAATATAATTCTTTCAAACTAATATCTTTCAAATATAATTCTTTTAAATAATATTTTTCAAATATAATTCTTTCAAATAAAAGTCACCATGTGACACCTCATTCCAAAATCATAAAAATACGGGTCTCAGCCCATTTTCATATTTCTATGACACCTCATACCAATATTTCTATCACAACCACATGGACAATTCATGTGCCAGCATCATCATCATTTACTCACGGCACCTCGTGCCCACATTTCATATCACGACCGCACAGACAGTTCACGTGCCAATTTCATTTTCATTATATAACCACGACACATCGTGCCCATATTTCATATCATAATTGTACGAACAATTCATGTACCAATAATAAATTCATCGTTTATCCCCAGCACCTCGTGTCCATATCATAATCCACCCGGCAATTATCCACAGGCTCAC
Organism: Nicotiana tabacum; assembly: GCF_000715075.1. Taxonomy (NCBI): domain Eukaryota; kingdom Viridiplantae; phylum Streptophyta; class Magnoliopsida; order Solanales; family Solanaceae; genus Nicotiana; species Nicotiana tabacum. The sequence goes on along the minus strand of NC_134084.1, from coordinate 135,503,901 downwards.
AATTTAAACATATATATGACTATTCTCAAATTTACTGAATTTATAAAATAAATTGCACAATACATAAAAATAATCACTAGAAAATCACAACATCACATAAAAATCACCAACACAATATCCCCACATCACCAAATATCATCCATGACAATAGCCACCCTTACTCTCTCTTATAGCCACCTTTATCACTCCTATAATAGCCACCATTATCGCTCCTATATTAGCCTCCCTAAACGCTCCGCCCAGACAATATCCCAATACATAACCACAGTGAAATGCCACCCTTATACCCACATAATATCAACAGTGGAATGTCACCCTTATCCGCCACATAACTGTAACCCAATTCACACAACAATTTACATAGATATTACCACGGCAACACAAAACACCAATTCATATTATAAATTACACATGGGCCACAACCAATTCCAAAGATACAACAAAATTAATTAATTTCACAGCAAATAACCCAAGGCTCCACACAAAGTATATAAAACCTCGATAACAATAACAAAGATAGAAAATTAACTTCGCATAAGATGACGCCTTCTTTAATCCAATTTTTCATTAAATATATTAATACCTCAATTTTAACTTACTTAATTAATTGTTTGTAGATGGAAAATCCTAAGTATAATTATTTCCAAGAAATATCAAATCAACAAAACACACGAAACTCACATGAAAATCCAAATGAAAATTTACACCAAGTTATCATATAAATACAAACTCGACAAACAAGGAATGAGGCATGACAAATCGAGGATTTACTGAGTTCCAACAATTTTTCACATTAATACATAAGAGTGTCTATGAAATTTAACCGATATAATTTGCACATATAAACCAAGTATGTACTCGTCACCTCGCGTACATAGTTTTCATTCACACAATTTCCACATAGGACTCAATGCCTAAGTAGTAATTCCCCCGCTCAAGGTTAGGCAAGATACTTACCTTTTTTAAGTTAGACCGATATTCCAAAATCGTCTCCTTGTTTGAATCGACCTCCGGATAGCTCAAATCCATCCAAATTAGGTGTATAACTTCATTAAAATTCATCGGAAACAATTCCGGATAATATAACGTCGACTTAAAATTTTATTCTAAAAAGTCAACCAAAAGTCTATGCAGGACCCGCCTCTCGGAACCCAACATAATTTTAATGAAATCCAAACACCCATTCCGATACAAGTTCAACCATACCAATTTTATCCAATCCGATAACAACTCGACCTCCAAATTTTAAATTTTTATTTTTGGAAGATTTTGCAAAAATCTTGATTTCTTCTATTTAAATCCGAATTAAACGATGAAAATAGCCATGCAATTATGGAATATAAACACTTTCAAGTATAGCACACTTATTTGAGTTGAAATCATGAAGAAATCCTCAAAATCGCCAAAGAACCGAGTTCCAAAAATCCAATCGAAAATGAAGAAATGACTGAGTTTGGTCCTTAAATGTTTCTGTCCTTTTCCGCTTCTGCGGATAAGTTGGTCGCATTTGCAGACTCGATTCTGAGAGATAAAATGCGCATATGCGAAGCCCCACAGCACAAGAAGAGAGCTCAAGTTATCAGCTGCCTTACTTCGGTGTCAGAGCCTCAAACAATGTGGAATAGCCTCTGGACAGTTTAGTGAAAATAGTCCAGTTTTATGCAAAACTTTGCCATTGTTCAAAAACGTGACCTTGCAAGCACTCTAGTTCTAGTATCTATAAATTGCCTACCATGGGAGATAGAGTACCCTTTATGAGATTCAGAATAAGAGATCTATAAAGATGTTAGAGTAAATAAAAAATGCAGTGTAGTATTTATGAAAACTTGATCTTTTGGTCGGCATTTTCTTTTAATTCCATCTGGAGAATGATTGCTGTTCAAATCACAGAAGGCATAGCTCCTGGGAAGCTAATGTGTTTGCTAGATAATTAATAAGCATGCTGCAGTAGCCACACTGCCCAACAGAAGATCGCACCTGCGAGCAGAATGTCGCTTCTGCGAGAATCGCAGGTGTGGCCATTTGCACGCTGCTACGTTTCATTTCGCTTCTGCGCTGCCAACCATGGCACCTGCGATGTCGCAGGTGCGCACCATTGTTCCGCTCCTGCGCTCAACGTCCAGACCTGTCCAGCTTCATGTCCATCTCTTCTGCAAAGTGCTGCTCGCTCCTGCGATGGCGTTTCTGCGATGAACCAGTAGCTGCCCAGAAACAGCAGCAAATTTCAGCAGCAATCTCATCCAAAAATCGACTCCGTTAACCTTCCGAAATCCACCCAAAGCCCTCGAGACTTCAAAAAAAATACCAACATGTCCCAAAATACAATACCAACTTAGTCGAGGCTTTAAACCACGTTAAACAAGACTAAAATCTTGAATCGCTCCATGAATCGAATTATGAGTTTTCAATTTTCCAACTTCTATATTTTTTAGCTGAAACACATCAAATCAATCCGGAATCAATTCAAATTTTGCACGCGAGTCATAAATGACGTAACGAAGTTGTTTCAATTTCCGGAATCGAAATCCGACCTTGTTATCAAAATTTCAACCTTCGGTCGAATTTTTCAAAAATCTCCTATTTTCCAACTTTCGCCAAAATGCGTCGAATTGTCCTACGGACTTCCAAATCCAAATCCGAACATACACCTAAGTCCGAAATCACCATATGAAGCTATTGACATCATCAAATCTCCATTCCGAGGTCGTTTGCTCAAAAGTCAACTCTCTGGTCAACACTTTCTATTTAAGCTCCAAAATGAGAATTTTTCTTTAAATTAAATTCTGAATCTTCCGAAAACTAAACTCGACCACACACGCGAGTCATAATATATATTACGAAGATACTCGAAACCTTAAGTCACTGAACGGGGCATTAATTCCTAAAACGACGAGTCGAGTCGTTACATTATCACTTCTAACAGTTTGGACTATTGACTGGAAGTGAGTCTCAACCATGACAATAAATCCTTTGAGAAGGTCACAAGCATTGCTCTTGGCACTCATTAAATGAGTCCAAGTGGGTCTAGTGTAGTCATCAATAATGGTTGGAAAGTACCTAGAGCCAGTACAGGTAGGTGTAGAATATGGACCCCAAGCAAGCTCAACATGATCAGTTGATCTTTAGGCCCCAAATTCTTTGCAGATCTGAAATTTGGGGGAAAGCCATGCATCTTATAACACCTGTAAATGCTATGACTAGATTTTTTGCAATACTTGCACACCCCAGAAGACCTAGTAGACTCAAAAGTTACTTTAGAAGAGAAGTTAGGCTTTGACGCAGCAGTATTTGAAGGAGTTGATGTAGAGTTCAATACACCAGCAGTGAAGGAAGCAGAATTAGAGGAAGACTGAGTCCCAGCAGATACCTGCCTCTGCTTCTCATCAGACAAAAGAATATTGTAAACTGTACCCACAGAAGGACGAGGATTCATCATTAAAATGTTACTCCTGGTCTGAACATAATTTCATTTAGACCCATGAGAAATTGATAAGCTCTTTGTTCCTCATCCTCAGTTGATTTGGCTCCACAGGTATAAACCCCTTCTCTACCAGTTGAGATGGAGGCAATTTCATCCCACAACTGTTTTATTTTGTTGAAATAAGATGCTATATCATGTGACCCTTGAGAGATATGAGCCAAATCTTTTTTCAACTCAAAAATCCTAGCACCACCAGCCTTACCATATCTCTCTTCTAATTCATTCCATATATCCTTAGCAAATACGGAATACTCTACACTTCGAGCAATGTCTTTAGACAAAGAGTTTATTAGCCAAGATATCACAAGATCATTGCATCTCTGCCATTGTCTAGCTAAGGGTGATCCATTAGGAGGTACTCCAGTAGTACCAGTTATAAAATCAGTTTTATTTCTAATAGACAAAACAACTAATACAGTGCTTCTCCAACTACCATAACAGGTTCCATCAAAAAGAGTGGACACAAGAGAGGTCCCAAGTACATTAGAAGGATGAACATACCAGGGGTGACAGGGATGGGTATAATCATCCTCATGAAACACAGTACGCGAACCAGCAGAAGAAGCAGGGGTTTAAGTAGGATCAGAATTACCATTCGTCATATTGACAAACAGAGTAACAATTAGCTAAAGTAATGAAAGTAAGAGCAAGTATATCACCAGAATAAAGAAAATAGAACAAGTATATCAGTCTATTTCGCAACCGAAAAGAGAACAGCCTTCAATGATAAGAAAAATGGAGCAGGAAACCCTAGCTCGAACACACTCAGATCCTGAAGAATAGCCACGAATCCTTCAGCCTAGATACCAAAAAACTCCATCTCGCATATAAAACCCCCCGAAAACACAAAAAATCAACCGAAAAGACCACTAAATCGACGAATACTGTTGAACTTTGAAAAACTCAAAGAAAACTGGAGAGGGTAAGATCGATCGGAAGCGTAACACTAGACGAGTACGGATATGTGCTCTAATACCATGTTAATGTTCATCATTTTCATAGATTGGACATGAAAGAATTTGGTATTAGGGAAAGATAGAGAGAAGGTTTGAGACCTTTCTTATTGATGAAAGAACGGAAAATAAATGCCCAATCTGTTTATTACAACTGGGTCCCTCTGTATATATACATGGCCCAATATATATAAAGAACGAAAAGTTAATGGACCTATCTAATACAGATAAATAAATAATAAATGGGCCTGGGCCACATCTGTTTCAGCCTATCTCTAGACTCCCAACAGTCCTTTAGAAATACCAATCCAAAGATGACGATTTAATTTTAGTGTATCATATGATTTCTGCAAATTAACAACAATTGGACTTTTCATGAACATTTTTTTAGTGGTACGTTGTTCTTTCGTCATTTTTGGTGGGACGAAAAGGAGAATACATTTGATGTTTATCGCAAAAGTTTGAAGAAATTGTGAACTTATAGAAAACGGAATCGTTAACAACGACCGTTATGAATACTATTGGAGGTACAAGAGGATGGCTTTTACTCTGGCCTCACCTTTCACCCGTGAAATTACATGATTGGTCATTAAACACACCATTTCAGATCTCCTCTAATTTTTATTATATACCCTATATTTTCTAGATAATTGGTTTTCTAATTAATCATTAATCCAAGTCTAGCTTATGTTTCCATATTTTTTTTTCTATTTTCTCCTATATAATAGAAGGACTTAGCACACACCTGGACGATATGCATGCGTCACACTTCAAGGATAATTTTGTCTTTTCATCTAATTTTTAATGTTTCACTTGGATTATATCGATCAACACTCTACAGGCTCTTCTTTCGCTTCTCTCTTCTTACTCTTCTTGTTCTTATCTATACTAGGAAGGCAGCTGTTTAAGATACTTGGCAGATGCAGGTTATTTGTATCAAAAGGTTAACATCCAGTTTATTGCAAATTCAGTATTACCATTATTAGAAAAGCTTTGTTGATCTTATCTTTGCACTTTTGTGAATTTTCCCGTTTGGATCGTTGTTTCTTGTGAGTTTTCCTCCTCTTCTTTTTCGCCCATGTTTCTCTATTTAATTTTTATGGCATGCTAGGGCTTTATTACTCAAAGAGTTTAATCTATCCGTCGATTCTGCTCTTTAGGTGTTTGAGGCAATTCTTGAATGAATTAGGCATTTTTTTTTAGATTTTTGCTATTGTTTTGGGTTTAATTTCTCGAGTGTGAAATAGTTGGGGAAACCTACGATAAAATGCTAACAACTGCTTTTGATTTCAATTAGATAGTACAAATTGAACTAAACTATCTATGCCTTGTATCTTTTTCTCAAAAAGGAGAGAAATTTCAATAGAGTTTATTTTTTTGTTCACATTGATTAGCTGTTGAATCTGTTAAAGTCGATAGATATTTTCAAAGTCTTCTTATTTCACTTACATAGAAGAGGATGCTTAGAACGAGTAGAAGAAGATGTTGTTTTAGCAGTATAAGCTACTAAATAGCTATTTGGGTATGATAGTATCTTGAATTCTTGACGTAGGACATAGAAAGGAAAAAAATTAATTTTTGATGAAACATTATTCTCGCTTTCCTATAGGTTACATGCATATATTTATTTTATGCACTCAGAATTTTTCAACATATATGCCCAACGCTTTAAATCAACTAAGAAGATAAACAGAAGTAGCAAATGAAAGCATAACTAGAGGAGAGAGAGTTGACTGCTAGAATGAAGAATTAGCAGCAAAAGGATTAACCCCTGCCTGCTTATATAAACGCAAAGTCTAAAGTTGGATTCTTTCCTGAATTAAATAAATACAAAGTCTCAAGTTAGATTCTTTCCTGAATTAAAGAAAAAATTATAGATGTAAGATCTGCTTGCTGGGCTCAATATGAAAGGTCACAACATTAATCATAATTCTATAGCCAAAGAGAAAGAGCTGAACAAATTGTTCAAAGTCGCTATTAGCTAGCCTAAAGTGCCTCTTGGTATTATTCATGTTCTTCTTCTGATGGATTTCTGGCATCAATATTTTTTTTGGTTGGTGCATAGTATCCTCAACATTAAAGAGTTACCGTGGCTTTATTTGATCGAAACAATTGAAAATGTAGTATAAGAAGACTTTGTAGCAATTATTTGCTCTCTCCTATGTCAACCTGGGTCTTTCAAAGGCTAAAGTATAATCTTCACTTTTTGCAAGCTTTTTTAAAGCTGATAAACGTTGCAACTTTATTATGGCAAACACTTTTTTGTCGTTCATAGATGATTATCATTGTCTCTTTTCAATAGTAGTTTGTTTTATTTCACTCAGTTCTTACTTTAAAGGTTTGATTTTGTTTCAAATTTTCATATGAAATGCTACTGCAAAAATTATCATATTTCAAGAACGTTGGGAATTTGTGTTCAGGTGCTAATCCAAAATCTATCTTATGTGTGTTCTTTAACGCGGAGATGTCTGGTTAGCATTTAGGGGGCACTAATGTATTTTTGGTTTAATTTGTACCTCTTTTTTCCAAAAGTCGAAAAAAAAGCTAAACCTTTGCACTATACATCCAAAACAAAAAGATAGATTAATAAGCTAATTTTGATCAATAGAATTACCTTAGTGAAATAAGGTTGAGTGGTGAAGTCCAGAAACACTGATTTCTCTTGTCCAAATATTTCTGTAGCTTTCATACATTGAAGTCGAATTTAATTTACCACAGTTTGTATTCTGTGAGATTGTAACTTGCATCATACAATGTGTATGATGATCATACTGAACAATGGTTGCACAAACATTATACCTAATTGATTAGATAAAAATATATTCACTGCTAAGGAGATTGTTCTATTTGCTCCAAGTAGCTACAAAATTTTAAATAACAATATTTTTTACCTTGTTTGTACAATAACAAAGTACACATATACTTATAATGACTATACTGGACAAGGATTCAGGCTGGTATTAGGTATAATAACAATAATAAGATAATAAGATGTTGAAATGAATGATATGCTTTGCTGGATTTACTAGGATGATTTCACAACCAAAATCATTAATGAGGATTTTTAAGGATATACAAATTAATACAAAGCTAATTTATTTGTCAGTGATGTATGACATGTCTCTGAGACATGAACTCTCAGTGATTAGTATGCCATTTTTTAGGTCTCCTAGATAGAATATTTAATAGATATTGTGTTCCGTGATATTAAAATATAATCTATGTCTTTTCTAAACATCTTATGAGAACTTCTGCTGGAAATATTTATAGGTGAAAAGGAAAATTGAACTGCCATAAAATGATGGATTCTAAAGACCAAACAAGTACTTATACGCAGAAAAAAGGAAGGCTGCAATGCAACTCAAACGGCGTGATACGCAGAGCCAAATATCTGCTCGTAGAAGGGAAGCAATTTTGTTATCACGACGTATAAGAAGACAAAATTTTGCAAAGCACAACCTTCTTGAAAGTCCGATTGTTGTTGTCCCAAAGTAGGCAACATCATCTTGGGAAAAACAAGATTTCTAAAACAAACTGCTCTTACCATACGAGAACCTCCTTCCCTTGCGGAAAAATGTTAGATTGTTATACTCATATTTAGAAACCATATGTTATTAATACAATGGTTCTTATGTATTTTGCTTGGAAACTTAGTATAATACCTTATTTATCTTATGTGCTTACAAGCTAAAATACTCAAATAGTACGTGCTCTATTGCACTCTATTTAGCACCTGTTGAAGCTTCACTGTACGCTTTTAAACGCCTTCATTGTTGTGTTACCAGGTACCAACCATCAAGCTTGCATGACTACATTACGTGATAATTTAGAAAAAGGAAAGAGTATATTGGATACCCCTATCATTTGTGGAACATGTAACCATATTCTTCTCTTCGTTAAAAAGGTTATATTGTTGTACTCATGTTTATACACTATATATTATTAGGACAAGGATGCTTCTTAATTTTTCTTGGAGATTGAGTGTGATATATTACTTATCTTATATGTGCCTACAAACTAAAATACAAAAATACCACATGATGTTTTACACTTTATTTTGCATCTACTACGACTTCACTATACGCTTTTAAACGTCTTGACTATGCTTTTTACTAGCTGCCAGTCTTCAAACTTGCACGAATACAGTGATGGATAATCTAAAAAAAGAAAAGTCTATATTGGATCCCCCTATCATTCGTGAAACAGGTAAACCTGCCTTTAGATTATATTTTCTTTGAGAATAACATATTGTTTGTACATTACTATAATTTGTGATTATTTGTATATAAGGGTCCACGTTGGGCATCTAAACTGCCTCCTGTTTCCTTGAACGCTGTTCTAATCAAAGGTTTGCATAAACTTTATATTATAATAATGTCCACCATACGTATGCCTTCGTATTTCATTTTTTAATGATACTTCTTATATATTCAGTTCATCGCCGGACCAAAAAGGTGTGTCTGGCTGCTAAAGAGCAACGAAGTGACTATGTTGCTATAAAAAACGTTCTGCACTGCTAATACTGTCGTGCAAAGAGATTTGAATATAAACCTCCAGGATTTTGCTGTAACAGTGGTACAATAAGGTTGACATCTCATAAAATGCCACTTGAATTATTAGAGTTATACTTTGGAAATACTGAAGAATCTGAAAACTTTCGAACTTATATTAGAACGTACAACACGTTTGCATTTACTTCACTTGGTGTCAAGTATGATAAAGAGCTAGTAAGAAGAAATTGCGGTATCTACACATTTAGAGTCCAGGAGCAAATGTATCATTTTATAGATGATTTAATTCCTTCCAATGAAAAACGCAGGAATGTACAGTTGTACTTCTATGATCATGATAATGAACTAGCTAATAAGATGGCTTGTTAGACAAGAATTAATGAATCAATAGTGGATAAGTTGATGGACATATTGAAAGTAAATCCATACACTATTTTTCTAAAATTTCTCTTAAATGTTCCCCAATTATTTGATTTCTATATTGCTCTTAAATGTCGCTCAACCTTAGATCAATGGACATATAACTTACCCAGCTCATCAGAGATTGCAGCATTATGGCTTGAAGAAAATCCTACAGATATTTCTGCACCACATATTCGAATTTATACCCACAGTAATAGAGCTCGATTAGTACATTATTATTATTGATGTTATGATCCGTTGCAATATCCGTTATTATTTCCCTTCGGTGAAAATGGATGGCATTGTGGAGTCAAAAAATTATTCAAACAAATAATGTGACGAAACGTAGAGCTTACTATGAACATGAACAGCTGCCCAGTATATCAAACATGTGTTCAGTGGATGGATTTCTTGATATAGAAGACGAATAATTACTAAAGAGAAAACAAAAAAGAGATACAGTGTCTTGTCGAGAGTATTACTGTTACAAATTTCAAATAAGAGATAATGAAACAAATGAAGTGATACATTGTGGAAGAGTATTCCAACAGTTTATAGTAGATGTATATATAAAACTTGAAATACAAAGATTAGAGTTCTTCTCATTTAATCCAGATTTATTTAGAATTGAAGTCTTGCAAGGACTCCTTGATATTTTAAGATTTGGTGAAAGGAAAGCCTCTAAAATTGTAAAGAAAACGTTCCTACCTGTTACATTTATAGGGGGGCCAAGGGACATGCGCCGATGATACATGGATGCTATCGCATTGGTACAATATTTTGGAAAACCTGATTTCTTTATAACAATGACTTGTAATCCTTCTTGGCCAGAAATAAAAGAACATTTGTCACTAGCTGATCAGGTACAGAACAGACCTGATTTAGTTAGTAGAGTTTTCAGAGCAAAGGTAGAAGAATTAAAGACGGATATTTTAAAAAGACAAATCTTTGGAATAGTTGTTGGATTCATGTATACTATAGAATTTCAAAAACGCGGTCTTCCACATGCTCATTTCCTTATTATACTTGTTGATGAACACAAATTACTGACTCCTGAATCTTATGATAAATTTGTCTGTGCAGAATTGCTTGATTCTAAAAATGATCGCGATCTATATTCACTTGTTATTAAACATATGATACATGGTCCTTGTGGAAAGTTAAATCCTACAAATATTTGCATGAAAAATAATAACTGCAAATTCAAGTATCTAAAAGATTTTGCTGAAAAAACATCAAAAGGGAAGAATTCATATCCAATATACAGAAGGAGAAGAATCGAAGAAGTTGTAGAAGTAAGAGGTGAGTTTCTCGATAATTCTTGGGTAGTTCCATATAATCCATTTTTGCTATGCAAGTATAATTGATATATGAATGTTGAAGTTTGTTCTGATATCAAGGTAGTGAAATATATTTACAAATATATTTGCAAAGGATACGATAAAATTATATTTTATATGCATGGTAGTGATACAGATACAGACATACATGAAATAAAATAATATCAATCTGCTAGATGGGTTTCACCTCCAAAAGCTGCGTGGCGATTATTTCGTTTTCCAATAAGTGAAATGACACCAAGTGTTTTTTTACCTTTAGTTACATTTAGAAGGACAACAATTTGTCTCTTTTAAAAGTATTGAGAATGTTGATAGAATACTGAGTAATCCGATGAGTCGAAAAATAATGTTAGCTGAATTCTTTGTTATGAACATAACAAATAAAGATGCTATGCAACTGTTATTATTATATAAAGAATTTCCTGAGTACTTTGTATGGTTATTTAAGGAAAAAATGTGGACACGTCGAAAACAACGTAATGTAATTGGACGTGTTATAACATGTCATCCAACAGAAGGAGAAAAATATTATCTTAGATTATTATTGATGAACGTTAGAGGACCAAAATCATATCAGGACTTATGTAAAGTTGACGGAAAATGTTATAATACATTTAGAGAGGCTGCAGAAAAAAGAGGATTGTTACAATGTGATAACAACTTGGTTGAATGTATGTCTGAAGCTACAAATCATCAAATGTCATATAGTTTAAGGCGTTAGTTTGCAACATTATTGGTGTACTGTAATCCCGCTAATCCAGCAGAACTTTGGAAACAATTTGAAGATTCAATGTCCAAAGATTTTAAAATTCTACCTAACATGAATGCTAAAGATATTCGTTTTATGGCTTTAAATTATATTAGTGATATTTTTCATTTGATGGGACTTGATATTAATGAATATTATCTTATTCCTGAGAAAATAAAACCTTCAACTGCTATCAAAGAAACCAATGACTATCAGTTTGAAAGAAATATCATTGTTAGAGAAGAAGATTTGCTTCTAGAAAGAAAATTAAATACTGAACAACGAAAAGCGTATGATACCATTCTTGATAGGATATTTTCTAACAAATCAGGAGCATTTTTCGTTGATGGACCTGGAGGAACTGGAAAAAAAATTCTATATCATGCTTTATTAGCTATTGTATGATCAAAAGGTTTTGTCGCTTTAGCAACAACAAATTCAGGTGTTGCGGCTTCGATCCTCCCAGGAGGACGAACTGCTCACTCCCGCTTATTGATATCGATGAACAATATTCTTGCAACATTAATAAGCGCACTTGCAGCTTTAATACGTGATGCAAACACTACTAAAAAAACCAGGGTTTAGCGACGGACAAAATCTGTAGCTAAACAGAAAAATCCGTCGCTAATCTCATTTAGCGACGGATTAGCGACGGATTATCAAAAGATTCTTCTAGCAACGAGCATTTTAGCGACAGATTAGCGACGACGTTCGTAGCTAAATCCAGTTTTTTTTGTAGTGAAAACTGATTATCTGGGATGAAGTATCTATGGCAAAAAAGAAAGTGATAGAAACTTTTGATATTCTCTTGAAGGATCTAATGGATACAAATGCTCTATTTGCAGGAAAAATGATCGTTTTCGGTGGTGATTTTAGACAAACTCTCCCGGTTGTTAGGAGTAGAAAAAAAAAATTTATTCAAGAAAGCTTATTATATTCTGAAATTTGGAATCAACTAGAAAAACTACGATTATCAAAAAATATGCGTGCAAAGGCAGATCCTACCTTTTGTGAATATTTGATGAGAATTGGAAATGGACAAGAAAAACCAAATAGCCATAACAAAATTGAAATCCCTAATTGTTTTGTTATCCCTTTTATTTTTGAAAATCAATCATTAGATCTATTGTTTAGAGTTACTTATCCAGATCTACATACATGTTTTTCTGATGCATCTTCTATAACTTCGCGTGTAATTCTGACAACCAAAAATGACTTTGTTGATGAAATAAATAATTTGCTCATAGCTCAATTTCCTGGTGATCCTAAAACATATGTTGCATTTGATGAGACTATTGAAGCAAATGATCAAAGTCAATATGAAGATTTTTTGCATACTTTACATCCTGTTGGTTTACCTCCCCATAAATTGACCTTGAAAAAGAATTGTCATGTTATGTTGTTACGAAATTTAAATCCATGTGAAGGTTTATGCAATGGTACACGACTTATATGTTGTGATCTTCGAAAATATGTTATAAGTGCTAAAATTGCTACTGGGGACTTTAAGAATACACATGTATTTATTCCCAGAATACCATTATTATCATCAGCAGATGAAAAATTGCCTATTCCTTTCAAAAAAACACAATTTCCTGTGAGATTATGTTTTTCTATGACAATAAATAAAGGTCGAGGTCAAACAATGGACTTCGTGTGAGTTTATTTATGCAAATCTGTTTTTTTCCCACGGTCAGCTCTACGTAGCACTATCTAGAGCAAAAAGTTTTAATTGTGTAAAATTGTTAATTCGACCAGCCACAATAGATAGCAATGATATCATTCAACTTACAATATAGTGTATAATAAAATCATTCAAAAAGCATTTCCATAAATAGTTCCGCTGGATGGCCCCAAGTTTGTTCTTGCAATGTGCTCATATGATTCATGGCAAGTTGGCTTGAGGTTTGGCATCGTCCCAAGAATTACTATGATGTTGTTACAGAGGTATTTTTACCATTACCTGTATGCTTATTATTCATTTAACGATTTTTGTTGAAACATATTTTTTGTACCTTTACTATGTAATAACAAAAGGTTAACTTCTGTTCTTGCAAATCCTTCCTAAACTTTTATCGTTCTTTTTAATGCGCAATAAATATTTGATTGTCCATTCAATTTGATAGGTTGGATTTACAGTGTCTTGACTGATTGATTGTGGATTTTAATTTACATTATCGTTGGCATTTCAGTTAGTTCTATGTCAAGGATACATATGGAAGGCACACAAATCACCAGCTACTGCTAAAAGGAATTAATGATGAGAAGCCATCAATTATGGGAGAGCCTAGCCTAGCCAACAGAATTCGACTTCAACTCATGGATCCTTTAAGAGGTATTTGGCTTGAAAAAGACGGGTGATTTAATATCCTTCCCTGTATCTGCCTTCAGTTATTCTACTTGCCACTGTTTAGTTAACTTACATTCACTCTGTGTATTATTTAAGACTTTAGCAATGAATCTAGAAGTTTATCATGTTATATTTCTTCTTATTCTGACCAATGTGTTTCTCAGTGCTACTTAAGTAGCCAAAGGGGTTAGAATATCATATAAGAATAATGAAATATCACATCATTTTCTTGTCTTTTAGAAGACATTTTCAATACTGAGGAGGTTTGTTCCTCCTACACATGCTCAATTATAATTCTTTTTCCTTTTTCTAGAAAGCTCATTCACAAATGACAAAATGTGGTATATTCTAGGACCTCAGTCTGGAAGATTTGTCAGAGGTTTGAGAAAGGAGAGCAATCCAAAGCAGATGCTGAAAAGAGCAGGTTTTTTTTTACCTTCTCTTTTATTATACTCTAACATATCTCACATAAAATATATACTGATTCATTCTAAGGTCATAGAGTAGAGATGAGTGAAGTTAGCGTTCTTGAATGGCCTCAGTTACTCTTTGGATCATGCCTCAAACTATCGAATCTCTCTTAGTATCATCTATGTATACTTTCAGAATATACAATTGTATTGAAAGTTGCGAGATAGAGTTGAGATTATAGTTGGTTCATAAGCGTCGAGGGCACTCGGGGTCCAGTTATGCCTGAGTATACTTTCCCAATCATAATTGTTTGAAGAACAGGATATGTCTATTGTGATCTGAAATCTTATGGCGGAATTTTGTTGACCTATATGTACACTATAATATGGCAACTATGCCGGTAGTGAACTAACAACGCATAACAACTGCTGACTATTCACTCCTTCAATTCTCCATCAATATCAAAACTATTCTTGACCTCTATTTTTTCTCCGTTAACTCTTGATTTCTCTCTTTGATTTCATCTTCTATTCTTGTCAATATCAATACTTCTGGTAAGGCTTTCTCTATTATTGTATTCCCCTTTTTTTAATTGGCTTTGCTTCCTACTTTTGTAGTGTTTATAAGAATATCTGAACAAAAAATGGAACAAGAAAAGTTGCAATAGGATCACACGTTGAAACAATCAGCCTTATATGTGCTGATAAATTGTTCAAAGGTGGTGATGGGATTGAGAAGTTAAGCTAATTGGCTATCAAATGAAAAAACAAAAAATATTCAATTCACAAATCCGTAGTCTTTTTGAAATATGGACCCTGAAGCTGATTTTTGTTTCATCCTTAAAGATTATTGTCATGTTTACAAATTGCTCCGCTAGGAACATACTGTCAGGGTACCTTCGAGACGTTTGAGCCAAACCTGTGACGATCCAGCCAGTCGTCTCATGAGTTATCGCTCCGTTTTCCCCATTTCTACTTCTTTATTCTTTGATTATCCGTGTTATGTAATATCGGGTTGGTCGGATCGAATCCAGAAGGAATTTGGTAAGGTTTGAGACACTTAGTCTCTTTTGAGGGATCTTAAGTTGGAAAAGTCAACTGGATATTGACTTATGTGTTAGAGGGCTCGTAAGTGAATTCTGATGGTTCGGTTAGCTTCTGGAGGTGATTTGTGACTTATGAGTGTGATCGGAATGTGTTTTAGAAGTTCGGAATAGATTTAATCTTGAATTGGTGAAGTTGATATTTTGGCGATTTTCGATAGATAGGCAAGATTTTGATATAGGGGTCAAAATGGAATTTTGAGAGTTACAGTAGCTTCGTTGGATCATTTGGGATGTGTGTGCAAATTTTCAGGTTATTCGGACGTGGTTTGGTTGGGCTTTTCATCAAAAGCAGAATTTGGAAGATTTTAGAAACTTAGGCTTGAATCCGAGGTGTTTTGGTTGTTTTGGTTTTGTTTGAAGTGTTTTGATGATTGGAACAAGTTTTAATAAGGTATAGGGTTATGTTTGTACTTTTGGTTGAGGTCCTGGGGGCCTTGGGGTGATTTCGGATGGTTGACTGAGGAGTTGAGATGTTATTGTAGCTGCTGAAGTTTTGCTGCTTCTGGTGTTTTCGCACCTGCGGTTTGGGGACTACAGGTGCAGTGCCGCATATGCGTTGGAATGGCCACAGAAGCGGACTAGGAGGATTTGTCAGGGACCGTAGAAGCGGTCAGGATGGCCGCATCTGCGGAGTCGCAGATGCGGAAAGTGTATCGCAGATGCAACTTTTGGGCTCTTAAGTGAATTCCGCAAAAGTGGAGGATTTACCGCAAATGCAGTACCGTAGAAGTGGCGATGGGGCCACAGATGCGGAACAACTGGGCCGAAGAATTAAAAAGAGTCCTTCACGAATTTTGGGTTATTTCACCATTTTTGGACTTCGGCTTGGAGCTTTTTGGGCGATTTGAAAGAGGGATTTCAAGGGAACTTTGTTGAGGTAAGGAATTTGGACTTGAAACTCATTCCTATGCTATTATTCCAAGGATTAGAGCTAGAAATCAAGGAAATTAAAGGTGAAATTTGGGAAAACTAGGGCTTGGAAACTTAGGCCTTTAATTGAGGACTTGATGGATCATTTAAGGTCGGATTTCTGAACTTTTGATATGTATGAACTCGTGGGGAGATAAGGAATCTATTGGTGTAAAAATTATTGAATTCCAAGACATGGGCCCGGGGGTCGGGTTTTGGTAATTTCGGGATTTGTGCATTTTGTTGATTGTTTTCACTTGGGGCTTAGTTTCCTTAGCATATTTTGACGTTTTCGTTCTAATTTTGGATAGATTCGATGCGCGTGGAGGCTGATTCGAGGGGCAAAGGCATTGCGAGCTAGAGATTTAGCCGGCTCGAGGTGAGTAATGATTGTAAATGATGTTCTAAGGTTTTGAAACTCCGGATTGCATGTTGTAGTGCTATATTGAGGTGAGGCACACGTTTGATGACGAGCGTGGGGTCGTGCACTATTGGAGATTGTGACTTGGTCCGTCCCGATTGATAATTTTACCGTGTATTTGATTGAAAACTATTTGCTATCATCATTATTTGGGCTGAATGCCATATTTGGGCCTAGTTCCAACTATTTGAACCCTTCGGGGATTTTTATTGATATTTCCTCACTGTTTTGACTTTATACTTGAACAAAGTCATGTTATTTTCCACTGCTTTACTACTCAATCATGTTTAATCAGTTTTAATACTTAAATGATATTTTAAATGATGTTTGGGCTGAGAAACACTATTTTACTATTGCCCGAGGGGCTTTTGAGAATTTTTGACTGAGTAAGGCCAAGGGCCTATGTTGTGAGGAAACACTGATACTGATTTGAGGTTGGGGGCCTGAGATATGTACAACATGAGGTGGCTTGATTTATATGAGGTCGAGGGCCTAGTTTGATGCCACGAGATGGCTTGTTATTGCGCTTAGGCCGTAAGGGGCCCCTCCAGGAGTCTGCACCCCCTAGTGAGCGCGAGTACCCATTATGATGTGAGATTGAGCCCGAGGGGCTGGTATTGTTCTATGTGATTGAGCCCGAGGGGCTGGTATTATTTTATGTGATTGAGCCCGAGGGGCTGGTATTGTTTTATGTGATTGAGCCCGAGGGGCTGGTGTTGTTCTATGTGATTGCCCAAGGGGATGGTATTGTTTTGAGATATTGCCTGAGAGGCGGATTTGTTGATACTGTGCCCGAGGGGCGAGCCTTTATGTGTTTACTTTTCATAATTGACTGTCAATTACCTACTTAATAATTGAAAAGGGCTTTTTCATGAAGTTAAATTTTGAGTTAAAGGATTTTACCTATCTTTCACTGTTTTACTATTTTGCAATGGTTTTACTACTTCATTATAGAATGCTTTGTGCCCTACGTGATTTCCTGCTTTTAGTCTTTATTTACATTTGTTACTCACTGAGTTGGAGTACTCACTTTACTCTCTACACTCTTGTGTGCAGACTCAGGCGTAGCTGGTACCGCTCACGAGTGCTGATTCATTCTAGCTTTGGGCGGATCTCGAGGAGTTTTTAGGTAGCTATTGGCATTCGTAGCCCGGATCTCCTCCCTATCTATTTCCTTTATGTTCTTAGTTCAGCAATTAAAAATCTGTAGTTACATTTGAGGATTTCGTATTGTTAGATGCTCGTGACTTGTGACACCCCGGTTAGGGGTGTGTCGGGTTGTATTTCCGCTACTTATTATCCTTAAATCATGTTTTAGACTGGCTTTATGATGTTTAACTGCTTTAATAAGTGAATTGGGTTTAGTTGGCTGGCCTTGTCTTCACGAGAGGCGCCATCACAACCGGGTTCAGGGTTAGGGTCATGACAAGTTGGTATCAGAGCCTAGGTTACATAGGTCTCACGAGTCATGAGCAGGTTTTGTAAAGTCTCACGGATCGGTATAGAAACATTTGTATTTATCCTCGGGAGGTTGCAGAACCTTTAGGAAAACTTCATATTCTTGAAATTCTTGTCGTGCGAACTTGTCGGTCTGAGTACTGAACTTCTGTTATTCTATTCTCTCACAGATGGTGAGGACACGCGCTACCGGATAGGGTGGATGACCACCAGTGCCACCAGTTGTGGCCGGCCGAGGACGTGGTCGTGGTAGGGGTAGAGTAGCTAGAGCAGCAACTGCAGATCCACTAGCTGCCCTAGTTCAGGTCTAGGTCCCAGCTATGGATGCTCCAGCAGCACTAGCTGTGCCTATTGTGATTCCGGGTCTTTAGGAGGCCTTGGCACAGATCTTATTAGTTTGCACTATCCTAGATCAAGCGGTTTCAGTCACTATAGCTGCAGCTACTTCGCAGGCTGGTGGAGGCAATCAAACTCCTGCTGCTCGCACACATGACCAGGTTGTGCAGGGACTTCAGACATCGGGGGCACATCCAGCCCAGCCAGTTGCAGCTGCTCAGGACTATGTGGTTCCTGTCATGCCGGAGGATGAGCAGCATAGGTTGGAGAGATTTGGTAGATTACAGTCTCCAACCTTTAGTGGCGTAGAGGGCGAGGAAGCCCAGGGCGTTTTGGCTAAGTGTCAGAGGATGCTTCGTACTGCAGATATTCTAGAGACCAGCGGGTTCGCTTTTACCACCTATCAGTTTTCAGGAGCTACTTTCACTTCGTGGGAGGATTTTGAGAGGCGTAGGCCTGTTGTTGCAGCACCCCTTTCCTGGCAGTAGTTCTCCGTTCTCTTCCTGGAGAAGTATGTGATGCGGTCCCGCAAACAGGAGTTACGTAGGCAGTTTGAGTGGTTGTGATAGGGGGATATGACTATGTCAAAGTATGAGTTGAGGTTTTCTGAGTTGGCTCGTCATGCCATCTGGTTAGTTCCAACCGATCGAGAGAGGATCAGGAGGTTTGTTGATGGTCTTACTTATCAACTCTGTATTCTCATGACTAGGGAGAGGGTGACTGGTGCCACGTTCGAGGAGGTTGTTGATATCGCCCATGATATTGAGTCTGTTCGTCGCCAGGAGCGAGATGAGAGGGAGGCCAAGAGGCCTCGAGGATCTGGTAGCTATAGTGGTTCTCCTTCGAGGGGTCAGTTTCAGCACGACAGAGGCCGTCCATTAAGGCATGCTCAGCCAGCTCACCTAGGTTATCATGGGGCCTCATTGGGTCATGGTTCTCACAGTTCTCATCAGGGTCAGTCATCTCTTAGTGCCCTTATAGCTCAGAATTCGACCCGTGCTCTATCAGCTCAGGGCTCTTCTATGGCGAGTGCATCTGCTAGTCACTCCGGTGCGAGGGGTTCCCTTCAGTCCCCTTCTCCAGCACCTGAGAGTTGTTTTGAGTATGGTAAGATGGGTCACATGTGGAGGCACTGTCCTTGTTATTTTGCTAGTTCATCCCAACAAAGGGGTCAGTCATCAGCTTCAGCACCAGTTGCTTCATCACCACCCGCTCTGCTAGCTAGGGGTGGAGGTCAGTCAGCCAGGGGTCGCCCCAGAGGGGGAGGTCGATCAAGGGGCAGTCAGGTCTGTTTCTATGCACTCCCAAGCAGACCCGATGCTATCGCTTCAGATGCTGTTATTATAGCTATTGTTTCAGTCTGCCACAGAGATGCCTCTGTATTATTTGATCTCGATTCCACCTTTTCTTATGTGTCCTCGTATTTTTCTCATTATTTGGGTATGCCCTGTGAGTTTATTGATTTACCTATTCATGTATCTACCCCAGTAGGCGATATTGTTGTTATAGATCGTGTGTACCAGTCGTGTGTGGTGACTATTGGGGGTTTGGAGACCCGAGTAGATCTATTACTATTGAGCATGGTTGATTTTGATGTCATTTTGGGCATGGATTGGTTATTCTCGTGTTGTGCTATTCTTGACTGTCATGCTAAGACAGTCACATTAGTTATGCTGGGTGTGCCACGGATCGAGTGGCGAGGTGTGACTGATTATGTTCCTAGTAGAGTGATCTCTTTCTTGAAGGCCTAACATATGGTTGGGAAGGGTTGTCTTTTATATCTAGCATTTGTGATGGATGTCGGATCTGAGACTCCCAGTATTGATTCTATTCCAGGTTTGAGGGATTTTCCCGATTTTTTTCCGGCAGACCCGCCGAGCATGCCATTGGACAGGGATATCAATTTTGGTATTGACCTGGTGCCGGGCACTCAGCCCATTTCTATTCTGTTGTATCGTATGGCACCAGCGAATTTGAAGGAATTGAAGGAGCATCTTCAAGAACTCCTTGATAAAGGGTACATTCGACCTAGTGTGTCACCTTAGGGTGCGCCGATTTTGTTTGTGAAGAAGAAGGATGGCACAATGAGAATGTGCATTGATTATAGGCAATTGAACAAGGTAACAATTAAGATCAAGTATCATTTGCCTCGCATTGATGATTTATTCGACCAGCTTCAGGGAGCGAGAGTGTTCTCCAAGATTGATCTCCGTTCAGGTTATCACCAGTTGAAGATCAGGGATTTAGATATTCTTAAAACAGCTTTCAGGACCCGATATGGTCACTATGAGTTCTTGGTGATGTCTTTTGGGTTGTCCAATGCCCCAGCAGCGTTTACACATTTGATGAACAGCGTGTTCTAGCCTTATCATGACTCATTTTTCATAGTTTTCATTGATGATATTCTGGTATATTCGTGTAGTCAGGAGGAGCATGCGGAGCATTTGAGAGTTGTGTTGCAGAGATTGAGAGAGGAGAAGATTTATGCAAAATTCTCCAAGTGTGAGTTTTGGCTTAGTTCAGTGGCTTTCTGGGGGCACGTGGTGTCTAGCGAGGGTATTCAAGTTGATCCGAAGAAGATAGAGGTAGTTCAGAGTTGGCCCAGACCGTCTTCACCCACAGAGATTCGCAGCTTTCTTGGTTTTGCGGGTTATTATCGCAGTTTTGTTCAGGGATTCTCATCTATCGCATTGCCCTTGACCAAGTTGACTCAGAAGGGTGCTTTATTTGTAAGGTCGGACGAGTGTGAGGAGACCTTTCAGAAGCTCAAGTCAGTTTTGACTACAGCTCCAGTGTTGGTTTTGCCATCAGCTTCAGGTTCATATACCGTGTATTGTGATGCTTCGAGGGTTGGGATTGATTGTGTATTGATGCAGGAGGGTAGTGTTATTGCTTATGCTTCTCGTTAGTTGAAGCCCCATGAGAAGAACTACCCCGTTCATTATTTGGAGTTGGCTTCCATAGTTCACGCACTGAAGATTTGGAGGCATTACTTGTATGGCGTATCTTGTGAGGTGCTCACTGATCATCGCAGTCTTTAGCATTTGTTCAATCAAAAGGATCTTAATTTGAGGCAGCAGAGATGGTTGGAGTTGCTTAAGGGTTGTGATATCACTATATTGTACCATCCGGGAAACGCCAATGTGGTAGTCGATGCTTTGAGCCAAAAGGCAGTGAGTATAGGGAGTTTGGCATATATTCCAGTTGGGGAGAAACCTCTTGCAGTTGATGTTCAGACCTTGGCCAATCGGTTCGTGAGGTTGGATATTTCGGAGCCTAGTCAGGTATTGGCTTGTGTGGTTTCTCGGTCTTCCTTATAGGAGCGCATCAGAGAGAGCCAGTATGATGATCTGCATTTGCTTGTCCTTAGGGACAGAGTTCAGCATGCTGATGCCAAAGATATGACCATTGGCAATGATGGGATGTTGAGGATGCAGGGCCGGATTTGCGTGCCCAATGTGGATGGGCTTCGGGAGTTGATTCTCGAGGAGGCCCATAGCTCGAGGTATTCCATTCATCCGAGTGTCGCGAAGATGTATCAGGATTTGAGGCAGCACTATTAATGGAGAATAATGAAGAAAGATATTGTGGGATTTGTAGCTCGGTGTCTTAATTGTCAGCAGGTGAAATATGAGCATCAAAGACCGGGTGGTTT
Source organism: Nicotiana tabacum (assembly GCF_000715075.1). Taxonomy (NCBI): domain Eukaryota; kingdom Viridiplantae; phylum Streptophyta; class Magnoliopsida; order Solanales; family Solanaceae; genus Nicotiana; species Nicotiana tabacum. The sequence goes on along the minus strand of NC_134084.1, from coordinate 135,481,821 downwards.
TCTTCAGTAGATGGATATTCCTGAGTAGAAGTAGGAGAGGATCACTATGGACTTTGTTGTTGGACTTCCACGGACTTTGAGAAAGTTTGATGCTATTTGGGTGATTGTGGATTGGCTGACCAAGTCCGCGCACTTCATTCCTGTGTGTACTACCTATTTCTTAGAGTGGTTGGCAGAGATCTATATCCGGGAGATTATTTGTTTGCATGGTGTCCCAGTTTCCATCATCTCAGATAGGGGCACTTAGTTTACATCGCAGTTTTAGCGGTCTGTGCAGCGAATGTTGGGTATTCAAGGTGCAGTTGAGCTCAGCTTTTCATCCTCAGACGGATGGGCAGTCTGAGCGTATTATTAAGATATTGGAGGACATGTTGTGTGCATGTGTCATTGATTTCAGAGGGTCATCGGATCAGTTTCTACCGCTTGCAGAGTTTGCTTATAACAACAGCTACCAGTCAAGTATTCATATGGCTCCATATGAGGCTTTGTATATGAGGCAGTGTAGATCTCCAGTTGGATGGTTCGAGCCCGGTGAGGCTAGGATATTGGGGACTGATTTGGGCAGGATGCCTTGGAGTAGGTGAAGGTGATCCAGGAGATGTTTCGTACAGTGCAGTCGCAGCAAAAGAGTTATGCTGACAGGAAGGTTCAAGATGTGTCCTACATGGTTGGCGAGAAGGTTCTATTGAAGGTTTCGCCCATGAAGGGTGTTATGAGATTTGAAAAGAAAGGGAAATTGAGTCCACGGTTCATTGGGCCTTTTGAGGTGCTTCGGAGGATTAGAAGGTGGCTTACGAGCTTGCTTTGCCACCTAGCTTGTCGAGTGTGCATTTGGTATTTCATGTTTCTATGCTCCGGAAGCATATTGGGGACCCGTCTCATGTTTTGGATTTCAGTACGGTTCAGTTGGATGATAATTTGACCTATAATATGGAGCCAGAAGCTATTTTGGGTCGTCAGGTTCGAAAGTTGAGGTCAAAGGATATAGTTTCAGCAAAAGTGTAGTGGAGAGGTCGGCCTGTGGAGGAGGCTACCTGGGAGACCGAGCGGGAGATGTGGAGCAGATATCCTCACCTGTTTGAGGTTTCAGGTATATTTCTTGATTCGTTCGCAGACGAACGTTTGTTTAATTTGGGGAGGATGTGACGACCAGGCCAGTCGTCTCATGAGTTACCACTCTGTTATCCCTATTTCTGCTTTTTTACGCTTCGTTATCCATGTTTTATGGTATCAAGTTGGCCGGATTGAGTTCAGAAGGAATTTGGTAAGGTTTGAGACACTTAGTCTCTTTTGAGGGATCTTAAGTTAGAAAAGTCAACCGGATGTTGACTATGTGATAGAGGGATTGGAAGTGAATTCCAATGGTTCGGTTAGCTTTGGGAGGTGATTTGTGACTTAGGAGTGTGATCGGAATGAGTTTTGGAAGTTCGGAGTAGATTTAGGCTTGAATTGGTGAAGTTGATATTTTGGCGATTTTCGGTCGATAGGCGAGATTTTGATATAGGGGTCAGAATGGAATTTCAAGAGTTGCAGTAGCTTTATTGGGTCATTTGGGAAGTGTGTGGAAATTTTCAGGTTATTCAGACGTGGTTTGGTTGGGATTTTGATCAAAAGTGGAATTTGAAAGATTTTAGAAACTTAGGCTTGAATCCGAGGTGTTTTGGTCATTTTAGTGTTGTTTGAAGTGTTTTGATGATTGGAACAAGTTTGAATAAGGTATAGGGTTATGTTTGTACTTTTGGTTGAGGTCCTGGGGGTCTCGGGGTGATTTTGGATGGTTGATAGAGGAGTTGAGATGTTATTGCAACTGCTGAAGTTTTGCTACTTCTGGTGTTTTCGCACTTGCGGTTTGGCGACCGCAGGTGTGGCACCACATATGTGTTGGAATGGCCACAGAAGCGGACTAGGAGGATTTGTCAGGAACCTCAGAAGCGGTCAGGATGGCCGCATCTGCATGTCGCAGATGCGTAAGGTGTATCGCAGATTCGACTTTTGGGCTCTTAAATGAATTTCCCAGAAGCGGAGGATTTACCGTGCTGGCCCAAGAACATGTCAAGTTTTGAAGAATGACAAATAAACTCAGTCATGGACCAAGTCCATCTTGTGAATCACGGTCATGATCAATCTATGAATGTGAGATTCACGTGAAGGAGATAAGTCCTACTGATTAAGCAGCAATATCTTCTGATCTGATCGAAAAGGTTGCATATTAGATAAGGGGAGAAAGTCTCCTTATATGAAAAGAACACGATCCAGGATAAAGATAGTGTTAGAGTTTGAGATCATCATGAACTCTTCTACGATGGAAGTTCATCAATTGAGTCTCGATCAAACTCTGATTACTAACCCATTAAATGACAGTGATTGTTCTCTTTTACATGTATTGCACATATGCAGAAGTGAAACTAAATTGACAGCAAAAAGCAAGGCGATTTTGCAAGCAATTTATGTGTGATTTGAGTGTGCACTCCTGAAGCTACTTGAACGAGATAGAAGAACTAGTTCCATTGTGTTTATCTTTTACTCTAGTTCAATTGTAGTAAGTAGTTTAAAGTTGTACCTTTCAGCTTTCATAGAAGCAATTGTATTAGGTACCTAGAGTGTTCAAGTTATAGCTAACTTGAAGTTGTCGCAACAGTTGAGGTTGTGCAACAGAATTAGAGTTAATCCTTAGGTTTACAAAGAGCATTTGTAAATGATGTTTTGGCTCAGTGATTTTAGTGGATGTTTGGGAAAATCCTACTGAGTAGTAGGTCGTGGTTTTTTTTTACATTTTGAGCCAGGTGTTTTCCACGTAAAAATCTCTGTGTTCTTTATTTTCTGTATTTATTATTCCATAAACAGTAGTAGTTGGAACACCTAGAAGAGACAGGTTCTTCTATAGAGTAGTTAAGCGAAAATTGGGTACCACACAAATCACCCTCCCCCCCTCTTGTGTGGTATTGACGCTTAAAACATCAATTGGTATCATCGCGGGTTATCCTTGAAGAGGCTAACACCTTAGGAAAAGATCAAAATGAGTGCACCACCTGGGAACTGGGAAGGGCAATCCACTGCTAGGCCTCCACTTTTTAATGGTCAGTACTATTCTTGGTGGAAGAACAGGATGAGGGATCACATCATAGGAGAAGACTATGAACTCTGGGACATAGTCACTGATGGTCCTCTAGCAACCACAATGAAGAATGCTGAAGGAGTGGATGTGCCAAAGACAAGAGCTGACTGCACTGCTGAAGATTTGAAGAAATGGGAGAAGAATGCCAAGGCAAAGAAATGGCTTGTGTGTGGACTGGGTCCAGACAAGTGCAGTAGAATTCAAAGTTATCCCACTGCTAAGAAAATCTAGGACACTTTGCAAGTGGCCGATGAAGGAACACCTCAAGTGAAGAGGTCTAGAGGAACAATGTTGTATTCTCAGTATGAGAATTTCACCATGAAGAAAGGAGAAACCATCTAAGAGATGTATACAAGGTTCACCACACTGACAAATGAACTTAAGTCTCTTGGAAGGGTTATTCTTGAAGAAGGCAAAGTTGAGAAGATTCTGACAAGGGTTCTGCCAGTCTCTTGGGAAAGAAAAATCACTGCTATTCAGGAATCAAAGAATATCGATACCCTCAAGCTGGATGAACTAATTGGAAACCTCACTGCCTATGAACTGAGAAGGCAGACCATGAAAATGGATGCACCCAAGAAGGAAAGAAGTCTGGCTCTCAGAATTGCTGAAGGTTCATATCTGGAGGATGATGAAATGGCTATGATCACAAGAGATTTCAAAAAGTACCTGATGAGAGGAAAGGGTTCTTCAAGAGGTACAACTTTCAACAAACCAAGGGCTCCTGAGAAACATACCAATGAGGGTTGCTACAAATGTGGTAAGACTGATCACATGATCAAGAACTGTCCCCAATGAGAAATTGAGTGGAAGAAGGAAAGTGCTGAACGACGGAACAGGAAGAAGGAACAGGTTCAACCAAGAAGGAACAAAGGATCAACAAAGGCTATGGTTGCTACTAGGGAGAAACGTCAAATGAGGACTTGGAAGATGAAGCTGGAGATGAACAAGCACTTATGGCCATCAGAGAATCAGATGATGAACAAGAGGTAAGTATCCTTCATCTCAAAGATAAGATTAAATTCCTATCTAAAGGAAGGTTGTCTGAGCTATTGCTAGATTTCATTGATGAGTCTGAAATAATTAACAATGAGAAGGAAGATTTGTCTAGGTAATGTGTGATCCTAAAATCCAAGTGCAAAAACCTAGAGTCTAGGGCTAATGAGAGTGAGAGTAAAAATGTTGAGTTGAAGAACCAGGTTCTTGAATTTGATGCCAGTATCCTAGAACTTAGGTCTGAGAACTTAAAACTGAAACTAGGAAAAGGTAAGAAGAAAGCTGACCACACACATCTCACTCTAGAAGAAAACTTGGGAAAAATGAAAGATGAGTTGTATAGGAAGGATGAGCAAATAAAAGTCTTAAAAGAAGATCTAGGGAAGGTAAAACATGAATTAGACAGAACTTGCAAATGGAACAAGGCTTCTGATGCACTTTCTTGGCTACAAGAATATCACAATAGCAACAAAAGAAGACTTGGCTATAGAACTCAAGCACCTAAGTGGGATCCTAAAAGAAAGTATCTCACTCTTCCTAAGAACAAATCTGCACACATGTGGTAAGACTGGCCATTACAAAAATGAATGTAATGGAAAAGAAAAGACCAGTCAAAAGAACAAAACTTTTGTTCAAGAGAAAAATAGGTTGTCTGGGTGGACTAAAAGGAATTTGATTTATCCCTTTGCCTATAGAAAGGGACCCAAACTAGTTTGGGTTCCTAAGACTAACCCTTGATTTCGTTTTGCAGGTCCAAGTGAAGGGTAGTAGCCAAATATGGTACATGGATAGTGGTTTCTCAAAACATATGACTGGAAGCAAGAACCAGTTTCTTTCACTTGAAGACCTAAAGGGAGGTAATGTCTCCTTTGAAAATGGGAAGAAAGGTGAGATTATTGGGGTTGGAAAGGTAGGTAAGACAGATTCTCACTCCATTGAGAATGTCTACTTGATAGATGGCTTGAAATACAGCCTGATTAGTGTGTCACAACTGTGTGACAGAGGTAACCTTATAGCATTTACCTCTACTAAAAACTTTGTGATTAACCTTACCACTGACAAGATTGTTTTGCAGGGAAAAAGAGTTAACAATATATACATTGTAGATTTGTATACTCTTTTAGAAAATGAACTCACTTGTCTAAGTGTGTTGGATAATGATCTCCTCCTGTGGCACAAACGACTTGGTCATGCTAGTCTGAATCAGCTAAACAAATTAGTCTCTAAGGACTTGGTGATAGGGTTACCTAACATCAAGTTCAAGGAAGACAAAGTTTGTGAGGCCTGTGCAAGAGGGAAGCAGGTAAGATCATCCTTCAAAAGCAAGAAAATGGTAAGCACAACCAAGTCGTTGGAACTGGTCCATATGGATCTCTGTGGTCCTATGAGAACCATGAGTAGAGGTGGAAAGAAATATGTAATGGTGTTTGTTGATGATTATTCTAGATTTACCTGGGTACTATTTCTAACATCTAAAGATGAATCATTTGACATGTTTACTGCTTTTGTTAGAAAAACTCAGAAATAATTAGGAAATCAACTTGCATCCATTAGGTCTGATCATGGAACTGAATTTGAAAATGCTAAGTTTGCTGAATTATGTGATAAAAATGGTATAGATCATAACTTCTCTGCCCCTAGGACTCCTCAACAAAATGGAGTAGTTGAAAGAAAGAACAGGACTCTTGAAGGCATGGCTAGGACTATGCTTCTTTCTAGTAAACTTCCCCACAGCTTCTGGGCAGAGGCTGTAAACATTGCATGTTACATTATCAATAGATACATGACTAGACCTCTTGTAGAGAAGACTCCCTATGAGTTACTTAAATAGAGAAAACCAAATATATCCCATCTTAGGGCATTTGGATACAAGTGCTTTGTGCACAATAATGGAAAAGAATCCTAGGTAAATTTGATCCCAGAAGTGACGATGGAGTATTCTTGGGATATTTTTCACATAGAAAAGCATATAAAGTGTTCAATAAAAGAACTTTGTGTGTAGAAGAAAGTGTGCATGTAGTGTTTGATGAAACTAACATTCTTTCTGAGAGACAAGAACATGTAGATGAAGCCATTGGATTGGTAAAGGATTTGACTGAAGCCTCAGCACAAGTTAAAGTGACACCAAAAGAAGGAACATGTGATGGAACAGGTTCTTCCATTCAGGGCAACCTGACAGGGGAGCTGATCAAAGAGGAATTGAAACAAACCCCGTAAAAGAACCTATTTATGACCATGTTCCTCAACAACAGAACATGGGAGAAACATCTAGCAGAAACCAATTGGTTGTGAAACCTCACAAGTATCAAAGTTCTCATCCTATTGAGAACATTATCACAGATCCAACATTTGGAGTCAAAACTAGATCATAATTAAAGAATCTATGTGCTTTTGATGCCTTTTTATCTCTTATTCAACCTAAAAATGTTGTTGAGGCTTTGTAGGATGCAGATTGGGTGAATGCAATGAAAGATGAACTCAATCAGTTTGAGAGAAGTCAAGTTTGGCATCTAGTTCCAAGACCCAAGGACAGATCAATTATTGGTACAAAATGGGTCTTCAGAAACAAACTTGATGAAGATGGAACAGTTACAAGAAACAAGGTAAGACTGGTGGTCCAAGGTTACAGCCAAGAGGAGAGCATAGATTATGATGAGACTTTTGCTCCAGTTGTAAGACTAGAGGCAATAAGACTCCTCATAACCTTTGTAGCACACATGGAATTCACTTTTTATCAGATGGATGTCAAAAGTGCCTTCCTGAATGACTACCTAAAAGAAGAAGTGTTTGTGAAACAACCTCCAGAGTTTGAGAGAAAGGAATGTCCTGAGCATGTGTACAAATTAGACAAGGCTCTCTATAGACTCAAGCAGGCTCCTAGAGCATGGTATGAACGACTGTCCAAATTCCTGCTTGAACATGGCTACAAAAGCGGTAAATTGACATTACCCTATTCTTAAGGGAAAAATGTAAGGATCTCCTTGTTGTACAAATATATGTTGATGACATAATCTTTGGGGCCACCACTGATAAACTAAGTAAGGATTTTGCAAAATTAATGGGGAGCGAGTTTGAAATGAGTATGATGGGTGAACTTAACTTCTTCTTAGGCTTACAGATCAAACAAAGCCCAAATGGAACCATGATCCATCAACAGAAGTATGCAAAAGAACTTATCAAAAAGTTTAAAATGGAGGAATCAAAGGAAATAGACACCCCCATTGCAACTGCCACAAAATTAGACATTGATGAACCTGGTTCATCAGTTGATCAAAAGTTGTATAAGGTTATGATTGGTTCACTCTTGTATCTAACTGCTAGCAGACCTGACATAGTCTTCAGTGTAGGGCTTTGTGCTCGCTTCCAGGCCAATCCAAAAGAATCTCACTTAACTGATGTCAAGAGGATACTAAGATACTTCAAAGGCACCACTGATCTGTGTCTTTGGTATCCCAAAGGTAGTAATTTCAATCTAGTAGGATATGTTGATGATGATTATACAGGTTTCCTTGTGGATAGGACAAGCACCTCAGGTATGGCTCACTTTCTTGGTTCATGTCTTGTATCATGGGCCACAAAAAAGTAAAATTCAGTGGCCTTATCTACTACTGAGGCTGAATATATTGTTGTTGCATCTTGTTGTGCTCAATTGTTATGGATCAAACAACAGCGGGTAGATTTTAGCACTGAAGTTGGTTGCATTCCTATATTCTGTGATAACACTAGTGCTATAAGTATGACAAAGAACCATGTTCATCATAAGAGGACTAAGCACATAGATGTTAGACATCACTTCTTAAGAGATAACTATGAGAAAGGATTAATCTCCATAGAATTCTGTGCTACTGATAAGCAAATTGCCGACATCTTTACTAAAGCACTGAGTAGAGAAAACTTTGAGAGGAACAGGTTGGAATTAGGGATGATTAAGATCACCTAATAGGTCCAGCTCAGAATGCACAATGAAAAAAAATATGAAAACAAATTGGCTAGGAATTCTGAACTTGTGTAAATATCTAGATTAATTCTTTTTTTTTGGTTAAAATAAAATTTTTATTTCACCACGTAATGACTTTACATGCATCTAACTCATTTGGACTATTGAGTTAGTTTCTTAGATATTTACAACCATTTCTATACTTTCCTAGACTGGGTACCAATTCAATCTATCTAATACACTTTTTCATTTACAATTATATTGACCTTTAATATGTAACTGTATAGCTATATCTCTTGTTCTATGTATGACTTCTTGCTTCTTCAACTAAAACCTTCTCGCATTTCTTTCACCCCATATGTGATAGACTGTAGCTGCAAAGAGGAATCCCAATATGTGTGTCCATGGTCTGGTGCTAACTTTGCTTGCCACCCATTGCACTTCTTCCTGCCAGTTCCCTATCCTTCTCTGTATGCTTAGCCAGCTCAATATAGATTTCCACATATGTTGTGAGTAAGTACATTCAAATAACATATGCTCCAATGTTTCATCTCTTCCAGTTGTGCACAGTATACATCTTTTGTCAACTTGAATTCCCCATTTCTGTAGCCTGTCCACAGTAGCCAATCTGTTTTGTATTGCTAGCCATAGAATAAACTGATGCCTGGGTATAATGGTTTGTACCAATACTACTTTCTTCCATTCTACTTTCTGAAACTGTGGGGTAAACAATTTGTATGCTTTCTTTATGTTGAACTTCCATTGTGATTCACAGCTTCTTAGGATTGTTGCAGGATCCCCCTAATTCTCTAACCATTTTCTTGCCTCCAATATTTTCCAAACTAGCCAGCTTGCTTGTTTAGGAATATGACAATCTGATATAGTCTTCTGCTTTATGTAAAAGTAGTGAATCCATTTCACCCATAGTCTGGGAAGTAGCTAGAATCCAGATACATATGTTAAAAGTACAGATAAACTTTCAACCTAGAGTTTTCATCACTATAAGAGTACTCCCAGATGGCAAAAGAGAACTCAAACATGTCAAATTCAGGAAAATATGGTTGATGCAATTGGAAATGGCGGCCAAAAGTTAATTGATTTATTGAAGTGAATGATAAAGAGTTTTTGAGCAACTGTAATATTTATTATTATGATACTTTATGAATACATTCGGTTTTTAAAGTTTGTTATTACTGCACATATTGAAATATTGTTTATTAGTATGTGTAGAATACAAAATATGTTTCTTTTTTGAAGTTTATTGCAAGTATATGCATTAAAATTTAAAAAAAAATAGACTGCCTTTCTTCTGGTTGACAGCCCACAATAATTTGCAAATTACTGACTTATTCCATTTGTAGAAGTCTATTATGTTCAGGCCTCTAGCTGCTCTAGGCATGCATAGTTTCTCCCAAGCCACTAGAGCTTTTCTAGACACCTCATTTGTACCTGTCCAAAGAAATGTTCTACATATACTAGTCACCATGTTGATGACCTTCTTAGGCAGTAAGAAGATCTAAGCCCAGTAAGTCTGCATCTCGAACATAATACTTTTTATTAGTTGCAACCTTCCACTGTATGATAATAGTTTGGTTGACCAGCATCTAACTCTTGTAATCATCTTCTCTACTAGAGGTAGACACTGATGAACTGTAATCTTCCTTGAAGATAGAGGAACACTTAGGTATCTGAAAGGAATTTCACCAGTAGCAAAGCCCATCTCTTGTATAATCTGTTGTTTGAATTCATTTGATACCCCTGCTATATGCAATGAACTCTTCTCCATATTGGCTTTAAGTCCAGACACTTCAGAGAAATGATTGAAAGCCTGCAACATCAACAGGATAGAAATTTTGTCTGCCCTGCAACACAATAGCAGATCATCTGTAAAACATATATGAATTAGGTTGAGCTTTGAACATCTGGGGTGGTAGTTAGAATCAAGATTAGCATTTAGCTTCTTCAAGCTTCTGTTCAAGTACTCCATTGACAATACAAATAGGTAGGATGACATTGAGTCCCCCTGCCTGAGCCCTTTTTTTGCTTGGAATCTGGTAGTCAGTCCTCCATTGATCAATAAGGTATAACTGACAGTTGAAACACAAGTCATTATCCAATTTACCATCTTCATAGGAAACCCAAATTCAATCAACACCATCTGTAAAAAAATCCACTCCACTGAATCATAGGCTTTCCTAATGTCAATCTTTACCATACATCTAGGAGACACCCCTTTTCTAGAATATCCTTTCACCAATTCATGAGCTACTATGACATTGTCTAGTATACTCTTTCGTTCAATAAAAGCTGACTGAGAAGGGCCTACTATCCTATCCACCACTGTCTTCAACCTTTCAGTTATTATTTTAGCAATAGTCTTGTATATAGTTTAACAACAAGCTATTGGTCTAAAATCCTTAACCAAGGTGGGGGCTGGTACTTTAGGCACCCGGGTTATAATAGTACAATTAATTTCTTTCAAAAGCTGGCCATTCTCAAAGAATTGCATCACTGCTGTTATTATGTCTTCCCAAATAACACTCCAGTTTGCTTTAAAGAACTCAGCTGGGAAGCCATCAATTCCCGGGGCTTTATCATTGGGAAGGTTTTGAACAGTTTGGCTTACCTCCTCTCTAGTAATAGGCTTAATCAAAACTCTTTGTTGGTCTATAGTTAAGCATGAGTCATTCCTTGCAATAGTTGTATCAATACAAGGCAGTTCCTCGGCAACAGTACCCAATAACTTTCTAAAGAACTAAAGAAATTCTTGTTGGATAAGTTTTGGATCAGTGAGTAGGACTCCTTGTTCATTCTGTATAGAAGAGATTATGTTCCTTGCCTGTCTAGCTTTCATATGAGCATGAAAGAATCTGGTATTTGAGTCCCCTGAGGAAATCCATGTAGCTTTGGATTTCTATCAAAGAACTTTTTCATGAATAGTGCCCCATTTCTCCATCTCTACTAGTATCTCTTTCTCTTCATTGATCAGGCTACTGTTGAACAAATCTTCTGCTAATTTGTCTTGAGTTTCCCCCAACTTTTATTTCAAATTCATTATCCTGCCTTCTAAAGATGAGTATTCTTTATTCAGTTGTTTAGTCTCTGCTTCCACCAGCTTCAACTTCTGTCACACTTCATACATACAATATCCCTCAATATTCTGCTGCCACACATTCTGAATAATTGACTTGAAAGTATCCTGTTGTAGTAGGACATTCAGCAGTCTAAATGGCTTCTTAAGGTATTGTTTAGCTGTCACAGTGTTAATCACAATGGGAGAGTGATCTGAATACTCAGGATTCAGATAATTAGCCTCAATACTACCATTAGTTTGAAACCATTCAGCATTACCAAACACCCAATCAATATGACTGTATATCCTTTCATTCTCATCTCTTGTGTTGCACCAGGAAAACTACCACCCTTTTCTATTCACCTGCCCCATTCCCAAATCGGTGATGCAATTCTAAAAGTCCACAGTCTCAGCAGGATGTACTGGTACTCCATTAACTCTATCATCACTAGACAGTATAGTATTAAAGTCTCCCAGTAGTATCCAAGGTCCATTTATAGAACCTTTAATGTTCCTTAATTGATCCCCCAATAGTTTTCTTCCTGCAGTTGTATTGTAACCATACACATATGTCAATTCACAATTGAATTGAGATTGTCTATCCTCAATAAAACAGTGAATCAATTGTGCAGTACTATATCTAATGTTGACAGCTACTGAAGTTTTCCTCCATCCAACCCATATTCTTCCATTAAGGGCATGAGTATAATCTGTATAGAATTCCCAATCATTTCCAAACTTTCTGATTATTTTTACAGCTTTATGTTGTTTAACTCTAGTTTCAAGGCAACCAATTAGGTATATCTTTTTTCCAAGCAAAAGGTCCTTGAATTCTTTTTGCTTGTGGGCTTTATTAAGCCTTCTAATATTCCAGGAACAGAAAATCATGGAGGATGTTTCCTAGCAAATCTCTGACTTACTCTCCTTTCACCTGCTTTATAACATCAAGGGTGAATATTGGTTTATCCCCAGGGATTCCTCTGAATCACTATCCCAATCTTCCTCCTGGTGACACGGATCCTCATGCTGATTTCCCTGCCTTTGTTCTTGAAATACTAATACCTTGTTTCCACTTCTTTGAACTTGCACTTTGGTAGGGACACTATGATCTTCCTCAACAGCAATAGGTTCTTGTGGCTTTGGGTTTGTTTGCTTAACCTTCCATTTTTTCTTCTATTGTGTTGGCTTCTGTTTCACTTTATTATGCTCTTTCTTCTGAACACTTTGTTCCTGCTGATCCTCTTTTCCATAACTTTCAGTGAAATGCCCAAAGTGTGCACAGTTTTGACAGAATCTAGGCTTCCACTCATAATTTATATCTTGCTGCCATATGGTTCCATCAGATTTTTCAATCGTTATCACCTCTGGAAGTTGCTGAGTTATGTCCATCACAATGAGAACTCTAGCATATAATATCCTATCTCCTGTTGCTGTCAATTTATCAGTACATATTGGCCGACCTAGATAGCTAGCCAATCTGCCCAAATTTTCCTCAGTCCAGCATTGAAGAGGTAGCTTAGGGAATGATACCCACAGTGGAACAAGTCGCAGAGGCTCCTTGTTCATTTTGAAATCTGGTATCCATTCCTTTAAGATCATCGGCCTACTATTGAATGTATATGGCCCATTCTAAAATAATAAGTTCTTATCATCCTCCGATTCAAATTTGAATATGAAGTATCCATCATCATGAAGGAATACTCTGGGAGTTGATACAAAGTGCCAAACTTCATATACAAATTGTAGCATCTCTTTGAAACTTGGCATACCTCCTAATACATAGCCAATCAAAGCATTTATCCATTGTCTACTCTGTTTCTCCATCTCGATCTCATTTAATTGCACAACTTTAACTCTATTTTTAATGACTGGAGGGAAAAACTTCAATTTCATACCTAGATGTTGAGCATGATTGTTTTTCACCACATCCGCCATAGTAGGACCTTCAGCTTCAAAGTTTTCTTTGATCAGACCTTCAGCTTTAGAGTTTCCTTTGATCGGACTTGGTACAGCTTGTTTCTCAAGGAAATTTAGTCTTCGAGCAGTAGCATTAGATGATTCCTCCTTATGTAGCATCACCGGCATCGTTGTTTCCTATTGCATGCATCTTGATCCTTTTCCAGTCGTTACCCAATTACTCAGTTGCAGTGGTTCCATAGCTTGAGGGACCCCTAACTTTGGAGTAATTACCCTCATGTCACCATCTACCTTCATCCTAGTGGTCGGAGTTTGCCTGCCTACCGTTTCCGGCACGGCATCGTTGATAGAGCACGTTAGCAAACCTCTGCTTAACCTACACCTTCAGAGCAGTTACAGAAAATAACAAGGATGAGGGTTCGATGTTATCTAGATTAATTCTTACTCAGCTTCATACTTTAATTAGTATACTCCTGTGATATGTGTTTATATGACTCACTGATCTCTTACAAAAGTTTCTCTATTATGGCATTTGAGGCATGTTCAAGAGAGTTCTAAATGAAGAACCTGATTCATCAGTATGGGTTCATATGAAAGCGTAGGTATGTTTTCTATACTCTGCATAATTAGAAAGATTAATAATTCAATCAAGAGCATAAGTCCTATACTTGTCAAATTCCTAGAAAATTCTATCCGTTAGCATTGAACCAGTTTCGTCCACCTAGAACTCTAGACCGCAATTTTTGCCTAATATCTAGGGAAGCCAAATAGATCATTCAAAATCTGGAATTTCAGGTTGATTAGACTCCTATTTGACCACTGCAAAAGGCTGTCGTTACTTATTAAATGTGTAATTCCTTTAAATACACATCTTTTCTATAGCCTTCATCATAACTCCAAACCGTCAAAAACTCTTCTTCACTTTCACTTGCCCTCTTCTCCAAAATTCCCAAATTCTCTCAAGAAACCAACAATCATGTCTAATCCACAAGAAAATCCTGGAACTCCTCCACCACCATCTCCCTCAAATTCATCCACATCTACTCCACCCAGTGTATCCCCAAAACCTAGACTACGAAGGGTGAAAATGCTTGCTTGAAAGACTGTAGCATCTAGGGCTCTGAGGAAGGCTTTAAATAAAAGGTTGAAAGCAAGCCAAGTGAAAAAAAGCCAAGCTCCAAATTCCGACTCCAGCTCGTAGTCTGAATCCTATCAATCCGCAACTGAGGGGGAAGTACATGGGTCTTCTGACTCTGAAAAAGATTCAAGAATCTCCTTTTAAGGTAAGTTCATCTGTGATTGAAAACCTAGAGACTAGGTTTGTTCTAGTTGGACCAATTAGAGATGTTGAAATGCTTGAGAAACGTAGGAGTGGAGGTAAAAAGAATTTTGAAAAAGAAAAAGAGAGAGAGGGTGCATATGGTGAAGAGAGGGGAATTGGGAAAATTATAGTGTCTGCCATCTGTGGGATTGAACATAAAAGGGTAGAAGAGAGTGACATGAAGTCAAGGGGAAGTAGTTATGGGGAAGCTGCTGAGGGGTTGGTTCATCTGAGCACACGGAGAGATGAACCTGTTTCATCCGCTGAAGAGACCGTAGCTGACCTACTGAAAAAGGTTGGGCAAGCTATGACCCAAAGAAACGCAGAACTCCCACAACAAAAGCCCCAAATATTCCTAAGCCTTCTAAGAAAAGAAAGGCTTTATCTCCAACACCTAATTCCTCCTCATTGCCAAGGGGTAGAGCTACAAGAAGCAGGGTGAAACAGAGTGAAACTGGTCTACAAAGGGCCTTAGAAGAAAGTAAGAAAAAGAAAAAGGATAAGGGAAAGGGAAAGATTGCAGAACCCTCAGAGGTTGTTGAGGAAGAGGAGATGGAACTGGTCCATCAAGAAAGGGGTACAACAGTGGAGGTTCCTACACCCAAGCCTAAAAATCCCAAGACCTCTTCCAAGAATTCTTCCTTTGTGCCTGTGGCTGCTGAACCCACACTAGCCAAGAGGACAAGATCTGCAGTGAAAACCAAACAATCAAAAGTTTTTGATAATTATGACTGGAGTGGAGAAGAAGAAGAAAATGATTCTGAGAAGGAACTGGACAAGCTTGCCATTTTTGGCAAAAGAAAGATTTTAAAGGGTAGACTGTTGAAGGACCTGGTGGAACTAGGAATGATGAGATTGGTGAATGCTTTAGTTGCTCAGGGATGGAAGGATATGGTCCTTCAGATGGATGGTAGGCTAGCCAGAAATAAGTTGATTGAATTTATGGCCAATGTTGATGTTAAGGATGGAGTCGTTAGTAGCCTGGTCAAAGGAGTTAAAGTGCAGTTTGATGCATAGAAACTGGGAGAGATCCTGGACATACCCTCTGAAGGGTTTGATGACTATACAAGGCAAAGATGGTCATGCCTGGACTCCCTCCCTACTGCCCTTGAAATCACCAAGAGGTTTTGTGATTCAGAAGAGGTGACTGAAGCCAAGGCTGTGCAGAAAAGTGAAATGAGGCCTGAGCACAAGGTTGTGTTTGAATTTGTCAACAAGTTCTTATTGCCCAGACAGGAGAGAAGGCACACTGCTAACTATATGGATCTGGTTCTTATGGAGTGCCTGGAGAGAGGAAAGCAAATCAACTGGCCTGCCTTTATTATCAAACTGCTAGACAGGGTCATAAATGGCTCCAAAGCTCATGCTACTCCATATGGCTTCATTCTGACCACAGTTCTGGACAGGCTAAATGTGCCTCTAAAGAAATGGGACATGGCTTCAAGCAATGAACACTTTGGCATCAAAACTCTTCTTGCCTATGACTATTCAGTAAATGCTATCCCCATTGAACCTGGTTCATCCCAAAAGACACCCATCAACAGCAAAGTTAGGACTCTGGTTCAGGAATGTGCAGCCAAGGATACTGAAATTGTTAGGCTCATGGCTCGTGTGGTTGAAGTGGAAACTGAGAGGGATGGTCTCAGAACTACGCTTGCCAAAGAAAAGGAGAAGAATGATGGAATTCTTCAGAACATGCTGAATCTTCTCCAAACTCAAACCCAACCCTCCAGTTCTTCCAAGCCTTAGGATTCCTAGCTTCTGTCTCCTGAACTTGTTCAGTACCCCAGTGACCCAGATTAGGGATTTTTCTATTTTTTGCTCATGGTTTGAATGTTTTTATTTCTTTTTGTGGATTGTAGGTGGCAACATATCTCTATAAATGATAACTGCTATTTTCTCTTGTTCAATGATTAATATGTCCTTGATAGTTTAAATATGTTTGTTTGATTACTGATGATTGCACTTGCAGTTGCCCCAGTGGCCATGAGTACTTAAAATCTGGGTATCACACTTCGTATGCAACTTTTCGATGATGCCAAAAGGGGGAAGAGATATTGTACTTTACACATTCTGAAAATAAGTGATATTTATAACCTAATTAATTCATTCCTTGATAATAAGTGAATTTTCTAAGTTTAGTATTGATAGTTAACCTGAGTTCTTACGGGAATCAAATCAGTAAAAAGCACAGAGTTTGTCATCATCAAAAGGGGAAATTTGTTGGCCCAAGAACAGGTGAAGTTTTGAAAAATGACAAATGAACTCAGTCATGGACCAGGTCCATCTTGTGAAGCACAGTCATGATCAATCTATGCATGTGAGATGCACGTGAAGGAGATAAGTCCTACTGATCAAGCAGCAATATCTCCTGATCTGATCGAAAAGGTTGCATATTAGATAAGGGGAGAAAGTCTCCTTATATGAAGAGAACACGATCCAGGATAAAGATAGTGTTAGAGTTTGAGATCATCATGAACTCTTCTACGATAGAAGTTCAGCAATTGAGTCCCGATCAAACTCTGATTACTAACCTATTAAATGACAGTGATTGTTCTCTTTTATAGGTATTGCACATACGCAGAAGTGAAACTAAATTGAGAGGAAAAAAGCAAGGCAATTTTGCAAGAAATTTATGTATGATTTGAGTGTGCACTCCTGAAGCTACTTGAACGAGATAGAAGAACCAGTTCCATTGTGTCTAACTTTTACTCTAGTTCAATTGTAGTAGGTAGTTTAAAAGTTGTACCTTTAAGCTTTCATAGAAGCAATTGTATTAGGTACCTAGAGTGTTCAATTTATAGCTAACTTGAAGTTGTCGCAACAGTTGAGGCTGTGTGCCCCAACCGGATTAGAGTTAATCCTTAGGTTTACAAAAAGTTTTGTAAATGTTGTTTTGGCTCAGTGATTTTAGTGGAAGTTTGGTAAAATCCTACTGAGTAGTAGGTCGTGGGTTTTTTTCACATTTTGAGCTAGGTATTTTCCACGTAAAAATCTCTGTGTTCTTTATTTTCTTTATTTATTATTTCGTAAACAATAGTAGTTGGAACACCTAGAAGAATCAGGTTCTTCTATAGAGTAGTTAAGTGAAAATTGGGTACCACACAAATCAACCCCCCTTGTGTGGTATTAATTCTTAAAATATTATACTGCAAATGCGGTACCACAGAAGAGGCGATGGGGCCGCAGATGCGGAACAAGTGGGCAGAAGAAATAAATAGAGTCCTTCGCGAATTTTGGGTTATTTCACCATTTTTGGACTTCGGCTTGGAGCTTTTTGGGCGATTTGAAAGAGGGATTTCAAGGGAACTTTATTGAGGTAAGGTTTGGACTTGAAACTCATTCATATGTTATTATTCTATGGATTAGAGCTAGAAATCAAGGAAATTAAGGGTGATATTTGGGGAAACTAGGGCTTGGAAACTTAGGCTTTTAATTGAGGACTTGATAGACCATTTGAGGTCAGATTTCTGAACTTTTGATATGTATGAACTCATAGGGAGATAAGAAACCTATTGGTGCAAAAATTATTGAATTCCGAGACGTGGGCCCGGGGGTCGGGTTTTGGTAATTTCGGGATTTGTGCCCTTTGTTGATTGTTTTCGCTTGGGGCTTAGTTCCCTTAGTATATTTTGACGTCCTCGTTCTGATTTTGGATAGATTTGATGCACGTGGAGGTCGATTCAAGGGGCAAAGGTGTCGCGAGCTAGAGATGTAGACGGTTCGAGGTGAGTAATAATTGTAAATGATGTTCTGAGGGTTTGAGACCCCGGATTGCACATCGTAGTGCTATATTAAGGTGAGGCACACACTTGATGACGAGCGTGGGGTCGTGCACTATTGGGGATTGTGACTTGGTCCATACAGATTGATTATTTTACTGCGTATTTGATTGAAAATTATTTGCTATCATCATTATTTGGGCTGAATGCCATATTTGGGCCTAGTGCCAATTATTTGAACCATTTGGGGATTTTTATTGATATTTCCTCATTGTTTTGACTTTATACTTGAACTCAGTCATGTTATTTTCCATTGTTTTACTACCCAATCATGTTTACTCAGTTTTAATACTTAAATGATGTTTGGACTGAGAAACACTATTTTACTATTGTCCGAGGGGCTTGTGAGGATTTTTGACTGAGTAAGGCCGATGGCTTATGTTGTGAGGAAACACTGATACTGATTTGAGGCCGAGGGTCTAAGATATGTACGCCACGAGGTGGATTGATTGATATGAGGCCGAGGGCCTAGTTTGATTCCACGAGATGGCTTGTTATTGCGCTTGGGCCATAAGGGGCCCCTCCAGGAGTCTGTACACCCCTAGTGAGCGCGGGTATCCATTGTGATGTGAGATTGAGCCCGAGGGGCTGGTATTATTTTATGTGATTGAGCCCGAGGGGCTAGTATTGTTCTATGTGATTGCCCGAGGGCTAGTACTATTTTGAGATATTTCCCGATGGGCGGATTTGTTGATAATGTGCCCGAGGGGCGAGCCTTTATGTGTTTACTTTTCATAATTGACTGTCAATTACCTGCTTAATCATTGAAAAGGGCTTCTATATGAACTTATATTTTGAGTTAAAAGATTTTACCTATCTTTCACTGTTTTACTGTTTTGCAATGGTTTTACTGCTTCATTATAGAATGCTTTGTGCCCTACGTGATTTTCTGCTTTCAGTCTTTATTTACATTTGTTACTCACTGAGTTGGAGTACTCACTTTACTCCCTGCACCCCTGTGTGCAGACTCAGGCGTAGCTGGTACCGCTCACGAGTGTTGATTCATTCCAGCTTCAGGCGGATCTCGAGTAGTCTTTAGGTAGCCATTGGCGTTCGTAGCCCGGAGCTCCTCCCTATTTATTTCCTTTATGTTCTTAGTTCAGCAATTAAAAATCTGTAGTTACATTTGAGGATTTCATATTGTCAGATGCTCGTGACTTGTGACACCCCGGTTAGGGCTGTGTCGAGTTGTATTTCCGCTACTTATTATCATTTATCATGTTTTAGACTGCCTTTATAATGTTTAATTGCTTTAATAAGTGAATTGAGTTTAGTTGGCTGGCCTTGTCTTCACGACAGGCTCCATCACAACCGGGTTCGGGGTTAGGGTTGTGACACTTAGTATTTAGTTACTTTATCTGGATATTACCAATCTCAGTAAACCTCATTATGCATTTATGGGAAAATAACTTAAAAGTCTTGGATACTTTTGTCATCTGAGCATATGTGGTCATCTGTATATACATGGCTTAGTCCTGCCCAGAAAAGCTATATATTTACCTTTAGCCTTTAGGTGACTTATCTGTATAGGGACATGTAAAAGTGATTTTCAAAGTCTACAATGAAGTGCAGCATAGAAGCTTCCAACAATATGGAACTGATATGTGGTATTGCTTATGCTCAGCCAAAGCACCATTGAGTGATATAGATCAAAGTTTGAAATTAATGAGCAAGCGAAGGTGCTACAAATACATGGAATCTGTAATTTCCACTCCTAATATCCAAAACCAAGAGAGTTACTGGTACAGAATTTTACTCACCTGATTAGTTGTCTCCATTCCCATTAATTTACAATAGTGGTCTCTGTTGTCTCACTGGAGCCCTCTTTGTTGGTATTCCATGCTCTAATTGCTCTATTTTGAAATGTTGTGATTCCTTTACACCAGCAGTAAAAATCTGTACAGTTGTTTTGCTTATGTTGTCCTAAAAGATAAGACTAATGAAATCAGTGCTTTTAACTTATAGGAGATATTAACTAAGTACTTATGTTGTACCAATGTATGTCATTTTAAATTTTATTAATTGAGTACATGATATGTTATATCAAATTGTCGAACTTGGGCAACTTTTAAAGGAAAAATAAATACATTAGCGCACTAATAGAAATATTTTTGGACAGATTAAAAAGGTATGGTGAATGCTTTCATTCATGTAATCTGCTTTATTCGTTATTGAATAATTTGATTCTCAAAATGATGTGCAATTCCGGAGATTCAGAGGTATGGTCCTGTCCTTGAATCCGTTATCAAAATTACTGAAGAATTAGCATATCAACAAGCAAAAGAAGTGGATCAACTGCTTTCAAAAGGCGAATATTTGGGTGATATCCATCCTTCCTCTCTTCCATTTGGCCCTCTTCCTTTCTTGTATACCCATGCTACTATTAGCATTTTACCGATTCTCAACATCCTCCATTATTGCAGCACTTTTCACTTTATTCTAAGAAATGAATCCAGTCGGTTTTTTTATCTTAATTAGAAAACTTCATATACAATTAGCTTTCTCTGAATTTGCTCAAAGGGAAACATTTATTTGATTCTATTCTTTATAGGTCCTCTTCATGGGGTTCCGTATGGTTTGAAGGACATTATTGGCTTCCAAATCTTTCAAGGATCAAGTTCTTGATGTTGAAGCTTGGGTTTATAAGAGGTATTGATAAATTAATGAATGTAGAGCCCTCATCAAGAGGCAACCCTGTGCATGTATTTGTATAATTTATAATACGGGTGATGCAGACTGAAATCTGTTGGTATAGATCTTGTTGTAAAATTAGTCATTGATTCTTTAGCATGTGATATGATATCTAGTTTGGCGATATAATATCAAACCCATGGAATGTGGGAGAATTTTCTACTGTTTCATCAGCAAGGCCAGCTTCCTGTACCTCAGCAGATATATAGAGTTATTAAGCTATCACTAATACAGGTATTTTGATAGAGGTAAACATATCTTCCATTGTGGCAAATATGATATCACTTGTTCTGTTAGATGCTTATATCTGTTTGCATATCTGTACGGTCGAAAGAATAGACTTGAACTAACTTTTCGTCATTCAATGATCCAAATCAATAGAATTTTAAAGATTTTATGTATTGTGTGCCTTATTCTGAAATTGGTACAACAAAGATGACGAACAAGAAGAAAAATTATGTGTAATAGGTAAATGGTGATGAGCAAGATCAGCTCCCCTCCCTCCCAAAATGAACTTTGTGCTTGTAGATGGAATCCTCTATCAAGACTTAGAATGGCAGTTCTTGCCTTTCGTGTTAGTTTTACTTATTACCAGGCAAAGTATATTCTTTTGACAATTGTGTCTTTGTGTACTTAGCTGCTAGGTGTGGTGTTACTGCGTTGCAGCCCATTTTTGGAGTTGTTGGTCATTATGTACCCAGCTGCTAGGCCTGGTGTTACTGCGTTGCAGCCCATTTTTGAAGTTGTTGACCGTACTGGAATTATGAGCACATATGTAAGCTTTATACCATATCTCTTCCACAAAACATAATTTGATCCCATTTCATGTTAAGCTTTATCTTTTATTATAATAGCACTGACACTTAAATCTGGTTGTTCAATTAGGATAAAGTAGGACCATTTTATAGAAGTTCAGCAGATTGCGCAACGTCAATTACCTTCAATTTTTTTTTCTTCATTCATATACCTGTTTCAAAATTTACATCCTCGCCAAGGATTGGATTGGGAAAATTCAAAATTCCAAAGGTCATTGAGCCTGTAACTGTTCCTGATTTGCACACATCTACTATACCTTTTTTGATAAAATTTATCTTTTGGTACCAACTAATGAGTTCTGAATTAAACAGTCTTAGCAAAAATTATGGTATCGCCTATTTTTATTTTAGAATATCTGTTAGGATAGTTGTTCTTTTTTATATTCGAGAGTGTAATTAGCCTCTCTTGTTGCCTGCTTTACTTGGAAAATTCTTTTATAAGTAAATTTCTGTTTCCACATTCCATAGAACTGAACTAGCATATTCTCTTTACTATACTTCAAATGAAATTTGGATGTTTTCAGGCATTGATGCACTGTGGTTGTGGTGGTGAGATTTTTCTGTTAGGCACAAAGTTAGTTTAGACATGAAATGTTTGAGATATCTTATTAGTTGCATAGGGATTGATTATGGGATTTCACAGTGAGGATGCTCTTCTGATTTGGTGAACTGTTGTAGAATCCAAGGCTGTTGGGATGCATATTGGTTCTGTTTTTTAGCATTCTTGTTGCTATTGTATATATCTAATTCTATGTTGATTGGCGAATGAAGAGATAATAATATTAGGCTGATAAATAAAATATGTAACAACTTTCACCTTTTATGAAAATAGTATGTGATTTAGTACCAACTGGCACTATAAATTTTGTAGTCATATTTCTTGTAGTTAAATATGCTTTGTCAGTTATTAAAAACATACTATTAAATTGCTCTGCCTCTTTCATTAGATTGCTCACTATTTCATTTGATTGCAGGTTGATGAGTCTATTCGTAAGATTGTGATCCGTGTTCTAGGCTTCTGCAGCTGCTCGCTCTGTCGCAGCCGATGTCAAAAGTGTTGGTGTTATAGGAGCTGTATCAGGACTTGCAAAAACAGTCTATGCCAAGGATGAGCCTTCCGCCAAGGGACTTTACACCAAGTACGAGCCAATGAACAATATGCAGCATCAGCTTGGCTCTCTCTAAACTGGATTCATATTGTTCCTAAAGTTGCTCAAGCAGTTGCTCCAATAGCTGCTTACTATTCTGGGAAGTACAATGAGATCGTTCAACAATCCACTGAGAAATGATACAAGGTTGTGTCACACCTCCTTTTTGCGCGCCCGCCCCGAAGGGTAAATGTGCGCGAGGGAGTTTTTCCAATTTAAGTGACAATATTCGAAATGGGATTATTTATTTCAGAGTCGCCACTTGTGAAAGGTTTGGCTTTTGGTGTCCCAAGTCACCGGTTTATCTTGAATCCCA
The DNA here is from genome assembly GCF_000715075.1 of Nicotiana tabacum. NCBI lineage: Eukaryota > Viridiplantae > Streptophyta > Magnoliopsida > Solanales > Solanaceae > Nicotiana > Nicotiana tabacum. The sequence goes on along the minus strand of NC_134084.1, from coordinate 135,458,710 downwards.
AATCGAGGAAAATATTCGACTTTCCAAATGAAGTCTGCGAACCAGAAATTCTAAGTAAGGAATTCTGTTGACCCGAGGGAAGGTGTTAGGCACCCTCGAATCCCGTGGTTCTAGCACGGTTGCTTAAATTGTTATAATTACTAAATATCTGATTTAATACATGTTATTACTTATGTGCTTTTATTAAGTTTAAACTGCTTTTATTATTATTATTTTTTATAGAATTGCAACGTCGTGAAAATGCATCTCGAACCACGTCACAATCAATGTACCCGTGGTTGTCAATACATTCCGACTCCGTTGAGATTTGGATTTGGGTCACATAAATGCGCACCCGAATTTAGGAATATAATTTAATTAAGTCGCGCCTAAAGAGTCTAACGCGTTATTATCTTTGGGGAAGGCCGTGAAATTCACTTGAACGGCCCATCCCAAATTCTAAGTATCTTTTAATATGTACATTTATGAGGGCCCCACAGTTTGTGCATGTTATTTGGCGAGGCTCGTCTCATTTTTGAAAGGATAAACCTACAGTGACTACATTTTTTCTATTATGTTTGTCTCTAAAAAATGGAACAAAAGAAATTACATGCTAATTAAATTACATGCTTGGCCAACTCTGGTCCCTTATTAATTATCAGATTAATTATTTATGAGAATTATCTCATGCCTTATCTCATGAATAGGCTTTTGATTTAATAAAGAAAATCGCATAAAAAATGCTAAAACTCGCGCTAAACATTCTTCAAGTTTGAATTTAAACTACATTATTTAAACTAGATTAATGGAATTATCTACTAGATGATGCTACCAATGGGATTCGACCTTTGTCCTAATAAATTGCCTAATGGAATCCAATTTGGACAGAGTTAACTCAGATGGTTAAAAGCAATATTGCGTTTGGCGAGATTAGTAGCAGTCTACCCTATACGTACAAAATATAACTAAATGAAGTCTAGTTATCGAATATGCTTAATTACTCGTGCATTCCACCAATTGCATAATTATATCATTTGTACAACCAAATAACTGTAAATCACAATACTTAAAACAAACTAAGTTTCAATTTAAGCACAAGCTAACTAATGTATTTTGCTATCGAGCTACAAACTAAGAATTACACAAATCTAACAACATTTATAAAACTGTAAGTGCAGCAGCCAATGATTAAAACTCCTTCGCATCTTTCATTTCACGCTTTTACTGTTACATCGGTGTGAAATTCAAAATGTGTACCTGGAAATTGGACAACAAGAAGGAAAAGAGGAGTGATCAGTGCAGCAGCAGTGATAAATAACAAACAGCACCAGCAACACAGCAGTTTCAGCAACCAGATGCACCAGGAACACACTCAAACGAAGCCCGAGATGATTTGTGAAACCCAAACAGCAACAAACAGCATGCAAAAGACACAAAATGGACTTGAACTCAAACCAAAGTTGGACCAGGAGATTGCAGAGGAAGTTCCAACAAGTTGGAGTCAGACCAGAAGATCAATATCAACTACTGGGGCTTTGAACTGAACCAAAGCTCAATGGAATGATGTTTTATCTACCCCTTTTTTGTCAGCTATTTTCAGAACGAAAGATAACCCTCAAAAAATGCCCCTCCCCTCTGTTCTCTCTGTGATTTTATGTTGCTCAGCAATTCCCCAAAAGATGGTTTTTTAGGGGCTGTTTCTGATGGCTGAAAACTTCCTCTCAACTAATGGAAACCCTTCTGTTTTTATAGCTTCTATCAGCCCATTCAAACAGCCTCTTTAACAAACTGAACCCCTCCCATGTTCTTCTTCTGTTTTTCCACTCACAGATTAAAATAAAAGTCCTTCCCATGAGATTCCCCCGGCAAAAACCTCTTTTCATTATTAAAATGGTTTATCATTTTATTAAACTAAACAAGAGTATGGGCAACCTGAATATGCCCTGACAGCACATACTGTCCAATTAACCCTAACTCATTCACAATTGATAATGCACATGCTATCCACGTAGGGACAAAATTCTATGTCAATTTGAACTTTGAAATCTATGTTAAACTGCAGATATAAGCAATCCTTAAACGATTTCTGATTCAAATACACAAACTATAAGCAGCTATAATCAATTCGTAATTGGATTCGAACGATGCTTTAGCAGAAATCAAACAACGTGCGTCAAATTATTACCATTCAAAGCTGAAACTAATCGACGACATATATCAAATCGACTATGTGAATTACAATACGCACAATCAATAGCAAATGAATCGGAATCGAACAGTATTAACAGGGAGTTCAAATTGTACAGACAAAACAGGGGATTACCTTGGGGACCAATTAATCGACCAAAACTCATTCCAATCATTTATACAGTTTAAACACATACACTTATCAATGAACAGACGAAAATTTCGACCAAATAATAGGTCTGATTTGGAGAAGAAAAGAACAAAGCGAAGGAATTGGAAATAGAATTATTCTAAACAACAGACGAACAACAAAACAAACAAACAACAATAGATCAAATAGAAAGGGAAAAAATACCTCGAGCAAACTAGGTGAAACGAGCCTGAACTCAGACTCGACCTTTTTGAGGTCGAACGGACCTTAATCAAGTGTACTCAATAGAGAACACTTTGACTAAAGTCTATTAGACCCTCAAACCTCTGCTAATTAGGACAAAATCCTGATTTCTGGATTTCTAGGGTTCTTGGGGCTCAGATTAGGGGTTCAGGTTTTCCTGGTTAGATTCGGACCAAACCAAGCCTGGTTTGGTCACGAGGGAGGTCAGGGGAGTGCCTGCTGTGAATCTGGGGTGGGTTGGTGTAGATCGGGATTTTGCTCGAACCTTCAAACGAAGATTCGAGGCGATGGGGAATGATTCGAGGCAAGAGAGTAATAGATCTGTGTTAAGGGTGGTGAGGTGCATCAGAGGTGTTACTTTGGTGGTCACTGGCGTCGTTGCCGCCGGGTTTACGGTGAAGGTGCACAGGGGCGGCTAGGGTTTGGGAGGTCTGGTTTGGGGTTTGGGTTTGGGACGATGAAGGGGGGTGTTCGGATGGGGGCGTGGGGTAAGGTTTTGGGCTTATATAGTTAGGGGGAAAATTAATCTAGACCGTTCGATCATCAACAATCAATGGCCTGGATTAACCAGCTTAAGTGGAAATGACGTCGTATGGGTTTAAGTGAGGCCAGTGGATCTCTGGGTGGAATGGGTCGGGTCAGGTAATGGGTAAGGAAGATGGGACGAGGGCCGTCAGATCAACTTGGTTTGAACGGCTGAGATGGATTGTTCTTGAAACGGCGTAGTTTTGGTGTCAAACTACGTCGTTTGGTGGCTTGGGCGATGGGTCTCTTGGACCGGCTGCCTTGGGCTGGTTTTTGGTGCTTTTGGGCCTCGAATTTTCCTAAATAAACTGGCCCAATCCGATTTTAGACCAATTTGCACTCTTTCCTTTTTATTTTCTACTTTAAACACAATACCTAATTAAAGTAAAACTAAACACATATTAATTAATACTTAACACAATTATCACACACATATTAAACTATTTAAATAGGTAAAATCACACCACGACAACAAAACACAAGACGGAAAGCATACATTTTGCGATTTTTCTTTAAAAACCAAACCATGATTTAATTAATTCCTAAATGTACAATTAAATCCTAAATAAGCATGTAATACATTTATTTTATATTTCGCAATTAACTACAAAAAAGTAAATATTTACGGACAAAAATGATTACCAAAAATATCACGCAAATTCTCAAAATTGTACCCGAAGGTAACTTGTTTTATTTTCGATTTCTTTTTGGAGTGATTTCCGTGAAACAAAAATCACGTGCTCACAGCTGCCCCTCTTTGCCCGAAAACACAAAGAGTTTTCGTGCAAAGATAAAGTGAGCGGATATGAGCGATTTTGCCCTTTGGAATATTCCGTGTGAAGCACATTTTGAAAGATTTGACCAAATCTTTGCTTCAAAGATTTCCTACATATCCTGGGCTAAACAGGAATCAGGTCAATGTAGTTCGGGAAACTTTGGTAGCTGGGACTACCATGGGATTGCAATGCTTGCTGTTACTGCTGTTGCTGTTGCCACTACTGCTTACCGACCTCCTTATTACAACCAAAGGAAATTGAAACTGAACTAACTATTTATGCCTGTCAACCGCTAGTTACAAGATTCCTATCTATAATTCTTTCGCAACTTGATCTTGGGTCTTAGCTGATTCTGCTTGTAGACTTTGATCCAAATCTTGATGCTTGCAAGTTGTAGGCGCCTATTTATTTCTGCGGTATTGAGTGAGACGGGATTGGCGGAGCTCGGGACTTTGATCAACTTTTGGAGCGACCCGCCGTTTGTTTGTTCTAGTATTTGGGAACATCTTCTCTTTTTTGTTCTTTTCTTCTTTTCTTTATTCAAGATTGAGACTAATCCCGTAGGTCATCTCGATCCATGCTCCTCGAGGTCAAACCTACTGAGACAAACAAAACAAACGAACGAAATTTTTCTGCCCCAGTTTCACTAGGAAAATTTCGTGAGTTAATTGCCATAATAAATCTACAGTACTGATGCGGTGATTGGAAAAAAAACTCTAGTCCACAAAACGCAACTCAGGGAGCCCTAATGTCGCCAAAGGTAAAAATGCACGACTCAGGGATTGGAGCCCCGATGTCGGCTGAAGGAAGGTTGCTTAACTCAGGGATTGGAGCCCTAATGTCGGCTAAAGGAAAAACGCTCAGTTCAGGGATTGGAGCCCTAATGCTGGCTAAATGAAAAAGTGCTCAACTCAGGGATTGGAGACCTAATGTCGGCTAACAGAAAATAAATGCTCAGTTCAGGGATTGGAGCCCTAATGGTGGCTAAACAAAATGCTCAACTCAGGGATTGGATCCCTAATGTCGGCTAACAGAAAACGCTCAGTTCAGGGGTTGGAGCCCTAATGCTGGCTAACAGAAAAAATGCTCAGTTCAGGGGTTGGAGCCCTAATGCTGGCTAAGTGAAAAAGTGCTCAGTTCAGGGATTGGAGCCCTAATGCTGGCTAACAGAAAAATGCTCAGTTCAGAGGTTGGAGCCCTAATGCTGACTAACAGGAAAAATGCTCAGTTCAGGGGTTGGAGCCCTAATGCTAGCTAACAAAAAAATGCTCAGTTCAGGGGTTGGAGCCCTAATGCTGGCTAACAGAAAAATGTGCTCAGTTCAGGGATTGGAGCCCTAATGCTGGCTAACAGAAAAATGCTCTGTTCAGGGGTTGGAGCCCTAATGCTGGCTAAAACAAAACGCTCAGTTCAGGGATTGGAGCCCTAGTGCTGGCTAATAGAAAAATGCTCAATTCAGGGGTCGGGGCCCTAATGCTGGCTGACAGAAAAAATGCTCAGTTCAGGGATTGGAGCCCTAATGCTGGCTAAGTGAAAAAGTGCTCAGTTCAGGGATTGGAGCCCTAATGTTGGCTAATAGAAAAATGCTCAGTTTGGGGGTTGGAGCCCTAATGCTGGCTAACAGAAAAAGTGCTCAGTTCAAGGATTGAAGCCCTAATGCTGGCTAAAACAAAACACTCGACTCAGGGATTGGAGCCCTAATGCTGGCTAAAACAAAACGGTCAGTTCAGGGATTGGAGCCCTAATGCTGGCTAACAGAAAAATGCTCAGTTCAAGGGTTGGAGCCCTAATGCGGGCTAAGTGAAAAAGTGCTCAGTTCAGGGATTGGAGCCCTAATGCTGGCTAACTGAAAAATGCTCGGTTCAGGGGTTGGAGCCCTAATGCTGGCTAACAGAAAAATGCTCAGTTCAGGGGTTGGAGCCCTAATGCTGGCTAACAGAAAAAATGCTCAGTTCAGGGGTTGGAGCCCTAATGCTGGCTAACAGAAAAAATGCTCAGTTCAGGGTTGGAGCCCTGATGCTGGCTAACAGAAAAATGCTCAGGGGTTGGAGCCCTAATGCTGGCTAAAACAAAATGCTCAACTCAGGGATTTGAGCCCTAATGCTGGCTAAAACAAAACGCTCAGTTTAGGGATTGGAGCCCTAATGTTGGCTAACAGAAAAATACTCAGTTCAGGGGTTGGAGCCCTAATGCTGGCTAAAACAAAATGCTCAACTCAGGGATTGGAGCCCTAATACTGGCTAAAACAAAACGCTTAGTTCAGGGATTGGAGCCCTAATGCTGGCTAACAGAAAAATGCTCAGTTCAGGGGTTGGAGCCCTAATACTGGCTAAATGGAAAATGCCGGGGATTCTAACTGACCCTCTTTTTTTGAGTTTTTCTTCTTACTTCCTTTTTCGTTTTTTTATTATTATATTTCGTTTAGTAAAATGCAGGGGAGAACTTTGGGGAAACTTCCCTTTTGGGTCGATTCCTTATTGCAAAGCCGTTTCTTGCACTTGTGCATTCCTTTTCTTTTTGGGCGGCACCTGCTTTTGGACGGTTGCCCCGGATCACACCTGTTTCAATCTTCCAACCAAAGAACAATTGTCAGTTTGAAAATGTTGGTTGGTTCGGTGGCCTTGATTGTTCCAATTGCTTTGTTGCGTCCTTGTTCCTGTTGAGAAACTCCGCCATTGATTGGATTCACGGGCGAGATCCCTTTAGGCTGTTCAAACTCGCGTTCCCGGATTCTGTGATGATTTGCCCGTGTAAGGCTTTGGTTCTTTCATCCCATTCTACTTGGAGATTTTTACCAAGGTAGACTCAGTGGGGATTTTTACTGGGGAGACTCTGTGGGGATTTGTACAATGCAGACTCGTTGGGGATTTGCTGGGGCAGACTGGGATTTTTACAAGGGGAGACTCTGTAGGGATTTGTACAAAGGGAGACTGGGATTTTTACAAGGGAGACTGGGATTTTTACAAGGGAGACCCTGTGGGATTTTTTTTTTGTGGGTGTGTGTGGCTTTACTTCGAAAGCAACCAACATCATGATCAATCGGGACTGGACAGACGTACCACTGAAGCGGGGTATTTACTTCTTACTAAACGGAGCTCCGTGAGACCGGTCCTGCCACCTATTTTTTCCAGTATATTCGAAACTTGGGGTAAAAAATGAAAGGGATTCAAAGAAAAGTAAGACAAAGAACGGACGAAACAAATTTAAAAGAGGAGTGTCCCTTTCGGGACAAGAAAGACTTATCTGAGGAAAACATGCTGACTTTAAATTGACATGACATGCTTTTTGGACTGGATGCCCGACCTTCAAGAACTTGCATTTCCTCATGAATCAGAAACGGATCTATGTTTCCAAACCGGTGGAACCTTGCCAAGACTTTATGAGGTGGAATCACATTTTCAGCTGACAGCGCCCTTTGCGGGTTTTCGCTAGTCGACCTCTCTTTTTTCTTTTCTTGTTGTCGTTTGATAGCACTCTTTCCGAGTTTTTGCTAAACAAGCTCTCTCATTTTCGATTTCTCTGCTCCCGTCGCCTTACGGTGCCCGAAGGTTTTCACCGACAAGACACTCTCATTTTATTTCTCTCAATTTGAATGTACCGGCCTCCAATCATGATATCTCTTGGCTTCCCCTACCTTTGGCAATTGATCCGAAGGACTTGTGCTTGGTAAAAGAATGGTAGATGAAACTACAACTTCTAAGCCGTTTGGTGTGCCCCGGTTTCAATCTCAGGGTAAATGGGATTTTATTGTTGGTGTGACTGAACCCCAGAGAGAGGCTGCCTACGTATCCTTTCGGAATCAAGTCAAACATAGTTCAAACTCAATCAATTGTTGGTTTTTTTTTTAGGTAGCCAAAGAAATGCAACCGGCTCAAAGGGCTTGTGGAGAGAGTTGATGGTGTTTGGGCAGTGAAGATGAATCCTTCACCATCTTAAATGTGCCCAAATATCACCAAAGTAAAACTCAGACGTAGTACCTTTTGACTGCATCTGCATTCACTGCTGTTTCAGGATCATTTCCTTCAATATCGCCCAGATACAATGCGCCTCTCGGCAATATCTTCCGAATGATGTATGGGCCTCTCCAATTAGGAGCAGATTTTCCTTTCGCTTTCTGGTGATGTGGCAGAATGCGCCTCAATACCTGTTGACCCACCTCAAAAATCCTAGGTCGGACTTTCTTGTTGTAAGCACGGGCCATTTTTTGTTGGTACAACTGCCCGTGACAAACCGCAGCCATTCGTTTCTCGTCAATCAAAGTCAGCTGCTATAATCGAGTCTTAACCCACTCGCTATCTTCAATTTCTGCTTCGACGATGGTTCGGAGCAAAGGAATTTCTACCTCTGCCGGTATCACAGCCTCGGTCCCATAAACCAATAAATAAGGGGTTGCCCCTACTAAAGTGCGTACTGTAGTGCGATATCCTAGCAATGCAAAGGGTAACTGTTCATGCCATTGTCGGGAACTCTGGATCGTCTTCCTCAAAATCTTCTTGATGTTCTTGTTTGCTGCTTCAACAGCGCCATTGGCCTTGGGCCGATAAGGAGTGGAGTTTCTATGCGTTATTTTGAATTGCTCACATACATCTCCCATCAAGTGACTATTCAGGTTTGCTGCGTTATCTGTGATGATAGTTACAGGAATACCGAAACGACAGATAAGATTTGAATGTACAAAATCCACCACAGCTTTCTTAGTGACTGATTTGAGAGTGACCGCTTCTACCCATTTCGTGAAGTAGTCGATAGCAACCAATATGAATCTGTGTCCATTTGAGGCCTTCGGCTCGATCGGACCAATGACATCCATGCCCCAAGCAACAAATGGCCAAGATGCAGACATGGGATGCAATTCTGTGGGAGGTGCATGAATCAGATCACCGTGCACCTGACACTGATGACACTTTCGAACGAAGCTGAAACAGTCTTTTTCCATGGTCATCCAGTAATAACCTGCTCGAAGGATTTTCTTTGCCAGAACATACCCGTTCATGTGGGGCCCTCACACTCCTGCGTGTACTTCATGCATGATTCTTCCCGCCTCCTCGACATCAACACATCTTAACAAATTGAGGTCCGGGGTCCTTTTATACAATACCTCGCCGCTAAAAAAGAAACCTCCTGCATGCCGCCTGATAGTCCTCTTTTGATCTCCAGTAGCATGTTCGGGGTATTCTTGTGTCTTCAAGAACCTCTTGATATCATGGTACCATGGCTGTGTACGCGATCCTGCCTCGATTATATTACAATAGCCATGTCTTTCCCTGATTTGGATTTCCAAAGGATCGACGTGGGCGTTACCTGGGTAGGGTAACATTGAAGCTAAGGTAGCAAGTGCATCCGCTAGTTCATTGTGACACCGCGGGATATATCTGAAATCTATTAATTTGAAATGCTTGTCGAGGTCCTCCACGTGTTGTCGGTAAGGAATAAGCTTGACATCCCGAGTTTCCCATTCACCTTGGGCTTGCCGGATAACCAGGTCAGAATCCCCCATGATCAATAAATCTTCAACATCCTGATCAATCGCCATATGCATGCCCATAATGCAGGCTTCATATTCAGCTGTATTGTTCGTGCAAAAGAAGCGCAGTCTAGCTGTAGCAGGATAGTGCTGACCAGAGGGTGAGATCAGAATTGCCCCAATTCCTACACCTTTAGCGTTTACGGCCCCATCAAAGAACATCTTCCAAAGGTGAGCGCTTTCCGATACTACTTCTATGGTGTTTATTTCTTCATCCGGAAAATAAGTACTCAATGGTTGGTATTCTTCATCAACCGGGTTTTCGGCTAGATGATCTGCTAACGCCTGGGCTTTCATTGCCGTGCGGGTGACATAGACTATGTCAAATTCGGTAAGCAAGATTTGCCACTTGGCCAGTCTTCCCGTAGGCATTGGCTTCTGAAATATGTACTTCAAAGGGTCCAACCTGCTTATGAGGTAAGTAGTGTGAGCTTGGAGATAATGTCTCAATTTTTGAGCAACCCATGTCAAAGCACAACATGTTCTTTCCAACAAAGTATACTTGGCCTCGTAGCCGGTGAATTTCTTGCTCAAGTAGTAGATTGCCTGCTCTTTCTTTCCGGTTATGTCATGTTGCCCGAGGACGCAACCGAAAGAATTTTCCAAGACTGTCAGATACAAGAACAGGGGTCTCTCTGGCTCTGGCGGGACCAAAACTGGGGGATTTGAAAGATAATCTTTGATCTTGTCAAAAGCTTCTTGACATTCAGCCGTCCATTTGATCGCTGCATCCTTCCTCAATAGCTTAAATATGGGCTCACACGTGCTAGTCAGCTGGGCAATGAATCGACTAATATAGTTTAACCTGCCCAGTAGACTCATCACGTCTTTCTTCGTTCTTGGGGGAGGTAGATCTCTGATAGATTTTATCTTTGTTGGATCTAACTCGATACCTCTCCTGCTTACTATGAAACCCAAAAGCTTGCCTGATGGGACTCCGAAAGCGCATTTGGCCGGGTTCAGCTTCAAGTCGTACTTCCTCAGTCTCTCGAAGAATTTCCTCAAGTCTTGGATATGATTGTCCCGAGTCCTGGACTTGACTATCACATCGTCCACATACACCTCTATCTCTTGATGCATCATGTCATGAAAAATGGCAGTCATGGCTCTCATGTAAGTTGCCCCAGCAATCTTCAGACCGAATGGCATAACCTGATAATAGTAAGTGCCCCAAGGTGTAGTGAAGGCATCAACACCTGATGATACCCAGCGTAACAATCTACGAAAGACTGGATCTCATGTTTGGCGCAATTATCAACAAGGATGTGGATGTTGGGCAATGGGAAATTGTCTTTGGGACTCGCCCTGTTCAGATCTCGATAATCCACACATACCCGAGTCTTCCCATCTTTTTTCGGCACTGGAACTATATTTGCCAACCACGTGGTGTACTGGACTACCCGAATTACTCCCGTTTTCAGCTGCTTGGTGATCTCTTCTTTAATTTTGTCACTGACATCGGTTTTGAACTTTCTTTGCTTTTGTTGAACTGGAGGACAATCAGGGTGAATTGGCAATTTATGCACCACTAGATCAACACCTAATCCTGGCATGTCATCGTATGACCAAGCAAACACATCTTTAAATTCAAAAAGGAGTTGAATTATCGCGTCTCGCGTTTTCTCGTCCGTGTGAATGCTTATTTTGGTCTCTCGGATTTCCTCAGGAGTTCCCAAATTAACCGGTTTAGTGTCATTTAGATTCGGCTTAGGTTTATTCTAAAAGTGTTCCAATTCTCGATTTATCTCCCTAAAAGCCTCTTCTTCGTCATATTCTGATTCTTGGTTCATTATTTCACAATTAAACAGCTCGTTGTGATCTGGGCGTGAAGTCCGCAAGCATGTCATATTATTTAAAGCTGCATTATTATAACTGAAAGAAAAGATAAAGGAAAAATAACAAAAATCAGAACAAAGAAAAATGAGAAAACAATGATTTTTATTTCTCGGAATTTGGAAGATAACAAGGTTTATATTTCAGGAATTCAAAACAAAAACTGAAGGGAAAAACATCCAAGTTATATCCTGGGGATAACTCGTGATGCAGGAAAGGTGGCAGGACAAGTCTACCCGGACTCTTGTCTAGTTGGGAATGGTGTGGCCTCCCAGTTTCGAAGCTTGGCGTTTGGCCCCATATATAGCATCTCAGCGGTGCTTGTGCCTTCTCTCGGTTGAACCATGTGAGCTTCGTAGAGCATTCCTCTCATTTCCCCACATATCTCCTCAATCTCTTCGGCCGTGAAAACCTCGTCGTCTTCTTCTTCGATGTATTTCGGTTCGACGAAAGTCTCGTATAAATCCGGCAATGGCTGAGGCAGTTTCCAACCCTCATTTTTCCTCTTCTTTGCCCACTCTTCATCTTTTGGAGTGGGTTGAAAACCTATCCCAAAAAGTTTCTTGGTGGAAGGCGAAGTGATGGGTTCTGTTATTCCTTGCAACGTTCGTCCAAGCCCTTTCCCTGTCCTGAATCCATGTCGGATCATTTCTTTAGCCACCATGATTGAGGCGTTGGACAAGAAAGGTTGGGGGCAAGGTTTTCCTTCTTCATACTGCTCTGCTAGCACAACTTCGAAAGCCTGATAAACCGTGTGCTCGCTCCCTTCCCTTGCTTCAAGATATGGGATGGATGGGTCCCGATAAATAGATTGTTCGTCTTCTCCGTGGACCACAATTTCCCGATCTTCGTACTCGAACTTCACCAATTGGTGAAGAGTGGAAGGTACAGCCCCTGCCGCATGAATCCAAGGTCTGTCGAGGAGAAAATTGTAAGACGTATCCATGTCAAGCACCTGGAAAGTTATTTCAAAATCTACTGGTCCTATGGTCAACACCAAGTCTATTTCCCCGAGGGTGTCCCTCTTGACTCCATCAAAAGCCCTTACGCAGACATTATTGGGGCGGATTCTTCCAGTCCCAATTTCCATTCTCTGCAGCGTGGAGAGCGGACAAATGTCAACACCTGAACCTTCATCCAACATAACCCGCTTGACGTAGTAGTCTTCGCATTTAACTGTCAGATGTAAGGCTTTGTTGTGAGCTGCTCCCTCTGGAGGTAAGTCGTTCTTGCTGAAAGAAACCTGGTTAACTACGAAGAACCTCTCCGTCATTCGTTCCAGTTGTTGGACTGAGGTCTCAGCCGGTATATATGCTTCGTTCAGGGTCTTGAGCAAGATCTTTTGGTGTTCGGCCGACCTCATCAGCAGAGATAGCATGGACACTTGCTCGGGGCACTTGTGTAGTTGATCCACCACTTCGTAGTCTGGCATTTTCATCTTTTGGAAGAAAGTTTCCGCTTCCTCAACGCTTATAAGTTCCTTGGGTGGGAAGCATTTCCGTGTGGCGTTGTTTAACTCCTGAGTGTTTGAATACCTTCCAGCGAAAGTACTCTCCGGAAGTTCTCCCGTGACTTCTCTGCCTTTGTACGTAACCAATGTTCTTTGATAGTTCCACGGCACTGTGGACGGGTCTGTCATCGGCTTCTGTGGCACGCGTCCGATAACCACTGGCTCATTCAGCCGAGGTGGTTGAATCATCCCCCGGACCACATAGGCCCCTTTGGTATGTACATTGGTTCTGCCCTTTTGACTTCGAATCTCTGAGGCTTCTCTGCTCGACCTCGTGGAACGTAAAGAACTTCATTCCTCACAGGCACCATCGTTACTGTCTTTTTCTTGACCTTCTATTCGGGCTCAACCTTGACAGTACTGGCCTTCTTTTCCCCTTTCTCTAGCTTCGGGGTGGTTTTAGGCTTTTTACCTGCATCGACGATGGCGATTATAGCTTTTAAGGCAGGATCAAATTCTTTGTCCTCACAAATCATTCCAATTAACGGCCCGTTGTTGTGAGCGGGCAACGGATTATTTGTCACATTTGGGACCTCCTCGTCCCTCAGTACTATCTTCCCCTGCTCTATTAAGCTCTCAACTACCCTCCTCAAAGTCCAACAATCATTTTTATCGTGCCCTTCCGCTCCTGAATGATAAGCGCACCTAACACCGGCTTTGTAAGCAGGTGATGCCGGATTGTGCCTTGTCTGAGGGACTGGCTGCAGGAAACCCATCTGGACTAGCTTTGGGAACAAGGTAGAATATGGTTCGCCGATAGGTGTGAAAGTCCGTTTTCTAGGTGGTTCCTGAGGGCGGAAGTTATTTTGAGGGGGCTGTAGATTATAGTGGTTCCGGTAGGGAGGCTGATTTCTAGGAGGTGGAGCTTGGCCTCGATTGGCTTGCTGTGGTGGATGGACATAGGGCTGGGTATTCATGACCATGTAGGGTTGAGGAGCATACGTCACATTTTGGTGGGGGTAGTAATGCTGTGGGGTTCTTTCTAGAAATCGGGGCCTAGGATTACGATATTCCCTGGCCTCTGATGCTGCCATGGACGTTTCTTCCTTTTTCTTTCCTCTTGACATTCCTCCGGACCCGCTTTGGATGGCTTGGGAGGTTGCCCTTATGGCTGCCTGACTTAAGATTCTTCCTGTTTTCAAACCATTCTCTACCATCTCCCCGATCTTGATTGCTTCCGCGAAAGGCTTTCCCATGGCTGACATCATATTCTGGAAATAGTCTGATTCTTGAGCTTGGAGAAAAGTGGTGACCATTTCTATCTCGTCCATAGGAGGTTTTACCCTCGATGCCTGCTCGCGCCATTTAATAGCATATTCTCTGAAACTTTCAGAGGGTTTCTTCTTCAAGTTTGACAGGGAATTTCTGTCTGGTGCAATGTCGATATTATATTGAAATTGTCTCACAAAATCTCTGGCGAGATCATCCCATATATGCCATCGAGATATGTCTTGGTCCATATACCACTCCGAGGCTATTCCTATCAGACTTTCCCCGAAGTATGCCATCAACAATTCTTCTTTGCCGCCGGCTCCCCGCAACTGATTGAAATACTTATTGAGATGAGCAATGGGGTCGCCGTGCCCGTCGTACTTCTCAAATTTGGGGTTTTGAAACCCGCGGGTAGGTGCACGTGAGGGAACATGCATAGATCGGTATAGGAGACACTCTTCTATCCGCTTAAACCTTGCATGTTTTTCAAACTTTGCTCGAGGCTCCTCATCCTTTTTGCCATCTCATCTTGTTCAGCAGCTTTGGGGTTTTGATCCTGCCCAGGTGCAAACTCGTATTGAGGTTGTTGAGGATGAGTACTGGTGGTGAACCGAGTCGGTTCCAGTGAGAAGGATGGTGCTTGGAATGTGAATGAGGATGAGTCAAAATTTGGCTTGTGTGTAGCAGGTTGTGCCACGATTTGACAGGGAGGTGCAGTGAATATGTTCGTAGCCACGCCCGTTGTTAACATCCGGGGATAAGAATCAGAGGGCGATCTAGCAGAGAAGGCTGAAATGGCTGGGTACCCGAATGGGGTAGCTGGATAACTTATGGGGACGTTGGAAGTCCCACTTGTCCTGGAGAACAACTCAGGGAACCCAGGGATTATACTTGGTGGATCTTTTCCGTTGTTCCAGTCATCCAACATTTCCAACATGCGGAACCGCAGGATTCTGTTTTCCTCAGCAGTTGCTGATTCGGGCGTCAGGACAGCCGAGATTGAACTTTCCTCGGAGACAGGAATTGTCGGTAAAGGAATTTCTGAAGACATTTCTATGCTTCCCTTTGATCTTGTAAAGTAAGTGTGAATACTCCCTCTCGACTTAATGACGGGTAACTGAACACTCCCTTTCGACCTCGTGAAGTATGAATGTGAGGCCAGACCTCCACCAAACCAACCACCTTTTCTAAAACCTGGTACTCAGTAGCAAGCAACCAGTTAGTGTGAAACAAATAACAGATAGGTAATCGCACGTTGGGGCGTGATGCACCTACACAGTTAAGTGAATTTCTACATGTTTACAACAGAGACATGCGTCATTCCGGCTTCTCCTTAGGCTTTCCTTTTATTTATCACCATTTTTATTATATATATTTTTTATTATTATCTTATTTTATTATTTCCTGTTATTATTGTTTTCATTATTTGCAGTTAAAAAATGTGACCGGATCCGATGAGGATTGCCTACGTATCACGATGCCGCGTGAATCAGATCATTACGTAGTTCAAAACAGACGAGTGTAAAAGAAGCACACATTTTATTACTGAAACAATCTATTACAACCAACATTTGAAAAAAGGGAAAATAACAAACCTTGAGAATAAGTACAGACTCAAACGGACTAATGCACCCTGATGCGAAAAGACGGACAGAAGATGCTAAGATACAGACTCGACCTATGAATACATTAAGGTTTCGAAAATTGGTGCCCGCGGGGCATCGTTCGGCCTCGCCGCGGTCTTAGGTGTGATATCCCTTTCAAGTTGTTCCAGCTCATGCACGGTCTGCTTGACATAAACCATCACTGCCGAGAGAACGGTAATGCTGGTCATGTTTTCACACCGTAGACACCTTCTGATGATGGCATGGGCAATGGTCCTAATCTTATTCCTGGTTTGCCTCTTTTCTATAAGCAAGCATTTTATCTGATCACTGCATGTTTTTAACGTCTGAGAATCCTGCATATGTTGATTCTTCAGTTGCCGCACTTCTACCTCCATTTGGGCCAACAAGTCGTAACAGTGTCCGCTTTCAATTTGGAAATCCTCGGCCTGCTTAACTGTTTTAACCTCAAGCGTAGCCACCTTTCTCTTCATGTTGGCAACAGTTTTCTCGTAGTCGCATTTCAATTGGTTCAAATATCGGCGATGCTTATCTGCTCTTGTTCCCCACTGTACTTTGAGCTCTGCCATGACGTTTTCAGACTCTTCTAAACCATCTCGCCATTCCCTGACTTCATTTTTCAGCCCTTTTATCAACTGCTCATCTGATCGACTCCTTGGTTGTTTATCAGGAGTCGTTCTCAATTTCTGGATTTGGGCCCTAAATTCTTCATTTTCTTGGGCCAATCTATTCTTTTCGCCTCGATCCGCAGCGACCTGCATATTGTTATTGAATTTCAGACTTTCAACCTGTTGCTTCAAATCACCGATCTTCGCCCGATAACCTTTCTCCTTTGCTAACCAGTTCCATTGCTCCTAGGATGACTCAGCGAAATCTTTGAGATGAGGTCTTTTAGCCGGTCTCCCGCAGGACACGTCACCTCTAAACCAAGCGTGATATCCCGGGGAAACTTCTCCTTTAGCCGTATCCAACACACAAGTATTTGCCGTCAGATGTTGACACTCACTCCAGATCTGGCAAACTTCTTCTTCGGGGAACTGACCATCCGGACTGATTTCAACCACTTGGGTACTCAAGTCTTCATCTTTCGGCACTACTTGATACCTCCCAAGTTGCCTCAAAACCCGATATGGTGCATAGGGTTGGATGTTTTTAAGTCCCATCAACAGAAAGTTAGGCCTGGTTGCCGGCATGTATATGATTTCCTCAACAGGCAACCATTCGAGCGTCCACTGAATTTGGTTGGCAGTGAGAGTTCGGAAGAATGACGTCCAAGCTGTGACTCCCTCGGGCAGACTAACCCCTTTGATTCTTGTGTAGAATTCTCCAATACAAGTCTTCTCGGGCGAACCGTAACCCAAGAGCGAGGAGTGGTGGCTCAAATGATCGGTCATCCACATTTGCAACAATAGGTTACATCCTTCGAAAAAGTCGCCCCCGGCTCGGCAAGCAGTGAGAGCCCGGAAGATATCAGCCATAATCATAGGCGCCAGAGTACTCTTATCATGGGTGAGCAAGGTACTGACGACCCCAACTACTTTTAGATCAATGTTTCCGTCTTTCCTTGGGAACACTATAAGACCCAAAAAAGCTATCATAAAAGCTACCAGCCTGTGTTCATCCCACTTTTGTCGGTTATCTCTATTGCATAGTTTGAAGTCTGGCTTATTGAACCCTCTCACATGGCCGTATCTAGCATATATGAGGCGGAGACTGCAGAAACCTTTTGCAAAATTTGGATGGTGAAATGTTCGGAGTATTTTTAGGAAATCCAAAAACCGGTGTACAGTGACGGCCCTAGGTGCTATCAAGTACTTGAACCTTAGCGGAGCTTCATCACTTCCGATGTATCCCGCTATTTCTTCCAATGTCGGGGTGAGCTCACAGTCTGAGAAATGAAATACATTGTGTGCCGAATCCCAGCAAGTGACCAACGATCTGATAACATCACCCCGAGGCTGGATGTCTAGTAAATCCGGGAGATCTTTCAGATACTTCTTTACTTTGTCTTGCCCTTCCTTGCCTAGGTCATTCCACCATAATCGCAACTCAAAAGGGATCTTGGTCATTATTGAAAATGGTTTATTTTATATTGTGCTCATCCTGCACATTTATTAGGGTGGTTATGCCGACGAAAAAAAAACTTTTATTAGACTTAAAGTAAAACTATCTATGCTCTTTTCCAAGATTTTGGTTTTCGAAGCGATGGACTCGGTTTTCAAATGCGGCCTGTTAGCATTTCGGGAACGAAGATTTTAAGGCTGCAAGGATCAACCGATCAAAAATAAAAAATGATGGCCAAAGATGGCCATTTATGCAATGTCAGACCTTCCGGCGTCCCGCTTAGGAATATTCGGCTATTTTTACAAAAACGGCATCACCCGACTCTTTATAAAAGTGGCAAAATGTGTCATTTTTTTCGTTTTTTGCAAAATGGGAGGTTGGACCCGATGAGGGCTGCCTACGTATCTCACCCCCTGTGAGAATCAAACCGGCGTAGTTCGGTCCGATCAGGAATAGGGAAATAAACTAAACCCCTTTTACAATCTTTTTAAGGAAAAGAAAAAAAAACATTTTTTCTGGATTTTTATATTCTGTTTTGTTTTTTTTAATTTATGAAAACTAAAGAAAATATTTTTTCTTTGAACTTTT
This sequence comes from Nicotiana tabacum, assembly GCF_000715075.1. NCBI lineage: Eukaryota > Viridiplantae > Streptophyta > Magnoliopsida > Solanales > Solanaceae > Nicotiana > Nicotiana tabacum. The sequence continues at coordinate 135,440,493 of NC_134084.1, read as the reverse complement.
TTTACTTTTTTTTTTTGAAATTTCGAAAAATCTTTTATAAAAGAGATACTACACATTTTTTTTATTTTGATTTTTCCCCCTTTTTTTACTTTTAAATATATATATTTTTTGGATTTTGAAAAGTGATTAATAATAAATAATAAATTAAACTAAAAGACAAATTTTGTTTTCTTTTTTTTTCTTTTTTTTTTTAAGAAAATTTCGGCGAGGTTTTGACACTACTTGGACATTGGTTTTATTTTTCCAAAAATAAGTAATTATCTCCCTACGCTGTTATTTTCTTTTCTTTTTTTAAAGTTTTTTTTTAGAAACCGGTCAGCATGCAGAACTGAAGCAAATAAATGCGCAAAACAAACGGGATGCAGCAGGATGGTCTTTTCATTTCAGGTTGCCTGTCCTAGACGGACCCAACCCCTGTGTTGAGTCCCCTATGTCAAATGCAACATGATGCAAATAAGTGTTCCTACTAGGGATCCGGCATGAGGTTTTGTTATACTAGGTTTATAACCTGACTGTATGTTCTAGACTGTGTACCCGAGCGGACAACTCGAGTCGAGGAGGGGGCAACTTACTGGGAACCAAAAGGCCATCCGGCTTCGTAACTTGTCCGGCCTCTTTCTTATTTCAGGTATTGACACTAACAGAATAGGGAGCCTCGACCAGCGAGCTTCTCCCCAGAGGTAAGAAGAGAGAAGGGTTCGGCACAGTTTATATATACAGTCAAATAATATCAAAGCGGTAAAACACAACATTTAGCACGTTATGCCAAAACATGTAATAAAGATCAGATAATAAAGCCAAATATAACAATTATTCTAAGCTCGAATTCTTGAACCCTGAACCAGTGGTTTTGGGTTTAGATCCCCAGCAGAGTCGCCAGAGCTGTCACACCTCCTTTTTGCGCGCCCGCCCCGAAGGGTAAATGTGCGCGAGGGAGTTTTTCCAATTTAAGTGACAATATTCGAAATGGGATTATTTATTTCAGAGTCGCCACTTAGGAAAGGTTTGGCTTTTGGTGTCCCAAGTCACCGGTTTATCTTGAATCCCAAATCGAGGAAAATATTCGACTTTCCAAATGAAGTCTGCGAACCAGAAATTCTAAGTAAGGAATTCTGTTGACCCGAGGGAAGGTGTTAGGCACCCTCGAATCCCATGGTTCTAGCACGGTCGCTTAAATTGTTATAATGGCTAAATATCTGATTTAATACATGTTATTACTTATGTGCTTTTATTAAGTTTAAACCGCTTTTATTATTATTATTATTATTATTATTATTATTGATAGAATTGCAACGTCGTGAAAATGCATCTCGAACCACGTCACAATCAATGCACCCGTGGTTGTCAATACATTCCGACTCCATTGAGATTTGGATTTGGGTCACATAAATGCGCACCCGAATTTAGGAATGTAATTTAATTAAGTCGCGCCTAAAGAGTTTAACGCATTATTATCTTTGGGGAAGGCCGTGAAATTCACTTGAACGGCCCATCCCAAATTCTAAGTATTTTTTAATGTGTACATTTATGAGGGCCCCGCAGTTTGTGCATGTTATTTGGCGAGGCTCGTCTCATTTTTGAAAGGATAAACATACAGTGACTACATTTTTTCTATTATGTTTGTCTCTAAAAAATGGAAGAAAAGAAATTACATGCTAATTAAATTACATGCTTAGCCAACTCTGGTCCCTTATTAATTATCAGATTAATTATTTACGAGAATTATCTCATGCCTTATCTCATGAACAGGCTTTTGATTTAATAAAGAAAATCGCATAAAAAAATGCTAAAACTCGCGCTAAACATTCTTCAAGTTTGAATTTAAACTACATTATTTAAACTAGATTAATGGAATTATCTACTAGATGATGCTACCAATGGAATTCGACCTTTGTCCTAATAAACTACCTAATGGAATCCAATTTGGACAGAGTTAACTCAGATGGATAAAAGCTATATTGCGTTTGGCGAGATTAGTAGCAGTCTACCCTATACGTACAAAATATAACTAAATGAAGTCTAGTTATCGAATACGCTTAATTACTCGTGCATTCCACCAATTGCATAATTATATCATTTGTACAACCAAACAACTGTAAATCACAATACTTAAAACAAACTAAGTTTCAATTTAAGCACAAGCTAACTAATGTATTTTGCTATCGAGCTACAAACTAAGAATTGCACAAATCTAACAACATTTATAAAACTGTAAGTGTAGCAGCCAATGATTAAAACTCCTTCGCATCTTTCATTTCATGCTTTTACTGTTACATCGGTGTGAAATTCAAAATGTGTACCTGGAAATTGGACAACAAGAAGGAAAAGAGGAGTGATCAGTGCAGCAGTAGTGATAAATAACAAACAGCACCAGCAACATAGCAGTTTCAGCAACCAGATGCACCAGGAACACACTCAAACGAAGCCCGAGATGATTTGTGAAACCCAAACAGCAACAAACAGCATGCAAAAGACTCAAAATGGACTTGAACTCAAACCAAAGTTGGACCAGTAGATTGCAGAGGAAGTTCCAACAAGTTGGAGTCAGACCAGAAGATCAATATCAACTACTGGGGCTTTGAACTGAACCAAAGCTTAATGGAATGATGTTTTATCTACCCCTTTTTTGTCAGCTATTTTCAGAACGAAAGATAACCCTCAAAAAATGCCCCTCCCCTCTGTTCTCTCTGTGATTTTATGTTGCTCAGCAATTCCCCAAAAGATGGTTTTTTAGGGGCTGTTTCTGATGGCTGAAAACTTCCTCTCAACTAATGGAAACCCTTCTGTTTTTATAGCTTCTATCAGCCCATTCAAACAGCCTCTTTAACAAACTGAACCCCCTCCCATGTTCTTCTTCTGTTTTTCCACTCACAGATTAAAATAAAAGTCCTTCCCATGAGATTCCCCTTGCAAAAACCTCTTTTCATTATTAAAATGGTTTATCATTTTATTAAACTAAACAAGAGTATGGGCAGCCTGAATATGCCCTGACAACACTTGCTGTCCAATTAACCCTAACTCATTCACAATTGATAATGCACATGCTGTCCACATAGGGACAAAATTCTATGTCAATTTGAACTTTGAAATCTATGTTAAACTGCAGCTATAAGCAATCCTTAAATGATTTTTGATTCAAATACACAAACTATAAGCAACTATAATCAATTCGTAATTGGATTCGAACGATGCTTCAGCAGAAATCAAACAACGTGCGTCAAATTATTACCATTCAAAGCTGAAACTAATCGACGACATATATCGAATCGACTATGTGAATTACAATACGCACAATCAATAGCAAATGAATCGGAATCGAACAGTATTAACAGGGGGTTCAAATTGTACTAACAAAACAGGGGATTACCTTGGGGACCAATTAATCGACCAAAACTCATTCCAATCAATTATACAGTTTAAACACATACACTTATCAATGAACAGACGAAAATTTCGACCAAATAGAAGGTCTGATTTGGAGAAGAAAAGAACAAAGCGAAGGAATTGGAAATAGAATTATTCTAAACAACAGACGAACAACAAAACAAACAAACAACAATAGATCAAACAGAAAGGGAAAAGAATATCTCGAGCAAACTAGGTGAAACGGGCCCGAACTCAGACTCGACCTTTTTGAGGTCGAACGGACCATAATCAAGTATACTCAACAGAGAACACTTTGACTAAAGTCTATTAGACCCTCAAACCTCTTCTAATTAGGACAAAATCCTGATTTCTGGATTTCTAGGGTTCTTGGGGCTCAGATTAGGGGTTCAGGTTTTCCTGGTTAGATTCGGACCAAACCAAGCCTGGTTTGGTCACGAGGGAGGTCAGGGGAGTGCCTTGTGTGAATCTGGGGTGGGTTGGTGTAGATCAGGATTTTGCTCGAACCTTCAAACGAAGATTCGAGGCGATGGGGAATGATTCGAGGCAAGGGAGTAATAGATCCGTGTTCAGGGTGGTGAGGTGCATCAGGGGTGTTACTTTGGTGGTCACCGGCGTCGTTGTCGCCGGGTTTACGATGAAGGTGCACAGGGGCGGCTAGGGTTTGGGAGGTCTGGTTTGGGGTTTGGGTTTGGGACGATGAAGGGGGGTGTTCGGATGGGGGCGTGGGGTAAGGTTTTGGGCTTATATAGTTAGGGGAAAATTAATCTAGACCGTTCGATCATCAACAATCGATGGCCTGGATTAACCAGCTTAAGTGGAAACGACGTCGTATGGGTTTAAGTGAGGCCAGTGGATCTCTGGGTGGAATGGGTCGGGTCAGGTAATGGGTAAGGAAGATGGGACGAGGGCCGTCAGATCAACTTGGTTTGAACGGCTGAGATGGATTGTTCTTGAAACGGCATAGTTTTGGTGTCAAACTACGTCGTTTGGTGGCCTGGGTGATGGGTCTCTTGGACCGGCTGCCTTGGGCTAGTTTTTGGTGCTTTTGGGCCTCGAATTTTCCTAAATAAACTGGCCCAATCCGATTTTAGACCAATTTGCACTCTTTCCTTTTTATTTTCTACTTTAAACACAATACCTAATTAAAGTAAAACTAAACACATATTAATTAACACTTAACATAATTATCACACACATATTAAACTATTTAAATAGGTAAAATCACACCACGGCAACAAAACACAAGACGGAAAGCATACATTTTGCGATTTTTCTTTAAAAACCAAACCATGATTTAATTAATTCCTAAATGTACAATTAAATCCTAAATAAGCATGTAATATATTTATTTTATATTTTGCGATTAACTACAAAAATGTAAACATTTACGGACAAAATGATTACCAAAAATGTCACGCAAATTCTCAAAACTGTACCTGAAGGTAACTTGTTTTATTTTCGATTTCTTTTTTGAGTGATTTCCGTGAAACAAAAATCACGTGCTCACAGGTTGACTGAGAAGATTTCTAAGGTGTTCAGCACTCAACCTGTGGCTTCCAACGAAGGATCTTCTGATTTTACCTTTATGGTTCATACCTAGCTATTTAGTTCTTTGTGAGGAGCTCAAGGATATGATCTGGAGTGCTTTGAAACAATTTTTATTTGTCTACTGTGTTGTGAATTTTTTATTGCGTTTTAAGTAAATATTTGTGTTTGTTTATTTGATTTTCATTGTTGAAAGTTGTGATGAGTTCTTTGGTCGTGTATCCCATTGTCTTTTTGGATGTCTCTGATACATAGTCAAATTTTGTTCGTTTACATTGTCTATATCAGGATTGCTCATCTGTTCAAGACTTTCAAGTGTCGTGAGAGAAAAAATGAAGCTCCCCATAAAACTAAAAAGAAAATTTGGTTAATTTGGGGAATATAGAATGGGCATTAACAATATGGTCCTGACAATGCTATTGCATGAAGTAAATTGATGTTTTCCATGGAGTCAAAAATCAAACGGCACTAATTTCCCCATCATTTTGGAAAGAAAAAAATAATTAATGCTATCATATATTTATAATTTTATGTACCCATTGCCAGTTTGCTACTTTCGAGAAGTCTAAATTGTGTCAAATGAGACTACACGCCCGTTGTTTGTTGCAAATAGATTGTAAAGGAGTAGATAAGAGAGGGTTCCCCGAGTGATAAACACTCCCCACGTCTAACTTGAGACTGCGGATTCTAATCGGTGTGAAATATCATATCTTCATTGAATATATATAGGTGCAAACTCTCAATTTTCATCTAATAGTTTCGTGAAGCTAAAGTTAATTCGCTTAGGAAGTCAACTTGCTTTTCACATAATTATCATGATAGTGATCATATGAATTTTATATGAGTCTTTTTGACTGCTACAGAACTTTCTTTGCTCGAATTCTCTTTTTTAGCTCATTTAGTGGTCAAAGAGTACTTTTGAATTTTGAGTCAAATTTCAGTGTTGCAACAGCTCATTTGACGTAATAATTTATAATTTTTTTAATAGTACATATATTTATATTAGCAAGTGTTGCTGCAAATCTATACGTTTTTGGGTAACATATCAATTAGAAAGAGCATAATTAAAATAGTATAATTTTGTTCACGTTGGGCCCGGGCGAATATATTAGGGATTGTGTATTGGACGCTTATTTGTTTTATTCAAAAAAATTAGTATTAGTATCCGCGCGGATGCGCGGACACTAATCATGTCAAATATTTAAGTTATTTGGATTGTATGTAAATAATCTTAAAATTTACATTTTCTCAGTAAATATAGATAATCACTGGATATTAACTACATGAAAAAATTAATCACTTCTTCTATTTTTTTTATACCATTCTTGCCGGTGTCATTGGATCCTAAAAATAGTAAGGAAGCAAAATAATAACTCATATTTATGGCAAAACAATCAAATGTTGAGACAATGAATTACTCTTTGGATAAGACTTAACTCTTTTACCACTACTTGAACTCTTATTTGATATGTTGATATCTCTTAAAAATATTTCTTTCTTAAAATTTTAGTTTCTAAAACATTATTTTTCAATAATAATTATTTTTATAATAATGTAATTGAAAATATTATTCTTAATTCAAAACTTGTTTTAGTTGGCTATCTAAAAATATAAAATATTTCTTTAGCTAGTGAATTTGTTTTACTCCATTTTGATATTTGACATTAACCATGTTAAATATCTGAGTTATTTGAATTATATGTAAATAATCTTAACATTTAAGCAATCTAAATAATTATAGATAATCGTTAAATATTAATTGAGAAACACTACATGAAAAAAGACTAACATTTTCTCAATTATCGGAGTGATAATTTTATTTTTGCACTATTCTAATAGGTGTCATGGAACCTAAAAATAGCCACAAATTAGAATAATAACTCATATTTATGGAAAAGTACAAAGGTTGACACGATATAAATGATTCTTTGATTACGAAGTGACTCTTATACTATGACTTGAACTCTTATTTAGTATGATTTTATCTTTCAAAAAATATTTCTATTTTGAAATTTCAATTTTTAAAACTTTATATATATTATAATAATGACTATCTTTATAATGATGCAAGTGAAGATATTATCCTTAATTTAAAATTCACTTTAATCGGCTATCTAAAAATTTAAATGATTCTTTGGCTAGATTTATTTCAGTATGATTCCACTTTAAGTTTATCGATATCTCTAGCCCCAAAATTTGAATTTTTAATACCGTATATATACAAAAAATTTGTTCTTTGAATCATTAAATGTTAAATTAGTTTATTATTATTATAGAATATTGCATATATTGTCTTAAAATTGTCAAGTAGTTTATTTTTCGACACCATACTTGGCTTAACTTCAATGCAAACTACTCAAATTGCATTCCAATTCAAATTTGATTACCATATCAGTTTGTTAATAATAGTGATCTTTCAAAAACGACACATAATGTAAATTAAACAAAAATATTCGAAGATATCATTATCTTATAATCTATGTATTTTAGTTGAAAAAAATATATATTTGAAATCGATGAGATTAACTTTCAAATTTTGTATACTCAACAAAGATGAAACATAAGAAGAAATTTGTTTTCATCTTTTATTTCTCGTTTTTAGATCTTTTTAATATTTTTTTCAATATATATTTTCTTTTATCTTATTTTTATGTCATTATTTCTTTTATTACAAAAAATTAATTTATTTCACTATAAAAGGATGAGTTTTAATAAAAGTCGTCTATATATGAACTTTAATTATATTTTTAGTCTTTGATTGGAATTATTTCATATTTTTCTTTTGGCTTTATCTAATCAGCCTAAATAGGTGCTCACCCCGACCGCTTAAATTAAAAAATTAAATGATGTATAATTTATATATAATCCATACATAATATGTTTATAATCGTGTGTTGTTGGTATATCATCTATTTATATTATAAAAAGTAAATAATAAATATGGTCAGATATTATGTATATATTCCATAAGATTTCCGGTTTTTTGAGTTTATCCATGATATAACTTCTATTATAATAATTTTAAAACTCTCTACTAATGTTCAAAAATATCTTATCTTTTTATTATCTTTGAATAAAAAAAAGTAAAGAGTTTTTTCGAAATAATTTGTTTACATTTAAAAAACAATTCACGTCATACCAATTTTTTCTTTATATATACTCTTTGTTACACTTAAAAGTCGCTATAGAAACTATCAATTAGAAACCAATTAATCTCTTGTTGAGTTTGAAAAAAAAACCTTTCACATAATCTAATGATTCAAAACTAATATTCTTCAACGAAAAAAATATTATACCCTTGCAATATTGGTTTGACTACAACTAAATGAAGGGGTTTCAGCTTATACCATTCAAGTCCTTGAATGTGCTAAATTGAAATTAATGATAGCAATTGTATAGCCAAAGTTTTGTTATTTGCTTGATGTCCATTTATGCAAATTGACTCTTCAAACAAATATTTTTCAAGAAGAAAAAAGAAATAACTTTTCTTTTTAATATTGACTGATCTTGTGATGTTTCTTTCTCCAGCATGTATGTTTACTTTATTATATATGTAAGTAAACTTTTATTTTGTTTTGTAAATTTTTTGTTATTTAGATAAACATAGACGTGTATTTTAAAGAATTTCGTTTTATTCAAATCTAGCTACAGTATTTCAAAGAACTATACTTATAGGATTTTAAATGTGAAAGAGTTTTATAGTTATATGGAGTACTATTTTTTTTTGCTAGAGGCGAAGTAGTATTTAAATAGTTATAAAAAATAACAAAAGTTCCTAACAAGATTGCATATGATCATTAACCAAATTAAGTATAATAACATAATAAAAAAAGATAAATTTTATTTTTAATTTAAATTTGAATTTAAGAACTTTATCTATAAATCCAAAATTATCTTTTAATTCAAATTCCTTATATGTATATATATGTAAATATAACTAAAATTGTGACGAGTCGTCCAGTCATCTCATGAGTTACCGCTACGATTCCCCCATTTCTGCTTCTTTATGCTTTGTTATGCGTGTTTTATGTGATCGGGTTGATTAGTTTGCGTTCAGGGTGGATTTGGTAAGAAATGAAACACTTAGTCTCTTTTAAGAAGGTTTAAGTTGGAAAAGTCAACCGGATATTGACTTATATGTTAGAGAGCTTGGATGTGAGCTCCGATGGTTCGGTTAGCTTCGGGAGGTGATTTATGACTTAGGAGTGTGATCGAAATTGGTTTTGGAGGTCCGGTGTAGAATTAGGCTTGAATTGGCGAAGTTAGTATTTTGGCGATTTCCGGTTGGTAAATGACCGAGGGTCAGAATGAAATTCCAAGAGTTGTTGTAGCTTTGTTATGTCATTTGTGATGTGTGTGCAAACTTTCAGGTCATTCGAACGTGGTTTGGTTGCGTTTTTGATCGAAAGCGTATTTCGGAAGTTTTAAGAAAACTTAGGCTTGAATTCAATGTGAATTGATGGATTTGGTGTTGTTTGAGGTGTTTTGATGATTGGAACAAGTTTGAATGAGGTTTTAGGATGTTTTGGTTCTTTTGGTTGAGGTCCCCGGGAGCTCGGGTGAGTTTCGGATGGTCAATCGGACCATTTTAGAGTTTGAAAGTTGCAGAAAAATCTGCCCAGCTGTTGCAGAGAATTATCGCTTCGCGTTCGCGAGCGGAGCCTCGCATTCGCGTAGAAGAATTTGAGGAAGGCCAGAATTTAAGCCTTTGCCTTCGCGAGAGGTATCTCGCATTCGCGGAAGGCAAGGAGTTTGTGCTTTGCGTTCGCATAAGGCTGTCCGCGTTCGTGTATAAGGATTTGGGGTCCCGTGGAATTTGCTCTTCGCGTTCGCGTCAGGTGTCTTGCATTCGCGAAGGTCAAGGCGGAGGAGGCATCGCATTCGTGACTGGCGTTCCGCGTTCGTGTAAGGTAAAAGTTGGTCAATGTAAATTTGTGCTACGCGAACGCTAGAGGTTGACCGCGTTCGCGAAGAAGGAATATTAGAACTGGGCAGAAAGCTTATAAAACATTTTATCCGCAATTTTGAGCCATTTTCCTCCGTAGCTGAGTATTTTGAGAGTTTTTTGAAGGTGATTAAAGATGGATTCAAGGAGAATTGATTGGAGGTAAGATTTTGAACCTAAAACGTAATTCTATTGCGAAATTAACCTAGAAATTCATGGAATTTAAGCTAAAAATGGAATAACTATGGCGTAGGATTTTGAACTTTTGAATTGGGATTTGAAGGACCATTTGCGGTCATAATTGAGAACTTTTGGTATGTATAAACTCGTGGGGTGATAAGGAAAATAATGATGTGAAAATTTCTGAGTTTCGAGAAGTGATCCCGGGGTTCAGGTTTTGCAAATTTCGTTTGATATTTTTCGATTGTTTTCGCTTGGGCTTTGCTCCCTTAGCATATTGTGATGTATTCGTTCTGATTTTGAATAGATTCGACACGCGGGAAGGCCGATTTGAGGGGCAAAGGCATAGCGAGCTAGAGTTGTAGCCTGTTCGAGGTAAGTAATGATTGTAAATGATGTTCTGAGGGTTTGAAACCTCGAATTTCTCATCGTAGTGCTATAAGGTGAGACACGCACTGGATGATGAGCGTGGGGTCTTTTACTACTGGGGATTGTGACTTGGTCCGTCTCGATCGATGATTTTACCGTGTATTTGAATGAAACCTATTTGTTATCATCATGATTTGGGTTGATTGCCATATTTGGGCTTCGTGCCAACTATTTGAACCCTTCGGAGATTTTTATCACTATTCCTCAATGTTTTGACTTGTTACTTGAACTCAGTCCTGTTAATATTTACTGTTTTACAAACTCAGCCACTTTTATTCATAATTGAAACTTAAATGATATTTCTAAATGATGTTTTGGGCTGAGAACTACTGTTTACTAATGCCCGAGGTGCTTGTGATGATTTTCGGACTGAGTGAGATCGAGGGCCATTTGTGAGGATATGCTAAGTGATATGAGGCCGAGGGCCTAAGATACTTTTATACGCCACGAGGTGGCTTGAGTGATGTGAGGTCGAGTGCCGAATGATGTGAGGTTGAGTGCCGAGAGATGATGTCACGAGGTGGCTTGATATAGCGCTTGGGCCGTAAGGGGCCCCTCTGGAGCTTGCACCCCCACAGTGAGCACGGGTACCCATCATGATTAGAGAGTGAGCCCGAGGGGCTGATACTGTACTGAGAGTGAGCCCGAGGGGCTGATATTATACTAAGAGTGATCCCAAGGGGCTGATACTATTCTGAGTGATTGTTATTGTGCTTGAGGGGTAGATTTCAACTTGTTATCTACCTGTTAAATTACCTGTTTTACTTGGTTTAAAGGGATTTCATTTGACTTCTTCACTAATTTACTGCTTTAAGTGATTTCACTACTTGATATAGAATTGCTTTGTGCCTTTATGTGTTCTCTTGCTTTTAGCCATTATTTATGATTATTACTCACTGAGTCGGAGTACTCACTTTACTCCTTGAACCGTGTGTGTAGATTCAGGCATCGCAGAGTCCGCTCCTGAGTATTGATCCTCCCAGTCCAGGCAGTGATTATGGAGACTACGAGGTAGCTGTTGGCATCCGCAGCCCCCGTGCCTCCCTTATTTTACTAATTTCATGTCCTTGAACTTCTGTATCGAATTTTGTATCTAGTAGACTAGTATCCGGATTTATTAGTTTCTCATGACTTGTGACACCCTAGTTTGGGCTGTGTCGGGATGGCTTCTGCTGTTGTTATTGTAAATTCCGCAAATTATGGTTATTATATCATGTTTTAGAACTATTTATGGTATTTATCTGTTTAAAAGAGGTGTTCTGTTTTGGTCTGGCTGGCCTTGTCTTCACGAGAGGCGCCATCACAACCGGGTTCTGGGTTAGGGTCGTGACAAGTTGGTATCAGAGCCTAGATTATATAGGTCTCATGAGTCATGAGCAAGTTTAGTAGAGTCTCGCAAATCGGTACGGAGATGTCTGTATTTATCCTCGAGAGGCTGTAAAACCTTTAGGAAAAACTTAACATTCTTGAAATCCTTGTCGTGCGAACTTGTTATTTCGAGTACGAAACTTCTGTTATTCTATTCTCTCACAGATAGTAAGGATGCGAGCTACCAGACGAGGTGGACGACCACCAGTGCCACCAGTTGAGACTACTAGTGGCCATGGACGTGGTCGTGGTCGTGGTCATGGCAGAGGTGGAGCAGCGAGGGCAGCACATATAGATCCACCAGCTGCCCTAGCTCTGGATCAGGCTCCAGCTATGGATGCTCCGACAGCACCAATTCAGGCACCAGTTATGCCCATTGTGATTCTGGGTCTTCAGGAGGCCTTGGCACAGATCTTATCAGTTTGCACTGGCCTGGCTCAGGCAGTTTCAGCCACAGCAATAGCTACTTCACATGCGGGGGGAGGCAATCAAACCCCCACTGCTCGCACACTTGAGCAGGTAGTGTAGGGACTACAGACGTTGGGGGCACCTCCAGCCCAGCCTGTTGCACCAGCTCAGGAGTTTGTTGTGCCAGTTATGCCGGATGATGAGCAGTGTCGTCTTGAGAGGTTTGGTAGACTCCAGCCTTCATCATTCAGTGGTGCTGAGGGCGAGGATGCCCAGGGTTTTCTAGATAAGTGTCAGCGGATGCTCCGTACAGCAGGGATTCTCGAGTCTAGTGGTGTAGAATTTACCACCTTTCAGTTTACTAGGGCTACCTTCACTTGGTGGGAAGCGTATGAGAGGCGTAGGACTGTGGGAGCAGTGCCCCTCACTTTGCAGTAGTTCTCCACTCTCTTTTTGGAGAAGTATGTACCACAGTCTTGCAGAGAGGAGCTACGTAGACAGTTTGAGTGGTTAAGACAGGGGGATATGATTGTGTCACAGTATGAGTCGAGGTTTTCTGAGTTGCCTCGTCATGCCGTTTGGATGGTTCCGACAGACCGTGAGAGGCTCAGGAGATTTGTTGATGGCCTTAACTATCATCTCTGTATTCTTATGACCCGAGAGAGGGTGTTGGGTGCTACATTAGAGGAGGTGGTTGATATCGCTCGCAAGATTGAGACAGTTCGCCGTCAGAATCAAGAGGAGAGAGAGGCCAAGAGGCCTCGAGGATCGGGAAGTTATAGTGGTGCTCCTTCGAGGGGCCAGTTTCAGCATGGTAGAGGCCGTTCTTTCAAGCCTAATCAGTCATCCCGTGCAGAGTATCGCGGGGCATCTTCAGGTCGTGGTTATCATGGGTCTCAGTAGGGCCAGACTTCACTCAGCACCCTCCCAGCTCAGAGTTCACCTCGCGCCCCGTCAGCTCAAGGTTTTTCTATGCCAAGTGCATCAGCTAGTCACTCCGATGTGAGGGGTTCCCTTTAGTCCCCTTCTCTAGCACGTGGGAGTTATTTTGAGTGTGGAGAGTTTGGCCATATGTGGAGGCAGTGTCCTCGTCGTGTTTCTAGTTCATCCTAGCAAAGGGGTCAGTCCTCGACTTTTGCTCCAATTACTTCACCACTCGCCCAACTAGCTAGAGGTGGAGGTCAGGCAGCCAGGGGTCGCCCCAGAGGGGAAGGTCGAGTAGGGGGCGGTCAGGCCCATTTTTATGCACTTCCAGGCAGGCCAGATGCCATTGCTTCAGATGCTGTCATTACAAGTATTGTTTCAGTCTGCCACAGAGATGCCTCTGTATTATTTGATCCCGGACCCACCTTTTCTTATGTGTCATCATACTTTGCTCGTTATTTGGGTACGCCACGTGAGTGTCTTGCTCGATTTAGTAAAGGTTGCAGAACCTTTAGGAAAACTTCATATTCTTGAAATTCTTGTCGTACGACTTTATCGATCCGAAAACTAAACTTCTGTCATTCTATTCTCTCACAGATGGTGAGGACGCGAGCTATCGGACGAGGTGGACGACCACTAGTGCCACCCACTGGGGCCACTAGAGGTCGTGGACGCGGTCATGGACGTGGCAGAGGCAGAGCAGCGAGGGAAGCACTTGTTGATCCACCAGCTTCCCCAGCTTCGGATGCTCCAGCAGCACCAGTTTAGGCACCAGCTGTGCCCATCGTGATTCCGGGTCTTCAAGAGGCCTTGGCACAGATCTTATCGATTTGCACTAGCCTAGCTCAGGTAATTTCAGCCACTACCGCAGCAGCTACTTCATAGGTCGGGGGAGGCAATCAGACCCCCGCTGCTCGCACACCTGAGCAGGTAGTGTAGGGACTACAGACGCCGGGGGAATCTCCAGCCCAGCCGGTTGCACCAGTTTAGGAGTTCGTAGTACCAGTTATGCCGGATGATGAGCAGCGTCATCTTGAGAGGTTTGGTAGGCTCCAGCCTCCGACGTTCAGTGGTGTTGAGGGCGAGGATGCCCAGGGTTTTCTTGATAAGTGTCAGTGGATGCTACGTACAGCAGGGATTCTTGAGTCTAGTGGTGTGGCATTTACTACCTTTCAGTTCTCAGGGGCTGCCTTTTCTTGGTGGGAGGATTTTGAGAGGCGTAGGTCTGTCGGTGCAGCACCACTTTCTTGGCAGTAGTTCTCCGCTCTCATCTTGGAGAAGTATGTACCGCAGTCCCGCAGAGAGGAGCTGCGTAGGCAGTTTGAGTGGTTGACACAGGGGAATATGACCATGACCCAGTATGAGATGAGATTTTTTGAGTTGGCTCGTCATGCCATTTGGATGATTCCAACAGATCGTGAGAAGATCAGGAGATTTGTGGATTTCCTTAACTACCATCTCCGTATTCTGATGACTAGAGAGAGAGTATTGGGTGCTACGTTCAAGAACGTGGTTGATATCGCTCGTGAGATTGAGACGGTTCGCCGTAGGGAGCAAGAGGAGAGGGAGGCCAAGAGGCCTTGAGGATCTGGCAGTTACAGTGGTGCTCCTTCGAGGGGCCAATTCCAGCGTGGTAGAGGTCGTTCTTTCAGGCCTGCTCAGTCAGCCCATGCAGAGTATCGCGGGGCATCTTAAGGTCTTGGTTATCATGGGTCTTAATAGGGACATCCTTCACTCAGCACCCTCCCAGCTCAGAGTTCACCTCGCGCCCCGTCAGCTCAAGGTTTTTCTATGCCGAGTGCATCATCTAGTCACTCCGGTGTGAGGGGTTCCCTTTAGTTCCCTTCTCTAGCATGTGGGAGTTATTTTGAGTGTGGAGAGTTTGGCCATATGTGGAGGCAGTGTCCTCGTCGTATTTCTAGTTCGTCCTAGCAAAGGATTCAGCCCTCGACTTTTGCTCCAATTACTTCACCACTCGCCCAGCTAGCTAAGGGTGGAGGACAGGCAGCCGGGGGTCGCCCCAGAGGGGGAGGTCGAGCAGGGGGCGGTCAGGCCCATTTTTATGCACTTCCAGGCAGGCCAGATGCCATTGCTTCAGATGCTGTCATTACAAGTATTGTTTCAATCTGCCACAAAGATGCCTCTGTATTATTTGATCCCGGACCCACCTTTTCTTATGTGTCATCATACTTTGCTCGTTATTTGGGTACGCCACGTGAGTGTCTTGCTTTACCTGTTCATGTATCTACCCCAGTGGGTGATACTGTTGTTGCAGACCGTGTGTACCGGTCATGTGTGGTGACTATTGGGGGTATGGAGACCCGAGTGGATCTATTGTTATTGAGCATGGTGGATTTTGATGTCATTTTGGGAATGGATTGGCTATCTCCGTGTCATGCTATTCTAGATTGTCATGCTAAGATAGTCACTTTGGCTATGTCGGGTGTGTCGCGGATCAAGTAGCATGGCGTGACAGATTATGTTCCTAGTAGAGTGATCTCTTTCTTGAAGGCCCAACATATGGTTAGGAAGGGTTGCCTTTCATATCTAGCATTTGTGAGGGATGTTAGAGCTGAGACTCCCTATGACGACCTGACCCGTTATCTCATGAGTTACCGCTTCATTTCCCCAATCTTCTGCTTCTTTATGCCTTATTTTCTATATTTGGTGTGATCGAGTTGATTTGGATTGGTTTCGGTAGAAAATAAGACACTTAGTCTCTTTAAGGAAAGCCTAGTTTGGAAAAGTCAACCGGATGTTGACTTATGAGCTAGAGGGCTCGGATGTGATTTCCGGTGGTTCGGTTAGCTTCAGGGGATGATTTGTGACTTAGGAGTGTGATCGGAAGTGGTTTTGGAGGTCCGGTGTAGAAATAGGCTTGAATTGGCGAAGTTAGTATGTTGGTGAATTCCGGTTTATAGTTAAGATTTTGATCTGAGGGTCGGAATGGAATTTCAAGAGTTGTTATAGCTTCGTTATGTGATTTGGGATGTGTGTGTAAAATTTCAGGTCATACGGAGGTGATTTGATTGGATTTTTGACTGAATGCGTGTTTCGGAAGTTTTAGAAGAAATTAGGCTTGAATTCGATGTAATTTGATGGTTTTGATGTTGTTTGAGGTGTTTTGATGATTGGAACAAGTTTGGATGGTGTTTTAGCATGTGTTGGTGTTTTTTGTTGAGGTCCTGGGGGGCCTCGGGGTGATTTCAGATGGTTAACGGGAAGTTTTGGACTTGTGCAACTCAGAATTTGTTGTTGCTTCTGGTGTTTCCGCTTCTGCGGAATTTGGACCGCAGAAACGGTGTCGCCCATACGAAGAGGAGGCCGCAGAAGCGAGGGTTGGCCTGGTTAGCTGTTTCCACAGAAGCGGACTAGAAGCCGCATCTGCGGTTTTCGACCGCAGAAGCGATTCCAGGGAGGCTAAGTGATTTTCGCGGATGCGGAGTTTTGACCGTAGAAGTAGTACCACGGAAGCGGTAATTTAACCGCAGAAGCGGTTATGTCTGGGCAGAAGGTATTTAAGTTCTTCTTCGCGAATTTTTGAAGGGTTAGTCATTTTCACTTCGGATTTGGAGAATTGTGGGCGATTTTAAAGAGGGATTTCAAGGAGCTTAAATAAGGTAAGGATTCTTGAACCTCAAACACGATTCTATGGTGTTACTTCATGAATTAGGACTGAAAATTTAAGGAATTAATGGACAAAAATGGTGGTTTAGGGCTTGAACTTAAGAGAGCATAAAGTAAGGATTTGAAGGGCCAATTGAACTCCGATTCTTGTGATTTTGATATGTATGAACTCGTGGGGAGATAAGGAGTCTAATGATGTGAAAAATTTTGAGTTTCGAGAAGTGGGCCCGGGGCTCGAGTTTTGCTAATTTCGGGATTTTTGATGCTTTTCGATTATTTTCGCTTGGGTTTTATTCCCTTAGCCTATTGTAACGTATCCGTTGTGGTTTTGGTTAAATTCGACGCGCGAGGAGGTTGATTTGATAGGCAAAGGCATCGCGAGCTAGAGCTTTAGCCGGCTCGAGGTAAGTAATGAATGTAAATGATGTCCTGAGGGTCTGAAACCCCGGATTTGCAAATCATAGTGCTATATTGAGGTGAGAAACGTGCTTGATGGTGAGCATGGGGTCGTTTACTATTGGGATTGTGACTTGGTCTGTCCCGAGTGATGCATTTACCGCGTATTTGATTGAATCATAATTGTTATCATCATTATTGGGACTGATTGTCATATTTGGGCTTTGTGCCAACTATTTGTACCCTTCGGGGATTGTTATCACTATTTCTTCACTATTTGACATATTACTTGATCTCAGTCCTATTGTTTAATACTGTTTTACAAACTCAGCCACTTTTACTCAGATTTGAAACTTAAATAATATTTCTAATGAAGTTTTGGACTGAGGACTACTATTTTATTATTGCCCGAGGGGCTTATGTGATTTCTAGATTTAGTATGGGATCGGGCTCCACGCCGCAGCAGTATTATATCGATATTGAGTTTAAGGTCCTAGTTGATGCCACGAGATGACTTATTATTGTGCTTGGGCCGTAAGGGGCCCCTCTCGGAGTTTGCACACCCCCAATGAGCGTCATCGGCGATAAATGAATGGATCAGGCTGCACGCCGCAGCGAGTACTAGAGAGTACCATTTTATGTGTTGCATTTCCTTGTTGCATTTCCTTATTTATCTGCTTATCCGTGGTAGTAATTCTATACTTCGATTTCATTGGTTTATCGCTTTCATTCTACTTGTCTTAAATTGCCTAATTATAGATTACCTTGTGCTTTTCTATTTTTTCTTATTCTCAGCCATTATTTATGTTTATTACTCACTAGGTCGGAGTACTCACATTACTCCTTGCACCTTGCGTGCAGATCCAGGTGCATCTGAGGCTGAGTGAGGATTATTTCAGTTGAGCAGCGCATATCCGGGAGCATCGAGGTAGCTGTATGGCGTCCGCAACCCTGTTCTCTCCCTTCTATCCTTGTTTTTAACTAGTATTCCCTAGATGGACATGTATTAGGTTGAATACCTGTATTAGAGTCTCAGACTTGTGATACCGGATCCTTTTGGACTATGTTGTAGGATTATTATTGAGATTCCGCATGTTTTAGCTCTTATTTCAGACTTTAAGTATTATGACTTGGTAAATTATCTGTGGTAATTAATCATGAACTATGTGAGAAATGGGTTAAGGTCATTATATGGTCGGGCTTGCCTAGCAGTGTGTTGTGCGCCATCATGACCGGGGTTGGGGTCGTGACAAGTTGGTATCAGAGCCTAGGTTACAAAGGTCTCGCAAGTCAAGAGCCTATTTAGTAGAGTCTCGTGGATCGGTACGGAGACATCTGTATTTATCCTCGAGAGGTTGCAAAACATTTATGAAAAACTTCATATTCTTGAAATTCTTGTCGTGCGACTTTATCGATCCGAAAACTAAACTTCTGTCATTCTATTCTCTCATAGATGGTGAGGACGCGAGCTATCGGACGAGGTGGACGACCACTAGTGCCACCCACTGGGGCCACTAGAGGTCGTGGACGTGGTCGTGGACGTGGCAGAGGCAGAGCAGGGAGGGAAGCACTTGTTGATCCACCAGCTGCCCCAGCTTTGGATGCTCCAGCAGCACCAATTCAGGCACCAGCTATGCCCATCGTAATTCCGGGTCTTCAAGAGGCCTTCGCACAGATCTTATCGATTTGCACTAGCCTGGCTCAGGCAGTTTCTGCCACTACCGAAGCATCTACTTCACAGGTCGGGGGAGGCAATCAGACCCCCGCTGCTCGCACACCTGAGCAGGTAGTGTAGGGACTACAGACGCCGGGGGAATCTCCAGCCCAGCCGGTTGCACCAGTTTAGGAGTTCGTAGTACCAGTTATGCCGGATGATGAGCAGCGTCATCTTGAGAGGTTTGGTAGGCTCCAGCCTCCGACGTTCTGTGGTGTTGAGGGCGAGGATGCCTAGGGTTTTCTTGATAAGTGTTAGTGGATGCTCCGTACAACAGGGATTCTTGAGTCAAGTGGTGTGGAATTTACTACCTTTCAGTTCTCGGGGGCTGCCTTTTCTTGGTGGGAGGATTTTGAGAGGCGTAGGTCTATCGGTGCAGCACCACTTTCTTGGCAGTAGTTCTCCGCTCTCATCTTAGAGAAGTATGTACCGCAGTCCCGCAGAGAGGAGCTGCGTAGGCAGTTTGAGTGGTTGACACAGGGGAATATGACCGTGACCCAGTATGAGATGAGATTTTTTGAGTTGGCTCGTCATGCCATTTGGATGATTCCAACAGATCGTGAGAAGATCAGGAGATTTGTGGATTGCCTTAACTACCATCTCCGTATTCTGATGACTAGAGAGAGAGTATTGGGTGCTACGTTTGAGAAGGTGGTTGATATCGCTCATGATATTGAGACGGTTCGCCGTAGGGAGCGAGAGCAGAGGGAGGCCAAGAGGCCTCGAGGATCTGGCAGTTACAGTGGTTCTCCTTCGAGGGGCCAATTCCAGCGTGGTTGAGGTCGTTCTTTCAGGCCTGCTCAGTCGGCTCGTCTAGAGTATAGTGGGGCATCTTTACGCCATGGTCATCAGGGGTTTCAGCAGGGCAAGTCTTCACTTAGCGCCCTCCCAGCTCAGAGTTCGTCTCATGCTCCATCCGTCTAGGGTTCCTCCGTGGTAGGTCCTTCTACTGGTCATTTTGGTGCCAGGGGTTCCCTTCAGTCCCCATCTCCAGTACCGGGTAGTTGTTATGAGTGCGGAGAGTTTGGACATATGAGGAGGCAGTGCCCTCGACTTCGTGATGGTCAGCTTCAGCAGAGGGGTCAGCCCTCGACTTCTTCTCTAGTTACTTCACCACCCGCCCAGCCAGCTAGGGGTGGAGGTCAGGCAGGCAGGGGTCGCCCTAGAGGGGGAGGTCGATCAGATGGTGGCCAGGCTCGTTTCTATGCCATTCCAAGCAGGACAGATGCTATCGCTTCAGATGCTGTCATTACAAGTATTATTTCAGTCTGCCATAGAGATGCCTCTATATTATTTGATCCCAGTTCCACCTATTCTTATGTGTCCTTATATTATGCTCATTATTTGGGTATGCCCCGAGAGTTTCTTACTTTACCTGTTCATGTGTCTACCCCAGTGGGCAATACTGTTGTTGTGGACCGTGTGTACCAGTCATGTGTTGTGACTATTGGGGGTCTGGAGACCCGAGTTGATCTATTGCTATTGAGCATGGTGGACTTTGATGTTATTTTGGGCATGGATTGGTTATCTCCGTGTCATGTTATTCTAGACTGTCATGTTAAGACAGTCACTTTGGCTATGCCGGGTGTACCGCAGATCGAGTGGCGTGGTGTGATTGATTATGTTCATAGTAAAGTGATCTCCTTCTTGAAGGCCCAACGTATGGTTGGGAAGGGTTGTCTATCATATTTAGCATTTGTGAGGGATGTTGGAGCTGTGACTCCTAGTATTGATTCTGTCCCAGTTGTGAGGGATTTTCCCGATGTGTTTCCTGCAGACCTGTTGGGCATGCCACCGGACAAGGATATTGATTTTGGTATTGACCTGGTGCCGGGCACTCAGCCCATTTCTATTCCGATGTATCGTATGGCACCAGCAGAGTTGAAAGAATTGAAGGAACAGCTTCAGGAACTCCTATATAAGTGGTTCATTCGGCCTAGTGTGTCACCGTGGGGTGCGCCGGTTCTGTTTGTGAAGAAGAAGGATGGCACAATGAGAATATGCATTGATTACAAGCAATTTAACAAGGTAACAATTAAGAACAAGTATCATTTGCCTCGCATTGACGATTTATTTGACTAGCTTCAGGGAGCGAGGGTGTTCTCTAAGATTGATCTCTATTCGGGCTATTACCAGTTGAAGATCAGGGATTCAGATATTCTTAAGACTGCTTTCAAGACTAGATATGGTCACTATGAGTTTCTTGTCATGTCTTTCGGGCTGACCAATGCCCCAGCAGCGTTCATGCATCTAATGAACAGTGTATTTTGACCATATCTGGATTCGTTTGTTATTGTATTCATTGATAATATTCTGGTGTACTCGCATAGTTACGAGAAGCATGCAGAGCATTTACGAGTTGTATTGCATAGATTGAGAGAGGAGAAGCTTTATGCAAAATTCTCCAAGTGTGAGTTTTGGCTCAGTTCAATGGCTTTCTTGGGGCACGTGGTGTCTAGCGAGGGTATTCAAGTTGATCCGAATAAGATAGAGGCGGTTCAGAGTTGGCCTAGACCATACTCATCCATAGAGATTCGTAGCTTTCTTGGGTTGGTAGGCTATTATTGCCGGTTTGTTCAGGGATTCTCATCCATTGCATCGCCCTTGACCAAGTTGACTCGGAAGGGTGCTCCATTTGTATGGTCGGACGAGTGTAAGGAGAGCTTTCAGAAGCTCAAGACAGCTTTGACCACAGCTCCAATGTTGGTTTTACCATCAGCTTCAGGTTCATATACCGTATATTATGATGCTTCGAGAGTTGGGATTGGTTGTGTATTGATGCAGGAAGGTAGAGTTATTGCTTATGCTTCTCGTCAGTTGAAGCCCCATGAGAAGAACTACCCTGTTCATGATTTGGAGGGTATTGCCATAGTTCATGCATTGAAGATTTGGAGGCACTACTTGTATGGCGTATCTTGTGAGGTATTCATCGATCATCGCAGTCTTCAGCATTTGTTCAAGAAAAAGGATCTTAATTTGAGGCAGCGGAGGTGGTTGGAGTTGCTTAAAGATTATGATATCACTATATTGTATCATCCGGGAAAGTCCAATATGGTGGCCGATGCTTTGAGCCGAAAGGCAGTGAGTATGGGCAGTTTGGCATATATTCCAGTTGGGGAGAGACCCCTTGTAGTTGATGTTCAGGCCTTGGCCAAACGGTTTATGAGACTAGATATTTCGGAGCCTAGTCGAGTGTTGGCTTGTGTGATTTCTCGGTCTTCCTTATATGATCGCATCATAGAGCGCCAATATGATGACCCGCATTTGCTTGTTCTTAAGGATAGAGTTCAACATGATGATGCCAGAGATGTGACCATCGGTGATGATGGTGTTTTGAGGATGTAGGGCCGAATTTGTGTGCCCAATGTGGATGGGCTTAGAGAGTTGATTCTGGAGGAGGCCCATAGATTGCGGTATTCCATTCATCTGGGTGCCGCGAAGATGTATCAGGATTTGAGGCAGCACTATTGGTGGAGAAAAATGAAGAAAGATATTGTGAGATTTGTAGCTCGGTGTCTCAATTGTCAGCAGGTGAAATATGAGCATCAGAGACCAGGTGGCTTGCTTCAGCAGATGGTTATTCTCGAGTGGAAGTGGGAGAGCATCACTATGGACTTTGTGGTTGGACTTCCTCGGACTTTGAAGAAGTTTGATGCTATTTGGGTGATTGTGGATTGGCTGACCAAGTCCACGCACTTCATTCCTATGTGTACTACTTATTCTTTAGAGCGATTAGCAGAGATATATATCCAGGAGATTGTTTAGTTGCATGGTGTTTCGGTTTCCATCATCTCAGATAGGGGTACTCAGTTTACTTCCTAGTTTTGGAAGTCTGTTTAGCAAGAGTTGGGTACTCTGGTGGAGTTGAGCATAGCTTTTCATCCTCAGATGGACGGGCAGTCCGAGCGTACTATTTAGATATTGGAGGACATGTTGCGTGCGTGTGTTATTGATTTCGGAGGTTTGTAGGATGAGTTTTTGCCGCTTGCAGAGTTTGCCTACAACAATAGCTACCAGTCGAGTATTCAGATGGCTCCATAGGAGGCTTTGTATGGGAGGTGGTGTAGGTCTCTAGTTGGTTGGTTCGAGCCTGGCGAGGCTAGGCTATTGGGGACGGATTTGGTTTAGGATGCCTTAGAGAAGGTGAAGGTGATTCAGCAGAGACTTCGTACATCGCAGTCGCGTTAGAAAAGTTATGCGGACCGGAAGGTTCGAGATGTATCCTACATGGTTGGTGAGAAGGTCTTGCTGAAGGTTTCGCCCATGAAGGTTGTTATGAGATTTGGAAAGAAAGGGAAGTTGAGTCCGTGGTTCATTGGGCCTTTTGAGGTACTTAGGAGGATTGGGGAGGTGGCTTATATGCTTGCTTTACCACCCAGCTTGTTGAGAGTGCATCCGGTATTTCATGTTTCTATGCTCCGGAAGTATGTTGGGGACCCATCTCATATTTTGGACTTCAGCACGGTTCAGTTGGATAATGATTTGACCTTTAATGTGGAGCCGGTGGCTATTTTGGGTCGTTAGGTTTGAAAGTTGAGGTTGAAGGATATAACTTCAGTGAGGGTGCAGTGGAGAGGTCGGCCCGTGGAGGAGGCTACTTGGGAGACCGAGCGGGAGATGTGGAGCAGATATCCTCACCTGTTTGAGGCTTCAGGTATGTTACTTGGCTCGCTTGAGGACGAGCGTTTATTTAAGTTGGGGAGGATGTGACGACCCGACCCGTCGTCACATGAGTTACCTCCCTAGTTCCCCCATTTTCTGCTTATTTATGCCTTCTTTTCTATATTTGGTGTGATCGAGTTGATTTGGATTGGTTTGGGTGGGAAATGAGACACTTAGTCTCTTTAAGGAAAGCCTAATTTGGAAAAGTCAATTGGATTTTGACTTATGAGTTAGAGGGCTCGGATGTGATTTCTGGTGGTTCGGTTAGCTTCGGGGGATGATTTGTGACTTAGGAGTGTGATCGGAAGTGGTTTTGGAGGTCCGGTGTAGAAATAGGCTTGAATTGGCGAAGTTAGTATGTTGGCGAATTCCTGCTGATAAGTGAGATTTTGATCCGAGGATCGGAATGGAATTCCGAGAGTTGTTGTAGCTTCGTTATGTGATTTGGGATGTGTATGTAAAATTTCAGGTCAATCGGAGGTGATTTGATTGGATTTTTGACCGAATGCGTGTTTCGGAAGTTTTAGAAGAACTTAGGCTTGAATTCGATGTAATTTGATGGTTTTGATGTTGTTTGGGGTGTTTTGATGATTGGAACACGTTTGGATGGTGTTTTAGCATGTGTTGGTGTTTTTGGTTGAGGTCCCGGGGGCCTTGAGGTGATTTTGGATGGTTAACGGGAAGTTTTGGACTTGTGCAACTCAATATTTGTTGCTGCTTCTGGTATTTCCGCTTCTATCGAATTGGGACCGCAGAAGCGGTGTCGCCCATGCGAAGAGAAGGCCGCAGAAGCGAGGGTTGGCCTGGTCAGCTATTTCCGCAGAAGCGGACTAGGAGCCGCATCTGCGAAGTCGCAGATGCGGAATTTTGACCGCAGAAGCGATTCTAGGGAGGCTAAGTGATTTTTGCGGATACGGAGTTTTGACCACAGAAGCGGTTATGTCTGGGCAGAATGTATTTAAGTTCTTCTTTGCGAATTTTTGAAGGGTTAGTCATTTTCACTTTGGACTTGGAGAATTGTGGGGAATTTTAAAGAGGGATTTCAAGGAGCTTCGATAAGGTAAGGATTCTTGGACCTCAAACACGATTCTATGGTGTTACTTCATGAATTAGGACTGAAAATTTAAGGAATTAATGGATAAAAATGGTGGTTTAGGGCTTGAACTTTAGAGAGCATAAATTAAGGATTTGAAGGGCCAATTGAACTCCGATTCTTGTGATTTTGATATGTATGAACTCGTGGGGAGATAAGGAGTCTAATGATGTGAAAATTTCTGAGTTTTAAAAAGTGGGCCCGGGGCTCGAGTTTTGCTAATTTTGGGATTTTTGATGCTTTTCGATTATTTTCGCTTGGGTTTTGTTCCCTTAGCCTATTGTAACGTATCCGTTGTGGTTTTGGTCAGATTCGACGCGCGAGGAGGTCGATTTGAGAGGCAAGGACATAGCGAGCTAGCGCTTTAGCCGGTTCGAGGTGAGTAATGAATGTAAATTATGTCCTGAGGGTTTGAAACCCCGGATTTGCATATCGTAGTGCTATATTTAGGTGAGACGCGCTTGATGGTGAGCGTGGGGTCGTTTACTATTGAGATTGTGACTTGGTCCGTCCCGAGTGATGCTTTTACCGCGTATTTGATTGAAGCATAATTGTTATCATCATTATTTGGACTGATTGCCATATTTGGGCTTTGTGCCAACTATTTGGACCCTTCGGGGATTGTTATCATTTTTCCTTTACTATTTGACATATTACTTGATCTCAGTCCTATTGTTTAATACTGGTTTACAAACTCAGCCACTTTTACTCAAATTTGAAACTTAAATAATATTTCTAATGACGTTTTGGGCTAAGGACTACTATTTTATTATTGCCCGAGGGGCTTATGTGATTTCTGGACTGAGTATGGGATCGGGCTACGCGCCGCAGCAGTATTATATCAATATTGAGGTCGAGGGCCTAATTGATACCACGAGATGGCTTGTTATTGCGCTTGGGTCGTAAGGGGGCCCTCCCAGAGTCTGCACACCCCTAGTGAGCGCCGTCAATGATAAATAAATGGATCGGGCTGCACGCCGCAGCGGGTACTAGAGAGTACCATTTTATGTGTTGCATTTTGTTTTATCTGTCATTTATCTGCTTATCCGTGGTAGTAATTCTATACTTCGATTTCATTGGTTTATCGCTTTTCATTCTACTTGTCTTAAATTGCCTATTTATAGATTACCCCGTGTTTTTCTATGATTTCTTATTCTCAACCATTATTTATGTTTATTACTCACTGAGGCTGAGTACTCACATTTCTCCCTGCACCTTGCGTGCTGATCCAGGTGCATATGAGGCTGAGTGAGGATTATTTCAATTGAGCAGCGCATATCCGGGAGCATCGAGGTAGCTTTATGGCGTCCGCAACCCTGATCTCTCCCTTCTATCCTTGTTTTTAACTAGTATTCCCTAGATGGACATGTATTAGGTTGATAAACCTGTATTAGAGGCTCAGACTTATGACACCGGATCCTTTTAGGCTATGTTGTAGGATTATTATTGAGATTCCGCATGTTTTAGCTCTTATTTCAGACTTCAAGTATTATGACTTGGTAAATTATCTGTGGTAATTGATCACGAACTGTATGAGAAATGGGTTAAGGTCATTATATGGTCGGGCTTGCCTAGCAGTGTGTTGGGCGCCATGACGACCGGGGTTGGGGTCGTGACACTCCTAGTATTGATTTTGTCCCAGTTGTGAGGGACATTCCCGATATGTTTCCTGCAGACCTGTCGGGCATGCCACCGGATAGGGATATTGATTTTGGTATTGACCTAGTGTCGGGCACTCTGCCCATTTCTATTCCACCATATCGTATGGCACCAGCGAAGTTGAAGGAGTTGAAAGAACACCTTTAGGAACTCCTAGATAAGGGGTTCATTCGGCCTAGTATATCACCTTGGGGTGCGCTAGTCCTGTTTGTGAAAAAGAAGGATGGCACCATGAGAATGTGCATTGATTATAGGCAATTGAACAAGGTAACAATTAAGAACAAGTATCATTTGCCTCGCATTGATGATTTATTTGACCAGCTTCAGGGAGCGAGAGTGTTCTCCAAGATTGATCTCCGTTCGGATTATCACTAGTTGAAGATCAGGGATTTAGATATTCTTAAGACTGCTTTCAGGACCAGATATGGTCATTATGAGTTCCTTTTGATGTCTTTCGGGCTAACCAATGCCCCAGCAGCATTCATGCATTTAATGAACAGCGTGTTCCGGTCTTATCTTGATTCGTTCGTTATAGTATTCATTGATAATATTCTGGTGTACTCGCATAGTCAGGAGGAGCACGCAGAACATTTGAGAGTTGTATTGCATAGATTGAGGGAAGAGAAGCTTTATGCAAAATTCTCCAAGTGTGAGTTTTGGCTCAGTTTAGTGGCTTTCTTGGGGCACGTGGTGTCCAGCGAGGGTATTCAGGTTGATCCAAAGAAAATAGAGGCGGTTCAGAGTTGGCCCAAACCGTCCTCAGCCACAAAGATTCGTAGCTTTCTTGGTTTGGCAGGCTATTCTCGCTGGTTTGTTCAGGGATTCTCATCTATCGCATCGCCCTTGACCAAGTTGACTCATAAGGGTGTTTTATTTGTATGGTCGGACGAGTGTGAAGAGAGCTTTCAGAAGCTCAAGACAGCTTTGACCACAGCTCCAATATTGGTTTTGCCATCAGCTTTAGGTTCATATACCGTGTATTGTGATGCTTCGAGAATTGGGATTGGTTGTGTATTGATGCAGCAGGGTAGAGTTATTGCTTATGCTTCTCGTTAGTTGAAGCCCTATGAGAAGAACTACCCCGTTCATGATTTGGAGTTGGCTTCCATAGTTCATGCATTGAAGATTTGGAGGCATTATTTGTATGGCGTATCTTGTGAGGTATTCACCGATCATCGCAGTCTTCAGCATTTTTTCAAGCAAAAGGATCTTAATTTGAGGCAGCGGAGATGGTTGGAGTTGCTTAAGGATTATGATATCACTATATTGTACCATCCGGGGAAGGCCAACCTAGTGGCCGATGCTTTAAGCCGAAAGGTAGTGAGTATGGGGAGTTTGGAATACATTCCAATTGGGGAGAGATCTCTTGCAGTTGATGTTCAGGCCTTGGCCAATCGGTTTATGAGGTTGGATATTTCGGAGCCTAGTCGGGTTTTGGCTTGTGTGGTTTCTCGGTCTTCCTTATATGATCGCATCATAGAGCGTCAGTATGATGATCCGTATTTTCTTGTCCTTAAAGATAGAGTTCAGCATAATTATGATATAGATGTTACCATTGGTGTTGTTGGGGTATTGAGGATGCAGGGCCGGATTTGTGTGCCCAATGTGGATGGGCTTCGGGAGTTGATTCTGGAGGAGGCCCATAGTTCATGGTATTCCATTCATCTGGGTGCCGCGAAGATGTATCAGGATTTGAGGCAGCACTATTGGTGGAGAAGAATGAAGAAAGATATTGTGAGATTTGTAGCTCGGTGTCTCAATTGTCAGCAGGTGAAATATGAGCATCAGAGACCGGGTGGCCTGCTTCAGCAGATGGTTATTCTTGAGTGGAAGGGGGAGAGGATCACTATGGACTTTGTTGTTGGACTTCGACTTTGAAGAAGTTTGATGCTATTTGGGTGATTACGGATTGGCTGACCAAGTCCGCGCACTTCATTCCTATCTGTACTACTTATTCTTCAGAGTAGTTGGCAGAGATATATATTCGGGAGATTGTTCGGTTGCATGGTGTCCCAGTTACTATCATATCAGATCGGGGCACTCAGTTTACTTCCCAGTTTTGGAAGTCTGTTCAGCGAGAGTTGGGTACCCAGGTGAAGTTGAGCACAGCTTTTCATCCTCAGATGGACGGGCAATACGAGCGTACTATTCAGATATTGGAGGACATGTTGCGTGCTTGTGTTATGGATTTCGGAGGTTTATCAGATAGATTTCTACCGCTTGCAGAGTTTGCCTACAACAATAGCTACCACTCGAGTATTCAGATAGCTCCGTATGAGGCTTTGTATGGGAGGCAGTGTAGATCCCCAGTTGGTTGGTTCGAGCCCGGCGAGGCTAGACTATTAGGGACAAATTTGGTTCAGGATGCCTTAGAAAAGGTGAAGGTGATCCAGGGGAGGCTTCGCATAGCACAGTCGCGTTAGAAGAGTTATGCGGACCGGAAGGTTCGAGATGTGTCCTACATGGTTGGTGAGAAGGTCTTGCTGAAGGTTTCGCTCATGAAGGGTGTTATGAGGTTTGGGAAGAAAGGAAAGTTGAGTCCACGGTTCATTGGGCCTTTCGAGGTGCTTCGTAAGGTTGGAGAGGTGGCTTATGAGCTTGCCTTGCCACCTAGCTTGTCTAGCGTGCATCGCTGTATTTCATGTTTTTATGCTCCGGAAGTACATTGGGGACCCGTCTCATGTTTTGGATTTCAGCACGGTGCAGTTGGGTGATGATTTGACCTTTGATGTGGATCCAGTAGCTATTTTGCGACTTCAGGTTCGAAAGTTGAGGTCAAAGGATATAGCTTCAATAAAGGTGCAGTGGAGAGGTCGACCCGTGGAGGAGGCTACCTGGGAGACTGAGCAGGAGATGCGAAGCAGATATCCTCACCTATTTGAGGCTTCAGGTATGTTTCTTGACTCGTTCAAGGACGAACGTTTGTTTAAGTTGGGGAGGATGTGACGACCCGGCCAGTCGTCTTATGAGTTACTGCTCCGTTTTCCCCATTTCTACTTCTTTATTCTTCGTTATCTGCGTTTTATGTGATCGAGTTGATTAGTTTGCATTCGGGGTGGATTTGGTAAGAAATGAGACACTTAGTCTCTTTTAAGAAGGTTTAAGTTGGAAAAGTCAACCAGATGTTGACTTATGTGTTAGAGAGCTCGGATGTGAGTTACGATGGTTTGGTTAGCTTCGGGAGGTGATTTATGACTTAGGAGTGTGATCGGAACTGGTTTTGGAGGTCCGATGTAGAATTAGGCTTGAATTGGCGAAGTTAGTATATTGGCGATTTCCGGTTGGTAGGTGACCGAGGGTCAGAATGAAATTCCAAGAGTTGTTATAGTTTGGTTATGTCATTTGTGATGTGTGTGCAAAATTTCAGGTCATTCAGACGTGGTTTGGTTGCATTTTTTATCGAAAGCGTATTTCGGAAGTTTTTAGAAAACTTTGACTTGAATTCAATGTGAATTGATGGATTTGGTGTTGTTTGAGGTGTTTTGATGATTAGAAAAAGTTTGAATGAGGTTTTAGGATGTCTTGGTGCTTTTGGTTGAGGTCTCGGGGGCCTCGGGTGAGTTTCGGATGGTCAATCGGACCATTTTGGAGTTTGAAATTTGCAGAAAAATCTGCCGAGCTGTTGCAGAAAATTTTCTCTTCGCGTTCGCGTAGAAGAATTTGAGGAAGGCCAGAATTTAAGCATTCGCATTCGCGATAGGTGCCTCGCGTTCGCGGAAGGCTAGGAGTTTGTGCTTCGCGTTCGCATGAGGTTGTCCACGTTCGCGTATAAGGATTTGGGGTCCAGTGGAATTTGCTCTTCGCGTTCGCGTCAGGTGTCTCGCGTTCGCGAAGGTCAAGGCGGATGAGGCATCGTGTTCGCGACTGGCGTGTCGCGTTCGCGTAAGGTAAAAGTTGGTCAACGTAAATTTGTGCTACGCAAACGTGCGAGGTTGACCGCGTTCGCGAAGAAGGAATATGAGAACTGGGCAGAAAGTTTATAAGACATTTTATCCGCAATTTTGAGCCATTTTTCCTCGGTAGCTGAGTATTTTGAGAGCTTTTTGAAGGTTATTAAAGAGGAATTCAAGGAGAATTGATTGGAGGTAAGATTTTGAACCTAAAACGTGATTCTATTGTGAAATTAACCTAGAAATTTATGGAATTTAAGCTAAAATGGAAGAACTAGAGCTTGGGATTTTGAACTTTTGAATTGGGATTTGAAGGATCATTTGAGGTCGGAATTGAGAACTTTTGGTATGTATGAACTCGTGGGGTGATAAGAAATCTAATGATGTGAAAATTTCTGAGTTTCGAGAAGTGGGCCCGGGGCTCGGGTTTTGCAAATTTCGGAATTTTTGATATTTTTTGATTGTTTTCGTTTGGGCTTTGCTCCCTTAGCATATTGTGATGTATTCGTTCTGATTTTGGATAGATTCGACGTGCGGGGAGGCCGATTTGAGGGGTAAAGGCGTAGCGAGATAGAGTCATTGCCGGTTCGAGG
Source organism: Nicotiana tabacum (assembly GCF_000715075.1). Lineage (NCBI taxonomy): Eukaryota > Viridiplantae > Streptophyta > Magnoliopsida > Solanales > Solanaceae > Nicotiana > Nicotiana tabacum. The sequence goes on along the minus strand of NC_134084.1, from coordinate 135,409,673 downwards.
TGAGTAATGATTGTAAATGATGTCCTGAGGGTTTGAAATCCCGGATTGCATATCGTAGTGCTATATTGAGGTGAGACACGTGCTGGATGATGAGCGTGGGGTCTTTTACTACTGGGGATTGTGACTTGGTCCGTCCCGATCGATGATTTTACCGCGTATTTGACTGAAACTTATTTGTTATCATCATGATTTGGGTTGATTGCCATATTTGGGCTTCGTACCAACTATTTGAACCCTTCGAGAATTTTTATCACTATTCCTCATTGTTTTGACTTGTTACTTGAACTCAGTCCTGTTGATATTTACTGTTCTACAAACTCAACCACTTTTATTCATATTTGAAACTTAAATGATATTTCTAATTGATGTTTTGGGCTGAGAACTACTGTTTTGCTAATGCCCGAGGGGCTTGTGATGATTTTCGGACTGAGTGAGGCCGAGGGCCATTTGTGAAGATATGCTGAGTGATATGAGGCCGAGGGCCTGAGATACTTTTATACGCCACGAGGTGGCTTGAGTGATGTGAGGCCGAGTGCTGAGTGATGTGAGGCTGAGTGCCGAGAGATGATGCCACGAGGTGGCTTGATATAGCGCTTGGGTCATAAGGGGCCCCTCCGGAGTCTGCACCCACAGTGAGTGCGGGTACCCATCATGATTTGAGAGTGAGCCTAAGGGGTTGATACTGTACTGAGAGTGAGCCCGAGGGGCTGATATCGTACTGAGAGTGAGCCCGAGGGGCTGATACTGTTCTGAGTGATTGTTACTGTGCCTGAGGGGCGGATTTCTACTTGTTATCTACCTGCTAAATTACATGTTTTACTTGGTTTAAAGGGATTTCATTTGACTTCTTCACTGATTTACTGCTTTAAGTAATTTCGCTGCTTGATATAGAATTGCTTTGTGCCTTTACTTGTTCTCTTGCTTTCAACCATTATTTATGATTATTACTCACTGAGTCGGAGTACTCACATTACTCCCTGCACCGTGTGTGCAGATTCAGGCATCGTAGAGTCCGCTCCTGAGTGTTGATCCTCCCAGTCCAGGCAGTGATTACGGAGACTATGAGGTAGCTGTTGGCGTCCACAGCCCCCGTGCCTCCCTTATTTTACTAATTTCATGTCCTTGAACTTCTGTATCGGATTTCGTATCTAGTAGACTGGTATCCGGATTTATTGGTTGCTCATGACTTGTGACACCTCGGTTTGGGTTGTGTCGGGATGGCTTCTACCGTTGTTATCGTAAATTCTGTAAATTATGGTTATTATATCATATTTTAGAACTATTTATGGTATTTAACTGTTTAAAAGAGGTGTTTTGTTTGGTCTGGCTGGCCTTGTCTTCACGAGAGGCGTCATCACGATCGGGTCCTGGGTTAGGGTCGTGACAAGAATAATCAAATTTAGACTAAAGTTACCATATACTATTGACATTTATTAGCTTGTCACTTGGCTTAACCATAATGTCAATTACATATAGTAACTTTCTTGCTTTAATATATATATATATATAGTACAGGACCATGCATGGTTGGTAGCTGTAATTAATTTACTACATGAAGACCTCCAAAAATAGATACTCTACTATTAAATCTTCGGAAGAATCTGTTTATATCGATTATTATGGAAAATTTCGTTAGTTAGGGAATTTAATTAGGGTGCTTCTTTTACAAGGTTTGTTGCATTACCAATTTAGCATTCATATATTCCAAATAAGTGATCAAGATCAACTCCATTAAGTAGAAATTGACGAGCAATAATTGTGTATTTGGTGAAAAAAATTACTTATTCAGTAAATGTTGTCTTTTATTTACACTAGGCACAACTTTTATTTTGCATTCAAAATTTTTCTTTTACTTCAGAAAAATGAGTTTTTGATAAAATAATAGTTTTTAAAGTTAAATTGAAAATAAATTGATGGCTTTATCAAACAGTTCTTATCTTTTTTCAGCTACCAAAGGTTGCGCGAAGTGCACCGGTAGCCATTTTTAAGCCCGTTGTTTAAAATATATTTACAATTTATAATGTATTTAAAGATTAGTCAATTTATCCAAACTTGAATTTGGATGTCACGACTTAGTGTCCTGAATTTTTGAGTTGCTAATTTGAAATTCATGACTAAGTGTCCTGAATTTATGAACCACTAATTTTAAATTCAGGACATAAGATTCAAGCTTCTGGACACAATTCTTAAACTTTAGGCGATGTCCTGAAGCTTAAACGAATTGGCTAATCTTTAAATACATTATAAACTGTGGATATATTTTAAACAACATGCATAAGAGTGACTACCTTGAGTCATTTCCACCCAAAGGTTTGTTGCTGGTTTTCACAAAGGTCCATCGTATTCTATTTGGGCTTGAGTTTTTCCTTTTGGCGACATTGCAACACATTTATATTTCAACCTTTCATTTAATAGGAAACACAAAATAATGGAGTAATAATAATAGAGAATATACTTAAATTTGTAAAATAACATAGTACTGCAGTATTAGGAAAAGGAAAAAAAAAGTCCCCAATGTCGATAATTCATGTGAAAAAGGAAAATGAAAATAGAATATTAGTAGTAAATTTATATTTTTGGAATATATATTATATAAGAAAAGAGTAATCTAATTAGAAAATAACATGGGTTCAAATTAGAACTCACGATATTACTATTCAACTATAATAACTTTACTATCTTCATGATTATTTTGAAAGTCAAATAAATATTTTAAGGTGTAATTGCTCAAATAATTGTCTTTAATTCAAGCACTTAATAAGAAAAGTCTCTAAAAAGAAAGAGTAGGGTAGTATTCTTTTAGAAATATTTGTTCTTCTATTTTCATGTCCACTTTTAATGTAAAACGTGATTTTCCTTATGCTAGAAGAGGACATCTCATCTTATTTAAAACTATTAGCAAATGAATTATCAACGGAAAAAGTGAAAATTCTTTAGCTATTCACAAATTGATGAGATTTAAATAAATTAGGGTCTTTTTTTCTCTTACATTTAACTCACTAAGAAATTATCAATATGTGTTGTCTATGATTTGTTTTGTGTTACCAACAAGCCTACTTATTATTTTGCTAAAAAAATTTATTGTAAATTTTGAATTAGAATATGATGGAAAAACAAACATAAAAAATAAAAAAGAAGTAATCTAATGAAATATTTGAAACCTTTTTATATCTTTTTCGCTAATGTTTAATTCCAACAAATTAAGTTTAAAATTAGATGGTTAACTCGAAAAAACAATATTTTTATTAAATAAAGATCCATATATATTTTTTATCTTTAAATATATTATTTAAATTAATACAAATAATCGTTACAAAATAACTAGAGAAATACAATTAAGGAAATTATTTTTGTAATTCAGTGTTGGGCCCTCCTCTAGTCTATATATATATATACTTCCTTTGTTCCAATTTATGTGAACATATTTCCTTTTTGGTTCGTCCCAAAAAGAATGACCCATTTCTAAATTTGGTAATAATTAAGTTTAAACTTATAATTATATCTTTAATGAGAAACTTTTATAGCCACACAAATACATTGGGCCCCGTTTTAAGTTGTTTAGGACCACAAATTCTAAAAGTCTTCATTTTTTCTTAAACTCTGTGTCAATCAAACAAGTTCACATAAATTGAAACGGAGTAAGTACTATTTTTTTATTACTACATATAAGCGAGAAGAGAGTGGACGAACACAGCGCTAAACCATTGTACAAAAAGTTACTTCAATTGTACTGGACAACGGACTTTAGTTATTGGATCTATTTACCTACACGTGTATTTACTTCAATTGCAGCATCAGGAATTTTCTTTTTTTATATTGACATCTGTCTGCCTTTTTAATTATGTAAGACATCTGGTTACATTCTCCTTCACCGTTCTTAGTCTATGGTTCTTTCAGTTTCTCTGCCTTCCTCTCACTTACATTCCTATCTTCAGTACCAGTATACTCCTCAGATTTGCACATGTATCATGGCTAATTAGTGCAGAATTAAACCCTTTTATGGAAAATTTAAGGTATCGAAATGACTGAAACTTAAAGTGGATTGTGCACCCAAATTGTTTGTTGAATTTCCTCACTCAACTTATTTGAAGTTTCATGTTGCCATTTACCTTTTTGGGCTGCAGCAGAAAAATTTGTATCGGCTGAACAAAGGCTTTTCGAGAAGAAAGTCTTTACTTTGGTGATTTTGAGGCCACTGTTCAAGACTTGGATAATTATGTTGGGTATTATTGCCATCCACACACTAAGGATGCAAGGTATGATTATGAATTACTTTCTTTTGCTTTATTTTGGTCAACAATGTAACCTTGGGTATTGTTTATTGCTATCTCATTTTTGCTTTGAGTGTTTATCTTGCTCTTCTGCTTTTTCTTTGAATAGACATTAGCATTATACTTTGTTTGAGAAAAATATTTCTGCTTCTATTTATCTAAAGTGGTCTATTACTAGCTATGGTGCTTTTTTTTTATAAAAAAACATTTCTGTATCTAAAGGTCCTTCCATCTACAAGTCACACGGTTTGGTTGCTCTGGTTTTGCTTCTTCCATGCTATCACATTTGACACTTGGTTTGTATTCATGTAAGGTGAAAGGACTTCTGGACAAGGTGATACTAGCATAGAAAGAAGCTCTGATGACCTTGCTCGCAACTATATAAGGTATGACCATTTAGAGCCCATTCGCTTGGTAAGTTCTCTTAATTGCCTTTTCTTCACTCTCATGTGTGTGATCTTGATCATAAATTTATCTCTTGATTATCTCAAAGATGTATTTAAGGTTTCTTTGGATTCTCACTTTGCTAATTCAGGAGTATGACAATGATTTTGTCATTTAACAAGTCGTCACAGTTGTTAGTTCTCTTTCTATGTTTTAAAAATAGTTTTCATTGCTGTAGTGAAAAATAAGTTATGTTCATAAAGTAGATAAAGAAAAATCATCTTTCTTTTCTGATCAAAATATTATTTTCTTCCTTTAGTACAAGTACAAGTAACATATATTCTACATATATTTGTATCACGCCATCAACTTAGTAGAACTGGTGCTTTATGTTGAGGAAGAACTTATCGCCTACGTCATCATGTATTCCTTTAGAGCATGCACATCTCATAATCCTGTAAAGGGACAAATGGACAAAAGTTGGATAGTTCAATGATAGGAACTCCATTTTAAGTTTTCACACATGCTATTTGAATGTGCATAAGCTCCGAATCATCCCTCAAATGTAACCTGTTATCAATGCCCAGTATTGTCTTCTATACCAAAAAGTGTTAAAAAGTGTATCAAATTCTGCACAATGCACTCTGCTACTTAGGCTGGGATATATTTCACCTCCTATATGATTTAAGTCTATGAATATTAGAATATGTTTGGAGAAAATTATGCAACACTTGAGGGATATATTAGCTTATATTACTTAGAAATAAAAGAAAAAGACAATTGCTATATAAGAGAGCACATTTACTCTGAGTGCTATGTTCTTCACTTCATACTCCGAAATTGCTAAAATAACTTCTGAGGAAGGTTTTTGTGGTCAGACTAGTTATTCCATTCTTTGGGTTTTGAAAGAAAGAAAGAAAGAAAGAGGAAACCATCAGTACAAAGATTAGGTGAATTGTCATCCTTCTACTCTTTGATTAGTCTGATAATGCTAGTATATTGGAACTTTTTAAAAGTTCATATCTTATAAGTAATTTTCTTCAAAAATGCTTTAGCCAAGAGAAGTTTTATGTCCATTGGGAGCCATAGATGTTCTTCACTATTTGCAATTTGTTACTTTGAGGGGCATGCTAATTTCTTAAATCGTTAGGAGCCGAGTAAATACTATTCTATTCTAATGACAATTATCTATTCTAAGTGGAGTGTCCACCTGCTCCCTTGCATGCACCTTTCCATCTGCTTCCAATATTTTACTTTTGTGGCTGAAGTTCATTTGTTATTGAAAATCAAGAAAAAATTATATACACGTCTTTTGTGGACATCTAACCACGTTGAGTATGTGCACCTCTTTCAATGTTTTGGAACGATGATATTGCAATACATTAAAGATATTTCCCACAAGATTACTTTAATGGAATGATTTCTAATACTTACAGCGTCCGGAATATTTATCTGTTCCATCCGTGACATCTTATTCTTGGATGATAGTGATTGAAGTGGTGCATCTGCCGATATAAATTCAAGTCTGTGGTTTTTGGCGCACTCACATTATTTTAAATTTTTACTTTTGATCATCCTGAAAGGTAAAACAAAGCTAAATAAGACAGCTTCATATTGTCTTTATGAAAAGCAAAATTCTCAGTTCCAAATTTAATGCAAGCAGAATGGGAATTTCTTAGCTACTGTGATTTACATATGCCAGGAATAAAGGCATGTTCAATGTATTTCACAATGCAATATTGATATCTGTAGTTTGTTAAACATCTTTCAAGATGTTATATTAACATTTTCATATGCTTTGTAGGATGCAAGAACTACACTTTGATCCTGCACCATATGGTTCTGATACAAAACTTAGTAATCTTTTGTAAAAGCTGCAAATCTGCTAAGTGATGTTCCTAGAGATGATTCTGGTTGAATCTGTAAGAATCTCTTTGTGCCTGCCTCTTGGTATTAAATTTTTCTATCTTTGTTCCTTTTAACCAAGTTCCATTACAGATTTGTAACTGTTTTTTGTTTACTGGCAGAACTTTTGTCTGCACAGTTTATGAGAGCTACACATTCTCTTCGCATGGAGTTTACTCTTCGCTCAAGGATTCTGTTGACAATGATATGACCATTTATAATTCTTGGAGTTATGGTAAGCATCTCCTTTGAGTAATTATTTGCTATTGGTTGTATTCTGGAATCTATTATGTTTTGGTAAAACATGATGTCTTTAATTTCTTGGTTGCAGTAACAACATTCCTTATCCAAGTATTTGGAATTTTCCTTTTTAAATTGACCTGGGAACTACATTTACCCCATAAATATAAATTTATAGTGCCATATTACTGATGTTGCTTCTTAAATTTAGTGACAAGAGGGGTTGCTCTGATGGTAAGCAACCTCCACTTCCAACCAAGAGATTGTGAGTTCGAGTCACTCCAAGAGCAAGGTGGGGAGTTCTTGGAGGGAATGATGCCGAGGGTCTATTTGGAAACAACCTCTCTACCCCAGGGTAGGGGTAAGGTATGCGTACACATTACCCTCCCCAGACCCCACTAGTGGGATTATACTGGGTTGTTGTTGTTGTTGTTGCTCCTTACATGATTCTAGGCTTTAGTATGAACCTCAGAAGAATAGTATGTCTTCTATGTAGTGAGCTTTGAAGTATGCTTGGTTTTAATTGCATTCTTTATATCAATGGTTTTACAGCTTGATGGAAAGCGATTTTCATCGAAGACGGCGGAGGATAATCAGGTGTTCATACAGTGTAAGAATGCCACTTGCTTATCTTGTTCCTTTGTTCATGTTATATTATGGAAAGAACTATTAGTGCCTAGGTCTCCAGGATATTGTATGCATGGTTGGTTTTCAATAAATAAAAAGATCAATGGGAATTCTGTGTTTCTAGGAATACTATAGCTGTCTCTGGTTTGATGTTGATTCAATATGGTGGAACCATCTCAAAGGCAGAGGGTTGAGCTTCCGTCTTTTCTTCTAATCATCCTAAATCCTGAAGAGAAATTTGTACAGGGGTTAATGGCCCTTGTAGATCGATCCATTTACATCTTCTCAGTGTCCATATCAAATCATTTATTGTTTTAATGGACAGTAGGTTAATCATGCCTACTTAATAACATAATGTAGATAGTGGGACAGGCTTGCAACAACCAGAAGTATTGTAAAAAAGATGAAGTAACTTGAGTCTCTGGTCTGGTTGTTCGAGAGGCACCGTCCTTACTTCCTTATTTGCCTTGTTGGCACATATTGTAAAGAAAACAACATTATGCCCATGCTGCATAAAAAAATCTTTTGATTATAAATACTTATTTTGATTATAATACAAAGCGTTGTGTTTATTATCGACAATAGATACTTAAATGTTAATGTTGGTCGCTTTGGTGTCAGGCCCGTGCAACTTGCACGGGCATCATCCCTCTAGTATATAACTATATGTTTTTGGTGTTTTGATCGCCGTAAATGTAATATAGGTTGTTCACAAACCAAAAGCTAATTGGAGCATCTTATATTGATGCCCAACAGACTTTTTTCCTTTATTTTTCCTTATCCTCCTTGACATAGACGTGTTAATTAGTTTCTACTGTTACGTTATAGCCTGTTTGGTCAAGTTTATTTTTGGCCTAAAATGATTTTTTTGCCAAAAGTAATTTTTTTCTAAAAGATTAAGGTGTTTGACAAAACTTTTAGAAAGAAAAAAATACTTTGCTTTTCACAAAAAATACTTTTTCCGAAAAACACTTTTTAGATAAGCTGATTTTATAAACTTGGTCATGCGCGCTATTACTTCAAAAAGTTCTGAAAAGAGAAGCCTTTATACATGTTATGGCCGTGAATGAAACTGTTTAATTAGCAATATCCGCAGGTTAAAACTTCAAACAATATCTCCAATTACGCAGATAATATCAATTAATTAGCAATATCCGCAGGTTAAAACTTCAAACAATATCTCCAATTACGCAGATAATATCAATTAATTAGCAATATCCGCAGGTTAAAACTTCAAACAATATCAAGTGCACAAATAACCAAGAAATCAAAATTCTATGATCCAAATAATGTGTTCTTTGTTATAAAATAAAAGCAATGCAGTAAAATGTAAACAAGAAGAGATAGAGAGAATGAAGAAGTGTTTTCTTCTTTCACTTTGGTGTATTTTCCTATCTATTACAAGGCCTTTATATAGGCATGAAAAATGAAGAAAATATGTCATGGAATATGTCATTGAACATAGAAAATATGTCATTGAATATGTCATTAACCATTTGAGAGAAAGATCATGGAGGAAGAGTAGACATCCACCATATTTTGATTTTTATCATAACACTCCCCCTTGGATGTCCATAAATAATGTGTCTCGTTAAAACATTATTAGGAAAAAAGTACACATATTTAGAAATACGCCTTTTGGTTGCCTCGTTAAAAACCTTGCATGGAAAACCCAATGGGACAAAACCTTGTAAGGGAAAAAGAGTACAACGCGTATTAACTCCCCCTGATGAGAAATCACTTAATGTCTCGAAGACGACGCATTCCAATCTTATATATCAGCTTTTCAAATATTGAGGTTGGTAATGCCTTAGTGAACAGATCAGCCAAATTATTACTTGAACGAACTTGTTATACATCTATTTCACCATTCTTCTGAAGATCATGAGTGAAAAAGAATTTCGGTGAAATGTGTTTTGTTCTATCTCCTTTGATATATCCTCCTTTCAATTGAGCTATGCATGCAGCATTGTCTTCATACAATATTGTTGGAATATTCTCTTTTGAAGAAAGACCACATGTTTGCTGAATGTGTTGAGTTATAGATCTTAACCAAACGCATTCTCGACTTGCTTCGTGAATGGCTATTATCTCTGCATGATTTGAAGAAGTAGCAACCATAGTTTGTTTTGTCGAACGCCATGATATGGCTGTACCTCCACTTGTAAATAAATAGCCTGTCTGAGATCGACCTTTGTGTGGATCAGACAAATATCCTGCATCTGCATAACCAATCAATGATGGTTTGGATTCATTTGAATAAAATAAACCCATATCAATGGTCCCTTGGAGGTATCTGAATATATGTTTAATGTCATTCCAGTGTCTTTGTGTTGGCGAAGTACTAAATCTTGCCAATAAGCTTACTGAGAAAGCTATATCTGGTCGAGAATTATTGGCAAGATACATTAATGCCCCAATTGCACTAAGATATGGTACTTCGGCACCAAGAAGCTCTTCATCATTTTCATGAGGTCAGAATGGATCTTTCTTTATATCAAGTGATCTCACAACTATCGGGGTACTCAATGGATGTGCTTTATCCATATAGAATCGCTTTAAAATCTTTTCGGTGTATGTCGATTGATGGACAAATAATCCATCTTTCATATACTCAATTTGTAGACCAAGACAAAATTTTGTCTTTCCAAGATCTTTCATTTCAAATTCTTTCTTCAAATAGTCTACTGTTTTTGGAAGCTCCCTAGGAGTTCCAATGATATTTAAATCATCAACATACTCGGCGATTATAACAAATTCAGATCCAGACCTTTTTATAAAGACACAGGGACAAATTGGATCATTCTTGTACCCTTCTTTCAACAGGTATTCACTCAGGCGATTGTACCACATACGTCCCGATTGTTTCAATCCGTATAAAGATTTCTGAAGCTTTATTGAACAAGTTTCTCGAAAATTTTTATATGCTTCTGGCACTTTAAATCCCTCAGGTACTTTCATAAAAATTTCATTGTCTAATGATCCATACAAATAGGCTGTAACAACATCCATTAGATGCATATCAAGTTTTTCTTGTACTGCCATATTTATGAGATACCTGAAGGTGATAGCATCCACTACAGGAGAATATGTCTCCATATAATCAATTCCAGGCCTTTGGGAAAACCCTTGTGCCACAAGTCGTGCTTTATATCTAACGACTTCATTTTTATCATTTCGTTTTCGCATAAAAACTCATTTATACCCTACTGGCTTTATGCCTTCAGGTGTTCGAACTATGGGTCCGAAGACTTCACGTTTTCCAAGTGAAGTTAACTCTGCCTGGATAGCGTCTTTCCATTTTGGCCAATCATTTCTCTGTCTACATTCATTGACAAATTTTGGTTCAAGATCCTCATCTTGTTGCATTATTTCAACAGCAACATTATAAGCAAAAATGTTATCGATAACAATATTATTTCGGTTCCATCTTTTCCCGGTTGAGACGTAACTTATTGATATCTCTTCATTTTCATTATTTTTAGGTACCTGGACCTCCCCTAAGGTCTTATCATTTGTTACGTCTTGGGGCTCTTCTTGAGCCACTACCTCTGTGTTATGTTCACTTTGATCACTTGCTCCTTTTCTTCTTCGAGGATTTTTATCTTTAGAACCGATTGGTCTACCACGTTTCAAGCATGACTTAGACTCATTTGCTTTAATTAATTGTTCTGTCGGGATATCAACTCGAATTGGAGCATTAGCACCTGGAATATGTGACTTAGTCACCCTTGGTAGGTTAGTGAATGCATCTGGCAATTGATTTGCAATATTTTGTAAATGAATAATCTTTTGAACCTCTTGTTCACATTGATTTGTTCGAGGATCTAAATGAGACAGTGATAATGCATTCCAATCTATCTTCTTTTTCAACTGCTTATTTTCTCCCCCTAATGTTGGATATATTGATTCATTAAAATGGCAATCAGAAAAACTTGCCGTAAATAAATCTCCAGTCATCGGCTCTAGATATTTTATAATAGAAGGAGATTCATATCCAACATATATCCCCAACCTTCTTTGAGGACCCATCTTTGTGCGTTGTGGTGGAGCAATTGGAACATATATCGCACAACCAAAGATCCTAAGATGGGAAATATTTGGCTCCTGACCAAAAGCCAATTGCAATGGGGAGACTTTATGATAACTTGTGGGCCTTATCCGCACAAGTGCTGCTGCGTGCAAAATAGCATGACCCCATACTGAAATGAGAAGTTTTGTTCTCATAAGCATTGGTCTAGCAATTAATTGGAGGCGTTTGATCAATGATTCTGCTAGACCATTTTGTGTATGAACATGAGCAACCGGATGCTCAATTGTTATCCCAGTTGAAATACAATAATCATTAAAGGCTTGGGATGTAAACTCACCGGCATTATCAAGACGAATTGTCTTAATTGCATAATCTGGAAATTGTGCTCTTAGCTTTATTATTTGAGCTAACAATCTCGCAAATGTCATATTGCGAGTTGATAGTAAGCATACATGTGACCATCTTGTAGATGCATCTACCAAAACCATATAATAATATTTGAATGGTCCACATAGAGGGTGAATGGGCCCACATATATCACCCTGTATACGTTCCAGAAATGCAGGGGATTCCATCCTAACTTTAATAGTTGATGGTCTAATAATTAATTTTCCTTGAGAACTCGCAGCACAAGAGAATTCCTTAAATTGAAGAATCTTCTGATTCTTCATTGCATGTCCATGTGAATTCTCAATTATTTTACGCATCATATTAGAGCCAGGATGGCCCAACCGGTCATGCCAAATAATAAAATTATCTTGATTAGTAAACTTCTCGTTTACTACGACATGTGTTTCAATCCTGCTAATACTTGTGTAGTATAAGCCGGAGGAAAGAGCAGGTAACATTTCAAGCACATATTTCTTACCGGACATTATTGTAGTAATATAAATATATTCAATCTTTTCATCATTTGTAGTCTCAATATGATAGCCATTTTGGCGAATATCTTTGAAACTTAATAAGTTTCTTTGAGATTTACTACAATATAGTGCTTCATCAATAGCCAAATTTGTTCCTCCTGGTAGTAATAAATTGGCTCTTCCAGAACCTTCAATTAATCTTGTACTACCGGATATTGTATTAACATTCGCTTCTTTCATTACCAAATAAGAGAAATATCTCTTATCTTTTAAAATAGTGTGTGTTGTAGCACTATCCAGAAGACATATATCATCTTTATTAATCTTGAGTCCAACTGAAGACTGGGGAATTTTCATATTCTTCATAAAAAAAGACAAATAATACATCATAAGAAATATGAAAGACAAGCAGGAAAAAAAAACATTAAGAAATACATTAAAAATGTAGAAACTAGCAACACATGATGCATTAGAAAAATACACTCAAGAAAAATAAACTAGTTGCAAACATAAACATAACAACTTTTATAGCTTCATTCCCCAGTAAGATGATTAGTTCTTCAGTCAATATCCTCAAAGAATTCCCCAACTTCTAAATGAGTAATATTTGTTAGGCCTTCAAAATCATCATCTTTATATGCAAGATGTGCATTAGAATCATATTTATTTGAGGGACCTGCTTCATCATCATTATTTTGAAAGGTCAAATGTGCCTCCACATTATTTTCTTTTTTCTTGAGGGAGGCTTGATAAAGTTTGACAAAATGTTCTGGCGTATGACAAATGCATGCTCAATGACTTCTCATACCACATCGGTGACACATACTAGCTTTACCTTTTGAATGATTAATTTGAGAACCCTTATTGTTCTCCAATTTATTTCCACCATAATGACGATAATTGTTTCGCCCCCTGCCACGTCCACGTTTACGACCATTTCCACGACCACGGTAATTATTTTGTTTTCTTTCAAACTTATCATATGTTGCTACAACATTCACTTCCTGAAATGGAGCTGACCCAGTGGGACGAGCTTCATGATTTTTCATTAATAGAGTATTATTCTACTCAGCCACAAGTAGGCATGTGATTAACTCAGAATATTTCTTAAAACCTTTTTCACGGTATTGTTGTTGTAGCACCACATTTGAAGCGTGAAAAGTAGAAAATATTTTTTTCAATAAGTCCTCATCTGTGATAGTGTCTCCACATAATTTTAATAGAGACCTTACTTTAAAGATAGCAGAATTATACTCACTTACGGTTTTAAAGTCTTGCAACCTTAAATGTATCCACTCATACTGAGCTTTCGGTAATACCGCAAGTTTTAGGTGGTCATATCGATCCTTCAAATTAATCCATAATTCAAGTGGATCTTTTATGGTTAAATATTCAGTTTTTAACCCTTCATGTAGATGATGACTAAGGAAAATCATGGCCTTCGTTTTATCCTGATTTGATGCTTCATTTCCTTGTATAATAGTATTTCCAAGACCTTTAGCGTCAAGGTGAATTTCAGCATCAAGAACCCATGATAAATAGTTCATCCCGGTGATGTCAAGTGCCACAAATTCAAGTTTTGATAAATTTTACATAGTGAAAACTATCATAAAAGATGAATAAGTTAGAGAAATAATTATAATAATAAACAATTAATGAAAACAAAACGATTAAGGTAAAAGAAATGAAAATAGAGCTATATCATGTTAACAATCTACTATTTCATTTTATTCTTGCCATAAAGTAGAAATTACATACTTGTTTCATTTCACTTTATATTATTGATATATATGTGTTAATAGAACTGAACGTGACTAACATTATTTATATGTTCCAATAAATATAAAGTAATTAAACTATAAAATTATTGCTTGTCAATTTATTTCTCACAGTTCTTCAAAATGCCTTAAAGATATGTTTTGATCTAGGGAGTCCATGAATATTATAAGTATGACATTAGTGCATAGCTAGTTTGATGACTTTGAGGTCCTCTAAGAGTTGAGCACGGAAGGAAATAGTTATTTTATCACTACAATGTACTTAAACTATTTAAGATGCCCAAGCGCACAAGTAATCTACAAACAATGAGCATATGATATATACTGTCATAAATAAAATGATTATAATGATACATACCTTAATAAAATATGGCTCAACTTAGCAGGAGTTAAGAATAAAATTAGAACTTTGTGCTGATAACATGTTATAAAATAAAAGCAATGCAGTAAAATGTAAACAAGAAGAGATAGAGAGAATGGAGAAGTGTTTTCTTCTTTCACTTTGGTGTATTTTTCTATCTATTACAAGGCCTTTATATAGGCATGAAAAATGAAGAAAATATGTCATTGAACATAGAAAATATGTCATTGAATATGTCATTAACCATTTGAGAGAAAGATCATGAAGGAAGAGTAGACATCCACCATATTTTGATTTTTATCATAACATCCTTAAAATAGTTCAACATTTTTGCACTTCACTGTCTACATTTTTTCTATATAATTAAAAGGTCAAACATTTTCATATGCAATTAACAAAATCAATTATGTGCTTTGTTTATGGTCATTGTTCATTCTTTCACTTGAATAAGTAAGGCTCCATTTTTAATCTTGGCAAAGATTCTTAATTTTGTCATACACTGAACAGACTAGCTAGCTTTCAACTGTTTCAAAGAAAAACATATTTTTTAAAATAAGAAAAAGGTGGTAAAATAGAGCTTTTTCATATTTCCTGAAAAGTAAAAGAAATTAAAGAATCAGAATGCACTGACAAAATGGTCATATAGATCAAATCATTCAAGGTCTTCAACAATGCGCAGTTAAGATATACTACTATATTTACATATTCGGAAAACGATTTTAAACTTTTTTAATCATGCATACATGATAGAATTTGTTTTTTCATCATACATATTTGCGTGGTTAGTTTACATACTTGTACATATTTTTAGTGTCTGCTGATATATTCACATTTAAATTCTTCTTTAAACACCCTAGAGAAAAATTACTTTTTCTTTGTTCTTTAGAGCCTAGTTTCTTTTAACAAGGTGTATCTACTTTTAATTACAATTCCTAAAATATATTTATACAATATTAGTTTCAAGTTTAGAAAATTCAACACAAACAGAGCAAAGTGGGAAAATTGATGATGCTAATGAATTCAAGATCTATTTAATCTTTAAAATTCAAAATGGTTTTGGAGCACAACATATATAGTTCCAAATTAAAGCAAGACAAGTTTAGTTTAAGAAATATAAACTAAACTCATTCAAAGCACGTACATGCATATGGATTTTCTTAGTTCATGTATTAGAAGATTAACGTAAGAATTTATGTATGGTTATGTACGTGTATTTAGGAAATGGGAGACAAGAATAAAATTGATGTAATACATATACTAAACTAACAGGTAAATGTAACTCCTAGGAGAAAATCTATAAATACCAATGTATAGTACAACCATTTTGTTATATAAACCAAGTTGTGACCAAGAAGTAGAGTGAAATATTTCATCCACTCGTTTTCAAGAGAATATCATTGAAGTGTTCTTCCATTAAGTATTTTTCAACATTTGGTATCAGAGTCAATCGTCTTTAATGTGGAGAACTCGAATTGTTTGAAGATTTGAGAAGATGAACTTCAAATTAATATAAATGTGAATGAAACTAAGATACTATAGTTACGAGAATGCTGGTCAAATTGACGAAAAGTAATTTAATAGGTTGAACTACTAAAATTTCAAAAGTTAAATATTTTTTGAAGGATTATTTTGATTGGCAAAGAGCCTAAAAACTTAAAGGTGTCAACCCTGACAAGGCAGTTGCTTATATATGGAGAACTGTAAACTGAGGAATCTTGAGTACGAAGAGGAATTGGCGAATGATGTCACTGCAATGAGCTAGAAATATGGACAAGAAAATTCACATTATATTCTCGTCTATAAAAGGATTAATGACAAGATATTTGAGAATGTTATTTTCTTTGTATGAAGCCAGAGAAACGATAATGGTTACGAATAGTGTACATGGAGATCGAAGACTTGAAAAATGAGCGAGTCATTGGGCCATTAAAAAAAATACGATTCAAGATATACTTAAGTTATGGATTATATTGAAGAGCTCAAGGCTTTAGACACCACGACCACGACCGTATGTTGATGAACTTGTCAAATCTTTACAAATCGATGAGAAAAGAATAAATAAGCCAAAGCAAGAGTCAACCGAACATGATTTGCAAGCAAATAAGTTTTAGACGAGCAAAAATGAAAAATGGACTATCCTCCAAAAGGCACTAGACGAATATTTAAGAAAGAAGACCTTAAGTTGGTGATATCACAAGATCAGATAGTGGATATCTTCATCAAATTATTAAAGATCGATGTCTTAGAATGTTGGAATGATGAGTCCAGTTTAAATGGGTGGTTTAATTTTTGAAAAATAAGCTAGATCTAATTCTAGGTACATGGTTTTCTTAATTCATGTTATAGAAAATTAATGGAAGAATGCATGTGTATATGTATTTATTAAAAGCTTGGGAGAGGCATGGAGTTAACATGATACATGTATTAGAAGAATACCCAGTATGTTCTTTCTCTACTTGTCTCTTCAAGAAAATATCATTAATTGAGAGTGTTCTTCAATTCCTCGATCTCAAACCTTCCCAACAAGTTTAAATAAGTTGACAAAATTCTCTACGTTATGTTGGACAAGCCTTTTGGTCCGTCTTGGATCTGCGTCCAGAAAACAAACAGAACAAAAAACAAAAGAAAAAAGGAACAACAAGTATAGACAGCACGTATTTTCCTTTTATAAAGAGCATCATTTGGTACCCCTAAACTTCAAGAAAACTATTTCTGATCAGAAAATATAAACTAGCTGAATTAAGCATCTGTATAGTTGTGGGAGCACAAGCATGCGTACTTCGAAAAAGTTCAAGGTTTAGGAAAGGAAAGAAAAAGAACAAATTAACAATATCCTTTTGTTGATTTAGATCGTTTAACTGAAATAAATATGGAGTACATATATAAAAAAAAAATAAAAAAATAAAGAGGAAGTTGTATGGAGGGAATCGAAGTACCTCTTTGATGGATTGTAGCAAGTATATTTGATTAACATATTAGAAAGGAAAAAGCTTCTCTTTGATAAACGGTCGTCATATGGGAGTTCAGAAAGGATACTTAACGAACTACAAGGTTTTCATCAAGGACTCATGAGGTGGGGTTTCATCCCTAACCTAAGCTCAAGGTCCAATTCTGAAACAGGGTTTAGCTGCATGCTCTTTTCTTCTTCTTGCTTGTCCACACAATTGCTTGCTTCTTTAATTAATGGAGTCTTTGTGAATAAAGGTAATTGCAAAACATCTCCAATAATCACTTCATGATTATGATCATTTTCTTCAGATGTATTAACACATGGCCTTTTCGAGGGGCTACTAATTGTTTCATCGTACGATACTTCATGTTGCAACGAATCCTTGTTTGCAGGAGGAGGAGGAGGAGGAGGAGGAGGATTAATGGAGTTTTTGATGTCCAAAGAAAGCAAGTTTTCACTTGAAAATTCTCTAAGTCTGGCTCTATCTTTTCTGTGGATATTCATGTGTCCACCTAGTGCTTGTGCATTAGAGAAACCTCGTTTACAAAAGCTACATCTATAAAACTTAACATGCCCTAAACCTAGTTCATCGGAGCTCCATGTTATTTGGTCTGGTTTCTCATAGTTTGAAGGATCAATCTCCATAGAATTGAAAGGGCAGGGCTTGGAGGTGGAGAAGAGATGATTGGAACAAAATGGAGAGGAGGTCATGGTCGGCAAAGAATGAGAGTTTTATATAGTATATAATTGACAAGAAAATAGAGCAAGCATGCTTGATTTCGTATTTAAGATGATTAACAAGTATGACTATAATTTCATATTGTATTACGTAATTATCTTTCTAACATCAAGATGACACAAATGTCCTATCCAAAAAATTTCTTTGTTTTAAAAAAATATTTTTCGGATGTGGGTTTGGCCCGGAGTTCTAAGGAAAACCCATTTTTGTGTTTCGTCTAGACTAAAAGTTTGAACTATTAGAGAAAAGACTTATTTATTATTAATGTAGGTCTACAACACGTATATATGTGTCACATGTGATCATTTTGATGGTTTTAAGGGACAATCACGTTGTAGCTAGAGGCAGACCTATGTAGTAATTAGAGGGATCATTGAATTGGTATCTGAAATAAAAAACATATTTTGGTTGAATGCAAAAGTGCACCAACAACCTTTAAATTCTAGGTCGGGCTCTGTTATAGTTCTCTTTTATACATATTGCATAGCGGCTAGCTAGAGGAGAGAGTAGTTTGAATGTTGGACCTATACCTGCTCGATATACAATATTGAGCTGTGTAACTGTCTCTTTTAAAATTTTAAACTATTTTAGGAAGAGAAATATTATTTATTTACGTTGTGTATTTGTAACAATGGGAAATATTTATTTTGGACTCATCTTAATTTCGATAAGGGAAGAGGTAGTAGTTAATTTGATCTAGCTAGACTTCCAACGACTTTATTTGACATACCTTTATTTTTATGACAGTAAAGTTCGTTTTTTCGTAGTGTGGTTTTGGAAGAAATTCCATTATTTCTAAGTTATAACATGTTTAATTACAACTTCTTTATAAAGTAACGTTCATTTCGGAGGTGTTTGACGATAAACTTAATCGTGTATCGAGAATATAGATTTAAAACTTAGTAATTTCATGACTAGATACACGTACGACGTACAATAAGAGGGCTGACCATAAATTATTCGAGCTTTGGTTAAACTAATACTCCTTCCATTCCAATTTATGTGAACTTGTTTGACTGGGCACAGAGTTTAAAAGAAATATTTTTGGAATTTGTGGTCTTAAACAAGGTAAAAATAGCACGGTATAGCCAGTTTTCGAACTGGTCATTCAAAAATAGCCAGCGTTTACGAAGTTAATAAAAAATAGCCACTATTTTGCTACAACAGAGACCGGTCCAGCATAATATACTGGAGTTCGGTGCACATGTGTATGAACTCCAGCATATTATGTTGGACCAGTATACTTTGCTGACTCCAGTATAATATACTGGAGACTTGGAGCACTGGTGCTCCAAACTCCAGTATATTATACTGGACAATTATATTTGCTGGAACTCTAGTATATTACGCTGGAGTTTTAGTGTACTTATGCTGAAACTCCATCATATTATGCTGGAGTTCCAGCATACTTATCTTGGAACTCAAGTATAATATGATGGGGTTCAAGCATATTTATGCTGGAACTCCAGTATAATATACTGGCGTATTTTCCAAGTTTGAACAGTGTTTTCGCTCAAATTTATCTTTACATGAAAAGTGACTTAATTTCGATTACTTTTGAAACTGGGCTATTTTTGAACGACCAATTGTAAATTTAACTATTTTTGAATTTCTCTCCTAAACAGGTCATAAAGGAGCCCTTAATATTTGTATGGTTATAAAAGCTTTTCATTAAGGGTAGACTTGTAAGTTTAAGTTAAATTTTTACAAAATTTAGAAATGGGTCATTCTTTTTGGAACGGACCAAAAAGGAAATCGGTTCACATAAACAGGAACGGAGGGAGTAGCACTTAAACTGGAACACGACTTATATTCTTGCACGCTTAGAGAACAATGCAAAGTCAATGAATTATTTTATGTA
Organism: Nicotiana tabacum; assembly: GCF_000715075.1. Classification (NCBI taxonomy): domain Eukaryota; kingdom Viridiplantae; phylum Streptophyta; class Magnoliopsida; order Solanales; family Solanaceae; genus Nicotiana; species Nicotiana tabacum. The sequence continues at coordinate 135,389,661 of NC_134084.1, read as the reverse complement.
TGACTTTAATTTTTCAACGGCTTCCTCACTTGTTCTTCTGTCCATTCATTCAGCAACACTGGAGGTTGTTTGAAAACATATAAAGAAAAGGCCCTTAGTAAATGAATTAATCAATTATTGGAGTGGTGGGATTCATTGTATAATGCTCCTTCTGCTGCCGTCCATGGTTTCTTTTATTTTTAACAATTAATTAATATAACCAACTCATGAGTCTTACAATTAAAGAAAATAAAATTGTATTCTTATGTTTCTACTGATTTTTATATAGTTCTAATTAGGGCACATATCGGTGGACCTTATATTTCAGGATATCCAAAGTGATGCATCGGTGTACCGTTCTTAGAGTTATCTGATATTTGTACTGGTAAAAAGTAATAAATATTCCATAAAATTACTCGAAATATGCATAAACTGGACTCTATGGTTATAAATAAAATCAAAATACTTTTAAAAGTTAAATTATTAAAATTTGGTTAACACTCCGCCAACCTCCTCCTATTAGTTTTCTTGTGTGGAATGCCCTTTTTATATTTTTAGTTTAAGTTGTGATTATTTGAAGGCACGGCCTTCTACAAATGATTAGATCTTTTTCAAAACAGATTCTACTTGTATATTAGGCCCACGTATATGACTACTCACTCTAGATGTGATTGGTGTATCTATTTTGTTTAATAGAAGCACGTTTTATCAGTTATTTAACATTCAAAAACGTAATATTGAATCTAACATATGGTGTTTTTAGAATTGAGATGATTCGAACAAAGGATGACAACAAACTAGTTAATTGAAGGATCCCATATTTAAAATATTTAAGAGCTTTACTTGGAATTGTTCCCAGCACCTTCCAACAACAACAACAACAATAACAACCCAATATAATTCTACGAGTGCAGTCTGGAGAGGATAGGATGTACGCAGCCTTACCCCTACCCTGCAAGGGCAGAGAGACTATTTCCGATAGACTCTCGGCTAATGAAGGTGAAAGAAGCTCTGATAGCAAGTAATAGCAAGTAAAATAATTAGAAAACTAAATCGAATATAGCAACAGAGAATATGAAAGAGGTACCGATAACAAGTAATAGCAAGACAATATATTTAGAAAACTAAATCCAAGGCACCAAACGAGAATATGAACGAAGTACTGCTAGCAAACTCCGGAATTACTGATGGCAAGTAATAACAAAACAAGACATGTGAATATAGAAAACTAAGGATAAAAGGATACCATACTAGTACTAATACTATCGAACTAGATAAGACAAAGGGAAATGCACGACAACCTACTAACCTTCTACTCTAATATTTAACCTCCACATCCTTCTATCTAGGGTCATGTCCTCGGTTAGCTCAAGCTGCGCCATGTCTCGCCTAATCACCTCTCCCCAAGACTTCTTTGGTCTACCTCTACCCCTCCTCTCAACCCCCCCCCCCTGGTCAACCTCTCACACCTCTTGACTGGGGCATTTGTGTTTCTCCTCTTAACATGCCCGAACCATCTCAGTCTCGCCTCATGCATCTTTGCCTCCACAGGGGCCACTCCCACCTTGTTCCGAATAACTTCATTCCTAATTTTATCCAACCTAGTATGCCCACACATCCATCTCAACATCTTCATTTCAGCTACTTTCATCTGCTGGACATGAGAGTTCTTGACTGACCAACACTCTACCCCATACAACATAATCGATCTAACCCCTACCTTATAGAACTTACCCTTACGTCTCAACGGCACATTCTTATCATAAGAGACACATTCCCAGCACCTTCCAATTTTCCTATATCAGAATCCAATTTAGATTAACTCTATCGGCATGGTAATGCCGTCATCCATCAAAATTTAGCAAAAGCTCTGAACTCAAAACTCCAAAACTTGAAAAAATATATTAATTTGGAAGTATTTTAATAAAGGTGATATGTAGCATAATCACATTTACACAGTGAAGTTCGTGCGACTAATCCAAATCCGTACAACCAAAAAGAAAGGAAAAGGAGTAAATTAAAATTTGCTGAATTAAGGAGTTGTCGTACTGTTGGGGCACAAACAAAAAGGTGTATATGAATACTTGATAGTGTGAGATTTTTTGAAGCTACATGCAAAATATAGTACGTTTTAAAATAGCGTAAAGTATTTTGGGCAAATTGTATCGACGTGTTTCAAAGTGAACAATATTGTTACCTCGTGTTAAAATCGCCTTCGAGTTGGTAGAAGACCCAACACATTTCTCTCTCTTTTTTTCGTTTTAATCCCCTCATAAAAGTTTGTGTTGGCACAATAGACCAGGATAAGAGTATTCACAAATGGTTATACAATTATGACTTTTTTTCATAAAAGTCATATAACTTTGTTTTTCACACAAAAATTATAAAAATTTTACTAACTCACATAAAAATCATAGTGGTCAAAAAATAAATTTTCTAGTACTATTACATTTTTTTTATTTATTTTCAGTCTAATAAATAATTACCCAATTAAAATAGAAGAAATATAAGTATATTTTTAGCCCTCCCAAAAAAAATAGCCGACAAAATTTATATATTGTGAGCACGTGATTTTTGCCCTGTACGAATTACTCCCAAAGAATTCAAAATAAAATAATTTTTATTTTTGTATGCAATTTTGTGAATTTTCATGATATTTTCTGTTATTGTTTGCATTTCTTTGTGCATGTTTATTTGTAAAATTAATGAAAAATACAAAAAACAATATTGTAGTTAATTTTAGGATTTACTTTGACATTTTGGAATTAATTAATAAATATATGAAAATTTTAAAAAAATAGGTATTTTGCATTTTTAATGTTTAAGTTAAATTGTGTGATTTTCTTTTAATTCGATATTTAGGTATTTTGCATTGAACTCTTATAAGAACTTGAATTGAAACTGTGTTGATCAATTGTTTGGACTACACTTCCGTTAAAAATGCTTGGGACTACACTTCCGTTAAAAAAGGAAAGACAACTAGTAGTGAAGACAACACTTGCTGATTTTAAGGGTTAAAGATAGTATAGTTAATTGTCCACTAAGGCTTAAAATCAGGAGAAAAGAGATTTGAAAGCTTATAAGATACAGAGATATAGATCCGCCATTTTGCACAAAAAATACCTCACCCTCTACTGATTCCATGGCTTCTCTTTAACCAAACCAAGGACCCTTATCTTCAGCTTCACACAAACATAGCCATCTTTGACGTCAAACACACCCCCGATCCAGCCCGAAAAGACCCATAAACACCCACCACAAACAGCCTCAATTTCAGCCATTTAAACCACCTTGAAACCCAAAAAAAAACAGCCCATAGAATGCACCCTTTTACCCCTGAAATTAAGCTAAAACGCAGCTGAAATGGCCCCAAAACTCAGCTGAAATACGCATCAAACTTCAGCCATTAAACAGCTCCAAAAATACTCCAAAGAAGAAGCTAAAAAACAGCCTCAAAATAGCAGCATATCCAGCTGCGAAATAGCTGGAAAATCAGTCCAAGAACACAGTTAAATCACCTCCAAAATATTGCCAAAAAAACCCAACAGCTCATCTCCCTAAACAGCACTTTTTTTGCACCAAAACCAGAGTGAAAAGCCCCCGAAATAAGTACGGAAATCAGCCCAAAATCAAGGTCCAAGCCCAGTAGATTCGAGTTCGTCCGGGGTTGTCGGTTCCGATTCGAGTCTCTAGTTCATAGCTTCGCTTGAGGACTACTATTTTGGAGTTTCCCTTTCACCGCCCCGTTGCATAATCCTGACAATAAACGAAGCGGAGTTTGAGCAAGGTCGCTTTGGTTTCGAGTTTTTGGGGTCGATTCGAGAGTCTGTCCGGGTTCGTGTTTGAGATTTCTGTCGATTTGAGTTCTGATTGTAATTGTGCTCTGTTCTTTTCCGTGTAACTATTGGACGACTCCATCAAATTGAAAATTCCAATTTTCAGGTTCAATTTTTTCCCTCTTACTTTATCTAATGGTGTTGATTTCTTGTTTTAGGATATTTAAATACTAGTAATGAATTTTGATGTTGGTAGGATAATTTTCGAATTTGCTGAAGTTTCTTTAGTTACTTTTAGTCATATTAATTTTAATCATGTTGAGTGGTTTTCTATGGAATTTTTAATGCTATAACTTGTTCATATGTTTTAGTCAAATTAGTAGATGTCATTATCTTGTTCTCACGAATTTCTTTTGTTAAAATCAAAAATCTAGAAAATGGAAAGAAACCCGAAGAGAAGCCAGGCTGATAAAAGGCTCATAAACGGTCTGAAGAAGAAAGTCCTCGAGTATCAAGAAAACCTGGAAAAATCTGAAGCTGGTCTAGCGAGAATCCAGGCGAAATGGATAAAGAAGGCAGAAAAGCAAGTACGGTTTTATGAAGGGACCATCACTATCCTAAGAAGAAAGATAGCCATTCTCAAGAATGAGGTAGTCAAGCAGGCTCAAGATTTCAAAGCTGATAGGGAACATTGTTATGATCTGATGGCTCGGATAGAGGAAGGAATGCAGCAGTTGCAAAATCAACACCTTCAGGACTCTCGAGTGTTAGAAGCCCGTAATCAGCAAATAGGGGGTTGCTTCAAGAGAAAGGCGTCATAAGAGAGAAAATTAGAAACTTCGCTGACTACATCGTTATGAAGTGCTACATTTGTGAGGATATGACTCGCACTACACTCTTTGCAGCAGTGGTGACCTTTTTTAAACAAATAATGAACAACTTGGACCGACTTCAAATGGATCTTGTACATAGGCCCGTGGCGAGACCGAATGATGTCCCACGGGCACCAGGAGTATTGATGTACTCATGATTTTCCGTTTGAATTTGTATTTCCTCTTCTGTCAGAGTCTATGAGTCATGTTAGGTTTGTATTTTCTTTCTGTTTTGAGTCTGTATTTCTTTAGAGTATGATAGCTTAATTTCAGAGTCTGTTTGTCGTCTTTGCATCAGAGTCTGTTAGTCTTTTGAAATTTGTTGATGTAGTCTTTGTAATCGAAGCATCTGTTTTTATAAAAACTAAAAAACTCAAAAATGTTTTTACTTGCACGCTTATGTGACGGAACTATGCACGGTCTGATTCATGCAGGGACATGATATGTAGGTAATCTCTATAGGATTCGACCACCACTAAAAAAAGAAAAAGGGGAAAAATGAAAAATAAATAAAGAAGGATAGAATAAAGAAAACTTAAAAGAAGGGGCACAATTATGAGAGGCCGTAATGACGCACGCAACTGAAGCAAATGCATGATAGAAAATGGTAAATTGCCTAGGTGCATTGCATCCCAACGTGTAATTGCATATGTGTTAAACTCTAAAAAACTAACAAGTTTGTTGATTTTTAGAGAATTCAAGCAGTTAGTTTATTTAGAAGATACTGGCACATTATCATTACCAAACCAGATCAAAGGGACCAATACTGGAAATCATGTCTATCCCAGATGTCGACACTAGTGTTGAGGTAGAGGAGTTGGACGTCTACAAAATGAAAGAGGAGATGCTCAAGCTTAAGCAACAGATGGCCGAAATGTACCAGGCCTGGTCCAAAGGGCAATCACCACCAGCTTACCCTGCTAACCCTGCTTTTACCCCACCATTAGCTCAGTCTCTGGATCATCCCGCCACCGATCCAGGTTTTCCCATTTATCAACACTACCATGGCACTACTTCTCATACGCCACAAGCTCCACCACCAAAATCAATTCCATACCCTCCTCTGCCAATCACCCCTGTCTTTGTGGCATCTCCACTAGCTGCACTCCATAAATCCCTGAGAGAACTTATATGCCAAGCTCAGGACAACCAGTATTATCCCCCGGATCTTACCTTCAAAGCACCCGAAACCTATCCATATGATCCACATTCTGACTTACCGGGGAAAGCAGAAAAACCGGCCAGAAATCCTAAACAAAAAGAGATGTTCAGAAAAATGAAAAGCATAGAACAATCCTTCAGGGATATGAGAGGGCTAGGAGGTCAGGTAAGTGTAGCTTACAAAGACCTGTGTTTGTTCCCAAATGTACAACTACCGGCGGGGTTCAAAATGCCCAAATTCGACTTGTACAACGGACACGGTGATCTGGTGGCTCATCTGAGGGGATTTTTGTAGTAAGATGAGGGCAGCCAGAGGAAAGGATGAATTGCTAATGGCTTACTTCAGTCAGAGTTTAAGCGGAGCAGCATTGGAGTGGTACACCCGCCAAGATCACGGAAGATGGTACACATGGGATGATCTGGCACAAGCATTCGCTTGTCACTTTCAGTATAATCTCGAGATCATTCCACACCAACTATCTTTGACTAAACTAGAGAAGAAGCACAATGAAAGCTTTAGATATGGTTTCCGGTGGAGGGAGCAAGCAGTAAGGGTAGATCCCCCAATGAAAGAGAGCGAGATGGTTGATTACTTTTTACAGGCTTTGGAGCCGACCTACTTTGGTCATCTAGTGTCCGCAATTGGCAAATCTTTTAATGAGGTTGTAAAAATGGGAGGCATGATCGAGGAGGGGCTTAAGTCCAATAAGATCATGAGTTATTCAGCGATCAAGGCAACCACCCAGGCCATTCAAAGCGGCACTAGGGTGTACTCGGGAAAAAAAAGAAAAACGATGTCACGACTGTTGAGTCCGGAGCTTGGTTCGGATCTAGAGGCCCGTCACCCTACTATAGCCAATCATGACCCTACCACCAAAATTACCCCCACACTTCATATAGGCCTCCACAACACTACTACCCACAGCCAGATCCCCATTTTTCCGTCCATCATGCACAGGCCTATACCCAAACCCCGGCACACGCACAATGGCATGCGTAGGCTCCACAAAATCCATACCCAGCTCTACGAAACACATATCCACCCCCAAGGGCCTACAGAAATCCCCCGGGGACAGGTTTTCGACCAAACCCAGCCCTCAAGAATGAGAGGTCACAGAAGCAGAAGACTTTCACTCCACTGGGGAATTATATACCAGTCTTTTCCATAGATTGAGGCAGTTGGGCATGTTGAATCCAATTGAGCCTAAAATGCCAAATCCGCCTCCTAGAAATCTTGACCACTCGGTGAGTTGTGAGTACTACTCAGGGGTCCCTGGGCATGATACAGAAAAGTGTTGGAAACTAAAAATAGTTGTGCAAGAGCTTATTGATACTCATCGGATCGAGGTTCAAGCCCCAGAAGTGCCAAATATCAATCAGAATCCACTACAAACTCACCAGGAGACACACATAATTGAGTTGATACACAAAGAGGGGGAGCCCAGGAAGCCCTCGCAGACGGTAATGATGATTCGTTCCAGCGAAACTGGCTCAAAGGAAAAAGTAATCAGTGGGAAATCAGTGGTCCAATTGAGAGGGGTAGATGTTAAGCCAGCTGTGGTAGATGAGAGAGGGTCGTCAAGCATTGTTGCAGTGAAACCAGAGAAAGTTAAAGTGGTACTGCCAGGGGCCGCAAGTAAACCTGTGGTGGTCGTGAAGGGTGCTCGCACAGAGCCTGTTATTATAAAGCCAGTAACTCAGCTTCCAGTAATCAACGGCAAGGCTGTTCCTTGGAATTATGAACGGGTGACGGTAATTTACTAGGGGAAAGAATTCAAAGAAGAAGTTTGTGAAGCGCAAGGTTTGACTCGCTCAGGAAGGTGTTTTGCTCCCGAGGAGTTAAGAAGAGCTAAAGATAATCCAACGCCGGTAAAGAAAGTGGTAACTAAAGAAGAGGCAGAGGAATTTTTGAGGAAAATGAAGGTACATGACTATTCTATTGTAGAGCAGTTGAGGAAAAATCCCTCTCAGATCTCGTTACTCTCGTTTCTAATCCATTCAGATGAACACCGTCAATCCCTAATGAAAATCCTGAATGAGGCCTATGTTCCCGACAAGATCTCGGTAAACCATCTGGAAAAGATAGCCAACAAGATTTTCGAAGTAAACAGAGTCACTTTTTCCGATGATGAATTGCCGGTAGAGGGTACTGAGCATAACAAAGCCTTTTACCTGACAGTGAAATGTGAGGACGCCGTGGTTACCCGGGTATTGGTTGACAATGGTCAAGTGCAAACATCTGTCCTCTCTCCACTCTAAGCAAGCTGAAAGTAGAAGAGGAGAGGATCCATAAATACAGTATCTGTGTGCGGGGATTTGACGGCGGAGGCAAAGACTTAGTCGGGGACATAATATTGGAGTTGACCGTAGGTCCAGTAGAATTCACAATGGAATTCCAAGTGCTGGATATAGTTGTTTCCTACAATTTGCTATTAGGGCGATCGTGGATTCACACCGCTAAAGCGGTGCCATCAACACTCCATCAGATGGTCAAGTTTGAATGGGACAGACAGGAAATAGTGGTGCACAGCGAAGATAATTTGTGCGCTCACAACAGCACCATTGTTCCATTCATTGAAGTGGAAGATGACAAGGGACCATGGGTCTACCAAGTTTCTGACGCAATGTCAGTCGAGAAAGTTCTAGAGGGGAAATATATCCCGAATCCAAAGATAAAAGCCGCAACAGTCATGGTAGCGTATGAAATGTTGAAGAATGGTTTTGTACCGGGAAAGGGTCTGGGATCAGCATTGCAAGGCATCATACAGCCCGTGTCTCTCCTGAAGACTTGGGAACATTTGGTCTGGGATTCAAGCCCATAGCCGCAGACATAAAAAGAGCCAGGAAATTGAAATAGAGGACATGGGTCCTTCCAAAGCCGGTCCCACATCTTTCCAGATCATTTGTCAAGTCCAGTACGTGGAGTCGCCCAGTGACAGCAATTCCCAGTTCTGTGATTAATCCTGACAAGGAGTTGATTGAAAGATTTGAGAAGTTGTTCGATAGTGTGAACATGGTGGAAATTGGAGAGGGTCCTAGCAACCCGGAAGTGCAATTTGTCGGGCCAAAAACAAAGCTTAATAATTGGAAGGCTACTCTTCTCCCTACTCGGAAGGAGTCTTGGTAGTTCGCTTTGATTTTCCTTTAAGTTTGTACGGATTATTCCAGGGTTGTAATCCAGATTTCATTTTTTCAGTTTGTTTGAGTGTGCAAACCTTGTTATCTTTTATCAATCAATGAAATACAATTTCCCTTTCTTCATCATTCCTGATGGTTTTCCTTTTGTTTTGTTTTCTTTTCTATATAGTTCTTTTTTCACTGGTTCTAATGACATGGCATGCATAAGGAATCCTCAGCCCAGTCTTAAAAATCAATCTGATTCTGAAATGTTAGTTCAAGAAGTAGATTGTGGTTACGAATCAGAATATGATGATGAAGCCTTTGAAGAGATTAGTAAGGAGTTAATTCACTTCGAAGAAAAACTCAAACCCAATTTGAATGACACAAAAGCCGTCAATTTAGGGGACACAGACAATGTCCGAGAGACTAAAATAAGTGTCCACCTCGAGCCAAAAAATCTGGGAGGAGTTAATCAAAGCACTCATCGAGTAAAAGATGTTTTTGTGTGGTCATATGACGACATGCCGGGTTTCAGCACTGATTTAGTGGTCCACAGATTGCCCACTGATCCGGCATTCCCTCCCCCCCCCCCCCCCGCGTCAAGCAAAAGCTTAGGAAATTCAAAATTGATATGAGTGTGAAGATTAAAGAAGAAGTTACCAAGTAGTTAGACGCAAAGGTTATTCGGGTCACCCGATATCCTGTCTGGTTGGCTAATGTCGTGCCCGTACCGAAGAAGTATGGCAAGATCAGAGTATGAGTCGATTACCGTAATATCAACAAAGCAAGTCCGAAGGATAACTTCCCTCTAACCAATATCCACATTTTGATCGACAATTGTGCCAAGCGCGAGATTGGATCTTTTGTGGATTACTATGCCGGGTATCATCAGATTTTAATGGACGAAGAAGATGCGGAAAAGATAGCCTTCATCACGCCATGGGGAACTTATTGCTACCGAGTAATGCCATTTGGGTTGAAGAATACTGGGGCAACTTATATGAGAGCAATGACTACTGTGTTTCATGATATGATACACAAGGAGATTGAGGTATATGTAGATGATGTGATCACAAAATCAAAACATCAGGCCGACCACGTCGAGGATTTGAGGAAATTCTTTCAGAGGCTTCGCAGGTACAACCTCAAGCTTAACCCCTCCAAGTGTGCATTTGGTGTTCCATCCGGAAAACTGTTAGGATTCATAGTCAGTCGGCGAGGCATCGAGTTAGACCCATCAAAGATCAAAGCCATACAAGAATGCCCCCTCCGAGGAACAAGACTGAAGTGATGAGTCTATTAGGAAGGCTGAACTACATCAGCAGGTTTATTGCTCAGCTCACAACAACTTGTGAGCCTATTTTCAAGTTGTTGAGGAAGGACGTTGGGATCAAGTGGACTGATGAGTGTCAAGAAGCATTTGACAAGATAAAAGGTTACTTGACAAACCCACCTGTGCTGGTTCGGCCAGAACCAGGGAGACCCTTGATTCTTTACTTGACATTCTTGGAAAATTCATTTGGTTGTGTACTGGGGCAACATGACATCACTGGCAGGAAGGAACAAGCCATCTATTATCTTAGCAAGAAGTTTACGACTTATGAGGTTAAGTACACTCACCTGGAAAGGACATGTTGTGCCCTAACTTGGGTAGCACAGAAGTTGAAACATTATTTGTCATCCTACACTACCTACCTCATTTTTTGTTTGGATCCGTTGAAGTATATCTTTCAAAAGCCTATGCCGACAGGAAGACTTGCACAATGGCAGATTCTGCTCACAGAGTTTGACATAATCTATGTGACTCGGACTGCGATGAAAGCCCAAGCATTGGCCGATCATTTGGCCGAAAACCCGGTCGATGAAGAGTATGAGCCACTAAGGACTTATTTTCCTGATGAAGAGGTGATGCACATTGATGAACTAGAACAGGCTGGAAAACCAGGTTGGAAACTTTTCTTTGATGGGGCTGCTAATATGAAAGGAGTCAGAATAGGAGCTGTGCTTATTTCTGAAACAGGGCATCACTATCTTGTTACGGCTCAACTTCGGTTTTATTGCACCAACAATATGGCTGAATACGAGGCATGCATTTTGGGTTTAAGGCTAGCTGCAGATATGGGTGTCCAGGAAGTCTTGGTCTTGGGAGACTCGGATCTTCTGGTGCACCAAATTCAAGGAGAATGGGAAACTCGAGATCTGAAGCTCATACCGTACCGACAATGCTTGCATGATCTTTGTCAACGGTTTAGATTAGTGGAGTTCAGGCATATTCCAAGGGTCCATAATGAGGTCGTCGATGCTTTGGCTACCCTAGCGTCAATGCCGCACCATCCGGACAAAGCCTATGTCGATCCTTTGCATATTCAAGTACGAGATCAGCATGCTTATTGCAACATGATTGAAGAAGAATTTGATGGTGAACCATGGTTCCATGATATCATGGAATACATCAGAATAGGGATATACCCAGTGCAAGCCACTAGGGATCAAAAGAGAACAATTCGACGGTTGGCAAGCGGATTTTTCTTGAGTGGAGGAGTTTTGTATAAAAGAACACCAGACCTGGGATTGTTAAGATGCATAGATGCTAGACAAGCTACGTCTGTCATGTCCAAAGTACATTCAGAAGTCTGCGGACCACATATGAGCGGATATGTGTTGGCAAAGAAAATTCTCCGAGCAGGTTATTATTGGCTCGCCATGGAGCAAGATTGTATTAATTTTGTGTGCAAATGTCATCAGTGCCAGATACATGGAGATTTAATTCATTCTCTGCCTTAAGAATTACACACAATGTCAGCGCCATGGCCTTTCGTCGCTTGGGGCATGGATATCATTGGACCGATTGAGCCAGCAGCATCCAACGGGCATAGGTTCATTCTGGTAGTCATTGATTATTTCACCAAATGGGCTGAGGCCAAAACTTTCAAGTCTGTGACCAAGAAAGCAGTGGTCGATTTTGTTCACTCACATATCATCTGTCGATTTGGAATCCCGAAGGTGATCATCACAGATAACGGTGCTAATCTTAACAGCAATTTGATGAAAGAGGTATGTCAACAGTTTAAGATTACACACCGCAATTCTACCCCATATCGTCCCAAGGCGAATGGAGTAGTTGAGGCAGCCAACAAAAACATAAAGAAGATACTTCGGAAAATGGTAGAAGGTTCTAGACAGTGGCATGAAAAATTACCATTTGCATTGTTGGGTTATCGCACTACTGTCCGTACTTCGATAGGTGCAACTCCTTATTTGTTGGTATATGGAACTGAAGCAGTAATACCGGCGGAAGTTGAAATCTTATCCCTTCGAATTGTCGCTGAGGCTGAGATTGATGATGATGAGTGGGTCAAAACCCGTTTGGAGCAGTTGAACTTGATTGACGAAAAGAGTTTGGCAGCTGTGTGCCATGGCCAGTTATATCAAAAGAGAATGGCAAGAGCATACAATAAAAAGGTGCGTCCCCGGAAGTTTGATGTGGGCCAGCAAGTGCTGAAACGCATCCTTCCACATCAGGCTGAGGCAAAAGGCAAGTTTGCCCCGAATTGGCAAGGGTCATTCATTGTAACCAGAGTATTTTCCAATGGTGCTTTATGTCTAACAGATATCGAAGGAAAATGCATAGACATGGCTATCAATTCTGATGCAGTAAAAAGATATTATGTATGATTTCTTTGGTACAATTGTTGATTGTTTGTATTCGACATTATTTCGAAGATTGAAATGACGAAGGCAATTTGTTCTACTATCTAAACACTTTACCCTTTGTTCCCATTTTTGAGCCTTATTTATCTCTTTCATACCCCTCTTTTGGAATCAATAACGAAAAAGAGAGAAAGAAAAGAAAAGAGAAAAGAAAATAAGCGAACAAATATAACAACAGGGAAATTCAGTGTGAACTACGTTTGACCTGATCCCTGTTAAGGGTACATAGGTAGCTTTACGGCTCGGTCATAGTAAAATAAAATATCCAAAGATCCCCAAGCAAGAAACTGGGGCAGAGGTTGTATCTGTAATGAGAAATGTGATTCCAAAAGTTGTAATCTTAAACCCATGTCAAATTATTTTGAGCCTTTGATACCCTTTCTTTCTAATATCATCCAAAAGCCCACATTACGGTCCAAAGAAAGACCTTCTGATCAGTTTTCAAGAGATGACAAGTCGAGCAAATAGAGTGATTCATATCAGTGTAATACTCCTGTCCAAGCAGGGAAAATAATGAAAATAAGAGAGTCTTATTGGTGAAAACCTTCACAGGCACCATAAGGCGATAGAAGTTGAGAGAAATAAAATGAGAGAGTCTTATCGGTGAAAACCTTCACAGGCACCATAAGGCGACGGGAGTTGAGAGAAACGAGAGAGTCTTATTGGTGAAAACCCCTCAAATGGAACTATAAGGCGACAAGGAATTAAAAGGAGCAAACGAGATAAGCTTGATGGAAAGGATCCGTCGAGACGTCAAGCAGAATAAAAGATGTTGTTTCGGCAAAAGAAGATGGGTTGAGAGACCTTTTGAATGTAAGAAAGGGACATCAGAAAGAATAATTGGTGTAAATAGACTGGGTTGATTAGTCCAAAAATGCACGACATGACCATTGGGATCGGTTATACCATTCAGATAAGTTATTTTCTCTTCAAACAATTTCTCAGAAAGATTTTTCTTGTTCTATCTTTCGAATTCATCATTTTCCCTTTCTTTTTGGTCAGTAGTAGTTTGTTTTTAAGAAGGATTTTCAAAGACAACTACCAGTTGCCAACATGGTGAAAGGTAAATGGGGATAAGACAGGCCGAAGATAATGTGACGGGACAAGAAGGACGTCATTATAAGACCAAATGATGGATTACTCTAAGATGTCATGAAAAGTATGGAGTAAAAGTGGAAAACAACGGTTGAGAAGTTGGTGAATACAGAAGCATCTAGAAGGTCGAAAGTTATCGGCCAAGTTTCAAGACGGTCGAACAACGCAGAGCATGGAAAAAAGAAAAAGGGAAAACCATCCCCAGCAGGAACGTCCCCCACGTTTTAAACTAACAAATTTTCTTTGATTTGAAGCAGGGACAGGAAATGTTATTGATGACGGAAAGACATGCCACAAGAAAGATTGTCAAACTGGGGCAGAAAATTTTCTTTCATTTCAAAAATTTTCTGGAAGTCTAACACAAGTTTTGAGGGAAGCGGTATCCCCATCAGTTTTCAGAAGAAGGCAATACAAGTTTTAAAGAAAGCAATTTCGGGAGGAAGATAACACAAGTCTTAAGAGAAGTAGTTCCAGAGGAAGGAAAACACGAGCTTTAAGGGAATTAGTCTATGAAGGAGGAGAATAACATATTTTTGAATAAAACACCTGTGTTACCCCCAACAGTTTTCAGAGGAATGAAACACTAGTTTTGAGGGAAGCAGTTCTGAAAGAAGATTATTCAAGTTAGAAGGAAAATGGTTCAGGAGGCAGAAAGAAACAATGGCAATAGAACGTATTTCTAAGAAGTTGTTGAAGTCAGGAGCCCGCCTGGAGAATGGAGGTATTATTGTTTTATTGTAATTGAAGTCAGGAGCCCGCCTGGAGAATGGAGGTGTTATATTTTTAAGTCATTGACGAAGTCAGGAACCCGCCTGGAGAATGGAGGTGTTATATTTTTAAGTCGTTGACGAAGTCAGGAGCTCGCCTGGAGAATGGAGGTTGTTATATTTTCAAGTTATAGTCAAAGCCAGGAGCCCGCCTGGAGAATGGAGGTGTTATATTTTTAAGTCGTTGACGAAGTCAGGAGCCCGCCTGGAGAATGGAGGTTGTTATATTTTCAAGTTGTTAACGAAGTCAGGAGCCCGCCTGGAGAATGGAGGTGTTATATTTTTAAGAAGTTGTTGAAGTCAGGAGCCCGCCTAGAGAAGGGAGGTGTTATATTTTCAAGTTGTTGACGAAGTCAGGAGCCCTCCTGGAGAATGGAGGTGTTATATTTTTAAGAAGTTGTTGAAGTCAGGAGCCCGCCTGGAGAATGGAGGTGTTATATTTTCAAGTTGTTGACGAAGTCAGGAGCCCGCCTAGAGAATGGAGGTGTTATATTTTTAAGAAGTTGTTGAAGTCAGGAGCCTACCTGGAGAATGGAGGTTGTTATATTTTCAAGTTGTTGACGAAGTCAGAAGCCCACCTGGAGAATGGAGTTATTATCTTTAAATTGTTTATTAAAGTCAGGAGCCCGCCTGGAGAATGGAGGTTGTTATATTTTAAGTCATTGATGAATTCAGGAGCCCGCCTGGAGAATGGAGGTGTTATATTTTTAAGAAGTTGTTGAAGTCAGGAGCCCGCCTGGAGAATGGAGTCTTTACATTTCAAGTCTTGAAGTTGGGAGCCCGCCCATATAACAGAGGAATACATTGAAGTTTGAAGTCAGTAAAGCGGAGGGTTACAACAAAAATCCCCAGCATAAATTCAAGTCAGAAGTCAGAAGGAAGGCAACGCAAGTCAGAAGGAAGGCAACACTAGTCAGAAGAAGGCAGTTCAAGCTTCGAAGGAAAAATAATTTGAAGCTCGCAAGAAGGGAATAAGCAGTTCAAGTTCGACAATCAAGAGAAGACTACAAGAGCAAGTCTTAAAGATCTAGATAAGATTTTGTAATTCATAGGCTATAGTTTAGTCTAGCTTCTTATTTTCATTTGTAGCATGGTGTAATGAGGAGGTCAGTAAGCAGTAGTAGCAGCAGTAACAGCAAAATCACAGTTCCTTGGTAGTCCCAGCTACCAAAACTTCCTGAACTACATTGACCTGATTCCCTTTTAGCCAGGGATATGTAGGAAACCTTTGAAGCAGAGGTTCGGTCAAAGCTTTCAAAAAAATGCTTCATACGGAGTATTCAAACGGGCAAAAATCGCTCGTATCCGCTCACTTTATCTTTGCACGAAAATTCTTCGTGTTTCCGGACAAAGAGGGGCAGCTGTGAGCACGTGATTTTTGCCCTGTACGAATTACTCCCAAAGAATTCAAAATAAAATAATTTTTATTTTTGTATGCAATTTTGTGAATTTTCATGATATTTTCTGTTATTGTTTACATTTCTTTGTGCATGTTTATTTGTAAAATTAATGAAAAATACAAAAAGATATATTGTAGTTAATTTTAGGATTTACTTTGACATTTTGGAATTAATTAATAAATATATGAAAATTTAAAAAAATAGGTATTTTGCATTTTTAATGTTTAAGTTAAATTGTGTGATTTTCTTTTAATTCGATATTTAGGTATTTTACATTGAACTCTTATAAGAACTTGAATTGAAACTGTGTTGATCAATTGTTTGGACTACACTTCCGTTAAAAATGCTTGGGACACAATAATATTAGTTAATAAACACTAAGTTAGTGGGATTGTATAAAAGGAAAGACAACTAGTAGTGAAGACAACACTTGCTGATTTTAAGGGTTAAAGATAGTATAGTTAATTGTCCACTAAGGCTTAAAATCAGGAGAAAAGAGATTTGAAAGCTTATAAGACACAGAGATATAGATCCGCCGTTTTGCACAAAAAATACCTCACCCTCTACTGATTCCATGGCTTCTCTTTAACCAAACCAAGGACCCATATCTTCAGCTTCACACAAACATAGCCATCTTTGACGTCAAACACACCCCGAATCCAGCCCGAAAAGACCCATAAACATTCACCACAAACAGCCTCAATTTCAGCCATTTAAACCACCTTGAAACCCAAAAATAACAGCCCATAGAATGCACCCTTTTACCCCTGAAATTAAGCTCAAAACTGCAGATGAAATGGCCCCAAAACTCAGCTGAAATACGCATCAAACTTTAGCCATTAAACAACTCCAAAAATACTCCAAAGAAGCAGCTAAAAAACAGCTTCAAAATAGCAGCATATCCAGCTACGAAATGGCTGGAAATCAGTCCAAGAACAAAGTTAAATCACCTCCAAAATGTTGCCAAAAAACCCAGAAGTTCATCTCCCAAAACAACACTTTTTTTGCACCAAAACCAGAGTGAAAATCCCCCAAAATCAGTATGGAAATCAGCCCAAAATCAAGGTCCAAGCCCAGTAGATTCGAGTCCGTCCGGGGTTGCCGGTTCCGATTCGAGTCTCTAGTTCATAGCTTTGCTTGAGGACTACTATTTTGGAGTTTCCCTTTCATTGTCCCGTTGCATAATCCCGACAATAAATGAAGCGGAGTTTGAGCAAGGTCGCTTTGGTTTCGAGTTTTTGGGGTCGATTCGAGAGTCCGTCCGGGTTCGTGTTTGAGATTTCTGTCGATTTGAGTTCTGATTGTAATTATGCTCTGTTCTTGTCTGTGTAACTATTGGACGACTCCATCAAATTGAAAATTCCAATTTTCAGGTTCAATTTTTTCCATCTTACTTTATCTAATGGTGTTGATTTCTTGTTTTAGGATATTTAAATACTAGGAATGAATTTTGATGTTGGTAGGATAATTTTCGAATTTGCTGAAGTTTCTTTAGTTACTTTTAGTCATATTAATTTTAATCATGTTGAGTGGTTTTCTATGGAATTTTTAATGCTATAACTTGTTCATATGTTTTAGTCAAATTAGTAGATGTCATTATCTTGTTCTCACGAATTTCTTTTGTTAAAATCAAAAATAGTGATGGAAGTAGGATTCGATGTATCTTTTCAGATGAATTTCTGATTTCAATCCGTATTTGGACTTTTGTGACTCTTGCCTTTGTCGAAAATTAAGGGAAATGATATTATTCTATTCCTTTTAAAGGTCTTATTATTTCTTCGGTAAGTCTGTTGAATTTGGGATGGACAGTAAGAAATTGCATTTTTGCATCGCCAATATTAATGACAAATGGAAGCATACCTCACGTTACCCGCTGTAGGTGCACGGTGACTTTAGAATGGCTTTAGAAAATAATTACAAATACGTGTAGCTTGCTTTTGCCGCATAGCAAAACTATCATAACTACGGGTACAGTTTCCGTGGCGTGGTTGTGATACCTAATTAGCTTTAAATATGAATATCCGTAATTCTTTTAATTGAATGCTTTCTTTTAAAATAAATTGAGACGTGCCATGCCAAATAAAAATTTACAATCCATGGCTCTTAGATAATTAATTTTAACTCTTTAGAAATCGAGGTGCGCCATTAGTTTAATCTTCTATGGCCCTCGCAAAGCTGCAAATGCGAAATTGCTTTAGGCGCGTTAGTTTAATAATATTACTTTCCTAAATTTGGGTGCGCATTTATGTGACCCAAATCCAAATCACAATGATGTTAAAATATGTCAAAGACCACGAGTGCATTTATGTGACGTGGTTTGAGACATGTTTTAATGACGTTGCAATTTTCTCTAAAAATGAATAAAAGCGATTAAAAAGTTAAAATTTGCATAGGTTCACAATTGTTTAAAATCAGATAATTAAGCTGAATATAACAGTTGAGCGACCGTGCTAGAACCGCGGAACTCGGGAGTGTCTAACACCTTCTCCCGGGTTAACAAAATTCTTTACCCGGATTTCTGGTTCGCGGACTGTAATACAAAGTCAATCTTTTCTTCGATTCGGGATTTAAACTAGTGACTTGAGACACCATAAATTATCCCAAGTTGCGACTCTGAATCTTTAATAAATAAATCCCGTTTCGATTGTCACTTTAAGTTGGAAAAAACTCTCTTATACCCTATATATATATGTTAGATCTGATTTTAATGATGAAAATAATATATTTGTTCTTTGAATAGGAACCCATGGATAGCATTCAAGATTGAAGGAATCAATCAGAGAAGATCAAGGAACTCATGGATAGCATTCAAGATTGAAGGAATCAATCAGAGAAAATCAAGTAAGGAAACCAAGATTAAAGGAATTAATGATAGTGTCCAATACTGACGGAATCAAAAAAGGCTAGACTGAAGGAATCAAATCAATCAAGAGTATCGATGATTTTGCAAGATAATCAATCAAGTATACTAAATATGGAAGGATAAAGATTCAAGGAAGGATATCCGGCTCTATCAAGTCATGTATAAGGGAAGTCATTAAGCCTCTCGTCAAGTGAAAGTCGAGCTGTTGTTGAATAACCTTATTCTTGGAAAGAACCAATCTATTTCCAAGGATCAAATCTCTTGGGTTAGCAAATCTCTTCAGAAATCAGCCTCTCAAAGTATTTAAACTTGTATCCGTACCTTAGCACACATACTTTGATCGAACCAAATACCCTTTCTTTATTCCTCTACAAATAAACATTGTAGCTCTGCTAGATCTGTTGTGTAACATGTTAGAGGAGAAAGAGAGAATAACACTAGTGAGGTATTGTATCAAAGAGCAACGAGTGATATAGGAACTGAGCTATCGGTGTAGATCACACCATTCACTATGTACTCAAGAAACTCATTCACTGAAAGAGAACTCCCTTGCAACCCAAGGGGACTGGACTAGAATTCACATTGAATCTGAACCAGTATATCGGTGTCTTTAATTCCTGCATTTAATTTCTGCATCTTAAATTCTTTCCATACTGTTATCAAGTTTTTATATCTAGTCAACTATTTAGAAAACTAATCAACTGGTAACGATTAAATTTTAAAAAATAAATAATTCAACCTCCCCCCTCCAACCTTGTACTTTCAATTGGTATCAGAGCAAGGCTTACATTCTTCTTTTGTGTAACAGCTTGTGAGAAAAGATCATGGCAAATCAAGTTATTATAAAAGCACTATTCCAAGAAGGAACTTCGCAAGTAAGGCCGCCATACTTCAATGGAAAATATTTCTCTCACTTAAAAGTGCGTATGGAAATATATGCAAAGGCTTATGATGTTAAGGCTTATGATGGCAAATCCTATGTTGGCTGCCGCTCAACCGCTTGTTGATCCCGAAGATATAGATTCATATACAGGTGAGCAAATGGAAGTTGTATAAGTCAACAATAAGGCAAGAAATTTGCTCTACAATGCTATAAATGGTGAAGAGTATGAGAAAATCTCCAGTCGTGATACAGTCAAAGAGATGTGGGGTAAGTTTGAAGTTACATGCGAAGGAACCAGCAAAGTAAAGGAAACACATATCAACATGTTGGTTCATGATTATGAACTCTTTCAGATGAAATAAGGAGAATTTATTGAAGAGATCTTTGCCAGATTCAGCAAAATCATTAGCGATCTAAAAGCTTTAGGCAAACCATACTCAAGTGGTGATCAAGTTAGAAAGATTTTTAGAAGCCTACCCGCTACTTGGCAGACCAAAGTAGTCACACTTGAATCACAGGATCTGAATAAACTATTATATGATGAACTTCGAGGAAAACTCATAGCTTTCGAGAAAATACATCTCAAGAAAACAAACCAAGAAGAAAAAAGAAAACAGTTGCATCCAAGGCCACAACTAAAATAGCATAAAACGATATCGATGATGATCTTGAAGCTCTTCAAGAAGAAATTGCCATGGTGTCAAGAAACATGGATGGTTTAATAAGAAGATGCAGGAATGCGAGAAGAGGAAGGATACCACTTAAGCGATCCAGGCAATATAATGAACAAGATAAAAATGATGAAAAATTCTATGAGTGTGGAAGATTTGGACATGTGCAAGCTGATTGTCCATATTTAAAAAGAAAAATCTCCAGAGGCTTACGCAAGAACAAATCATTTGGAAACTGAAGTGATGAAGACATTTCAGAACACGAAGAAATAGCAAATTTTTGCTTCATGACAATTCTGTAAAACGACATGAACAAACTTTTAGGATGCTGGACAAATGAGGACACCTCAGACGATGAATGCAAAGATGATAATGAGAACTGTTTCATGGCACGAGGTGAAACAAGCGAGGTAATATCTTATAACTATGAAAGATGTAACGAATTGCAGGATATTCTTGATCTTACTTTGAAAGAGTCTTAAAAATGATGAATGAAATAAAGAGACTCAACAAAGAAGTAAAAGACTGGAAACTCAAGCATGAAGTATATGAAATCGAAAAAGAAGTACTTCAAGAAGAGTTTGAGGAATTGCAAATACGTGTAGCTTGCTTTTGCCGCATAGCAAAACTATCATAACTACGGGTACAGTTTCCGTGGCGTGGTTGTGATACCTAATTAGCTTTAAATATGAATATCCATAATTCTTTTAATTGAATGCTTTCTTTTAAAATAAATTTAGACGTGCCATGCCAAACAAAAATTTACAATCCATGGCTCTCAGATAATTAATTTTAACTCTTTAGAAATCGAGGTGCGCCATTAGTTTAATCTTCTATGGCCCTCGCAAAGCTGCAAATGCGAAATTGCTTTAGGCGCGTTAGTTTAATAATATTACTTTCCTAAATTTGGGTGCGCATTTATGTGACCCAAATCCAAATCACAATGATGTTAAAATATGTCAAAGACCACAGGTGCATTTATGTGACGTGGTTTGAGACATGTTTTAATGACGTTGCAATTTCCTCTAAAAATGAATAAAAGCGATTAAAAAGTTAAAATTTGCATAGGTTCACAATTGTTTAAAATCAGATAATTAAGCTGAACATAACAGTTGAGCGACCGTGCTAGAACCGCGGAACTCGGGAGTGTCTAACACCTTCTCCCGGGTTAACAGAATTCTTTACCCGGATTTCTGGTTCGCGGACTGTAATACAAAGTCAATCTTTTCTTCGATTCGGGAATTTAAACTAGTGACTTGAGACACCATAAATTATCCCAAGTGGCGACTCTGAATCTTTAATAAATAAATCCCGTTTCGATTGTCACTTTAAGTTGGAAAAAACTCTCTTATACCCTTTCGGGGTGTATAGGTAAAAAAGGAGGTGTGATATATATATATATATATATATATATATATATATATATATATATATATATATATATATATATATATATATATGTTAGATCTGATTTTAATGATGAAAATAATATATTTGTTCTTTGAATAGGAACCCATGGATAGCATTCAAGATTGAAGGAATCAATCAGAGAAGATCAAGAAACTCATGGATAGCATTCAAGATTGAAGGAATCAATCAGAGAAAATCAAGTAAGGAAACCAAGATTAAAGGAATTAATGATAGTGTCCAATACTGACGGAATCAAAAAAGGCTAGACTGAAGGAATCATATCAATCAAGAGTATCGATGATTTTGCAAGATAATCAATCAAGTATACTAAATATGGAAGGATCAAGATTCAAGGAAGGATATCCGGCTCTATCAAGTCATGTATAAGGGAAGTCATTAAGCCTCTCGTCAAGTGAAAGTCGAGCTGTTGTTGAATAACCTTATTCTTGGAAAGAATCAATCTATTTCCAAGGATCAAATCTCTTGGGTTAGCAAATATCTTCAGAAATCAGCCTCTCAAAGTATTTAAACTTGTATCCGTACCTTAGCACACATACTTTGATCGAACCAAATACTCTTTCTTTATTCCTCTACAAATAAACATTGTAGCTCTGCTAGATCTGTTGTGTAACATGTTAGAGGAGAAAGAGAGAATAACACTAGTGAGGTATTGTATCAAAGAGCAACGAGTGATATAGGAACTGAGCTATCGGTGTAGATCACACCATTCACTATGTACTCAAGAAACTCATTCACTGAAAGAGAACTCCCTTGCAACCCAAGGGGACTGGACTAGAATTCACATTGAATCTGAACCAGTATATCGGTGTCTTTAATTCCGGCATTTAATTTCTGCATCTTAAATTCTTTCCATACTGTTATCAAGTTTTTATATCTAGTCAACTATTTAGAAAACTAATCAACTGGTAACGATTAAATTTTAAAAAATAAATAATTCAACCTCCCCCCTCCAACCATGTACTTTCAATTGGTATCAGAGCAAGGCTCACATTCTTCTTTTGTGTAACAGCTTGTGAGAAAAGATCATGGCAAATCAAGTTATTATAAAAGCACTCTTTCAAGAAGGAACTTCGCAAGTAAGACCGCCATACTTCAATGGAAAATATTTCTCTCACTTAAAAGTGCGTATGGAAATATATGCAAAGGCTTATGATGTTAAAGTCTGGAGAGTTATAAAAAAGGGGAACTATCCTATGTTGGCTGCCGCTCAACCGCTTGTTGATCCCGAAGATATAGATTCATATACAGGTGAGCAAATGGAAGTTGTATAAGTCAACAATAAGGCAAGAAATTTGCTCTACAATGCTATAAATGGTGAAGAGTATGAGAAAATCTCCAGTCGTGATACAGTCAAAGAGATGTGGGGTAAGTTTGAAGTTACATGCGAAGGAACCAGCAAAGTAAAGGAAACACATATCAACATGTTGGTTCATGATTATGAACTCTTTCAGATGAAATAAGGAGAATTTATTGAAGAGATCTTTGCCAGATTCAGCAAAATCATTAGCGATCTAAAAGCTTTAGGCAAACCATACTCAAGTGGTGATCAAGTTAGAAAGATTTTTAGAAGCCTACCCGCTACTTGGCAGACCAAAGTAGTCACACTTGAATCACAGGATCTGAATAAACTATTATATGATGAACTTCGAGGAAAACTCATAGCTTTCGAGAAAATACATCTCAAGAAAACAAACCAAGAAGAAAAAAGAAAACAGTTGCATCCAAGGCCACAACTAAAATAGCATAAAACGATATCGATGATGATCTTGAAGCTCTTCAAGAAGAAATTGCCATGGTGTCAAGAAACATGGATGGTTTAATAAGAAGATGCAGGAATGCGAGAAGAGGAAGGATACCACTTAAGCGATCCAGGCAATATAATGAACAAGATAAAAATGATGAAAAATTCTATGAGTGTGGAAGATTTGGACATGTGCAAGCTGATTGTCCATATTTAAAAAGAAAAATCTCCAGAGGCTTACGCAAGAACAAATCATTTGGAAACTGAAGTGATGAAGACATTTCAGAACACGAAGAAATAGCAAATTTTTGCTTCATGACAATTCTGTAAAACGACATGAACAAACTTTTAGGATGCTGGACAAATGAGGACACCTCAGATGATGAATGCAAAGATGATAATGAGAACTGTTTCATGGCACGAGGTGAAACAAGCGAGGTAAGATCTTATAACTGTGAAAGATGTAACGAATTGCAGGATATTCTTGATCTTACTTTGAAAGAGTCTTAAAAATGATGAATGAAATAAAGAGACTCAACAAAGAAGTAAAAGACTGGAAACTCAAGCATGAAGTATATGAAATCGAAAAAGAAGTACTTCAAGAAGAGTTTGAGGAATTGCAAATGCAACTAATGGCTTGCGTAAATCCACTAGTCATAGTTCTGTCAGGTCAAACTAGGTGACTTACAAGTCAACTGGAGATGGACCAGCCAGAACAGAGTCCCCTAGTACTAACACTAATGAAAAATCCAAAAATGGATCAGGAGTTACGTGTCACTACTCTAACAAAAGTGGACATTATTGATACCCAATTTTTCTTTGTATATTTTTAATATACAAAATACTCTCAAAATAGTATGTATGTGCATATATAGGTATGTCCCAAGGTTTTATTATTTTTCTCTTAATTATTAAAGATTTTTAAATCAATTTATTGCCCTATTTTATCAAGAAAAACCCTGTAATTATCCCCAAAATTATCATTTTAGGTGATTCATTTATTAGATTCTCATATTTATATTAAAATATATCTAGAATAATTTTTGCATATTTTTACAAATTTATTTAGTATTTTTAAAGCTAAATCGCATATAATTACAATATTGGCCTCTTTCAAGATTTAATTGTAATTATATTTATAAAATAGACTCTAGTATTTTTAATTTGATAATTATGTATTATCAATTATTTTAGTACCTTTAATGTATTTCCAAAAATTATTTTACTATTTTTTATAAAATAAATAAGGGAAAAAATGGCTATGTAAATGTTAGCCTATTTGCATTTCAATTTTAGCCAGATTTGACACCCCAATTAAACCCAATTTCAAATCCAATTACCCAGTCCAAATCCTAAATCTACTCGACCCATGACCCTTTAAAATAACCCGCCCGGATTCCCCTTCAATCCAGGTCGTTGATCAAAATGATCAACGGCCACCCTTAACCCCTTACTTTTTTTAACCTGACCTAACCCCTAAACCTAATCATTTCCCTCCTGTAGCCGCCATTGAATCCCCCCTTTCTCCCAGTTCTCTCTCAAGCTCCCCTCAAACCCTAGTCGCTTCCCTCCGCTTCCACCCTAAAATCACCGGAATCCATGGCTTCCAAGGCCATTGAAGTCCTATCCCGGCCTCCTATAACTCCTACATGCCTGGTTACTATAGTTTCAAGACCTGACCCTAAAGAAGCTTGGCCCAAACTTTGTTCGATTCGAGTTCTATGGCCGTCTCCGACATTGCTCCGGTCAGCCATGGCTATTCGAGCCTGATCTCGACTTCTCCTGCTTAGATCAATGACTTTCCAAGCCTTTCTCACCATTTGGGTTCTTCTGAAACCCTAACTTTTGAGGTTCTTCTGATTTCTTGAGATCTGTTCTAGATCCATGTTTTCCCTAAACATTCAAACGTTTTCTCAAAGTTTCTTTCAAAACTCTGCTTTCAAAACCTTTATCTTTTTTGATTTAGGGTTTTGGCAAGATATTTAGAAGTCTCTCTGATCTTTAGCATGTTCTACTGTATTTCTTATGTTGTTCTTCTACTATGTTTCTTATGTTGATTCTTCTACTGTGTTTTAAAGTCTTAAGTTCTTTCTTAGGGTTTCTGATTTTATTTTCTTTGTTGATATTTTTGCCTGATTCTCTTGTCTTTCATCTCTACACTCAATTGATGGCAAAAACCCTAAGATTTGGGGTTCATTCGAGTTTTGATATTATTTGTTATGTGACTTGTTTGTTCCTTATCTCTGAACTTGTTTGGTTTCAAAACCGTAATTTCTTTGGACCTATTTGAGTTTCTGAAGTTGTTTCATCTGTTGCTCGACTGAATTTCAAAATCTTTTGTTTTTTTATATGATTATGAATCCCAGCTAAACTCTTCTAAGGTCTTTCTACTGGACCCTCTGCATGCAATTTGATACTCTCTCCCTTCTCCATTGCTGAGTTACTGAAACTGACCTATGTAACTACCTTGTTCCTATAGTACACTACTTACTGATTTTGCAATTGCATGACACTTTTCTTTGTCCTAAATTCATCCTCGCATGCCTATTACTTGTGTGCTCTTTATATATGCTGAGCTTCCCCTCTAAAATGACTTTCAATTTTTGACTGATATCAGACCTCCTTGTGTAAGTGTGATTGATTCTTTCCTTGTTTTACTAATTTCCCTGTTTCTTGGTTTGATTTGAAAACTTTTCTTAGCCTTTCTGACTTGGTTTATTCATGAACCAGTAATTTCGAATCTCTTACTCCCTGATTTACTATGTACTGATTGATTCTTACCTTATTTGTTTAACCGTGTATTTCAAAGATCCTTCCCTTAATTACCTTATTTACTTTGTTTAGATACCACGTCTACGAGGTCTTAAAATTAGTAACGCCTAGAAAGCATGCTTATAGGAGTTTCTAATAAAAAATCTGATTCGACTCACTCAGTGTTAGATAAAAAACAAGTTAACGAGTATGCATTCAAACAATTCATTTCGAGCCTTACTGTTTCATTGCTTTCTAAATCCAGTAGATACCATGCTTATAAGATCTTTGTCCAACACTTAGGCAAGCCCTAGGGTAATAAATACAAACATAATCTGCTTCTGTTAATAATTACAACTAGCAGGCAGGCCTGATTCAGACTTCTTATGAGTTATGTGATAAGCTGAAACTGTCTCAACAATTTCCTCTCACTCGTCTTTAATACCTTTTAAATCAGACCGAAAACAATACGTATAAGTCATGCTAATTACGCGCTTCTTTGTTTAAGGAGGTATATCTGAGCCTCTGTTTGTTATATGTTTTCCCCCAATTTTCAATATGTGTGTTGTATGTCGCCTTAGAGTTTTTTTTACCTTTGAAACTGCAAATAAGTCTAATATCCCTCCCTTTTAGAATTAGTAGTCACAATGCCTCCGGGACTGATAGTATTGGGGCGAGTAATAGCATGCAATAAGTAATCGAGACCAATCCGTGCTTTAAATACCTTAACGGGGTGGGAAGGGTAGATATGGATATAATGACCACGTGATAATGTCAAGTGTAGCCCCTCATTGAGGAGTGATTACCGGGCATTGCGTGGGGTGATCCATATTGTTAATAAACCTAGGACCCCTGTCCCTTATTTCTTTATTTCTTTTATCATTTCAACTTCTTCGCTAAAAAAATCAGCTTTCTTTGCTCTTCCAAACTTTGTTTATTTGCAAACTATTATATGAAACCCCTCTTATTTGAGCCTTATTTGTCTACTTGTTAATTCACAATAATTGTCTGGTCGGGAACCACACTAGTGAATTTTGAGGGGTGCCTAACACCTTCCCCTTGGAATAATTTCAAGCCCTTACCCTAATCTCTAGTTATTCAAAATCAAACTCTTTTGGTGTCCTAATGCACCCTAATCATTAGGTGGCGACTCTTCAAACGCAAACCCAATTCCTAAAAGGAATGAGTTGTCCCTCCAAATGTCATAAACCCGATTTCGCTCTAGAAAAAGGGAGCGCGACATCGTGGTGACTCTGTTGGGGATCTTTAAGCTTTTACTATTTCAGGCTATTATTGCGAATTTATGCTTCTTTATGCGCAATTATCTGTTTATTTCTTTCAAGTTCAATTTTCTTTTCGATTGCAAAACTGACTTGTCTTTTTGTTTCTTTCCTTTATTACTTTCCTTTACTTCTTTCCTTTACTACCGCTTTAAATTATGAAAAACAGTTGTATTTACTACTTTCCTAACATGCAAATACGTGACAACCTGCTTTAATTGTTGCATAATCATGCTCAACATCATATTCCACTTGTGCCAAACAAAATACCATAGCAACGCTTATAATGAGTGGTTTTGCTCTTCCGATATTATCACCCCTAAATCCAGAAAAGGCGTATTTACGATAAAACCAATCGATCAACGATGTAGTCGATGGTTCCGTGTCTTTCCCCCTTGAGTTGTCCGCTCAAGGGTACCAGTCTAAAATTCCATAGAAACCTTACTCTGTTTAAACTGTGCATGCATCTGGTCAAACCTAGCCAAGTCAGTTATGTTGTCCGTATAATGACTCTTTAAGATAGCCTTGTCCAAAGTCCACTGGGTTTTTCCAAAACCCAAACGGACATCACCACATTCTGTGCATTTGTTTGGAGAACTAAATTCTTTATTCCAATTGTTGATGTTAAATAGTCGAGTCTGGCGGGGGTAAGGGCCTAACCTTGTTTATCTTGCAGAAAATGAAGAACGAGGTCCCCAGTTCGGTATTGTTAGCACGCCCCCACTTTTGTTAGACTGGTGGAGGAGTTTTCCATCAGATGACCAAATCAATGAGTGGAAAGAGAGAGTCGCCAAAGCTAGCGAAAAGTTAGAATATCTGGAATACAGTCTGCTGGAATTGGAAGGAAAAGTGAGGAAGAGAGTCACCGACTGCTAGAACGCTGAGGGAAACGAAGGAGAACACCTGACAAAGGCATTTTTACTGATGAACCTACGTGAGCTGAAGGATTTAATCAGCGAGAGCATTCAACCTGAGGAAGGTCCTTCTGGACCAAGTAGCTACGAATTTACTTTTTTGCTTTATGAATGTAATAAGGTCGATGGCCACTAGTGACATTTTATTTGTTGTTACTTAGTGTCGATTTGGGATTCGTCTACTTTTTATCAATAAAATGAGGCATTTAGTATTTTAAGTTCTCCAAATCAATTTGTTACTAGTCCTACCTCGGGCACATAGAGGTTCCCAAAATAGGGCACGGTTTACATTCTCGCACTATGTGCTTAAATATAGCAACATTTTCTTATAATCCTCACTAACTTGTTACCTTTTTGTTTTTACTTTTTGTTTATTTATTCCCCTTCCCCAAAGGTTAGTTTATGCACTATGGCAACATCATCTTATTCAACGAGATCCAGGGTCCCTCCACCCACTCATCCTCTTAGTCCAGTCAAAAATAAGAACAAAGGAAAAATGGAAGATTCGAACAACGCCAGAAAGGAGAACTCAACTGAACGGGTAGAGGTCATTCATGGTCATGGTACTCTGGTTTCTAAGGAAAGTGCATCCCAGCTTGAACAAAAGATGCTGAAATTCTAAGAAGAACTTGATCATGTTCGAAAGCTGGCGAATCTGTCATTTTCCCTCACCACTCCCGATGTCAATTTCCCAAATGCTCAGAACCCCACACCTCCACAAAATATCCCAAAGCCACAAAACCATCCTACTCTTCACCACCACTGCAACACCTGCCATACTTCCAACAATACTCTACTGCTCATCCCAGAACCCTTGAACTCCACAAATGACCACTTCTACACCCATCTCAATACCCCCATCTATGTGTAGACCATGCCACACTCCACCCAACCTATCTCAAGCACACCCGAGTCTGATGATAAAGACTCGCTCATCAGGAACCTGGCTGAAGAACTTAAAAAACTGACTAGCCAAATTCAAGGCGTCGAAGGAAGCAAGGTAATTGAGGGTTTGAACTATGAAGATCTCTGCATACAACCAGATGTTGAGCTGCCGGAGGGGTACAAACCTCCGAAGTTCGAGATGTTTGATGATACAGGTGATCCGAGGGTCCATTTAAGAACATACTGCGACAAACTAGTTGGAGTAGGGAAAGACGAAAGAATCCGCATAAAGTTGTTCATGAGGAGTCTGAAAGGAGATGCTCTATCCTGGTACATTAGCCAAGATCCGAAGAAATGGTCAAACTGGGTAGGTATGGCATCTGATTTTATGGACAGGTTCAGGTTCAACACAGAAAATGCGTCGGATATGTTCATTCAGAATCTAAAGAAGAAACCTATAAAAACATTCTAAGAGTATGCTACTCGCTGGAGGTCCGAAGATGCTAAGGTCAGACCTGCCTTAGCGGAAGAACAAATGAACAAATTCTTCATCCGGGCTCAGGACCTGCAGTATTACGAGCGGCTAATGTTGATTGAAAGCCATATATTTTCTGACATCGTCAAGCTGGGTGAGAGGATTGAAGAAGGCATCAAAAGCTGTATGGTCACGAACTTTGAGGCCTTGCAAGCTACAAACAAGTCCTTACAGTCTGATGGTGCGTCCAAGAAAAGGGACGTAAGGGCCGTAATGGTTGCACAGAGAACCAAATCTCTCATCAAATACCAAACCTATCCGATGCCTCCACTCACATATCAACCTACACCAAATTACCAAGCACCCTCACCCTCTTACCAAACTCTACCACCCACTTATTAGTCACATCCCCTCCCACATATCAGCCTACTTCACCCAGATACTCCCAACCCGCACCTGTTTATCAAGCCTACAATGCTCAATGATCCCACTATCAATCACCCCCTACATGCCAAAACTTCCCTAGACCTCGACCAAATTTTGACCGCAGATCTCCTAAACAGTATACAGCCATTGCCGAACCCATTGACCAGTTATACAAGAGACTCAAAGCCGCTGGTTATGTCACCCCTATCCTTGCCATAACCCCTGAGAACCCTTCTCAATAGGCCAATCCAAACAAATCCTGTGCATACCATTCCGACATGAAGGGACACGCCATAGACGAATGTTGTTCTCTGAAAGACAAGATCCAGGCTCTGATTAACAACAAAATTATTGTGGCAAAGGAACCTGCTCCAAATGTCCGCAATAACCCTTTGCCAGACCATAAGGGTGGAGGCAATTACATGATTGAAATAGAGGATGATTGGGATCCCGAGGGGTCGATTGGGTTGATCACAAAAGGTGATGATCCAAAGAAACCAATAGTTACTCTTAATCCAATCATAGTCCAGATTCAGCCATCTGGGGATACTTAGGTAAACATGTTTATGCCACTTGAGTTCGAAGCAACTGCAAAGACACCAACACCAATTGAGGTCGAATTCGTGACTCCAGCAAATGCACCTCCACCATTTGAAGTTGCAGTTTTACCTCCCAAAGCACACACCCCGTTCAGAGTGAAGATGTCCACGTCGATCCCAGTAGCGATGTCCACCATGACACCATTCCATACTAAGGCTATACCATGGGACTATACAACCGAGACAAGAAGAAAAGGCAAGGGTAGGACCAAGGAAACTGTTGCCGCACAGGGTATGACAAGAACTGGTAGAGTTAATACCCCTGAACATCTAGCCGAGTCAATCAAGAAGGCCTCCAATCGGCCACCCATCATTGAAACGGGTCCAGATGATATTTGGAGAAAGATACAGGCCAAGGAATGCTTGGTCATCGACCAGTTGAACAAAACACCGACGCAAATCTCCATACTTGCTTTGCTACAAAACTCAGAGTCACACAAGAATGCTCTGTTGAGGGTGTTGAGTGAAGCCTACGTATGCCAAGCAACATTATTGGTGGAGAAAAGGCTAACATGGTCAGACAGGTATTGGAGAGTCACAAAATTACTTTTCATGAGGATGAGCTATCGCCTGAAGGGTTGGGGCACAACAAAGCACTGCACATCACTATGCAATGCGAGGATTACTTTATCACCAGGATTTTGATTGATGGGGGTTCTAGCCTCAACATTTGTCCGTTGGTAACACTCAAGAAGTTGGGTAAGGAACTGCACGAGATAAAGGATGGAGCTATCAACATGAAAGCCTTCGACGGTTCCTAGAGGTCCACTATTAGGGAAATATAGTCTGTGTTTGCAAATGGGGACAACTTGGTTTGATGTCAATTTCCAAGTGATAGACGTGCCGGCATCTTACAATCTACTATTGGGACAGTCATGGATCCATGCCGCTGGGGCTGTAGCATTAACACTGCATCAGGCAGTAAAGTTTGAATGGAACCACCAGGAAGTGATCATTCACGGCGACGGTAGCAACCCCATATACAATCGCCAGACCATTCTGTCAATCGAAGGGAGAAAGAAGCTAGGTGGAGAGACTTACCATCACATTGAACGAGTGAATGCTATTGACAAAGATAAATGGTGGGACAACAAGATCGACAGTATACTGAATTGGTATGGGTACGAACCTAGCAAAGGACTCGGAAAGAATCTCCAAGGAATTGCTAAGCCCATAAAACTCAAGAAACACAACACCACTTTCGGTCTGGGATACGAGTACACTTGGGAAGAATTCAACAACTGGTCGCCACCATGGTACGGTCCTTACTATCTGCTGGAGTAGCCAATACCACATTTGGAGTAGACTTTCCAACCGGCCGATATTATTTATGGGTCAGAAGAAGAGGAAGCATTGGCAGCAGTACAGAATTTGTTCTTAGAAGACAATGATATGAACTGCTGTGTCATTCTCGAGGAGGAAGGGGAGGAAGGCCCTTCCATACAAGCCGTAAGCAGAGGGTCCCGCCTCAATAACTGGACCATCAGGACAACCAGAGTTCGACGAGCCTTGGGGTAGCAAGGCTAAAACAAGCACTGTTTTGATTTACTAAAAGATTGTTATTTTTCTCTCGCTTGTTTTCAATTCCCGCAACAAAATCTTCAATGTTCAAAACAATTATGCAATTTATCAAAGCATTTTGACTTTTCTTATAAATCAACACTTATTACTATTATTTTCTCTCATTACTTTACTTATACAGCATTACTATTACTTATCTTGATGAACCAATGACTGTGACATACAACGAGACAACGCAACAAACGGACACAGATTTAGAGGAAGATGAAATACCAGAAGATGTTGTTAAGGAAGTTGAGAATTTTGAGAATAAACCTAAGTCCAACCTGGACGAGACTGAGATTGTTAACTTG
Source organism: Nicotiana tabacum (assembly GCF_000715075.1). NCBI lineage: Eukaryota > Viridiplantae > Streptophyta > Magnoliopsida > Solanales > Solanaceae > Nicotiana > Nicotiana tabacum. The sequence continues at coordinate 135,356,987 of NC_134084.1, read as the reverse complement.
GGAGATGCAGAAAACGTCAAAGAAACGAGAATCAGTGTCCACTTATCGCCATCAGAAAAGAAGGAATACACAAAATTTCTAAGGGAAAATAAAGACATATTCACTTGGTCGTATGATGACATGACTGGTCTGAGTACATCTATTGTGTCTCACAAACTGCCAACTGATCCAACATGTCCGCCGGTAAAGCAAAAGCTCAAAAGTTTAAGCCTGACTTGAGTCTGAAAATCAAGGAATAAGTCACTAAGCAAGTCAAATCCAAGGTTCTTAAGGTAGTAGAATACCCAACATGGTTAGCCAACATTGTGCTAGTGCCAAAAAAGGACGGGAAGGTCAGAGTCTTTGTCGACTATCGGGATCTCAATCGGGCCAGTCCGAAAGATGACTTCCCCTTGCCAAACATACACATCCTGATCGATAATAGCGCCAAGAATGAATTGCAATCATTTATGGATTGTTTCGCTGGGTATTATCATATTTGGATGGATGAAGAAGATGTTGAGACAACGGCTTTCATTACGTCGTGGGGAATGTACTGTTATAATATGATATTGTTCAGCCTGAAGAATGCAGGGTCCACCTTCATGAGGGCCATGACTACCATCTTCCACGATATGATACACAAGGAGATAGAGGTGTACGTAGATGATGTTATTATCAAGTCCAAGAAAGCCACTGATCACATGGAAGATTTGAGGAAATTCTTCAATAGACTGCGAAGGTACAACCTAAAACTGAATCCCGCAAAGTGTGAATTTGGGGTTCCTGCTGGAAAGCTACTTGGGATTATTGTGAGTCGCCGAGGAATAGAAGTGGATCCATCAAAGGCCAAACCTATTCAAGAATTGCCGCCGCCAAAGAACAAGAAGGACGTGATGAGTTTCTTGGGGAGACTTAACTACATCAGCAGGCTCATAGCACAATCTACAGTTATCTGTGAGTCGATCTTTAAGATGTTGAAGAAGGACGCCGCTACCAAATGGACTGATGATTGCAAAAAGCTTTTGACAGAATCAAGGAATACCTGTCAACACCACCAGTCTTAGTTTTGCCTGATCTAGGTAGACCCTTATTACTCTACCTTGCAATATTGGATGAAGCATTTGGTTGTGTTCTAGGGCAGCATGATGAAACGGGGAGGAAGGAGTAGGCCATTCATTACCTCAGAAAGAAGTTCACCCCATACGAGGCTCGGTATTCTCTGTTAGAGCGCACCTGCTGTGCTTTGACTTGGGTAGCTCAAAAGTTGAGGCACTACTTTTGTGCCTATACTACATATCCCATATCAATGATGGGTCCTTTAAAGTACATCTTCCAGGAGCCCATGCCCACTGGCAAGCTAGCCAAGTGGCAAATCCTGTTGAGTGAGTTCGACATTATCTACGTGACTCAGAAAGCAATCAAGGGTCAGGCATTGGCAGATCACCATGCTGAAAATCCCGTAGTTGGAGAATACGAACCCCTGAAAATGTATTTTCCTGACGAAAAGGTGTCATTCATAGGAGAAGACATTGCGGAATCTTATGAAGGTTGGAGATTATTTTTTGATGGAGCAGCAAATTTCAAAGGAGTTGGCATAGGAGCAGTCCTGGTATCAGAAATCGGTCAGCATTATCCGGTGTCCGCCAAACTCAGGTTCCCGTGTACCAACAATATGCCCGAGTACGAAGCCTGCATCTTAGGGCTCAAAATGGCTATTGACATGAACATTCAAGAGTTGCTAGTGATCGGAGACTCGGGCCTACTTATACATCAGGTCCGAGAAGAATGGGCAACTAAGAACTCCAAGATACTCATGTATCTGCATTATGTACAGGAATTGAGAAAGTGGTTCATAAAGATAGAATTTCAGCATATTCCCAGGTTCCAGAATGAATTCGTCGATGCATTGGCTACCCTATTATCCATGATATAACATCCAGACAAGAACTTCATTGATCCCATTCTGGTAAAGATCCGTGATCAGCCAGCTTATTGTGCTCATATTGAGGAAGAAGTAGACGGAAAACTTTGGTTTCATGATATCAAGGAATATTTGATGAAAGAAGAATACCCAGAACTTGCAAATCCTACTCGGAAATGCACCGTTCAGAGGTTGGCCAACAATTTCTTTCATAGTGAAGGGATCCTGTATAGGAGGACTCCTAATTTGGGGTTACTAAGGTGTGTCGACACAAAGGAAGCATTTAGGCTACTAGAGAAAATTCACGCTGGGACCAGCGGTCCACATATGAATGGTTTTGTCTTAGCAATGAAGATACTCCGAGCTGGTTACTTTTGGATGACCATGGATATGGACTGCATCCAGTATGTCCAGAAATTCCACCGCTGTCAAATACATGTAGACATGATAAAGGTACCTCCAAGCTAGCTTAATGCAACAAGCTTACCATGGCCGTTCGCCGCATGGGGAATGGATGTTATCGGACCAATCGAACCTGCCGCTTTCAACAGGCACAGGTTTAACCTAGTAGCAATTGACTATTTCACCAAATGGGTCGAAGCAGCATCTTACATAGCAGTAACTAAGAAAGTCGTGGCAGACTTTGTTCGCGACCGCATCGTTTGTCGATTTGGGATTCCAGAGTCAATCATCACTGATAACGGTTCCAACCTCAACAGTAACTTGATGAAAGCCATGTGTGAATCCTTCAAGATCAGACATAATAATTCTACAGCCTACAGACCTCAGATGAACGGAGTAGTAGAAGCCGCTAATAAGAATATCAAGAAGATATTGAGGAAAATGATAGAGAAGCATAAACAGTGGCATGAGAAGTTATCGTTTGCTTTATTGGGATATCGCACCATAGTCCACAAATCAACCGGGGCAACCCCCTATATACTAGTTTACGGTACAGAGGTCGTCATTCCCACTGAGGTGGAAATTCCCTCCATAAGGATCATACAGGAAGTTGAGCTCGACGATGCAGAGTGGGTGAAGAGTCGTTACGAGCAGCTGGTTCTTATAGATGGAAAGAGAATGAATGCAGTTTGCCATGGTTAACTTTATCAGAATAGAATGTCCAGAGCCTTCAACAAAAAAGTCAAGCCGATACGGTTCACACCGGGGCAGCTAGTGTTAAAGAAAAATTTTCCGCATCAAGATGAAGCCAAGGGGAAATTCTCTCCCAACTGGCAGGGTCCATACATGGTTCACTGGTTTCTGATAGGAGGAGCTCTCATACTCACAGAAATGGACGGAGAAGTCTGGCCGAAGCCGATCAATTCAGATGCAGTCAAGCGTTACTATGTGTAATATTTATGATTTCCTCATATGATGTAATTTGAACTACGCCTGACCTGATTCCCGTTTAAGAGGGGATACATAGGCAGCCCTATGGGTTCGGTCACAAATCAATGAAACTTTTATTTTCCCCGTCAATTGGAAACTGGGGCAGAATTTTGAGGAGGACCCTCAAATTTCGAAGTTAATTTCAGCCAATCATCGCTAGCAGCAGTCGAAAGCATCAATCCATTAAATGGGGGAAGAATTTGAGGACCCTCAAAATTCCATAACAAGAAGGGTTGCAATGTCTTGAACTACGTCGCAGTCGTTGGTTCATCTAAAGAAAACTATTCTTAATTATGTATTTATGTATGCCTTTACTAAATCATGCATGTTTATTGCCAAAATTGCCTTGTTTAGCAACGTTACCCCAATGATATGTACAGTATCACCAGATCAAAGCCGAGCAGGTCAAGTAGAGCCAGCGGGAATACGAACTAACCTCCCCCATTTACAAAAACTCACAATTTTTCTTTGGATGCAGGCACTTGAGTTGCAAAATTATCAAATATACTATACACTCACGAGAATCACATTGCTCAGAAATACAACTCTCAGAAACGTTGCACTTACTTACAGCTGCTATCCGCACGCAGTGTCCCCAGCAGACACATTATCCCCAGCAGTAGCAATATCACAATCTGCTATCAGCTAAGAAAATTCTATTATTATTTGCCTTTTTATTTTCTGAATAAGGATACCATTCCACCTTCCGAGACTAAGCTCTGTCTCCATCTGCATTCTTACATTGCATAAGCCTACCACTCTACCTTCCGAGGTTAAGCTCTACCTCCATCTGCATTCTTGCATTGCATAAGGCTACCATTCTGCCTTCCGAGGTTAAGCTCTACCTCCATCCGCATTTCTTGCATTGCATAAGGCTGTCATTCTACCTTCCGAGACTAAGCTCTATCTCCATCTGCATTCTTGCATTGCATAAGACTACCATTCTGCCTTCCGAGACTAAGCTCTGTCTCCATCTGCATTCTTGCATTGCATAAGGCTACCATTCTGCCTTTAGAGGTTAAGCTCTACCTCCATCTGCATTTCTTGCATTGCATAAGGTCACCATTCTGCCTTCCGAGGTTAAGCTCTACCTCTATTTGCATTGGCTGAAAGATCACCACCTTATTTACATTCACATCGGCTGAAAGATCGCCACCTTATTTACATTTTACATTGGCTGAAAGATCGCCACCTTATTTATATTCGCATCGGCTGAAAGATCACCACCTTATTTACATTTGTATTGGCTGAAAGATCGCCACCTTATTTACATTTGCATGGATGAAATATCGCCACCTTATTTACACTTGCACGGCTGAAAGATCGCCACCTTATTTACATATGCATGGCTGAAAGATCGCCACCTTATTTATATTTGCATTGGCTGAAAGATCGCCACCTACTGCATTGCATAGGCTGAAAGATAGCCAGACACTGCATCTCATGGGCTGAAAAATTGCCAAATTATCTGAAGGCAACATTGTTCGGAGGCACCATTCTCATAGCCCGAGAACACCATTTCATGGCTTGAGGACCCCTTTTATATTTTGCATAACATTATTCAAAGACATCATAGTTTGGAGGCATCATTCTCATAGCCCGAGAGGATCATTTCAAGGCCTGCGAATCCTTTATTATACGCTTCATGGCCCAGGATGTCATGGTCTAAAGACGTCATCCTAACCGTCCAAAGACAACTTTCATGGTCCAACGGGAATTTGCATCATGTTTAAATTTACGCACAATATATGCTTGTATCGCTTACTTGTAGGTAAACCAGCGAGCAACGGCCACCTCTTTAGGAGCAATCCTTCTCCAGTTCTCGCAGCCCTATCAGGTTTCAAACCATTCACCCCAACCTGAATATTGCGTCCGTTCTTGAAAAGTCTCCATCGGCATATTTCGCTAACGGATCCCAAACTACATACGGCCTGATTCCTGTAGAACTAGGGATATGTAGGCACATCAGAAATATGATTACGTCCTAAGTCTCCTCGAACCATTTCGTTCGGTCAAAGTTGGTCATCATATCTTTACCCGACAACTCTTTCATCCTTCCCGGGAAAAGAGGGACAGCTGTTGATACCCAATTTTTCCTTGTATATTTTTAATATGCAAAATACTCTCAAAATAGCATGTATGTGCATATATAGGTATGTCCCAAGATTTTATTATTTTTCTCTTAATTATTAAAGATTTTTAAATCAATTTATTACCCTATTTTATCAAGAAAAACACAGTAATTATCCCCAAAATTATCATTTTGGGTGATCATTTATTGGATTCTCATATTTATATTAAACTATAGCTAGCATAAGTTTTCCATATTTTTACAAATTTATTTAGTATTTTTAAAGCTAAATTGCATATAATTGCAATATTGGCCTCTTTCAAGATTTAATTGTAATTATATTTATAAAATCGACTCCAGTATTTTTAATTTGATAATTATGTATTATTAATCATTTTAGTACCTTTAATTTATTTCCAAAAATTATTTTACTATTTTTTATAAAATAAATAAGGGAAAAATGGCTATGTAAATGTTAGCCCATTTGCATTTTAATTTGCAGATTTGACACCCCAATTAAACCCAATTTCAAATACAATTACCCAGCCCAAATCCTAAATCTACCCGACCCACGACCCATTAAAATAACCCGCCCGGATTCCCCTTCAATCCAGGTCGTTGATCAAAATGATCAACGGCCACCCTTAACCGCTTCCTTTTTTAACCTCACCTAACCCCTAAACCTAATCATTTCCCTCCTGTAGCCGCCCTTGAATCCCCCCTTTCTCCCAGTTCTCTCTTAAGCTCCCCTCAAACCCTAGCCTCCTCCCTCCGCTTCCACCCTAAAATCACCGGAATCCATGGCTTCCAAGGCCATTGAAGTCCTATACCGGCCTCCTATAACTCCTACACGCCTGGTTACTATAGTTTCAAGGCCTGACCCTGAAGAAGCTTGGCCCAGACTTTGTTCGATTCAAGTTCTATGGCCGTCTCCGATATTGCTCCGGCCATCCATGGCTATTCGAGCCTGATCTCGACTTCTCCTGCTTAGATCAATGACTTTCCAAGCCTTTCTCACCATTTGGGTTCTTCTAAAACCCTAACTTTTGAGGTTCTTCTGATTTCTTGAGATCTGTTCTTGATCCATGTTTTCCCTAAACATTCAAACGTTTTCTCAAAGTTTCTTTCAAAACTCTGCTTTCAAAACCTTTATCTTTTTCGATTTAGGGTTTTGGCAAGATATTTAGAAGTCTCTCTGATCTTTAGCATGTTCTACTGTATTTCTTATGTTGTTCTTCTACTATGTTTCTTATGTTGATTCTTCTACTGTGTTTTAAAGTCTTAAGTTCTTTATTAGGGTTTCTGATTTTATTTTCTTTGTTGATATTTTTGCCTGATTCTCTTGTCTTTCATCTCTACACTCAATTGATGGCAAAAACCCTAAGATTTGGGGTTCATTCGAGTTTTGATATTATTTGTTATGTGACTTGTTTGTTCCTTATCTCTGAACTTGTTTGGTTTCAAAACCCTAATTTCTTTGGACCTATTTGAGTTTCTGAAGTTGTTTCATCTGTTGCTCGACTGAATTTCAAAATCTTTTGTTTCTTTATATGATTATGAATCCCTGCTAAACTCTTCTAAGGTCTTTCTATTGGACCCTCTGCATGCAATTTGACACTCTCTCCCTTCTTCATTGCTGAGTTAGCGAAACTGACCTATGTGACTACCTTGTTCCTATAGTCCACTACTTACTGATTTTGCAATTGCATGACACTTTTCTTTGTCCTAAATTCAGCCTCGCATGCCTATTACTTCTGTGCTCTTTATATATGTTGAGCTTCCCCTCTAAAATGACTTTCAATTTTTGACTGATATCAGACCTCCTTGTGTAAGTCTGATTGATTCTTTCCTTGTTTTACTAATTTCCCTGTTTCTTGGTTTGATTTGAAAACTTTCCTTAGCCTTTCTGACTTGGTTTATTCATGAACCAGTAATTTCGAATCTCTTACTCCCTGATTTACTATGTACTAATTGATTCTTACCTTATTTGTCTAACCGTGTATTTCAAAGATTTTTCCCTTAATTAAACTCCTATGTATTTACCCCTAATTGTCTACTTTTCACAAGATATTTATTTGATCTCTTTCCTTAAATGATTTCTGTTCATTACCGTTTAAGTTTGAACTCCTTAATTAAAGGAAGTTCTTCTACTAATTGATTTTAATTGGTACATGGTTATTTTCTTCCCTTATTCTCTGCCTGTTTTCAAACTATAAATACCATACTCTTTCATTAACACAGACACACGAACACTCTTAGTTTTCTGAACTCACTCTCACATTCAAAAAGCACTCTCTTTTGTTACTTGTACTATGGCATGTTTTCTTTCAAGTACTGCTAATGTTGTATTTGCTTCTTTGAAACTGGTATGCCCTGATTAAGGTTTTCAGCAACCACAACAATGTGTTTCTTTAATACCTTCACTTGCATGTCTGTCGATTGCTTGTGTTTAGTTCAGAATTTACTTTAGCATGCTGTAATTTCCTTCCTATTATGAATCTCAAACCCCTACCTAATGTGTTTGATCCTAATGGTTTGTTTGAGGCATGACAATATTAAGTATTATTGTCTATGGCCCAAACTTGATTCCCTTGGAATCGTAACCTTTATGTCACTATCCTATGTTGCGTATCCTTGTTGATTTGTAAGCATAGCAGCACTCTCTATTGTTGTGCATGCCCAGAATTAGCTAAATGTCTAAGCACATGGACTCTTTGCAACTTCCCTATTCTCCTGAACCCTTTTTGTGTAGTTGTTTCCGTCTCCTTCACCCCTTTAGAACTCTGTTCCTCACTTGCACTCTCTCTTAGACTTTAAGTTCTGCCCCCCTCTTGTGAGCCTTACCTTGGGACCCATTGATCTCCCTCTGAACTTGGACACTTGAGGGCTAGCCCTTCCACACTGCACTTATCCCCATTCTGATAATGCAATTTGGGTGTGAGCATTGCCCGGAGTCCCATTGAGGCTCTTAGGGAACTTTGACACACTCAGATTGGAGAAAGGCTTTGGATCAATGGTCTTTGAGTTGGGTCTATCATGTAACTCAGAGAGGAAGTCAGAATTAGGCTTCCTCGGGTTGTACGATTTTTACTTTTCCTGATGTAATTTTATTTATTCTGATTTGTAATAATTTGTACTAAATATTTGGGGTTGGTTAGTGAAAAAGGGTGGGTAACTATGCATGCAAAGGGTAGAAATCATGACTATAGGACTATTATATTCCTGCATATTCAACCTCATATAGAAACCACGTCTATAGGATTCTGCATATTCAATTACATCTAGAAATCATGTCTCTAGGGTTCTGCATATTTAACTTCATATAGAAATTATGCCTATAGGATGTTCTGAATTTCGCATGTTCAAACTTCACTTAGAAATCATGTCTATAGGATTTTGCATATTTAATTTCATATAGATATTATGCCTATAGAAATGTTCAATTTTGCATAAGGTTTAAAACAAGGTCCGCATTTAGATACCACGTCTACAAGGCCTTAAAATCAGTAACGCCTAGAAAGCATGCCTATAGGAGTTTCTAATAAAAAATCGGATTTGCCTCACTCAGTGTTAGATATAAAACCAGTAGTAATGGCTGTTATTGTTTGCAGAACTTGTAATCAATTCGTTTAAATTCTGCCTCTCTCTTTCAATAATCAGAGTCCCTCACTTAGCAAGTTAACGAGTATGCATTCAAACAGTTCATTTCGAGCCTTACTGTTTCATTACTTTCTGAATCCAGTAGATACCATGCTTATAGGATCCTTGTTCAACACTTAGGCAAGCCCTAAGGCAATAAATATAAACTGAATCTGCTTCTGTTAATAATTACAACCAGCAGGCAGGCCTGATTCGGACTTCTTATCTGAGTTATGTGATAAGCTGAAACTGTCTCAACAATTTCCTCTCACTCATCTTTAATACCTTTTAAATCAGACCTAAAATAGTACGTGTAAGTCATGTTAATTACGTGCTTCTTTTTTTAAGGAGGTATATCTGAGCCTCTGTTTGTTATATGCTTTCCTCCAATTTGCAATATGTGTTTTGTATGTCGCCTTAGAGTTTTTTTACCTTTGAAACTATAAATAAGCCTAATATCCCTCCCTTTTAGGATTAGTAGTACTATGCCTCCGGGACTGATAGTATTGGGGCAAGTAATAACATGCAATAAGTAATCGAGACCAATTCGCGCTTTAAATACCTTAACGGGGTGGGAAGGGTAGATATAGATATGATGACCACGCGGTAATGTCACGTGTAGCCCCTCATTGAGGAGTGATTACCGGGCATTGTGTGGGGAGATCCATATTATTAATAAACCTAGGACCCTTTTCCCTTATTTCTTTATTTCTTTTATCATTTCAACTCCTTCGCTAAAAACATCAGCTTTCTTTGCTCTTCCAAACTTTGTTTATTTGCAAACCATTATATGAAACCCCCTCTTATTTGAGACCTATTTGTCTACATGTTAATTCACAATAACTGTCTGGCCGGGAACTACACTAGTGGATTCTGAGGGGTGCCTAACAGCTTCCCCTTGGAATAATTTCAAGCCCTTACCCTAATCTCTGGTTATTCAAAATCAAACTCTTTTGGTGTCCTAATGCACCGTAATCATTAGGTGGTGACTCTTCAAACGCAAACCCAATTCCCAAAAGGAATGAGTTGTCCCTCCAAATGTCATAAACTCGATTTCGCTCTAGAAAAAGGGGGCACGACAGACATATATATTCCTTTTGACGATTTCATAAATCAAATATTTCAGGATGGATTTGGAAACCCAAAAATAATTCTGAACCTAGTAATACTAACCAACCAGGACCCAAGTAATCTTGGGTACCTAAAAGAAAGTAATCACTATGTCTTGCAGGAACACCACAGGAGAAATCACAAAGAAAAATGGTACTTAGATAGTGGTGTTTTTGCCACATGACAGGTGATAAAATCTTGTTTAAGAGAGTTACAAAAATAGATGGAGGAAGTGTTAAGTTTGGTGATGAATCAAAAGGAAAAATATTCGGTACCGGAACAGTTCCCTTCAATAACAACTGTGATATCATTGAGGTTTATCTCATTGATGGACTTAACTACAATCTTCTGAGTATAAGTCAACTATACGACTCAGGGTATGAGGTAAAATTCAAGAAAACAGGTTGTGCTATTGAAGATGAGACATGTAAAATAATCCTCCCAGGTAAAAGGTATGGAAATGTTTACATTCTTGATGGATTTGAAAATACAGATGGTCATATCTGTTTAACATCCATATCTGATGATCTTTGATTATGGCATAAGAAACTTGGTCATGCAAGCATGGATTTGATAGAAAAACTTTCCAAGCATGAGTTAGTTATTGGTATACCCAAACTAAATTTCTCTAGAAATCATATATGTGATGCTTGTCAAATTGGAAATCAAACTAGAAATTCTTTCAAAAACAAGGATATTATGTCTACCTCTAAGCCTTTGCATCTGCTTCATATAGATTTATTTGGGCCTACTAGAAGTGCTAGCATAGGAGGGAAACAATATGCTTTTGTCATTGTTGATGATTACTTACGTTTTACTTGGGTGATTTTCTTATCTCATAAAGATGAAGCATTGAAAGTTTTTGAGATTTTCTGTAAGAAGATTGAAAGAGAAAAGGATATCTGATTACAACAATTCAAAGTGATCATGGAGTAGAATTTAAAAGTAGAGCATTTGAAGACTTCTATAATGATCAAGGATATACTCACAATTTCTCTGCACCAAGATCACCCCAACAGAATGGAATCGTTGAAAGGAAAAATAGAACCCTGCAAGATATGGCAAGAACTATGATACTAGAACATTCATTGCCAAATCATTTCTGGGCAGAAGGAGTATGTACAACATGTCATATTCTCAACCGATACCTCATAAGGCCTATTCTGAAGAAAACGCCTTATGAACTGTGGAAAGGTAAACGTCCTAATATTAGTTACTTTAATCCGTTTAGAAGTAAGTGTTTCATTCACAATAATGGTAAGGACAATCTTGAAAAATTCGATCCAAAAAGTGATGAAGATATTTTTCTGAGTTATTCATTGAATATTAGATCTTTTAGAGTCTATAATAAACGTACATTATGTGTGGAAGAATCTGTACATGTTATATTTGATGAAAATAACTCTTCGTCCGAGAAAGAAATTATTGCAAGTGATGAAGATCAAGCTCAAGAAATTCAGGAGACAAGCAAATGTCAAAAGTCGACTAATGGATCTAATGTTGTGATAGAGTCAACTAATGAAACCAGCAACAATCCACCAGAACCTCCAAAGGAGTCAACTACTCATATAGTTCATCCAAATGAATGGAGAAGTGAACTTGAATATCCTCAAAAATTCATCATACGAGATCCAAGCAAAGGAATGAAAACCAGAGGAGCTCTGAAGAAGAAAGCAAACATAGCACTAATCTCTCAAATTGAGCCAAAAAAATAGAGGAAGCTCTGAAAGACTCAAGCTGGCTGCAAGCGATGCAGGAAGAGCTAGATCAATTTGACAAAAATCAAGTATGGAAACTGATACCCAAACCTGAAAGTGTTCCTATAATTGGAACAAAATGGGTCTTCAGAAATAAACTAAATGAGGATGGAAAAGTTGCAAGAAACAAAGCTAGATTAGTTACTCAAGGATATTCACAACAAGAAGGATTCGACTATGACGAAACCTTTGCCCTAGTAGCTCGACTGGAATCTATATGAATTCTTCTAGCATATGCATCTTTTAAGGGATTCAGGCTATTTTAGATGGATATTAAAAGTGCTTTTTTGAATGGTTTCATTGAACAAGAAGTATACGTGACAACCTCCTGGGTTTGTAGATTCAAAGTTTCCCTATCATGTGTATAATCTAACCAAAGCGCTGTATGGACTGAAGCAAGCTCCACGAGCATGCACGAAAGACACAGTTCAATTTTTATTGATCATGGATTTACAAGAGGTAAAGTAGACACTACTCTGTTTATTAAAAGATCATCAGAAGGTAATCTCATTATTCAAATTTATGTTGATGATATTAAATATGGTAGTGTTAATCCTCTTATGTGCAAGGAATTTTCAAATCTTATGCAAAGTGAGTTCGAAATGAGCATGATGGGAGAACTAACGTTCTTCCTTAGACTTGAAATCCAACAATCTGAAGAAGGAACGTTCATATGTCAAACCAAATATACAAAGGAGTTGATCCAAAAACTCGGTATGAGCAATTCCAATCTTATTGGAACACCAATGAGTCCTTTAACAAGTCTCGACAAAGACGAACAGGGAATTCTTATTGATGAAACTAAGTATCGTTAAATGATTGGCTCACTTTTTTACCTAATTTCTAGTCGACCAGATATTATGTTTAGTGTCTGTAAATGTGCCAGGTTTCAGTCAGCTCCTAAGGAATCACATCTGACTGTAGTAAAAAGAATTATTCGATATCTCATTGGAACTGTCTCTCATGGACTATGGTATCCTCGTTCTAACTCGTTTAAATTAGAAGGTTTTTCAGATGCTGATCTTGCAGGTGATAAGGAAGACAGAAAAAGCACAAGTGGAACATGTCAATTACTTGGCAAAGCATTGATATCTTGGAACAGTAAAAATAAAAATCAGTTGCATTATCCATGACTGAAGCTGAATACACCGCTATTGGACAATGTTGTTCACAATTACTATGGATGTCTCATCAACTTGGTGATTATGAATTATCATTTAAGCCTATACCAATTTTCTGTGATAATTCTAGTGTTATATGTCTCTCTAAAAATCTTGTGCATCATTCTAAGGCAAAGCATATAGACATTAAGTATCATTTCATTGGAGATCATGTTCTTAAAGGAAACATAGAACTATCTTTTGTTGGAACAACTGATCAATTAGTGGATATTTTTACTAAGCCTTTATTAGAAGAAAGATTTTGCTTTATAAGAGAATTACTTGGCATTATTTGCACTAATAGTTAATATTAGGACCTATGTGCTATTATTTTTTGTTCTGTATGCCTAATGTTTTATTTCTTTTCTTAATCATTAATTGCACCTCCGATTTCCCTCTCTTTTCTTCTCTTTTCATATTGGTTTCAAAGTTCAAATAAAGAAAACCAATCATCACGTCTGATCAACTGACGCCCCTTGCTTTTCTGTACTCAACCGTCATCACCCTCTTTTTAATATTGAAACTTCTTTTCAATATGCATCGTCCCCATCACCTAGAAACCCTTCTCAGAAGCTTTCCCCAACCAAAAACACTTCAATGGCCAAACACCCCAAAAATCCCTTTGCCTCCACCAGGAAGAGTACTCACTCTAGAGCAAAACCCTCTTCTCCGCCCCCAGAACAAGTAGACCTAGGGTCCGACCATTTTAAAGGTTTTGCCTCTTCTCAAGCTGATGTTTCTAATCATTATCACACACTAGGAGAAAAAGCTTTGTGAAAATGACTTATGGAAGAACCCCCTATTTCCTTCACTCCAAAGAAATCAAAAATATATCTTTCTAGTTCTCTAGAGTCAAACCTAAATTTCTGGGATTCTCTAAATAGAGACTTTTTCATTGCCCTGAAAGACAAGCCTATTGCTCATGGGAGGGTAGTCAGCCTTGATGACATGGAAGCCCTAAATTGTAAGGTAAAAGATCTTTTCATTTATCAAGGGTGGTAAGTTCTTTTCTGTTCCTCCACCTAAGGTCTATGAACCCCTAGTGAGAATGTTTTATGCAAACCTTCGCTCTAGTAAGTCTGATAAGTTGGAGTCCTTAGTGTAAGGAAAGCGTATTTTTTTATTGTGCCATGTTTGATTCAATATTTCAGTGTAAGTGTTCTGGTTTCCCCATGCTTTTCAAAAATTCCTGGCCCGATGATTTTGATATTTCTTTTGATCAAGCTAAAAGGTGTATTGTTGAGTGTCCATCTAAATCTCTCCCAAACAAGTTAGGTCCTAGTGATGTTAGTTTTGAAACTCGTGTTCTGGCCCACATTGTTGCAACCACTTTGCTTCCTCATACTGGCTCTTTCTCCACCTTCTCTCAAAGAGACACATTTCTGGTCTATTGCCTTGTGACTAAACTCAAAATCAAGCTGTCCTCCTGGGTCATAAATTTTATGATTGAAAGTGCAGATGATCCCACTAGTCTACCCTATGGAATGACCATCACTCACATCCTGAAGGCTCATAATATTTCCCTACCTGCATATCCCTTTATCTCTGTTTTGAAATCTTAAAATTTCAGAGTGTTTGAGAGTATGGGGTATGTGTGTGTGAATGGCTCATGGGTTAAAAACAAGAAGGAGAAGTCAAGCATGCTCAAACAGATTCCAAACCCAAACCTTCTATTCTCATCCTAACCACAGTGATCCTGACTTTGATGAAAAGCTTAGTGCCATTGACAATCAGCTTTCTGCAATCAAAGATCTTCTCACAGCCACTCAGTCCATTGTTGGTGACATTCATGCTATCTCCAAAGAAACAAGGTCTGATGTTTCCAAGATAAGAGTTACAGTTTTGAGAGTAAGGGAAAACGCTGTCAAGGCATTCAATGAGGTTCATAACAGGCTTGATGGAATGAGTGTTTCAGCCAATGCCAGCTTTGATCGACTAAAGGAAGCGATTTGCAATACTCTTACATATTTTCTGCGTCGTTAATGTGGAAGTTTAAGACAATTTTTTGATGTGCTTTTTTTGGACTAGATAACCATTCGGTGGATGATTTTTTTGTTTTCTTTTGTTTTGCTATAACTTTGCAATTTTGTCATGCTATAAATCATGTTTTAGAATGTAATTTATTTTACTATTCCCTCTTTGCGATGTCAAAAAGGAGGAGAAAAGATATATGTATTTGTATAGTTACAAATAAGGATAAGTCGACTGAAGAGTAAATACAGGTAGAAGTTCACGACACTTTTTGAGGGGAGTCATAGATCGTGCAGAAGAAGTCGACTACATGAGTCTCAACAACTAAAACTAGAGAAAGTCAACTGCTCCCATTGACGGGGAGTAATATACAGGGAAGTCAATTGATGTTTATACATATATTATTTTATACATATATATTATTTTGTCATCATCAAAAAGGGGGAGATTGTTAGATCTGATTTTAATGATGAAAATAATATATTTGTTCTTTGTATAGGAACTCATGGATAACATTCAAGATTGAAGGAATCAATCAGAGAAGATCAAAGAACTCATGGATAGCATTCAAAATTGAAGGAATCAATCAGAGAAAATCAAGGAAAGCATCCAAGATTAAAGGAATCAATGATAGTGTCCAATACTGACGAAATCAATTAAGGCTAGACTGAAGGAATCAAATCAATCAAGAGTATCGAAGATCTTGCAAGATAATCAATCAAGTATCCTAAATTTGGAAGGATCAAGATTCAAGGAAGGATATCCGGCGCTATCAAGTCATGTATAAGGGAAGTCATTAAAGTCTCTCGTCAAGTCAAAGCCGAGTCGTTACTGAATAACCTTATTCTTGGAAAAGATCAATCTCTTTTCAAGGATCAAATCTCTTGTGTTGGTAAATCTCTTCAGAAATCAAGCATCTTTCAAAGTATTTAAACTTGTATTCGTACCTTAGCACACATACTTTGATCAAACCAAATACCCTATCTTTGTTCTACTACAAACAAACATTGTAGCTCTACTAGATCTGCGATGTAACAAGTTAGAGAAGAAAGAGATAACAACACTGGTGAGGCATTGTATCAAAGAGAAACGAGTGACATAGGAACTGAGCTATCGGAGTAGATCACACCATTCACTGTGTACTCAAGAAACTCATTCACTGAAAGAGAATTCCCTTGCAACCCAAAGGGACTGGACTAGGATTCACATTAAATTCGAACCAGTATAAAAATTTTGGTGTCTTTAATTCCTACATTTAATTTCTGCATCTTAAATTATGTCCTTACCATTATCAAGTTATTATATCTAGTCGACTAATTAGAAAACTAGTCAACTGGTAGCGATTAATTTTAAAAATAAACAATTCATTTTTTTTTTTTTTTATATATATATATATATATATATATATATATATATATATATATATATGTGTGTGTGTGTGTGTGTATGTGTGTGTGTGTGTGCGTGTGTGTGTGTGTGTGTGTTATATACATATAACATACACATTCTATATATATTTTGGCTTGCAAATGTAATTAGTTTCGATCAGTCGATTAATTTTTTTTTCTTAAAATAGAAATGAACCAACCCATCCCTTAAATAAGAATGACTTAACCCAGTCTGACCCAATAACCATATATGCAAGTTAAAATAATACGAAAAGTGAATTCTTCCCCCATAAAAAACTTAGTTCGGAATGCATGAGATTCTGACAAAAAAATAAAGAAATAAAAGGTATAATTAGAGAGAACTTGAAACAAAATACTATCAATTTGAACAAAAATCTTGAAAAGAAAAATAAAAGAGAAAAGTATCATGTTTTAAAGGATTTAATATTCATTTTTAGTTTTATTTTAATTATATATATGAGTATTGGGTCGGGTGGGTCGGGTTGGATCATCCCTATTTTAGTTGGATTATTATTTACTAGACTAAAAATAAAAATCACAAAATAAGAAAATACTGCTGGAAATTTTGTATTTTTAGATCACTATGATATTTGTGTGAGAAAACATAGTTATATGACTTTGGTGAAAAAAATTCATAGTTATATGATTTTTGTGTGATTACCTGAGTATTCATAATCAATAACCACCAAAAATTAACTGATTTAATAGGCTCTTTCATTCTGAAATCTCCCAAAAAAAAGTGAATAACATAAGTGGATGTTGTTAGGTGATTAAGTCGTCAAAAGCAATTAGCCTAATCTACAGAAATTTTTATATGGATTTGAGAAACGTGTATGGTAACATTTGAATTTGAGGACAATGCCCACCCAAGTTGGTTTTTAGTCAAACTTTATGGTTAATTTAGTATTCAATTGTGATATTTATGTAGGAAAATTGAGTAGTAGAGATTTTGGGGAAAACCTCTCGCCTCTCTCTAACTTTATCTCTCTAAGACAATGACTGAAGTTAACCTAGATGGGAAACATTTGAGTGACTCAATGCCTACTATTCCCTATGAAAAGAACAGAACACCACAACTCCACCAAATAATCACCACCAACGCTGATAACTCCAATCAAGAAACCACTAATTCCTAGACCGGAAAGGGTCCCAATGATTCTGGCACTCCAAATTTTACCTAGCTCATCACCACCACTACAATCACATTACCTAACCAACCAAAGATCTCAGTAAACTTTGATAAATATGACCGAAGGAACAAAAATAAAGTGGATGTTAGTATGCAGGACCAAGGGAAGGTAGAGAAGATCACAGACCCATCCCAAGAGCTAGCTACAAAAGTGCTAGTGACTGGGGATAAAGAGACATCATTTGCTGCTAATAAATGGAACCAAGGTACTTCTAAACCATCTTTTGCTGCAGCGGTTCAATCGGAGCTTCCAACACTCAGTGAAGGGGCAAAGAATGTGGATATCACGCACGGCACTCACCTGGGAAAACCAACAGTGTTATTTAAGGCAGAGGACTACTTTGTTAATTTGGCACAAGAGTGTAGATTCACCTTAATTGGTAAATTCTACAAGACAAAGCCACCAATGGAAGATATAAGAAAGGCCTTCATCAGTCAATTCCATTTGAAAGGAAAGGTTAAAATAGCCTTTTATGATTTCCAGCATGTGTATATTGATTTTACTAATAAAGTTGATTATACTCATATTAAACTCAAGAAATTTGTGGATATTAGTGGGACTCCGATGAAGATTTTATTGTGGTCTCCTGATTTTAAGCCAGAAGCTGAAACACCTATTGTCCCAGTGTGGATTCTCATCCATCAGCTCCCATGGCATTTGTTTAGGTGGGACGTCATATCAAGAATGGTACAATCTATAGAGGTTGCTATTGCACATGATCAGGATACTTACTCGAAGTCCAGAGGTAATGTAGCTAAAATAAAGGTGGAAATTAATCTATTAAAACTAAAGTTGGATCAGTTGTGGCTTGGTTTTAAAAGGCTAGAAGGGGAAGATGATGGGGTATGACTTGATATTGAATATGAAGGAGTTCCTTCCTACTGCATTTACTATAAAATGCAAGGTCATATGGAAAGTCAATGCTGGAACAAAGTGAGGGATGATAGAATAAAAAGGGAGAGGGAAGAAAGAAGCAACATGGAAAATATGAATACTCAGTAGGAGGTCACAACAACTATTGCTTTAGACCAGAATAGGGAGGAGGAGGTCCAAACAGTAACTAGGAGAAAGAACACAAAAATTAAGAATACTAAAATGGACCAACACATGGGAACAGAACAAAGAAATTCTGAGCAGAGGAAAGGGAGTGATAAGGAGAACAGAAGGAATGGAACCATTGTAATTAGAGAACCAGTCATAGTTCCACAAAGGGAAAGAGTCCAAGAAGTGCCAGGGAAAGGGAAGAGAATTGATACAGAGGATCCAAAAAAAATCTCCACATGCCCAAAAGTCCAACATGGTGCAAGCAGGGGTGAGACTAGCAAGAAGAAAAATAAGAAGAGTTCAAATCAAACAAAGGTGGCGGCAGGGGGAGAAGTTATGGTACAAGTACAGCAAGCAGAGAAACAAAGTGGAGTCCATACCAAGGGTCTTGCAAGACCAATAGCCCAGAGTAATGCAATTGAGAAAGGGGAGCATAGTAGACAAAGGCAAGAGGATGAAATCCTTTAGGCAAGCATAGAGACCACACAACAACAACCAGAACATAATGAAGAAAATAAAGAAATTACCCATAACAATGATCCAGGAGAAGCATAGAAGAATTTCAATAAATTGATTCTAGGATCTAACCTGGAGAAGAATCATGATCCTGACTCAGGTGATGATGGCATAATTCAATCAACTGAAGAAGAAGAACAAGATGATAGCTCTGATGATGAAGATGATGGGGGCTCAATGAAGAGTGATGAAAGTGTGGACAATGAAGAAGAGGTTAGCAATGACATTGCCTCAAATCTGGTGGAAGTCTTTGTATGTGAAGCTACTATGCATCAAGCCATGACTAGTGCTATCAACTTAGGTCACCTATCACCTAGAGGCAAGTATGGACCAAGAGGAGGCAGAGGAACAACAAGAGGAAGGGGTGGCAGACAATATTCTCAAAGTCCTTCGAAGGCCTCAAAGAAACAAACCCCCTCAAACCAGTAATGATGTTTAAGTCCTTATTCTGGAATATTAGGAGCATTAAGTCCAATGGTGCTCTTGAAAAACTTAAACAATTGGTTAGAGCAAGCAAGTTCCCATTCATTGCCTTAGCTGAGCCATTCTATAAGGTTGACAAACTAGAGAAGTACAAAAGAGTTTTGGGATTTAGTCATGCCTTTGCAAATTGCAATGGTCAAATATAGATATTCTGGGAGGAAAACCTAGATTGTTCAGTGGTTGAAGAGGATGATCAACAGGTAACATGTATCATTAATCAAGATGGTGTATCCCTTCTTATATCTTCTGTGTATGCTAAATGTAATGATGAGTTGAGAGAATGCATGTGGGACAAACTAAGGGTCATTAATGCTAAGTATAATCTTCCTTGGTTTATAGTAGGTGATTTTAACTATATCATTGACCCCTCTGAGAAGAAGGGTGGGAATCCTCATAAAATCTCCAAACGTTTCTCTTTTATTCAATGCATTATGGATTGTGAACTGGTAGACGCAGGCTATAGTGGTTCAACATTCACCTTGTGCAATGGATGGTGCCCTAAGAGGAGAATTTGGCAAAGGTTGGATAGAGTTCTAGTCAATCATAATTGGTTGAATCTTTTTGACAGCACTACAGTTAGTCACCTAGTGAGAACGGGATCCGATCATTCACTATTGCTATCTCAAGTGAAGCATAAGATGTCTAACCCTGTCAAATTGTTTAAATTTCTGAACTTCTGGACAGAAGAAGAAGGTTTTATGGATGTAGTAGAGCAAGCCTAGAATGAGGAAGTGCAGGGATCCCCTCTTGGAAATTTCACCTGAAACTTAAAAATACGTGGAGGAGGTTGTCTGTGTGGTCAAAAAAACACCTTGGTAATATATTTGATAATACTAAGGCTCTAGAAGAGAAAGTTGTTGATCTGGAGGAAATGTCAATTGCTTATAATTCTGATACTAACAGGGCAGAATTGAATAAAGCTAATGTTGAGTTGATTATTGCCTTAAAGAAGAAGGAGGACTACTGGAATAAAAAATCAGGGATTAGATGGCTTATCGAGTGTGAAGTTAACTCTAAATTCTTTCACTTTGTGGTCAATGGAAAGAGAAGAAGATTATCTCAAAAGAAAATAAAGAAGGAAGATGGTTCCTAGATTGAAGGTGATAATGAAATTGCAAATGAAGCCATCCAATTCTTCCAAAAGCAATTAACTAAAGAGGATCATCAGAATGATTTCTGTTTACTGAATTTGATTCCAAATATTATTGATGAAGAAGATAATGACAAACTGATTGCACTTCCAACGATGGAGGAGCTAAAAGATGTAGTGTTTTCCATGAGTGTCCATAGTGCCCCTAGACCTGATGGAATCTCTGGAAAATTCTTTCATGTTTGTTGGAAAATCATCAAGAAGGATTTATTGCTAATGGTGTTTGATATTTTTGCAGGTTCAGAACTACCAAAGGCATTCACACATACTTGCCTAACTCTAATACCTAAGGTGGAATGCCCTCAGCAATTCAATGAACTAAGACCTATCAGTCTTGGAAACTTCTCTTGTAAGATCATTTCAAAGTTGATAAATTAGAGATAATGCCATGTCATGCAAAAGTTGATTACACCCTATCAGACTGGGTTCATCAAAGGGAGAAACATTACAGAGAATTTTCTCTTGACTCAATAGATGGTGCATAACATCAATAAACCTGCAAAAAAATGGAAATGTGGTAATGAAACTAGACATGGCCAAGGCCTATGACAGGGTTTCATGGAGTTTTTATGTCAAGTCCTAAGGCATATAGGATTTGCAGAAATATGGATTGATAGAATATAGAGATTAATTTCAAATGTCTGGTACTCTATCAACATCAATGGATCAAGACATGAATTTTCCAAATCTAGCAGGGGTATTAGGCTGGGAGATCA
This sequence comes from Nicotiana tabacum, assembly GCF_000715075.1. Classification (NCBI taxonomy): domain Eukaryota; kingdom Viridiplantae; phylum Streptophyta; class Magnoliopsida; order Solanales; family Solanaceae; genus Nicotiana; species Nicotiana tabacum. Next base: position 135,335,476 of record NC_134084.1, on the reverse strand, counting down.
TATCTCCCCCTCACTCTTTGTGATTGGAGCTGAGATTTTTTCCAGATTAATGGATTCCTTGTTGGTGGAAGGGTTCATCCCATTCTCATGTGAAAAGAAGGGGCCTACTCTGACTCATTTATGCTATGCACATGACACCATTCTCTTTTCTTCTGGAGATCCTTTGTCTCTAAAGATGATGTCAAAACTAGAAGCTTATGAACGGATTTCTGGCCAGATGGTGAACAAATAAAATCTGGATTTTATGTCTCTTCTAAGATCAATTGCAACAGAATTCGTGAGATTAGAGCTTCTATTGGTTTTCCTCACTTTCAATTTTCTATGCAATACTTAGGTTGCCCTATTTTTTCTGGGAGAAAGAAGGTTGCTTATTTCAACAACATGGTGGCCAAGTTCTCTAACAAACTTCAGGGATGGCAAGGAAGGTTACTATCTTTTGGTGGTAAAGCTGTTTTGGTAAAATCCATCCCGGCAGCACTTCCTATTCACTTATTTGTTGCTATAAATCCTCCTAAAACTGCCTTAAATCAAGCAGAAAAAATCATGGCCAGTTTCTTTTGGGGGAAGATAGATGATAAGGAGAAACATCATTGGGTAGCTTGAAAATCTTTATGCTACCCAGTGAAGGAGGGAGGAGTGGGGTTCAGGTCACTTCATGACACATGCAAGGCTTTTGCCGCCAAGATGTGGTGGAATTTCAGGACAAAAAAATCACCCTTGACAGTGTTTTTGGAATTAAAATATTGTAAGATAAAACATCATGTTGCCAGAAAAGCATTCTATGACCATTCTCATGCGTGTAGAAGATTAATGGACATCAAGATCGAGGCTGAAAAATATTTGTTATGGAAGGTTGGAAAGGGAAACATATCATTTTGGTGGGATAATTGGACTGGAAAAGGTCCTCTAGCTAAATTAAATCCTTCTACTATGGTTAATAGAAGGACTAAAGTTTCTGATTTCATTGAAGCAGGGACATGGAATATAGCCAAACCTTCTCCGACTCTGTTGCTACAGTTGGTCAACTCGATTGCAAATATTCAGATTCAGGATGGGAAAGAAGACTCTTTTATTTGGACCTTAAATCCTAGTGGAGATTTTACTTGTAGATCAGCTTGGGAAAAGATGAGGAAGCAGGGAGGAAGATCTTTAACTTCTAACATGATATGGCAAAAGAAAATACCTTTCAAAGTATCCTTCCTCATGAAGAGGGTTCTCGAAGGCAGACTACCTACTGATGATAGGATACAGAGAATTGGAATCATCATCACATCTAAGTATGTATGCTATAATACAAACGATGAAGAATCCATTCAACACCTCTTTTGTAATAGCCATCTTGCTAGACAAGTTTGGAGCTTCTTTGCCAATTCTTGTGGAGTTAGACCCAACCGGGAAGACTTAGACAACTTGTGATGGTCTGGTGGTTAACTAAGACAAAGAACATATTACAGGATATTGTGATTCAATCCATTCCTTCCATTATATGCTGGAAGATTTGGAGGAGCAGATGCAATGCAAAATATGAAGGAACACGTATGTCTGCCAGAAACATCATCAACCAAGTCCATAGACACATTTTGATATTGGTCAATTGTAAGTTTCCTAAGGTCAACATTCCTCAATCGTGGTAGGGTCTATGTGTGGCTTTGGATAAGGCAAAGCATGTTCTGTCTAGTCATATGGTCAGATGGAACAAACCAAGATCAAATTGTATTAAGCTTAATATAGATGGATGTAATAAGGGTAATCCAGGAAGTTTAGGTGGGGTGGGGTGATTAGAAACGATGCTGGTGATATGGTAGGTGCCTTCTCTGAGTTCTATGGTAATTGTAGCAATAACATGGCTGAAGCAAAGGCAATGTTGAAGGGCATTATTCTGCGCAAGGACAAGTTCAGCGGACACATCACTGTGGAAACAGACTCCCAGCTTCTTGTCAATATTATTAACAACAATGCCAGACCCCCATGGGAAATTAAAGGCATTATGGAAAAAATTGTTGACTGTGCCGGCAAAGAAATTGTACAGCAACTCATATTTTCAGAGAAGGGAATAGTGCGGCTGACCTATTAGCTAATTTGGGGGAGAGAATGAAGAACAACAGAGTTTACAATGATGTAACATCATTGTCCAACAATATTAGTGTGAGCGTTACTGTGTTAAAACAAAAATCAGAAAACAAAATTGTTAGAAGAATAAAGAAATCTAGAAAACAATAAAGAATCAGAAATATTCCGAGTCCACAATTTTCTTGTGCGTCCTTAAGGAATATTAGCCCCCTCACACGTTGCCAAGGTAATGGATTAAATCCTCCCAAGATAAAACGGAATAAACCTTCCTGCAACAGTGGCAATACAAACTGCAGGATACCAACGAACTCAAAGAACGGAGCAAAATCACACTTACGAATTTGAGAGAGAGAAACTGCGAATTAGGATGTAGTGTATTCAGAAAGAAAGAAGTTCTAGAATGTTTTTCGTTTGTAGAAAATGTAGCCTTGCCTCAGAATTTATAGGCAATTATCAGAAGAGGTGTCTGGAAAAAGTGCCTTTTCAGAAGAATACGCTGCCTGCTGGGGTTCTACCACGACCGCGGCAGAACCGCGGTCAGAGAGGCTCTCTGAATCTCCCTGTCGCGGTTCCACCGCGGTCGCGGTATAACCTCGGCCAGAGAGACCCTCTGAATCTTCAGCAGGATTCTGGCGTATTTTCAGCAGTGATTTGGCATTTAATTATTAAATAATTAAATAAATTTTGTCCAAAAAATAATCTTATCGATCGATCATTTGACAAATCCAAAATCCAAATCCAAATCCAAAGCCAAGCGAGCGATGATGACGACGGCGCGAGGGTTCATTCTCTTCAACTCCTTTTAAGAGCTTTAAGAAGTGATTCTATATATAAGCACACAAATGTGGTTGTCCCTCACCAATGAGGGACAAAGTGCAAGACAAAAGTTCACTTCTTCAAATTTTTCATTTTCCCTCCATTTTATTTCCCTCCATTTCCAATTCACACTTCTTCTACTTTAAAGCCTAATGGCTTAAAGTCCAACAATCCCCAACATGAATGGGAATGGTTGTATCAAGAAAGATCATAGATGAAAGCTATGTGATTTTGCAAGTAAGGATTAATTGCATCTGGATAAGTAGGTTTCCCTTTGAACTTTTCGTAGTGAACATATGTCGGATATACTCGGTCAATCGGTAGATTTGATATCTTTGAACCGTCGAACTTTAGTGTATACCTAGACAACCAAATATCACACAACCAACCCTTAACCGTCTTTTAGTTCTCATTGTTGTGTTCGTTTTAGCCATGAACACCACCTGGTCTCATAAGTGCGTAGAAAATTGGCCTTACAGAATTCTCCTTGAAACGGCTTACACTTCACACTTACGTAGGTGATTCCTTAACGTGTAATCCTTTGGATTGACACTATTTGATAGATACCTCATCAAACTTTGGTAATCATTAAAGAACGTGTAAAGTTCTATCTTGTTACTGAACATTGTCTTCATCACGAGAATGGACCAAAGATTTTATTTTGACAATGTTGAACCGGTTAATCACAACTTTGTTTGAGCTTCTTGAACCTAGATCTCGGAACATCCAAGATTCTAGGTAGAGTTACCGCCTTGTTGACTTGTCCTCGGCCATAGTCCCATTCCCTTAGATGATTTCTCAACTCCCTCTCTAGTTAATCCTTTTGTAAGCGGATCCGCCACATTATCCTTTGATTTTACATAATCAATAGTGATAATTCCACTAGAAAGTAGTTGTCTAACGGTGTTATGTCTTCGTCGTATATGACGAGACTTTCCGTTGTACATAACGCTCCCTACTCGTCCTATGGCAGCCTCACTATCACAATGTATGCAAATAGGAGCCAAAGGCTTTGTCCAGAACGGAATGTCTTCTAAGAAATTTCGAAGCCATTCAGCTTCTTCACCGGCTTTATCCAAAGCTATAAACTCTGATTCCATTTTAGAACGAGCGATACACGTTTGTTTGGAATATTTCCAAGATACTGCTCCTCCACCAACAGTAAAAACATATCTACTTGTGGACTTTGTTTCTGTTGAGCCGGTTATCCAAGTTACATCACTATATCCTTCGATAACCACAGGATATGTATGTAGTGTAAGGCGTAGTCTTGGGTATACTCCAAGTATCCCAGAACTCGTTTCATTGCCACCCAGTGATGTTTGTTGGGATTACTTGTGAATCGACTAAGTTTACTTATTGCACAAGCTATATAAGGTCGTGTACAGTTCATGATGTACATTAAGCTTCCCAACACACGAGCATACTCCAATTGAGACGTATTTTCACCTTTATTCTTTATAAGATGATGGTTTAAGTCAATTGGAGTTCTTGCACTTCTAAATTCCAAGTGTTTGAATTTTTCCAGCACCATTTTCACGTAATGTGACTGAGACCAAGCTATACCTTGAGGAGTCCTCTGGATTTTAATTCCTAGAATTACATCGGCAACTCCTAAGTCTTTCATATCAAACTTACTAGCAAGCATACGTTTAGTAGCTTGAATGTCAGCAATGTCTTTGCTCATTATTAGCATATCATCAACATATAAGCAAACAATGACTATATGATTTGGAACGTTCTTAATGTAAACACATTTATCCCATTCATTAATCTTAAAACCATTTGACAACATTGTTTGGTCAAATTTCGCATGCCATTGCTTGGGTGCTTCCATAAAGGGACTTGACAAGTCTACACACCTTTTTTTCTTTTCCCGGAACCACAAACACTTCAGTTGGTTCATGTAAATTTCTTCCTCAAGATCACCATTTAAGAATGTTGTTTTTACATCCATTTGATGGATTTGAAGACCATACAAGGCGGCTAACGCTATTAGCATCCGAATGAATGTAATTCTTGTTACCGGCGAGTATGTGTCAAAATAGTCAAGACCTTCTCGTTGTCTAAATCCTTTAACAACAAGTCTTGCCTTGTATTTGTCAATAGTACCATCGTCCTTCATTTTCTTCTTTAAAATCCATTTAGAACCCAACGTTTTGTTACTTGGAGGAAGATCAACCAATTCTCAGGTATGGTTGCTCAATATGGATTCTATTTCACTATTGACAGCTTCTTTCCAATATTGTGCTTTCAAGGAAGACATTGCTTCCTTGAAGGTATGAGGCTCATTTTCTAACAGAAAAGTCAGAAAATCTGGACCGAATGAAGTAGATATCCTTTGACGTTTACTTCTTCTTGGATTTTCTTCATTAGGCATATCATCTGTTATTTCCTCCCGAGGTCGTTTTGACTTTTGGCAGGTCACTTGACTTGCCTTTTTATACGGATAAATAATTTAAAGAATTCAGCATTATCTGATTCTATTATCGTATTAATGTGAATCTCAGGATTTTCTGATTTATGAACCAGAAAACGATATGCCTTGCTATTGGTTACATATCCAATAAACACACAATCAACCGTTTTTGGACCTATCTTAACCCTTTTAGGTTTAGAAACTTGTACCTTAGCTAAACACCACCACACTTTGAAGTATTTCAAGCTAGGCTTCCTTCCTTTCCACTTTTCATAAGGAATGGACTGTGTTTTACTATGAGGTACACGGTTGATTATCCGGTTAGCTGTAAGTATAGCTTCCCCCCACAAGTTCTGTGGTAAGCCAGAACTTATTAGTAATGCATTCATCATCTCCTTCAACGTTCGATTCTTCCTCTCCGCAATTCCATTAGATTGTGGAGAGTAAGGGGCAGTTGTTTGGTGAATAATACCATTTTCCAAACAAATTTCTTCAAAAGGAGATTCATATTCGCCACCCCTATCACTTCTTATCATTTTGATCTTTTTGTTTAGTTGCGTTTCAACTTTACTTTTGTATTGCTTGAAAGCATCAATTGCCTCATCTTTACTATTAAGTAAATAAACATAGAAGTATCTCGTGCTATCGTCAATAAAAGTAATAAAATACTTTTTCCCACCACGAGATGGTGTTGACTTCATGTCGCAAATATCTGTGTGAATTAAGTCTAAAGGACTTGAATTCCTTTCAATGGACTTATATGGATGCTTAGCATACTTTGATTCCACACATATTTGACATTTGGAATTAATGCAATCAAATTTTGGCAATACTTCTAGATTTATCATCTTCCGCAATGTTTTGAAGTTTACGTGACCTAAACGCGAATGCCATAAAGTGTTTGACTCAAGTAAGTAAGAAGAAACATTCACTTTATTGATAGGAACTGCTATTACATTTAGCTTAAAAAGGCCCTCATTTAGGTAACCTTTTCCTACATATACATCGTTCTTACTTAGTACAACACTATTAGAAACAAAAATACATTTGAATCCATTCTTGACAAGAAGTGAGGTAGACACAAGATTCTTGCGAATTTCTGGAACATGGAGGACTTGGTTTAGAGTCACTATTTTTCCCGACGTCATCTTCAATGAAATCTTGCCAACTCCTTCAATTTTGGTCGTAGATGAATTTCCCATGAAGATTGTCTCGTCGTGTCCTGCGGGGGCATAAGAAGAAAATAACTCCTTGTTAGCACAAACATGGCAGGTGGCTCCAGAATCTATCCACCATTCTTTTGGATTTCCTACCAAGTTGCATTCAGACAACATGGCACATAAGTCCTCCATTTCATCTTCAACCATGTTAGCTTGATTCTTTTTCTTCTTATCATTCTTTGGCGCACGACAATCCACGGCCTTATGCCCAAATTTTCCACAGTTGTGGCAATTACCCTTGAACTTTTTCTTGCTTGGGTAATTCTTTGGTCCAGAAGCCTTCTTCCTCTTCTTATTTTGTGGCGCCTCCTCAACAACGTTTTCCCCCATTATTGTCGAGTTTCCACGTGACTACTTTTCAGCATTTTTGTTGTCTTCTTCTATCCTCAAATGAACAATCAAGTCTTCTAATGTCATCTCCTTTCGATTGTGTTTAAGATAGTTCTTAAAATCCTTCCACAACGGAGGTAACTTCTCAATGAAAGCAGCGACTTGAAAGGCCTCATTTATGACCATACCTTCAATAACAAATTCATAATTAATAATAAGATAAATCTTATTAATAAAATTATTGATTCGGGTCATACCTTCAGCAAGGAGGTCATGCACAATGACTTGTAATTCTTGGACTTGAGTTATGACTGACCTAGTGTCAATCATCTTGAAATCCAAAAACCTTGCAGCCACGAACTTCTTAAGTCCGGCATCCTCAGTCTTGTACTTCTTCTCAAGCGCATTCCATAACGCTTTTGAAGTTTCCATGACACTATAGACATTGTACAAGCCATCTTCCAAAAAACTCAATATGTAGTTTTTGCACAAGAAATCAGAATGTTTTCATGCTTCAGTTACAACAAGTCGTTCATCATCCGGAGTATTTTCAGCCATGACCGGAGGATCCTCCTTGATGAAATGTTGCAAACTCAACGTAGTAAGATAGAAGAGCATCTTTATTTGCCAGCGTTTGAAGTCAATACCGGAAAATTTTCTGGGTTTCTGCCGGTGCCATAGCAGGAGTAGAACGGCTTGACGAAGCAGCAACACTCATAACAGTAGCACCCGTTCCCGCAATACTTCCATTAGTTTGGTTTTCATTCGTCATATTTCTGTAAAGTTGAAAACAATACAGAACTTGTTAAATCAGTGAAGTTTTGCTATCTTCAAACTGAATACCAAACCAAACATACAACACGTAACAATGGTGAAGTTTTTATATACTTCAAACCCGTACGTTTATTATTCCGGCAAAGTTTTTTTTATGTACTTTAAACCGGACAGAAACAATTATAGGAGTAGAAAGCAACAAGGCTTTAGTCTCCAACAGAGTATATAGAAAACAGTTTAATAATCAACACAGAAACATTAGTAATTGTAAATTTCCTTAAGCATGTGAACGTTACTGTGTTAAAACAAAAATTAGAAAACAAAACTGTTAGAAGAATAAAGAAATCTATAAAATAATAAAAAATCAGAAATATTCCGAGTCCACAATTTTCTTGTGCGTCCTTAAGGAATATTAACCCCCTCACACGTTGTCAAGGTAATAGATTAAATCCTCCCAGGATAAAACGGAATAAACCTTCCTGCAACAGTGGCAATACAAACTGCAGGATACCAACGAACTTAAAGAACGAAGCAAAATCACACTTACGAATTTGAGAGAGAGAAACTACGAATTAGGATGCAGTGTATTCAGAAAGAAATAAGTTCTGGAATATTTTTCGTGTGTAGAAAATGGAGCCTTGCCTCAGAATTTATAGGCAATTATCAGAAGAGGTGTCTAGAAAAAGTGCTTTTTCAGAAGAATACGCTGCCTGCTGCGGTTCTACCGCGACCGCGACAGAACCGCGGTCAGAGAGGCTCTCTGAATCTCCCACCGCGGCAGAACTGCGGTCAGAGAGGCTCTCTGAATCTCCCTGCCGCGGTTCCACCGCGGTCGCGGTAGAACCGCGGCCAAAGAGACCCTCTGAATCTTCAGCAGGATTTTGGCGTATTTTCAGCAGTGATTTGGCATTTAATTTAAATAATTAAATAAATTTTGTCCAAAAAATAATCTTATCGATCATTTGACAAATCCAAATCCAAGCCGAGCGAGCGACGACGGCGCGAGGGTTCATTCTCTTCAACTCCTTTTAAGAGCTTTAAGAAGTGATTCTATATATAAGCACACAAATGTGGTTGTCCCTCACCAATGAGGGACAAAGTGCAAGACAAAAGTTTACTTCTTCAAATTTTTCATTTTTCCTTCATTTTATTTTCCTCCACTTCCAATTCACACTTCTTCTACTTTAAAGTTCAATGGCTTAAAGTCCAACAATTAGAACTGCTGTTATAATAGACAAAGAAGGAATTTCGAGTTTCAGATTCAAGCCGAAAAAGAATCAGTTTGTTGTTGATGATGTTCTTATTGATTGAAATCCTCTTAGTGGCACCAAATACAACAATCTCATTTGAAGATCCTCTCATACAAAAGGCAAGGGATAGCAACATAGGAAGTACTTTATGTTATGATGCCCCAATATTTTTAATAATGAAATATTGCAGTATGCACTTTGTATTGGAGGCAATGGTTTACATCCTCTATGTACTAATGCCTTTTGGTAATACACAGGTTGGGGTATAGCCTTAACCCCCACCATCATGGTGGATTTTCAACTAATAAAAAAAATGTAGGAAAATTGATACTGTATAGTTAAAATCGGGCTAAACTAAAAGTAATCTTTACCTATTTGTTTATTCTCCTTTATTGTATGTCGTGTGCAGCTATATCTGTTTGGCCTTTGCCTAACAGTCCCTAGCTATGATGTGGCAGCGCATGATCTCAATAGGCAAGTCGCATGTTACTATTCACGTCATCTTAGATATTGACACTTCTCCTTAGTCCTAAGTAGGCTAAATTTTATCTTTATTTACGGACATAGTATAAAGCACCCTCTTTGTATATCATTGTCCTTTTACAATTTTAAATTTAAGAAAATAATCTTTTTAGACCTTTTATGTATAAAAGACAGATTTCTTATGTATAAAAGTAAATATTTCATGTATAAAAAAAAGAGTTAGGATTATAAACTAAAAACAAGTTTTTAAAGAGCCAAAAAATTAATTGACACGTCGGCTTTTACATAGTTAATTTAATTTTGTTGATTTTAACAGGTTTAGACCTTTTATGTGTAAAAGACAGATTTTTTACGTAAAAAAAGTAAATATTTCATGTATAAAAGAAGAGTTAGGATTATAAACTAAAAACAAGTTTTTAAAGAGCTAAAAAATTAATTGACACATCGGCTTTTACATAGTTAATTTAATTTTGTTGATTTCAACAGGTTAGATTTCATTTCCTGATTAATTTGCCGAAGTGCACATAGTAACTTAGACAACATGAGATGTGCGTCCATTCTCAAGGTTTCCAGAGATTTGTTAACAGTATTTTTGCTATTGTGACGTTAGGGCTTTACTCGTTTCTGTTCTTTAATTTAGATTATCTTATGGCTGAATAAAAATGAGGTGTCACTCTCTTTTTTTCATGTACGTCGAAAAAAAAGTTACCGATAGCAAATCTCTCCCGGCTGAAGATCCTTCAATCTCCAGATGGTGTTCCTCCCAATCTTAAAAATAAAAAAGCTGTCTTGATTAATAGTGGAAGAAATGGGTTGATAGGAACTCAGTAGCTTTTGTCCAGAACTTGTAGATATACTTAAAAATCCACTAAATATTTACAATTATTTGACTTTAAACTCATTTATTATTGTATATTAACTTGAGATCCCCATAAAAATCCATAAACTTTAAATTTTGGATCTTTCTCTAATTGTAATTCTCCCATTAATCATCTTGTGGCACCAGGTTACTTGATATTTCTTAAAAACTCACTAACCATGCGTAGTACAAACATTTATTAAAATTAATTTTTACTGACCTGTTAGTAACACCAATTACAAAGAGTAAAGAAAAGCACGCTTTTTTCTGCTTATGCAAGCGGCCAGCCAAGCCCTTACAAATATAAATTGGAAGGACGAAATTTGGAGATTGTTCCTAGTTAGACAGGCCGATTGTCTCGTCACCATATTTTTATATTTGTAAAGCACGAGATACTGGATTATTACCGATAGAATATATTGTTAGACCTAAATAAGAGAGCACACTTGGAAGGAAACAAAGGTTTGTTTCTGAACTGGAATTAATTTGAAGCTTAGGTGTATTCGAGGTTGTTCTATATTAAGAGCTAGTTGTAAGAATTTAATTCGAGTCACTTATAATTAAAGTCAATTCTTTTTTGTTTGTATATGGGTGCTCGTTTATCCAGTTGACAAAGATAATCCTCAAGGAAATGTGACGGATTTGGTCCCGATTTATTGATTCAGTTCAATTTTTGTCCATGTGCTCTTCAATTCTACACTTTTGACCTTTAATTAGATAAGGTGGGCGCCCTTTAACATTCAGTTGATAGCTTTAACGTGGCGGATTCGTGTTAGGAAGCAATTTTCTTAAAAAATGATTTTTGAACTCAAGAAAAAAAAATATACTGGAGAGAAAAGATTTTAAATTTATTTTGGGTAACTTCAGGTGGGGGTTGGCAGAATTTTGAGCAAAATAATATTCTAAAATATATAGTGAAACTTCAGTAATTTTTTTGTTATAAAAATTAATTTGATTACTTTGCTGCAATTTGACTATAAGTTCGAGATCTTTTATAAAATTAACCCTCTCATAGATAGTTATTCAACTTATTAAATTATTTTTGTAATTAATAAAACACTTAACTTTATTAAGTATTATGAAAATCACTAAACTATTTAGTGGTTAAGCAATAAGGTGGATGAATGAAATTATGGCCACTTTCTGAATAATGGATACGAAGATATTATGATCGATTTTTACAGTTTATAGCCTCTAAAAACAGATGAAAGATCATACATTTTAATATTAATATAATATTCTTGATATTTAAATTCCTACTCCAACAAAAACAAATCAAGCGGTTATTGAAGAAAATATTTTTCAATGTATGAAAAAATATTTTCCTTCAAAAAATACTAGTGGTTGAATGCATTTTATTTTACGACTCTTATTTTATGTAATTTATTTTAATGAACACTTAGATATTGTTGTTGCATGTACAGTAAGACATCTTTATAACAGCATCCCTATATAACAATCATTTACTATAAAAGCAAAGTTTTTTTTTAGAATCGATTTTTTAATTTATATTTTACCTCTTTATAACAGCTTTTTACCTATAACAACAACAACCATATTTATAGCAGAACGCTCTTTATAAAATTTTCCCTCTATAACAGCCATATAGAATTTTAAAGATTACTAATAATAATTCTAGAAATATGCACCCAATCTTTTCCATTAAATAAAGTTTCTATCTTGCATAAGACATAAGATTTGAAGATTTGCACATGATATATTTTTCATTAGATACTATTTTTACTAAAAATTTGGATACGAATCTTCGTCAATCCAAAGAATTATATCAGTAGTAAAGAATGAAATCTACAAAACAGCTACAATTACAATGTTTTTCCATCTATCTTGAAAGAATTTATTTTTCTAGTAGCTTTAAAATGTATGCCTTTGAGTTTTAATCTTTGTACGTTTTTAGTTATTAGCTTTCTTCTATACTTACCTAGTGAAATATGCATATCTTCTAAGATTTTAAATGTGAATAATTTTCTTATCTTTTATATGTAACACTAAAAAAGAAAAATAATTAATTTTTGGATAAGTTTTATTTATAATGGTCAAAAAATAATAGTCATTTATCATAAAAGTCTAAGAATATCGAAATAAACGAAGGTTTAAATGTACTGCTCAAAAGCTAACGAAAAAAGATTTCTTTAAATAAAATACTCTTTTATTTAAAAAATATATAGTCCATTTCTCTTGAACAATCTCCTCCATAGAAATTTAAAATATCGTGGCTCTCTGTACCTTAGTTGACAGCTTGTGTGTTCACTAATACTTCTCATTTCACTTTACAATTCTCTTTCTTCTTCTCTTTAATGTCCTTCTCCTTGACTCCAATTAGTTCTAAGCTTTGGTTTCAACGAGTGTGTGTCAATGGCGGAAGCTATACAATACTTTGAATTGAATACCGGAACTAAAATTCCGTCAATTGGTTTGGGCACGTGGCAGTCCGATCCTGGTGTCGTCGGCCAAGCCATTGAGACTGCTATCAAGGTCCTCTGTTCCATTGCGATTACCTGCAATTATCTTTTAAATGACTTGATTGTTTAAATATTTTTAATATCGTCAATGCATAGAATATAAATTCATTTATTAAAGTATTTAAGTTATATATACATAATTTTTACACTAGCATAGACTTAAATTATTTTACTAAATTGTTTTAATATATACTACTAATTAAATGTCGTTAACAAGGAGGGGAGCCTTGTTGTAACTGGTAAAGTTGTTGTCATGTGATCAGGAGGTCACTGATTCGAGCCATAGAAACAGTCTCTTGCAGTGGTCCGGTCCTTCCCCGGACCTTCGCATAACGGAGCTTAGTGCACCGGGTTACCCTTTTTAACTGTCGTTAACTAATAAAATCACATGATTCACATGTCAAATTTTCTTTCTCACATAATTATATTACTATTAGAATTTGGCATAACATTTCCAATGCCGAAAAAGTTGGAGTACTACAATTGTTACACTATTTTGCTACTAATATATGCTTTTATGGATCAATTTTAGAAAGTCACCCACTTTGAAGTGTCACATGCAATTAAGCGATCCCATATCTATAATCGTGAATTATATGCTATTTGGGTAGCAAAGGGATGATTGTTTAGTGTAAGAAATTAGAGCTATGTCATTTTTGGTATTCGGCACAGTTTCTGAGTTAATTATTCATTTGTCGTTTACGCTGCAAGTTGGATACTGTCATATTGATTGTGCTCAAGCTTATGGCAATGAAAAGGAGGTAATTTGAGTTAACAATAGAGCAAATATAGGCTTTTCATAGATAAATATATCTAGCATACTCATGTTATTACAAATGGCCTTGTTAATCTATCACTTGCCTAGATACAATATAGGGTGTTATGTTGAAATGTCTGTTTTTGCCGAAGCGTTTCTAAGTTATTACTTCCCTTTCATATGTCTTGTACATGTTCCTCAAATGCTGGTGCAGAGTGAAAAGCTTTATGCATTTTATCTTGGATCTCAGATATCAGTACAAAATCCATAATGTGTTTAGAGGAGTGAATTTTATTAAGAACATGCACTCTTTTGCAAGCCGTGTCTAGTATTTGTGTCTCCTGTCAAAGTTGGAATTGTTGCGGAAGCCAAATGTATATAATGTGAATAAGTCACAACTACTATACCAAAAATTATGACAACCACCAAATAATAAATAAGACAATAAAGCAACAATAAAAGGAACACCAGAATTTACGATGTTCGGCTAATTTTGCCTACTCCTCGGACACAACCAATATTTTATTCCACTCCAAAATACAAGTGAAATAATACTAAAGAGAGAAGATACAAATGCCTTAAGAAGATAAGAAGGCAAATGAGAGGTGTGTTTAAATCCTAAACATTAAGCCTTCTTTTATAGGGGGAAAATCCCCCCAACTCTTCTTTTCCCACCGATGTGGGACAAAAATATTTGCCAAACTTAACAAATCTCCACATTGGCAAAATTCCACATCTTCAATTTTCTCTCAATAACAAATTTTGATTGTGTCTTCATCTTCAATCTTCAGTTTTCAACAATGTTGATCAAATCCAAACAATGTTGAAACTTGACCGCAGTCACCACCTTTGTCAGCATATCAGCAGGATTCTCCGTAGTATGAATTTTTTTCACCGTGACTCCACCTTCTTCTATGATTTCTCGTACGAAATGATACCGAACATCAATGTGCTTCGTCCTTGCATGATAAACTTGGTTTTTCGCTAATTGAATAGCACTTTGACTATCACAAAAAATTGTGATACCTTTTTGTTCAACATCAAGCTCCTTTAGCAATCCTTGAAGCCAAATTGCCTCTTTCACAGCCTCTGTAATAGCCATGTACTCTGCCTCTGTTGTAGACAAAGCAACTGTTGACTGCAAAGTAGACTTCCAACTAACTGGTGTCTTTGCAAAAGTAAACACATAACCAGTAGTTGATCTTCGTTTGTCTAGATCACCCGCAAAATCTGAGTCACAATATCCAACTACAGACTGATTGTCTTCCTGCTCAAAAACTAACCCAACATCTACAGTATTATGAATATCTCGTAGAATCCACTTCACAGCTTGCCAATACTCCTTCCCTGGATTGTGCATATATCTGCTAATAACTCCAACAGCTTGTGAAATGTAAGGCCGTGGGCAAACCATTGCATACATCAAGCTACCAATAACATTTGCGTATGGTACCTTTGACATATACTCTCGTTCAGCTTCATCCATTGGCGACATAGTAGTACTTAGCTTAAAATGGGAAGCAAGTGGAGTATTAACTGGCTTAGTCTTGTCATCTATGCCAAAACGTTGAAGTACTCTCTTCAAATATTCCTTTTGAGATAAACAGAGTTTCTTTGAACGTCTATCTTTAATTATCTCCATGCCAAGAATTTTCTTTGCCTCACCCAAATCCTTCATCTCGAACTCCTTCTTCAGTTGAATCTTCAACTTATCAATTTCTTCTGAATTCTTGGAAGCTATCAACATATCATCAACATATAGGAGAAGATATACAAAGGAACCATCTTTAAGCTTGTGCAAATACACACAATGATCGTATTTGCTTCTCTTGTACCTTTGCCGCAACATAAACTCGTCAAATCGCTTGTACCATTGTCTAGAAGATTGTTTCAATCCGTACAACAATTTTTCAAGTTTGCACACCATATTTTCTTTTCCAACAACTTTGAATCCTTCTGGCTGAGTCATGTAGATTTCCTCCTCCAAGTTTCCATGTAAAAACACAGTTTTTACATCCATCTGAACTAGTTCCAAATCCAATTGTGCTACCAAAGCCAACATAATTCTAATGGAGGAATGTTTTACAACTGGAGAAAATACTTCATTGTAATCAATTCCCTCCTTTTGAGCATATCCTTTGGCCACCAATCTTGCTTTGTAGCGAACATCTACTTGGTTAGGAAATCCTTCCTTCTTTGCAAATACCCATTTGCACCCAATTGCTTTCTTTCCCTTCGGGAGATTGGCCAATCTCCATGTATGATTCTGATGAAGGGACTGTATTTCATCATTCATGGCAATCCTCCACTTATCTTCTTCTGAACTTTGGACTGTGTCTTTATAAGTGGTAGGAACATCATCAGCTACAATTGAGGTTGCACAAGCAACCGTTTCTATGAGACGAACAAGTTTCGTTATTGTCCTTTTTGGCCTGCTGGTTGCTATTGATTCAAGTTGTTGTTGAGGTTCCTGAGTTGGAATCTCCTCTACTGGCTCTCCTTCCAGAGGGTAATCTTCATTTGTTTCCTCCTCTGCTTCTTGTGTAGGAAAAATAAATTTTCCCTCAAACTCCACCTGCTTAGAAGCACCTTCGTTTTGTTTGGTATCTTCTGTTACCTTATTTACCATAGCAGATTCATCAAAGGTAACATCCCTGCTGAATATTACTTTCTTTGTCATAGGACACCATAAGCGATATCCTTTGACTCCAGAAGTAATTCCTATAAAAATAGCCTTCTTTGCCCTTGGATCCAATTTTGACTCTGTCACATGATAATATGTAGTTGAGCCAAACACGTGCAAAGAGTCATAATCTACAGCAGGCTTTCCATACCATTTCTCAAATGGTGTTTTGCCATCAATAGCAGCAGATGGTAGACGATTAATGAGGTGGCATGCATATGTAATTGCCTCAGCCCAAAATTCTTTGCCCAAGCCAGCATTGGACAACATACACCGTACCTTCTCCAGCAAGGTCTGGTTCATACGTTCTGCCACTCCATTCTGTTGGTGGTGTATGTCTAACAGTGAAGTATCGGACGATGCCATCATTTTCACAGACCTTATTGAAATGATCATTTTTGTATTCACCTCCATTGTCTGTGCGAATACACTTGATCCTCCTGCCTGTTTGATTCTCCACCATCGTCTTCCATTTGAGAATAATTCCCAGCACTTCATCTTTGCTTTTCATTGTATACACCCACACTCTTCGGGAAAAATCATCAACAAAGGTTACAAAATAGTGCTTCCCACCCAATGAAGGTGTTTTGGAAGGACCCCAAACATCAGAGTGTACATAATCCAAAATGCTTTTAGTATTATGGATCGTTGTACCAAATTTAACCCTTGTTTGTTTCCCTTTAACACAATGCTCGCAAAACTCCAAGTTGCAAGCCTTGACTCCCTTTAACAATCCTTGATCTGATAGAGTTTTCAAGGATTTTCCTCCAGCATGTCCCAAGCGCATGTGTCATAGCCTGGTTGCTTCTATTTCTTTGTCGTCATTGGATGTCACTGTCGCTGTCCCAATAACTTTACTGCCACAATAGCGGTACATATTATTATTCTTCCGATTAGCCTTCATTACCACTAGTGCACCTGAGCATACTCTCATCACTCCATTTTCTGTAATGATTTTGAACTCTTTTGATTCTAGGGCTCCCACAGAGATGAGATTCTTCTTCAAGTCTGGTACATATCGAACATCTGTTAATGTTCTAATCATTCCATCGTGGTTCCTTAATCGTATTGAACCAATCTCATATGAGGTAAGAGGGTTGTTATCCGCTGTGTGAATGATTCCATATTCTCCTTCTTGAAAATCCACGAACCAGTCCCTGTTGGGACACATATGATAGCTACAAGCCGAGTCCATCAACCATATGTCTGATGATGTTGATGAATCTGTTGTAAATAATGAGAAGTCTGAATCATCACAATCAGCTACATTTGAATCCATAATGGCCTTTCCATTATTATATTTGGCCTTATTCTTCAACTTCGGACAGTCTTTTTTCCAGTGCCCTTTTTCTCGACAAAAGGCACATTCATTTTTGCTGGGTCTGGATCTTGACTTGGATCTTCCCTTCTTTGTCCTCGTTTGATTTTGAGGACGACCCCTCACAAACAGTGTTTCTCCTTCTCCGCCCTTCTGTTTTTCTCGCTTTCTTTGTTCATAGCTGTACAAAGCCGAACAAACTTCTCTGAGAGAAACTTCGGCATTTCCATGGAGTAGAGTAATTTCAAGGTGCTCGTACTCATCAGGAAGCGACGCCAACAATATCAAGGCTAAGTCACCATCATCATAAGTTGTATTCATATTTTGCAAATCTGTGACCAACTTATTGAAACTGGTGATATGTTCATTCATCGTGGTACCAGGAACACAAGTGAAATGAAACAGTCTCTTCTTCATGTACAATTTATTTTGACGGTTTTTCTTCAAAAATTTATCCTCCAGTGCTTTCCATAATTTACTTGCAGAAGTTTCATTTGTGTATGGATATTTCTGCTCTCTAGCAAGGTAGGATCGAATGGTACCGCAAGCAACACGGTTGATAATTCTCCAATCTTCTTCTCCAATAACATCTGGTCTTTTTTCTTCAATGGCAAGATCTAGCCCTTGTTGAAAAAGGACATCTAGAACCTCGCCTTGCCACATCCCAAAATGTCCTGATTCGTCAAAAATTTCTACCACAAATTTCGCATTTGACACAATTCTTGTCATAAGCAAAGATGCCAACGATGACGTATTATTGACACTTGATGTAGATTCTTCTTGTTTGTTGTCTCCCATTTTGACACAAATATTATTTAATAGCTGACGACACAAATCAAGGTTATTTCATTTCTGGTGTGGAAGATTAGACTAAGCTGCAACCACAGAGCATACTCAGACAGAACCTTGACTCAGTTACCAAGATAAATCTTTTATGATGTGGAAGATCAGACTATGCTGCAACCACAGAGCATACTTAGACAGTACCTTGGCTCTGATACCAATTGTTGCGGAAGCCAAATGTATATAGTGTGAATAAGTCACAACTACTATACCAAAAATTATGACAGCCACCAAATAATAAATAAGACAATAAAGCAACAATAAAAGGAACACCAGAATTTACGAGGTTCGGCTAATTTTGCATACTCCTCGGACACAATCAATATTTTATTTCACTCCAAAATACAAGTGAAATAATACTAAAAGAGAAGATACAAATACCCTAAGAAGATAAGAAGGCAAATGAGAGGTGTGTTTAAATCCTAAACATTAAGCCTTCTTTTATAGTGGGAAAATCCCCCCAACTCTTCTTTTCCCACCGATGTGGGACAAAAATATTTGCCAAACTTAACAGGAATAACATCTTAATGTTAGAAGCTTTGAACTTCTTTTTGTACAATGTTTATGGTTTTCGCTCGAGATTAATCTTGCAAACCATTTGCCGGACTAATAATTTATTACTCTCTGTTTAAACTATGATTTATTCCTATTGAATGTAAGATGTGATCAATATTTGTGTTCCTCTTTTCTACAGTAATCTAGAACTGAAAGTACTACCTCTGCTTACTTTTTTATTTTTATTTAGATTGGTGAAGTTCTGAAGAGACTGTTCAAAGATGGTGTTGTCAAGAGGGAAGATCTCTTTATTACATCCAAACTCTGGTAATCAAGATTCAAACGAATTAATAAATGACGCCTTTTTCTTCTTTTGTCACCCTTAATATAACAGTCAGATTTCTATCCTTTTGGAAGTTGACTTATTCAATGTTTGTGATATCATCAATTATTTAGCATCGCTCTTTCATTTAGTATTGTTGAGCTCTCACTCACGTACTCTCTCTCTCTATCTCTTTTGTTTTATGGGACGTAATGGTGCTTTTGAATATTTTGATAATGGAATAAATACTCTAAGCTGCCTTTAACAACGAGATGTTTTAATTCACTGATACACTCTTTTCTTCATTTATATGCAAAAGAATCTTCTTTGTTTCTGAGTTTTACAAGAACAAAGACGTGTCCTAGTTGATTCAGATGACATGCATTGAAGCAATTTCAATGTTGGTGAACTCTGGTTCTTTTCCATTAACTTTTGTTCCTTGTTTTTAAAGATATGAACAGATTGTGATGTATCAACTTGTGTAGGTGTACTGATCATGCACCTGAAGATGTACCGGTGGCGTTCAAAAAGACTCTAGATGATTTGCAACTTGACTACATTGATCTGTACCTTGTGAGTACTGCTTAACGGAAGCTTTTCATATGCTACTGTTTGTGATTCTTTCAGTTTTGATTTACTATCTTTTAGAAATATCTGCTGCTATATTGTGCTTTGACTCGAATTCTGAGTACTTACATTTTCGGTTTTCCTTTTTGGTTTTATCTTTTTTGGAAGATTCACTGGCCTGTCCGGATGAAGAATACTGCCGATGCCTTTAAACCTGAAAATCTAATTCCAGCAGATATACCTAGCACATGGCAAGCAATGGAGAAACTTTATGATTCTACGAAGGCTAGAGCTATCGGGATTAGCAATTTCTCTACTAAAAACTAGGAGATCTTTTGGAAATAGCTCGTATTCCTCCTGCTGTTAACCAAGTGGAGTGCCACCCTACATGTCAGCGAACAAAATTGCAGGAATTATGCAAATCCAGGGGAGTGCATCTCTCTGTAAGCTCACTAACAAAAAGCAGTTTTCAGATTTGTTGCATATATTTTCTGCCTGCTTTGAATTGGTTGATCTATTACTGTTAATCAGTTTCATGAGTAGACTGCGGACTATTACATTCATTTATTTAAGTCTTTTCATTTGTTTATTTCTTTCAGGGTTATTCACCGCTCGGTTCTCCCGGTTTTGTATTCCTTAAGGGTGATGAGGTTCTGAAGCAGCCTGTTGTACTCTCAGTTGCTGAGAAATTGGGAAAGACTCCGGCTCAGATTTGTCTTCGCTGGGGTGTGCAGATGGGGCATAGTGTACTTCCTAAAAGCACAAATGAATCCAGGATCAAAGAGAATTTCGATATTTTTGACTGGTCCATACCCGATGACTTGTTCTCCAAGTTCTCCGAAATTCAGCAGGCAAGTTGTTTATGTTTTCCTTCTTATTCAATACCTTTTGTACTTTATTTTGGTTTCTCACCCGATATCTGGTACCTGCATTGGGGCCCGATTAAATCCGAATTCGTGCCAGGAAGTCCTATATTTTTTTTTTTGGGGGGGGAGGGGGGGTAAAGCCCTCCCCAACGAAGGCAACCATATTCTAGTTAAGGATGAAGTACTTACCACTCCACCACGACCCTTGTTCATACCTTTTGTACTTTCAAGTCATTTCATATGATTAAGGTTGCAATTATATATCAGTAGTTACTTTTTACCAGATTTAAATGTGAAAATGCATTAGGACCAAAAAATATTATATCTTCTCAGGAGATAGCATTAATCCCTTTTCCATGGAAGGAAAAAGAAAAGAAGTAAACAAATTGATAAAAATACTTCAGCCTGCGTTTTGTGGTTGTTAGACTTTAGAAGAACTCAGTATTTTGATATTTGAAAGGGAGCCTTGGTCACAGGTTCGAGCCATGAAAACAGCGCCTTGCAGAAATGCAGAGTAAGGCTGCGTACTATAGATCCTTGTGGTCCGGCCCTTCCTTGAAAACTCATGGGTCATGGCTATATGACTGAACCAGATAGTAGTTTAATTGGCTAGTTACACAACCTTCCCACTCCCCCACCAAATAGATAACAGAAAAAGTTTTGTTACTGTGGCAAGACTTTTTGATATCCATGAATAGTCGATTAGGCTAAGAAACGTAGGATGGGAGTGATCTCTGAAAGAGTGATTTTGTTTTGTCAATGTAGCTTTTCGAGTTATCAATCTAAACTATCTTCTATAAGGAGCTTGAATCGTTAGTTTACTAAGTTTTATTACCATTTACCATTGTCTCACCACTGCCCCTAATTCTTTTATAATATCGTTGCAGACTCATTGAATTAAACTTTGATGGTTGAAGATTTTCTCTATAAATGCATTTACCAGATATATTCATCAAGAACTTTTCTGGATATATTTTAATTGGATTCTTGGCATTATTTTTGCATTGTGCAGGCAAGCCTGTTTAGAGCCACTCCATTTGCCAAAGTTCTTGAAGAGATATTGGATGGTGACTTCTAGAGTTACAGTCAGGGGCGGAGCTAGAGTGCCGAGAGCGGGTTCGGCCGAACCCAGTAGCTATAATTCAAACCTTGTTTTTGTCTCATTAAAAATCCATTGAATATGTATAAATTATTTATTTACAACTCAATAACTTAAAACGATTAGAATCCCCAACCCTCTGGTTACAGCAGATAATATTTTTCATGTCCCTTTGGGGATATCCGATAAAAAGGAAACATTTCCATAATTTGATTTGCTGTGGACATGCTCTGTGATTGGGCGTCATCCTTTCAAATTGTGGGTTTTTGTGATGCCGATTGGGCGTCTTGCTCAGATACTCGTCGATTAGTGAGTGGATTCTTCTTAAGCATGGGCAATTGCCCTATCTCTTGGAAATCGAAGAAACAACAAGTCGTCTCTCTCTTCGGCGGAAGCTGAATATCGCTCTATCCTGCGTCTAGTAGCAGAACTTTCGTGGGTTGTGCGTCTCCTCTCCGATCTGTCCGTTTCTCCCTCGCTTTCGATTTCTGTTTGTTGTGACAATCAAACAGCAATTCACATAGCGCGAAACCCGGTTTTTTACGAACGAACGAAACACATCGAAATTGATTATCATTTCATCCGTGAAAAATTGCTTGATGACTTATTTCCTTGTCATTTGTTCCATCCTCTTCTCAAATAGCAGACATTTTTACAAAAGGATTAGCAGGGCCTCTTCATCGCAGCTTTTTAGGCAAGTTAGGAGTCCGATGTTCGGACTCCAACTAGCTACGTTTGATTTTATCGCTGATGGTCTACAGTGTTGAAGAGATTTCAGATATATTAAAGGTTGGGTTGATTAAATGATGGACTTGCTTAATATCTGCGTCCGGAACCAAAATGTGGTTCTTTTGGACAAATAGCACCTTAATAGGTGTTAAAAAAAGATGATATTTTTATATATAGCGCCCAAATACTGGGCGCTATACATTAACGTCAAAAATCGAGCCGTCTTCTTCAAGACGACGATTCTGCTTCTTCTTCCTCAATATTTTACATATTTTTCTTCTTGATCCCCCACTCCAAGACCCGCTTGTATTGGGAAAAAACTGAGTTTATATTAAAGATGACGTGGCATGACACGTGGTTTGGTTAAATGGTCAAAGCGCAACAATTGACTAAGAGGCACGGATAGAGACAGCCACGGGAAGAGGAATTTAAATAGGCACGAGACGAAGTGCAGATACGAGTCTCGTACCAATTCAAGTCATTTACAGCCAACGGATTAGAAGGCATTAAAGACAAAGATCTGATGACAGAAAGGAGTCCAAATTCATTATTAAATACCTGATACGTTAGAAAATTGGTATTTAATAGGAATGATTGTATAACGGCTTATTTAGTATCATTTATTACTCATAATTATACCATTAAAGCTGAGGCTTCATTCCTTTACCTAGAATTACCTATAAAAGGAAGAAGTATCATCATTTGTAAGGACACGGAATACTATTGGGAACTCATTGAAATACAAAATTATTTATTATTTTACCATCATTCTCAAAAGTATTTTATTTTCGTCTCTTGATTATTAGTAACCCGAATTTATTTTTAGCTTTGACCAAAGACCCAAATTTTTGGTTAAACAAATTGGTTCCGTTACCAGGAATCTGATAATCTTTTCTTTTAAGCTATATCTTGTCGATTGTCGTCACCATGTCAAACAACAACACCGACAATAACAATAATAACACATTGGGAAACCATGAAAATCAATTTCATCAAAATCAAGATGACATGGTTCCCTCCCCTCCAGATTCCCCACGTCAATCTCGTGAAGGCACTCCTGTTACTGAATCTCGTGCTGATCAACAAGAACAATCTGAACACTTTGAAGGAGTTACAACTGAAGCTTTACAAAAGCTAATTGATGCACACGTCGGCAAAGCTCTTCAGGCACTTGTTAGTCGATTGCCTGCTGCACCACCCACACCAACTCCTAATAATAATATATTGGAGAATCCCCGTTCTGGTTTTGATAATTCTGGAAACGGAGCAACCCCCAGTGAACCACAGGAAGGGGGACCAGGTAATTCAAATAATTCATATTTGCAAAATCGAGTACTAACCTTGCAGAAACAGATTAAGGAACAAAATGAGCGTATTGAACAAATCCCTGGAGTTTCGCCTGTAATAAAAGGAGTAGACATGGACAAATACTCACAACAACCATGGAAGCCAAGTGCTGCTCCCCTTCCGATTCCGAAAAAATTCAAAATGCCTGACATCCCAAAATATGATGGTACTACAGACCCACGTGACCACGTGACTTCATTTACAACAGGCGTGAAAGGCAACGATTTGACCAAACAAGAAATTGAATCAGTACTGGTCAAGAAATTTGGAGAAACACTCACCAAGGGTGCTGTAACCTGGTATTCTCTTTTATCTGAAAATTCTATTAATTCTTTTGCTGAGCTTGCAGATTCTTTTATTAAAGCACATTCGGGAGCACAAAAGGTTGAGAAAAGAATGGAAGATATTTTCAAAATCAAACAAGGGGATTCGGAGTTGCTTAGAAATTTTGTTGATAGATTCCAGCGTGAAAGAATGACTCTACCTCGTGTGCCTGACAATTGGGCTGCAATAGCCTTTGCAAGTAATTTAAATGACAAAAGTTCTGAAGCCACGAGATGACTCAAAGAAAGCCTTCGAGAATTTCCTGCAACCACGTGGAATGATGTTTACAACAGGTATAGTACGAAGCTGCGAATTGAAGAAGATACCGTACCTAAGTTTCATCATGAAGAAAAGGGTGGTCGCCGAAGATCAGAAACCGAAAAAAGATCAGGTAAAAATAGGTACGATCCATATATGGGACCTGCAGGAAAAGACCCACGGTCGAAACAAGATAGCCAGCAATATGATCAAAAATCGAGGAACAGGGACTCTGGCTCTTCTTCAAAGTTCAGGAATGATCGGAACAGACAAGAATCACGAGATGATGACAGAAGTTTAAAGGCACGATTCGGCGGATATAATTTTAATGTCTCTACCTCCGAGCTCGTAGCTGTTTTAAGAAGCATGGGAGATAAGGTACGGTGGCCAAAAGAGATGCGGTCAAATCCAAGTAGACACAATCCAGATCATTGGTGTGAATTCCACAATGATCACGGGCACAAAACTTCCGAATGTAGATTCTTGCAGAGTGAAGTAGATCATCTATTGAAGCAAGGATACCTCACTGAGTTATTTAGCGAGAAAGGAAAACAAGCTTATATGAAAAACAGGCAAGAGCCACCGCAACCTCCTTCACCCAAGAGGACAGTGAATGTCATAAGCGGGGGAGAAGATATTCATGGCATAACCTACACAGCCTCCAACAAGGTTTCTAAGGTAACAATTACACACGGGAAACGGGTGCGACAGTTCCTAGAAAATGAAAGTATCTCGTTCGATGATGCAGATACCGAAGGAGTGACAACTCCACATAATGACGCACTGGTAATATCTTTACTTGTACATGATACTAATGTAAAACGAGTTTTCATTGATTCAGGGAGTTCTGTAAATATTATATTACTAAGGGTACTACGGGAAATGCAAGCTGAAGACAAAATGATACCAAGGCGCACACCTTGTCAGGCTTCGACAATTCAAGTGTAGTAACAAAAGGAGAGGTAATTCTAACAACTTTTACTACGGGTGTTGTTAAAGAAACTAAATTTCAGGTAGTTGATATGGAAATGGCCTACAATATGATCATGGGGAGACCATGGATACACGATATGGATGTTGTCCCATCAACTTTGCATCAGGTTATTAAATTCCCATCACCATGGGGAATTTGCCAAATTCGTGGGGATCAGCAGATGGCTAGAAGTGTTAATGCTGTAACAAGTACGAGCACCGTAAGTAAAGAAAAATAGCAATTACAGGAAACAGTTGAAGGTAAAAAAGATCAAACTTCAG
This sequence comes from Nicotiana tabacum, assembly GCF_000715075.1. NCBI lineage: Eukaryota > Viridiplantae > Streptophyta > Magnoliopsida > Solanales > Solanaceae > Nicotiana > Nicotiana tabacum. The sequence continues at coordinate 135,309,913 of NC_134084.1, read as the reverse complement.
CTGAACAAGAAAAGACAGATTTGGACTCAAGGCCTGACACAATTCAGGAACCTGAAGAAAATGAAAGCATCAAAACGGCAATTGAAGAGCTTGAGGCAGTGATGTTATTTGAGCAATGGCCTGAACGGAAGGTTTATGTCGGGGCCAATTTAAGCTTAAACATGCGAGGTATGATAATCGAATTTTTAAAAGCTAACTTAGACTGCTTTGCTTGGTCCCACGCTGATATGACAGGGATACCACCGGATGTGATGACTCACAAACTCAATGAGGACCCTTCTTTCACACCAATAAAGCAAAAGCAAAGAAAGCAAGGTGCTTTTAAGAACCAGGTGATTCAGGATGAGGTCCAAAAATTATTAAAAATCGGATCGATCTGTGAGGTAAAGTATCCTAATTGGTTGGCTAACACGGTGGTCGTACCCAAGAAAAATGGTAAGTGGCGTGTTTGTGTGGATTATACCAATTTAAATAAAGCCTGTCCAAAAGATTCCTTTCCCTTACCGCATATAGACCAACTAATTGATGCAACCGCAGGTCATGAACTTTTAAGTTTTTTAGATGCATACTCGGGATATAACCAAATTAAAATGGATCCTGGTGATGAAGAAAAAACTTCTTTCATCACAGACAGAGGGACTTACTGTTATAATGTAATGCCCTTTGGTCTCAAAAATGCTGGGGCAACCTATCAAAGGTTAGTCACCAAAATGTTCCAAGAACATTTAGGGAAAACAATGGAGGTATATATAGACGATATGCTCGTCAAAACCCAGCGATCTCATGATCATATTTCACATTTGTCTGTTACATTTGAAATTTTGCGAAAATTTAATATGAAACTCAACCCAGAAAAATGTGCATTTGGAGTTGCATCAGGTAAGTTTTTGGGTTTTCTTGTTTCTAACCGTGGTATTGAAGTAAATCCTTCTCAGATCAAAGCAATAGAAGAAATCCCTGATATCCTTACTAATAAAAAGGAAGTACAAAGATTAACGGGAAGAATTGCAGCTTTGGGGAGATTTATTTCCAAATCCTCATAAAGGTGTTTTAAGTTTTTCTCTGCACTCAAAAAGCAAGATCATTTTGAATGGAATGAAGATTGTCAACAAGCCCTTAGAAATTTGAAAGCTTATTTGTCAAAACCACCATTGTTGGCAAAACCAAAGGTGGGGGAAAAACTTCTCATCTATCTGGTCGTATCTGAAGTCGCGGTAAGTGTTGTTTTAGTCCCTGAGGACCAAGGTAAACAATCTCCTATTTATTATGTAAGTAAGTCCTTATTGGAAGCTGAGACACGATACCCACAGCTAGAAAAATTAGCATTAGCTTTGATCATGGCATCTAAAAAATTAAGACTTTATTTTCAGTGTCATCCCATTAATGTAGTTACTTTTTTTCCGCTTCGAAATATTTTGCATAAACACGAACTTTCAGGAAGATTAGCAAAATGGGCTATAGAACTAAGTGAATATGAAGTTGTTTATCAACCCAGGACCGCTATAAAGTCTCAAGTACTAGCTGATTTCGTGGCTGATTTTAGCCAGGGGATGCATTTAGAAGCAGAAAAAGAATTACTAGTTTTTAATGGTGCAAACCCGGGGACTTGGGTTTTATTCACTGACGGTTCATCTAATGTAAAAGGGGCAGGCCTAGGAATAGTCCTTGTACCACCTGTGGGTGAGACTATAAGACAGGCTATAAAATGTCATTCTATAACTAACAATGAAGCAGAGTATGAGGCTGTAATTGCAGGTTTAGAATTGGCACGAGAACTCGGCATAACACAGATTATAATCAAGAGTGATTCTCAACTCGTGGTCAATCAAATGCTGGGGACTTATACAGCCAGAGAGACACGAATGCAAGAATACCTCGCAAAGGTACGGGAGTTAATAAAACAATTCCAAACTTGGAAAGTAGTGCAGATCCCAAGAGATAAGAATGTAGAGGCAGATGCTTTAGCAAATCTCGCATCTGTAGCAGACGTAGCAAACAATACAAATGCTTCAGTCATACATCTATTTCATTCCGTTCTCGAACCTGATAAAAACGAGGTAAATTTTAATCATTTAACATGGGATTGGAGAAACGAAATTGTTGCTTTTTTACAGCACTGTACCGTGCCTAATGACAAAGGAAAGGCTCACGCGCTTCGCAAAAAAGCTTCTCGATATTGTTTATATCAAGGAAATCTTTATCGAAAGATGTTCGGTGAACCACTAGCAAGGTGTCTCGGACCCTCTCAAACAGAATATGTGATGAGAGAAGTACACGAAGGACATTGTGGGAATCACGCAGGGGGACGGTCACTGGTAAGAACATTAATTCGCACAGGATATTATTGGCCTAAGATGGAAGAAGAAGCAACCAGTTTCGTGTCCAAATGTGATAAATGTCAAAGATACGGCAATAATATGCACAAACCAGCTGAGTTACTACATCCTGTTATAGCCCCGTGGCCCTTTATGAAATGGGGAATGGATATCGTAGGTCCACTTCCACAAGCAAAAGGTCAGGTAAAGTTTCTACTTGTACTTACAGATTATTTCACTAAATGGGTAGAAGCAGGGGCATTTAAACAGGTACGAGAGAAAGAAGTTAAAGACTTCATATGGCGAAATATAATATGCCGCTTTGGAGCACCAAAGGAGATCGTGTGTGACAATGGACCACAATTCATTGGAGCTCAAATCACAGAATTTCTTCAAAGTTGGCAGATTAAAAGGATAACATCTACGCCATACCATCCAGTAGCTAATGGACAAGCGGAATCCACAAACAAAGTCATTATCAATAACTTGAAGAAGAGGTTACAGGATTCAAAAGGTAATTGGCCTGAGGTGTTACCTGGAGTATTATGGGCTTATCGTACAATGACTAAAACAGGCACTGGAGAAACGCCATTTTCAATGGTTTATGGTGCGGAAGCCTTAATTCCAGTTGAAATAGGTGAGCCAAGCACACGGTACGATCACGCAACGGAGGAATCTAATGATGAAGAGATGCGGATCAACCTTGATTTACTTGAAGGAAGAAGAGAAGATGCATTGATAAGGATGGCAGCACAAAAGCAAGTAATTGAACGATATTACAATAGGAAAGCACGCCACAGATTTTTCAAAATTGGGGACTTCGTGCTTAAAAAGGTGTTCCAATCTGCGAAGGCTGCCAACTCAGGAAAGTTAAGTCCAAAATGGGAAGGACCGTACAAAGTCTGTGACATTGCGGGAAAAGGAGCATACCAGTTGGAGACAATGGACGGTAAAATTTTACCCTCACATTGGAATGCCGTCCACTTAAAAAGATATTACTTTTGAGAAAGTACTTACGGTCAGGTATCACCGTGTTAAAATTTCTCTCTTGGATTATTAATATTTTACTAACGATTTTAGATGCTAGGCAAAATACCCTAACTCGTGCCAAATGATGAGTCACAACCTGCAAGGCAAAATGGAGTATTCTTAAATTCCTAGCCCAGGGTTACAATTAATCTGATGGAAATACACACGAGTTAGGCAGTCTTCATCTAGAATCGCACCTTCGAGTCCCGTATATCTTTTTGTTTCAGGAAAAGGGCCAAAGTAAAGGAAATAAACAAGTGCTCGAGGTTTCATACTTCACCTCTCAAACACTTGGGGGACTACAATATTGTACACAGATACGTGTAGAAATGCAGATATGAATATCGAACAAAAGTCGTCCACAAAGAGACAAGTGTTGAGTAAAAGTTACGAAGTCTTCAGCATTCATGAGAATAACAGAGTCATCTCTCAAAACTCATAAACAAAGTCACCTCTTAAACCCTTCTTAATATATAAAGATAGGGTCATGACTATGTACTGAAACAGGTTATGAAGAAAAACCTTGTTTATTCTATGTTATGTACAAATCTGTTGCAAGAAAAATAGTTACGAGAAAGTTGTAGATGTATTGTAATACATGTAATAGTCAAACACTTGTTAAAGTTTATGAATAAAAACTTGCCAAAGTTGTTTCATACAAAACGTGTGTATTCCTATTTCTTTCATCGTATTATAACACCATTATGAAGTTGAGACGTCTTCTTCATTAAGTGTCGATAAAATAAAAGGGCCCTCTTTTATAAGCCTCATGTTGATAATCCATGAGAAGAATCATAAAGCATTTTATAAGGATAAAAATGCTAAGCTATTCCATAAGTCCTAGATAAATAGGCAAGAATAGAATATACAGAAGTACCGATAAAACTTCTTAATATAAAAAAAAACTAAGTACAAACTTAATCAACAAAATATTTGTTTTATACAAATGCCCCATTATGATAACTAGGGACTTCATCAAAAGATCCCTTACAGCAATTTCATTTTCAGCTAGTCACTGAAGGGTTTGGAACAGCAGAAGTTTCACCCTCGGGAGCAGGAATTGCAACCCCAATTGCTGCAGTAGCCACTTCTTCATTTAAAAGTTCTTCCGTTACAGGAGCTTCAAGTACAGGAGAAGGAGTATTAGTAGATTGTTGACTTTTCTCGATGGTATCTACGACTTTGGCCAGTTCAGACTGCAAGTCAAAGCCTTCCTGAGCAGCTTCCATTAAAGCATCACGGCGAGATTTTAGGAATGCCCAACTCACTTCTATGTTGAAGTTCTCTTCCAGAAGCCCATATTCCTTTTCCCACATAGCAAGATCGTTTTTCAAGATTTGGTGCTCAGCTAAATGGGAATCAAGGGAAGCTTCAAGAGAGGCATGAGAACTCTTCAAGGCATGAATTTCGTCATAGGAGGTCTGTAAGTCAGCTTGAGCTTGAGTCAAGCTTTGCACTAACTCTCCTGCATACTCTTCTTTCTTAGCCAAAAGTGCCTTAAGCTCCCTAACTTCTTCACTAGCCTTTGATAATTGTTCTGACAAAGAGCATTCCAAAAGCTCTTTGTCTCTTTTAAATTGGCTTGAAGAAGCCTTGGCAGTTGCCAGTTCAGAAGTCAAACCACGGTTTTGCTGCTCCAGGAGGTTTTTATTTTCTTGCAACTCCTCTATGGTCCCTTGAGCATTCTCAAACTGTTCTTTCCAATTGGCTGCTTCAAGCTGGGCTCCCCTGGCTATTTCTTCGGCCTCGTGGACAGTTTTTTCAGACTCACGGGATTTTCTTTCCAGAAGGGAAATTCTTCCCATTAATTCCATACCAATGAGGTTAGCCTACAGAGACAACTCATAGAAATGAGGGATTGAAGATAAAAAAAACGTGTTGGTAAGAAGAGGAAAAATACCTTCAAAGTGGAATGAACTATGTCATTCATCAAAGTCAAACAGCTATGGCTCTCCATCTTCTTCTTCTCAATATTTCCAATTAGGGGCTCAAGCCAAACATCGGCTCTACCAGTCTTTCTCAAGAGGCTATGGTTGGCAGGAACTTCCAGAGTAACACTTCTCATAGTCATACTTCCACTGCTAGAACCCGTCTCTGTATGATGAACAGAGGGAAGAGGAGCAATGGAAGGAATGGAAGGAGAAGATATAGAAACAGGAATGGAAGGAGAAGATGTAGAAACCAACGCAGGAACGGACATAGGAGCGGTAGAAACTGGCAAAAGAACAGAAGTCGTCAAAACTGGTAAAGAAATACTTACGGTTGGCAGAGGAATGGAGGAAATAGGAACGAATGAGGAAAGAGGAGCTTCATCAAAAACAGGGCCGAGCTCGCCACTCCCGAAACCACTATCAAAAATATGCTGAATTGACTCATTATTATCTCTTGGTTCGGTGTCCTCGTCAGAATGGATCGAAACAGGCTCGGTGGTGGAGGTTCGAGCAGGAGTGTCTTCAATTTCATCATCAATGATTATTCGCCTCCTGACCCTTGGCCTGGTAATTAGGGAGGTACCCTCCTCTTCTTCAGAACTTTCTTTTATAGCTTTCTTTATTGGCAGCAAGGCTCGAGCCTTATCCAAATCAAGAGTAGCATTCGCAGACATGCGAATGGCCATAGCTACTTCAGCCGTCATTCCTCTAATGCCAAATCCTGATTAAAGGATTGATATACATGATCAAAATTGAGGAAAAAATGCTTAACATATTAAAATATATATATATATATATAAAGGGGCATACCATGTGTTTTGACCTTCCAGCCATGTAAGGAAGAAATCGATTTCCAAGTTCTTTGCTCCCTAGAAGCAATCTTCAAAAGTGAATCTACCCAACCACGGAAGTTGGGAATAGGTTCCACATCTCCCATGGTTGCTACAAAAAACCAAGAAGAGACGAGGTTAAAAATAAATTTCTTTTGAAATTCTCAAAAGTAGGTACGGTAAATAAAAGGAAACCTACGTTCAAAATTCCACTTCTCAAGGAAGGGAGTATTAGTTTCGCCAATCAAGTCCACCGTACGAACAGCAACGTAACGGATATACCATCCACGATCTTTGTCATATTCAGGATTTACCAGAACATTTTTGCTCCTTGCAGTTAAGGTAAAAACCCCATGGCGTATTAAGTTAGGGTGGTATAAATGAATGAGGTGAGAGAAGGTGAAATTGACATTGGCTTTGGAGGATAAGTATCTCAAACAAGCCACTGTTCTCCACACTAGTGGACCGATTTGGGCCAAACAAATTGTAAAGAAACGGCAAAAATCAAGAATAACTGGGTCAATCGGAGGATTAAAACCTAAAGTGAAGGGGTAAGTATAAACAAAAGAATACCCACTTCTAAAGGAGGAAATTCTCTGATTTGGGGAAGGAATTGACATTCGAAGACTATCCTTCCAGTTACAATCTTTTCTTATGGTGGGGATTGTAAGTTCGGTTACTATTGTAGGGTAAGTATCAGCTTTTTCTAAATTTGCAATTTGCTTTTGCAGAGACGTTTTGTCACTTTCAAAAGAAAAATCGCTGGGAACTATCTCATCAACTGAGGGTTCTTGAGAAGAATCAATAATTTCCCTACTTCTAGAAGAGGGGGACTTTGGGATATAACTCCTTGAAGAAGAACCAGAGGAGCCGCCTCAAGTAGATTCTAACCTTGTTCAAAGCCTACCTCCTCCGCCTCTTCTGTGTCTAACAGGGGCGTTGGGGAATTGGTCTAGAATTGGAACTTTTTTACGGTTAGGGTTTGAAGAAGACATTGTTAAGAAGGATAAGTCGAAAGAAAGTAGAAGTAAAGAAGAAAGTGTTTGCTGAAGATTTGTGAAGAAGGCAAAGGAAGAAAAAATTATGTATATAATGGGAACCGTCAAACTTAGAAGTGTAATGATGGAAAGCCTATAATAAAGGCAACTATCACTTCGTGAATAGTGAGAATGAAGAAGTCTTGAAAAAGGGTGTAAATAGCAGAATCAATCAGAAAATGACACATGGGCGGAACATTAAATGGAAAAGACTACTGAGGCGTTAATACTGTCATAAGCATTAATTGTGGCGAAAATTCCTTTTTTATGAAGATCCACTTCCCAATTATTTAATTGATAAATAAATGGAAAGTGGGGGGACTATCTGTATTGGGAAAAAACTGAGTTTATATTAAAGATGACGTGGCATGACACGTGGTTTGGTTAAATGGTCAAAGCGCAACAATTGACTAAGAGGCACGGATAGAGACAGCCACGGGAAGAGGAATTTAAATAGGCACGAGACGAAGTGCAGATACGAGTCTCGTACCAATTCAAGTCATTTACAGCCAACGGATTAGAAGGCATTAAAGACAAAGATCTGATGACATAAAGGAGTCCAAATTCATTATTAAATACCTGATACGTTAGAAAATTGGTATTTAATAGAAATGATTGTACAACGGCTTATTTAGTATGATTTATTACTCATAATTATACCATTAAAGCTGAGGCTTCATTCCTTTACCTAGAATTACCTATAAAAGGAAGAAGTATCATCATTTGTAAGGACACAGAATACTATTGGGAACTCATTGAAATACAAAATTATTTACTATTTTACCATCATTCTTAAAAGTATTTTATTTTCGTCTCTTGATTATCAGTAACCCGAATTTATTTTTAGCTTTGACCAAAGACCCAAATTTTTGGTTAAACACCGCTGCCCTACCATTTTAAAAAGAAAAAAAAATTTGGGTCCCCCGTCACATAAAAGGTGAAGAACGTAGGTCCCACATTCGAGTTGAGCTTCATATTATTATTGATTCACACTTCCGGAGTCAAAATTTCAATCTATTTGCTTTCCAAAAATTCTAAATCGAGGTATTTCGGTTTATTTTAAGTTGAAACTTTTATAATAATTCATACTATTTGATTTGTATGTGTTCTATTTCGGTTTGTATTTTTTTTTCGAAACTAGTATGTTAAATTTATCCGAATTTAATATTAGTGTTTTATAAAAAAATATAAATTTGTCTGTTAATATCTTGATTTATATATATGTGTTTTCATGTTGTTTTATGTTTTATTTGCAATTAAATTTATTTGTTGTTTATGTTTAGTTTAGATTACTTTTTAGCGTAGTAAAATCTAGACCTTTTTAGCATAGTAAAATGTAGACCCTTTGAGCGTAGTAAAATTTAGAGCCTTGTAGCGTAGTAATGTGTAGTATTTTAGCTTAGAATTCCTTTTGTTTAAGTATCTTATACTGGTAGTTGAAAATACAAACTTTGTACAATTAAGTTAATAATTGTATCAACACACATAATTACTAATGTTAATTTGGTGTCACTGGGCCTCAAAATATCGAGTCCGGAACCCATAGGTATATATATATAATTTGTACAATTAAGTTATTGAAAAATATGAATTTAAATTATAAAACAAACACATAATTATTAATGATAGTTTGGTGCCACTGGGCCTCAATATATATATATATATATATATATATATATATATATATATATATATATATATATATATATATATATATATATATATATATATATATATATATATATATATATATATATATATATATATATATATATTTGTACAATTAAGTTATTAAAAATATGAATTTAAATTATAAAATAAACACATAATTATTAATGATAGTTTGGTGCTACTGGGATTCAAATATCGAGCCTGGAACCCATAGGTATAATTTTTGTATAATGCTAAAAATTGTGTATCTCAAATAATTAATATTTAATATACAGAATAAAATACAATTAATGTTGTTTTAATTTACAGTTGACGACATGGACGCGACTATACATCCCGGCTCTCGGACTTTGGATCTATTAGCCCTACAGCCCCAGCATAGATCCGAGTATATATGGGACGGACAGTTGCTTACGCAGACTTTCTGGGCCAGGAGAGTGGATCTATTGTAGGAGTTTTTGAGTCATAGAGTTCTACATCCCCGCGTGGTCCATTACCTGGAGGAGATGAGATTATATAGGATTATTATGATTGGTCGGTTACAGCTCGACTAGGCTTTGATCACGGCCTTGATTGAGCGGTGGCGACCGAAGACGCACACTTTCCATCTGCCCATCGGCGAGGCTACCATCACACTCGAGGATGCTGAGATTTTATATGGCTTGTCCGCTGATGGCTTGCTAGTTTTACTGCCTGCGACCATGAGATATTATTCGCGGCAGTCTTATTGGGATATGCTGCACATGCTCACGGGTTTCAGGCCAGAGGACAAGACTGTAGCGTCTGGGTCCAATCGTATGTAGTTGGTCCCCATTAGAGACCACTTGGAGCAGATCCACCATACTATCACTGACGAGTCAGTGGAGGTGGATGTACAGCGATATACGAGGCTGTTATTGCTCCTTCTACTTGGGGGGTCTTATTCCCGAACACTTCGGGAAACCTAGTGAGCCTCTGTTTTCTATACCATCGGATTTGACTCCTATACCTGCATCTCACGACACTCTTATTTGTACAGGCAGATGTATCGGGCTTGCATCGACACATAGAGAGACGTTGGTAGCTTTCTGCCGCTTCTACAGGTGATAACATATTCAAATAATATGTCTATTAGTTACAATTCTACCTAGTTATAGTTAATCTTATACTTTACGTCAACTTTGTATGTTAGGTTTGGGCCTGGGAGCGATTTCTGCAGTTTCAGCCACCTCTACCACAGCTACCGGTTAATGTAGAAATTCCGCATCTCCTTCTAGCCTGTAGGTGGATTATGTGTCGTACTCTTGCACGAGAGTATGATGCCCATCATAATCTCCCCTTCTACAGGGATGTGTAGGATCTGCTGGAGGACACATAGGTGAATATCTAACTAAACTTACCTGTTATAGATTAACTTAGTGTTGCGCATACTAACGGTTTGTGTTCTTATTTGATAGTTCATCTGGACGCCGTACAACGATGAGGTGATAGGTACCCTGCCAACGTATTGCACGTTTGGCCGACATATTTGGAGGGCTTCTGTCCCACTCATATGCCTCGATATTGTCAAGCATCATGCCTCCGAGCGGGTATATCATCAGTTTGGCCTGCCGCAGCCTATACCGAGTCTGCCTGCATGGCTTGCTTTACATTATGAGAGGGATGATTGGTCCAGGGCGGAGGACACATTTATGGCATGGCTTGACGATCAGTTGGGTACTTGGGACATGCGGGGGTCTTGACCCCACCTCCGCGGCACTTTCCTATTCAACGTTATATGGCATGGTACCGCACTGCTTCCTGACTTTTTATCGGGAACCCAGTTCATCAGGCACACGGTCGGTACGTCCCATACGCCGGGAGACACGAGGCCCTGGTATGTTTTCTATTATTATTAATTATATACCTGTAATTTAGTGACAAATACGTAGTTTATATTTTTTACTTTATACAGGCGATTGGATTGCATACTGTCTATCATATGGGCCAGCAGATGCAGAGTCATGTCTATGATCCTGTGGCCATGCAGGAGTATAGTCGTCGATTCATGGATGTGGTTGCCCAGACACTGCAGTGAGCTCGATCGGATCAGCTTTTGGCACACGAGGCTGATTATATGGACCCAGCGCAGTACCAGCGAGGTCGTGGTATCCCATGAGCTGGACGTGCCCGATGAGCTGGTGGTGACGGATGACGTGGTCGTGGGCGGAGAGGAGGTGGTTCCCAGCAAGGGGGCGTTGAGGCTCCTGCTGATGATGTTGATGCGATATGGCAGGTGGCATGCATGAGACGGACATGCCGGCTTACAGCCTTGGAATTTATTGCACTCCAGTGCCATCGCAGGTGACCTCATCGGGTCAATTATTGATCACGGGCTCAGATATTCAAGGAGTGGATTGGGGTAGATACTTCCCAGGCCCGTCTGCCACTGATGAGGATCTATCGACCCGAGATTTTTATAGTGGGCGCCGACTAAGTTATGGCTCCACATCACATGCGCAGGTACGAGTTTATTAGTATTGAATTTGAATTTGTTTTAACTGTAACTTATTTATTTTCTTTAACTTTATCAATTTCTTTTTTAAGGCTTCATGCGATGCTGCGATAGATGACTACATTCAGGATCTACATTCGACCTCGTTCGAATTAATTAAAAGTCATCATTTGACCTCGCTCGAATTGACTTACATTTGACCTTATTCGAATTATTGTGAATTGTTATGTAGTTTTCTATACTATGTTTCATATTATTATGTAGCCTTCTACTGGACCTGACAGCACCACCGACAAATGTCATCCTGCGCCGCATCCAGCTATAAGGAGACGACTTGATGATGCTAATCTTGATAGCGCACCCGGGTGGGAGGGGACGTGCCTCAGGCCAGCGAATGCATTGAGACACACCGGATGCGGGACACATTGATTCTGCCTTCCTTTTTTTTATTTGGTGTAAATAATAATTTTGTATACATTAATAACAATATTTAATCGAATATGCCCATTACTTTTTTTAGTTCCCCATTCGTTTGATAGTTTCATAGAACAACATAAGCACTTAAACTTAACTTTCACTTCAATTAAAATAAAATTTAGTACAACAAACAAGGAAAACATTACTACAGCACAAACACAAACATAGCAGACCAACATAATAAAAATACATGAAATATGAAAAATACACTAAACACATACATGCCAATGTTTAGCCCCGGTTGCCATTTATTCTTCGCTCCAACCACTTAAATCATTTTTTCAGTTGTTCTTTTTCTTCTTCTACCTCTTTCAGTTTCGGTTTCACCTCCGCAAGTTCCCATTTATATTTTTTTTACGTTCCTTTTGTGCTTCCCAATTCCATTGTGTTTTCCATTTTTCTTCTCCCACCTCCTTCAGTTTCTCCCTCAAGTCTGCATTAATTCTATTACTTTCTTTTTCATGTTCCCGTTGTCTTAAACACACATTATGAAGATATTGCAGTTGTTCTCTGTAGCATTCCTGATAACATGGTTCATCAACCCATTCCTCAAAATCACAAATAGGTTCGCCGGGAACCTTGTAAAACTGGTTCATACAATGCTAGTAGCGGCGTCCAACTTCACCACCGTCCCAACAATTTTGCATCAAGCATGCTTTTTCACACTTGCACTTTGGTGGACGAAGAGGTTGAGTCATTTGTGAAATATTTGCTTTTAGTAAAAAAAACATTACTTTTAATGAAATATTTGCTTTTAGTAAATTTTGAGTACACAAAATAACTACAATGAGCCCGTTATTTATAGGCGAGACAACACCCACATAATGTAGTGTTTAACCGCGCTAAATACATGACGTACTATCTAATGGCGCTATACTTTGCGTGTTAAATATCATGATGTTGACAAGACTACTTTATGTCAGCTGGTCAGCTTTTTCAGTTCGACAAGACAACGCACATATATTGTATATTTAACCGCGCTAAATACATAACGTACTATCTAATGGCGCTATATTTTGCGTGTTAAATATCATGATGTTGACAAGACAACTTTAGGTCAGCTGGTCAGCTTTTTCAGTTCGACAAGGCAACACACACAAAACTGTATATTTAACCGCGCTAAATATATAGATAATTTTATTAAATTATTATTTAAATAGGTAAAATGGGAAAGTACAAATCATAATTAACAAGCATAATTTTATTTCATAAATCTTGCAACATAGACATAACAACTAATTATTACAACACCAACTCATGGGTAGTTAGGTACACTAGAAGAACACCCACCACGAGCTTGATTAGTTTTTCCACCCAAACCAGCTGAAGGACATTTACGATGGTCGTGTCCTGTTTGCGAGCATATACCACATTTGCGTGCATAAACGGGTATCACTAACATCCATTTGGTTTTGTATACGCGTTCTCTTCTGCACCTGTATTTTACGCAAATAAGACTTGTTACACACCATTTTAAATGGTTCCGGAGGCCAATAATGCTCAGCACCCACTGGCTGCAACTGACCACTATATGTGTTTAGGTACTTGGAAATACTATATTGTTGATCAACATAGTTGGTCTCCGCATAACTAACACGTTGAAAACACTTGATGGCATGTGAGCAAGGCATGTGGTAGATGGACCATTTCCCACAAGAGCATAACCTTGCTGATTCATTTATAGTATGTACATTATTACCCCGATTATTATGGATAGCGGTGCGAACTTCAAAAATATCTCTTTCATTATCATACTGCAAAAATGAATGTCAATGTGTTCGCCGTCTGTATTTCTCAAATCTTTGCATCGGCACTGGCATAAATTCAACACTCCTTTCCATCAATGACGTTGCAGTTGCAGACCTTTCAACAAACTTCCCCGCCATCTGCTTGAACGACATTCGCACCATGGCCGTGACAGGAAATCCTCTTGCCGACTTTAATAACTCGTTGAAGGACTCTGACACGTTTGTAGTAAGAATTCCCCATCGTCTGCCACCATCCGCATGCAAAGTCCACTTTTCCGGGTGATGTCGCATTAACCAACAATAGGCTGCCTTGTCTTCTTGCCTGATAGAATCCATATACCTCCGAAATTTATGCTGATGGTGGTCTGTTGCTGCCATCCACATCAAATCATGTAGATCCTTGTTGGGATGTGCCTTCTAGAAATTGGCCTTAAAGTGTCTCACACAGTAACGGTGGTATGCATAAGGTTCTTGCCATACAGGTAAGTTCTCCACAAAACTTAATATATCACCGTGCCGATCAGATATTAGACAAATACCTGAACGTTGTTTGACAACGTGCTCTTTCAGGTGGTTCAAAAACAGCGTCCACGTCTCTGTGTTTTCATTGGCACAAATAGCAAAAGCTAGAGGAAATATCTGTCCATTAGCATCCACTACCACGGCTATCAATAGCTTGATATCGTACTTTCTATAGACATGAGTTTCGTCTATGGATATTACGGGCCGGCAATGTGAAAAACCATCAATTGCTGGCTTAAACTCCCAGAACACGTAATTGAATATGTATTCTGGTGTTCCCGAACTCCGCTCAAGCTTCCATTCAACAATTGTCCCGGGGTTAAAGTACTGCACTGCGGCCATGTACTTTGGCAGAGATGCAAATGACTTATCCCAATTATCGTAGACAATTTCAAACGCTCGTTTGCGCCCGAGAAATGCCTTTCTTTTAGTAATGGTATTCCTGGTGGACTAATGTAATGCACTCTTTGATTTTATACCTTATGGATGCTTCGAGGTGCGGAATAAGTACAAGAGAAATCAAGTTAATATCCAAGTTGAAGTGATTTCCGTTGAATGTGTCCATTTCGCATGTGTGGGTAGGAATGTATTTACCCACTTTCCACATACCTGTCTTCTTCTTGGTCGCACGCAACATCCAATTACATGGCCAAAACTACCTGCGGCAAACAACCTTGTATACTATCGGACTTGACTCCCATACCTGAATCTCACGACACTCTTTTACGTTGTGCATTTTACAAGCCCTGCTTACGCGCGCTTTATCAAGAAAAAGCATCCCCTTTGCAAGCACCATTGGTCTGGACTCATCTCACATTGCTGTCCAGATTTCATCAAAATCCCTTGTGAGAGCTTCCACATCCGGCACGGTTGGCAAGTTATCAATGTAAGGAATCTCCCTTGAATGAAACGACACTTCGGACTTGTACACTTTTCGTCTAGGGGGATCTCTCTTCAAATCAGGTCCTTCCTCCTCATCCTGCGCATCACCATCCTCACGAGGAAAGGATGTCTCGTCTCCGGATTCATCGGCATTGTTATCATAATCACTGTTCTGTTCCTCACTCTGTTCTTCTGCCAAATCCCGATGTAATATGTATTTTCAGCTGTGAGTACGGGTGGTTCAACTTGCTCATTTTCACTGCACAACCAACAAAAATATAAGCTACTGAATTAATAAATGCTTTCCATATGGTTATATCACTTCACTTACAAGTCGTAATGTGATGAAATTCCATGATGAACGTTTTCAATTAGGTGATGACTACCGGATAGGCCACTTGTAAAATTCATATCCGGCCGGTACCCCCTATTAAATATATGAGCGTTAATACAAATTCAATACACCAAAAATATACATAATTAACACAAATGAAAATTGAAGTTTACCACTCGTCTTGTGAATTATGGAAAGCAGGGTATAAATTATTTTCTCGCTGCTCATTCGCCGGCGGTGATAAGTTTAAATCAAGGAAAACTCTTTCATCCGGAACCTGTCCGGCAAAAACTGCTCCAGAATAACCACCCGATGACTGGGGGTTATCTCTACTACGCACAACCTCATTTTTTTGGAACAACTTCAACCTTTACGTAAATCTCCAACATTGTGATTACAAGAAATTCCCGGCATTCGTCCGGAGTCCTCAGAAAATCACTCAAAGTTTCATCATCGTCGATGTTAAACTCCGAGTAAAAAGCAACCCCTTGCGGAGTGACGGAATACGGATATCTTCCGGTTACTTTAAGTATCACTGAACGTTTCCTCACACTCATTTTTTTACATAACAACGATATCAATTTATCGTACTCCATTGTAAGTGATAATTTAACATGACACTGAGCAGGTAAACTGTAGCCTACAGAGTTATTCTCCATCACAACCTCACTCCTCCCCCCCCCAATATAATGAAACTCTTATTCTACGCTCTTCAAACATAATGAAAAAATGCTGGAGAATTTAACAACAATAAACGTTTCAACAAGAGTATGGAAATGGCTAGCCAGGAAATTTCTACGCTATACACCTTTTGAATGAATTTCTATACAATCTTAACCTCTTTATATAGAAAATGGCTAGCCGGGAAATTTTCTTTTTTTATATATAGCACCCAAAAACTGGGCACTATACGCTTTTGAATTATTGAAGTTAGGAATTATTGGTGGGGCCAGGAAAAAGGTGTATAATGCCCAAATACTGGACGCTATACATAAAGTTTTATGTATAGCGTCCAGTATTTGGGCGCTATACTTGTTACTGTCATCTTTTTATATATAGCGCCCAAATACTGGGCGCGATACATTAACGGCACAGTTAACGTTAATATATAACGGCCAGTATTTGGGCGTTATATATAAAAATGTCATCTTTTTTTTTTACACCTATTAAGGTGCTACTTGTCCAAAAGAACCACATTTTGGTTCCGGACTCCTTAATATCTCTTATGTTATTGGGCCAAGCTTTCAACAACGGGAGAAATTCAAAACTAGCCAGATTTACAACTAGTCGTTCAAAAATAGCCCAGTTTTAAAAGTAATCGAAATTTAGCCATTTTTCATGTAAAGATAAATCTGAGCGAAAACACTGTTCAAAACCCGAAAAATATGCCAGTATATTATACTGGAGTTCCAACATAAGTATGCTTGAACTCCAGCATATTATACTGGAGTTCCAGGATAAATATGCTGGAACTCCAGTATAATATGATGGAGTTCCAGCATAAGTACACTAGAACTCCAGCATAATATATTGAAGTTTCAGCAAATATAATTGTCCAGTATAATATACTGGAGTTTGGAGCACCGGTGCTCCAGTCTCCAGTATATTATACTAGAGTCAGCAAAGTATATCGGTCCAGCATAATATGCTGGAGTTCATACACAGGTGCACCGAACTCCAGTATATTATGCTGGACCGGTCTCTGTTGCAGCAAAATAATGGCTATTTTTCATTGACGTCGTAAACGCTAGCTATTTTTGAATGATCAGTCCGAAAACTGGCTATACCATGCTATTTTGGCTTCAACAACAATACATTTTGGGCCTACAATGATGTGTATATCTAAACAAGGAAGAGACATGAACCTGCTTAATATCTCTAATGTTATTGGTCCAAGCTTTCAACAACAATACATTTTGGGCCTACAATGATGTGTATATCTGGACAAGGAAGAGATATGAAGATAAGAGCAATTTAAAATAGGATTAGTTACCACCTATAGTAAAGGTTGATACCTTATTTATTTTAAATAAATATCTTTTAAAAAAATTATATTCCATAGCTACCTTTTAATTTATTATAGCCAAATATCTATTTATGGTCACCTCCTACCCTTAAGCCATAAAATAAGCTTTGTACTATTTTTCTCTCTCATATCCCCTCAAATTTCTCCTATCCCCTGCCCCATATCTATTCTCCCTCTCTCTCTCTCTATTTCCCGATCTCATATCCTCTTTTATTCTTCTTGTACAATTTCAACAATTGGCAATGCCTCTATCGAAGCCTTTGTCGTCGGTGGTGAAGGCCCCTGCAGATTCTGAATGGTACTACTCGTGATTGATTTCCTACTACTTCTGGAATCCATGGAAACCTCGATCACATATGATCTCCGATGCATCAACATTTGGAATTAAAGACGGCGTTGGATCGTCGGCAACCGGAGGCAACAGTGACGGCAAGCGAGGACTGGATACTGATGCTGCTTCAACGAGACGACATTAGGGTTGCTCTTGAACAAAGACGACGAAGTTGAGGCTGAGCAACTTGAATTTTCTGTTAATATATTTCAATAAATTTCAATGTATCTCGCTGCATTTCATTGTATTCATTATCTTTTTTTCATTGTATCTCAATGTATGCCGTTGTATTCTATGTATTTCATTGTATGCAGTGTCTCGCTATATTTCATGAATGTATTCATATATTTTTTTTAATTAATATAATTTATGTATTCAGATGTATTATATAATTTCTCTGAAGATTGCTATGTTTATGGGGTGTTTTTCGGTTGAGAATCTTTTTTATAACTGGAAATATAAATTTTGTGTGTTATAATTGAGTTTGTTGAGTTATATTAGGAGTCTATTATGTTGATTGATTCACTTTCCGTTTAAAAACAATGTAATTCCCTATTTCACGTCGTGAATACAGTCGAATACAATAATCTGTCAAGCTATAATCCCATGGTTCACGCCATGAATACAGTCGAATACACTCGAATACAAAAATCTGTCTAGCTGTAATCCCCTATTTCACGCCTAGAAATGCTACTGTATTCATGAATACACTCTAAAAAATCTAAAAATATAGCTATAGGAAGTAATATAGTAAATCGTAGCTACAAGTAGCTAATAAACACTAAAATATAGTGGTTTCTGAAAGTTTGTCTTTAGAATATTCTAGAATCACATTTAGGATAATAAAGTTTATATTAATTTTGTCTCATTGTACAGTTGTCCTATGGTACAGAGTCTGTTAAGAGTTCTTTGTCTTTTTATTCTTTTGTATAAATATAGACATATACACAGTGTAATATAACAGAGACACAAATACAATATCAAAAGCTTTCTTAGACTTCTTCTTTGTTTTTCAATTCTTTATTACTTGCCAAAAATGCATCTTAATGAAGATTTTTCACAATATGACAGATCTTCACAATCTTAAATTTCTTCATAAATTTCACAATAAAAAGACATGAAAGGTTCATTATATTACATCATATAACTCCATTTTTTCCTTCAGTTTCACATCAAAAGAAAATGGCCAAACTGATTTTTCTCATCTTTTTATGTGTTACTACACTTGCAAAACTTGCCACAAGCCAAACCCCGTTAGTGTCAAACTTTTGTCATAGAGCAGTATTTGTAGAAAACTTTTGCTTAAAATTTCTTGGATCAGATCCTCGTTCTAAAACAGCAAAAACTGATCATGATCTTGAGGGAATAACAATTGATTTGGGGTCCAAGACAGTAAGAGCAGTAATTAATAAAGCCATATCACTGTCCCAAAGTGCAAAAAATCCAAATGTAAAGGCTGCTATAAGTTCTTGTTTACAAGATTATAATCTGCTCAGTTTGGATATTTCAAGCATAAAAGCAGCTTTTCAATCTGGAGGAACTATAGGAGAACAAGGAGCAGATGCTAGGCTTGCTGTTTCTAAGTGTAACCAAGCTTTAGGTGTTAAGAAATTACCAAATCCTCTTTCAGGTGATAATGATAATTTGTTGTCAATTATTCAAGTAATCCTCGTTAACGGGGTGTAATCTTTTAAAGGATATGATTAAGACGTTTTGTTCTTTATTATATTTTCGGGGTGTCAATGATAACTTGTTCTTTATGTTATGATACGTAATTAATGTTTACTAGTAGTCGTACCCGCGCGATGCGCGGTCAATATTAAAAAAATATTAATTAAATTAAATTATATCAGGCTTGTTTGATCCTATTAGATCGTATTGCTTTAATAAAATTCAATTGTCATCCTGTTTGTCAATACGATATACCCAATAATGAAATTCTATTAAATCAAACGTACTTATATAGTTAGTGAATAACTTTTTTGTTTTATTTTTCTTTATTATATTAAACAATATTTAGTATTCGCTTTCTTTTTGTAATATATGAGAAGATATATAATTTATTACTATTAAATTTTTTTTTTTATAAATTTTATTATGTTGTTCTTAATAATATTATCTAAATTTTAGTGAATAAAATCTATGTTAAACTAACAGGACTTATACAGGCAGCGCATCGAATAACGTTTTTGTTATGTATTTTTCTTTATTATATCTTTCAATATTTAATACTATTACTTTGTTAATAGAAAGTTTCATTAGCATATTACGTTATTTAATATTTTTCTCTGAAGTTTTTTTTATTATTTTATTTTTGTTTTTTTATTTTTAAATAATTTTAAAACTCCAACTTAAAACTACTCCCCAATTTGAATTGGTAATTTATTATTTTTTTATTTTATTTTTTATATTAAAATTCCAACTTGAACTACTCCCCAATTTGAATGGGTAGTTTTTTCTCTTTTTTTCGTTTTTTATAGCTTTTTTATTTTAAAATAATTTAAAAACTTCAACTTGAAACTACTCTCACCCAGTTTGAATGGGTAGTTACTTTTTTATATATTTATATTTTCATTTTCTAATTATAGTTAATTATAAGATATCTATTTTTATTTTAAAATTATTTTAAAACTCCAACTTGAAACTACTCCCCGATTTGAATGGGTAGTTTTTCTTCTCTTTTTTTTTTTGTTTTTTTATAGATTTTTTTTTTCTTTTTTATTTTAAAATAATTTAAAAACTCCAACTTGAAACTACTCCCACCCAATTTAAATGGGTGGTTTTTTTTATATTTATATTTTCGTTTTTTATATAGTTAATTATAAGATATCTATATTTATTAATTCAAATAAAGTAATCAATTAATATATATATATATATATATATATATATATATATATATATATATATATATATATATATATATATAAATATATTCATATATATGGTAGTTTTATATTTTTTTATTATTTTCATTTTTTATATATATTTAAATTCAAAAAGAATAACCAATAATTAATTATTAACTAAATAATAAATTTAGTAACTAATTATGTCATGTGGCTTATTTTTAAGCTGCCACTTGGCTTAACGAAAGGGCTTTTTCCTCTCCTTTTAGTAATATATAGATTCTGTTGTTCTTAATAATATTATCTAAATTTTAGTGAATAAAATCTTTGTTAAACTAACGGGACTTATACAGACAGCACATCGAATAACTTTTTTGCTATGTATTTTTTTTATTATATTTTCAAATATTTAATGCTACTACATTGTTAATAGAAAGTTTCATTAGCATATTAAGTTATTTAATATTTTTCTCTGAAGTTTTCTTTATTTCTTTATTTTTGTTTTTTGATTTTCAAATAATTTTAAAACTCCAACTTAAAACTACTCCCCAATTTGAATTGATAATTTATTATTTTTTAATTTTGTTTTTTATTTTTGAGATTACTCCCGATTTGGATGGGTAGTTTTTCTTCTCTTTTTTCGTTTTTTATAGCTTTTCTTTTTTTGCTTTTTAAAAAAAATAATTTAAAAGCTCCAACTTGAAAATACTCCCACCCAATTTAAATGGGTAGTTATTTTTTTATATATTTATATTTTTGTTTTTATATTATAGTCAATTATAAGATATCTATATTTATTAATTTAAATAAAGTAACCAATAACTAATTATTAATTAAAAATAACTACCAATTTGAATGGGTAGTTATTTTCTTATATATTTATATTTTTGTTTTTTTATTATAGTTAATTATAAGATATCTATTTTTATTTTAAAATTATTTTAAAACACCAACTTGAAACTACTCCATGATTTGAATGAATTGTTTTTCTTCTATTGTTTTTTGTTTTTTATAGTTTTTTTTTTGATTTTTTATTTTAAAATAATTTAAAAACTCCAACTTTAAACTAATCCCACCCAATTTGAATGAGTAGTTATTTTTACATATATTTATATTTTGATTTTTTTAATTATAGTTAATTATAAGATATCTATATTTATTAATTCAATTAAAGTAACCAATATATATATGGTAGTTTTGTATTTTTTTAATTTTCGTTTTTATATATATTTAAATTCAAAAATAATAACCAATAACTAATTATTAATTAAAAATAACTACCAATTTGAATGGGTAATTATTTTCTTATATATTTATATTTTCGTTTTTTTATTATAGTTAATTATAAGATATCTTTTTTTATTTTAATTATTTTAAAACTCCAACTTGAAACTATTCCCCGATTTGAATGGATAGTTTTTCTTCTGTTTTTTTCCGTTTTTTATAGCTTTATTTTTTTTTTTGCTTTTTGATTTTAAAATAATTTGAAAATTCCAACTTGAAACTACTCCCACCCAATTTGAATGGGCAGTTATTTTTTTATATATTTGTTTTTTATTTTTTTATTATAGTTAATTATTAATATAGATATAGATAAGAAATCTATATTTATTAATTAAATTAAAGTAACCAATTAATATATATATATAACCAATTATATATATACATATATATGGTAGTTTTTAATTAATATATATATACATATATATGGTAGTTTTTTTAATTATTTTCATTTTTAGATATATTTAAATTAAAAAGAATAACCAATAACTAATTATGCCATGTGTCATTCTATTGTTCTGCCATTTGGCTTCATGAGGTGCTTTTGTCTTCTGCTTTTAATTATAGATAGATTAGAAAATGAAAATATAAATATATAAAAAAGTAACTATCCGTTCAAATAGACATAGATATAGATTTTTTTATTTTTTTATTTCGATATTTATTATAAAATAAATTAAAAGTTCCAACTTTGTTGGAGCTTTGTCCTAAAAATCTACACTTATTGTTTTATGGTTATACCGCACTTGGCATCATATAATTATTTACTTCTCTTTATATATATAATACACACACACTACAATATTAGAAAGAAACTACTCCACAATTTGAATCAAGAGTTTTTTATTTCTTTATTTTTGTTTTTTATTTTAAAATAATTTTAAAACTCCAACCCAATTTGAATTGGTAATTTTTTATTTTTTTAATATCATTTTTATTTTAAAATTAATTTGAAACTCCAACTTGAAACTACTCCCACCCAATTTGAATGATAGTTATTTTTTTATATATTTATATTTTCGTTTTTTATTATAGTTAATTATATATATATATATATATATATATATATATATATATATATATATATATATATATATATATATAGTTGGTAGTTTTTTATTTTTTATTTTTTTGTTTTTTATAGATATTTAAATTTAAAAATAATAATAATTAGTAACTAATTATGCCATGTGGCTTTTTTTTAGGCTGCCACTTGGCTTAAGGAGATGGCTTTGTCCTCTCCTTTTAATAATAAATTAATTGGCTGATTTTTTAATTTTTAAGATTTTGTTGTTTATTGGCTGCACATTGGCAGCGCTATCCTTTCATGCTATTAAACCGGAGCAATATTGTCATTTGATCATTAAAATGTGATGCAATTTTAATTGGACAATTGACACTGATTTCGTGTTTGTACTCACTTTTGGTCGTTAATTTTGAAATGTTTCTCGTTGTATTTGCTTACAATTGATGGATCTAATGTTTTTTTAACATTGGATTTGTTGTTGTTGTTGATGGATCTAATATTTTAAAGTTGTTGTTTTCATTAATGGACAATAAGAGTCGTCAAATTAACAGAAAATTACTCTAGGGTCTGGCTAAGCAGGAAGAGGAGAAGTTTAGGGAGCGATTTGACATAAATCACAGATCCCAAAAGGAGAACTATTCAGTATATTGAATTCCAGTGCCTCTATTTATAGGCATTTTTTGGTGACAACCAAAGATTGTCATAAGCATGGACCTCTTTTAAGTGCGTTAGTAATTGCAGTAATTGAAAAATAGCCACAATCAAGAAGACGCTATGTCATAGAATCTATGGTATAAACACACCCACTGAATTTTAAAGTAAATCACATGAAAAGCTTTAATGAATTACTAATTTGACAGTGCATTGTTATGAGAGACTTGTTTCCTATAGGCACTACAAATGCACTTGAAAAAGAAACAGCCACATTCTACGAAATACTACTCTAGCTGCGCGTCGATATCCCAAAGCTTCTCAGATGTATATAATTGCACAAACTTAATACACCACAGAGGTAAGAATTTAACAAAGTCTACAGTCGATGATGGCAATATTCCAAAGCTGCTACTTCAATACAAATAGCCGTGAGACTATCACACACGTCTAAATAGCAGTCACTTTCAAGGAAAATAAGCAAAATATATGTAACCTGGAGCTATTAGTTTGATGAGTTTACTGCTAATACTGCAATTTAATCAGTTTCTATGCTATGCTGCAACAAACTGCAATATAAAGCAATAGGAAGCCAATCAAATTTATATCTGTATATAGGATACCCAAGTGATATTGTCTCTCAGCTGTCGAACTTGATCATGAGAATATTTTATTCATGTGTTCAGATAATTCAGTACAACTATTGAACTATCTTTCCTTTGGTCCTTCTCTTTCCATCCAAGATTACGGGTGGTTTCATTTCATGCTAGTCACAAGCACAGTGGGTAAGAGGTGTTTGGCTAAGCTTATAAGCTGGTCAAACTGGTTTATAAGCACTTTTTGGCTTATCTATGCGTTTGGTAAAATTTAAAGTGCTTATAAGTTAAGTGCTTATAAGCCAAAAATAAGCCAAAAGCCATAAGTTGGTCTCCCCCAACTTATCAAATTTCAGCTTATAAGCACTTTAAGTTTGACCAAAATATTTACTATTCTATCCCTGAAATACTTCTTTTTAAAACAAAACTCTTCATATACCCAGTTCTTCAGCTGCATATTATTAATTTCAGCTCTTTTATCCAAACACATAACTATTTATTTTTTAAATTAGTTTTAGCACTTAAAAGTGCTTTTCAACACCTAATGTTTATCAGCTACTCTAAATCAGCTAAGTCAAACGGGCTCTACTTTTCTCACCACATATTTCTAAAAGCCCCAAAAACTGTCATGTGGTGCAACTGATAAAACTTCCGCAAATAACAGTTCCTACTGGCCCTAGGGCCTAGATCCAGTCCTCTCTTGGCTTTATATAACCCAAGCCTTTTATAATGCTCAAGCTATCAATGCAGAGCTTTCTTAAGCCGAGAAGCAGGCATACCATATCCTGTTTGATATTTCTCTCAAGTAAGGATAAGAAATTGCATGAGTGAATAGAGAGGGACACTGTCTCTGCTATAGAATATGCACCAGCTACTTAAAGCTTCAGTATAACAGTCAAAACCAATACCTTGTAGTTCATATGATCTTAGCAGCTTAAATCTGAGCTTACACTATATAGATCAATCCAGTTTGCTATCAGGACAACATTTCATTATTTGCAGTTCGAACTGGATTCAAAAATACAGGATCGACCGTAATTTACTTTTTTCTAAAGAAAGGAAAATATACACCTTATCTGGCAAGCGTGTAAAATGCCAAACCACAAGTATTTGTTACTATTTCAAGACTGATTAGACCATGTTAATTTACAGACAGTAAGACAGAGAAAAATATAATGAATGAATCAATACATATGATGGGCAATCACAGTAAAGCAACCGGAAGTCCATTGAAGCTACAGCTCACTATAGTTGCGCCAGACAGCTCGGAATTCTTCACGAAATGTATTGAGACGAGCCTTCAGATTAGGAGTCCTGAAGCTTGCATGAACAAGAGTGGCTGAGAGAGAGAGAGAGAGAGAGAGAGAGAGAGAGAGAGAGAGAGTGTTTTATTAAATCCATACATAGAATTTGAACAAAATTTACAATTAGAACGACAGAACTTACCAAGGAGGCCTATACCAAGTGCCCATAAGACGGTTAAGAGGCCACAGGAAACAAACCAGAGGAAGAAACTCACTGCATAATTGCACAACAGCGATCAAACAGAATTTCATATTACAGCTACCAATGATTCAACAAGAAGGAAAAGGAAGAGAAAAGAAGATAATAAACATATAAGAGATCAAACACTTCCAGTACCTATAGAAAATACAAAGACAAACACCCAACGAGGCCTCCCACAAATGAATATTGCTCTTTTAGCGGATGGCCGCCCTCGAATAACAGGCCTGAACATTATCAAACATATGTAAGCAGCGACACAGACTCAGTGTGCTATAATAACCCAAATGTACATGTGTACTCACGTGAGTGGAGGCCTCATTTTTGCAGCTAAATGAGGTGAAAACTGCCTGACAGTTCTTGTCACCTTTTCACTAAAAGTACCTGCAAAACTGCGGGAACAACACTTAGCAACATTAAAAGATGCAAGAATAAAGTATGAATGCACTTATAAAACTTAGAATCTTTAAGCAGCAAATTTTGTTTCCCATGCATATCTGAATAAAAAATCTCTAAAAAAAAAAAAAAAAAAAAAAAAAAAAACTGATTTGAAATCGGTTATTGTTCTAACTATTGACGCATCACCAGAAAAACTGAAACATCAAACTAGCATGAAAGCTTTTCCTTCTTGTTCAGCCTAATATGAAGCATAAGAAATACTATTGACTAGGAAAACATAGAAAAACTTTCACAAAAGCAGAAATGACTTGGGACGTTTTCTCTCCATACAGAGTGCAGAATACGCTAATGGGTAACAAATGAAAACGCATTTAGTTCACTACTACATCCCTGCATCAGGAGGATACTATTTTCTTGTAGACCAAAGACCAAAAGACTATGCCGTTCAAACTACTGCAGTTTTAAAAAAAAACAACTCTAAGAAATTAACTCAAGGCTAGAAAAGCTAATATTTAACCCTTTAGTAAATAGGAGAGAACTTGCAAAATGGTGTCTAGAGGGCAGAACTTCAGGTTTAGTTCAAGTCAAAAGATATAACCTGCACAAAAGCATAAAAGAAAACCAAGAAGGGGAGAAATGACAAAGGTGTTAACTCAAACTCAAGATGACCCGCTAGCCATGCGTTAACAAAAAATTGAAAATATTTCATTTGTACCAAGGTTATTACTTTATCTAAAAAAGGTCCAAATTTTCCCCACTTATTGACTTTCCTTAACTTTGCCCTCTATTAGAAGTTGGCAACAAAAATACCCTCACCATTATTCATATATATTTGCCTTTCTTTGCTAACGAAGCTTCAATTCGCCCATTTAATTCATGTTGGCTTTATTAAATTGCCACATTTGCACGTGAAAAAAACCACCCCCTCTACCCATTAACAACCCCCCTCCCGTCAGTCACCCTAACCATTTAAACCCCCTCTACCCTTCTTCCCCATCCTCGACTTGTCATTTAGAAAAGCCAAGACAAAAATGCAAAAAACAGACCAAAGAAATGTAAACTAAAAATCTGTTTTTTTTTTTTTCCTTCTTCACAGTATCGTTTCAATTTTATAGGATGTTCCCGAAGGTAGGAAGGGAAACTCTGATGGCAAACAAAAACCTCACCACTAATAAAAGAATCCATAGAATAGAAATACCTGTCATTTAGAAAAGCAATACTAAGCGCTGTCAAAAGGGCAGCAACAATTGCAAGTGGCCCCCTTAGAAACCCCAATGCTGCAATACGAAATACACATGAGTTGTACTTGTTAGTTCCAAATAAAAACTGTTATGCTGAAATCATATCTGAAATGAACAAACCCAACAATTTTCCCTTACCAAGAATAACCACAATCATAATAAAGTAATTCGTCCTGTAACTGCAAAAAAAAAAATTAAAAATAATTCAGAAAGACTTTTCATTATTAAATTTGCAGTTTTTTCAGCAAAGCATGGAAAACGTACTAGTAGAGATTACACTTGAGGCGACTGTTCCATTTGGTATAAGATCGAGGGAAAGTGAATCGAGAGAAGAATTCAGAGGGCGGACGTGGCGGAGATGACCACTCGACTTCGCGTAGAGCCTCAATTAGATCTTGTGTGCTCACGTTGCCCCAATCCATTGCTAAGAATTATTATGCGAAACCCTAGAATTCAGAGGAACACAAAGCTACGATAAGAGAAAGGAGAAAAGGTAGAGAAAACAAAGAAAGTGGAACGTGGAGGCTTCTGAAAATTCAAGTATGACCTCCGGAGAGTAGTAACTAGTAAAACGGTTCAAAATTTTGAGGATGATAACAAAGGGAGTATACTGGACAAATGATACGTCACTAGACAAATGATGAAGAATACCAAAACAAAACAAAAAGAAAAGGGAAAAAAAAATGTCTGAGCCCGGGTTCGAACCGGGGACCTCTAGTGTGTGAGACTAGCGTGATAACCAGCTACACCACCCAGACACATCTGACGTACGATCGATCCGATATTTATCTAAATGTTTATCTCTTGATGCAAATTTCAAAACTGCACTAAATCAAATTTTAGATGACCAATATTGTTCTTGAATTTAGCACGGTCTGATATGAGATTTTTTTTTTGTTTCTAATTTTACTAGTCTTCAGCCTATCTCATACTAATTCATGAAAATATTTTTCAATAAAGTAACGAAAAGTTATTGCAATCTCAAAAACCTTTAGGAGAAAATTAGAGAGCATAATTTTACAAAAAAACTAAGATAAAGACAATTTTTTTTATGAAAATACCTTGTAATTCTCAATATATAGCTAAAATCTCTTGTACAGTCACCAGTAAATTATATATTTTCATCATCTTTATTATTGAAGCTTCACTTTTTCAAAAGTGAACAAATAAAGATTAATAAGTTAAAGAGAAAAAAGATATAGCATACATAATGAGGTGAACTGAACATAAACGGATAACCCGTTAAACGAAATGCTCATTCGGAAAGGATAAATATGAAATTTATAGACGTTAAGTAACTATAATCAACCAAAGGAACAAATTTGCGAGTCTAAAGAGAACTTGATTTACTATTCACTGATGTTTATTAGAAATTAATTTATAAGAAAAATGATAAATATCTAATGATGTGCGGGACCTTCATTTTTTATTTTCTATCCAAGGGCAGCCTGATGCACTAAGTTCCCGTTATGCGCGGGTCCAGAGAAGAGTTGGACGACAAGGGTCTATTGTTTTCTATCCAGTATTCTATTAATTCAGATTTGCGCTGTGAAGTTTAACTTAAAATTAAGAATGGATGAGTATTTACCACTCTACCATAACTTTTGATAGTAATTATATATATACACACACACTAAAATCCTTCTTCAATTCGACTTCGAACCCCCGGTAACTGAATTCAACCATGCCACACAGGTCGATACAGATAATATGAAGCTGCTCAAGACCTTACGCCATTAAACAGAGCTTAAATTTTCAAAACGACCCGTCGAGTCGTTACATGCCATGAACTTAAAAGTTCCAGCGTAGATTGCATTAGCAGTATATATATTCCTTAAATGTGTAGTAAAATAAAGTTACGAGGAATGGACGAGGTACAAGCTTTGTCTCTCACTACTATTATTTTATAAACGAATAGACATTTTATAGTATACTAGTATCTATGAACGTGCGTTGTACGTTAATAATGACATGTGATGGTTTAAATATTTATTTATATGAAAGAACAATAAATTTTAGTTAAAGAGATAAATTTTATATATAATAATACAACAATCATCTAAATGCCGAAAAATATTATTATACATAATACATGAATTTAAAATAAAAGGACATCATCAAAACTTACACAAATGATCAATTTTGTCATGTTAGTTAGATAATTATGTACTATTATAGTTTAAAAGTATTTAATGTGCTGGTATATTAACGAACAATTCTTTGTGGACAATACTTTTTTGTGTATGTTTTCTCTTAATGCTTTAGTTGCTCTACCTTAACCAAAATTCTTGTTGTCGATCTCGATATACCTCTTGAAAGTGTAACATACAGTTGCTCGTGCAAAAAAATATTGCGGTAAATATAGTCCAATATTTAGGATATTTATCCTTGTTCTTTATTTGTTATATTTTCAAAACATAAACATACTCAAAATTATTTTCACACAAATTTAAAAGGACATTCCTTAGTTTCGGAAGACGAAAGTTGAATTGAGGGCTAAGAATGTACTTAGAAGCACATTGACCAGTATCATAATTTTTGCATGTATGATGTTATTGTCAAAACTTTTTATATACCATTTGTGTGCTATTACATAAGTTATTCGGCATATCTAAGTTTTCTAGTAGCATGACGGACAATTTTTGTTTTCAAAATTAACTTATATAATGGAAGATCAACTTTAACCTAGTCTATTATATATACGGTGACGCTAATACGTAAGAAATATTAAACTTAACAACAAACATGTATGGTAGAAGGTCATATGGTATTAAAGTATTTAAGTATTCTTCTTGGTAATAATTATTGGTATCATTTCTGCTGAGTCAAATTTGAAAAAATATTTTATTTTTATTATAAAATTTTGCAATCAACCTTTTATTTAGTTCATCACATATTTATTTTTGCTAGTTAAGATATCTTTTTAATTCTATCATGTGATTTGCACAAATTACGTTTTAATCTTATGATAGAAATATTTCTCTTATTAAATGCACTACTATTACCATTGAGATTGATAACCAAGTGTTCAAGAAAAATCAAATCATCTTTTATTGGATACTCTTAGTCGTTTCCGATACGAAGCAAGAAGACACTGAATACTGGATCTGTTCTTACTTTGTATTTCTAGTCAGTTGAATCTTTTTCATTTGAAGCTAGAAGTGTAACTTTGGCATACTAGCTTTTACAATATTTTGTCGATTTTGGAACTACTGGTAGTACTTGACAGAAATCACCTCCCAAACCATTAATTTTTCCACCAAATGGTTCATTCTGGGCATTATTTCGATCGTTTGACACTTTGTCATAAGTGCTTCATCCCATATTATCAATTTTGCTTTCCTTATAAATATAGCATCATTGTTATGCTTTGATATATTTGTGATGCTTATTTAAGTTGTTTGAATAGGTATATCAAATCTAAAGTGGGTTGCCTCACAATAAAATTATATATGGTACATCACTTGCTATTATTGCTAACAATATCATGTCTCTTGTATGATATTTGCAAGTAATGTATGACATAGAAATATTATTTTGATTCTGTCGGAGGCATCTATAAAGAATAATCTCGTTATACCAGAGTCGACTCTTTATAATATAGTCTTGAAAAGCTTTTTATTGATTATGATTTAGCTTTGGTTGTACTTCCGCAGACGCTTGTATAGCATTTTGATTCGTAATAATAGACTAACCTTTTTACTTTGTATTTTAACGCTCTTTTTATGGAATAAATTTATGTATCCTAAGTTTTTTTTAACTTGAATAAAATTTTTAC
The DNA here is from genome assembly GCF_000715075.1 of Nicotiana tabacum. Classification (NCBI taxonomy): domain Eukaryota; kingdom Viridiplantae; phylum Streptophyta; class Magnoliopsida; order Solanales; family Solanaceae; genus Nicotiana; species Nicotiana tabacum. Next base: position 135,278,982 of record NC_134084.1, on the reverse strand, counting down.
TCATATGATGAATTTAAAAAATAATCGAATTAGATTTACTTGCTAAAAATTAATTAAAAGATTTAATTATTGGATTTTAATATAAAAAATAATTTATTCTATGTTGATTCAGATCTTAATATTAGTTCATCTCTTGTTTTGAATATTTAATCTTAATTATAAGTGTATACACTATCAATTTTATTTTTAAAGAGTAAAATATTGATATGACATTTCACTTTTAGATTTTAAAATTATTAGTGATATTGACTCTTATTAACTATTTTTTTCTCTTTCTCACACATTTATAGTTGTTGTTTAATAATTGAATATTTTTCAATATTACACGAAAAATTGATTAAAAATATTATTTGAGTAGAAAAATAGTTCAAATACAATATGAAAATATACTATCGTGGGCATATTTTTTTTCTCAATTTCAACCCTTTATGAAGTCCATCTAATATTACTTATTTTTGGTATTAAACATTATGGAGTGATAATGATACGGAGAATTCTTCCGAAATTGATTTTACTAAACCTTCTTACATATTTTTAATAAAAATTGAATAGAATTTTATTATTAATTTTAAAATTTTAAATATTAAAAATTATCAAAGAAGGTATTGTAGTCCAAAAATTAGGTTATTGCATGTCACGACCCGGATTTCCCACCCTTGGGAGTCGTGATGGCGCATACTCGTAGGAGCTAGGCAAGCCAAGAAATTTAGAAATTTTAACTCCTTCATTTTTAGTCTTTTTTAACAATTTGTAACAACAGGTGATCAATATTTAAATAATAGCGGAAGACGAAAATATGTGAAAGACTTAGACTAATATAATACCAAAATCAGTACGAAAATATCAACATACGTCTCTACCCAGAAACCGGTGTCACAATATTTATGGACTGTCTATGAATACTACATACAGATGTCTGAAGAAAAGGAATACAATTTATCCCGGATACAAATGAAAACAGAACATATAGGTAGATAGAAGAGACGTCGGGCCTACCTCGGGGCCTCTGTGAACTGAAGGCTGGCTCCTCAAGTGCTACTGTCCCAGTGTTGCTCCGCTATCTGCACAGAGTGCAGAGTGTAGTATCAGCACAACCGACCATATGTGCTGGTAAGTGGCTGGCCTAACCCCGACGAGGTAGTGACGAGGCTAGGACCAGACTCTAGATAAACCTGTGCAATTACATAATATATGGCGGAAAATAAACAGGAATAAGCAATTTAAATGGGAAGGGGTACATGCTTCGGGGAACATATCAAATCCAGCAGAAATAAAGAGAAATATGAGAGAAACGGCTCAAAATCTACAACAAGTAATAATAACACTGTTGCGGCGCGCAACCCGATCCAATATATATCTAACATTGTTGCGGAGTGCAACCCGATCCAATATATATATAACATTGTTGCGGCATGCAACCCGATCCAATATATATAACATTGTTGCGGCGTGCAACCGATCCAATATATATAACATTGTTGCGGTGTGCAACCCGATCCAATATATATAGCATTATTGCGGCGTGCAACCCGATCTAACATATTTATATACATTAAACTCAATCATACCACGAGTCCCGGCAAGGGATCAATAATAAACTACACTATCCCGGCAAGGAAATTCAACAGTGAAGTATATACGTCCCGGCAAGGGAGAATCAGCTATAACCAATCTAAACTCAATACCTACTCATCTCAGCTAACACCAATACTCAACCTTAATTAATTTCCACGTAAATAAACTAAAGCTTTGCTCAACATCGAGAATCACCAGTCAGAACATCCGTAGAATCAATCAAGACCATAACACATGTCAATTTAAGACTCACGGTCATGGTCGACACCAGCGTATAGATACTCGTCACCATGCCTATACGTCGTACTCAACAAGAAGCAATTAGAAAATAGGACACAACTCCTAATCCCTCAAGCTAAGGTTAGGACAAACACTAACCTCGATGTCACGTACACAATTCACGATTCAATTGTAGCTTTACCCCTTAATTTCACCGCCAATTTGCTTGTCTCTAGTCACAAATTACTTAATTACATCAATAAACACCAAATGAATCAACCCCAATGCATGAAAATGAGTTTTCCAAAGTTTTACCCAAAAAGTCAAAAATCGCCCCCGGGCCCACATGGTCGAAACCCGAGGTTCGAACCAAAACTCGATTACCCATTCCCCACGAACCCAAATATATGATTTGTTTTGAAATCGGACCTCAAATCGAGGTCCAAATCCCCAATTTTTGAAAAACCTAGGTTCTACCCAAAACACCCAATTTCCCCCATGAAAATCATTGATTTTGAGTTGAAATTATATGAAAAGATATTAATGATTGAAGAAAACGAGTTAGAAATCACTTACCAATGTTTTGGAGAAGAAAGGTTATTTAAAAAATCGCCTCTTATGTTTTTGGGGTTTTGAAAAATAAAAAATAACTGAAAATCCCGTTTTAATATACCCCTCTCAGACCCCCTGTGCGGACCGCACAAAATGGAGTGCGGCCGCGCAGCTCACCAGGTTGACTGCAGTGACATATTCTAGTATTTTGGCCATAACTTTCTCTACAGATATCCAAATTGTGATTTCTTTACCTTTCTGGAAACTAGACACGAAGGGCTACAACTGTTGTTTTTGAATTATCTCAAATTTCCTTGTAGATCAAACGATATAGGCTTCCGAAGTTGGACCAGTGAAATGTTCTTCATCGCGGACTGCACAGAATCTAGTGCGGCCGCAAAGCCCTCATCGCGGTCCGCACAAAATCCAGTGCGGCCGCACAAGCCCCTCCGCGGCAGCATTCCTCTTTGTGCGGACCGCACTGGTCTGTTCAGAGGCCTTCCACCCCTCTGAACCTGTAACAACTATGTTTTTAAGCCTACGACATCCCGGAACCTACCCGAAACGCACTCGAGCCCTCGGAATTCCAAACCAAGTGTGCATACTAACTCAAAAACATCATATGGACCTACTCGTGCAATCACATCATCAAAATAACATGTAAAAACATGAATTAAACCTCAAAACTCAACATTTTCATCAAGAACTCTCAAAGTTCGTAACTCTTCAACCGGAAGTCCAACTCACGTCAAATAAACTCCGTTTTTCACCAAACATCACAGTTATCTTTTAAATACTATAACAAGTTTGTGTCGGGATCCAGAACCAAAATACGGTCCCGATAACAATGGTTTCAAACATTAATTCTTTTCTTTATTTCTTAGATAATTCAGTAAAACAATTTCTTTCAAAAATTTATTTTTAAGGGTTGGAACCTCGAAATTCATTTCCGGGCATACGCCCAAGTTACATATTTTACTGCGGACCTCCCGGGATAGTCAGAACACGGATCCGGGTCCGTTTGCTTATAATATTGACCAAAGTCAACCATAATCAAATTTTTAACTCTAAAATTTCTATTTCTCTTATTTTCACATAGAAGGCTTTCCGGATATATGTCCGGACCATGCACGCAAATCAAGGTGGGGTAAAAGAGAGGTTTTTAGGCCTTGGAACACTGAATGCACTTGCAACACAAGTGATGACCTTTTGGGTCATCACATTCACCACCTCTAAAACAACCGTTCGTCCTCGAACGAACATAAGAAGGAAGTACCTTAGTTGGGAAAAAGATGGGGATAACGGCTCCGCATATCGGACTCGGACTCCCATGCCGACCTCTTCACTGAACACGAACAGAAGGAAAACTCTTCGATCTCAATTGACGAACCTGTCGGTCTAGAATAGCTACCGGCTCCTCCTCATAAGACAAGTCCATCCAACTAGACAGTGCTGAAATCTAACACGTGGGATGGATCACCGTGATACTTCTAAAGCATGGACACATGAAACACTGGATGCACGGCTGATAAACTCGGCAGCAACGCAAGTTTATAAGCCACCTCCCACTCAATCAAGAATCTCAAATGGGCTAATGAACCTAGGGCTAAGCTTGCCCTTCTTCACAAATCTCATCACGCCCTTCATAGGCGACACTCGAAGTAATACCCCCTCACCGACCATGAATGCCAAATCTCGAACATTGCGATCGGCATAAATTTTTTGCCTGGACTGAGCTATACGGAGCCTATCATGAATGATCCTGACCTTTTCTAAGGCATCCTGAACCATATCCGTACCCAACAACCGAGCCTCTCCCGGCTCAAACCATCCAACCGGAGACTGAAATCGCCTACCATATAAAACCTCATACGGAGCCATCTGAATACTCGACTGGTAGCTGTTATTGTAGGCAAACTTTGCTAAGGGAAAAAACTGATCCCACAAGCCTCCAAAGTCAATGACACAAGCTCGGAGCATATCCTCTAAAATCTAAATAGTCTGCTCGGACTGCCCGTCCGTTTGAGGATGAAACGTTGTGCTCAACTCAACCCGAATGCCCAAATTTTGCTGAACTGCTCTCCAGAAATATGAGGTAAACTACGTACCTCGATCCGAAATGATAGACTTGGGCACACCAGAAAGATGAACAATCTCATGAATATAGATCTCAGCTAACCTCTCGAAAAAATAAGAGACTACCACAGGAATGAAATGCACTGACTTGGTCAGCCTATCAACAATAACCCACACTGCATCGAACTTCCTCTGAGTCTGTGGGAGTCCAACAACGAAGTCTATAGTGATCCGTTCCCATTTCCACTCAGGAAGCTCAATCCTCTGAAATAGACCACCAGGCCTCTGATGCTCGTACTTAACCTGCTGACAATTCAAACACCGAGCCACATATGCAACGATATCCTTTTTCATTCTCCGCCACCAATAATGCTGCCGCAAATCCTGATACATCTTAGCGGCGCCCGGATGAATAGAGTACCTGGAACTATGGGCCTCCTTTAAAATCAACTCTCGGAGCCCATCTACATTAGGCACACAAACTCGGCCCTGCAATCTCAAAACTCCATCATTACCTAAGGTAACCTGCTTGGCACTTCTATGTTGCACCGTGTCTCTAAGGACACACAAATGGGGATCATCATACTGCCGATCATGGATACACTCCAATAAAGAAGAACGAGCGATCGTGCAAGCCAACACACGACTGGGCTCAGAGACATCCAACCTCACGAACAGATTGGCCAAAGCCTGAACATTCAAAGCAAGCGGTCTCATCGACCGGAATATAAGCAAGACTGCCCATACTGGCTGACTTCCTCCTCAAAGCATCGGCCACCACATTGCCCTTTCCGGGATGATATAAGATGGTGATATCATAATCTTTTAACAACTCCAACCACCTCCTCTGCCTCAAAATCAAATCTTTTTGTTTGAACAAATACTGAAGACTCTTGTGATCTGTGAACACCTCATATGCCACGCCATACAGATAATGCCTCCAAATCTTCAACGCGTGAACAATGGTTGCCAACTCCAAATCATGAACTGGATAGTTCTTCTCATGAATCTTCAACTGCCGCGAAGCATAGGCAATGACCTTGACATCCTGCATCAACACTGCACCAAGTCCAATGCGAGATGCATCACAATAAACTGTATAAGGCCCTGAACCTGTGGGCAAAACCAACACCGGTGTCGTAGTCAGAGCTGTCTTGAGCTTCTGAAAGCTTGCCTCACATTCATCCGACCATCTGAACGGGGCACCCTTCTAGGTCAACCTGGTCACCGGGGCTGCGATAGATGAAAACCCCTTCACGAACCGATGATAGTAGCCTGCCAATCCCAAGAAACTCCGAATCTCTGTAGCTGATGCTGGTCTAGGCCAGTTCTTGACTGCCTCAATCTTCTTCAGATCAACCTGAATACCCTCCGCTGATACAACATGACCCAGGAATGCAACTGAACTCAACCAAAACTCACACTTCGAGAACTTAGCATATAACTGACTATCCCTCAAGGTCTGAAGAACCACTCTAAGGTGTTGCTGGTTTTCTTCCCGGCTGCGGGAATATATCAAGATATCATCAATGAAGACTATCACGAACGAATCCAAATAAGGTCGGAACACTCGGTTCATCAAATCCATAAAAGCTGCTGGGGCATTTGTCAACCCGAATGACATAATCAAGAACTCATAATTCCCGTACCAAGTGCGGAAAGCTGTCTTAGGGACATCAGATGCCCTAATCCTCAACTGATGGTAGCCAGATCTCAAGTCAATCTTCGAAAATATCTTGGCACCCTGAAGCTGATCAAACAAATCATCAATCCTCAACAATGGATACTTATTCTTGATTCTAACCTTGTTCAACTGTCGGTAATCAATACACATTATCATCGATCCGCCCTCCTTCTTAACAAACAACACCGGCGCACCCCAAGATGAAACACTCAGCCTAATGAAACCCTTCTCAAGCAAGTCTTGCAACTGCTCCTTCAACTCTTTCAACTCAGGCGAGGCCATACGATACAGCAGGATAGAAATGGGCTGAGTGCCCGGAGCCAAATCAATACAGAAATCAATATCCCTGTCTAGTGGCATACCCGACAGGTCTAAAGGGAAAACCTCAGGAAACTCACGAATAATGGGCACAGAATCAATAGAAGAAACCTCAACACTAGAATCACGTACATATGCCAAATAGGCCAAACACCCCTTCTCGACCATGCGCTGAGCCTTCACATAAGAGATAACACTACGAGTAGAATGACCAGGAGTCCCTCTCCACTCTAAACAAGGCAAACCTGGTAAAACTAAGGTCACAGTCTTGGCATGACAGACCAAGATAGCGTGGTAAGGTGATAACCAGTCCATTCCCAATATAACATCGAAATCTACCATGTCCAGAAGCAACAAATTTACACGAGTCTCAAGACCCCCAATCACAACTATACATGAACGATGGACTCGATCTACCACAATAAAATCATCCACCGGCATAGACACATAAATAGGATCACTCAAAAAATCATAGGCATAACCAGATATGGTGCAAAATAAGAGGACACATATGAGTAGTAGACCCTAGATCAAATAACACTAAAGCATCTCTATCACAAACCAGAACCGTACATGTAATAACTGCATCTGAAGCCTCAGCCTCGGGCCTGGCTGGAAGGGCATAACATCGGGGGCTGGGCCCTACCACCCTGGACTACATCTCTAGGATGGCCTGCAACGGGATGACCTCCACCTCTAAATCCTCTACCTCCACCTCTAGCACCTCTACCCCCACCTCTAGCGAGCTGGGCGGGCAGTGGAACACCTAGTGCCTGAACCATGGCACGGGGACCCTGCTGCTGCGACTGAGTACCCTCTAATCTCGGACAAGCCCTCCTGATATGACCATACTCACCACACTCATAGCATCCACCTGAGTGCTGCGGCTGAGGAAACTGAGACTGACCCTGGCGACCTGAATGACCCCCCCAAAAACTCTAGAGCGGCGGTGCACTAATAGGAGCTGGTGGTGCACTGTAGGACTGCTGATCAGAATACTACATTTGAGGACCACGGCTACCTGAAGCACCGTGAGAAACCTAAAGTGCTGACTAGAAAGGCCTAGGAGGATGGCCTCTCCCATATGAATCTCTACCTCCTGACGAGGTACCACTGAATCTGCCTGAATGATGGGGCCTCTTGTCCGACCCATGACCACCTCCCTATGACAGAACCATCTCAACTCTACGGGCCATATTGGTCGCCTCCTGAAAAGTAATCTCACTCATAGCCTCTCTAGTCATCTAAAGACGAATCGGTTGAATAAGACCGTTAATAAACCTCCCCACCCTCTCTCTCTCGGTAGGAAGTATGACAAGAGCATGGCAAGCCAAGTTGATGAATCTGGTCTCATACTGTGTAACAGTCATGGAACCCTGCTGGAGACGCTCGAACTGCCTCTGATAGGCCTCTGATACCAACTTATCACGACCCAGATTTCTCACCCTCGGGAGTCGTGATGGCGCCTACTCGTATGAGCTAGGCAAGCCACGAAATTTAGAAATTTTAACTCCTTCATTTTTAGTCTTTTTTAACAATTTGTAATAACAGGTGATCCATATTTAAATAATAGTGGAAGACGAAAATATGCGGAAGTATTAGACTAATATAATACCAAAATCAGTACGAAAATATCAACATACGTCTCTACCCAGAAACCGGTGTCACAATATTCACGGACTATCTATGAATACTACATACAGATGTCTAAAGAAAAGGAATGCAATCTGTCCAGGATACAAATGAAAACAGAACATATAAGTAGATAGAAGAGACGACGAGCATGCGGATACCGGCAGGACTACCTCGGGGTCCCTGTGGACTGAAGGCTGGCTCCCCAAGTGCTACTGTCCCAGTGTTGCTCCGATATCTGCACAGAGTGCAGAGTGCTGTATCAGCACAATCGATCCTATGTGCTGGTAAGTGCCTGGCCTAACCCCAATGAGGTAGTGACGAGGCTAGGATCAGACTCCAGATAAACCTGTGCAATTACATAATATACGCCAAAAAATAAACAGGAATAAGCAGTTTAAATAGGAGGGGGTACATGCTTCGGGGAACATATCAAATCCAGCAGAAATAAAGAGAAATATGAGAGAAACGGCTCAAAATCTACAAAAAGTAATAATAACACTGTTGCGGCAACCTAATCCAGTATATATCTGACATAGTTGCGGCGTGCAACCCGATCCATATATATATATATAACATTGTTGCGACGTGCAACCCGATCCAATATATATAACATTGTTACGGCGTGCAACCCGATCCAATATATATATAACATTGTTGCGGCGTGCAACTCGATCCAATATATATAACATTATTGTGGCGTGCAACCCGATCCAATATATATAGCATTGTTGCGGCGTGAAACCCGATCCAATATATTTATATACCTTAAACTCAATCGTACCACGATTCCCGGCAAGGGATCAACAATAAACTACACTATCCCAGCAAGCGAATTCAACATTGAAGTATATACGTCCCGGCAAGGGAGAATCAGCTATAACCAATCTCAACTCAATCCCTACTCATCTCAGCTAACACCAATACTCAACCTTAATTAATTTCCACGTAAATAAACTAAAGCTTTGCTCAACATTGAGAATCACCAATCAGAACATCCGTAGAATCATTCAAGAACATAACACATGTCAATTTAAGACTCACGGTCATGCTCGACACCAACGTATAGATACTCGTCACCATGACTATACGTCGTACTCAACAATAAGCAATTAGAAAATAGAACACAACTCCTAATCCCTCAAGCTAAGGTTAGACCAAACACTTACCTCGATGTCACGTATACAATTCACGATTCAATTACAGTTTTACCCCTTGATTCCACCGCCAATTCGCTCGTCTCTAGTCACAAATTACTTAATTACATCAATAAACGCCAAATGAATCGACCCCAATGCATGAAAATGAGTTTTCCAAAGTTTTTACCCAAAAAGTCAAAAATCGCCCCCGGGCCCACATGGTCGAAACCCGAGGTTCGAACCAAAACCCGATTACCCATTCCCCACGAACCCAAATATATGATTTGTTTTGAAATCGGACCTCAAATCGAGGTCCAAATCCCCAATTTTTGAAAAACCTAGGTTCTACCCAAAACACTCAATTTCCCCCATGAAAATCATTGATTTTGAGTTGAAATTATATGAAAAGATATTAATGATTGAAGAAAACGAGTTAGAAATCACTTACCAATATTTTGGAGAAGAAAGGTTATTTAAAAAATCGCCTCTTATGTTTTTGGAGTTTTGAAAAATGAAAAATAACTGAAAATCCCGTTTTAATATACCCCTCTCAGACCCCCTGTGCGGACCGCACAAAATGGAGTGCGGCCGCGCAGCTCACCAGGTTGACTGCAGTGACATGTTCTAGTATTTTGGCCATAACTTTCTCTACAGATATCCAAATTGTGATTTCTTTACCTTTCTGGAAACTAGACACGAAGGGCTACAACTGTTGTTTTTGAATTATCTCAAACTTCCTTGTAGATCAAACGATATAGGCTTCCGAAATTGGACCAGTGAAATGTTCTTCACCGCGGACTGCACAGAATCTAGTGAGGCCGCAAAGCCCTCACCGCGGTCCGCACAAAATCCAGTGCGGCCGCACAAGCCCCTCCGTGGCAACATTCCTCTTTGTGCGGACCGCACTGGTCTGTTCAGAGGTCTTCGACCCCTCTGAACCTGTAACAACTATGTTTTTAAGTCTACGACATCCCGGAACCTACCCGAAACGTACTCGAGCCCTCGGAACTCCAAACCAAGTGTGCATACTAACTCAAAAACATCATATGGACCTACTTGTGCGATCACATCATCAAAATAGCAATTTTTAAGTTTCATGTGTTTCTAGGATAGGTTTAGGGACGTGTGGATCTGTTCATGTATATAGGAGTTTTTAAGTTTAATGTGTTCCTAGGATAGATTTAGTCTATTCATGTATATGGAAATTTTTAAGTTTAACATGTTGTGTCCTATGGTTAATAGGATTAGAGGGCCGACATTGGAATTCCGATTATGGCCTTTCTTTAGGAGTTATTATATTTAATATTTTAAGGGTATTTTGGTAAATCGATATTATATTCATGTTTTTATAATAAATATGGATAGATAAATAGATATAGATAGATATAGATATATATGTGGCCTTAGCTTGGTCGTCATGTACCATGGAAGGTCAAACTTTTAGCGTTATTTCTAGTAAATTAATTAGTTATATATTTTTATTGGGCTCTTATGAACATGTTTTGGACTTTGCTTTTCTTTTTTTACTCAGTCAGAGACATAAAGTTTTAGCCGTTCAATAGAAACAATCTTGGCAGGAAAAATTGAATAAACACACTGAAACTTAACGGCAAACAAAACTTCTAGCAAAACGTACCATTAAGAAAATGACACAAATCGGGCAATATTATTCAGTAAGAAATTAAAATTATGACTTATATAATTTAAATAAAACATTTCATATACAAAGAAATTTTATTTGTACAATTAAAATTTATGAACTGCATAAAAACTTTTGGACACGCGCATTGCGCGTATACTTTAATATCAATTAATATTAACTTTTTAAAAATCATATAAATATACAACCTTGATGTAAAAATTCTATAAACACACAAGAAAAAAATATAAATAAGTAGTTTTGTTGACAACAACTAACAATAAGTAAAAAGAGAAATTAGAGAGCAAAATGAACAAGAGGTGGGTAAATGTGAAGTGCTTCTAAGGTTCGTCGACAACAAATATAGTTCTATTTTCTCAATGGATAAAATAAGTAGCAATTTGGAATTATTTAAGTCCATAAATGAGAATTGAGAGCAATGGCTTAATATATTTTTTTCCAGATATGTCACCAATCTAATATATTCCATCAAACAAAACTATTATATAACTAATTTTTTTCCTCTGACTATTAAAACTACTTCATTGGACTGATAACGATCTGAATCATATTCGACATAGAATATAGATCATATACTGCACTGTTGCATATTTATAAGAAAAAATATATTTATTAGACTTCACCAAAATAAAATTTCATAATTTAGATTTGGATTTAAAAATTCAAATATATACAACTGCTCCTATAAACATTCAAAATAAGTTCCATGTACATTATGCATTAATTTTATTTATAAAAAAAATAAGAAGTGACAAATATGCAATTCTCTATTTAATGGTGCACTGCGGGCCGGGCCTGAACCGGACCGGGCCCGCGGTCCTAACGGACCTAACGGGCCTGGTGGACCGGTCCTGGTGGGGTGGTCTTAACAGTTCTTTAAAGACAGTGGCGGGCCGGTTCTTCCTAGAAAGCACACGAGCCCGGGACCGCTAAGCCCGGGACCGGCTGGCGGGCATGGGCCGGGCCTAACGGCTAGTTTTTATTTTAAAAAAAAATTTAAAAATTCCAACGGTCAAAATTTAAAAAGTAGCCGTTTGGGCTGCAATTTTGACCGTTTGGATGTTTAGAAAATAGCCATTTGGCCCTCAAACTTTATATAATTACACTTTTTCCCAATTCTCAACTATAAATACCCCCTCATTCTTTTATTTTTACTCACCAATTCATCAATCTCTTTCTATCTCTCTACTATAATTGCTTATTTTATTTTTGAAATTTCGTGAAAAATTGTGAAGTTGGTGAATTGAAGTATTCAAGTCTTCAACGATTTTCAATTTTCAAGAAGTTGTTCGGCAATTCGGTAAACGCGTTCCAATTCTTAAGTTTTAATATTATAGTTTTGTTAGTTTTATTTAGTATAATTATAATTAATATGGCATTTTCTTTGAAAAATATTTTTGGTGGTAAGGGTAAAGCTAAAATTGGTGAAAGTAGTGACCAACCTACTACCCTTCCCCCGGCTCCCCGACCCAGACCTGGTAGACGTCCTGCTACTCCTATTATTCTTGATAGTGATAACCCCTGTTTTCAATTTTTCGATAGTCAATTTTGCCATAATGTTGCACCAGGTGAAAATTTAGATGATGAAACTATGAATGCTCTTTATCCTAATGAAACTATCTTTGAAAATGAGGATGAAGATGAAACCCAACCGGATTTAGATGATACACATACTAGTCCTTTTAATAACCCAACTGATGTACCGCCCGACCCACCTGTAGAAACCCCTAGTTTTAATAGACAACCTTCTAAACGCCTAGAAACATCATTAGTTTGAAATTTTTTTACTCAAGTAAGAGAACAAAATAAGGCTAAGTGTAAAACATGTGGGAAATTACTGACGCATAAATATACTGGAGACCGTAGCGGCACGGGTAGTTTGACTAGGCATATAGAAACACACCCTAGAGATAAAGCTAGATATTTACAAATGAAAGCGCAGATAGAGAGAACACATGTAGATTCTGATGTTAACCCTAGTACAGGTTCAAATCTAGTTCAACCAGGAATTAACACTGTGACCGGAGGTATTTTATATTACGATCCAAATAGAGATCGTGAAGAATTAGCAAAGATGGTTACCGTTATGTGCTTACCCTATTCTTTTCCCTCTAATCCTAATTGGGTGCATTATATTAGAAGAGTTTTTAATCCTACTTATAAAGGTTGGCCTCGCGCAACAGTTAAGAACGATATTTATAAATATAAACATGAATATGAACAATATTTGCGGTATTTATTTACTCATATAAGTAATCGGATTTCTATTACTACTGATATTGGTAGAAGTGGTAATGATTGTGATTATCTAACTGTTACAAGTCATTGGATAGATGAGGAGTGGACAATGCAAAAACGCATTATTGCGTATAGAATAATTAATTCATGTCACACAGGTAAGTTTATAGCTAACACTGTTGCAGATATTTGTAGATATTTTTGCTTTAGAGATAAAATAATGTCAATTTCTATGGATAATGCTTCTAGTAACACTAGTGCTATAGGCATACTTACAACAACACTAAATCCCGCATTTAGAAATATATTCCATGTTAGATGTATTTGTCATATTTATCATTTAATTGTCGGTGATGGTATGCGAATTTTAAATTTAGAAATTGAAAAGATTAGAATGACTCTTAATTGGCTTTTTTATTCAAACCGTAGAAGTAGACTAAGAGAATATTTTAAAAAATGTGATGAATATGGCCTTAGAGAAAGAAAGGTTCCTAAACCTTGCCCGACTAGATGGAATTATATGTACGAAAGTTTAGTAGTTGCATATGAATATAGAAACCCAATTAATGCAACGTTTAATGCTCGGGTAGGTGGTGAGGATGATGATGAAATGCTTACTACTCAAGATTGGACGAATGTTAAAATTCTTATAGATTTTTAGAACATTTTCAAATTGCTACAAATGCATTTTCTGGACAATATTATCCTACTATTTCAAACTGTTTAGTTTATATTGCAGCACTATGTGATTTGTTTGTTGAATTTTCGGAGGGTGGGGAAATTTATCAACTTGCTATAAATGCAATGAAAGAAAAGTTTAAAAAATATTTTTTCTCTATCCCTCCAATTTATGGTGTTGCTGCAATGTTAAATCCTACAATGAAATTAAGAGGTCCTCATTTTTGGTACTCAAATATTTATAAGGCTTTAGATCTTTCAAATGAGGAATTTGCTACACTTGCAGATGCAAAAGCCTCAATTAAAATTAATGCTCAAACAATTTATAATGATTATCAACTTGCCTTAGAGCATGCTAGGCCAAATGTTCCAACCCCTACTTCGTCTAGTTCACAATCGTCTAAAAGAGCTGCGGGCTTAAAAGCACTTAAATCTTGGACGGAGTTCAGGGGTTCTCAAGGTGATAATTATGATGAAACTTCACATCTAAATGAGCTTCAAGTTTATTTGTCCCAGGGACTTGAAAAGGAAAATCCAGACGACACTTTTGATCTTTTGGAATAGTGGAAAACAAGGGAAAAATATTTTCCGGTTCTTGCAAGGATGGCTCGGGATATTTTATCTATTCAAGCTTCAACTGTTGCATCAGAGAGCGCTTTCAGTCAAGCAAGACTTCAAATAGGTGATCACAGAGCGTCAATGAGGGAGAGCTTGGAAAAATCTGTATTGTTCAGAGATTGGATCCGCTCGGAAAGAAGAAACTTTGGAATTGCGGAATCACAACCGGCGATAGATGAAGCTTATGAAGAAATGATGGCGGAACTTGCGGAGGATGCTGCTTCGCCCGGAAGTGGTGATGAACAAGCTTCTTTTCCACCACCACCAACGCAACCGCCTCCGAACCTTGAAGGATTTATAAAATTTGTTAGAGATACAATGTAGATTATGGTGTAACTTGTACTTTGGCATATCTTCTTTTAGTTTTTTCCCCTTTTAATGGTGGTATTAGTACCTTATTGTGCTCATTCTATTGGGGGGGAGGAAGACTAAGAAAGATATGCCATTATTTGGTAATAAAAATTATAATACATGCCCTTGAATATCTTTTTGCAATATTTTTTTGTCTTTAACTTGCAATTATTTATAAGCTATAATATATATACATAACATACAATATATACTACAAGAAAATATATAAGGTAATATATATACATAACATACAATATCTACTACAAGAAAATCTCTCTCTATATATATATACATAACATACAATATATACTACAAGAAAATATATAAGGTAATATATATACATAACATACAATATCTACTACAAGAAAATCTCTCTCTATATATATATACATAACATACAATATATACTACAAGAAAATATATAAGGTAATATATATACATAACATACAATATATACTACAAGAAAATCTATATATATATATATATATATATATATATATTACAAAACATTATAAGAAATTATATTTGGAAATATATATACATAACATACTATATATAGTATACTAGTATATATATATATATATATTATATACTATACTAGTATACTATATATACTACAAAACAAGATTTTTCAAAATTCAAAATGAGGGCCCCACCCCCAATGACCACCAACGGCCATATTGCACAAATAGCCGTTTTTTTTAATTTACAAAACTAACCTTCTCTAACACTATAAATACCCCCCTCCCTCTTCTTCATTTCAATACTCAATACTCATTTCTCAATCTAAATTTCTCTCAATCTCTCAATCTCCAATTTTCAAGACTTCAAGTCTTAATCTTAATTTTCAAGTTACATCATGCCTCGTTCGGAAAGAGTGCGCTTATTTGTTTCGCACTACTATGAACTGCTTGAAGAAAATGAAGAAGGCCAAATATTAAAATGCAAGAACTGTAGAAGAGTCTTAAATTTTCGTTCAGGGTGTACCACAGACATTTTAATGAGGCATATAACGTATTGTGTTGATGGTATTTATCCGCAAATTCGTCTTTAAGATATTTCAACAATTTTGTGTTATTTGAAAATTATTAGACGTATTTATGCTTCATGTTGTACTTTCTTATTAATTTATTATGCATGACAATTTAGTTTTACTATTGTTTTGTTATTTTACTTTTTCGTCAAGCACTTTAATAATTAAATTTCTACATATATATTTTTTATTTTACAAGAAATTGCCTTAAACAAACATTTTTTTTAAAAAGAAGCCCCGAAATAAAAAAGCCCGTTAGGCCCGCTAAGCCCACGAGCCCGACCCATTTAGCCCAGGACCATATGGGCTTAGGCCCGTCACGGGCTGGTTCCACCCGTTGAGCTCACGAATCCCGGGACCGCCAGAGTCCAGGCCCGTTAAACCCGACCCGTTTGGCCCATTTAGGCCCGGGCCCGGCCCAGAATACAGCACTACCTCTATTTACATATTCAACCCATTCCCCTAATCCACTCTCCTCCCCGATCCTAACCCCTTTTATTTATTGTTTATTATTTTTTTTAGCTTCGTCTACCATAACTACACGGAATTTAAAGAAGAGTGAAAACGTAGGAGAGTTCTCGACATTTTTAATTTTTAATTAACTAATATAATTTACCTATAAGTTGTTCCTGATTTTCTCCTCTTCCCAATTTTAGCATTGTGTCTGCATAATCAATCTTTAGTTTTCGAGCAGTCCCGCAAGAATTTACAATGCTTCAAACTTTTCACCCTCACAAGATGATTGGTTTATTTTACCTTATGTTGATACTATTTGTAGACAATAAATTGCGTCAAGAAAATAAAATCAAGACCGAAAAATATCGCTACAATCGTAGTATTTTATTTCGAATATTTGAGTGTACAATCTCTATGATTCCTTTGATTCTACTTTTCTAGTATAAATTTAAGGGCCTTTGAGACAACTACTTTCTAGTGGAATTATCACTATTGATTATGTAAGATCAAAGAATAATGTTGCGGATCCACTTACAAAAGGCTTAACTAGAGAGGGAGTTGAGAAATCATCCAAGGGAATGGGACTATGGTCGAGGACAAGTCAACATGGCGGTAACTCTACCTAGAATTTTGGTTGTTCCGAGATCTAGGTTCAAGGAGCTCAAACAAAGTTATGATTGACCGGTTCAACATTGTCAAAATAAAAAACTTTGGTCCATTCTCGTGATGAAGACAATGTTCAGTAACAAGGATAAAACTTTACACGTTCTTTAATGATTACCTAAGTTTGATGAGGTATTTATCAAATAGTGTCAATCTAAAGGATTACACGTTTAGGAATCACCTATGTAAGTGTGAAGTGGAAGCCGCTTCAATGAGAATTCTGTAAGGCCAATTCTCTACGCACTTATGAAACCAGGCGGTGTTCATGGCTAAAACGAACACAACAATGAGAACCAAAAGACGGTTAAGGGTTGGTTGTGTGACATATGGCTGTCTAGGTATACACTAAAGTTCGACGGTTCAAAGATATCAAATCTACCGATTGACCGAGTATATCCGACATATGTTCACTACGGAAAGTTCAAAGGGAAACCTACTTATCCAGATGCAATTAATCCTTACTTGCAAAATCACATAGCTTTCATCTATGATCTTTCTTGATACAACCATTCTCATTCATGTGGGGGATTGTTGGACTTTAAGCCATTGGGCTTTAAAGTAGAAGAAGTGTGAATTGGAAATAGAGGGAAATAAAATGGAGGGAAAATGAAAATTTGAAGAAGTGAACTTTTGTCTTGCACTTTGTCCCTCATTGGTGAGGGACAATCACATTTGTGTGCTTATATATAGATTCACTTCTTAAAACTCTTAAAAGGAGTTGAAGAGAATGAACCCTCGCGCCGTCGTCGTCGCTCGCTCGGCTCGGATTCGGATTCGGATTTGTCAAATGATCGATAAGATTATTTTTGGACAAAATTTATTTAATTATTTAATAATTAATTAAATGCCAAATCACTGCTGAAAATACGCCAGAACACTGCTGAAAGTTCAGAGGACCTCGCTGGCCGCAGTTCTGCCGCGATCGCGGTAGAATCGCGGCAGTCAGATTCAGAGAGGCTCTCTGGCCGCGGTTCGCGGCAGGCCGCGGTTCGCGGCAGGCCGCGTATTTTCTTCAAAGGCACCTTTCCAGACACCTCTTTTGATATTTGCCTATAAATTCTGAGGCAAGGCTGCATCTTCATGACACGAAAAACACTCTAGAATTTCTTTCTTTCTGAATATACTACATCCTAATTCGCAGTCTCTCTCTCTCAAATTCGTAAGTGTGATTTTGCTCCGTTCTTTGAGTTCGTTGGTATCCTGCAGTTTGTATTGCCACTGTTGCAGGAAGGTTTATTCCGTTTTATCCTGGGAGGATTTAATCCATTACCTTGGCAATGTGTGAGGGGGTTAAAATTCCTTAAGGACGCACAAGAAAAATTGTGGACTCGGAATATTTCTGATTCTTTACTGTTTTATACATTTCTTTATTCTTCTAACAGTTTTCTGATTTTTGTTTTAACACAGTTACGCTCACAGAATTTGAATTTGATTTAACCGTCGCGAACACTTTGATTGTTGCCACGAATTGTATCACGAACAAGTAGCCTTGATCTTGAACACCTTGTATTTGATTTGACTTCGTTCTTGATCTTGAATACTTGAATTATTCTTCGTTCTTGAGCTTGAATACTTGATTTGTTCTTCGTTCTTGAACTTGAGCTTGATTTCTTGAACTTGAACTTGGTTGCTTGAAGTCTGAAACTTGTAGAGAAATTTGTGACGTTTGACCCACGAGCTCTCTCTTGCTTCTTGTTATACTTCTGGTGTCTTTTCTAGGTTATGAAGACCCTTATTTATAGTTGTGGGAGGGAAGAGTTGTGATAAGAACAAACTCTTTCCGACCAATCAAATTGAAGTATGACATGGCCGCATTTGATTAGCCAGAACATGTCACTTGCATATGTAGTGCGATTTCATTGGCTTTTTAGTGTGGCTTGGCATGCCTTGTCATTTTGACACGTGGCATGATCCTATTGGCTCTTCCGTTTGACTTGGCGCGCCACGTCATTTGACACGTGGCACTAAACTGGGCCTCAATGGATTAAGACCTATTTATTTAATCCATATATATTTGATTTATATAATTAATCCAATTATATTAGCCCATAGTATTTATTTGGGCCAATATTATCTTGAATTTAAAATATAATTCAAATTATTTTATGAATTTAATTTTAATAAAATTTATATGTCTACAAATACCCCCTACTTCAAGACTTGTCGAATGTCTAAACTTTTGAATACTAGGCTTGTAGTATACTTGAACTGGCTTGAATTAATCATATGAAATATTAAAGTATTTGAACTTTATATTTCAAATATCAATGTTAAATGCCTCAAACACATAGAATGTAAAAGCTATTAAACTTAAATTCCAAGATCATTCTGGCACTCCGTTGTGGCTCTGCAATCCTTATTGAACTTGGTTTGCCATCTTTTTTTGGCAAAGCACTCCCTTTTTGTCTCTAACAAGAACACTGCCGTGACTATTAGAATTCTAAAAGGCAACTTCAAACACTTTATTCCCTTTTCATGTTGGGAACGAAATCTTGTCCCACATCGTGACAAATTCGTTCGGTTAGAGCAACTTGCCTCTATATATATCACGATGTTCTTCAGTTGTAAACATCAACTTGCAACCTTAACAAGCTGCTTCACGTTGGCCTTTGACGATTATCGGTGAAGGTATCCTTGTCCGAATTTTCGTTTTTTCTTTTTAGCTTTTTTTTGTAGGTCAAACGAGAAGGGTGTATCTTTGTTTAATGAGATGATCCATGCATGAAGAAGTTAATTTTGGGGCGAGAAGGGTGTATCTTTGTTTAATGAGATGATCCATGCATGAAGAAGTTAATTTTGGGGGTGTGAAGGGATGAGTATTTATCCTTGTCCGAATATCGGAGAGATTATTCTCATGGCCTAATTATCGGAGAGATTACTCTCAATGTGGCCCGACTATCGGAGAGATTATTCTCAGTGTGGCCCGATTATCGGAGCGATTACTCTTAGTGTGCCCCGACTATCAGAGAGATTACTCTCAATGTGCCCCGACTATTGGAGCGATTACTCTCAATATGGCCCGACTATCGAAGAGATTACTCTCAATGTGGCCCGACTATCGGAGAGATTACTCTCTATGTGACCCGACTATCGGAGAGATTACTCTCAAAATGACCCGACTATCGGAGGGATTACGGTCAAAGTGGTCCGACTACCGGAGAGATTACTCTCAATGTGACCTGACTACCGGAGACACCAACTTAAGGTGCAAAGGGACTCATATGTCCACCTTAAGATTGGAAAATTATAGTTCCTTTTAAGGAAAAACCCACAAAGAGGCCGATTAAGGTGCAAAGGGACTTATATGTCCACCTTAAGATTGGAAAGTTATAAAGATTCAACTCGAAGACTTCATGGACTTGATGACGTCGACTTGAACACTTGAAAAACTTTGACGATTCGGTGGACTTTGCAGACTTCAACTTGAAGACCGACAAACTTGAAGATTCGGTGGACTTTGATGTTTCAATGTGAAAAATTGAGGGCTCAAATTCTTCCACTTGAAGACCGACTAGTTTGAGGACTTCAACTTGAAGACTTCAACTTGGAGACCTGGAGGGCTTAGTTATCTCAACTTGAAGGGTGACGAACGTGAAAACTTCAACTTGAAGACCGACGAACTTGAAAAATTCAACTTAGAGACTTCGAGGGTTTAAATCTTTTAGCTTCTCTTTTGCTTTACATTGTTCGACTTTTATCTAGTTGCATATTTTCAGCTTTAAGCGCTTGAAACAAAAGATTCATATTTTGTCGTGGGAGAGTCCAAATAATGAACCATTTGATTTATCGAAAATTAGACTTCAATATCTAAAATATATCCAAATTTAGAATCAAACACCTTCAGAATCGCCCCAGATAATATTTTGAAACCAACTTTAGATTCCACCACGTTAAAAATTTCAGATTTGCGCAGTCTCACCAAAAAAATCATATCTTGGTATAGAAATATTGAAATTGCAAACCGTTTGATTTCTTGAAAACTAGACTTCAAAATCTATAATATATCCAAAATTCTCAATCAAACAACTTCAGAATCGTCCCAGATAATATTTTGAAATCAATTTTATATTACACCATGCTATTAATTCCAGATTTGCGCAGTCTCACAAAAAAAATCATATCTTGGTGTAGGAATGTTGAAATTATGAACCGTTTGATTTCTTGAAAACTAGACTTCAAGATCTAAAAAATATCCAAAATTTTCTATCAAAAAACTTCAGAATCGTCCCAGATAATATTTTGAAATCAACTTTATATTGTACTATGCTATCAATTCCAGATTTGCGTAGTCTCACCAAAAAAACATATCTTGGTGCAGAAACGTCAAAATTGTGAACCGTTTGATTTCATAAAAACTAGACTTCAAGATCTAGAACATATCCAAAATGCAAAATTTAATAATTTAAGGATAGTTTCAAATAATATTCCAAAATTAACATAAAATTCTGACACCCTGACGATTTCAGATTGTGCGACTTCACCAAAGTTTTTGTATCTTGGTATGGAAGCCTCGAGATCAGAAGATGTATTACTTGCCTTCAATCGGAATTCAAGAGCTATATTCTCACAAATATTTTGGGTTCAAGTCTCACTGAATTTGAAACGTAGTGCCAAGCAATCTTTTCCTTATACTTGTGTTTCCTTTTGACGCCTCTCTTCTCTTCCCTTTTTTTAAGGCAGAGGCGGACTTGGAGACCAACAAACTTGAAGGTTTGGTGAACCTGAAGACATAGAGAATCCCTGGACTTCAATGCAAATACTTGACATCCTCCTAAAATCGGCCTATTGAAAAAATATCAATTTACCATGGAGGGTTGCCCCCTTTAAATCAAATGAGATCAAAGTTCAACAGAAGGTTGGCATTTCAGCTTGATCTTACATTCCTTCATACTTCATTCGAACAACAATTGGGGCAATATATATCTTTTGAACTTATGCAACTGAACTTAGAATGAAACTCTAAGCTGCCTCCATACCTCGGTGAAGAGGATCAAGTCATACCGTAGTTCAGACTGGGTGATTTTTTTTTATTGCAGGGGTCGTACACAGTTTAGACTCATGCGGGCCAGGAGTGTAGCAACATGCAGTTTAGGATCATGCGTCAAGGAGCATTGTAACTTTAAGGATAATACTTCTTCAAAAACTTGCCATTGATAGGGCCAATTCTCATGCCATCTGCATCAACCAACTTGTAAGCCCCACTTGAGTAAGCTTCTTGTACGACATATGGCCCATCCCATTTTGAAGTGAACTTTTCTACAGGTTTATGGTAAGTAATTATGGGTCTTCGTACAACAAGGACTTGATCTCCTACTTGAAAGGATCTCGGGCGAACTCTTTTATTGAAGGCGCGAGATAATCGAGCTTGATAACATTCAAGACTCTGTTGAGATTCTAACCTCTTCTTATCAAGAGCCTCCAACTCTGCTAATCGAAGTCGAGCATTTTCTTCATCATTGATCCCTTCTTGAATAGCCAATCGTAATGAAGGTATTTGATGCTCAAGTGGCAAGACAACTTTGACTCCATAAATGAGTGAATAAGGAGTCCCCTGTGTTGGCGCGCGGTGAGTCGTCCTATATGCCCATAGAGCTTCTTCCATACGGTCATTCCAATCTCGTTTGGATTTGGAGACGACTTTCTTTAACAAGTTGCATAGAGTCTTGTTGAATGCCTCAGCTAGACCATTGGCGGCAACACTGTACATCGAAGAGTTACGTTGCTTGAAGCCAAAGAGATCACAAATCTTGTTTATCAGCATATTATCGAATGGCTTTCCATTATCCGTTATTATGTAACGAGGAATGCCAAAATGATAAATAATGTTTACTCGGATGAAACTTGCAACATTTTACTTCTTTACTTCCTTAAGAGCAACAACTTCGACCCATTTTGAGAAGTAGTCAGTTGCAGCCAAGATGTATAGGTTCCCACCAGAGGACTTTAGCAGTGGTCCAACAACATCCAATCCCCAAGCGTCAAACGGCCAAGATACAACAGTTGGGTGCAACACTTCAGGAGGTTGATGAATAAAATTCGCATGGAATTGACAAGTCTTGCATTTTCGAGCATAGTCCAAGCAGTCTTTTACCATCGTTGGCCAGTAATATCCCATCCTTTTTATATGGAAGTGGAGCTTTGGTCCAGACTGGTGTGACCCACATACCCCATAATGCGCTTCTTGCAAAGCTTGGAATGCTTCATCTTCCCCTAAGTATCGCAAGAGTACTCCCTCTAATGATCTTCTGTATAGGGTATCTTTATAGTAAAGGAAGTGAGGTGCACGACGACGGATTTCAGTTTTTCTCCACGGATTCTCTGGAAGTATCCCATAGCACAAGTAGTCGATAATGGGTTGTCTCCATTCTTCTTTCTCGACTTCAAAAACATCGACAAGATGCTTGAGTTCATTTTCTTCATCTTCAGCCTCATTTGGTAGTGGTACTACCCATTTTTGGCAGATATTAACTTGCGCTTGATCAGGCAGGGTTAAAGATGAAGCTAGGGCATCTAAAGTATCCGACTTCTAATTTTCTTTCCTTGGCACATGCTGAATAGTCACATCATCGAGCCACCCTATTAACTTTTTTGCGTAATCATAATATGGGCGTAGTTCAGGCTTCTTGACCTCGTAACTATCTAAAAGTTGATTGACCACTAACTGAGAGTCACCAAAGACTTGCAATTGCAATCGCTTCATTTCGACAACCATTTCGAGCCCAAGTATTAGTGCTTGATACTCAGCAACGTTGTTAGAGCAGAGTTGCGTCAACGTAAAAGAGTAGGGCATAACTTCACCTTGAGAAGTGACAAATACTAACCAGCACTAGCTCCTCCGCGATGTGCAGCACCATCAAAGTAGATCTTCCATGGAGGCTGAACTTCGATGACTATGGCGTCCTCATCAGGTAGTTCGTCAGTTAGCTCCCAATCATAAGGTATAGGGTGATCTGCCAAGAAGTCTGCCAACGTTTGTCCTTTTATAGCCTTTCGAGGGATGTATACGATTTCAAATTGTTGAAACTGGAGGTACCACCTTGCTAGTCAATCACTAAGGACAGGTTTTGACATCACGAACTTGATGGAATTTGCTCTAGAAATCAAACGAACGACATGAGCTTGAAAATAGTGCTTCAAATTTTGGATTGAGAAGACTAGTGCCAAACATAAATTTTCAATTGGTGAATAATTTAGCTCATTTGGTGTCATCATCCCGCTCAAGTAGTAAAGGGAGTTTTCTTTCCCTTCACTATTTTCTTGGGCCAATAGTGCTCCAACAGAACTTTCTTCTGCTGAAATATATAGTATCAGCGGCTTTCCAAGTATAGGGATTCCAGAACAGGAGGCTTCATCAAGTAGTATTTAATGCTCTCAAAGGCATTGCTACACGCTTGGTCCTATTTGAAAGGGACACCTTTCTTCATAAGGCGACTGAACGGTTGGCACCTCCCAGCTAGGTTTGAGATGAATCTCCTAAGGTACGCTAACTTTCCCTGTAGACTTTTCAACTCGTGAATGTACTGAGGCTCAGGCATTTTGGTTTGATCATTTCAATCCCTCGATGTCGAACAATGAAACTAAGGAACTTTCCGGAAATAACTGCAAAGGCGCATTTCAATGGATTCATCCTAAGTTGGTACCTCCGGAGCAACTCAAACACCACTCTCAAGTCTTTTAAGTAGTCGCCTTTCTCTCTTGATTTTACCACTAAGTCGTCAACATAGCATTCGACATTCTTGTGGAGAAGACCGTCAAAAATATTCTGCATAGCCCTTTGGTAAGTAGCACTAGCATTTTTCAAGCCAAAAGGCATTACCTTGTAGCAGTAAATACCCTTGGGGTACGGAATGCAGTAAGCTCTTCATCTTTTGGCGCCATGCATATTTGGTTATAGCCGATGAACCATCCATAAATGACATTGCCTCGTACCTAGTAGTAGCATCGATCATCAGTTCTGGAATGGGAAGCGGAAACTCATCTTTCGGACATGCATTGTTAAGATCCCTAAAGTCAATGCACACTCAAATCTGGCTATTTTTCTTCCTTACAGGGACATTACTTGAAACCCATGTTGGGTATTTAACTTCATGAATAAAGCCAACTTCGATGAGTTTGTTAACTTCTATTTCAATCAAGGGAACCAAGTCCGACCTAAAATGCCTTTGAGCTTGTTTAACATGCGAGAACCATTTTTGACTGCAAGGTGATGGACTGCTACTTTCGGGTCCAAGCTAGGCATCTCTTTGTAACTCCAAGCGAAGACGTCCCTGAACTCTTTGAGTAACTCAATATAAGTGCTCTCTTCATCAGCATATAGTAAAGCACTTAGGTAGGTGGATCTTGGCTCTTCGTCGGTGCCAAAGTTGACTTCTTTTAAGGCATCAACTGTCGTCTTCACTACTTCTTCAAGTTCAGGTGGAGCATCTTTTGCATCTTCATCTTCTTGAGGGTCCCCATCGTTGAAGGATATGTGATAATACAGTGAAACATGTTCCAACTCTGCATTATCCTCCATCAAATACGGAACACCATTCTCGCCTTGTACAGTGACATGATACGAAGAACCCACACTTTCTTCATCTTCGTCATGTTCCTTAGTGTAGACCACAGTATATGGCTTTACCTTGAAACCACAAGTTTTTTTTGTCGCCTCATTCTTGAAGGAACCAAACTTTGGAAATCATTAGAGATCTTTTGAATTTTGGGTGGAGCGGGTGTTCTTATGCTTTGAAAATTTCTCTGGAACTTGTTCCCCTTCTTTAATGGACCCAATCTCTCAAATACAGAAGTTCTCGCAGTTGATTTTCCAAGTCAGTCAAAGACGGAAGTCCTATTAGAAGCGGCATATTCGTCTTCTACAGTGATATAATTGCTACTCACCCTTCTTATTGAGATGCGCACTGGTGAAGGTTACTTGTATCCTAAATCGTCACGTGGTTGTCTCGTTGCAGCTTCTGATGGTAGCTTCCCTAACTTTGATGGCTCATTAGGATTGTATCCAGTTTTTGCAAATAGAGTGTAAGCGTTAGGATCAAAACCTTCATCTGTTCGCTTTGTAGGGAGTGCCACATTCTGCAAACGATTTTGGGCCACAAGAAAGACATTGATGGTAGGTAGATGGAACCACTTTGTTCTCATGTATCCAAGGCCTTCCAAGCAAGACATTGTATGAAGTCTTTGCATCGATCACATGTAGCCATGCACTTGATTGAATATCTTCAATGGTGATTTCCAACCTGATCGCGCCTATGACTCTTTGACCCCCTTGGTTGAATCCTTGGATCATCACACGACTTTCTGAGAGTTCGTTCATAGGGATACCAAGTTCTTTCACAGTGCAAATTAGTAAAATGTTCACTAAGGATCCTCCATCAACTAAAATTCGATTTACCTTTTCATCACGCATATAGCCAATTAGGTACAATGGGCGGTTATGAAGAGTGTCACCTAGCAAAAGATCGTCATTTGTGAACGTGACTTTTTCCTCACAAGTATTAACTTCTTGACGAGTGTACTCGATGAGCTTTTCCAAAGATGGTGCCAACGGTAGGACATCACTCTCTTCTTCCCCTTTATCAGCATTGCAACAAGAGGCCTCAATAACCTCATGGGAAATCTTCGTGCGAAACTAACTTGGTAAGAACTCCTCCAAGGTCACTGGATGTCGTGACTTTTGAGGATGGTGCACCTCTACTTTTGCTTTCTTCAAATATTTAACTGGATTACATCTCCTTGGTCTTTTCACCATCATTTTCCTTGTTGGTTGTTCTATTGATTCTTTTCGTAGGCTCCTTTTGTGGTGCCTACGACAAGTCACCAATGTCCAACCTTCATCATCATCAGGTTGATTGACTTCGGCTTTGTCGCTCTCCAGTAATTATTCATCTTTAATTTTTTTAAAACCACATAATTCATCCGGACTGAATGAGCCAAAAGTGATAGAGACTTGGTTTGCGCTTGCTTTCTCATCTTCAAGCACGATCTTCTTTTTGCGAGCCAAGTCCATGGCTTTGTCCTTAAAGACAAAACACTTCTCCAGAGGGTGGCTTACAAGTCGGTGATATTTGCAGTAATTTGGGTCATTTGTTTTCCTAGCTTCATTTGGTCGCTTCATCTCCGGAAGCTCAATAAGATTTAACTCGAGGAGTTCTTTGAAAATGGCTGGCACATCAAAATCCAGAAATGGGTACTCCTTCTCTTACATTTCTTTTAGAGTCAACTTTCCACTTGGCTTATCTTGAAAAGAAGTGGATTTCATACTCTACTTCTTTCTCACCTTCGTCGTGAACTTCACAGATGACGTATTGACATTCATAGCTTCTTTGCTTTCAGACTTTTGTACGAACTTGCCCCACTTCTCGACTTCTTGCTTGTCATTCCCTTTGCGAGGTTCATAGATGGGCAGCCTTTCATTTCCAATGGAGGCCATGTTCAATTCCATGTCATGGGCACGAGTTACAAGTTCTTCAAATATGCCAGGCTTGATACCTTGCAAGATGTAGCGCAATCCCCAATGCATGCCTTGGATGCACATCTCTATGCCTGAAGTTTTACTAAGCCTGTCTTTGCAGTTGAGGCTTGCATTCCTCCAACGATTGATAAAGTTGATAACTGGTTCCCCCTTTCGTTGACGAGTATTTGTAAGTTCTATCATACTCACAGTGTGTCTCGTACTATAAAACCGATTGAGGAACTCTTGCTCTAGTTGATCCCAGCTATCAATAGATCCAGCCTCGAGGTCTGTGTACCAGTCAAATGCATTTCCTTTTAGCGAGCGGGCAAACTTCTTGATGAGGTAATCTCCATAAGTCACAACATTGTTGCACATCTCCACGAAGTGCGCCACATGTTGCTTTGGGTTACCTTTACCATCAAATTGTTAAAACTTTGGAGGTTGATAGCCAGTAGACATCTTCAACATATCGACCCTTGCAGTGTACGGCTTTGCATACGTAAGGGAGGATTTGGCAGCAACCTCATATTTGTTCTTAATGGTTCCTTCAATGTACTCCTTCAGTTGATCGATTGGAATCATCCCTTCAGATGAGACAGGGATAGCCTTAGTGGATGCTACTTGTCTTGGGGGAGAGTTACTCTCTAGAGCTTTTAGGAGCTTACCAGGTGCATGGTTGGATTCTTCTTCCATCAAGATTCCTACCCTATTTGTTAGCTTATCGATTCTAGCCTCTTGATTTTTCATGCATTTGGTCAAGCCAACGATTGCTTCCATCAAGTTTGCCAACTGCTCTTCAACGGATGAAGTATTTGTCACCATGGCTTGTATGATTATCGTGGACGACGGAGAGTAGCATGGATTTTCACACAGATTGATCCTTGATCGGCTCACGCTATGTGGTGTAAATGGAGAGGATCCATCACTTAAAACATCATCATCCTCCTTCACAGCAGAGTGCTTGGATCCGGAGAGGTCAAGCAGAGCAAGAGTTTTCTTGATCTTTTCAGCAACATCGCTTCCTCCTTCAGATGCGTTTGTGGAAGATCTTGCTCCTTTTGAGGATGAAAATACGAAAACAGGGGTTGATGCGGACAACACTTGGGGTGCTTGTTGTCCTAAAGAACTTGCTTTGCTCCTCGTAACTTGTCTGAAGCCTCCAAAGGTAACATCGAGGATGCTTTCCATATCAGCATAGAACCTGGAGTTAGCAGCCTTGGTGGAAGTTGAACTGGAGTTGATTTTCTTTGAAGCCATTTCAATGTTCTTGGACTTTGGTGATTGAAAAGTTGAGATGAGAGGTAGAGATTGTCCCACTGGGCGTGCCAGAATTTGTAGACAATAAATTGCGTCGAGAAAATAAAATCAAGACCGAAAAATATCGCAACAATCGTAGTATTTTATTTTGAATATTTGAGTGTACAATCTCTATGATTCCTCTGATTCTACTTTTCTAGTATAAATTTAAGGGCCTTTGAGCTTGATCTTGAATTTGAATTTGATTTAACCGTCGCGAACACTTTGATTGTTGCCACGAATTGTATCACGAACAAGTAACCTTGATCTTGAACGCCTTGTATTCGATTTGACTTCGTTCTTGATCTTGAATACTTGAATTGTTCTTCGTTCTTGAGCTTGAATACTTGATTTGTTCTTTG
Organism: Nicotiana tabacum; assembly: GCF_000715075.1. Classification (NCBI taxonomy): domain Eukaryota; kingdom Viridiplantae; phylum Streptophyta; class Magnoliopsida; order Solanales; family Solanaceae; genus Nicotiana; species Nicotiana tabacum. The sequence continues at coordinate 135,249,979 of NC_134084.1, read as the reverse complement.
TTCTTGAACTTGAACTTGGTTGCTTGAAGTCTGAAACTTGTAGAGAAATTTGCGACGCTTGATCCCCGAGCTCTCTCTTGCTTCTTGTTATAACTTCTAGTGTCTTTTCTAGGTTATGAAGACCCCTATTTATAGTTGTGGGAGGGAAGAGTTGTGATAAGAACAAACTCTTTCCGACCAATCAAATTGAAGTGTGACATGGCCGCATTTGATTAGCCAGAACATGTCACTTGCACACGTGGCACGATTTTATTGGCTTTTTAGTGTGACTTGGCATGCCTTGTCATTTTGACACGTGGCATGATCCTATTGGCTCTTCTGTTTGACTTGGCACGCCACATCATTTGACACGTGGCACCAAACTGGGCCTCTAGAAAGATGTTATCTTGGGCTTAATGAAGTGGGCTCATCACTTTAGCCCAATTAAATGGGCTAGCCCAATGGATTAAGACCTATTTATTTAATCCATATATACTTGATTTATATAATTAATCCAATTATATTAGCTCATAATATTTATTTGTGCCAATATTATCTTGAATTTAAAATATAATCCAAATTATTTTATGGATTTAATTTTAATAAAATTTATATGCCTACACTATCCAATTACTATCGTGTTTAAAGAATTGGTAAAGAAGAGCAAAAGAAAGAGTTTAGAAATTAACAAAACTCAAATGAAAAATAACATGTAAAGAAGAAAGTTTACCTTAATTTGATAGGTGTAGATAAATATTTTGTTTCAGAGATAGAATAGGTAACTCTTAAATCTAGTTCAGCTCATGCTTTTAAAGAAAATAAAAATGAGAGGAGGCGTATATTAATGTGCATAATTGTTGAAATCTGAAAAGAAAAATATTCCGAAGGTTTAGATAAATTGTACTCCTATAAGTTTAGGGGTAATAGATTCACGCGAAAAAATATATAGTTGGAAATCCAGGTATAGGTTTAGGAGGTATTTATGCATTTTCCCAAAATAATTCAAGTGGCTGCAGAAATGAAGGAACGTCCAAGCAATAATTGTCTTTTGATTTACCTTATTATTATAATTAAAATGCAAATTTATTTTTTGGGTAGTCCGTAGTTATTGTCTTTTCATTCACACTATTTATTGAGAGAGAGTGTAGTAAAGTAAAGGGCAAAATGGTCTTTCAACTTTTGATGAATACTTTGCTAATTTAATCTTATACTTTGGTCTTCACACTTATAATCTAGTATATGATATCATATATGATGATATAATATATGATATATGATTTTACTCGATCAAAAATCGTTCATGAAACCGACAAAACAAATTATCACCAATTCTTACAATAGAGAATTTAGAATAGGTATAAATGAATTAATTGTATGAGCATGAGTTAATTAATTTTTCTTTAACCTACAAATTTATTATTAAAATTAAAAAATTTGATTAAAATAGCGACACATAAATTAAAACAAGAGGAGTACATAAATAAAGAATCCAGTTGAAGCAAAGTCAATATGTTCACCAAGTACAGTGACACGGCACACTATCATCAAACTTCCAAATCCAATACAGACACTGATAAAAGAAGGCGAAGGCCATTGTTTGTTATCTCTCTACTCAATACAGTAGTAATATTATTTTGATGTTCAGTCACCATCAACAGAGTTCTTACTGATAATCTAAAATTCTAAATCCCCTCTGCCTAGTATCATCTCCATCTCTGTACGCCTCCCGTATCAGAATTTTTTTTTTAAAAAACAAGAGGAAAATTTTGAATTATTCTGCAATTGGCATAATTTTTGCGGGGATGGCTCAATCGATGAACAGAGGTGGGAGGTTTATGATTGGGGATTATGTGATTGTGAAGCAAATCGGGACGGGTTCGTTTTCAACGGTGTGGCACGGGTGCCACCGTGTCGATGGTACAGACGTTGCAATCAAGGAGATTGCTACTGCTAGGCTCGACCCGAAACTCCGGGAGAGCCTCAAGTCGGAAATTATCATTTTGCAGAAGATTAATCATCCTAATATTATTCGTTTGCATGACATGATTGAGGTCCCACTACTCAACTCTAATTCAATTTCAGCGTTTTAACTTCATATTTAGTTGCACAATTTTAGAGTAATATGTTAGTATATTTTTATTCAAGTTCGTAGATGTTACAAACTATAGTGGCTCCGAAATTTTGCACCCATCACCCACCAACTTAAGAGACAAGGAAGTGTAATTTTCTGCTTTGCAAAATACTATTATATGTAGGTTGTCATGTGAATTTACATCTAGGTGCTTGTGTGCTGTTTTGTTTTGAGTACTAGAGAAGAATTGAAAATGATAGAGATCTATTTATTGATTTATTTTAACAATTGTATTTGGATCAACTTGTGCACACCTCGACTATTCCCGCTGAGTATCATTGCACTTTTTGGATAAATCTACATACCAAGGATTATGCAAATAAGAAGGAAACAGTGAAGGTTTATCTGACTGCTTGTTTCGTTGAATGGAGTTCTGAGATCATGTTTTATGCTGTTGTATCTTCAAGCGACAAATCCAGCGCTTAATTTTTTTATATATATTTTTTTGGGTTAAGAAATCTGATTTGAAAATCTTAGGAAGAAATAATAAGTTAAACAAACAACATATTGTTTAATTATGATAAGTGTCTAACTTGGTTTTAGGGAGATTTAGCTCCCAGTGTAAAGAGTAGCTTTGTTCTCTTAAGTTCAATGGAAGCTCAACTAATGATGACATGAGTTGAGCTTCAATGGAGAAGTGAGGAATCATATAGTCAACCCAAACTTGTTTGGGACTGAGTCGTAGTTGTTGTAATTGTTGTTGTTGTAACTCTACATGATAATATATTCCTAGCTATGGATGGATTTTGATACTAGTATCTGAGACCTGATTAGTAAATCCATCCTAGATTTACACATTGGCATTGTATCTTTTCTATTTGGAGTTGCGTGGCGTGACTGATTTATAATCTGCTTAGAAGATTAACAGAATGTGTTCTCGACCTTCATTTCTGTGCTTTTGCTTTTTCTTAAATGAACCCTCATGTGCATGGTTTATAGGAGCCGGGAAAAATATATTTTGTTTTGGAGTACTGCAGAGGAGGTGATCTTTCAATGTACATACAACGACGCCAAGGGAGGATCGCAGAAGCAACTGCAAAACATTTCATGCAGCAGCTAGGTTTGTGTAAAGCTTCTATTTTCTTTTGCCTATTTTCCTCTTCTCACTTTTAGACTGAATCATTCTTTTCTAGATGAATTCCACGTGGTAATATTCATGTTCATATTCATATCCATGTCACAGCATCAGGTCTAAAAATCCTTCGCGAAAACAATCTAATCCATAGGGACCTAAAGCCTCAGGTATGCTTTACTTCCAGTGTTGCACTAAATTTAGTTTGCTTTGGTGGTTGCCTTGACAACCTATGTTACAAATTTAAACATATGATTTTTTTTTTTTTTTTTTTTTTGGGTTTAAGGAGGAGCATTTAGCTGCTGAAATCTGTGTTCCTTTCCAGAAGTTCACTTTGATTCTTTGAAGTCATGAGCATGTAATGTCTATCACTGTAGCTTTTCTCTATGTATAAATATTAGAAAACAACAGTTTCAAAGGGACTACTCGTTAGTCATTTACTAATGATTTGAGTTCAAGTAGAACCACCCATGTTCTTTTTAAGCCACATGTTATATTTATAACCAGCTCTAGTAGCTAAGGCTTTGGAGAAAAAAAAAAATTAACTTTAGGAAGTACTTGGCATGACTTACAGGTGATTGAGGCATTCAGTTGCTTTATTCTTGAATAGCAAATCACATTTCTCCAATGTAGGTTTCTCATTATTAACTCATTAGTCAAAACGAAATACCAATGGAAAAGGAAGCTCATTCAATGAGATGACTGTCTGTAGACAGAGATATTAGTATTTTCATCCGCAATTTGGTATCTTAGTTGAGGGAACGGAACCAAATATGTGGTTTTCTATGAATGAATAGTGTCTCTTTGGTAGTAATTCTTTCTTTGGGAGATAGGAGCTATTTTGGAAACTTTTTCAGAAATTGAATGGTTTTTTAGGTAGAATTGTCAACTCATTGACTGGTGTCCTTTGCCTTGATCAAACAGAATCTTCTGTTGTCCGCAGCTGATGACAACTCCACCCTGAAGATTGCTGATTTTGGGTTTGCAAGGTGAAGTTATAGTACATTGTTTGATACGTCATTCTCCTAATGCCCACCCTTCCTTTACATTTCATCTCTTTTCAGAAAACACATTTGCCAGATTTTCTTTCATTCTTCCCTTCTGTTTTAGATTTGCAGCCTTAGGGTACGTTTGGTATGAGGGATAAGAAATAGATTAATCCCGGGACTAAATTTAAGAAGAGGTTATCCCATGTTTGGTTGGGAGAAAATTGAGGTATAATTAATCCCGGGATTGTAGTGCTTTTTTATCCCCATGAAATGGTGGAATAACTAATCCCAGGATAATTAATCCTGGGATAACTTTTTTCCAGCCAAACGACCCCTTAGGGTTAAAGGTTCTCCTAAGTAATTCACTCAAAACTCCAAACGACTAAAAAGTACCATTCCTTCTTATCAGGTCTTTGCAGCCTTGGGTGCTTGCAGAAACTCTATGTGGGTCGCCATTGTACATGGCTCCTGAAATAATGCAGCTTCAGAAGTATGATGCGAAGGTGGTATTCTCTTTCTACGAAACCAGTCCATAGGCTATTCTCTTTTAAGTTCCTGTTAACTTTTGGCCCCGAACACAGGCAGATCTCTGGAGTGTTGGTGCCATTCTGTTTCAGCTTGTAACTGGCAAAACCCCGTTTACTGGAAACAATCAAATACAGGTTTAATACCTTTTCAGCTGTGCATAGTAACTTACCTTATTGTTTCTTTCATTTTCAGTTTGATCGGTGAAATTCAAATGCCTTGTAGCCTTGTTCTAAAAAATTTCTCTCCATTCTTCCTGTAGTTGCTCCAAAACATAGTGAAGTCCACTAAATTGCAGTTTCCTCTAGATGCCAAGCATTTAAGTCCTCATTGCATAGATTTGTGTCAAAAATTATTGCGCCGTTATCCAGGTACTTCATTTATGTTGTCTAGATTTCAACAGTTTAAACTCCCTCATGTACGGTAACTTGAGTACATATGTCGTAGTTCTCTACATGCTTTGACATTGAGAAGGCCATAAGATTTAAAGCCAGAGTAACCATTACCTGCCATTTTCTAATGCGAAGTTCAAAATTTTCTTTTTCTGCATATCTGAAAACACAGTGGAGCGCTTGACATTTGAAGAGTTCTTTAACCACCCATTTCTTGCACAGAAGCAGCCAGATGAGCTGTCTCGGTAAGCTAGTTGATGAATTAGAGTTCTTGGCTCCATATACTCGGACTTTATGCGTTGGACATGGTACACAGGAATCAGCAACCTCAAAGGGTAATAGATGGTTTTTCTCTGGAAAAATCCAATCCTGGAAGGAGCACTGAGGAAACTTTTCAAGAAGATGGTTTACCTTTTATTCTAGATGATGATTCCAGCAGTCATCGTGGTGGTCCTTCTTTTGCTGGAATACCACAGAGATCTTCGTGTGGATTTTCTCAGGATGCAAGAGCTGACAGGAAAGAATTTTCTAGTGCACCAAGCAAAACTGATCCTCCTCTGGATTGTAGTAACATCACACACAAATCAGATACTACTGGTTTTAGCCCTAGCGAACACGGACCTTCAGAAGGGAACCTGAAGGAATCTAGTTTAATGGACCATAGACTATGTTCAAAAGGTGCTCTTTTGCAATAATGTTCCCAATTTTATTTTTGCCTACATATTTAGTTAAATTGCCTTTTGCTTATCTATAATTAGTTTGATCAGAATTGAATTTCCTGATTTGATATTCGCCTGATTCAACAGTGTCGGATTCATTCGAGCTGATTGAGAAGGAATATGTCCTTGTATCTAGGTCCCTCATGGACTCATCTTCTTCAGCAGCTGCATCTAGGCTTAGCAATATGCAATTCAGATCAAGTTTTTCTCTGCAAGCCTCTGGGAACATAGAAACTAGAGTAAGTGAGCCGGTGCTTACTGTTGGTCCTGCAACTAATAGAATAGGTCCTGTAGGAAGGTTGGAAAGTTCCTCTTTTGTTCCAGGAGCTTCACAAGGATCCGCAGATATTATAGACCCTCTGGAGCAGCCGACTGATGGCATGGCCAGAATTGGATCACTGCAACAATTTGCTTCTGCTATCACAGATTTAGTAAATGAGAAGGTAACTCACGTCGATGGCGTCTTCCCTTTAAAAATGTGGGTGGTTCTCTATCTTATTAAGCTAGTTACGTGGTTCTACAGTTCTGTCTACTTCATTATGAATCCGCAATTTTTTTTCTCCTAAGCTTCGTTTAGAGCGTAATACAGTTCTGTAGCAGCCTTGCCACTTTTGTTTAGCATTGATTTTGTGGCATCCAAGGTAGGACCATAGGAGTCTAACAAGTTTGCTCAAGTGGACTCATCTAACTTTATCAACTTGTTCATCTCTGTGTACTTCAAAAAGTATACTTCAAAGTTACCTAGGCATGATGAAAATGTGTGTTTCCTAATCATTTATCAATAATAAAAAGCAGAAGTATGAACATCTTCATCTTGGTGCAGATAGACCTTCGCTTCACCTTTTTCTGTTTATTCCTGGAAATTTGGTTGAACGTATTTGTTGCTGTGGATTGTGTTCACTGTCATAAGTTCGAAATTATTTTCTTTGTCTGAGTTGTAACAGTCTCTGTTGTGACAAATGTGAATAGAAGGTGTACAGTACAAACTTGAGTTGTTTCTGAAGTATGCTTTACATACATAAAGTCAACTTTTTAATTTCTGAAAAAACCTTTTAAAAAATTTCATAAAGCAAAGCAAAGCTTTTTCTGTGGTGGACCAGGTCATTTACATGGTATAAATGTTCTATTTGGTTTTGTAACTTATGATCCGAGGTTCATTTATTTATCTTTCTAGGAAAAATAAAGAGAAAATGCATAAAGTACCCATTAAACTTGTCCGGAAAAATCATTTACACACCTAAACTTTACGGGCGACCTTTTACCCCCTTATTCTAAACTTACGTGAATTTAATACCTCTTGAGTGATGACCTGGCGTAAAACGTGTAGTTCATTTTGTAGGTGCGTGTGAAGGCAAAAAAAAACAAAACAGCTTAAAACTAATTTAATTGTCCTCGTGTCACTTTCCTATTGGATATTATAACTAATTAAACTTATTACTATTTTTTTTCTCTTTTCTTATTCATTTTTCTTTTCTTTTTCGTTTTTTTATCTTTCTTCATTTTAATAGAAGCAGTGAACCAATGGCTCTAGCTTGGCTAAAATATCCATTTCCGGTGACCTTATTCTGATCTCCGTCCTTCTTCAATTGAGTTTTTCTCCATTCGATTTTTCATCTATTTGCTGAAAAATACTTCTTTAGAACCAGAAGTAGTGTTGAAAAGAAGAAAAGGTGTCACCGGAAAATTCTTCGGCCGGAGAAAATTTATAGGTCCTTAACCAATGGCTTTATCTCAGGTTTTGTTCACTCTTCCAATACAAAACTAGGAGGATTAAAGTGACAAAATTCTCCTACGGAAACCCAGACGAAGGGAATTAGGAGCACAAACCCCCTTGTCAAAAAATACGGTACCGACGACACCAAGCTTTCCGGCCAACCAAACATTTCTCTCTATCCCAAGCTTTCCGACTCTTTTTCTCCTTAATTTCGTGTAATGTCAAAGCCACAAATAAATTTATCTACAATGAAAAGAGAAGAATAGAGATAGAGTTGATGGGTTTAAGGGAGGTTATGACTGTGAATGACTTTCAAGGTAGTGGCGGCAAAAATAATGAGGAATGAAGGTGAGGAAGATGAAATGAAAAAAAGAGTAGAAAAGGAAAGAAGAAGCAAAAGAAAAAAATGAAATAGTGTAGCATTTGATACATGTATGGCGCGTGTTTGCACAACCCACCACAAGACTGGTTCAGTATTTTGAAGGAAGTATTAAATTTAGTTTAGATGTGAATAGTGAGGTAAAAGGTTGCCCATAAAATTTAGGTGTGTAAATAATTTTTCCGGACAAGTTTAATGGGTACTTTATGCATTTTCCCAAAAATAAATTTCTACTTATATTGGAGATATCTAGTTTTGCACGTTCGACTTAGCCAAACATTACACTTGTGTGATCAACACCGAACTGCCCTCAATCCCAAATTAATTGTGTCGGCTAACGAATCCTTTGTTCTGTTTCGCTCCATTCATTCCTATTTTATTTCAACACTAGATAGTTCGTCTTTTAAGGCAGGATTTCTCCAAAACGAGGTGTTCTTTATATCTTGCACTTTTACCAAGATATACAAGTGACTGATAATGTCGGACCAAATGCAAGTGCAATGATAAGATCTTAGCCTAATCATATCTAGTTGATGTCTCCTATTGGTTTTGTTCTTTAAGTCCGTATTGATTCGCGAGATCATAGGTTTTCTGAGAGGACTTCCCTCTGATTTTAAGTTTATATAGTCCCTTTTTGTCACGTTCAATCATCATAGTGGCACCTACTGAACAGTACATATGAAGGTCCATCTAGAATATGACCAAAATCATCTTAGATGACCTCTTATTTATTCTTTATGTGCTACTTGATCCTCTGCTTGATGTGACTAATATGTTTAATTTTGTGTGATTGCAAATCCATGTTAACATTCGTATTTCTATGAGGCACAACCTTTACCCCCTCATAACATTACTGGGCTCACAAATGTTCTATGAAGTTTGTCTCACTTTGTAGGATATCTTCCTCTTGTACAGAGGTGGAGCTAGAATTTCAAGCTTATGGGTTCAGCATTCTAAGCCTTTTAAGTTACTGGGTTCTAAATTATTAATTTATAACTAATTAATGAATTTTTCAAGACAAATACAGGAATTGAACCAAAGCTACCGGGTTAGCTGAACCCGGAGCCACAATGCTGGCTCCGCCCCTCTTGTATACTGCTCCAATCTGCTGCTCCATATTTGCCACCCGATTCTTTAAAACTTGCCTTTTCTCATTTCTGAGAGTGTAAAAGAAAAAAGACGAAAATGAAAAGAATGAGCTGTGATTTCTGCTCTGGATTCATTCAGTAAATCAAGTCTTCTGATCAAAACTTTAGCTCTGAGTCTAAACTCCTCGGTCCTTTACAACTATAGTGATCTGGTTGATATATCTTGAACATGCACCAACCTTGTTAATATCAGGTGGTGCGAAATGTTTGGATGCTGGTGTCTCTTTGTATTTGTATCTGGGGAAAAGGTCCGAATTTGTCCCTTTACTATGGTATATTGTTTACATTCGTCCCCCGTTACACTTTTCGTCCAGATCAACCCCTACTGTTAACAAACTTGTTAGAATTGCCCCTAGCCCTAACGGTCCTCCACTGTAGCAGCTGACTCCTCTGATATTTTGTCCGTATCTGCTTCCTAGTCAGCAGGTCCTACCAAATTAAAACTCCCTAGATCCATAAGCACCATCCCTGTCCTCTTCGATTTCACCTTTTTTAGAACTTTCCTTTCATCTGTTAACCACCACATAACCCACTCATTTAGCCCCGAGAAATATTACCATTCCGTCGAACCGTAGCTTACCCCCTTAAACAAGTCGTTAAGCACCATCCAAACACCGCAAAACCCCCATGAAAACTACCCTAAAGTCCTAAACAACCACCTGAACTCCATGTAAACCCACTTCGGAAACACCATCATAAAGCGCCACTGTCTCATCCGACAAACACACACGCACACTCTCTATTACTACACTAAACCATAGAGTTTGTTCGTTTTGTTGTTGTTTCATTTCTGTTCCGGTCGAGCTTTTGTCATCGGCATTTCATTTGCTTGTACACTCAACCAAAATTTAATTACAATGAATTTGCTTACTGAGGTCCATCTCTTTCCCTTCTCTTTACTATTTTGTGCTTTGTGTTGATAAACATGATATTGACCCGTTGTCTCTCAGTTCCCAAGAGATTTTCGTTTTGGTTTAAGCTTCATAGTTGCTCGTCCTTAAAACTGTCAAGTTTCATTAGCTTATTCACATTCTTCCTTGGTGGTTTCCTTCAGAGTTAAAATCGGGTAGTTAAACAATGGAGAATTTTAGATGGTTGTTATGGATCTAGGGAGTTTTTATTTGGTGGGACCTGCTGACTAGGATGTTGACATGGACAAAATATTAGAGAGGTCGGCTGCCACGGTGGAGGACTGTTGGGGCTAGGGGCAATTCGAACAAGTTTGTTAACGGTAGGGGTTGATCTGGACGAAAAGTGTAACGGGGATGAATGTAAACAATATACATTGTAGAGGGGCAAACCCGAACCTTTTCCCTTGTATCTGTATCTGTATCTGCCTACTCTTTAGAATTTTTTGTTTGCGGAAATGTACACATTCAACTTGTCAATGTTCACTAGATACTATATTGCAGAAGTACTGCCTCTTCGTGATTCCTTTTGACTTGGCAGACAATTCTGCTGTTTAAGCTACTACTGGATCATTACTGATATATTCTCACTAATACTTCTCTGTTCTGTTTATAGATTGCCGCAGAGAGGCATCTGGAAGCATTTTCAATTGAGCTTGTCATGCTTGCAATATGGAAACAAGCCTTGGATGTATGTCATATGCAAGTGGCATCGGCAATTGAAGGAATTCCAAACCAAGAGACTACCAAATTGAGGGAGATTTTGAGGGAGAGTCGAGTTGGTCTCAACATTAAAGAGGACACTTGTAACATTTTGCGGCCAGAGAATGTGTACTCTCATATTGAAAGAGCATTTCTGAATGAAATTGGGAAGGCAGAGGAACTTGCCAAACATATAGAGCCTGGTATGTATTTGGTGACTAAGTAGTGAAACTTGTGTCTTTATAAATTAAAAAACATGTATTGAAACTTGTGCTGTGTGCCTCCCTTGTTTTATCCGGCCTCTTTGTGCTTATAGGTGAACATTATTAAAGGCTACTCTGCTTTTGGCTTGTCCTCTGTTCTCTGTTTTTTCGCTCTTCTAGTAGGATGATTCTAGTTGTCATATGCCTGGCGTAGCTTTAATGCCATTGGTATTGTCAAGTATGCTAGCCATCTTGATTGTTTCTGAGAAGGATCTGGAGATATAGAATTATCTCTCTTTTCTGTAGCTGCTACTTGTATTATGTTTACATGCATCAAATGTTATCATTAGCTATTGTTTTACATCACAGCTTGAGAGCATCCCAGAGCTACTTTTATGGCCGTAGCTAACAAGATGAAGAAATTTATGTATGTTTGTTGCTTGTTTCTAGGAAATACAGAGGTGCCAGATGCAATGGAGATGATATTTCAATCTGCGCTTGATCTCGGCAGAAAGGGGGCTGTAAGTATTTATTATATCTTGTAGTTTTTGGTGGAACAAATTTCCACCAGCAACATTTAGGGGACACAAAAATCCTTAAATCTCTTAGATTCAACTCAAATGATTTACTGGATATTGAAATATGTGGCAGGTTGAAGAGTACATGGGTCGGACTGAAAGTGCAGTGGTTTTTTATTCAAAAGCAGTGCGCTTGTTAGCATTCCTTCAGGTGGAAGCACCATTACTTCTTCTAAACCCTCCATTCTCACTGACAGACTCCGATCGCTATAGGCTTGGAAGTTACATTGATATTCTCAATAATAGGCAAAGTGTTTCGAGGTCTCAAATCATGACTCTCCTCAAGTGTGAGGATCGGCACTGTTCCCCGTGAAGGCGATAGACCGAGTGAGAGAAAACTGTTAATATATAATGACGATTAACATATCACAACTTATTCTGTATAGCTCTTTATCTGTACAGTTATTTCTTCACTAATTTAAGGAAAGTGAAATGTTCTTTTACTTGGTTTCGAGTTCCGAAAGCTATTACTGCAATTAAAAAAAATTTGCTTCGGCAATTTCAAAAATTTGATTTCCTTGGAGAATTTGGCAGAAGTCTTGTGTGTGTTTCTTTAATTTAGTTAAGTCACATTGGTTTCTACTTTCTAGTTACTGTAATTTTTGTTCGCTCTTGGTTCTTTCTGACAACTCTTTAGATCAAACCTGCTTTCACTATTCTCTATCAAGGCTGCAGTCCTCTCACATCAAGTGCGGAAATACTACATCAATTTCCAAAATCCGGTTATACAAATCATGAGCTACTAATTGGAATGCAACATAGTCTTAAATCCAGAAATACTGTCTGGAACAAGAAAATATGGAATAAATGGGAAGGGGACTCCAAAATTAAACCACAGGAGCTGGCACATAATTATTGACAAGAAGTAATTTAAAACCATTCTAGATGGGATTATTCGAACAACCTTTAAGCCTTAAAATTTGGAAAAATTGGTCTTATTGACAACATGTAGTTTAAAACCATTCTAGATGGGATTATTCGAACATCCTTTAAACCTTAAATTTTGGAAAAATTGGTCGAATTTGTAGTAGTGTATTTGAATTATATTTTTTTATATATGATATCAGTGATTTATTTATTTATTTATTAACTTCTTTACATATCGACATCGCTTAGTCTGCGTAGGCCTTGCGAGTGCGAAAGACAACGTGTATTTAGTGAGTATCCTTTCATCTTACTTCGTCGCTGATTTTTTTGTAGCAAGATATTTCGGGATCATGAAAGGCACATTTTCTTACATATTTGATTTAAAAATTAGTTGTATATGATTGTAAATCTTTTCCGGGCTTATGATGCATATTTTAATCATTTTAAGACTGAATTTGGTGTCAAGGAATAATTTTATAAGTGATAGTAGGCTATATAGTTGATATTTACACCTTAATATGATCATACTTTGTTGTTGTTTTAGATAAATTGCCAACAAAATGCTCTAAATAGTGTTCTTTTGTTTAGCAGGGAATATTATATGAGAGGAAGTAACATGGAGTGTTTTGGAGGCGATAATGTGAAGAAAAACGCCCACTCAAGAAGTACCCGAACACAAAGAAGCATAAATGGCCTGGGCAAGAAGGCCACGGTAGATTAACAACGCGAGGCAGAAAGGTCACCGCGGTTGGCCGCGACCGCGGTGCACTGTTCACGCTGCTGGAAAGTTTGAGGACCAAAGTGTAAATCGGGAAAACTTTTGTAAAACCCTTATATGCTTTAGAAACTCGCCCAAGATGAAAAAAAGCTGATTTTAGACTACTTTTGGAGGCAAAAACAAGAGTGAGAAGATCAACCAAACATTAAAGTTTTTTTATCTCCTTTTAATTCTTGTAATTTTACATTATGAACAATTTAGTAGTTTTCTCTTATTTTGTTATGAGTAGCTAAATACTTATCTAGGGTTGATGGAACCAATTGTTGGTTGAAGTTTTGACTCAAGTTGTTATAATCGAGCCGGATGTATGATATGATTGTTCAACTACGTTTTGTATGGTGATTAATTGAATGAGCCCTTGATTAATCGTGTCTAATTACCTTATATTGCTTGAGAAAGAATATTAGGTTAGATAGCTGTTGAACAACACCACTTTTGGGTAATTGAAGAGATTCATTACTTGAACTTAAAAGCGGGTTTAGAGATAACAAAACTTTGGTGGGATAATTTAGAGTTGCATAACTATTGTCAGCTAGAGTAGTTCGAGAGAATGCTCTAGTAAATTATCGTGGTTGATCGAGAGATAATTACGATAATCCATAACTCTTAATCCTCATAGAGTATTATGGCGAGATTATAGCGGAAGAGTCAAGACCTAAACTAGCAATTGGGGAAATCACTGCCCTAGAACTTCTTACCATTGAATTATCTTTGTTTTAGCTTACTGTTGTTTTTAATAGTAGTTGAAGTAGTTAAACAAAAACCCAATCTTTATTGATAAAAAATCTTGCATCTAGAGATTGATTGAGTTGATAATAACATTGCCGAAGAGTGTAATAGATAGGTTACTTCCCTGAGGATTCGATTCCGGACTTAAAACCGGATTATATTTACAGCAACCGCTTAATCCTTTTTATAAGACATAGTTGGGCGTTCTCAAAAAGCATACGTGTGGTATCTATAAAGTGTAAAAGAAAGTGTAGGCATCTTATTCAATAGACAATCCAAACACAACAGCGCTTATAAGAAACAAAAAAATGCTAATAGTTCCTCAGTGAATGACAATGTACTTTACCTTATAGCTCGTTGTCATAGCTACAACAACGCACCATAGAACTTGACAGAGGAAAAGTTTTGCATATTGGCAGTGAGAGATAGGTAATCTACATGCCAAGGACTAGAAGCAGTTTAAAAACTGATCTAAGCCTCAGGATGCAGATTACCTGACCCTAACTGATCGGGTAATGGAAGTCAATAGGGTCCACTTCATTTCTCCTCCAAAATATCCGATACATCGAAAAGAGCAATGCCTAAAGTCACGACCAGAACGCACCACTGACCCCAGCACACCAAGTCACAGTGGGGATCAAGAGGTTTCGACTATATATATAGCCCAGGAAGGCTTTCAAAGAGGGGGCTTCTCCAGGTTCATCTAGGAAAAATAGAGCAAAGAGCTCCATTCTTGTATAAAAAGAAAAAGCAATTGTAGCTCTCTTTCCTCAGAAACTGAGGAGGAATGCAATATTGAATCTTAATGAGATTGACGATATCTTGTTCATCTCATATATATTCATTGTTATGAAATCGCTTGGTCTGGAATCAATTAAGTTTGACTACGATTTACCCCTTCATCTTTGATTGATTTGTTCAAAAGATTTTAATATCTTTTGAGTCAAACAATTTGGCGCCGTCTGTGGGGATTTCCTAGTGAAAACCCCTAGTTTTTCCCAGATCAAGCTGAGAAACATGATCATTCACCGAAAGAAGCACGAAAGGAGAACCTAACTCACGCGAGACACGGAAACAACGCGTTGAGGGAAGGAGAACCAAACGGATTCGCGAAGCCTGGAATTCCTCGCCCTATCGACTGTGAACATCCTAAACAAGGCAAACGGCGCTACAATCCAGCTTCCCCCCCTCGAACTACCAGACGGAAGCGAAGAACATCTCACCCTCGCCTCCCGCACTTCGCCAAAACGGGTACATAAGATCCACGTGGGCGAACGTACACAGGGACATCTAGATTGACCAAAAAAACTATTTCGATGCAGCCGAAACCCTCCCTGCCGGCAGTATCTCCAAGATAAACGGTCGAAGTCGGGCAGGAAAAGTATAACGCGTGCACAGCGCGAGCCCACATGAAACGTTGACACCTCGTGTCCACCAGCGTTGGACCATATGATGCAAGCAATACCAAGCAAACTGGGACTTCTACAAAAGATGCCCGACTCTCCAGGAACTACGAACTATGACGGGCTGTTATTTTGATAAGTTCGAAATAACACCCTTTAAAACCAAGGGCCTTCGCCATCAAAGAAAAACGAGAAACGTTCAACCTCACTCAAACTACGACGGGCTATTATTTCGATAAGTTCGAAATAATACCATTTAAGGCCAAGGGCCTTCGCCATCAAAGACAAACGAGAAAAGTTCAACCTCGCTCGAACTGCGACGGGCTGTTATTTCAATAAGTTCGAAATAACACCCTTTAAGGCCAAGAGCCTTCGCCATCAAAGAGAAAAAGAGAGCTTCGACCTCGCTCGAACTACGACGGATTGTTATTTCGATAAGTTTGAAATAACACCCTTTAAGGCTAAGGGCCTTCGCCATCAAAGAAAAACGAGAAAGGTTCAACCTCGCTCGAACTACGATGGGCTGTTATTTCGATAAGGTTTAAATAACACCCTTTAAGGCCAAGGGCCTTCTCCATCAAAGAAAAACAAGAAAGGTTCGACCTCGCCCAAACTACGACGGGCTATTATTTCGATAAGTTCGAAATAACACCCAAACAAAAAAGGTTCGACCTCGCTCGAACTACGACAGGCTGTTATTTTGATAAGTTTGAAATAACACCCTTTAAGGCCAAGGGCCTTCGCCATCAAAGAGAAAAAGAAAGGATCGACCTCGCCCGAACTACGACGGGCTGTTATTTTGATAAGTTCGAAATAACACCCTTTAAGGCCAAGGGCCTTCGCCATCAAAGAAAAATGAGAAAGGTTCGACCTCGCTCGAACTACGACGGGCTGTTATTTCGATAAGCTCAAAATAACAACCTTAAAGTCCAAGGGCTTTCACCATCAAAGAAAACGAGAAAGGTTCGACCTTGCTCGAACTACGATGGGATGTTATTCCGATAAGTTCGAAATAACACCCTTTAAGACCAAAGGCCTTCGCCATTAAAGAGAAAAAGAGAGGTTCGACCTTGCTCGAACTATGACGGGCTGTTATTTCGATAAGCTCGAAATAACACCCATTAAGGCCATGGGCTTTTGCCATCAAAGAAAAACGAGAAAGGTTCGACCTCGCTCGAACTACGACGGGCTATTATTTCGATAAGATCGAAATAACACCCTTTAAGGCCTAGGGCCTTCGCCATCAAAGAGAAAAAGAGAGGTTCGACCATGCTTGAACTACGACGGGCTGTTATTTCGATAAGTTCAAAATAACACACTTTAAGGCCAAGGGCCTTCGCCATCAAAGAAAAGGAGAAAGGTTCAACCTCGCTCGAACTACGAATGGCTGTTATTTTGATAAGTTCGAAATAACACCCTTTAAGGCCAATGGCCTTCGCCATCAAAGAAAAATGAGAAAGGTTCAACCGCGCTCGAACTACGACGGGCTGTTATTTTGATAAGTTCGAAATAACGCCCTTTAAGACTAAGGGCCTTCGCCATCAAAGAAAAATGAGAAATGTTTAACCTCGCTCGAACTACGACGGGGTATTATTTCGGTAAGTGCGAAATAACACCCTTTAAGGCCAAGGGCCTTCGCCATCAAAAAAAATGAGAAAGGTTCAACCTCGCTCGAACTACGACAGGCTGTTATTTCGATAAGTTCGAAATAACACTCTTTAAGGCCAAGGGCCTTCGCCATAAAAAAAAAACGAGAAAGGTTCGACCTCGCTCGAACTACGACGAGCTATTTTTTCGATAAGTCCAAAATAATACCCTTTAAGGCCGAGGGCCTTCACCATCAAAGAGAAAAAGAATGGTTCGAACTCGACCGAACTACGATGGGCTGTTATTTCGATAAGTTCAAAATAACATTCTTTAAGTCCAAGGGCCTTCGCCATCAAAGAAAAATAAGAAAGGTTCGACCTCGCTCGAACTACGACGGGCTGTTATTTTGATAAGTTCGAAATAATACCCTTTAAGGCCGAGGGCCTTCGCCATCAAATAGAAAAAGAGAGGTTCGACCTCGCTCGAACTACGACGGGCTATTATATCAATAAGTTCGAAACAACACCCTTTAAGGCCAAGGGCCTTCGCACGAGAAAGGTTCGACCTAGCTCGAACTACGACGAGCAGTTATTTCAAAAAGTTTGAAATAACACCCTTTAAGGCCAAGGGAGTTCGCCATACAGAAAAAGAGAGGTTCGACCTCGCTAGAACGGCGACGAGCTGTTATTTTGATAAGTTCGAAATAACACCCTTTAAGGCCAAGGGCCTTCGCCATGAAAAAAGAGAGGTTTGACCTTGCTCGAACTACGACGGGCTATTATTTTGATAAGTTCGAAATAACACCCTTTAAGGCCAATGGCCTTCGCCATCAAAGAAAATGAGAATGGTTCAACCTCGCTCGAACTACGAGGGGCTATTATTTTGATAAGTTCAAAATAACACCCATTAAGACCAAGGGCCTTCTCCAACAAAGAAAAACGAGAAAGGTTCAACCTCGCTCGAACTACGATGGGCTGTTATTTCCATAAGTTTGAAATAACACCCTTTAAGGTCAATGGCCTTCGCCATCAAAGAAAAACGAGAAAGGTTCAACCTCGCTCTAACTACGACGGGCTGTTAATTCGATAAGTTTGAAATAACACTCTTTAAGGCCAAAGGCCTTCGCCATCAAAGAAAAATGAGAAAGATTCGACCTCACCTGAACTATAACGGGCTGTTATTTCGATAAGTTTGAAATAACACCCTTTAAGGCCAAGGGCCTTCACCAACAAAGAAAAATAAGAAAGGTTTAACCTCACTCGAACTACGACGGGCTGTTATTTCGATAAGTTCAAAATAACACCCTTTAAGGCCGAGGGCCTTCGCCATCAAAGAGAAAAAGAAAGGTTCAAACTCGGCCGAACTACGACGGGCTGTTATTTCGATGAGTTCAAAATAACACCCTTTAAGGCCAAGGGCCTTCGCCATCAAAGAAAAACGAGAAAGGTTCGACCTCGCTCGAACTACGACGGGTTGTTATTTCGATAAGTTCGAAATAACACCCTTTAAGGCCGAGGGCCTTCGCCATCAAAGAGAAAAAGAGAGGTTCGACCTCGCTCGAACTACGACTGGCTGTTATTTTGATAAGTTCGAAATACCACGCTTTAAGGCCAAAGGCCTTCGCCATCAAAGAAAAACAAGAAAGGTCCGACCTCGCTCGAACTACGACGGGCTTTTATTTCGATAAGTTCGAAATAACACCCTTTAAGGCCAAGGGCCTTCACCATCAAAGAGAAAAAGAGAGGTTCGACCTCGCTCGAACTACGACTGGCTGTTATTTAGATAAGTTCGAAATAACACCCTTTAAGGCCAATGGCCTTTGCCATCAAAGAAAAACGAGAAAGGTTCGACCTCGCTCGAACTATGACGGGCTGTTATTTCCTTAAGTTCGAAATAACACCCTTTGAGGCCGAGGGCCTTCGCTATCAAAGAGAAAAAGAGAGGTTCAACCTCGCTCGAACTACGTCGGCTGTTGTTTCGATAAGTTCAAAATAACACCCTTTAAGGCCAAGGGCCTTCGGCATCAAAGAAAACGAGAAAGGTTTGACCTCGCTCGAACTACGACGGGCTGTTATTTCGATAAGTTCAAAATAAGACCCTTTAAAGCCAAGTGCCTTCGCCATCAAAGAAAAACGAGAAAGGTTCAAGCTCGCCCGAACTACGATGGGCTGTTATTTCGATAAGTTCGAACTAACACCTTTTAAGGCCAAGGGTCTTTGCCATCAAAGAAAAATGAGAAAGGTTCGATCGCGGCCGAACTACGACGGGCTGTGATTTCGATAAGTTCAAAATAACACCCTTTATGGCCAAGGGCCTTCGCCATCAAAGAAAAATGAGAAAGGTTCGATCTCGCTCGAACTATGACGACCTGTTATTTAGATAGGTTCGAAATAACACCATTTGAGGCCGAGGGCCTTCACTATCAAGGAGAAAAAGAGAGGTTCGATCTCGCTCGAACTACGTCAGCTGTTATTTCGATAAGTTCGAAATAACACCTTTTAAGGCCAAGGGCCTTCGGCATCAAAGAAAATGAGAGAGGTTCGATCTCGCTCGAACTACAACGGGCTGTTATTTCAATAAGTTCGAAATAACACCCTCTAAAGCCAAGGGCCTTTGCCATCAAAGAGAAAAAGAAAGGTTCGACCTCGCTCGAACTACGACGGGCTGTTATTTCGATAAGTTCGAAATAACACCCTTTAAGGCCAAGGGTCTTCGCTATCAAAGAAAACGAGAAAGGTTCGACCTCGCTCGAAATACGACGTGCTGTTATTTCGATAAGTTCGAAATAACACCTTCTAAGGCCAAGGGCCTTCGCCATCATAGAAGAGAAAAAGAGAGGTTCGACCTCACTCAAACTATGATGGGCTGTTATTTCGATAAGTTAGAAATAACAACCTTTAAGCCCAAGGCTCTTCGTCATCAAAGAAAAATGAGAAAGGTTCGACCTCGCCCGAACTATGACGCGCTGTTATTTCGATAAGTTCAAAAAACCACCCTTTAAGGCCAAGGGCCTTTGCCATCAAAGAAAAATGAGAAAGGTTTGACCTTTCCCGAACTACAACGTAAGGGCCTTTGCCATCAAAGAAAAAAGAGAAAGGTTTGTCCTCGCTCGAACTACGACAGGCTGTTATTTCGATAAGTTCGAAATAATACCCTTTAAGGCCGAGGGCCTTTACCATCAAAGAGAAAAAGAGAGGTTCGAACTCGCTCGAACTACGACGGGCTGTTATATCGATAAGTTTGAAACAACACCCTTTAAGGCCAAGGGCCTTCGCCATCAATGAAAAACGAGAAAGGTTCGACCTAGCTCGAACTACGACGGGCAGTTATTTCGAAAAGTTCGAAATAACACCCTTTAAGGCCGAGGGCCTTCACCATCAAAGAGAAAAAGAGAGGTTCGACCTCGCTCGAACTACGACGGGCTGTTATTTTGATAAGTTCGAAATAACACCCTTTAAGGCAATGGGCTTTCACCATCAAAGAAAAACAAGAAAGGTTCAACCTCGCTCGAACTACGATGGGCTATTATTTTGATAAGTTCGAAATAACACCCTTTAAGGCCAAGGGCCTTCACCATCAAAGAAAAACAAAAATGGTTCAACCGCGCTCGAACTACGAGGGGCTATTAATTCGATAAGTTCGAAATAACAACCTTTAAGGCCAAGGGCCTTCCCCATAAAAAAAACCAGAAAGGTTCAACCTCGCTCGAACTACGACGGGCTATTCTTTTGATAAGTTCGAAATAACACCCTTTAAGGCCAAGGGCCTTCGCCATAAAAAAAAATGAGAATGGTTCAACCGCGCTCGAACTACGAGGGGCTGGTATTTCGATAAGTTTGAAATAACACTCTTTAAGGCCAAGGGCCTTCGCCATCAAAGAAAAATGAGAAAGGTTCGACCTCACCTGAACTATAACGGGCTGTTATTTCGATAAGTTTGAAATAACACCCTTTAAGGTCAATGGCCTTCACCATCAAAGAAAAACAAGAAAGGTTCAACCTCGCTCGAACTACGACGGGCTGTTATTTCGATAAGTTCGAAATAACACTCTTTAAGGCCAAGGGCCTTCGCCATCAAAGAAAAATGAGAAAGGTTCGACCTCACCTGAACTACAACGGGCTGTTATTTCGATAAGTTTGAAATTACACCCTTTAAGGCCAAGGGCCTTCACCATCAAAGAAAAACAAGAAAGGTTCAACCTCACTCGAACTATGACGGGCTGTTATTTCGATAAGTTCAAAATAACACCCTTTAAGGCCGAGGGCCTTCTTCATCAAAGAGAAAAAAAAAGGTTCAAACTCGCCCGAACTACGACAGGCTGTTATTTCGATAAGTGAAAAATAACACCCTTTAAAGCTGAGGGCCTTCGCCATCAAAGAAAAACGAGAAAGGTTCGACTTCGCTCGAACTATGACGGGCTGTTATTTCGATAAGTTCGAAATAACACCCTTTAAGGCCGAGGGACTTCGCCATCAAAGAGAAAAAGAGAGGTTTGAGCTCGCTCGAACTACGACTGGCTGTTATTTCGATAAGTTTGAAATAACACACTTTAAGGCCAAAGGCCTTCGCCATCAAAGAAAAACAAGAAAGGTTCGACCTCGCTCGAATTACGACGGGCTATTATTTTGATAAGTTCGAAATAACACCATTTAAGGCCGAGGGCCTTCACCATCAAAGAGAAAAAGAGAGGTTCGACCTCGCTCGAACCATGACAGGCTGTTATTTCGATAAGCTCGAAATAACACCCTTTAAGGCCAAGGGCTTTCGCCATCAAAGAAAAACAAGAAAGGTTCGACCTCGCTCGAACTACGACGGGCTGTTATTTCGATAAGTTCGAAATAACACCCTTTAAGGCCGAGGGCCTTCGCCATCAAAGAGAAAAAGAGAGGTTCGACCTTGCTTGAACTATGACTGGCTGTTATTTCGATAAGTTTGAAATAACACCCTTTAAGGCCAAGGGCCTTTGCCTTCAAGTAAAAACGAGAAAGGTTCGACCTCGCTCGAACTATGACGGGCTGTTATTTCCTTAAGTTTGAAATAATACCCTTAGAGGACGAGGGCCTTCGCTATCAAAGAGAAAAATAGAGGTTCGACCTCGCTCGAACTACGCCGGCTGTTATTTCGATAAGTTCAAAATAAGCCAAGGGCCTTCGGCATCAAAGAAAATGAGAAAGGTTCGACCTCGCTCGAACTACGACGGGCTGTTATTTCGATAAGTTCAAAATAAGACCATTTAAGGCCAAGTGCCTTCGTCATCAAAGAAAAACGAGAAAGGTTCAAGCTCGCCCGAACTACCATGGGCTGTTATTTTGATAAGTTTGAAATAACACCCTTTAAGGCCAATGGCCTTCGCCATCAAAGAAAAATGAGAAAGGTTCGACCTCGGCCGAACTACGACGGGCTGTGATTTCGATAAGTTCAAAATAACACCCTTTATGGCCAAGGGCCTTCGCCATCAAAGATAAATGAGAAAGGTTCGACCTCGCCCGAACTATGACGGGTTGTTATTTCGATAGGTTCGAAATAACACCCTTTGAGGTCGAGGGCCTTCACTATCAAAGAGAAAAAGAGAGGTTCGACCTCGCTCGAACTACGTCAGCTGTTATTTCGATAAGTTCGAAATAACACCTTTTAAGGCCAAGGGCCTTTGGCATCAAAGAAAACGAGAGAGGTTCGATTTGCTCGAACTATAACGGGCTGTTATTACAATAAGTTCGAAATAACACCCTCTAAAGCCAAGGTCCTTTGCCATCATAGAAGAGAAAAAGAAAGGTTCGACCTCGCTCGAACTACGGCGGATTGTTATTTTGATAAGTTCAAAATAATAATACCTTTTAAGGCCAAGGGTCTTCGCTATCAAAGAAAATAAGAAAGGTTCGACCTCGCTCGAAATACGACGTGCTGTTATTTCGATAAGTTCGAAATAACACCTTCTAAGGCCAAAGGCCTTCGCCATCATAGAAGAGAAAAAGAGAGGTTCGACCTCACTCGAACTACGATG
This sequence comes from Nicotiana tabacum, assembly GCF_000715075.1. Classification (NCBI taxonomy): domain Eukaryota; kingdom Viridiplantae; phylum Streptophyta; class Magnoliopsida; order Solanales; family Solanaceae; genus Nicotiana; species Nicotiana tabacum. The sequence continues at coordinate 135,227,175 of NC_134084.1, read as the reverse complement.
GGCTATTATTTCAATAAGTTCGAAATAACAACCTTTAAGGCCAAGGGTCTTCGCCATCAAAGAAAAACGAGAAAGGTTCGACCTCGCCCGAACTACGACGGGCTGTTATTTCGATAAGTTCAAAAAAACACCCTTTAAGGCCAAGGGCCTTTGCCATCAAAGAAAAACGAGAAAGGTTCGACCTTGCCTGAACTACAACGAAAGGGCCTTTGCCATCAAAGAAAAATGAGAAAGGTTCGACCTCGCTCGAACTATGACAGGCTGTTATTTCGATAAGTTTGAAATAATACCCTTTAAGGCCGAGGGCTTTTGCCATCAAAGAAAAATGAGAAAGTTTCAACCTCGCTCGAACTACGACGGGATGTTATTTCGATAAGCTCGAAATAACACCCTTTAGGTCCAAGGGCTTTCGCCATCAAAGAAAACGAGAAAGGTTCGACCTTGCTCGAACTACGACGGGCTGTTATTTCGATAAATTTGAAATAACACCCTTTAAGGCCGAGGGCCTTTGCCATCAAAGAGAAAAAGAGAGGTTCGACCTCGCTCGAACTACGACGGGCTGTTATTTCGACAAACTCAAAATAACACCCTATAAGGCCAAGGGCCTTCGTCATCAAAGAAAAACGAGAAAGGTTCAAACTCGCCCGAACTACGACGGTCATAGTGCGGGATATCGCCGCTTATATATGGCCTAGGCCAACCAATAAAAAAAAAGAAGAAAAGATGGAACGAACAGACGCCAATTAACAAACAAAATAAAAATAAAAACAAAGGACAACATTCTTCATTCGGCGTCATCGCCACTGTCATCATCACCACTGTCATCACTATCTCCATGAGGTTCATCATCATCACCATCCGTACCCCCATTAGCTTCGGGTGTTGCCACGTCGTATCCACAGTTGATGCATGCCTTGCGAGCTTTCGCTCGCGCTTCTTCATAAGCAGCTTCAGCCACAGTGCCTGCTTCCCACAAACCTTTGTATATGACCCGCGGGGCTTCGGCATAAACCTAGAGCTCATGCACTTAGCGGGGAACGGCAGCAGGAGATAATTCAACCTAATCCTTTAGACACTTGTTCTCCGCCTCCAGGGCCGCGACCCAATCTCCCAGAACCAAAGCCTCTTTATCAATCGTGCTAATCCGCTCCTCGAGCCTCGCCTCCATAAGAGTAGCTGTCGTGCTCTCCAATTCTTGTTCAGATTGGAGATATGTGGATAGTATCCTCCAGGGTCGCCGCCTTCACCAAAGCCTCAGACAAGCTCTCTCAATGTTTTGCATACCAGCAACCTTGCTCTCTATCGCGGTCAACTTCCCTCTCCACTTTGCGCTCATCACCTCTACTCGGACCAAGTTCTGGTCCATCTCCGACTGCATAGACCTTAACTTGCCCTGCAAATGCTCACACTCTGCAGCGATCCCTTTACTCTATTCGAGCTCCTCGTCCTTGATGCGGAGTTGCTCCTCAAGTTCGCTCTTGCTACAGATCGTCTGCATCAATTCTTGGTCCCTTTTCTCCAACTCCTCGCCCAGAGCCCGATTATGGGGATCTGTCCTCAGCCGTTTGTGCAACTCGCGATGGTATTTCTCCAGCATCTAAAAGAAAATCCTCGATCGGGTGTTGGCCCTACGAATGCTTTCCACTTCCACCATATATGTCTGGAAAATAGAAAGACAGTTAAATTAATGCTTTTGAACAAAGGGAAAAACTTAAATCGAGAGCCAAATGCAACGTACCCTCAAGCCCATGACGACCACCTCGTCCCTCAAATCAGCATAAGGGATATCCCGAAGGGACTAATTCTCAGATTTTGAACATAACAGGTTTAATTGCGGCACCAAATTCTCCCCCTCCGCCAAGAGGTTAACGCTAGAAGGGATATGGAGAACACGAGATGAGCCTCCCACATGAACCACTGAATGAGTAAGGCCCTCCTCGAACATCCTGACATCATCAAGATCTAGGTCTGACTCGAGCTCATACTCGTCAATCACCACGCCTTTTTCCCTTTCCGCTGCCAAAGGAGGAGCACGACCCGCTGCAGAAGAGGAGGGCACATCTGAAGTCACTATAGCGGTGCCCGAGGTCTAGTTCTCTACCACAACAAGGCGTTGATCGTGAGTAACAGCAGGGACTTCTGGCTGAGCCATGACGACGACCAAAGTTTCTGATTGCTGACCGCCGATGCCAACTTCAACAATTTGCTAAGCCTCTATGGGAGACACTGCAACAACACCTTCTCTTGAGCTCGTCGGGGGAGAATCATCCAGGTGAATCACTATCGGAAGCACCATGTCAAACTCTACTCTCCATCTCTTCAACGACCCTTCCTCCTCTCCAGTCGATGGTGACTCATTTGTAAAACGGACGACATTGGTCGGGACCTTGTCCTAAGAAGCGGCCCTCACTGGAGTAACCAAGGCCGCAGATTCAATCGAAGCAGCCCTCGACGAAGGGCGTACAGTGGGTACAACTACAAGATGAGCGAATGTGGCTGGCTGGCGAAAGGCTAGCTGAGGGGCCCTTACTCTCCGCACCTTCCCTGACAACGACGAACGATGCATAAGAGGTCGAACAAAAAAAAAGAGAGGAAAGACAGTAGACAAGGACGTCATCTCACCTGTAAGAGGCCTGCATCCAAACCTCTCGTGAAAAGTCGACCAAGTGCGAACTCCCATTGTGTGGGGAAGAATGACCTCCACACATTCACGAATCCCTTCGACAGGTGGTGGGGGCAATCTCTCAGCTGCAGAAAAACAGAGCAGTTCAAAATTCGTAGAAAATGGTCAAACATTTCATTAATTAAAGATGCAAACTTACGGGCAAAGTTCCATCTCTCGGGGAATCCCGTCTGGTCAGCAACAAAATGCTCGGTCTGCACATAAAAATAATTTTCATAGAAACGACAGTTGGTTCGGTCATCCATCTTCACCGCCAGGCCCCTCGATCCCCGAGGACGTGCATGAATCATCATACCTCGAATCAGTTGTGGAGCAAAAATGCTAAACATATGGCCCAAAATGACCTCACGACCGACAAGTTTTGCATACTTGAGCAGCATAAGAAACAACTTGTACAAATAAGGCGAAAGCTGAGCAGGGCATACCTCATAGTAACGACAGAAATCTACCACCAACATGGGAAGAGGAAGTGGGTACCCTACAATAAAAGGGTTGGCGTAGAACATACAATATCCGGGGCGGTCGAAGTGAACTCTGTCGTCCCCCTCCGCCGGCTGCATCTCGACGAAATTGGGGATTCCCCACCGTTCTCTCAAATCAACAATTCCCCTTTCTCTCACAACAGAAGCGACAGGTTGCGGCTTTGCTCCACTGCCAAAACTGAAGTCAGTCGCGTCCCTTCCGGGGCGAGGTAGAATCTCATCTACAGAAGGAACCTCCTCATCCTCCACCGCATCCATTTCTCCGGCGATCTGAACAGAACTATCTGGCACCGGATTAGCGGTAGGGAGATTATCATGAGAAGAATCGCCGACCATTTTAAGCAAGAAAACTCTCCAAGAGGAGCGATACGAAGAAAAAATGAAAGGTTTCAGAGAGCAAAAAGGTAAGCAAGAATTCGAGGTATCGGAGAAAGTGATATCTTAAGAATTCTCTCAAACGAATGATGAATTGTATCAATCAAATGAAAAGTTCCCCTGTTTATAAGAGACATAAATTCTCCGAGCATGAAACCTAAGAGTCTCCATTTGAATATGATGGGGCACGAAATGTTTCAGTTTTCCAGCAACGTGTGTCATAATAGTGGCCTACACGAACCCGTGCTTTATTTGCCAAACCGGCGTTTCAATTCCGAAACCATCGCAACGGTCCATGAGTGCCGAAAGAACACTCCACTCCGCCAAAAAATCCACAGAACGCGACTAAGGAACGGAAAATTAGGGGTCAGATTCCTCTCGACTACGCTGCAAAGATGATCCATCCATCGAGCCCGGCAAAGGACGACCTCGTCGGATGGAGGGACTAACTATATTGGTCAAAATCTAACCGCCCCGACCAGGTTGCCCACGACCTCTTTTTAGCAATCGGGTAATGGAAGTCAATAGGGTCCACTTCATTTCTCCTCCAAGATATCCAATACATCGAAAAGAGCAATGCCTAGAGTCACGACTAGACCACACCACTGACCCTAGCGCACCAAGTCACGGTGGGGATCAAGAGGTTTTGACTATATATATATAGCCTAGGAAGGCTTTCAGAGAGGGGGCTTCTCCAGGTTCATCTAGGAAAAATAGAGCAAAGAGCTCCAATTTTGTATAAAAAGAAAAAGCATTTGTAGCTCTCTTTCCTCAAAAACTGAGGAGGAATGCAATATTGAATCTTAATGAGATTGACAATATCTTGTTCATCTCCTATATATTCATCGTTATGAAATCGCTCGGTCTGGAATCAATTAAGTTTGACTATGATTTACCCCTTTATATTTGATTGATTTGTTCAAAAAGTTATAATATCTTTTGAGTCAAACAAGATATATATAGTCTTTCGAATAATTTATTACGTAGATTTTAGGTCAATCTCGATTCTTGTATGTTTTAACAATGTCACTCACCTTAGTTCCACACCTACAAATCTATATATTTGGAGGTCGACGTAGAACATGATCAAACCATCTTTAACGACCTCGCTCGAACTACGCCGTGCTGTTATTTCGATAAGCTCGAAATAACACCCTTTAAGGCCAAGGGCTTTCGCCATCAAAGAAAAACAAGAAAGGTTCGATCTCGCTCGAACTACGATGGCTGTTATTTCGATAAGTTTGAAATAATACCCTTTAAGGCCGAGGGCCTTCGCCATAAAAGAGAAAAAGAGATGTTCGACCTCGCTCGAACTATGACTGGTTGTTATTTCGATAAGTTCGAAATAACACCCTTTAAGGCCAAGGGCCTTCGCCATCAAAGAAAAACGAGAAATGTTCGACCTCGCTTGAACTATGACGGGCTGTTATTTCGATAAGTTCGAAATAACACCCTTTGAGGCCGAGGGCCTTCGCTATCAAAGAGGAAAAGAGAGGTTCGACCTCGCTCGAACTACGTCGGCTGTTATTTTGATGAGTTCAAAATAACACCCTTTAAGGCCAAGGGCCTTCGGCATAAAAGAAAACGAGAAAGGTTCGACCTCGCTCGAACTACGACGGGCTGTTATTTTGATAAGTTCAAAATAAGACCCTTTAAAGCCAAGTGCCTTCGCCATCAAAGAAAAACGAGAAAGGTTCAAGCTCGCCCGAACTACGATGGGCTGTTATTTCGATAAGTTCGAACTAACACCTTTTAAGGCCAAGGGTCTTTGCCATCAAAGAAAAATGAGAAAGGTTCGACCTCGCTCGAACTACGTCGGCTATTATTTTGATAAGTTCGAAATAACACCCTTTAAGGCCAAAGGCCTTCGGCATCAAAGAAAACAAGAAAGGTTCGACCTCACTCGAACTACGACCGGCTATTATTTCGATAAGTTCGAAATAAGACCCTTTAAGGCCAAGGGCCTTTGCCATCAAAGAAAAACGAGAAAGGTTCAACCTCGCTCTAACTACGATGGGCTGTTATTTTGATAAGATCGAAATAACATCCTTTAAGGCCAAGGGACTTCGCTATCAAAGAAAAACGAGAAAGGTTCGACCTCGGCCGAACTACGACGGGCTGTAATTTCGATAAGTTCAGAATAACACCCTTTATGGACAAGGGCCTTCGCCATCAAAGAAAAACGAGAAAGGTTCGACCTCGCTCGAACTATGACGGGCCTTTATTTCGATTGGTTCGAAATAACACCCTTTGAGGCCGAGGGCCTTCGCTATCAAAGAGAAAAAGAGAGGTTCGACCTCGCTCAAACTACGTCGGCTGTTATTTCGATAAATTCAAAATAACACCCTTTAAGGCCAATGGTCTTTGGCATCAAAGAAAATGAGAAAGGTTCAAACTCGCTCGAACTACGACATGCTGTTATTTCAATAAGTTCGAAATAACACCCTCTAAGGCCAAGGGCCTTTGCCATCATAGAAGAGAAAAAGCAAGGTTCGACCTCGCTCGAGCTACGACGGGCTGTTATTTCGATAAGTTCGAAATAACACCCTTTAAGGCCAAGGGCCTTCGCCATCAAAGAAAATGAGAAAGGTTTGACCTCGCTCGAACTACGACGTGCTATTATTTCGATAAGTTCGAAATAATACCTTCTAAGGCCAAGAGCCTTCGCCATCATAGAAGAGAAAAAGAGAGGTTCGACCTCGCTCGAACTACGACGGGCTGTTATTTCGATAAGTTTGAAATAACACCCTTTTAGGCCAAGGGTCTTCGCCATCAAAGAAAAATGAGAAAGGTTCGACCTCGTTCGAACTACGACGGGCTATTATTTCGATAAGTTCGAAAAAACACCCTTTAAGGCCAAGGGCCTTTGCCATCAAAGAAAAACGAGAAAGGTTCGACCTTGCCCGAACTACGACAAAATGGCCTTTTCCATCAAAGAAAAACTAGAAAGGTTCGACCTCGCTCGAACTACGACACGCTGTTATTTCGATAAGTTCAATATAATACCCTTTAAGGCCGAGGTCCTTTGCCATCAAAGAAAAATGATAAAGGTTCAACCTCGCTCGAACTACGATGGGCTGTGTTTTTGATAAGCTCGAAATAACACCCTTTAAGGCCAAGGGCTTTCGCTATCAAAGAAAATGAGAAAGGTTCGACCTTGCTCAAACTACGACGGGCTGTTATTTCGATAAGTTCGAAATAACACCCTTTAAGGCCGAGGGCCTTCTCCATCAAAGAGAAAAAGAGAAGTTCGACCTCTCTCGAACTATGACAGGCTGTTATTTCGATAAGCTTGAAATAACACCCTTTAAGGCCAAGGGCCTTCGCCATTAAAGAAAAACGAGAAAGGTTCGACCTCGCCCGAACTACGACGGTCATAGCGTGGGCTATCGCTGCTTACATATGGCCCAAGCCAACCAATAAAAAAAAGAAGAAAGAAAAGACGGAACGAATAGACGCCAATCAACAAACAAAATAAAAATAAAAACAAAGGACAACATTCTTCATTCGGCGTCATCGCCACCGTCATCATCACCACTGTCATCACCATCTCCACGAGGTTCATCATCATCACCATCCGCACCCCCATTAGCTTCAGGTGTCACCACGTCGTATCCATAGTTGATGCGTGCCTTGCGAGCTTTCGCTCCCGCTTCTTCATAAGCAGCCTCATCCACAATGCCTGCTTCCCACAAACCCTTGTATATGTCCAACGGGGCTTCGGCATAAACCTAGAGCTCATGCACTTAGCGGGGAATGGCAGCAGGAGATGATTCAACCTAAGCCTTTAGTCGCTTGTTCTCTGCCTCCAGGGCCGCGACCCAATCTCCCAGAACCAAAACCTCCTGATCAATCGTGCTGATCCGCTCCTCGAGCCTCGCCTCCATAAGAGTAGCTATCGCGCTCTCCGATTCTTGTTCATATTGGAGATACGTGGATAGTATCCTCTAGGGCCGCCGCCCTCGCCAAAGCCTCAGACCAGGCTCTCTCAATGTTTTCCAAACCAACAACCTTGCTCTCCATCGCGGTCAACTTCCCTCTCCACTCTGCGCTCATCGCCTCGACTCGGACCATGTTCTGGTCCATTTCCGACTGCATAGACCTCAACTTGCCCTGCAAATGCTCACACTCTACAATGATCCCCTTACCGAATTCGAGCTCCTCGTCCTTGATGCGGAGTTGCTCCTCAAGTTCGCTTTTGCTACGGATCGTCTACATCAATTCTTGGTCCCTTTTGTCCAACTCCTCGCCCAGAGCCCGATTACGGGGATCCGTCCTCAGCCATTTGTGCAACTCGCGACATCTGTCGCGATAGCGACGGTATTTCTCCAGCATCTGCAAGAAAATCCTCGATCGGGTGTTGGACCTATGAATGCTTTCCACTTCCACCATATACGTCTGGAAAACAGAAAGACAGTTAAACTAATGCTTTCGAGCAAAGGGAAAAACTTAAAATGAGAGCCAAATGCAACGTACCCTCAAGCCCATGACGGCTACCTCGTCCTTCAACTCAGCATCAGGGATATCCCGAAGGGACTCATTCTTAGATTCTGAACATAACAGGTTAAATTGCATCACCAGATTCTCCCCCTTCGCCCAGAGGTTAACGCTGGAAGGGATACGGAGAATATGATCTGAGCTTCCCGTATGAACCACCGAATGAGTAAGGCCCTCCTCGAACATCCTGACATCATCAGGATCTAGGTCAAACTCGAGCTCATACTCGTCAATCACCATGCCTTTTTCCCTTTCCACTGCCGAAGGAGGAGCACAACCCGCTGCAGCAGAGGAGGGCATGTCTGAAGTCACTACAGCGGCGCCCGAGGTCTGGTTCTTTACCACGACAAGCGGTGATCTCCAATAACAACAGGGACTTCTGGCTGAGCCATGATGGCGGCCGGAGTTTTCAATCGCTGACCGCCGACGCCAACTTCAACAATTTGCTCCGCCTCTATGGGAGACACCACAACAACACCTTCTCTTGAGCTCATCGGGGGAGAATCATCCAGGTGGATCACTGTCGGAGGAACCATGTCAAACTCTACTCTCCGTCTCTTCAACGACCCTTCCTCCTCTCCAGTCGATGGTGACTCGTTCGTAGGACGAATGACATTGGTCGGGACCTTGTCCCGAGAAGCGGTCCTTGCTGGAGTAACTAAGGCTGCAGATTCAACCGAAGTAGCCCTCGACGAAGGGCGTACAATGGGTACATCGACAAGATGAGCGGATGCGGCTGGCTGGCGAAAGGCTAGCTAAGGGGCCCTTACTCTCCGCACCCTCCCTGACAACGACGAACGATGCATAAGAGGCTGAACAAAAAGAAAAGAGGAAAGACAGTAGACAAGGACGTCATCTCACCTGTAAGAGGCCTGCGTCCAAACCTCTCTTGAAAAGTCGACCAGGTGCGAACTCCCATTGTGTGGGGAAGAATGGCCTCCACACATTCACGAATCCATTCGATAGGTGGTGGGGTCAATCTCTCAGTTGCAGAAAAATAGAGCAGTTCAACATTCATAGAAAATGGTCAAAAATTTCATTAATTAAAGATGCAAACTTACGGGCAAAGTTCCATCTCTCGGGGAATCCCGTCTGGTCCGCCACAATATGCTCGATCCGCACATAAAAATAATTTTCATAGAAACGACAGTTGGTTCGGTCGTCCATCTTCACCACCAGGCCCCTCGATCCCCGAGGACGCGCGTGAATCATCGTACCTCGAATCAGTTGTGGAGCAAAAATGCTAAACATATGGCCCATAGTTACCTCACGATCGGCAAATTCTGCATACTTGAGAAGCATAAGAAACAACTTGTACAAATAAGGCGAAAGCTGAGCAGGGCACACCTCATAGTAACGCCAGAAATCTACCACCAACATGGGAAGAGGAAGTGTGTACCCTACAATGAAGGGGTAGGCGTAGAACACACAATATCCGGGGCGGTCGAAGTGAACTCTATCGTCCCCCTCTGCCGGCCGCATCTCGACGAAATTGGGGATTCCCAACCGTTCTCTCAAATCTATAATTCCCCTTTATCTCACAACAGAAGCGACAGGTTTCGGCTCCGCTCCACCGCCGAAACTGAAGTCAGTCGCGTCCCTCCCTTGGCGAGGCAGAATCTCATTTACCGAGGGAACCTCCTCATCCTCCACCGCATCCATTTCTCCGGCGATCTGAACAGATCTATCTGGCACCGGATTAGGGGTAGGGAGATTATCATGAGAAGAATCGTCGGCCATTTTTAGCAAGAAAACTCTCCTAGAGGAGCGATACGAAGAAAAAAATGAAAGGTTCAGTGAGCAAAGAAGTAAGCAAGAATTCGAGGTATCAGAGAAAGCGATATCTTAAGAATTCTCTCAAACGAATGATGAATTGTATCAATCAAATGACAAGTTCCCCTATTTATAAGAGACATAAATTCTCCGAGCATGAAACCCAAGAGTCTCCATTTGAATATGATGGGGCACGAAACGTTTCAGTTTCCCAGGAACGTGTGTAATAATAGTGGCCTACACGAACCAATGCTTTATTTGCCAAACCGGCGTTTCGATTCCGAAACCATCGCAACGGTCCATGAGTGCCGAAAGAACACCTCCACTCCGCCAAAAAATCCACAGAACGTGACTAAGGAACAAAAATTTGGAGGTCAAATTCCTCTCGACTACGCTGCAAACATGATCCGTCCATCGAGCCCGACAAAGGACGACCCCGTCGGACGTAGGGACTAACTGTATTAGTCAAAATCTGACCGCCCCGACCAGGTCGCCCACGACCTCTTTTTAGAAATCGGGTAATGAAAGTCAATAGGGTCCACTTCATTTCTCCTCCAAGATATCCGATACATCAAAAAGAGCAATGCCTAGAGTCACGACTAGAACACACCACTGACCCCAATGCACCAAGTCACGGTGGGGATCAAGAGGTTTCGACTATATATATATAGCCCAGGAAGGCTTTCAGAGAGGGGGCTTCTCCAGGTTCATCTAGGAAAAATAGAGCAAATAGCTCCATTCTTGTATAAAAAGAAAAAGCATTTGTAGCTCTCTTTCCTCAGAAACTGAGGAGGAATGCAATATTGAATCTTAATGAGATTGACGATATCTTGTTCATCTCCAATATATTCATCGTTATGAAATCACTCGGTCTGGAATCAATTAAGTTTGGCTACGATTTACCCCTTCATCTTTGATTGATTTGTTCAAAAGGTTTTAATATCTTTTGAGTCAAACATGATATATATAGTCTTTCGAATAATTTATTACGTAGATTTTAGGTCAATCTCTATTCTCTTATCTTTTAACAACGTCACTCACCTACAAATCTATATATTTGGAGGTCGACATAGAACATGATCAAACCATCTTTAACGACATTCCTTAAATTTATCCTCAACGTGTGCTACTTGAACTTTTTTGTGAATGTGAGCATTTTTAATCTTATCTAATCTTGTATGATCACGCACCATCTTATTATTTGCATCTCTGAGATATTTATCTCGTGGATGTATTAAATTATTCCCAGACCTCACTATGTGAGATTATATTGAGTATGTTGTAGTTGGATGCATTAAACTATAGCGATCCAACATTCTCTCATATAGCATTATTGGTCTCATAACTATTCTATAGAACTTATCTTTCACTCATTACCCTTGTAACACTTTTCTATTTTAGCGGTTTGGTTTTATTTTAGTTTATGTTTAACATCTTCATCTATTATCCCATCCTTCTAGAACGAGCCTAAATATCTAAATTTGTTTGATTTAGGTAGTGCAATCCATTTAATTTAACCTCAATTCAATATTCTTGTGATGACTAGACTTGCGGCGCATATATGTAGTTTAACTTCTATTATCCTTAAACTACATATTAATAATATAAAAAAATATTTACACTGCCAATATAGATAACTTAAAATCCATATTAAAAAGCTAAGTTAGGGTGTTGTCACGGTGTTGACATCTGGTAGACTAGAATCATTTTGTTGATCCTATTCCTCTTTAAGCCAATGATAAGACGAGAACTTTCTTTTTTTGAGGTATTGATGTTTACTTCCTTTGATTGCTTTTTCAACGAGAACGCATTCGTTAGACTCGAGTATCCATCTGTGAACACTGAAAAAGGGGGAAATGAAAGGACCCCATTAACGTGCGTCTAAGGTATGCATATACACTACCCTCCCAATACTTTACGGTATGAGATAATATTGGGTACGTTATTGTTATTGCATTAAAGATAACCAAAAAAAATCTATTTACGCAACTATGTAATTTAAAAGATAACTGCATATAAATTTATTTAATAACCTAAAATAAATGATAAATATCTTGCAATAGTAGATTCAATTATGCTGATAATATATAACAATATTACACTCTCAGTATATAACTTAAATTCATACAACCATGGCCGTGAATAATTGTAAGCGATCAGCATGCTTGAAGGCGTGAACCTTTCCGTGGAAAATATTTTAACAATATTTAGGCTGTTGAATTCATGAGGGATATACATGTATATAAGCATGTAAGAATATTTTTTTTTACAGGTAATTTCAAGAACTCATTACCATATATCCCAACCTTAGTGGCGGTTTTCAGTGAAGCTAGGAATTTACTCAAGGGTATTCAAATTTGAAAGAAGTGAAAAAAATTTTCAACAAAGGGTGTTCAATATGTATTGTATACCTCTAAAACGTAATATTTTATCTATATAAACAATGGAATTTTTTGACGTGACCACCCTTGTAACCATGTGGCTTCGTCGCTGTCGGTTTTACTTGTTAATTAGCTACGAATTTCCTTTCTATTTCTTGATTAGATATACATCGACCTGATCAATGAATTATTAATTATTATTTACCCTTAAAATTGGATAACAATTAAATTTGTACGCGGTTTTAAGAATATGTGATATAACTTGATCAAATTAAGAAGACATATTAATATTGAAATTAACAATAACAAAATAAATACAAACCATAAAATTGAACAGCCTTAGCCTCCTCTGAGTTTCATTACCCTCGAGCCAAGAAATGTCTCAACTAGTGTTAGAACTGAACAACAAGATGGTAAGAGCTAGAAATGATCAGTATATTGCTTTATTTTTGCGTGTTACAATGTGTCATAGAAATGATCAGAGCCCCCTTTATATAGTTATCAAATGGGGGTTTTGGTACACTTTTATACAAGGTAAAAAATCTCATGATTTGCTAATTAATCGGCCTCTTCTTGATATATACTGAGATTTCACCATGATCCTTGACCGATTGCAGATATTTCGGCTTTCCGTTATTTGACTTGGTAAGTTTTCCTCGATGTTGATCGGTCTCTGGGTCACGAGCTCGACGATCTAATTTTGCGCCTTGGTTGGATATAACCCGAGCTCGAACTTTGACCTGTCATGTTTTAGCCTCGATTGGTCAAACAATGGATGAACCTGGTTTCGGCTGTATACATATAGTCCCCTCGTTTTTCGGAGAGAAGATGACGAGAAACAATATAAACTTCCAAAGCTCACTCCGATAGATCATGACGTAAGTGACAAAAGGTCATTGAAACGTCCCGTCGGTCCAGTCTCCAAGGCATTAAATGTGTTTCAGTGTTGGTCAGCCACTACTGGTTTTGAGCCGTCATTAGCAAACTATAAATATCCTCATTTTCATTCATTCAAACTTTATGTTCAAAAAGCTTCTTCTACTCTTGTTTTTTAAGAATCTCTTCACTCTCCAATTTTTGTGCCCAGATTTCTTGAACCTTTTGCAACCTTCTCCTTTTCCTCATCTTTGCTTTAAAATGGCGAAAACTTCTAAGACTGTTCCACAGGAAGAAAAAGCCTCTTCATCACGGCCTGCCGGTGATGGTACTGTGGTGGAGTCACTCCCTAAGGAGTTCATTCCAGGAGGGTGCCCGATCGGTGCTGATTTCAAGATCGAAAAAAACTTTCTCGGTACCGGGTCGATGTGAGCTGGTCTCGGGATATATATACAATCACCGATGATCTCCTCTCAAAGGTTAAAGAGGATTGTAACTGGGCCGATAAAAAAGTGATGGTACCCCCGCTTGAGGAATCAATTACCACCACGTGGAGGGTTTTTTAAGTGTTTACAGTTACCCTTTCACGTTGGTTCCCATAGAATCGATCATTATTACCTTTTGCAAAAGGTATGAAGTGACCTTTGGTCAGATTCACCCCTTTTTCTGGAGGATATTGATTCTTCTTAATTTTTTCGTAAACAAAATTGAGGGGTGTGCCTTCACCCTTGATCATCTTATGTGCCCGTACAGTCCCCGACTCTATCGAGGGGGATTAATAAAACTTGCTCACCGGGCCACCAGGGCCCTATTCTTGAGTATAGATGAGGATCGAGATCGAGGCTGGATGTGCCGATTTATTCGAGTGAGGACCTTTGACTTGATCCCTGCCGAGGATATGCCATTTTCCGAGAAATTGAATATGAAGCGTAAGTATAACTTCTACTTAAAGATTTTATTTATTTTTTCTTCCCTTTCCTTCCTTCTTATCGGTGTTTTTATGGTACAACCATGTCTCGGATGCCGAATGTAGTTCCCCAACTCAAAGAGTGGGTCGAGGGCCTGGCGTTACATAGACCATACTTTGAGCGCGCATGGCGCGAATTGTCGAAGGGTTGGTAGGAGGCCCGTAATCATGGTAAGTTTTCTTTTCTAATGTAACAATTTTGATTTCCTCCTTGCGCTATGGAATTCTTATCGGTTCTGGTTTCTTTTGTAGGTCTCCCCAAAGATGTTGCTATGAGGCCTCCATCCGACGATAAGGATGTGCCTCTCGAGTCCCCTACACCGAGGCAGGGTGATGAAAAGAAGAGAAAAGGGCCCCGAATTCCCCAAACTCGGAAAAGGAAACACCAAAGGAGAGGCCGCGCAAGACCAAGGGAAGAACCATCGCTCTATCCTCGGACTCAGTCCACCGGCTAAGGGAAGAGTCTGAAGAAGAAGAAGAAGAAGAGAAATTGAAGCTGGTGGCCCGCGTGTGGGCACCTATCGTAATACAAGGGCCCTCCGAACCGGCGGGTGCTAAAATTGAACAATCTCTACATAAGGAGGTCGATGAGGGATTTTTAGCCGAAGCTCCCAAACCATAAGGGGGCGAGGCCTCTCTTCCCCATCTAGGGGGGTTTATAGGGAGACCGGGGCTGATACTCCTCGAGCAGAGGAGAGTGCCCCAAAGGATGCACTTGGGGCGATCGACCTTACTACGGGGTCTCCTTAGTTCTCAGATGCCATAATCCATGAGACCGACATGCTAGAAAGTCGTTCTTACGAGGGGCCTCAGGGGGCTGCAGATATCCACAACTTCTTAGATGGGTTAGAGTCTGCTGCCTCAGAGGATGTCACTAGGCTCAAAGACTTGCCGATGCAAAAGAAGGTACCATCGCTGAGAGACAGTGGGTTTTCCTCGAGCCCAAAGTTAGTGGACCGGTTCCCAACTTTGAGTGTTGACCCTGATCGAAAGAGGTTAATAGTTTTACTACCCCGAAGGATGCCGGGGTTTCCTCATGGGGGTTGCTAGCTATCTTCGGTATTTGGTGACCGAAGAGGACCAGGCCGTGATGGACAAGGTGGAAATGCTCTGTCTATTCAGTAAAGCCCAACAAACATTGAATGGGGTAACTTTGAGTGTCTTTTTCATTATGTATTTTAAACTTAAAGTTGTAAGTAATCATAATACCTTCCTTCATATTTGCAGGCCTCGGTACTGCACCATGAGACTTTCCTCTGATACCAGGAGGAGTTAACCCAACACGAGGCCGAGGTTCGAGTGCTTACTAAGAAGAGGGACACCTACAAGCTTCATAGTAAGAAGCTTCAGGCTGAGTTAGAAGCGACTTGCAGGGAACACGCCGAGATGGCTGAGCAGGTAATTTGAGTACTTCATGATAGTGAAGAAGAATTGGACATAATGGCTAACGATCCGATCCTGTAGGTCCGACAGAGGCTTGAACAGATCGGGTAGCTCCAGGCATATGTAGATATGATACAAGCTGAGGTTGAGGAGTTCAAGAAAAATATGGTCCTCTTAGCCTCGAAAAAGGAAACTGTCCAAGCACAACTGGGGTCGGCTGAGGCCCAACTTTTGGCTGCAAAGGAGAAATCCTCGGTGCAAGCCAAGGAGATCGAGGAGTTTCAATCTCAGTTAGACTCAGCTATTTGTGGTAAAGAGAATCTGGTCAAGGAACTCGAGGCAGCCAAATCAGAGATGGTTAAGGCCAAGACCGAGGCTGACGCTAAAGTGGCCCAGTTCAAGGTTGACGTCGAGGCGATCCAAGCGCAGACTAAAAGTATGGTGGAGCATGCAAAGTGGCAAGCTCAAAGGGAATCCCTCGAAGGAGTTCATGCTCAGTACTTCGACATATTGGCTGAACTCGAGACTGCCAAAGTAGAAGAAGCTAGGGCCCGAAAGCTGGCCTTTCCTGAGGAAGATTCCAAGAGCTTAAACAAGTCTGAAGATAGGGAAGATCCTGAGGATGAAAATTCTACCTACGATGGGGACCTTGACACTTAGGCCTTTATATGTATTTATTTTTTGCATTTTTTGAGGTTGTTTCATCTGTTGTAGGCTTTGGTATTGGGCCATTTTGGCCTTTGTAAAAAGATTGTTGGATAAATATATATGAGGCTTTTATTTCCCTTTTAGCTTTCATATTTTCCCTTGACCTTATTACTTGTATTCACGAAGGCCAGGATGCCTTAGAATAAAATAACTATGGTTATGTTCGAAAGTTCAAACAAACCTCGCCTTTACATTACTCTATTTTAAGGTGTCTTAGGGGTTCGGTGTTACCGGAAACTTTTTTCCCAAATTAAGTAGTTGAGATCCTAGTTCGCCGAGGGTAGCCTTTAGAATCGGTTATGAAAAAAAAATTTCTTTTTTGAAGGCCTAGTTTTTGCTACGAGTTTCAGACGTCTCCAAACCGTGTCAATATGGCCGTAACCTTTTAGTTTGGGAGCTACCCATTGGACCTGCTTTCCCGAGCTATTCGGGTTTGCCCAAGATAACAGTCCCCGAGTGGGGTGGCCGTGGCCTTTATAATCCGGGCGTTGCCTTATAGATCTTATGCCCCCGAGGCCCAGTTACTTGGGCCGTTCGAGTTTGTTTTTTACAGTAGTCCCCAACTGAGGGAGTGACCATTCTAACTCCGGTTATAAGCGGCCCTTGAGCTTGTTACCTTTAGGAGATCAGAAGTACGAAATTTTTTAAGGGATCTAAAGAGGAAAGTTTTCTAAAACATAAAATAATTGCAAGGAAAATACTTCTCTTTATTCTTGTGCAAAACAGTTATACATGTGTACATGTTTTATGCCAGGGGTCGGGAAATCTATGAGGGTACTGTTCGTTTGACCATTTGTCCCTTACAACAAATCCTATCTATCGAGACCCTTCTATTACAAAGTAATTTCCTTGCAAAAGTCGATATCCGATAGTAATGCCCCCTAGTATTTGAGGTTGATTGTAGAGGAACCTCAGATACTATTAATGCTATCTTCGACACCGATTTGTTATCGACCTTTGATTCTAAGTTAGCACGATCCACTGTTGCCTCATTAAAAACTTTGCCAAAATACCCAGTTGGACAAAACCGATTCAAGGGAAAAAGAGTGCAACGCGTGCTTTCAGACCTAAAGACTTCGTGCCGCTTCTTGTCGACCACCTGCAAGTGTTGGTCCGAAAATAAATGGAAATGAAATGGGTTCGTACCTTAGAAGTAATATTGTTTTAGGTTAGTTTCGTTCCAACTGCTTGGTGGTTATTCTCCGTTCATCATTCTGAGCTTATAGGATCATTTTCCTGTGACCTCGAAAATCTGGTATGGTCCTTCCCATTTTGGACCCAATTTCCCTTCGTTCGGATTCCAAGTGTTTAGTGGGACCTTCCTTGGTAATAAGTCCCCAACATTGAAGTATCGAAGGTTGGCCCTTCGATTATAATACCTCTTGATCCGTTGCTTTTGGGTGGCCAATCGAATAAGGGAGGTTTAACGCCTTTCATCCAATAGCTCTAGGCTCGTATTCATGGCCTCATCATTTGATTCCTTTGTTGCATATTGAAATCTGATACTTGGCTCCCCAACTTCGACCGATATTAGAGCTTCAATGCCATAAACTAGTGAGAATGGGGTAGCCCCCGTACTGGACTTCAAAGTTGTGCGATATGCCCGAAGAACTTCGGGCAGGATCTCCTTCCATTTTCCCTTGGTGTGAGTCAACCTTTTCTTAAGGTTTTGGATTATGGTTTTGTTGGTCGATTCGGCTTGTCGTTCCCTCTAGGCTTATAAGGTGTCGATAAGATCCTTTTGATCTTATGATCTTCGAGAAACATGGTCACTTTTCTCCGACAAACTATTTCCCGTTGTCACATACAATTTTGGATGGCATCCCGAATCGACATATGATGTGGTCACAAATGAAGTCGATGACTTCCTTTTCCCTGACCTTCTTGTATTCTTGTGCTTCAACCCAGTTAGAAAAATAGTCAGTCATAAATAAGATAAATTGAGCCTAATGCCCATGGAAGAGGGCCGACGATGTCCATTCCCCACTTCATAAATGGCCATGGCGACAAGACCGAATGCAACAGTTCCCCGGGTTGGTGAATCATCGAAGCCTATTGTTGATACCCAATTTTTTCCTATATATTTTTGTAGACATATATACTTTCAAACTAGAATATATATGCATATGTAAGCATGCACAGGGTTTTTGTAATTTTTCTATAATTTAAAGGCTTTAAATTGATTTATTTCTTCCCCTTTTACTTATAAAATTCCCAATAATTATCCTTAAAATTATTGTTGTGGTAATTTAGCCATCTAAATCCTATAGTTATGCCAAAATAGTGCTCAAGTATTTTTGGTGCATTTTTTTATAATTGCATTTGCATTTTTTAAAACTAATTTGCATATATTTGCAATACTAGCCCTATTGAAGCATAATTACATTTTTAATATATAAAATGGTCTTCTATATTTTTAAAATGTTAAATATCTATTTTTAAATCATTTTAGTATACGAATTTGTTTTTAGAAATCATCTATTATTTATTATAAATTATATTGAGTTAAATCGACTATTTAAAACTTAGCCAAATTGTATTTCAATTTTAGCCTAAATTCAACCCAATATCGCATCCCAATTCCTAATTAAATAACCTGACCCAGGCCCCAAACACTTCCTACCCGATCCAAAACCCATCAGATCCTGGCTGTTGATCTAAAAGATCAACGACCCTCATTTGTTCTTTCCTTTTTAATTCCAAACGACCCCCTAACCCTAATCATTTCTCCACATACGCCACCCTAAGATCCTCTCCTCTCTCAAAACACTCTCAGCCTAACCCTAATCTCCAACCGCCGACCTCCCATCTCCGGTCATCTCCGGTGACCTCTCATCGTCTCTTAAGCTCCAATGGCTTCTCTCATGCCATGCTTGCTTTCTCTAAGGTCTTCAAGGGCCCAGGGCCATGCCGACTTGCATCTAGGGTTCATCTCCTGTCTGTTCTTGGCTATTCCAGTGTGATTTCAAGCAAGATCATTCTATATTTGCTACGATCCTTGGATTTCTGGGCAGGTTTCTTCATCTCTATATGGGTTCTTTCGAAACCCTAATTTCTTTTCTATACCTCTAGATCTAGGATGATTTGAGTTTGTTTCTTGAATGTTTTACACTATCCTCAAGGTTCTTTATAAGAATCATGTGATTTCAAGTGTTTTTCATCTTCTTCTAAAACTAGGGTTTTCAAAGCTTCTTTTAAAACCTTGTTTAACTGATTCTTTGTATTTAAACTTCTATTTCTTGCATATCTTGACTGATTCTATGAGTTTACTACATCTTTAACTCGTCTATGTTGAAAGCCCTAATTTTCAGGGTTCTTTCGTTTGGTTCTGTGTATTAGCATGACTGACCGATCCTCGGTTTTTGAGTTTTTGTGATCTCTTGTGACTATCTTTCCTTGATATGTTTCTACTGAGTCTCTTAGCCTAAACTTACACTGATTCTATGTGCTTGTGTTCATCTTGACTGTTCAAAACTCGCCTCTTTCTCATTGAATCAGTATTATTTGACTCTTATGTTTGCTAGAGTTGTATTTCGACTCTTGACTATCTATGTCTTACTTTATTTATATGCTAAACACTGATTCATGACTTTCTCTTTGATATTGATTCTGAATTCCCTGTTTCTTGGTCTAATTTGAACACTTTCCTTTAGACCTTCCATCCCTACCTTTCTACTCAATTTGATTGATTTCCTTACCTTGGCTGCTGATCGAGGCCAACCCTGCACTACTATTGAGTAGCGAGAGAGGTCGAAACAGCTTTTACCCGATGAGATCGGGATCGATTTCCACAGGGAGCTAGATATTGGAGTTGTGTATTTGTTCCAAATTACACTTCTAAACATTTTGGGTTCTGATTATACTGCTAATTGTGTAATACTGCGATGCTAAAGTATGCTAAATTAAGCTTAAGGTTAAACTATTGCGAGTTATTCAAATAGGTAAAAGGCACTAGGGCACTTTCTCCTAGGTGGTTAATTAACAAATTCTTGAGTCTAAAGCTAGATTGTCATATTTGGGGAGTATGATATAACCATTGCACGATTCTACTGAATCTACACCTCTCGACGGTTCAAGTGATTTTGCCCTAATTGACTTTCTCAAGTCCAACTGGGTATGCAAATTTGTGCAAGCAATTCAGGTTCAAGTCGTGTATTACTATCTCTAGGTTTAACCCTTTAATTGGAGCTATCAATTTCTTGAGTACTCCCCAATTCCTTGTTGGACCAATTTCAGAGACTTAGGCTCTCTTTCTCAAGAAGAGCCAAAGTCATCTAAATAATAACTAGTGTTTGCAACCACTAATTCAACAATTAAATATGAAATTAGTCCAAATATCAAACACTTATAGTCAATCAAGCCCTAAAACACAAAATCCATCAATTACCCACACTAGGGTTGAGCCACAACCCTACCTTGTGGGTCTAGCTACTCATAATTAGAGAAGAAAACAAAGAAATAGATGAAGAAAAACTCATAATAATTAATTTCTAAATTAAACTTGAAGATTCAATGTTGAAATTAAGCTAAAATTACTCAAAATAGCAAAAGGAACGAAGTCACGAGCGCAACTCTCAGTACAAAACTATCTGATGACCTAAAAATGAGAAAAGAAGCTATTTATACTAAGCTGAAAATTCTGGATAAAAATATCCCTGCGGGGCTAGTGCGGACCACACAAAATCGAGTGTGGCCGCACTAAGGCTCTGGGATTGAATAATCAACTCTCTGAACTTGGGCAACGCGGACCGCACAAAGTCGAGTGCGACCATGGTGGCTTCTAGTGCGGTCCGCACAAAATGGACCGCGGACCGCATTGGGCTTCAACCTTCAAACTAGCAACTCTCTGAACCTTGGCTCTGCGGACCGCACGAAATCGAGTGCGGCCGTGGTGAACCCAATTCGGACCGCACAAAACCCTTTGCGGACGCATTGCCTTATGGCCTGAAAAGCAACCTCTCTGAACTTCTATTTTGCGGACCGCACAGAATGGTGTGCGGCTGCACTGGCCCTATTTTGATTGAACTTTATCTTGTCTTGGTACTTGTGCAAGTTTTACTCCTTTTGAGCTGGTTTTTGACACCTTGTCACCTTGTTGATCAAACCTGCAATCAAGGCCTTTTGGGACTATTTTGTACACATTTCTAATCAAAACTTAAGCAAGAAGGAGTGTAAAATGCATCATATTCCCTAGCTATCAACTCCCACAAACTTAAGCTTTTGCTTGTCCTCAAGCAAACAAAATAAGACCCACCCTTTAAGAGCAAATCCAAGAAAATTCAGCTGTCCTAAATTGACCTCATCTAGCATCAATTGGGACTAACAATTTCCCTCAATACAAATGAATCATTAACAACATTCACTCTTTTAAACACCATGGATTTAGTGCGACACAAAAGTATCAAGAGTTGACTCAACACATCAAAGAAACTCTTTCTATTACTTTGGTCATTGTGGAATCCAAACTCACACATCCTCAACTCTCCCTAAGAAAACCTCACTTTTAGGGTAGTGGCACTCAGAACGAGGTTAATGGAAATACACTCATATCTCGCAAGGAAAAGTCACAAGTTCGGCTCTAAGTACCATATGCTTGCTCCTTATGTGAGTCACCACTAATGTAAGCTTCATTCTACTAGAGATCATATAGGGCTTTTGTGGACACATATTGAAGGCTTTTGGTTCAGGGTAGGAAATGTTTGGTCTAAGTAGGCTCCATCTTCCCTTAAGCACTTCTTTTGCTTCATTTTGGCATGCATTCACTTAACTCTTAAGTCATTTCACTTCTTTCTAAGGGGTTAGAGAGACACACTGTCACTCTTTCTTGTTTATTTCAACTCTTTTCTCCTTTCTCAATTTTCCACACCTTTCATTCTTTACTTTTATTGAATCCCTTTATTCATTTCTACCTTGAACATTCTTTTTGTCTTTTTTTTTGTTTTTCTTTATTTTTCATTGCCTTTCCTTTTCTTTATTTTGTGCCTTTTTACCACTTTGATGCAATCCTCGTCTCTCCCCCCAAACTTATACTTTTTCCATGTGCTAAGAAAAGATCGGGTGCCAAGAGAGGGTATATTTTAGAACGGGTAAAGGCTTGTATCGTCGTTATTGAAAGGAAAAGGTCTAGGTCTCAAAAGGGTTGACTAGGGATTTTATCATTGGTAGGATATGGAAGTGTTCAAGATATCATTTGGATCAAGGAGAGCCTATAATCATGTTTCAAGTCAAATTACACTTAGGATTTCGCCTCGACAAACATTCAGGGCATGTTCTAGACCAATGGCTCGGGACTCGAACTTGCAATGCAATTTCTCACCACACCAGCTATGGGATTGCTAAAGACACAGAGTCGAGGGCCTACAATAATTTTAGATAAGATTTGAGCCGATAATGGTCCCGAAAAACTGCTTGATGATTATCGGCCAACGCAAGAGTCTCAAGGTCACCACTTTCACCATCCTATACACAACGATTTATTTTTGACCATAATATCAAAGGCAAATGTGCTAGGCCCAAGTGAAACTTTACTTGAGGCACCCTTATCACTAACTGCTAGAAAGCAAAAAGAAACGAAAAACAGACTCAAACCCTTAAGAAGTTAGTCATGCCATCCATCATTGGGAAGAGCCACCCGGTTCACTCAAACTCTACCTTTGGAAAGAACTGTGGCATTAATAAAACCAAAGGCTTATTGCAAAAATCCAAAACAAGAAGCTACGAACATAAATAAGAAGCTAAGAAAGAAAAATTGCAGAAAGTAAAATGAATATTTACAAGAGGGGTTTTTAATCAAATATACAATAAGGAAGATGAATATATACAATGTAACATAACTTTTATATACAGACCCAAGGTAAAAAAAAGTACGGAAAATGTAATGAAATGCAGAAATTATATACATACCAAAGATGAAAAAGAAAGAAAGAAATAAAAATCTATCATATATATATATATATATACAGTCATCCAAATCAATCAAAGTAGGGCCTACTCCCTCAAATAAAAGTTGGAATTGTCCTCAATGCCAACTAAGCAAAATAAGCACAAACAATAAAGGAAGGAAAATATAGAAACTCCCTATGGGCCATCCGCCTGCATGGGGTCCTCTGTCTGGGTCCCTGGGTCCTCAATATGCTCGGGAACCTGAGACTGGCTCCCTACCTGTGGCTCTACTGCTGGGACCTGGACATGGACAGGGTCCTGAGCTGCATTCTTTGGCTGACTAGAGGAAGACTCCGGTGGGTTTGCCAACTGGCTGCATCATCTGTCTGGGGGATCACCCTTTTCCTCTTGGGATGCCTCTCCGACTGCATTGGCTGGGGATGACCTGCTGGCACAGGGTAATGTAGCAATAAAGCCAAAGGGCAGGTGATCTGCCTTCAACTGGTCAACCTCAACTCATAACTCCTTCACGGACTCCTTGGAAGCCTGTGTCTTCCTCATCTACTTAGCCTCCCTAGCAAGCTCCTTGAGAGCCTTTCCGTGTGAATGAACAGCGTCCGTGAGCACTTTCTGAGTATTAAGGATCTTCTTCTGGTTGTCCAGAATATCCTTGAGAGCGTCCTTAATAGACTGTGAGAACTATGGAGGCGGAGGTGCCGACTGAGCTGCCATGGTAGTAGATAACACAAACAGCTTAGAAGTAGCTATCTGCATCCAGTTGCTAATGCTAGTGAGGGCCTGGCTCAGACGGTGGGCAGTCAATGGATAGGTAGTAATGGAAGGTATCTCTGGCTCTGTGGAGGTGGATGAACTAGGGGCCATACTGTTGCAGTGGGAGGAGGCTGCTGAGTAGTCACTACCACTACTGCCTCTTCAAACTGGCCAACTGAAGTAGTGGATTTTCTTTTGGAGCCCTTGCCCTTGGGGTTGTCATCACCCTGCAGGCTATACCATGAGAAGGGTTCCTTTGCCTTCATCTTCACATCAAATCCCAGCTTCTCCACATTAAGGTCCTCGAAGTACATTGTAAAGAAGTTAGGGAATGGGTAGTACCTATCACCCTCACTCACTACCCATGAAATAACCCGGGACATCACATTCCCGATATTGATCGAGTACCCTGCCATGATTGATGCAACTAAGATCGCCCGGTGAAGTGGGAGTGAGTTGTCATGGGTGGTAGGATCTAGCATGCTATACACGAATGTCTCCCACCCCTTTGCCTCAAAATTCAGTGTCCTCCTCAATATTTTTACCCCATAGTTAGCCAATCGGGAGTGGTACCTGGGATTGCCAAGTACTCCGCCAACCATGGACGAGCTTCTTTACAAAATTTCATCTTGTCAAGGTACATGGACTCATACTCCTCTATGAAGCCCAAATAGTCGTTGATGGTCTTGCCATAAAACTTCACTTTCAAGTTCCGGACTTTTGTGACTGTGGTACCCTTTTTGATGTGGGCCACGTTAGTGTAGAATTATTTCACCAAATGCTCATTTGCGTCATCCACTTGCCCAATAAAGTAGTCCCATCCAGCTCTATCATTGAATTGCCTCAACACATTTGGATTGTGAGGCAAAAGATCCCGGGTAATGATTTTTCTCTCTGGAATCAACCTCTTCTCTAACCACCACTCTCTAAACTTGTGGTAGGCAATCTCACTGACTAACCTGTCCTCCCATGCCTCCGGGTTCCTAGTCCGCTCAATCCCGCCAACTTGTGGCTCACCCCCTTGTGCTTCTTCCCCCTCCTCCGGTACTGCATCCTCTCCTGATAATGAAGTTGTGGGAGATGTGGAGTACTCATCTCCACTGCGTCAGCCGAGCCCTTAGATGACTCAAAAGATACGTGAACTGAAGCTTGGGTAGTGGGGGATGCTGGGGGTGTATCTCTCAATCTGTTTCTCGCCGGCCAATCAGCAGTTTACTCTAGCATGGAGTCTGATGATGCCTCCTGGGAGGGCTCGTACTCACTTCCCGACTGATCAATAGCCCTATCAACAGCTCTAGTGATTTTCCTTGTGTTTTTTTATGTTTTGTCGAGCTTAGGGGGTCAACTTTATCATCTTTTATTTCCTACCCCGGGAGGACTCTCCCCTGCCTGGTTGTTTACCACCTTTGCCTCGTGATTTCACCATTGTCTTCAAACAACATTCATTAGACTTGTTAGTATCTAAAAAAAACATTGTGATTCATAGTTGCAGAAAAAAATATTGCAGACAGTTCACTTGTTGCAGAGTGCGGACCGCACAAAATGCATTGCAGCCGCAAAGAGGCCATTGCGGACTGCACAAAATACCATTGCGGTCCGCATAGAGTAGGGTTCAGACTACCCACTCTTTCAATATATGCACCGCGGATCGCACAAAATGGCAATGCGGTCCGCATTGAGGCACCGCGAACTGCACAAAATGCAATGCGGCCGCGGTCCTCCATTGATCAGCTTGCAGGACTTTGACACTGCGGTCCGTAAAAAATACCATTGCGGACCGCATAGGGGCACCGCAGACCGCACAAAATCTATTGTGGTGCGCACTGAATGCCCATCAGCAATATCAACCTAGGATTCAAGTGTTGATCAATTTTAGTCCAATTTTTCACTAAATGATGAGTCCCTAGTTGTTGGTTCGGTGTTCTAACTACCTAAACAAACTTTAAACAAAAATTACCCAACCTAAGCTACACTATTGAAAGAAAAACTGGTAGGGAAAGAAGAAGAAGCAAGGAATAATAAAAAAACAAAAATTAAAAGAAAATACAAAATTAAACAAATGAAACGGGATTAAAGCACCAGAAATGAGATGCTGAGATGATGAACAAGCCTTAGTAGTCAGTTACGTGCAATAAGTGGAGATGAACAATGATTTTTAAAGCTCTAAGAGTAAAAGGATCGAAAAGTTTAAAATGAGGGCCATAGGTCCTATTTATAGAAAAAGGTCCTGGGGCCCAGCTCACCTACCCACCGCAGACCGCACAAAATGGCACTGCGGTCTGCGATGCTCGAAACCATAGTGCTAAGACAAAGCAACCATTGCGGTCCGCACACAATGCAATATCGCCGTAGTGGACCACCGCGGACCGCACAAAATGCAATGCGACTGCGGTGGTAAATATCAGAGAACCTCCACTTTTGTCACTTCATCAGTGTGGTTCGCCTTCATTTCTTGCCCCCGCACTGAGGTCTCTACGGCCGCACAAAATGGCAATGCGGTCCGCATTGACAATCTTCAGAGAGTAGTCATTTTCCAACTTTTTCATGCACTGCATCAACACAATCCTACAACATCTCACTACCATTCAGTCCAAAAACAAACCCTACACTACAATGAAAATCAAAGAAAAACACATGGGTTGCCTCCCAAGAAGCACCTGATTTAATGTCGCGACACGATGCGGGTTACTATCAAATTATTTGAGATGAAGAAGTACCATCACGTGGCTGTCATCAATTTTTTCCAAGTAATGCTTGACCCTATTCCCATTAACTCTGAAAACTTTCCCATTTTTGTTCTTCAAATCAAGTGCACCAAACGGAGTCACAAACACCACTTCAAAAGGTCCTCTCCATTTTGACTTAAATTTTCCTGGAAACAGACGTAACCGAGATTTGAACAAGAGAACCAAATCACCCACTTTGAACTCCTTGCTATGAGCATATTTATCATGAAGGTACTTCATCTTGTCCTTGTACAATGAAGAACTGGAGTAGGCATGGAATCAGAATTCATCAAGTTCATTAAGTTGCTCCACACAAAGATTTGCTTGTACATCCCATTCAAGATTTAACTTCCTCAAATCCCACACGGCCTTGTGCTCTAACTCAACCGTTAGATGTAAAGATTTCCCAAACACTAACCGATACGGAGACATACCAATCGGAGTCTTGTAAGCAGTCCTATAAGCCCATAGAGCGTCATCCAACTTCTTTGACCAATCAGTCCTATTAGCATTGACCGTCTTTGACAATATGCTCTTGATTTCCCAATTGGAGACTTCCACTTGACCACTTGCTTTAGGATGATATGGAGTAGAAACTTTGTGATTAACACCATACTTTTTAAGCAAAGTGTCAAAAGCTCTATTGCAAAAATGAGACCCCCATCACTTATGATTGCACGAGGAGTACCCAACCTTGTAAAAATGCTCTTCTTGAGAAATGCAACAATACTCCGGGCCTCATTGTTGGGCAAAGCCACGACTTCAACCCACTTTGAAACATAGTCAACCGCCACAAGTATGTATGTGTTCCCACACGAGCTAACAAACGGGCCCATAAAATCAATGCCTCATACATCAAAAATATCAACCTCAAGAATGGTATTGAGAGGCATCTCATCTTTCTTCGAAATTTTGCCTACTCTTTGACATTTGTCACACCTCTTCACTAGTTCACTTGCATCTTTGTATAAAGTTGGCCAATAAAACCCACAACTAAGAACTTTGGAAGCCGTCCTCGCCTCGCCATGATGGCCACCATAGGGAGAGGAATGACAAGCTTCCAAGATACTCAATTGCTCTTCCTCCGGGACACACCTTCGGATCACACCATCCGTGCAAATCTTGAACAAGTACGACTCATCGCAATAGAAATCCAAACTATCCCATTTGAGCTTCTTCCTTTGGTTATAAGAGAGCTCACACGAGATTATACCAGTCACAAAGAAATTATCAACGTCCGCAAACCATGGCAACCATTCACTGATACCGAAAGGAGTTATTTGTTGGGAAATGAATCATTGATCTCTAGGCCATCATGAGGCCTCCCCTCCTCCTCCAAGCAGGACAAGTGGTCCGCCACTTGGTTTTCACTACCTTTCCGGTCCACAATATCCAAATCAAACTCTTGAAATAACAAGACCCATCGTATCGGTCTAGCTTTGGAATCTTTCTTTGTCATCAAGTACCGGAGTGCGGCATGATCGGTATGGACTATGACCTTGGCACCCATAAGATACGACTGAAATTTTTCCATTGCGAACACAATAGCCAAGAGTTCTTTCTCGGTCACCATGTAGTTCACTTGAGCATCATTCTTTGTCTTGCTTGCATAGTACCTTCAAAAAGTCTTTGATAAATCTCCGGTAGAACCCCGCATGCCCAAGAAAACTTCTAACCCTTGACAGAGGTAGGGGGAGGGAGCCTTGAAATCACATCAATTTTTGCTTTGTCTACCTCAATACCATGCTTTGAAATTTTATGCCCAAGAACCATGCCCTCTTCCACCATGAAGTGGCATCTCTCCCAATTGAGAACAAGATTGGTTTCTTCACAACGGTCCAAAACTCTATCAAGATTCTTCAAGCACTCATCAAATGAATCACCCATAACACAAAAGTCGTCCATGAACACCTCCAAAATGTCTTCCACTATATCTGTGAAGATGACCATCATACACCGCTGAAATGTAGCCGGTGCATTACACAACCCAAAAGGCATCCGAGAAAAGGCAAAGGTGCCATATGGACAAGTGAATGTGGTCTTCTCCTGATCTTCCGAAGCAATCAAGATTTGGTTGTACTTAGAATACCAATCCAGGAAACAGTAGAAGGCACTCCCAGCAAGTCGGTCTAACATCTGATCAAGAAAAGGCAATGGAAAGTGATCATTACGGGTCACTTTATTCAACTTGCGGTAGTCCATGCATACCCTCCAACCGGTGATGGTTCTGGTAGGAATCATCTCATTTTGTGAATTTTCAAACACGGTCATGCCACCCTTCTTCGGTACACATTGCACCGGCGAAGTCCAAAAGCTATCAAAGATGGGGTACACAACCCCGACATCCAACCACTTGATCACCTCCTTTTTCACAACTTCTTGTATTGCTTACTTCAACCTTCTTTGATGCTCCAAGAAGGGCTTTGCATCATCTTCCAGAATAATCTTGTGCATACAGAATGCAGGGCTTATCCCCCAAATATCAGTTAAAGTTCATCCAATTGCCTTTTTTCGCTTTTGAAGCACCGCCAATGTGGCATCAACCTGCATGTTAGTAAGACAAGAGGAGAGAATAACTGACAAAGTAGAACTTAGGCCTAAGAACTCATACCTGAGGTGTGGAGGCAATGGCTTCAACTCCAACACCGGAGGTTCCTCAATTGAAGGCATTGTTGGTGGAGTCTTCCTATTCTCGAGATCCAAAGAAAGTTTTCTGGGCTCATAAGAGTACGAGCCCATTCTATGTAAAGCATTCACACACTCCACCCGGCTTTCATCCTCATTAACATCAAGATTCAATAATACGTCCTCAAGAGGGTCCTCCACATGGATCATTGCACTGATATCATCAACTATCACTGCTGTGACAAGGTCCTCAAAAGAGCACACCTCAGTACTGTTGGGTTGCTTCATTGACTTGCACACATAAAAAACCACCTTTTCATCACCCACCCAGAAGGTGAGTTCTACTACTTCCACATAAACTAAGGCCTTCCCCGTAGTAAGGAAAGGTCTCCCTAAAATGATAGGAACTTCATAATCCATCTCACAATCCAAGATCACAAAGTCAGTTGGCAAGATAAATTTGTCCACCCGGACAAGAACATCATCAATAATATCCAATGGTCTCTTCATTGCTCTATCCGCCATTTGCAATCTCATGGAAGTCGGCCTTGGTTTCCCAATACCCAAAGTCTTAAAAATTGAGTAGGGTATCAAGTTGATACTAGCCCCCAAATCACATAGAGCCTTAGCAAAGTCCGCACTCCCAATGGTGCAAGGAATGGTGAAAGCACCGGGATCTTCAAGTTTTGGGGCCATTGAATGAACTATTGCACTAACTTGGTGAGTCATCTTTATAGTTTCACAATCCGTGGACACTTATTTATCACCAAGTCCTTCATGAATTTAGCATAGCCCGACATTTGTTCAAGAGCCTCTACCAAAGGCACATTAATGGATAAGCTCTTCATCATGTCAATGAACTTTTTAAACTGATTCTCATTTTTCTGCTTCGTGAGCCTTTGAGGATAAGGTGGAGGTGGCCTTGGCAAAGGAGCCTTGGCTTTAGGCACTACCGGCTCCGTCATGTCTATTACGTGTTCCCTAGACGGGTTCATGTCATTTTGAGTTTCCACCTCGACATCTTGAATATCAATCCTCACTTCATCAGTCACATTCTCATCAATCACATTTTCAACCACCAAAGGAACTTCATCTTCTTGCAACTCAACGTCATCACTCAAAATTTGCTTTTGTTTGGAGGCATTCACATCACCGCCTCGTCCACTCCTTGTAGTTATCGCCATAACATAATTTTTCTCACCCTTCGAGTTCACTACCGTATCATTTGGCAGAGCACCCTTAGGGCGAGTATTCAAGGACTATAAGATTTGGCCTAACTGAACCTCCAAATTTCTAATGGAAGTGTTGTGGGAAGACAATCGAGCATCGAAATACGCACTCTTTTTCATCATTTGTTCGAACATTGAGGGCCTTTGAAAGCCTTGGCCCCGTTTTCCTTGGTTTCCATTATTTCATCCACCTTGAGTTTTGTTACCACCCCATTTGTTGTTGTTACCATTCCAATTTCCTTGATTGTTTTGATTGTTGTTCTGATTACCCCAGTTGTTGTTTTGGTTGTTGTTCCCCCAATTACCATTGCCTTGTTGTTGATTGCCCCAATTGCCTTGGGGTCTCCATTGTTGTTGGTTGGAAGAATTGCCCCTTTGGCCTTGATAATTATTCATGTATTGCACCTCTTCATTCTGTCCATCATAACCATCATCTTGAAATCCACCACAATCATTGTCAAATTGCTCTGAATTCCCTTGGTTCTGTTGACCTCCTTGTCTTCTTTTGTTGACAAGCATGTAACACCCTCCATGGAATTCACTTGACGAGGATTTTGAACTTGTTGCAACTATGCCTTTGCTAGTTGGTTCATAGCAGTTGTCAACTCAGCTATAGCCTGCCCATGATTATGTAACTCTTTGTGTAAATGAGTAGCCGTGCGGTCACCCTGGGGCATATTGACTCTACTTTGCCAAGTAGAAGAAGTGTTAGCCATCTCGTCAAGAATGTCACAAGCCTCATCATAAGATAGCTTCATAAAATTGCCCCCAACAAGTTGGTTCACTATGTATTAGTTTGTTGTGCTAATTCCCCCGGTAGAAAGTCTGTTGGATCATCACCTTAGTCGTATCATTGTTGGGGCATTCCTTCACCATTGTTCTATAACGCTCCCAAATCTCATGCAAAGGTTCCGTGGGCTCTTGCTTGAAAACCAAGATCTCATCTCTCAATGCTGCCATATGCCCTGGTGAGAAAATATTTGCAATGAACTTGTCCTCCAACTCATTCCAAGTAGTGATGGAATGGTTGGGATGTCGCTCGAGCCAATCCAGTGCCTTCCCTCTAAGTAAGAATGGGAAGAGTCTCAATCGAAGTGCATCTTCGGACACATTAGTTTGCTTGCTCCCCCAACAGGTATCCACGTAGCCCTTGAGATGTTTGTAAGCATTTTGATTGGCAGCGCCCGTGAAATACCCACGCTGCTCCAACAATGTCAGCATCACATTGGTAATTTGAAAATTGCCCGCCCGAATATCGGGCAGGACAATTGCACTTGCATAGCCTTGGTTTGGAAGCACTCGAGGAGCCACTGGAGGTGGAGGGGGAGGGTCTCGAATATTATCATTGGCCTGCCGGCCTCTCCTTTGTCCTTAAGGCACAATAGGGACCTCATCTTCAACATTGTCATCTACTTCCTCCCCCGGCGGAAGATCTCCAAGAGGTGCATTGTTTAAGTTTGCTGCCATTTTGTACCTAAAGTTGTGACACAAATAAATTAGTAACATAGAAGGAAAGAAGAACAATACACAAAACTATTTAGATAGATAGCCAAAACCGTTAGCTCCCCGACAACGGCGCCAAAAAGTGATCGAGGCCAGCCCTGCACAACTATTGAGTAGCGAGATAGGTCGACGTAGCTTTTACCCGATAAGGTCGGGATCGATTTCCACAGGGAGCTAGATATTGGAGTTGAGTGTCTATCTAAAGTGGAGTTGTGTATTTTTCCAAATTACACTTCTAAACATTTTGGGTTCTGATTTTACTTCTAATTGTGTAATACTACGATGCTAAATTATGCTAAATTAAGCTTAAGGTTAAACTATTGCGAGTTGTTCAAATAGGTAAAAGGCACAAGGGTAGGGACTTTCTCCTAGGTGGTTAATTAACGAATTCTTGAGTCTAAGGCTAGATTGTCATATTTGGGGAGTATGATATAACCATTGCACGATTATACTCACTCTACACCTCTCGGTGGTTCAAGTAATTTTGCCCTAATTGACTTTCTCAAGTCCAATTGGGTATGCAAATTTGTGCAAGCAATTGAGGTTCAAGTTGGGTATTACTATCTCTAGGTTTAACCCTTTAGTTGGTGCTATCAATCTCTTGAGTACGCCCCAATTCCTTGTTGGACCAATTTCAGAGACTTAGGCTCTCTTCCTCAAGAAGAGCCAAAGTCATCTAAACAATAACTAGTGTTTGCACCCACTAATTCAACAATTAAACATGAAATTACTCTAAATATCAAACACCCATAGTCAATCAAGCTCTAAAACACAAAATCCATCAATTACCCACACTAGGGTTGAGCCACAACCCTAGCTTGTGGGTCTAGGTACTCATAATTAGAAAAGAAAATAAAGAAATAGATGAAGAAAAACTCATAATAATTAATTGCTATATTAAATTTGAAGATTCAATGTTGATATTAAGCTAAAATTACTCAAAATAGCAAAATGAATGAAGTCACGAGCGCAGCTCTCAGTACAAAACTATCCGATGACCTAAAAATGGGAAAAGAAGCTATTTATACTAAGCTAAAAATTTTGGACAAAAGTACCCCTACGGGGCTAGTGCGGACCGCACAAAATCGAGTGCGGCCGCACTAAGGCTCTGGGTTTGAATAATCAGATCTCTGAACTTGGGCAACGTGGACCGCACAAAGTCGAGTGCGGCCGCGGTGGCTTCTAGTGCGATCCGCACAAAATGGACCGCGGACCGCATTGGGCTTCAACCTGCAAGCTGGCAACTCTCTGAACCTTGGCTCTGCAGACCGCATGAAATTGAGTGCGGCCGTAGTGAACCCAATGCGGACAACACAAAACCCTTTGCAGCCGCATTGCCTTATACCCTGAAAAGCAACCTCTCTGAACTTCACTTTTGCGGACCGCATAGAATGGTGTGCGGCCGTACTTGCCTTGTTTAACTGAACTTTGTCTTGTCTTGGTACTTGTGCAAGTTTCACTCCTTTTTGAGTTGGATTTGGACACCTTGTCACTTTGCTGATCAAATCTGCAATCAAGCACAACTTGTGAGCCTTTGGGACTATTTTGTACACATTTTCAATCAAAACTTAAGCAAAAAGGAGTGTAAAATGCATCATATACCCTAGTTATCAGCTGAATTGGTACTTGATTCTTACTGACTATCTCCTTGATTATAGTTTTCTGAACCTAGCCCTAATGATTTACTCTGTGCTTACTATGTTCGAATTATTTCCTTTTCTACACATTGATTTCTTTCCTTATTTGTTACTTGTTCTTACCGTTTGAACTGATTCCTTTAAATTAAGGGAGTACTTGTACTGATTTTGCTCTAATTGGTTCTGAGTTCCATAATTACTATACAATTTTGATTCTTGCCTTATTTTACCTAGTTTCGAACTACTATATATACATACTCTCTCATTAACACAAACACATTAGTTCAAAACTCTCTCACACTCAAAACGTTTTTGCTCTCTTTGGTTACTAGCTATTATTCTGAGTTAGCCGGCTGCAAGCCAAGGCTAACTATTGTACTCTCCTATTCCTCACTTTGTGTTCACTATCTCTCTACTGGTATGTTTTGATTTCAATCCAAGTCCCAAAACCAATATGTTTCTTTTACTGCTTCAATTTATCTTGTTTCTAATTTGTTTCTATCTATAGTTTTGTTGTTCAACATGCAATTGACATGTTTACATTACTACTTCATCTAGCATGCTAGTCTAACCTTCTTAGGGACTTTCATAACATGTTCTACCCTCCCCCTAGTGGTCTGTCTCAACATGACTTTACCCTGTTTTGAATACTTGTTTACTTGTTATCCAATTTGATATGCAAAACTGATCTGTCACTTTAAATGGCTGATTCTATGATTGTTTCTGAAACTCCTACTTTGTCCAAACCATGAACCAATTTTCTTTAGTTCTTCCTATTTTCTCAAATTCTTTATATTCCAAATTTTGACTCATTATTTGAAGTCTGACGGAGTTCTCGGGATCTGGGCATGAAGTCCGCAGGCATGTCATGTTATTTAAAGCTGCATCATCGGGATTGAAGAGAACTAAAAAAAGAAAATACAGCAGATCTCTGAAAAAGAAAGTGAGCAATGAAACATGATTTCATTTCTTGGAATTTTGGGAAGATAATAAGAAAGGTTGACATTCGGGAAATTAAAAACAGGAAATTTGTTTACACAATTATTTCAACTTAGTCTCTTTTTTACACTGCTTTCATGCTAAAATCTTTTCAAAACCATGTCAAGCACTCTCACTCCATTCTTAGATCCTTAAGTTCTGCCCCTCTAGTGTGTGACTGCCTTGGGATCCCTATGAGATCCCTCTGAACTCTGATGCACTAGAGCTAACTCTTCCATATTGCACTTACTCAGTTCTGGTTATAAAGTCTAGGTGTGAGCACTGCCCGGGATCTTTGAGATCCTTAGGGAACTCTGACGTACCTAGACAATGATATTGTCTATGGAATTTGGCATTTGAGGCTTGGGAAAATCATTTGGGTCTATGTCAGGCTCCCTATAGTGTAACTTCTTCTATTATTTTATCTATTTATGTAATTCATTCATCTGGTTTGTAATAATTATTTGTAAACGAATATTTGGGTGATTAGTGAAAAGGGGTGGGTAGTTACATATCTGTGGGGTAATATGGGTAAAAACCATGCCTATAGGATTTTATACTTATTATGTTTGCCTTACCATACTAGAAATCATTCCTATAGGGTTTAAGTGGTTCCAATAATAGAAATCATGTCCATAGATTTTAAAAAATCAACTTCATAAGTAGATACCATACTTATAAAATGTAATCAGGTTCAGTTCTGTTACAAAGGGTATTTACATTTGTTTTCATTAGATATCATGCCTATAAGTTTCTAACATCAGTTCTTAACAATTAGATACCATGCCTATAGGAATTAAAAATCAGAAATTCTGCCTATAGAATAAAAAATCATTAAGTCAGTTCAACTCATATTAGTTTACTTTGAAACTGGCCTAATCAGTGGTTTGTTTTCCTTAAACGAATTCTTTCAAATACTGCCTTCACTATCACTAGACAGCATGCCTATAGGAACTCAAGAGTCTATTTGAAATTGTTCACTGTTTTACTATATCGGCGTATTTATGCTCTTAGGACATTATTGTTCTGCGTTTAGGCAAGCCTATAGGGCAATTTTAAATTCTGCAACCCTGAAACAGTTTCTGCTACTTAAAGTTGTTCAGATTTAACAGTTTTAATCAGTAGGCAAGTTACATAGGATCCTTCACAAATTGGCCTAATTCAGTACCTTATAACCCCTGCTCACTTAAATATCATGTTCTAGGATTTGTTCTCTTTGAATGTTGTTTGAAGACGTGCACTTATGTGGTATGTTTGAGGAGGTAACTGTGAGCCTCTAACTTGTTTTATATGCCATCCTAACTGTTCTTTCCTGTCGCCTAGAATTTTCTCCTTTTAAAATATCTTAGGAGTTGTCTAGAACTGCCCAGATTTAGAGGTCCTAAAATACCTCCAGGATCATAAGGAAGAGACGGGTAGGGCACGCCTAGGCATTGTCAAGGTTATTAGAATGCTTTAGGCTATGACCAAGGTGAGGGGCTTGGGTACAACGAGATATGATGACTACGCACTAATGTCACGTATAGGCCCTCATTGAGGAGTGTTTACCGGGCATTGCGTGGGGTGATCCTGTAGGCTAACCAACCTAGGACCCCTCTTTCCCAAATTCCCTTTGCTTAAAAACTTTACTTTCTTTTTATGCACACAATTTGTTCAAATTCTATGTCTTATTATTTGAGTCATACAATGCCCAAACATGTTTTATTTGTTTGTTTCAACTACTTATCTGTTAAAGGATTAATTTATAAGTATAAGTTTGGCCGGGACCCACCGTTGTGGACCAAGTGGGGTGCCTAACACCTTCCCCTCAAGGTTATCTCGAGTCCTTACCCTAAATC
The DNA here is from genome assembly GCF_000715075.1 of Nicotiana tabacum. Lineage (NCBI taxonomy): Eukaryota > Viridiplantae > Streptophyta > Magnoliopsida > Solanales > Solanaceae > Nicotiana > Nicotiana tabacum. The sequence continues at coordinate 135,190,861 of NC_134084.1, read as the reverse complement.
TCTGGTAATGCAAACCAATCCAAGAGTTAATCGCTCTAGGTGCCCTAACGCACTATAATTCGTTAGGTGGCAGCTCTTCAAAATACCCAATTCCCAAAAGGAAATGAGTTACTACCCCCATAAATGTCGAAACCCGGACTTCCTGTCAAAAAAGGAAAAAGGGGGGCGCGACACATATCTTTGGCACTTGTCACATTTTCATACAAACTCTTTTGCATCCTTTTCCATGTCGATCTATTAATAGCCGGCTCTGATCACTTTTTGAACCAATGATTTAGTGTCTGAATGATTCCAAAGGTGCCCTCGTGAACTTCCCTCAGAACATACTCGGTATCTCCAGGTCTAAGACATATTGCTAGTGGGCCATCGAACATTCTTCTAAACAAGGTTCCTTCCTAAGACAAGCTGAATTAGGCTGGCTTTGTGCTCAGGGCCCTCGATTCTTTTGGATCTGAGGGAAGTTTCCTGGTCTTCAAATACTCTACGTATTAATTTCTCCAATCCCAGGTTAAGCTTGTGGAGTTTATTTTGGCGTGGCCTTCTTCTACTACCGACCTCATGAGTTGTACGACTGCCCTCGAGTTGAGCTCATCGTCTTCAATCGATGACCCTAAGTTTGCAAGGGCATCAGCCTCACTATTTTGATCTTGAGGCACGTGCTACAAAGTACATTCTTTGAACCAATGTAATGTTACCTGTAACTTATCTAGGCACCTTAGCATTCGTTCTTCTCTAACATCGAATGTTTCGTTAACTTGGTTTACTACAAGGAGGGAGTCACACTTAGCTTCAATCACCTCCATCCCAAGCTTTTTTCCAGTTCGAGACCTGCAATCATGGCCTCATTTTCGGCCTCATTGTTAGTCAACTTCACAGTTCTAATGTGTTTCCTGTGGGTGGCTTTAGTATTATGCCAAGTATGGACCACTTTACATTCGGGACATCGTTCGAAAAGAGGGTCCAGATTCCCAAAGACGTCTCGGAGTTTACCAACAACTCTCTCTCGACTTCGGGTATTAGGGCCATCGTAAAGTCGGCCACAAAATCTGCTAAAATTTGAGATTTAATGGCTATTCGGGGTTGATATTTGACATCGTACCCGCTAATTTCTACAGCCCATTTGGCCAATCATCACGAGAGTTCAGGTTTATGCATTATATTTCGTAATGGTAGGTTGTTACAACACATATAGGATGACACTGAAAATATGGTTTCAGTTTTCTAGAGGCACTTAGCTAAGCGAGTCCCAATTTTCTAGGTGAGGATATCTAGTTTCAGCCTCACCTAAGGTCCTACTAACATAATATATCGAAAATTGCGTACCTTGTTCTTCCCCGACTAGGACTCCAATTACCGCTATTTTCGATATAGTTTAGTCGTTCGTCTGTCCTCGGTGTGTGAAGTAATGGCAGGCTCGATAGGCATCACTTAAGTTCTTCTAAGGCCTGTTGTCATTCCGGGGTCCATGTGAAGTTGTTTTTCTTCTTATGTAACAAGAAAAATCAATGGCTCTTATCAGAAGACCTCGAGATGAATCGCTCCAGGGTGGCAATACGCCCGGTTAGCCTTTGTACAACCTTCACATTATCCACTACCATGATATCCTCGATAAATTTGATCTTGTCGGAGTTGATCTCGATTCTTCGGTCGGACACCATGAACCAGAGAAATTTACCTGATCCGACTCCGAACGCGCATTTTTCCAGATTCAACTTCATGTTGTACTTCTTCAATATATTGAAGGTTTCCTGCAAATGCTTTAAATGGTCCTCTACTCGCAGGACTTAACTAACATATTGTCAATTTAAACTTCCATGGATTCTCCTATTTGTTCTTCCAACACTTGGTTTACTAGGCGTTGGTAAGTGACACCGGCATTTTTAATCCAAATGGCATTATGTTATAGAAGTATGTTCCATACTTAGTGATGAAGGAGATCTTTCTTGATCATCCAGGTTTATCTGTATTTTGTTGTACCCAGAGTAGGCATCCAGAAGATTGAGGATCTCGTAGTCGGTCGTGGCATCGATCATGCGATCAATGTTAGGCAAAGGAAAAATGTCTTTGGGGCATGCCTTATTTAAATCTTTATAATCCACACACATTCTCAGTTTGTTTCCTTTTTTAGGGACTACTACTACATTTGCTAACCATTTCGGGTATTTGACCTCCTGGATGGACCCTATTTTAAGGAGTTTAGTTACCTCATCCTTGATAAAAGCATGCTTGATCTCAGATTGGGGTCTACTTTTCTGCTTGATCGGATGGAATTTCGGGTCCAGGCTCAGCTTGTGAGTAGTGATCTCCAGTGGGATCATTGTCATATCGAGATGGGACTAAGCAAAACAATACATGTTAGCTATAAGAAATTGAATGAGTTTTTTCTTGAGCTGGGGAGTTAACCCCGCGCCCAGGTGTGCCTTTCGATCGGACAAATATTCGATCAGCATGACCCGCTCTATCTTTTTAACCGCTGATTTGGTAGCATCAGAATTATTGGGAACTACAAATAATCGAGGAACCCGTAATCATCGTCTTTGTCAGTCCCCTTCTTGTCTGGTTGGGTCGAGGTTGGCATCGGTGATTGCTATTTGGCTTCCTATTTTGCTTTCGAACCTGGATCCTTTGTCTATGAGAGTGTTGATATCAGAATTACTTCATCGATGGCAAAAATCTCCTTTGTGGTGGGTTGTTCCCCATAGACCGTCTCGATCCCTTCCAGTGTTGGAAATTTTAATACCTGGTGAAGGTTTGTGGGCACAACCCTTATGTTGTGGATCCATGGACTCCCGAACAGGGCGTTGTACCCCATGTCCCCTTCAACCACATAAAGCATGGTCTCCTGGGTGGAACCGACTACGTTTACTTGTAACGTTATTTCTCCCATAGTAGTTTTTCAAGCCATGTTGAATCCGTTTAACACTCAGGCCATAGGTACGATTTGGTCCTGTAGGCCGAGTTGCTCTACGACCCTCGATCGAATGATGTTGGCCAAGCTACTTGGATCAATTAACACACGTTTAACTCGAGTTTTATTCATGAGTGCAGAAATTACTAGTGCATCAGTATGGGGCTGTGTGATTCCTTCTGCATCCTCCTTATTGAAAGTTAAAGTTCCTTCTGGTGTGTAATCTCGGGTCCGTTTTTCCCTTGTGATTGATACTTTGGTGCTCTTTAACATCGGACCTTGAGTAACATCAACCCCTCTGATGATAATATGAATGACATGTTGAGGTTCATCTTGCTCGTTTTGTTTATTGGAATCCTTGTTTCTGAAATAATTCTTGGCTCGATCGCTCAAAAATTCCCGAAGGTGCCCGTTGTTGAATAACCGGGCTACTTCTTCTCTCAATTGTCGACAATCCTCCGTTCTGTGGCCATGTGTGCCATGATATTTGCATATTTGGTTGGGATCCCTTTGTGTTGGATTAGTTTGTAAAGGCCAAGGCCACTTGGTATCTTTGATGTGTCTGATAGCCGATACGATGGTAGCTACATCAACATTAAAGTTATGCTCTGATAATTGTGGTGCTTCTTTAGGTCCGATAGGTTTGTCGAAGCAATTCTTGCTCATGAGATCTCGAGAGATCTGTCCTCGATCACTTCTCCTTTCATTTCGTGTAGAATTTCACCCAGATTTGCTACTCCTACGATCTCCATTATACGACTAGTATCTCTCTCTGCTCAACCTCGGTTCTCGGTCAATATCCCTCTTAGTTCTATCGAAGGGTCTGATAGGATAAACGGGTTCGGAAGGAGCCCCAAGTTGATCATCTTCGACCCTGGTCTTTGGTTGGTATCGATTATGCACATTGGCCCAAGTAATAGCCGGGTACTGTATCAGATTCTGTTTCAACTGTTGCGAAGCCACCGAGCTTCGAACATTGAGTCCTTGGGTGAAAGCTTGAGTAACCCAATCATCAGCAACCGATGGTAGGTACATCTATTCTATTTGGAATCGAGAGACAAATTCTCTGAGCATTTCAGTGTCCTTTTGCCTTACCTTGAAAAGGTTCGACTTCGTGGTTTCGACCTTGATGGCCCTGGCGTGTGCTTTACGAAAGAATCTACAAGCATATCAAATGAGTCAATAGAATTAGGTGGTAAATTATGGTACTATATCATAGCTCCCTTTGATAGGGTCTCTCCGAACTTCTTTAGCAAGACAGATTCGATATCGTCATCCTGTGGATCTCCCTTTGATAGCACATGTGTACGAGGTGACATGATCATTCGAATCAATCGTTCCATTGTACATTGGAATCTCGGGCATGCAAAACTTCTTGGGGATCGGCTTTGGAGCCGCGCTCGGGAGGAAAGGTTTTTGCATGAACTTTTTGGAGTCCAGTCCTTTCAATATTGGCGGTGCCCACAGGATTTGATCGACCCTAGAGTTGTAAGTTTTCACCTTCTTGTCATTTGCCTCGATCTTCTTTCCCCCGGCTCAATTCGCTTTGTCAGTTCTTTGAGCATCTTTATGATTAGACGATTGGTCTCCGATTCTTTCTCATTTGATTTCCTTGAAACCGATTCGACCCTGTGAACAACTTCTTGGGACGGCTCGGGCTCGATCCTACTCGATGGGTGATTCTGGTTTTGAAGCTGGGCTATCGCTGCCTATTGAGCCTGCAACATTTGGAAGATCACCTGTAGGCTGATCTCACCATCTTCACTGCCATGAATGCTTTGAGCTGCTGATCGAACATCCCCACGGACGCTGCCCTCGGGATCGAAGGCCAAATTTATGTTGATGGCTACATGTGAGCTGACGTCGATTGGATCTACAGCCGGTACTCTATCGAGGCCAACCGGTGGTACGTTGTTCCCTGGTGCTATGTTATCACTTTTGCCGTGGTGGCCGAAATCATTGTCAACGTGTAGGGGTGCTGATTGAGAGTTCGACATTCTGATCCTAAAATCAAAGATACTCCAAAGGACAAGTGTAAAATAGTGTGTGTTATAAAAGTTTGTACCAGATAATCACTATTATCCTTAGCCCCACGGTGGGCGCCAAACTGTTTACCCTTAAAATTGGCTAACAATTAACTTTGTACGCGATTTTAAGGATACGTGATATAACTTGATACAAATTAAGAAGACAGATTAATATTGAAATTAAGGATAATAAAATAGATGCAAACCACAAACTTGAACAGACTTAGCCTATGAGTTTGATCACCCTCGAGCCAAGAAATATCTCAACTTGTGTTAGAACTGAACAACAAGATGGTAAGAACTTGAAATGATCAGTATATTGCTTTCTTTTTGCGTGTTACAATGTGTCCTACAAATGATCAAAGCCCCTATTTATATAGTGGGAGTGTTCTATTTTTGGTATAATTCTATACAAGGTAAAAAATCTCATGATTTGCTAATTAATCGGCCTCTTCTTGATATCATCGGTAATTGTTCGTAAGATGGGTGCTATGGGACTAAACAGAGAGTGAGAGATTTCTTCGTAAGATGGGTACTACGGGAAGGGAATGCATTTGATTTAAGCCTATTAAACTTCATGATTTTTAGTTTTTTCTCAAATAAAAAAGGATCAATGATCAAAAGAATGTTCAAACTTCAAAAATTATCAAAAGCTTACTAAAAAAAAAAAGCAAGATTAAGGGCGTGTTCAGTTAGGGGTATTAATTTTTTCTAAATATTATATCATACCAATTTTTTGGTTATTTTGCTATTGATAACTAAAATTAAACTTTTCAAATTATCCCAATTATCTTGGTTTCTGGTAAGGTTCGGCAAATTTACCGTAATTTTTTTGAAACTATCATATAACAGTCAGCAATTTTTATTAGAATATTTGATTCGTTATATAAAAACAATAATAAAAATTTATATAACGAACAACATACACAACTTTTATGATCACGTGAGACTGATATGTTCTAGACTGCTCGTGACCATGAGAAATTGATGCAGTTCCTATGTTCCTTACATGACTTACAAGGTCAACTGCTACAAAAAGAACATGAAAAAATTTATTTGTAGAAGACTAACGAATGTCCATCACATATAAATAAATTAACGGAATAATTCACAAATTAATAAGAAAAATTTTTAAAAAATAAAAGAGGAAGAAAAAAGAAGAAGTAGAAACTGCCTTCGCGTCGCTGCTGACAATTATCGTTTGAGAAGTTCAAAAAAGGTATGATACCTTTGCTTAACTAATGGTAGGGTAGGTTTGGGTATATTTGTAATTGTTTTTACTTGAATTCACCTCAAGCACCAAGGACCAAGGTAAAATTTTTAATGCTTTTTATTGTAAACTTAACATATAAAATATAGTATATTTTATACTTACATATTTATGCGATTTAGTCTAGTATTTTTTCGGTATTTTTCTGAAATAGAAGATCTACCCTATTTATCTGCACTATTATAACTTTATGCTAAAACCTATGATTTTACTTTTAGGGTGTGTTACGGAGGAAAATATTTTCATGGAAAATGAGTGGTTTTACCACTTATTTTCCCTTGTTTGGTTGGTGAGTAAAATTATTTTTCGGAAAATATTTTCTAGTGCTTGGTTAGAGAGTAGAAAATATTTTTTTTAAGGAAAATATGTTTTTATGCTACTCTCTTCACCCTCCTCCTCCAAGTCTCTAAAAATTCACACAAACCCAAATGAACTAATGTGTTGCTTTAACTTTTTAAAGCAAAAATAACGTTGAAATTTGTGCTTCATAACTAAAAAGAAAATACTCTTTTTTTGATTGAAAAAAGTACTCTTTATACAACATGAAAATAAAGTACTCATTTTATTTAAATAAAGGAAAATACTTTTTCTACATCATGAAAAGAAAATACTCATTTTGTTGAAATAAAAAAAAAATACTTTTTTACATCATGAAAAGAAAATAATTTTTTTGTTGAAATAAAAAAAATATTTTTTTTACATGAAAAGAAAGTATTTTTTTGTTAAATGAAAAAAAATATTTTTTTATATCATGAAAAAAAATACTCATTTGTTTAAATAAAAAAAATCTATCTATAACATGAAAAGAAAGTACTAATAATAATATTTTTATTTAGGGTGGGGGTGGCATGGGGTTGGGTGGGTGGCGGTGGGTTGGTGGGGATGGAGACTAGGGTGGAGAAGGTTGAGAAGGAGTTTTGGAAAATATTTTCCCTTCTCTTGATAGGGAAAATATTTTCCTCTAATGGGAGGAAAATGAGTTCATGAGGAAAATATTTTTCAAAATATTTAGGCCAACCAAACGTGGGAAAATTGAAAAACATTTTTCCTTCATACCAAATACACCCTAAGACTCCTAAAATTAATTTTATTAGGTTCGGTAATGTCGGTTGTAATTCGAATATTTTGATACCCCGATATTTAGTAGTCAAAAGTTGAAGGATCTCTCAGTTGTTGTCTTCGAGTTAGAGTTGACTGATTGTCACAACCCAAAATCCATTATATACTGTTAGGGTCCCCAACGTCGTCGTTAGGCAAACCAACGGTAAACTATCACGTTAATTGTACATGTTATTACTTTCGAAATCATAAATTTTTATTAAGTAAGGAAATTTCCACCTTTAAAATCACGGGTGCGTACATAACTAGTAATGCATAAAAGTAAAAGGTGATAATAATATGCGAATCTGCGAGCATCAACTAGACTATCCCAAAACCCGGTGTCACATTTGCATGAGCATTTACTAAGGAGTACAATAATAATACAACATCTGTCTGGAATGTAAATAAGACATGATAAAGTAAATAGTACGATGGAGACTCTGTGGGCTGCGATACATAACCTGGAATTGCTACTCGCCATAAAGTCTCCTCAGCAGCTGCGCCTACGTGCCAAGATGACCACCAAATAAATCTATCAGATCCTACACATTTAGTGCAGAAGTGCAACATGAGTACGTAAATCAACGCGTACCTAGTAAGTATTGTTTACCCTTAAAATAGGATAACATTTGAATTTGTAAGTGGTTTTAAGGATACATGTATTAATTTGACACAAAGTACTAAATTGGATTAGATTGAACGAGTAAAGATAAAATCAAACCACGCTAAGAGGATGGCTGTAGCCTTAGTGAAATATTCACCCTCGGTCCGGGCTTGCAATGGCCAGCAGTAATGAACAAGAAAAAAGCTAATAACAGAGAAAAATAATAATATATTGCCTTGGAATGCATGTTATAACATACGTTATAAATTATCACACCCCCTTTATATAGTAAGGGAGTCCCACTCTAGGTACAACTCTATAAAAGGTAAAAAATCTTTTGATTAATTGATTGATGGTTCTCCATCGATACGTGCCGAGATCCCTGCCGTGATATCCTTCCGGTCACGGATATCACGACTTTCTATTGGCCGTGCTTGATTTCCTGACAATGTTCTTCGAAGTCGTTTGATATTCTCGAGGGTGGGCGTCATGACCCCAGACTCCGATTAGATGAGACCTTCGCCTCGATTTTGGTCCCTGTTATAATGTCTCGAGCTTGGCCTGTCATATCGGGGATCGGGGTGTATCACGAGCCCAATTTTACCCGTATACAGATATCCCCCTCGTTTCTCGGAGAGTAAACAACAAGAAACGACATGAGCTCCTGATTCCTACTTCGATACGTCGTGACAAAAACGACAAAACATCTGAAACGTCTCGTCAGTAGTGTCATAATGGCATTAAATGCATGTCACCCGTCGATCAACTATCCCTGGATGTGAAACGTCACTGATCTCTTATAAATACCACCTCCTTTGTTCATTTTCACTTTATATCAAACATCCTACCCTCGTATCCTTAGGATTTTAATACTCTTTAGCACTTTTACCCCCGTTATTCAAGGTCCTTTGCAAAAAAAACTTTACCCATATTCTTCTCAAGCCAACAAGCCTAATCCTTCAACTTCCTTTATTTCATTATCATTTCCAGATTTTCCTCCATTTTTACTCTCTAAAGGAATGGCAAAGACTTCCAAAACTGTTACCCAGAAAGAAGCTCCTTCTACTTTGCGACTGGCCACTAAGGCCGAAGAGACCATTTCGGGTGTGGCTGCTAATGAACCAATACCCAAACCCCCTTAAAAATGTTCATCCCGGGGGGATACTTGGTCAATGACAATTTCCGGCTGAAAAATCTTCCTTCGTAAAGGGTCGGTGTGAGGAGGTCTCGAAATACATTTGCTCGATCACCGAAGAGGTTCTCCATACGGTCCGAAAAGACTGCAACTGGGCTAATAAAAACATAATGGTCCCCGACCCTGAGGAGGACATTACTACCCATGTCAAGGGATATTTGAGTAATTACACTTATCCCTTTACATTGGTTCTAGAGGACCGATCATCATAGATTTATCTAAGAGATACGAGGTATGGTTTGGTCAGATTCATCCTTCACTATGGAGGATTGTGATCCTATTGCAGTTTTTTGTGGACAAAGTTGACTTATGCCGATTTACTGTGGATTATCTACTCTATTTGTATAGTTCCCGGATGTTCCGAGGGGGGCTGATAAAGCAGGTGCGTGGGGCCAGCAAAGCTCCATTCTCAAGTATCGATGAGGACCGGGATCAAGGCTGGCAAGGCCGTTTTATCCGACCGAGGACATTAAACTTGATTCCTGCTGAATCCAGGCCATTCCCCGAGAAGTGGAATACGCTAGGTAAGTAGAAATTTCTTCTACTATTGATTTTATTTTTACTTCTCTTTTCCTTATCGGTACTCGTGGTGATGCAGCCGTCGCTCGAGTCCCAAATGTTGTCCCTCGACTCAAGGGGTGGGTTGAAGGTATCATTTCATAGATTCCCTACTTTGAGCGATCGTGGCGCAAACTTTCTAAGGGCCGTTGGGAGGCCGTTCCCATGGTAAAATTCCCTTCTTAAGTAGGTTGTGTTAGGCTTCTTCTTTTAACATCAAGTCCTTATTTACTTTACTTTCTTTCATAGGTTTGCCTAAGGACGTCGAGCTTAGGCCTCTAGTTGGTGGAAAGGACTTGCCTATTGAGTCTCCTGCTCCGAGTCAGCTGGAGAGAAGAAAAGAAAAAGGGCTCTGATTTCTCTGGGCTTAGAGAAAAATAAAACACGAAGAAGTCTGGTGCGTAAGCCAAAGGAAAACACCAGCTCTTGAGTGCTCGACTCAGACTCACTCCTCCGGCTTAGGGACAAACCCGAGGAAGACGATCTTTTTTTTGGCCAATGGGCCATCTGCGCCAGAGGAATGGGCTACAACCGAGGGGGAAACAACGAAGGACAATCCCTCTCAAGTTCGTGAGGCCGATGCAGCAATGAGGGTCGAGAACCTTCAAGATGATGTTTCCACTCCACCCGATGTCATAAACATAACGATATCACCTTCGTTCAAGGAATCGATGTTCGATGAAGCTCAAATGATGAAGGAGCAATGAGGGGGTTCATGGAGCAGATGATCCCCTCCAAAGCTTTTTTGACGATGTGGACTCCACCACCACAAAGGACGCCACCGAATTAGGTGACTTAGAGGTGCTGAGGAAAAATTCATCCTCAAGGATAGGCGGGTCTAATTCAAGCCTGAGACTGGTCAATCGGTTCCCTGCCCCGAGTGCGGATCTTGGTCGGAAGAGGTCAATTATCATCACTGTTCCGGAGGATGCCCGGGTTCTTTCGCCCCTGTTGGGATAGCTAGTTACCTACGATGCCTAGTAACCAAAGAAGACCAAGCAAAAATGAATGAGGTGGATGCCTCATGCCTGTTCAATGAAAAACAATAGGCGCTGAACCAGGTAAGGTGTTACCAAACCTTTTCATTTTTTAGCTTTGGTTATTGGTGATCCTAATATTTCTTCTCATATTGCAGACCTTAGTGCCCACCACGAGACCTTCCTATGATATCGAGATGAGCTGAGCCAACTCGAGGCCGAAGTCAAAGAGCTCGCTGAGAAGAGAGGCATGTAAAAACTTCTCAGTGCGCAACATGAAGGAGAGGCTAAGAGCCTTTGAGCCGAGTTGGAAGCGGCTCAGAAAGAACATGACGACCTGGTGGAACAGGTAAAAATCTTTAAAGTTAGTGACGATGAGCTAGAAATGGTGACTAATAGTTAGAACCCGCAGGTCCAACAGAAGATTGGTCGGATCGACCAGCTCTGGGCCGAGATGGATGTAATCAAGGTCGAGGCTGAAGAGTGGAAAGGCAAGATGGCCCGCTTGGCCTCAGAAAAGGAAACTTTTGGGGCGCAATTGACCTTGATGGAGGCTCAACTTTGAGCGATGAGGAAGAAGGCTCAGACTCGGTCCCAAAAGATCAAGGACCTTCAGTCTCAACTGGTCTCGGTTGTTGCTGATTGGGATACCCTCACAAAGGAGCTTAAGGAAGCCAAGTTAGTAGCTCATATAACCAGGGCTGATGCCGATGAGATGGTACCCCAGTACAAAGCTGATGCAGAGGTAGCTCAGGGCTGCCTGAAAGACATTGTTGAATATATGAAACAACAGTCTCGAAAGAATGCTCTCGAGGAGGTTCATACCAGGGGTTTTGATTTATCGGTCGAGATCAAAAATATGAAAGGGATCAAGGACGAGGCCAAGAAGTTGGCATATCCCGAGGAAGAAGAAGATTCCGAGGGTTCTAGTGGATCCGGGGGTGGAAAGGACCCCGATGACGAAGTGAAGACCAGGCTGCTTAGGTTCCTTGTAGATTTTTCTTTGTTTTCTCACCTTTGTACTTTTTGTTAAGGCCGTTTGGCATTTGTAAAGATCTTATATATATATATATATATATATATATATATATATATATATATATATATATATATATATATATATATATGTAAGGAATTACGTTAGTGGCTCATATAACCAGGGCCGATGCCGATGAGATGGTGCCCCAGTACAAAGCTGATGCAAAGGTAGCTCAGGGCTGCCTGAAAGACATTGTTGAATATATGAAACAACAGTCTCGAAAGAATGCTCTCGAGGAGGTTCATACCCGGGGTTTTGATTTATCGGTCGAGATCAAAAATATGAAAGGGCTCAAGGACGAGGCCAAGAAGTTGGCATATCCCGAGGAAGAAGAAGATTCTGAGGGTTCTAGTGGATCTGGGGGTGGAAAGGACCCCGATGACGAAGTGAAGACCAGGCTGCTTAGGTTCCTTGTAGATTTTTCTTTGTTTTCTCACCTTTGTACTTTTTGTTAAGGCTATATATATATATATATATATATATATATATATATATATATATATATATATATATATATATATATATATATATATATATATATATATATATATATATATATATATATATATATATATATATATATATATATATATATATATATATATATATATATATATATATATATATATATATATATATATATATATATATATATATATATATATATATATATATATATTTTTAAGCTTGTTACTTTTGCTCTTTTATATTGCAAAGATATCGAATGCCTTAGCATGTAATAATTGGTTCTTGTTCGAAGATTCAAACATGCCTCATTAATAATATTTTGCTTAAGACTCATTGGGGACTCGATATGACCGGAAGCTTTCCCCAAAGTACTTAGAATATTTTAAATTATAATTTGCCGAGGGTAGCCTTTTGAACCGGTTTAGATATTTTGAAGGCCTTATATTTTGGTAACGGGTCTCGGATGTCTTCAAGCCGTTTAGGACGGCTGTAGCCCTTTTATATTGGGTGTAGCCCAATGGGCTTGTTACCCCGATTCATCCGGACTTACCCAAGACAACCATCCCCGAATGGGGATGGTCGTAGCCTTTGAAGTTCGGGCGCCGCCTAATAGGCTTCATTCCTCCGGGTTTCGATATCCTGGACAGTCCGAGCCTGCCTTGGATGACAGTCCCTGAGTAAGGTGGCCCTTGGGCTCGATATCTTTTAGGGGACCAAATGTAAAGAAAAACTTTTAAGGGACAAAATATTTAACCTCAAGGTAGAAACTTTCTTTCATTTCTGTGCGTAATATACATGGTTACACATGTGTATAAGCTATGTCATGTCTCAGGTGGTCTATGTGGGCATATTTCATTTGAATGTTTGGCCCTTACAATAAATCCTATCGACCGAGCCTAGACTTGTTCGAGCACAAAGTTTCTTCCTTGCTAAAATCATTATCCGAGGATGATGCCCCCCAATATTTGAGGTCGATCATAGAGAAGCCTCAGATACTGTTGATATGATCTTTGGCACCGGATTATAGCCAGTCTTCAATTCTATGTTAGAATGATCCACTTGCCTCGTTAAAAACCTTGCTGGAAAACCTATTCGGGACAAAACCGGTTCAAGGGAAAAAGAGTGCAATGGGTACTTTCAGGCCTAAAAATTGTATCATTCCTTGACAGTTACCTGCAAGTGTTAGTCCAATATATAATAATAGAAATGGATGGTGTCGTACCATAGTAGTAGTATCATTTCAAGTGAGTTACGTTCTAGTTGATCGATAGTCGCTCACCGTTCATTGCTCTGAGTTTGTACGATCCCTTTCTGGTAATCTCGACATTTGATACCGACCTTCCCAGTTCGGCCCTAGCTTCCCTTCTTTCGGGTTCTGGGTGCTTAGTATGACCTTCCTTAACACCAAGTTCTCGACATTAAAGTGCCGAAGGTTGGATCTTCGAATGTAATACCTTTCGATCTATTGTTTTTGGGTGGCCAACCGGACGAGGGAGGCATTACGCCTTTCATGTCATCATTGTTTGACTCTTCGATCGCATATCAGAACCTAAGAATCAGTTCTCCTACTTCGACTGGTAGTAGAGCCTCGGCGCCGTAAACCAACAAGAATGGGGGGGACCCGGTACTCGACTTCGAGGTGGTCCGATATACCCATAGGACTTCGGGCAAGATTTCCTTCCATTTTCCTTTGGCGTAGGTGAACCTCTTTTTCAGGTTTTGGAGTATGGTTTTGTTTGTGTACTCCGCTTGCCCGTTTCCACTAGGGTGATAGGGTGTCGATAGGATCATGATCTTATGATTTTCGAAAAACTCGCTCACTTTGCTGTCGGCAAACTGCTTCCCATTGTCGCACATGATCTCGGCTAGCATCCCAAACCGGCATATTATAGGGTCTCAGGTGAAATCAATAACCTCATTCTCCCTGAATTTCTCAAATGCTTGGGCTTCCACCTATTTAGAAAAATAGTCGTTCATAAATAATATAAATTGAGCCTTATCGGGTGCCCATGGTAGGGGATCAACGATGTCCATTCCCTATTTCATGAATGGCCAAGGTGATAAGACCGAGTGTAGCAACTCCCCAGGCTGATAAATCATCGGAGCATGCCTCTGACACTCGTCGCATTTTCGCACGAACTTCTTTAGGTCGTTTTCCATGTCGATCCAGTAGTAACTAGCTCTGATTACCTTTCGAACCAGCGATTCGACGCCCTAATGATTTTTGCATGTGCCTTCGTGGACTTCCCTCAAAACTACGTAACTCAAAAGGCAGTTAGGGGACAAGCATTGGCAGATCACCTTGCTGAAAATCCTGTAGGAGGAGAATATGAACCCTTGAAAACATATTTTCCTGATGAAGAAGTATTATTCATAGGAGAAGACATTACCGAAGCATATGACGGTTAGAGGATGTTCTTTGATGGAGCTGCAAATTTAAAAGGAGTAGGCATTGGAGCAGTTCTGGTATCAAAAATGGGTCAACATCATCTTGTATCTACTAAACTCAAATTTCCCTGCACCAACAACATGGTAGAGTATGAAGCCGGCATACTAGGACTCAACATGGCAGTCGACATGAACATTCAGGAGCTGCTAGTGATCGGTGATTCAGATTTGCTTATGCACCAGGTACAAGGAGAATGTGCCACCAAAAATTCCAAAATACGTATCTACACCATGTGCAGGAATTGAGAAAGAGGTTCACGAAGATAGAATTCGACATGTGCCCAGAATTCAGAATGAGTTTGCCGACGCATTAGCCACCTTATCATCTATGATACAACATCCAGAAAAGAATTATACTGATCTCATTCCGATGAGGATCCATAATCAACCAGCATATTGTGCTCATGTTGAGGAAGAAATGGACGGAAAGCCTTGGTTCCATGACATCAAGGAGTATTTGTCGAAGGGATAATATCTGGAGCATGCAAATCACACTCACAAGTGCACACTCCAGAGATTGTCCAATCATTTCTTTCACAGAGGAGGACACTTGTACAGGAGAACTCCTAATTTAGGTCTACTAAGATGTGTCAACGCAAAAGAAGCTTCTAAATTGCTTGAGGGCGTACATTCTGGGACCTGCGGCCCACACATGAATGGTTTTGTCTTGGCTAAGAAGATACTTAGGGACGGTTACTTTTGGATGACCATGGAGACAGATTGCATCCAGTATGTGCGCAAGTGCTTTCAATGCCAGGTACATGCCGATATAATAAAAGTGCTGCCAAACAAGCTCAATGCAACAAGCTCACCTTGGCCATTCGTCGCTTGAGGAATGGATGGCATTGGTCCGATTGAGCCCACTGCTTCAAATGAACATAGGTTTATTCTGGTAGCCATTGATTACTTCACAAGATGGGTAGAGGTTGCATCTTACAAAGTTGTAACCAAGAAAGTCGTCGCAAATTTTGTCAAGGATCAAATTGTTTGTCGATTCGGAGTTCTCGAGTCCATTGTTACTGATAATGACACCAACCTCAACAGTGATCTGATGAAAGCTATGTGTGAAAATTTCAAAATCAAGCACAAGAATTCCATAGCTTACAAACCTCAGATGAATGGAGCCTTAGAAGCCGCCAACAAAAACATCAAGAAGATACTGAGGAAAATGGTAGAGAACCACAAATAATGGCATGAGAAGCTACCTTTTTCATTATTGGGATACCTCACTACAGTTTGCACATCAACCGGGGCAACTCCCTATATGCTAGTTTATAGTACCGAGGTTGTCATCCCAACCGAGGTAGAGATTCCTTCTTTAAGAATCATATAGGAAGCTGAACTCGGCGATGCACAGTGGATAAGAAGCCGCTAAGAACAAATGGCCCTCATCGATGGAACAAGGATGAACGCAGTGTGTCACGGCCAACTTTATCAGAATAGAATGTCCAGAACTTTCAACAAAAGGGTCAAACCGAGGCAGATTGCACCAGGTTAGTTGGTGCTGAAGAAGATTTTCCCACATCAAGATGAAGCCAAAGGGAAATTCCCTCCCAACTGGCAAGGTCCATACATGGTTCACAGGGTGCTGACAGGGGAAGCACTCATACTTGCAGAAATGGATAAAGAGATTTGGCAAAAACCAATCAATTCAGACGCAGTCAAGGGATACTATGCTTAGATTATTTACACTTTCTCATCTGATGTAATTGAAATACGCTTGACCTGATTCCCGTTAAAGAGGGGATACGTAGGCAGCCTTGTGGGTTCAGTCATATCATAATAAAATCTTCATTTCCCCAAGATCAGAAACTAGGGCAGAATTTTGAAGAGGGTCCTTAAAATTCCGGAGCAAGTCCAGCCAACACCAACATGTATCAGACGGTCAGTAATCAGTAAAGAAACTGGGGCAGAATTTTGAGAAGGATTCTCAGAATTCCGAAGAAGGTTCAGCAAGATCCATTATCCGCAAAAAGTCGAAGGATCATCTACTAAACTGGGGCAGAATTTTGAGGAGGGCCCTCAAAATTTTGACATAAGAGAGCTGCAACGCCTTTGAGACGTGTTACAGTCACTACTTCATCTAAATGTATCAATATATTTCTGAAATAACTCTATTTTTATCAATAATTGCATATTTTTCGAAAAACTCTATTTCCATAACAGTCAGGTGTTACCTATAGGAACTCAAAAGGGGCTTTCAGGATGGAGAAAAACAAGGCTGGCAGACAAAGTACAAACCAACCTCCCCCCCCCCACAAAACTTACAATTTTTCTTTGAACGCAGGCATATCTGACATGGCAATAACATCCACAAATACATACACGTAACAATTTCGCTATCAATCAAGACATCAGACAGCGAATGTATCTCCAGTTAAGACATACACTACTCTTATTTGCTATCTGCTCTCTGCATGAGGCTAATCACTGCCTCCATATTTGCATGAGGCTAATCCCTGCCTCCATATTTGCACGAAGCTAATCCCTAACTCTATATTTGCACGAGGCTAATCCCTGCCCCTGTATTTGCATGAGGCTAATCTCTGCCCCCATATTTGAATGAGGCTAATCCATGCCCCCGTATTTGCATGAGGCTAATCCCTGCCTCCATATTTGCATGAGGCTAATACCTGCCTCCATATCTGCATGAGGCTAATCTTTGCCTCCATATTTGCATGAGGCTAATCCTTGCCTCCCTATTTGCATGAGACGATCCCTGCCTCCATATATGCATGAGGCTAATCCCTGCCTCCATATATGCATGAGGCTAATCCATGCCTCTCTATTTGCATGAGGCTAATCCTTGCTTCCCTATTTGCATGAGGCTAATCCCTGCCTCCATATTTGCATGAGGCTAATCCTTGTCTCCCTATTTGCATGAGACTAATCCTTGCCTCCCCATCTGCATGGGACTAAGCATTGTCCCTATTTGCACAAATATTGCTCTATTTCTATTCACTTTTCGATCGGGCTAAGCTCTGCCCTCCAGTTCACAAAACTAAGCCTTGTCTTGTTAACATCATGTTACTGCATATCATGGGCTGAAATATCGCCAATCTATCTGAAGGCGTCATAGTATAAAAGGCATTATCCTTCATAGCCGGAAGACACCATGACATGGCTTGAGGATCCCTCAAACTTGCATATCATTATTCAAAGGCGTCATGGTTCGGAGGAACCATTTTTAATGGCCCGAGAACATCATTTCATGGCCTATGAATCCCTCACTAAATATTTCATGACCCAGGACGTCATGGTCCAAGGACGTCATCTTTAACCGTCCAAAGACAACCTTCATGGTCCAAAGGGAATCTGCATCATATTTAAATTTTCGCAAATACATGTTTGTACTATCTTTTATTTGCAGGTAACTAGTAAGCAACCGCTATCCTAGCAGGAGTGATCTCGCTCCAGTTCCTTCAACTATCTCAAACCTTAATCACTCACCATAGTCATTTCCGCATCTCGTGACCGTTCTTGCAATGATTTCATCGGCATATTCCGCCGATGAATCCAGAACAACACATGGCCTAATTCCTGTAAGACCGGGGATATGTAGGCAAATCGAAGACCAGAGTCCAACCTCTATTTTTCAAAGCATCCCGCCCGGTCAAAATTGGTCATCATTTCTTTACCCGAAAACTCTTTCATCCTTCCCAGGTAAAGAGGGGCAGCTGTTGATACCCAATATTTCCCTATATATATTTTTTTACATAAATATACTTTTAAAATAGCATATATGCATATATAATCATGGATAAGCATTTTTTATAATTTTTCTATAATTTTTAAAGGCTTCAAATTGATTTATTTCCTCCCTTTTTACTCATAAAATCTCCAATAATTATCCTTCAAATTATTTCTATGGTGATTTAGCCATATAAATTCTATATTTATGCCAAAATATTATTAAAATATTTTTAGTGCATTTTTTATAATTGCATTTGTATTTTTAAAGTCAATTTGCATATATTTGCAATGCTAGCCCCATTAAAGCATAATTACGTTTTTAATACATAAAATGGTCTTTTATATTTTAAAATGTTAAAAAACTATTTTAAATCATTTTAGTGCACGAAATTATTTTTCATAAATCATTTATTATTTATTATAAATTATATAGTGTTAAAATGGCTATTTAAAATATGGCCTAATTGCATTTCAATTCTAGCCTAATTAAACCAGACCCCAAATCCAATTAAATCAGCCCAAAAATCCAGGCCCAATCTATTAATCCCCCGACCCAATTTCTTGTTTAATCTGGATCGTTGATCAACGGACCAGATTCACCCATACCATAATTAACCTAAAAGATTACCCCCCCCAAACCTTCATTCCCCTTCTCTCATTCTCTCTTCTACTCCGCCGTTACATCCTCTCATCTCTCTCAAGCTCTCTCTGCTAAACCCCAAGCTCCTCTCACCGATCGTTGGCTCGTCGGTAACAATGGTGGCTCAACAACCATCCCTAGCCTCTATGGCTCCCTCACATGCCGGATCCTTGCTACCTTGAGGTCCACAAGGGGACCAGAGACTGATCAACTCACACCCATGGCCTTTTTATGCCGTTCTCAGGCCACCCTTAGCCGTCCGACTAAGATCTTTATATTTTCCGGCTAGATCCATGGCTTCTAAGTCGGAATCTCTTTATCTCTGGGGTTATCTCTCCCTGAAACCTTAACTCATCTCTTGACTCTTCAGATCTACCATAGATCTGAGTATATTTTGAGTTATCTTTACGACTTTCTAAAGAATCTCTCCAATTTTTCAAATACGCCTTTTCATCTTCAAACTAGGGTTTCTTAACCCTTTTTCAAAATGACTTTTCCTTCTGATTTTCCGTATTATTCTATGATTTTTACTATGTTTAAATGTTTATTTATGTTTTTCACTTTCATCTGATTTATTATGTTAAAACCCTAAGTCCCTTGGTCCTAATCCTGGGTTCTGAGACTGTCTCTGATGATTTGATTCGTATGTGTGCTTGTTTCTCATGAACGTTCTGAGTTTCTGTAATTTTACCCTATTATGTTCATTAGGGTTTCTGATTTTTGCTTCTTCCGATTATATTATGTGTATTCTGTCAATTCCTCTAATTATTACTATTTTTCTAGTTGAATCCCTGATTCTATGTGATTTTTACTACTATGCTCATTAGGGTTTCTGATTTTTTGCCTCTTCTTGCCTATTATGTGTTTATTTCATGTATGCATAGAGACTTGTGGTAATCTCCCCTTAATCAGTACTACTCCTGTTTGAATCCCTAACTTCCTGTAATTTATACCTTTCACTAATCTCTTGTGATGATTTCCTTATTGATTTTCAACCTCTAAGATATTTTCTTGCCTTATTTTTTGGTCGACTATGCTGTCAATTGATTTTTAATTACTTTCCTTAATTAGATTTTCTGAACCTAGCCTAATTATTTGTTCTATACTTACTATGCCTGAAAATATTTCCTTATGTGCTATGTTCCAGTCTTATGTGACCTCTTTCCTTATTTGTTTTTACTGTTTGAAGTTAACTCCCTTAATTGAGGAGTACTTACATTGATTTTATACTGATTGATTCTGAGTCCCCATAATTACTGCTTGTCTTTGATTCTTATCTTATTGTTCTAGCTAGTTTCAAACTATATATACATACTCTCTCATTAACACAAACACACGAACACATTGGTTCAAAAAAAATTATCTCTCACACTCAAAGCTTTCTGTTTTCTTTCTTTGCTTCTTGATACTATCTTGAATTAGCCGGTTGTGAGCCAAGGCTAATTATTGTGCTCTCCTATCCTCCACTTTGTGTTTACTATCTTCTTTACTAGTATGTTCTGATTTCAATTCAAGTTTCAAAAATAATATGTTTCTTTTACTACTTTAGTTCATCCTTTTTCTAGTATGTTTTGTATCTATGGTTTTGTTGTGCAACCTATAGTTGAGATGTTTTATGTACTACCCCTATTAGGTACTACCCCCATTAGGATCTGCATGCTTATGAAATGTTACCCCCCTGTAGTATGTCTCAATGTGACTCTGTTCCATTGTATGTTTAACTGGTTTTAGTATGAACCTTTCTTTGGCAAAATAATTTGGACCTTAAGTTACTTGGTTCTGTGTTAATTCTGAAGTTCATGTTGTACCCTAATCCCATGAACCCCCTAGAATACTTCTGATTCTATAGCTATATGCACTTCTGTCTGTTATGTGTTCACTGCATATGCTTTATATGTCCCCAATTCCCATTACCCCTGTGTGAAGGCTGTTCTTTCAATGTTGCAAAATCTGTTTTTGTTCTGTGTTGGGTCTATTGTTTATTTGATTCCACAACTCTTGTCAACTGAGTCTTTTTCAACACTATTTTCATTCAAACCTTTTCAAAACTATGTCAAGAACTCTCACACTACTCTTAATTCCTAATGTTCTCACCCCTCCAATGTGTGACAGCTTAGGGATCCCTTTGAGATCCCTCTAAACTCTAATGCATTAGAGCTGGCTCTTCCATACTACACTTACTCAGTTGTGGTTGTGAAATCTGGGTGGGAGCAGTGCACGGGATCCCTTGAGGTCTTTAGGGAGCTCTGACACACTCGGATATGAGAAAGGCTATGAAACAATCTGGCATTTGAGGTTCTGGAAATCAGGGCCTGTTCTCTAGCTCCCTATAGTGTAACTTCTTATTTTTCTTTATCTATGTAATTCATTTCAATATTGGTTTGTAATAATTATTATAAACGAATATTCGGGTTGGCTAGTGAAAAGGGGAGGGTAGTCATATATGTTATCAATATCAATGGGTAGAAAGCATGTCTTAGGTTTACATTTCCTATATGCGCATTAGAATCCATGTCTAGGACCAACACATTCAAAGCATGTCATGCATTAGATATCATGTTTTAGGTTTACTGCTTCAGCATCTCATTTGACCTTATTTATCACTTAGAAATCCTGCCTCTAGGCTAAATAACAGCATTAACACAAAACTGTTACTCCTATGCATCTAGAGATCATGCTTAACAATGTTGTAACTCTCTATGCATTTAGAAATCATGCTTCAGGAGTTTTGCATATAAATCATTCTGTATTTTATATGTGCATATTAGATGCCCTATTTTAGGATCTCGTTCATACTCGCTCAGTGACACCTAGTTAAACTACAGATGCATGAAAAAGGACATAAGATGGTATCACCCCTGATTCTACTATTTTAATATACTGGAAATAACTCCATGTATTCTCAAATTTACATCGCTTAGAACAACATACTTTAGGTATAATAACTTCAAAACTATTTTTAATAACTCTAGTAAATCTTGTGCATGATCCCATGCCTAGGCAAGCCCTAGGTAATCAAATTTTTATAAAACTGAAAATTGCCTCTTTATGTGTTTACTGTTTAATAGTTAACAAGCTTAAAATCAGTAGGCAAACTGATAGGGCCACTACTTTTGAGTTTATAAAATAAACTGCCTATCTTTTATGTTTTGATA
Organism: Nicotiana tabacum; assembly: GCF_000715075.1. NCBI lineage: Eukaryota > Viridiplantae > Streptophyta > Magnoliopsida > Solanales > Solanaceae > Nicotiana > Nicotiana tabacum. Next base: position 135,168,778 of record NC_134084.1, on the reverse strand, counting down.
TTCACTTAGACATCATGCCTTAGGATCCTGTTTAATAATACTTCCCTTATTTGTGATTGAGTCATGTTGCTTATATGCATTATTTGTGGAGGTAAACCTGAGCCTCTAATTGCTTCTTTTCTGCCTTATTTGCTAAAGTCCTATTTGTTCTTTCATGTCGCCTAGTATTTTCTCCTTTTAAACCTTAAGGGTCTGTCAAGAACTGCCTATAGGTAGAGGTCTTGATTTCCTCCAGGACCATTAAGAAGGGACGGTAACAACACGCAATAGAGATCGTTAAACAACACTCACTTTAATAACCGTTAAGGGGTGGGAAGGGTAGATATGGATATAATGACTACACGCTAATGTCACGTGTATCCCCTCATTGAGGAGTGTTTACCGGACATTGCATGGGGTGATCATGTAGGCTAACCAACCTAGGACCCCAAAAATTCCTTTGCTTAAACTTTTCCTATATGTATACAATTTGTTTAAGCTTTTCCTTTGTCTCATTATTTGAGTCATGTAATGTCCAAACCTTCTCTTATTTGTAATTATGTGCTTAAAACTATTTATTTGTTAATGGACTAGTTCATAAGTATAAGTTCGGTCGGGACCCACCGTTGTGGACCAAAAGGGGTGCCTAACACCTTCCCCTAAAGGTTATTTTGAGCCCTTACCCTAAATCTCTGGTAATGCAAACCAATCCAAGAGTTAATCGCTCTGGGTGCCCTAACGCACCATAATCCATAAGGTGGTGACTTTTCAAAAACCCAAATTCCTAAAAGGAAATGAGTTATTACCCCCATGAATGTCGAAACCCGGACTTCTCTCCACGGAGGGAAAAAAGGGGGCGCGACACCCACCTCTGCTTCATACTCCGAAGACAGATGAACCGTTGTACCAGTACTTAGCAGTATCCAAAGTCATACATTCCTATCTAATGGAGTCCTGGTCGGAAAAAGAAGGTACATAATTTCCTATCTATTATGTTAGTAGAACTCTAGGCGAGGCCGAAACTAGGTATCCTCACCTAGAAAAATCGGTGCTCGCTTTGCTAAGTGCCTCTAGGAAACTAAAGCCATACATTCAATGCCACCCCATATGTGTTGTAACTACTTACCCATTGAGGAACATAATGCATAAACCCAAACTCTCGGGATAATTGGCCAAATGGACCGGGGAAATCAGCGGGTACGACATCGAATATCGACCCCGGACCGCCTTCAAATCTCAAAAATTGGTGGAATTCATAGATGAATTTACGATGGCCCTAATACCCGAGGTCAAAAAAGAATTTCCGTTGAACTTGGGTATTTTTTCGGGAATCTGGACCCTCTTTACAAACGGTGCCTCAAATGCAAAGGGGTCCAAACTTGGCATCATATTGAAGCCACCGATAGGTAGTGTAGTTAGACAATGTAATAGAACTGTAAAATTGACTAATAACAAGGCCGAGTATGAGGCCATGATTGCAGGTATCGAACTGGCCAAAAGCTTGGGGGCAGAGGTGATCGAAGCTAAGTGCGACTCCCTCTTTGTGGTGAACCAAGTTAATAGGACGTTCAAAGTCAGAGAGGAGCAAATGCAAAGATACCTGGATAATCTATAAGTAACTCTACACCGGTCCAAGGAAATGACTCTACAACATGTACCTCGGGATCAAAATAGCGAGGCTGATGCTCTTGCTATCTTGGGATCGTTAGTCGACGACGATGAGCTCAACTCAGGGATGGTTGTACAACTCATGAGATCAGTAGTGGAAGAAGGACACGTCGTGATAAACTCAACAAGCCTAACCTGGTACTGGAGAAACAAATATATAAATATCTGAAAAATTAAAAAAAAGCCCTCAGATCCTAAGGAATCAAGGGCTCTACGCACAAAGGCAGCCCTATTCAGCTTGTCTAAAGACATCACCTTGTTCAGGAAAATGTTCGATGGCCCACTAGAAATATGTCTAGGACCAGGAGATACTGAGTATGACGATGTCAAACTCACTCAACAATATCTGCCATTTGGCCAACTTTTCAGTTGGCATGGGTTTCTGGAATATGTACTTCAGAGGGTCCCTCCTGGATATGAGGTATTTAGGGTAGGCACAGAAGTAATGCCTTAATTTCTAAGCTGTCCAGGTCAAAGCACAACAAGTGCGTTCAAGCAGAGAGTACCTTGCTTCATAAGGTGTGAACTTCTTACTCAAGTAATATATAGCTTGCTCCTTTCTTCCTGTCTCGTCATGTTGTCCCAAAACATCCAAAGGCTCCATCTAATACAGATAGATATTGTAGCAAAGGTCGTCCTGGTTCTGGCGGGACCAAAACTGGTGGTATGGACAGGTACTCCTTGATCTTGTCAAAAGCTTTCTGACAATCCTCTGTCCAGCTTGTTTTAGCATCTTTCCTCAGCATCTTGAAAATGGGTTCACATATGAGTGTGGACTGTGCTATGAAGCAACTGATATAGTTGAGACATCCTAGGAAGCTCATCACGTCCTTTTTGCTCTTAGGTGGTGGTAACTCCTGAATAGCCTTGACTTTAGACGGATCTAGCTCGATCCCTCGACGACTGATGATGATTCCAAATAATCTCTCATGGGAATCCCGAATGCACACTTGGTGGATTCAGTTTCAAATTGTACCTCCTTAGCCTGTCAAAGAACTTTCTCAGGTCCGCTATGTGATCTGCAACCCTTTTGGATTTGATTATGACATCATCCATATACACCTCTATTTCCTTGTGTATCATATCATGGAAGATGGTTGTCTTGGCTCTCATGTATGTAGCCCCAACATTCTTCAGTTCGAATGGCATCATTTTGTAGCAGTATACACCCCACGGTGTGATAAAAGCTGTCTTCTTTGCATCTTCTTCATCCATCCAGATCTGGTGATAACCCGCGAAGCAATCCACAAAGGATTGGAGTTTGTCCTTGTCGGAATTATCGATCAGGATGTGCACATTTGGCAGTGGGAAGTCGTCCTTGGGACTCGCTCTGTTTAAATCCCGATAGTCAACACATACTCTGACCTTCCAATCCTTATTTGGAACTGGCACAATGTTAGCTAACCAGGTTGGGTACTCAACCACCCTGAGAACTTTGGCTTTGATCTGCTTGGTAACTTCCTTCTTGATTTTCAGGCTCATGTCTGGTTTGAAATTTCAGAGTTTTTGCTTGATTGGCAGACACACGGGATTAGTAGGCAACTTGTGAGCCACTATAGACATGCTCAAGCCGGTCATGTCATCATATGACCATGCGAAAATATTCTCATACTCTTTTAGGAAGCGAATGTACTCTTCCTTCTCTGTTGGTGACAAGTGAATGCTGATGCGAGTCTCCTTGACGGTCTAGACGTCTCCCAAATTTACTGCTTCGGTCTCGTCTAGATTAGACTTAATCTTATTCTCAAAGTTTTCAACCTCTCTGACATTTTCCTCGGGTATCTCATCTTCTTCATCTGAATCACTGTTCTCATGTTGCATTGCCTCATTATATGTCAAGTCGCTGGTTTATCAGGAAAAGTGATAATAACGCTATAAAAAGGAAAAGTGTAAAGATAGTAGTGAATAATAAAGAGCAAATGCGTTTGATTAAAATTAAAAAATCATCCAGACAAAGTACGGCTTGACGAATCAAGCATTTATTTTGAAATAAGTAAATCCTAAAACAAAATTACGGGAAATCTTAAATGCCTAGAATGGCTATAGAAGTAAAATCTGCCAAGCTACGTAGGGACTCGGCGGGCTCGGGATGGTGTAGCGGTCCAATTCTTGAGAACAACTCCCTTCTTTACAGTCTGAATGGTGAGGCCTTCTTCCTCCTTCTCCTCCTCCTCAATTATGGCAGTGCAGTCCATGTCCTCATCCTCCAAGAACAAATTCTTCAACCCAGCTAGTGCTTCCTCTTCTGCAGTCCCCCATATCGTATCAGCTTACTGAAAAGCTTGTTCCAAACGTGGTATTGGCTGCTCAAGAGGGTAGTACGGTCCACGCCATGGAAGCGCCTAATTTCAATACTCTTGCCATGTGTACTGGTATCCAATCCCAAAAGTGGTACCATGATTTTATAGCTGTATTGGTTTGGTGATACCTTGGAGGTTCTTTTCTAATCATTTGCCGGGTTCATATCCAGACCAGACCAATATGCTTTCTATTTTACTGCTCCACCATTTATCCTTCTCGATGGCATTGACCCATTCAATGTGATGATACGTTTCCCCTCCTAGCCTTCTTCTATGTCCAATAACTGGGATGGTTTGACTGGTGTAAATGGGGTTACACCCATCTCCGTGAATGATCACCTCCTGACGATTCTATTCGAACTTCACGGCTTGATGTCGTGTGGAAGGCACGACTCCAGTGGCGGATCCATGGCCGTCCCAACAAAAGATTATATAAGGCTGGTATGTCAAGCACCTGAAACTCGACTTCGAACCAAGTTGGCCCCATCTGCAAGCAAAGATTGATTTCCCCGATCGTGGCCCTTTAGGACCCATCGAAAGCTTTCACGTTCATTTTCTTACCCGTATTTCATGGAAACCTTTGTCCAACCTTTTCAGAGTGTCCAATGGACAAATATTTAGGCTTGAATCTCCGTCAACCAAGACCATGGCAATGAATTTATCTTCAAATTGCACTATAATATGAAATGCCCGATTGTGATTCAGCCCCTCAGGTGGTAGCTCATCTTCGTGGAAGATAATCTTATGACTTTCCAATACTTGCCTCACCATGTTGGCCATTTCTATGCTAGTGATGTTATTGGGTACATAAGCTTCGCTTAGTACTTTCGTTAAAGCGTTCTTATGCACTTCTGAATTTTGCAACAATGACAGGATAGATATCTGAGATGGGATTTTGTTAAGATGGTCAACGACGGAATACTCCTTTTCTTGTACTTTCCCCATAGGTCATCCGGCCCTGTCTCAGTGATAGGCTGCCTGGTAGTGGCATTTTTACTTGAACCTACCAAATGTTCGGGTGTATAGACCCTTCCAGTCCTAGTCATTCCTTGTACAATATCAGATTCTTCTACCTTGGCCTTCCCTTTTTGCCGAGCCTCGACAACATAATCCTAAGGTATTGCTTTTGAGGTGAATGGAGGCATGGTTGATACCATCACAGTTAAAGGTGTGACCACTTCTACTTCAAATGGAGCGGGGGTGGCCGCAGGTGGAGCCATCTCTACCTCGAATGGAACTGATGCAGTTACCTCAACCTCGATTGGTGAGTGAGTCTGTACCATGATAGGGGTAAGTGTGACTGCAACTTTAAAGTCATCGCCTTCTCGAATAAGCCCAATCGACCCTCAGGGTCCCATTCTTTGTTCGTCTCTATCACATGTACTCCACCACCTCTATGATCAGGGAGGGGATTGTCGCGGACATTAGGTGCGGCTTCCTTTGCCTATATAACCTTGTTGTCAATTAGCGTCTGATCTTATCCTTCAATGTTCGGCACTCAGTAGTGGTATGCCCCTTCATACCGGAATGGTACGCACAAGTTTTGTTCGGATTGACCCATTGGGATGGATTTTCTAATGCCACAGCGGGAACGAGAGTGACGTAACCTACGACTTTCAACCTTTCATACAACTGGTAGATGGGCTCAGCAATTGCAGTGTATTGTCTGGGTGGCTTTTGGTCGAAGTTGGGTCTTGGTCTTGGAAAGTTTTGGCGAGTTGGAGGTGATTGGAAATGGGATGGTTAGGAGTTATAGGTGTGGTGGACAGTGGCTGGTTGGGAATATCTGGGAGATTAGGGTTGATATGTGGGTGGCGGTGCTTGGTACGTGGGTGGAGGTATTTGATATGTGGGTAGAGGTGTTTGATATGTGGGTGGAGGTGTTTGATATGTAAGTGGATATTTTGGACCCCGGGCTAGCATTACTACCCCAACATCTCTCTTTTTTGATATACCACCTGATTGTAATGCCTTATTTGTGGCTTGCAGTGCCTCAAAATTTGTTACTGTCCCGCTCTTGATTCCTTCCTCGATCCTTTCTCCAAGTTTGATGATATTAGAGAATTTATGATTTTTGATAACAATCAACCTTTCATAATATTGCGGATCCAGTGCTCTGATAAAGAATTTGTTCATTTGTTCCTCGTCCAAAGATGGCCTGACCTTGGCCGCTTCCGACCTCCAATGAGAAGCATACTCACGGAAAGTCTCAGTAGGTTTCTTCTTAAGATTTTGAATGTAGAAAACTTCCGGTGCGTTCTCTGTATTAAACCTGAACCGGTCCATGAAATCTGACGCCACACTTACCCAATTGGACCATTTCTTGGAATCTTGGCTGATGTACCAAGACAAAGCATCCATAGTAAGACTCCTCATAAAGAGTTTCATTCGGATATTTTCGTTTTTCCTGACTCCGACAAGTTTGTCGCAATAGGTCCTCAGATGTACTCTGGGATCACCTATGCCGTCAAACATCTCAAACTTGGGAGGTTTGTATCCCTCTGGCAGTTCTACATCCGACTGTATGCATAGGTATTCGTAATTCAAACCTTCTATTCCTTTGCCGCCTTCGACACCTTGAACTCGGCTTGTCAACTTCTTGAGTTATTTAGCCATGTTTTTAATGAGTAGGTCCATTTTGGAGGATTTTGGTGTATAGAAGATGGGTTGGATGGAGTGAGGTACGGTTTCTACGTATATAGGGTTGGTTTGATGGGTGCCAAGGACTTGGGTGCAATGATGGTCGTTGGTGGAGTTTTTGGGATCGGGAATGGGTTGTGGTGTGTTTTGGAGAGTGTGGTAAGTGGTGATTGGTGGGTACTGAGTTGGCTGGTGGTGATGTTATGGCAGAGTCGGTATTGGCAATGGATTGAGATTTTAGGGTGGAGTTACATATTGATTTGGTGCGGGAGGATTTTGTGGATGTTGGTTTTGTGTGTTCTGGGGAGGTGCTGGGTTCTTTGTGTTTTGTTGGTGGATATCGGGGACATATAGGGTGAATTAAAAGTTTGCCAAGTTGCGAACCTGCTCAAGTTCTCCTTGCAATTCCAATATCTTTTGTTCCAATCTTAGTACTAGATCATTTGGGGCCGGAGTACTATGGCCATCTAAGGTTTCTGCATTCTAAACATTCTCCTTTCGGATACCATTTAAGTCCTCCATTTTTGCTTTTCCTCTGCCTATGTATTGCTTAGAGGAGGAGGAGGTGGAGGGCCTCTAGATCTGGTGTGGTATGTTGACGAGGCCAGTATGAGCGAACCAACCTAAGGGGATGGGAATAATAAAAAATAAGCAAAAACAAAAGGTAACAAGACAGTGAGGGTCCTGAAATGTTTGCAGTATTTAAACACATATTGCAGAAATGTAAATTCGTGTCCTACTATGGGAGCCTCGTTGTGCCCAAGGTAGGCCTAGTAAAAAATAAATTTAGAGAATTTTAAATGCCAATAAATGCTTCATTTCATAATATAAAAATAGACGAATCCCAAAACGATACTAAGATAATAAAAATAAGTCACTACTGGCACTTGGCCTTATTACATTTAGGAAAGCAAATAAATGTAGACTATTTGATCCCAGAAGGACCTTCCTCAGGCTGAATGCTCTTGTCGATCAAATCCTCCAGTTCGCGTAGGTTCTTCAGTAAGAATGCCTTTGCCAGATGTCCTCCTTCGTTTCCCTCAACATTCTGGTACTCGATGACTATCTTTCTCACTTTTCCTTCCAATTCCATCAGACTATATTCTAGGTATTCCAGATTTTTGCCAGATTTGACGGCCCTTTCTTTCCATTCATAGACTTGGTCATTTGATGGAAGATTCCTCCACCAATCTAGCAAGAGTGAGGGCGTACTAACCATACCGAAGCTGGGGACCTCATGTTTCATTTTCTGCAAAACAAAAGGGTTAGGCCTTTCTCCCCCACCAGACTCGACTATTTATACATTCATGATTGGCATATTGGCATTTAGTCCTGCAAATTAATGCACAGAACATGGTTGTGTCTGTTTGGATTATGGAAACCCCGGTGGACTTTGGATAGGGGTCATCCTAAAGGATCATTATGTGGACAACATAATTGATCCGACTAGGTTTGACCATGATGCATGCACAATTTTGACCAGAGTAAGGTTACTATGGGGTTTTAGACTGGTACCCTCAAGCGAACAACTTGAGGGGGAAAGACAAGGAACCGTTGACTGCACCGCTGATCGACTAGTTTTACCGCAAATAAGCCTTTCTGAATTTAAGGATAATAAATAGGAAGAGCGCAACCACTCATTAAGCGTTGCTATAGCATTTGATACGCATGAGGGGAATATGATGTAGAGCATGATTTATGCAGCAATTAATAGCATGTAGTCAGGTATTTGCACGTAGAAAAAATAAATACAATATTTAAATAATTGAAATACAGTTACGGAAAAGGAAAACAAAGAGACAAGTCAGTTTCATAAAAGAAACATAAATGCTTAAAATAGGCAGTTAAATTCAAATAAGGGGAAAAGTTACGGGATAAAGCATGCTTGGACTAATTCATAAAAATAAGCACGTTATGGTAAGAGCCTAAAGGTATCCCCAGCAGGGACGTCATGCTGTCGCGCTCCCTTTTTTCCCTCCGCGGAGAGAAGTCCGGGTTTCGATATTCATGGGGGTAATAACTTATTTCCTTTTAGGAATTTAGGTTTTTGAAGAGTCGCCACCTAACGGATTATGGTGCGTTAGGGCACCCAGAGCGATTAACTCATGGATTGGTTTGCATTACCATAGATTTAGGGTAAGGGCTCGAAATAACCTTGGGGGGAAGGTGTTAGGAACCCCTCTTGGTACACAACGGCGGGTCCCGACCGAACTTATACTTATGAAATAGTCCATTAACAAATAAATAGTTCTAAACACATAATTACAAATAAGAGCAGGTTTGAACATTACATGACTCAGATAATGAGACAAAGGAAAAGGCAAATTGTATACATATAGGAAAAGTTTAAGCAAAGGAATTTTTGGGAAGGAGGGGTCCTAGGTTGGTTAGCCTACAAGATCACCCCACGCAATTTCCGGTAAACACTCCTCAATGAAGGGCTACACGTGACATTAGCGTATAGTCATCATATCCATATCTTCCCATCCCACCCTTTAGCGGTTATTGAAGCGAGTGTTGTTTAACGATCTCTATTGCGTGATGTTACCCGTACCTTCTTAATGGTCCTAGAGGAAATCAGGACCTCTGCCTATATGCAGTTCTAGATAGACCCTTAAGATTTACAAGGAGAAAATACTAGGCGACAGGCAAGAACAAATAGGACTTTAGCAAATAAGGCAGAAAAGAAGCAATCAGAGGCTCAAGTTTACCTCCACAAATAATGAACATAAGCAGCACGACTCAAACATAAATAAGGGCAGTATTATTAAACAGTTCCTAAGGTATGATGTCTAAGTGAATATCAAATCATAGAAGATAGGCAATTTATTTTATAAACTCGGAGGCAGTGGCCCTATCAGTTTGCCTACTGATTTTAAGCCTGTTAACCATTAAACAGTAAACATATAAAGAGGCAGTTTTCAGTTTTATAAAAATTTGATTACCTAGGGCTTGCCTAGGCGTGGGATCATGCACAAGATTTACCAGAGTTATTAAAAATAATTAAGAAGTTATTATACCTAAAGTATGTTGTCCTAAGTGTTGTAAATCTGAGAATACAAAGAGTTATTAGCAGTATATTTAAAACAGTAGAATCAGAGGTGATTCCATCTTATGTCCTTTTTCATGCATCAGCAGTTTAACTAGGTGTGACTGAGCGAGTATGAAAGAGATCCTAAAACAGGGTATCTAATATGTACATATAAAATGCAGAATGATTTATATGCAGGACTCCTTAAGCATGATATCTAAATGCATAGAGAGTTACAACATTGTTAAGTATGATTTCTATATGCATAGGAGTAACAGTTTTGTGTTAATGCTATTATTTAGCCTAGAAACAGGATTTCTAAGTGATAAATAAGGTCAAATGGGATGCTGAAGCTGTAAACTTAAAACATGATATCTAATGCATGACATGCTTTGAATGTGTTGGTCCTAGACATGGATTCTAATGCGCATATAGGAAATGTAAACCTAAGGCATGGTTTCTACCCATTGATATTGATAACATATATGACTACCCTCCCCTTTTCACTAGCCAACTCCAATATTCGTTTATAATAATTATTACAAACCAATATTGAAATGAATTACATAGATAAATAAAAATAAGAAGTTACAATATAGGGAGCTTGAAAACAGGCCTAGATTTCCAGAACCTCAAATGCCCAGATTATTTCATAGCCTTTCTTATATCCGGGTGTGTCAGAGATCCCTAAGGACCGCAAGGGATCCCGGGTAGTTCTTACACCCAAATCTCACAACCATAACTGAGTAAGTGAAGTGTGGAAGAGCCAGCTCCAGTGCATCATAGTTCAGAGGAATCTCATAGGGATCCCTAAGCAGTCACACATTGGAGGGGCTAGAACTTAAGGACCTAAGAGTAGTGTGAGAGTTCTTGACATAGTTTTGAAAAGGTTTGAATGAAAACAGTGTTGATAGAGACTCAGTTGAAATAGTTTTATATAATAAAGAGAGTTGCTCAATAAAATAGTTTTTGGACAAGAGTTGTGGAATCAAATAAACAACAGACCCAACACAGAACCAAAACAGGTTTTGCAACATTCAGAGAACAACCTTCACATAGGGGTAATGGGAATTGGGGAAATACAAAGCATATGCAGTGAACTCATAACAGATAGAAGTGCATATAGCTACAAAATCAGAAGTATTCCAGGGGGGTTCATGGGATTAGGGTACATCATGAATTTCAGAATTAACACAGAACCAAGTAACTTAGGGTACAAATTGTTTTGCCAAAGAAAGGTTCATACTAAAACCAGTTAAACATAAAATGGAACAGAGTGACATTGACACATACTACAAAGGGGGAGGGGGGGGTAACATTTCATAAGCATGCTGATACTAATGGGGGTAGCACATTACATAACTAGATAGACAATAAAGCATCTCAACTACAGGTTGCACAACAAAACCATAGATAGAAACATACTAGAAACAGGATGAACCGAAGTAGTAAAAGAAACATATTATTTTTGAAACATGAATTGAAATCGGAACATACCACTAAAGAAGATAGTAAACACAAAGTGGAGGATATGAGAGTACAATAATTAGCCTTGTCTCATAGCCAGCTAATTCAAGACAGTAGCAAGTAGTAAAGAAAGAAAGCATAAAGCTTTGAGTATGAAAGATAGTTTTTTTTGAACCAATGTGTTCGTGTGTTTGTGTTAATGAGAGAGTATGTATATATAGTTTGAATCTAGGTAGAATAATAAGGCAAGAATCAAAGTCAAGCAGTAATTATGGGGACTCAGAATCAATCAGTATAAAATCAATGTAAGTATTCCTTAATTAAGGGAGTCAACTTTAAACGGTAAAGACAAATAAGGAAAGAGATCACATAAGACTGGAACATAGCATATAAGGAAATATTTTCAGGCATAGTAAGTATAGAACAAGTGATTAGGCTAGGTTTAAAATATCTAATTAAGGAAAGTACTTAAGAATCAATTGCCAGCATAGTCGACCAAAAAATAAGGCAAGAAAATATCTTAGAGGTTGAAAATCAGTAAGGAAATCATCACAAGAGATTAGTGAAAGGTATCAATTACAGGAAATTAGGGATTCAACAGGAGTAGTACTGATTAAGGGGATATTACTACAAGTATCTATACATACACAGAATAAACACATCATAGGCAAGAAGATGCAAAAAATCAAAAACCCTAATGAGCACAATAGTAAAAATCATATAAAATTAGGGATTTAACTAGAAAAAATAGTAATAATTAGAGGGATTGATAGAATAAACAAAATATAAGCGGAAGAGGCAAAAATCAGAAACCCTAATGAATATAATAAGGTAAAATTACAAAAACTCAGAACGTTCATGAGAAACAAGCACACATACGAATCAAATCATCAGAGACAGACTCAAAACCCAGGATTAGGACCAAGGGACTTAGGGTTTTAACATAATAAATCAGATAAAAAGGGAAAACATGAATAAACATTTAAACGTAGTAAAAATCATAGAATAATACGGAAAATCAGAAGGAAAAGTCACTTTGAAAAGGGGTTAAGAAACCCTAGTTTGAAGATGAAAAGACGTTTTTGAAAAATTGGAGAGATTCTTAAGAAAATAATAAAGATAACTCAAAATAAACTCAGATCTGTCGTATATCTGGAGTGTTAAGAGATGAGTCAAGGTTTCAGGGAGAGATAACCCAGAGATAATGAGATTCCGACTTAGAAGCCATGGATCTAGCCGGAAAATATAAAGATCTTACTCGGACGGCCACCGGTGGCCTGCGAACGGTATGAAAAGGCCATGGGTGTGAGTTGAACAGCCTCTAGTCCCCTTGAGGATCTCAAGGTAGCAAGGATCCGACATGTGAGGGAGCCATGGAGGCTAAGGATGGTGGTTGAGCCACCATTGTTACCGGCGAGCCAACGGCCGGTGAGAGAAGCTTAGGGTTTAGCTGAGAGAGCTTGAGAGAGATGAGAGGATGTAACGACGGAGCAGAAGAGAGAATGAGAGAATGGGAATGAGGGCTTAGGGGGTAGTCTTTTAGGTTAATTATGGTATGGGTGAATCTGGTCCGTTGATCAAAATTGATCAACGGTCCAGATTAAACAAGAAATTGGGTCGGGGGATTAATGGATTGGGCCTGGGATGTTTGGGCTGATTTAATTGGGTTTGGGGTCTGGTTTAATTAGACTAGAATTGAAATGCAATTAGGCCATATTTTAAATAGCCATTTTAACACTATATAATTTATAATAAATAATAAATAATTTCTGAAAAATAATTTCGTGTAATAAAATGAGTTGTTTAATATTTTAAAAATATAAAAGACCATTTTATATATTAAAACGTAATTACGCTTTAATGGGGCTAGTATTGCAAATATATGCAAATTGACTTTAAAAATGCAAATGCAATTATAAAAATGCACTAAAAATATTTTAACAATATTTTAGCATAAATGTAGAATTTAGATGGCTAAATCACCTTAAAAATAATTTGAAGAATAATTATTGGAGATTTTATGAGCAAAAAGGGAGGAAATAAATCAATTTGAAGCCTTTAAAAATTATAGAAAAATTATAAAAAATTCTTATGCATGTTTATATATGCATATATGCTATTTTGAAAGTATATTTATGTATTAAAAATATATAGAGAAAAATTGGGTATCAATAGTGGGCTCTAGAGATACCGCTTGAGTTCCTCCAAGGCTTGTTTGCACTTCGAGGTTCACGAGAATTTTTTTTTTCAACAGTGAAAAGAACAGGTGGCTCTTGTCAGAGGACCTCAAGATGAATCGCCCTAAGGCAGCTATGCATCCGGTAAACCTTTGAACGACCTTGACATTGTCCACAATAGTGATATCTTCAATGGCCTTAATCTTATCGGGATTAATCTCGATCCCCCGGTTGGACACAATGAATTCAAGGAATTTCCCGGACCTGACTCCGAATGCGCATTTCTCCAGGTTTAGCTTTATATTGTACTTCTTTAATATGTTGAAGGTTTCCTGCAAATGTTTAAAATGGTCCTCCATTGATTTTCCTATTTGTTCTTCGAACATCCGATTTACTAGCGTTGGTAAGTGGCACCAACATTTTTTAGTCCAGATGACATTATAGCTGTAGGCCCGTTTTTAGTTGTAGGTCTGTACTTAGTCCGAATTTAGTTGTACCTGGAATAGGCATCGAGAAAACTGAGGATCTCGTGGCTGGCCGTCGCATCGATCATGCAATCGATGTTGGGCAAAGGGAAAGAGTCCTTGAGTCATGATTATTCAAATCTTTATAGTCTATACATATTCTTAATTTATTCCATTTTTAGGAACTACCACTACGTTTGCTAACCAATCCGGGTATTTAACCTCCCGAATCGACCCTATTTAAAGGAGTTTAGATACCTCGTCTTTGATGAATGCACGCTTGACTTCAGAATGAGGTCTCCTTTTCTGTTTGACTGGATGAAACTTTGGGACCAGGTTCATCTTGTGAGTGGTAATTTCCGGGGGGATCCTTGTCATATCAAGGTGGGACTATGTGAAACAATCCACGTTAGCTATAAGGAATTCAGTGACTTTTTCCTAAGCTCGGGACATAACCCCATGCCCAGGTATACCTTATGATCGGGAAAATGCTCAATTTGTACGACTTGCTCCAGTTACTCGATCGTTGATTTGGTGGCGTCGGAATGATCGGTGATTATGAAGGATCTGGGGACTCCGTAGTCATTATCCTCACCCATCCCCTACTTCTCCGGTTTGGTCGAGACCAGTGTCGGTGATTGTTATTTGGTTCCTTCCTGGTGATCGAGCTCGAATCGTTTGTCACTATAAGTGTGGATATCGGGATCACCTCTTCGGCTACGAATATTTACTTTGCCACTGGTTATTCTCTGTAGATTATTTTAATCCCTCCTGGCGTTGGGAATTTCAACACTTGGTGTAGAGTCGAGGGTACTGCCCTCAAGTTGTGGATCTATGGCCTCCCGAACAGAGTGTTGTACCTCATATCTTCTTCGATTACATAGAATTTAGCTTCCCGAATGGTCCTAGCGGCGTTCACCGGTAATGTTATCTCCCCTTTATTGGTTTCACATGCCATGTTGAATCCGTTTAGAACTCGGACCGCATGCACGATTTGATCTTGTAGACCAAGCTATTCTACGACCCTCGATCTGATGATGTTGGATGAGCTACCTGGATCAATTAATACACGCTTACCTCAAGATTTATTTATGAGTACAAATATTACCAGTGCATCGTTGTGGGGCTGCACAATTCTTTCCAGTCCTCATTGTTGAAAGACAAGGTTCCTTCTAGAACGTAATCCCTAGTGTGTTTTTCCCTTGTGATGGATACTTTGGTGCGCTTTAACATCGGCCCCTAGAGAATATAGACCCCACCGATGATCATGTTAATGATGTGATAAGGTTCTTCCTACTCGATCTGTTTATTAGAATCTTTATTCCTAAAATGATTCTCAACTCGATCAATCCAGAACTCTCGCAAGTGTCCGTTGTTGAATATGGGCTACTTCCTCTCTTAATTGTTGGCAATCCTCTGTTCTGTGATCGTGAGTGCCATGATATTTTCACATCAGGTTAGGATCCCTTTAGACTGGATCGGATTGTAGAGGTCAAGGCTATTTGGTGTCTTTGATTCATCTGATGGTAGATACGATGGCGGTGGCGTCGATGCTAAAGTTGTACTCCGATAACCTCGGCGCTTCCTTTGGCCTGATGGCCCTGTCAAAACTATTTTTGCTCATGAGTCCCCGGTTGCTTTGACCTCGATCACTTCTCCTTTCGCTTCTCATAGGGTTCCGCCAAGACCCACTACTTCTTCAATCTCCATTGTATGGCTGATACCGATCCCTATTTGATCTTGGTTCACTATCAACGTCTCTCGTGACTCTGTCAGCAGCTCTGACGGGATAAACGGACCCAGAAGGGGCCCCAAGTTGATCATCTTCGACCCTAATTTTTGATTGACACTGGTTATGCACGTCGGCACAAGTAACAACCATATATTCTACCAGATTTTGTTTTAACTACTGTGAAGCCAACGAGCTTCGAACATTGAGTCCCTAGGTGAAGGATTGAACGGCCCAATCATTTGCGATTGGAGGCAAGTCTATCCATTACATTTGAAACCGGGACATGAATTCTCTGAGCATCTTATTATCCCTCTGTTTTACTTTGAAATGGTTTGACTTCCTAGTCTCAACCTTAATAGCCTCGACGTGTGCTTTCACAAAGGAATCTGGAAGCATAGCAAATGGGTCAATAGAATTAGGAGGTAGGTTGTGATACCATATCATAGATCCCTTTGACAGAGTTTCCCCGAACTTTCTCAGTAGGCCAGACTCGATCTCATCATCTTCCAAGTCATTCCTTTTGATGGCACATGTGTATGAGGTCACATGCTCATTTGGGTCGATCGTTCCATTGTACATAGGAATCTCGAGCATGCCAAACTTCTTAGGGATAGGCTTCAAAGTTGCACTTGGAGGGAAAGGTTTTTGAACAAACTTCTTAGAATCCAAGCCTTTTAATATAGATGGTGCTTCTGGTATTTGATCGACCCTGGAATTGTAGGTTTCCACTTTTTTGTCATTGGCTTCAATTTTCTTCTCTCCAGATTCTACGTGTTTTGTCAACTCCTCGAGCATTTTTATGCTCTCGGGGTTGGTCCCCAATTCATTTTCATTCGGCGTCTCTGTGACCGGTTCATTTCTGCGAGTAACTTCCTGGAATGGCTCAAGCTCAATCCTGCTCGGGGCAGGTTTTGGTTCTGGAGCTAGGCTATTGCTACCTGTTGAGCCTATAACATTTCGAAGATAACCCATAAGTTGATGCCATCATCTTCACCGCCGTGTGTATTTTGTGCAATCGATCGGTCTTCTCCGCGGATGCTGTTCTCAGGATCGGTAGGCAAATTTGTATTGATGGATACATGCGAGCTAGAGTCGATCAGGTCTATAACTGGAACTCCATTGAGGTCACTAGGTGGAACCTTGTTACCGGGTGCTACATTGTTGTTCTCTCCATGGTGGCCGGATTCAGCATCCACGTTTAGAGGGGCAGAATGGGGTTGACACTTCAAACCTTAACCTGAAATCAAAGATACTTCAAAGAACAAGTGCAAAAGAGGGTGTGTTATAGAAGTTTGTATCAAATAGCCACTATTATCCTTAGCCCCACTGTGGGCGCCAAACTGTTTACACTTAAAATAGGATAACAATTTAATTTGTAAGTAGTTTTAAGGATTCGCAGGCACAAAGCAATAAATTGGATTAGTTTGAAAAAGTAAAGATAAAATCAAACCACGCTAAGAGGATGGCTTTAGCCTAAGTGAAATATTCACCCTCGGTCTATGCTTGCAATAGCCAGCAGTGATGAACAAGAAAAAAGCTAATAATAGAGAAAAATAATAATATATTACCTTGGAGTGCATGTGACAATGTAAATTATGAATTACCAGACCCCTTTTATATAGTAGGGGATTCCTACTCTAGGTATAACTCTATAAAAGGTAAAAAAAATCTTCTAATTAACTGATTGTTGGTTCTCCATCGATACGTGCCGAGATCCCTATCATGAATCCGGTCGGTCAGAGATATCACGACTTTCTGTTGGCCGCGCTTAATTGCCTGGAAATGTTCTTTGAAATCATTTGATATTCTCAAGGGTGGGCATCATGACCTCGGACTCCAACTCGATGAGACCTTCTCCTCGATTTTGGCCCCTTATTATCATATCTCGAGCTTGGCTTGTCATATCGGGGATCGGGGTATATCACAAGCCTAATTTTACCCGTATACAAGTATCTAGCCTAAACCCGGAGAAGTAGTGATGAGGGGTCGACAATGACACTTACTAGAGGTCCAGTAAAGCAATATGATAAATCATAAGCATATATGAAGCACAACAGTAATAATGGGGTAAAACTGTAAGTTACATAATCTTCAAAAAATTTCCTTTAAAGATATAAATTTCTCAGTCTTGTATTCTATCTCAACAACTCAGATGTATCATGTGCCAATATCAAATGGATAAGGAATATCATATAAAATTCCAGGCATCAGTGGAAGGATAATCTCGTGAATATTCAGATTGCTAGCGATATAACGCACGATTATGCCGTGGTCGTACAGCCCGATCCAGAATAATGTGTACACTGCTGAGGGCCGACCGACATGAACCATAGATGCATCTATTATACTACCGAGGCATTCGACCCGCTCATCAAGAAAGGAATGAACTTATCGAATTATGAGACACGTGCTTACAATACAGTACATGATCATAAAGTGAATATAACCTTTACCGTTTCTCAAATAATTTTACAACAATTCAAGGTGATAAGGCTCGGCCTTATATATATATATATGTGTGTGTGTGTGTGTGTTTGTGTGTGTACGGTGAAATCACCTCAGAAGATCATCTCGAAGCCTCAAGGCTTCAAGGCTATGGTTGAATTTCCCCTTCGAGGTTCGTGACTCCCAACCTTGGGATAATGTCATCCACAACTATGGTAGGAATAGGGAGTTCCCGAGGTACACGGCTAGGACTGATAGAGCCTAGTGGACTATCCTAGCCCTGGATCAGGGTGTCATCTAGCTGTCCCATCCCTTTATCTTTGTAATTAATTTATTTTGTAGAATGTTGGGATTTCCCTCCTATATAAAGGGGACCCTTGTCATCTTGTAAAGGCCCATTGCTTCAGTTGCTCCACATGAAATATACAAGAAAATTCTATTTGCTCTCTAACATACTCTCTTGATATTATTGCTTTCATTTATTATCTTCATATTGTTTCATCATTTATTGCTCATCATTGGCCATAAAGAGCCTCCGTTAATTTTAGTATAACTGTTAGCCACCCTTCGACTGCCTTTGATAGCTCACAGTTGGGCTCCGAAGTCTACCTCGAGGCCCCAAATCGACAAGCTCAAGGCCCATATAATTGGCCTAACGGTTTGATTATTACCCTATCCTTAACTCTCATTTCGTTTCTAAGTCTCACATACATAGCATCAACTGCTTAACAACTAGCATAAAAATAGATCACGTATTTTTAGAGTCCCATAATCAAATTTAATTGTTACTACCATTTTCACGGTAAACAGTTTGGCGCCAACCATGGAGCTAAAAATAATAGTGATTATTTTCTTGCTGGTTTCGTCACATAATGCAAGTTATCTTTCACACATGTTCTTATCCAAGATCTTCAAATTTCAGATCGAAATGCCTAACTCGGTAAATAGAGATGAAAACAACCACCTGGAGAACCAAGGATAAAATGGTGTGTCTGTTCCGACCTGGGCACAAAAAGAGATCCCTTGGCATGTCATTCATATGATTATTGGAGGGATCGACATTCCCCAAGGGCCCATGATCAAGCGGACAAAAATATCCGCCGCAATAGAAGGGATGACCCGAGATCGCGTGGCCGATGACACCCTCGCGTTCAACAAAGAGGATCTCGAGACCTTGACAGAACCATACAACAATGCGCTTGTAATCTCATTTCTTCTAAACAACATTCAAGTTAAACGTGTGCTCGAGGATCCAGGCAGCTCGACCAACATAATCAGGTTAGGGGTAGTAGAACAACTTGGGTTGCTCGACCAGATCATACCCGCCTCCCGCGTCCTCTACGACTTCAACATGACCGACGAAGTAATAAAAGGAGAAATCACCCTCCCAATCGACACGTCTGGTATGGTTCAGAACACAAAGTTTCAAGTCATCAATGGTGACATAAGGTATAATGCATAGCTTGGCAGGCCGTGGATACACAACATGAGGGCAGTACCGTCAACCCTGCACCAGATGATTAAATTTCCGACAAAGGATGGCATAACGACTATATATGGAGAACAACATCCAATGAAAGAAATATTCGCGATTTACCAGGAGGAGTCGACCCTCGTGCTCCCGACCTCGGACGTGTCTGGGAGCATACAGACCCCCGAGCATGAAGAAGAAGATTTCCTTGCTCCTCGAACTTTCGTTGCCCCCGAAGAGTCGGATGCAACAAAATCGATAATCAAGGATCTGGAGCAAGCTATTTTGATCGAACACCTCCTCGGCCGTAAGGTATACCTGGGAATGGGATTAACCCTCGAACTCAGGAAAAAATTCATTCAATTTTTTATCGACTTTATCGACTGTTTAGCATGGTCCCACTTAGATATGACAGGTATCCCGCCAGAAATAACCTCTCACCGACTGAGTGTCTACCCCAAGTTTAAACCGGTGAAGCAGAAAGAAGACCCCAGTCCAAGATAAAACATGCATTCATCAAGGATGAGGTAATAAAACTCCTTAAAATAGGGTCCATTAGAGAGGTAAAGTACCTCGAATGGCTGGCCAACGTAGTAGTGGTACCCAAAAAGGAAATAAGCTAAGAATGTGCGTAGACTATAAAGACTTAAATAAGGTGTGTCCCAAGGATTTGTTCCTATTGCCTAACATCGATCGTCTGATCGATGCTATGGCTGGCCATGACACCTTCACCTTTCTCGATGCCTATTCAGGGTACAATCAAATTCAGATGAACCCCGAAGACATGGAGAAGACTTTGTTCATCACAAATTATGGTACCTACTGTTACAATGTAATGCCTTTCAGACTAAAAAACGCAGGGGCTACATACCAGCGTCTAGTTAATAAAACATTTCAGAGTCAAATAGGAAAATCCATGGAACTTTATATTGATGAAATGCTAGTTAAGTCCTTCCGTGTAGAGGACCATTTAACTCATTTGCAGGAAACATTCGACATCCTCAGAAGTTTACAACAAGAATCTCAACCCCGAGAAATATGCCTTCGGAGTGGGTTCGGGCAAATTCTTAGGCTTCATGGTATCAAATAAGTGGGTTGAGATTAACCCGGATAAAATCAAGGCCATCAAAGAAATCACAGTGGTAAACAATGTAAAGGTCGTGCAACGGCTAACAGGTCGTATAGCGGATCTAGGCAGATTCATATCTAGGTCATCCGATAGAAGCCATCATTTCTTCTTTTTACTCAAAAGAAAGAACAACTTCGAATGGACTCCAGAATGCCAACGCGCCTTAGAAGAGCTGAAGCGATATCTAACTAGCCCACATCTGCTTCACACACCAAATGAGGATGAAACACTATATCTATACTTGGCCGTATCCGAGATAGCGATAAGCGGTGTGCTAGTTTCAGAAGAGCAAGGTACGCAATTCCCTGTTTATTATGTAAGCCGGACCCTAGGGGATGCCGAAATTAGGTACCCACACCTCGAAAATTTGGCTCTTGTGTTAATAAGCGCATCGCGAAAATTGAAACCCTATTTTCAATGCCATCATATTTGTGTTCTAATGACATACCCCCTCCGGAGCATATTGCACAAACCTAAATTATCAGGTCGATTGGCCAAATGAGCCATCGAACTCAGGGGATATGATATCGAGTATCAACCTTGAACAACCATCAAGTCCCAGATTCTGGTAGACTTCGTGGCCGATTTCTCGCCCTCCCTCGTGCCCGAGGTGGAAAATGAACTTTTACTAAAATCAGGCACGTCTTTTGGGGTATGGACCCTGTTCACTAACGGTGCCACAAACATGAAAGGTTCTGAACTCGGTATAGTCCTAAAGCCACCTACGGGTGGCGTAATCAGACAATCTATAAAAATTGCAAAACTGACTAACAATGAAGCCGAGTATGAGTCTATGATTTCAGGTTTAGAACTGGCCAAAAGCCTGGAAGCTGAAACCATCGAAGCAAAATGCGATTCACTCCTGGTAGTGAACCAGGTGAATGGGAGCTATGAAGTCAAAGAAGACAGGATGTAGAGGTATTTGGATAAGATCCAAGTGGCATTACGTCACTTAAAAGAATGGAATTTAGTGCATGTACCTCGAGAGTAGAATAGTGAGGACGATGCCCTCGCAAAACTGGGATCATCTGTTGAAGAAGATGACTTACTCCCCAGGGCTGTTATTCAGCTATCTAAATCAGTGATCAAGGAAGGTCACACAGAGATTAATTCCACTAGCCTAACATCGGACTGGAGAAATAAATATATTGATTACCTGAAAGACGGAAAATTGCCAGCAGATCCAAAGGAATCGAGGTCCCTGCGAACCAAAGCAGCCCGGTTCTCGCTCGATGAAAACAAGACTCTGTACAGAAGAACTTTTGACGACCCCTAGCAGTATGTCTGGGGCCAGGGGATACAGATTATGTGCTCCGAAAAATTAACGAGGGTACTTGTGGAAATCACTCCGGCGCCGACTCCTTGGTCCGAAAAATAATCAGAGCAAGCTACTACTGGGATAACATGGAAAAAGATACTAAGGAATTCGTTTAAAAATATGATAAATGCCAGAGATTTGCCCCTATGAATCACCAATACGGTGAACAACTACATTCGGTCTTATCGCCGTGGCCATTCATGAAATGGAGGATGGACATCGTCAGGCCCCTGCCAACGGCACCAGGTAAAGCTAAATTCATTTTGTTTATGATTGACTATTTCTCAGAATGGGTGGAAGCGCAGGCCTTCGAGAAGGTAAGAGAAAAGGAAGTCATTAACTTCATTTGGGAACACATTATGTGCCAATTCGGGATTCCTTCCGAGATAACATGTGATAACGGGAGGCAGTTCATTGGGAGCAAGGTAACACAATTCCTTGAGGATCACAAAATCAAGATAATCCTATCGACGGCTTACCACCCGTGAGTAAACGGCCAGGCCGAGTGCACAAATAAAACTATCATCCAAAACTTAAAAAAGAAGCTGGAAAGCACCAAGAGAAAGTGGAGAGAATATTTCCCAAAGTGCTGTGGGCATATCGAATAACTTCAAAATCAAGCATAGTGGAAACACCTTTCTCTCTAGTATACGGCACCAAGTCTTTGATACTAGTGGAGGTTGGGGAGCCGAGTGCCAGATTCCAACACACCACTGAAAGCTTGAATAACGAGGCCACGACAATGACCCTCAAGCTACTAGATGAAAAATGGGAAGCCTTGCTGGTACGGATGGCCACCCAAAAGCAAAAGATCGAAAGATATTATTATAGGAGAACAAACCTCCGGCATTTCAAAGTCGGGGACTTGGTTCTAAGGAAAGTCACCCTTACCACCCGAAACCCTAATGAAGTAAAGCTAGGCCAAAATTGGGAAAGACCGTACCGCGTCCTCGGAGTAGTCGATAAAAGGTCTTACAAGCTCGGTACCATAGAGGGCGAACAACTTCCAAGCAACTGGAACCTATCAATGCTAAAACAATATTATTGCTAGGGCATCTGATGGAAAATTCCGAGAACATCCTCGAGCACCCGTTGCACTCTTTTTCTTCGACCGAATTTTATCCCTAGAAAGGTTTTACCGTCAAGGTTTTTAACGAGGCAACGGTCATACGACACCTAAAGGGGACTCAAAAATTATTCAAGATTTCTTTTACAATCCACCTCGAATACTGGGGGTCCTCCCCTGGAAGGTCACCTACTCGGGAAAGCCAAGACACCCCAAATGGGACCTCGATAGGAAAAGTAATATACCGGGCCAAACAGTCGATCAAACCCTGCGCATATAGAGCAACCAAGCTTTTAACGGCAAAAATATGTGTCCTTGTACTAGGTAATCGAAGAACACTTTTCATTAAAGCATTTCATGCTTCAAAAGAAACTCTATGTTTTAGCAAAGAGGACTCCTCTGTCAAAAATGTCCTGAACATTCGGAGACTGGCATCAACAATTTGGCACTTGAACGATCCCCGGTCAAAACTCCAAACTTGTAAGCCCTCAATAAGGCACATCAAGATCATAAAACGTCCCCAAAACTGAAGGTGTCATGAACACTCAGAGACTGACGCCGAAATCTTAAAAATTGCATGACCTCAGGGTCGGAATCGCCAAAATCGTAAGACCTCACTGAGGCAATACCAAGTTTGAAAATAATGGCTCCCAAGTCAAGAAACCCTCGACGACTCCGGGACTGCTGTCAAGCCCCACCTCCATCGACTTATCAAAACCCGAGGCCATACGACCTAGAGCGGGCAGACTCGGTCTCGTAAGACCTACATAAGGTAGCAACTATATTTGTAAGACCTTAAGCAAGGCATGAACAATACTTGCACAAGGTATCCAAAACTGTAAGACGTCAAAGGCATGTAAAACTGTAAGACCTCAAAGGCATGTAAAACATGTAAGACCTTATTAAAAGGCATAAACACAATCTCAAAGTTTCAGCTATATATCGAACTTGTAAGACCCCTAAAAAGGCATACGCTCGATATAGATGCCAAAACTACTTCACTCGAGATTCAAAGGTTCTGGCAGAACACAAATGACTCCGGTCACAAGGTTGTACCAGCCAAACTAACGCGACTCGAGGATGCCTTACCATCGCTGCAAAATCACAAGCCTTCAATTACTTTGGATCTACTTCGAAAAGAACCAGTTGAACAGGCTACCCTCAATATAGGCAAAAGAGCTTCGACCACGTCAGCTCCTAAACATCGGCTTCAAGATACTCAACCTCCGAGCCAATCCTCCCTAGGTGCTCGATCATCGCCATATAGCGACTCACAATCGAGGTTTTTTATTAAGCCGTCGAAGAGTCAGGCAAACACTATTTCAAAATCCTTATCGAGGGAAAAATAAAGCCCACATAAATGGTCGCATCGACCAAATGAGTAAGAGCCATTGTTGCCAGCCTAATGAGCCTTAGGGACACACACATAAAATGTCATTTCGACCCAAGGCGTAAGAGCCAATGTCTCCAGCCCGCACAAATACAAAACTTGAGGGTCGAATGAGCTCGAGTCGAAACCCGACTTAGAGACTGAACCCAAAATAGTTAACTAAATATGCCTAAGAGCAAAGCATAAGAGCCATTGTCGCCACCCTAATGAGCCCCAGGGCCACACACATAAAAGGTCGCTCAGACTCGAGGCACAAGAGCCATTGTTGCCAGCCAACATAAAAGGTCGCTTCGACCCAAGGCGTTAGAGCCATTGTCGCCAGCCCGCATAAAAGGTCACTTCGACCCAAGGCATAAGAGCGATAGTCGCCAGCCCACACATAAGGTCGCTCCAACCCAATGCGTAAGAGCCTAAGGGCCAGCTCAAAATACTAAAAACTTGAGGGTCAGATGAACTCGTGTCGAGATCCGACTCGGAGACTGAGGTCAATCTAATAAAAACTACTGAAAGCAAAAGCACAAGATCTCAAATACCAGCTTACACTAAAAAGGGGAACCGACCCATTGCATATGAGTCACTGTCACCAGTGCTAATATTAAAGGTCGTACCGACCGGATACATAAAAGCGAAGTCGCTGGATGATAGCGAAGCCCGAGGGTCTAACCCGAAGTTCGGGACCTTGAGTTGAATTTCAAAGTACATCACATAGTATTTCTGAAAAACAAAAAGGAAGGAAGGAATAGGAAATAAAAAGCCTTCTTATAACCTTTAGGGGGATATTTACAAGTCTTGAAAAAACCTTTACAAAGAGAGAACCGAACAGAATCCTAATCTACCATCGAACCTACATCTTTGATAAAGTTTGCACCCCGACAACTACGGGTCCTTCAGCGGCCTCTTTTCGATGGCCTCTTCCCCTCCAGGGGCTCCGCCTTCATTTTTATCATTTCCTAAGCCACTGCTCAGCGCACATCCGAAAGCAAGCAAGGCAGCATCTCTCTTCTCTAAGGTCTCCACCCTCTCGAACTCGGCAGGCAAAATGATATCTCTCGCATATATGTCCCCAAAAGTCTGTCCCTGAGATCCTAATCGATCACACTCCACTGCCCGAGTCAATCTCGGCTCGGCCCCCTCGGGTGCCCCTCCAGCCTGAGTGCTTGTCGCAATAACAACCTCTCCATGCAAAGATATAAGCGTCTCAACTTCAGTTTTGATCCTTGATAATGAAGCCACTAACTCAAAATGAAGACCTCTGTACTTGTTACTATCCTCCCTCGCCTCACTAAGCTGACACCCAACTAAGGTCACCTTTCCATGGAGAGCATGCCTCTCGGAAGTTATCTCTCTCTCTCTCTCATGCCATTTGAGTTCAGAGACTTCGGAGTCCCTAGCCCGAAGCTCCTCTCTTAGTAGGGCACCTTCCTTCTCAAACTACACAAATCAGATCCAAGACGTTAAAACACTAGGATTTGGCAAAATATTCAGATAATGGCAAACAAGAACTAGATAACTTGTTCAGTAAGGAGAGCCTTCTCATGCTCGAGATGGGTCACCTCGACCTGATACCGTGTGAAAGTCAGATTGTAAAGTGCCTTGGCCTGAAGCCATAAAAAAAGACAAGTTACAGTGACAAAGGTCAAGGCAATTAAGGCCCGAGCGACAGGCAGGGCTCACAAAGATTACCTGCTCGCAAAGCCTGCTCAGCAAACCAAAGACGAGTGAAGCATCAATCTCATGGGCTCCCTTGGTAACTGTTGGAAGCCTTTCGAGCAAATCCCCGCCTTTGTTAGGCAACCCCGCATCGGGAGTTTTTTCGTAACGGGTATCTTGCACTCCTTTAGAAGGTAGGGTCATTCCCTGAGGAGAATCAATCACAACCACAGCCCTGGTAAGGTCATTTAGGACCATCCCTTGTCCATTCAGGTCCCCAGAACTAGGCCCCTCCAAACAACAAACTCTGACCGAGGCACCCCAAACCGAGGGAAACTCTGACCACAGACCAGCTTGGGGGCAAAACCCGATACTCCCTCGGTTTTCTCTCAATCACAAAGTGGGACCGTAACGACATCAGTCTCCGGTTCGGAAGCCACCATCTCCATGGCCCCAGGATCGGCTAGGTTTATCCCTTCCTCGGGCGCTATCGAGAAGCTATTTTCCTCCTCACACTCAACTCGAGAGTTTCTTGCTGTTTCTGAGGTTAGATCTATCGGGTTGGCCTTATCTTCTTCCGCCTTAATCTTCTTAGATTTAGAAGGCCCGCCCAATGGATCCCTTTGTCTCTTTTTCCCTTCATTGGGTACCCAATCACCCTCCCCGTCGGGTAATGCTACCTTCATCATGGGGACGTCCCCTAGACCTACACAAATGCAACAGATAAGCATAGGGAACAAAAGCGCTGCCAGTAGCGATTTAAGTCAAAAAGGATGACTACAGCAAGGGTAGAGGCTCACCATGATCCTTAGCTTCCCACCGGGCCTGGGATAAATCATGCCACATTCGCTCAGCATACGGGAAAATTGAGTCCAGGCGGCCGACCCAACCTAGGAGGTCTGGAACCCCACCAGGGTAAATTGCTACGGCTGTATTAGCAAGAAACGTTAAGTGCGTGGAAGAACATATTCAAAGAAAAGTGAGGGAATGCTAGATAATGTGTCTACTTACGTTCCACATTACACCTCTCGGGAAACAACATCTTTTTCGCCGGGATCAGGTCAGAAGTCCTTACTCGGTCAAAGCAACTTATCCATCCTCCTTTCCCAGGCTCCTCAGTACAGGCAAAAAGGGCCCTTGAGGCTCGGCAGCAGAGTTTGATTAGGCCCCCACGGAAGAGACGGGGGTTGTACATCCTGATCAGATGATCA
This sequence comes from Nicotiana tabacum, assembly GCF_000715075.1. Classification (NCBI taxonomy): domain Eukaryota; kingdom Viridiplantae; phylum Streptophyta; class Magnoliopsida; order Solanales; family Solanaceae; genus Nicotiana; species Nicotiana tabacum. Next base: position 135,141,640 of record NC_134084.1, on the reverse strand, counting down.
AGGGTGAAGGGCACCTCCCCGATCATGTTCACGTAGTACCTGATCATGTAAACAACATGCCAGAATGAAGGATGAATCTGGCCAAGGGTCACTTGGCATCGTTGGCAGAAGTCGAGAATTACGGGGTTGATCGGGGGAGAAAATGGCCCCACTAGCCCTAGAGTGAACGGATAAGTGTACACACTGAGGAAACTTGTTTTTGTGTGTCGTAATATCCTCCTCCCAAGAAGGGATATCCACAAGCACCACGTCCCCTCAGCGACAATCAGCTTTTACTTTTCCGATGTCTGTTATCGAGCTAATATACTGAGTCACGGGCTCACTTCGCCCCGGCTTCAAAGAAGGCCTCTCGACCTTGAAATCAAAAGCCATCGAGAAAGATCCTGGAATGTATTCCTTAGCACGAGGAGGCATTGTCACTTCACTTTGAGATAAAAGAGAAGAGGATGAGGCCACATTCTCCTAGGAAATAGAGGCGAAAGTTTTCTCCATTGCTAGAAAATTCCGAGAGAGAAAGGAGAGTCGCGTTCCTAAGAAAGAACAAGGGTAAAGGAAGAAGGAACCTTTTTTGGGTTTTGGAAATGTAATGAGTTGGGAGGAACAAGGAGGGAAATATTTATAGAAGCCCCGCGTAGGCATTGAAGAAGGTCAAGGGGCAGCAAACTACCATAATCAATGCGGAGGCCTTCGAGGGCTGCATGTACACCGTCTTTTGGAACCTTGTAACTGCCGTCATCACAAGAATATTGGAGGGGACAAAGGTTCAAGGTCATTTATTATCACTTTCACTCTACGAAATGCCGAGACTATCTATGTACGGTGAAATCAGAGGGTCCGATTTCTCATTATCAAGGCACCTCAGAAGATCATCTGGAAGCCTCGAGGCTTCAAGGCTACGGTCGAATTTCCCCTTCGAGGCTCGTGATGCCCGACCTTAGGATAATGTCATCCACAACTATGGTAGGTGTGGGGAGTTCCCAAGGTACATGGCTAGGACTGACAGAGCCTAGTGGACTATCCTAGCCCTGGATCAGAGTGTCATCTAGCTGTCCCATCCCTTTATCATTGTAATTAATGTATTTTGTACTATTTTGGGATTCCCCTCCTATAAAAAGGGGACCCTTTTCATGTTGTAAAGGCATATTGCTTCAGTTGCTCCACACGAAACATACAAGAACATTCTATTTGCTCTGTAACATACTCTCTTGATATTATTGCTTTCATTTATTATCTTCATATTTGTTCATCATTTATTGCTCATCATTGGCCATAAAGAGCCTCCGTTAATTTTAGTATAACTGTTAGCCACCCTTCGACTGCCTTTGATAGCTCACAGTCGGGCTCCGAAATCGACCTCGAGGCCCCGAATCGACAAGCTCGAGGCCCCGATAATTGGCCTTACGGGTTGATTATTGCCCTATGCTTAACTCTCATTTCATTTCTATGTCTCACATACATAACATCAACTGCTTAACAACTAGCATAAAAATAGATCATGTATTTTCAAGTCCCATAATCAAATTTAATTGTTACTACCATTTTCACGGTAAACAATATATATCAAGGTGATAAGGCTCGGTCTAATAAACACATATATTTCTAAAACAATTTCAATTATAAATTCAATTAATTAAGCCAACAGAATGAGTTCAAATAATTCAAATATTACATGATAAATCCCTAAGTCTAACCGCACATGAATATGCTTTAGCTACGTATGGAATCTCGTTATCTCGTGCGTGCATATCACCTACAACTAGTATCACATAAAAATTACATCACCTAGGGGTAGTTTCCCCCTCACAAGATTAGATAGGAGACTTACGTATCTCCGAAGTTCCATAACCGGCTCCAAGGCCTCTCTAACTCTTCAATTCAAAGCCAAACGATGTGAAACTAGTCAAATAATGTACAACTCAATCAAAATATACTCCAATGCGTATAATTTAATAATTTATAATGATTCTCAACACAAGCATGAAAACTCAACAAAGTCAACCCTCGGGCCTGATGTCGCCCAGACTCACACCGCAAATATAGGTAGTGAGGCGGTCAAAGTAATAAAACCCAATGCGAGTCGGGGTCGAATCCTCAGGGAGTTAGAAATGGGATAGGTATACACCTAGTGTAATTGGATAATGTGCCTCAATTTGCATTTCCACATTCTTGTTGGTTGTTTCTATTTCTACTTTAAGCTATTGATCGCAATTAATAAACTAGAAGACAATATTTTTGGTTTTAGTTGTTTTTCAAATGATAAAGGATCTAGGGTCATGACATCTACCTAGGTGGTTACCTATCAGGTTGTAAACTCTAGGGCAAGTTTGATTAGTCGGGGTCGTGATATAGCAATCACACGCAATTACCCACTCTATACATCCCGGTAGTTCGAGATTTTGCCCAATTTGTCTTTCTCAAGTCCAAATGGGTATTGCAAAAATCAAGTGATATATGCTCAAGTCGGGTTTTACTATCTCTAGATTTGACCCTTTAACTGGGGCTATCAATTTTTTGAGTTCACCCCAATTCCTTGTTAGACAAGTTTTCCTAGACTTAGTCTCTCTTTCTCAAGTAGAGACTAAGTCAAATAAGCATGAATCAATATTTGAAACCATTAATTCTAGAATTCAAGCATGAACAAGGCTAAATATCACTAACTCAATCACAAACAAGCCTTAAATTAAATACCCATTAAGTACACACTCTAGGGTTGGGCCACAACTCTAGCTAGAAATTTAGCTACTCATGAAAAATAAAGAAATACCAGAAGAGATTAAGATAGAATGCATAATAATTGATTAGATAAAGAAAATCTAATATTTATAAGTTAATCTAGTACAAAATTACTCAAAACAGTAAAGAAAACGGCACAGGTACTCAAAAAGTTCTATTTATACTAAGCTGAAAATATCTGACAAAAATGCCTCTGCGAAGGTTGTGCGGCCGCATAATTGTGGTGCAGTCCGCACAATGAGCTTCTACGGCTGCACAATTATCTTGCGGTCCGCATTCTTTAGAACTTGGGCTTGGAACTTTGGGGCTTCTTCGATCCGCATAAAAATGATGCGGTCTGCAATCCTTGACTTTGGACTTAAACCCAGCTCTCTGATTCTTCACTCCTGCGAACTGCATAATAATGAGTGCAGCCGCACTTGACGTCTTACGGACGCACAATTTTGGTACGGTCCGCATGCCTTCAGCTGGCCCAAAGAATGCTCTCTTAATCTCCTCTCTATGGCCGCACTGCTGCCCTTTTTGCCCTATTTTGGATCTCGTTTACTTTTGACTCCTTTATGAGTTGATTTTGACTTCTTTGGCTCGTTTCCCAATAATCCTACAAGCAAGCATATTTCGTTAGTTTCAAGGATGCCTTTAAGCATTTTTGAGCTAAAATGCAAGTAAAAGATAGCAAATAAGCGGTCAAAATCCCTACTTATCAACTCCCCCAAACTTAAGCTTTTGGTTGTCCTCAAGCAAAAAGGCAATTCCCACCTCCAGTAGAAAAAAAGATATTTCAGCTAGCCTAAGGTGAATCAATTACACATCAATTGGGAACAACAATTGCCCACAACATATGTGAATTATCAACAACACAATGATTTGACTTTTTGAGTACAATAGTTCTAGTATGACACTAGAGCATCATGAGTTGACTCTATTCATCAAGGAAGCTCACTCTTTTATGTAGGATATTGTGGATTCCAAACTCCTCCTCCTCTACTTTCCATTAGCAAAGCTCACTTAAGAATGTAACACTCGAAGCAAGGATTGTGAAAAGTTCTCTCATCTCTCTCAAAAGAACATCACAAGTCCGGCTTTAAGTACCATATGATTGCCCCTTATGTAAATCACCACTAATGTAAGCTCACTCAACTTGAAATCATGTATGGGCTTTTGCGGGATGTGACGAAGGCTTTTGGACCAAGGTAGGACTTGTTGGAATAGAATGGTTTCATCTTTCCTTAAGCACTCCATTTTATCTTTTCGGCTCATACTTTCTGGACTCTTTGAGTCGTTTTCTTCTTCCTTGGTGGAACTAGAGAGACGTAATTTCACTCTTTGTTGATCATGACATTCATTTTTCTCCTTTTCTATTTACTTCAGCCTTTCCTCCTTATTTTCTATTGAATTCCCTTTAACTCTTCACTTTCTTTTTGGCATTTTTCTTTCATTCTTTTCTTTGCCTTCCCTTTTCTTCATTTCTTTCTCTTCTTTGTACCTTTTATCACTTCAAACTCCTCATCTATCCCCCAAACTTATGTTTCTGCCAATTGCTTCTCAAGAATGCTAAGGAAAGATTGGATGCCAAGAGAGGGTCATTACAGAACGGATAAAGGCATGTAACATGGTTTTTGAAAGAAAAAAGGTTTAGGCTCGAAGGGGTTGACTAGGTATATCACATTGGTAGGCTATGAAATATTTAACATTTCAAATTGGATCAAGAAGAGCCTACAATCATTTCTCAAGCCAAGCTACACTTGGAATTTCGCCTAGAAAAATATTCGGGGCAAGTTCTAGACCATTAGCACGGGTACTTGGACTTGTAACTAAATATCTCACCTCTCACGCTTCTTGATTGATAAAGAGAACGGATTTGAGGTCTCACAACAACCCTAGCTAAGATTGAGAATCACAAATGGCTCAATTTGAACCACTCGATGACTGCTTAAGTCAGCACACGAGTCAAAAGGGTCACAACTAGAACTATTTTCTGCCAATAACTTGTTTTTAACCATACGATCATAGGTAAATGTGTTGGTACCAAGTGAAACATGCTTGAGACCCCTTTTATTCATTACTACTATATTTTCCAAAACATAAAAGAAAATGGACTTAATCACTAAAGAAGGTTGTCACGCCATCCATCATTGGGAAGAGCCACCCGGTTCACACATAATCCACCTTTGGAAAGAAACGTGGCATTAAAAAACCAAAGACTTATTGCTCACTCAAAATATAAAAAGAAGCTAGCAAATTAAAAAGAAACTACTATAGTAAATAAGAAGTTATACTAGTAAGGAAAGCAAACTAAAGAAGCTATGAAATAAACTATGGAAAGCGAGATAAATGAATATACAAATCGAAGTTTTGCATATATATATATATATATATATATATATGAATATATACATAAGGGAAATGAATATCTATATCAAATGGGGAGAATATATACATACCAAAAGGAAAGTAAAGATGAAAGAAAAATAGTATCAGAGTTATTACATGCCAAATGTCAAATGTCAAAGTCAAATAATCAAAATAGACCACCCCAAAATGAAAATAAGCATTGTCCTCAATGCTTAACAAAAATAAGAACAAGGAAGGGTATAGAGTTAAGAGAACTCCCTATGTGGTCTCAGTCTACATGGTATCCTCAGCACCCTTTTTCTCCTCTGTATCTCATCATCACCTGGCTGAGGGACAACAGTGTTGAGCATCTGGATCATCTCCTCAGCGGTGTGGGCAGTCGCAACCGGCTCCTTAGATTGGCTGGCTACTGCCTCAGGTACTGCTGGTGGTGCCAGTGCTGTTGGGACTGCTGACTCCATGAGCATGTCTAATGGTAGATCACCGATAGATGTAATCTTCTCAATCTCTTTTCTTAGCTTATCCACCGACTTCTTTGATGCCTAAGAGTTCCGCATCTTCTTGACCTGTTTGCCCAAATCCTCAATGACTTTCCCTTGTGCTGCCACTTTAGCCATGATAGTCTTCTAGTCGACCATAATCTTCTTCAATGTTTCCTCCATTAATGGAGGTACCTATGGCTCTGTTGGGGCTGTTGGGCCTGAGGACTGTGCTGCAACAACACTGGATATATCAGTCAGCTTTGTAGTAGCTGTCTGCATCTAGTTGTTGAGACTCGCCAAAGTCAAGAAGACTCGCTGCGCAGTTTAAGGATAAGTAGATGAAGTCAGCACTGATAGTCTAGCAGATGCAGGTGGTCTAGTAGAGGAAGATGGTGGCATGGCTGCTGCCCCGGTGGAAGTACCGGCTGCTTTGGAAGGCTCGTCTGCTGAATCAGTAACCACTGTCGCTGGCTCCTCAGACTAGCCAGCGGAGGTAGTAGCTTTAACCTTGAACATCGGGTTGTCATCTCCCTGGAGGTGGTACAATGAGAAAGGCTTCTTGGCCTTTACTTTGGTGTCATAATGCCTCGGCTCCACCTTGTGATCCTTGAATTATTCTGTGAGGAAGTTCGGGTACGGATATGATATTTCACCCTTTTGGACAGCTAAAAAGATGTTGGTGGACATGATGGCACCAACATTAATCGGATACCTAGTCATAATAGATGCTACCAAAACTGCCCGAGCAAGTGGGAGGATGTTTTTATTGAGGCATGGATCAATGCAGCTACACATGAACGTCTGCCACCCTTTTGCTTCAAAGTTTAGGGTGGATCGGACTATTGGAACCCCTGCTGTGAGCCACAAAGGTGTTGACTCTCGGATTGCCAGAATCTCAGCTAGCCACGGGCGAGTTGCATCACCCATATCTAGCTTTTCCAAGTATTGCACTGTTTCTACTTCATCAAACTCAACATATGAGTTCAATGCACAGGAATCAAAATAGATTTTCAGATTGTGGACTTTTGTCACCTTTGTACCCTTTTTTATGTGAGCAACGTTTGCGTAAAATTCTTTGACCAAGTGCTCATTTGCATCTAGAACACTGTGGATGAACCATTTCCATACTTTGCGCTCCTGGAACTGTCTAAGGACATTAGGGTTGTGCTTGTTCAAGTCCTTCATCAAGAATTGTCGCTTAAGAGTGAGAGACCTCTATGTCCACCATTCTCTAAACTTTGCAAATGCAGTGGCACTGACAAATCTGTCCTCCCATATCTCCGACCTCCTGGATCTCTCTAGACCTCTCACTGCAGTATCGCCCCATCTACCATCATCGGGGACGTTATCATCATCGTCTAAATTGATTGGAGCAGGTGGAGTATGTGAGGAAGAGGGCTCAAAATCTTGACTACCCTCTTTCAAAACTTCAAACGAACTGGCAGTTGAAGATAAATCATCCACCAAATGAAATCTACACGGAAGTTATTGTGATCAGGCTTTCGGTTATGCTTGCACGGAGTTACCCTCAGAAGCCTCCCCATATGGGACATACTCACTGGTCTCGAAGGTATCAGGGGCACTATTGGTTGTGGCTTTTTTACTTATTGCCCTTTAGATTGCTAGAGAGAGGTTGCTTCTGCCTCGACCCCGGACTCGAGAGGGTTCAACCCTCCCTTTTGATATATCTCCTATGCCATGTCATCGAACCATTGTCTGCAACACATAAGTAATAGACATCAATTAGAATTGAAGCTCATATTGTATACAAAATCATTGTTCAAAGTTGTAGGAAAATAGTCTCAGAAGGGCAGTGCGGACCGCGCAAAAGTGAGTGCGGCCGCACAACCAAGAGTGTGGACTGCACAATTTTGACTATGGACGCATAGCCCCAGGTTCAGACTACTAAAGTATCTGATGTTTCATCAATGCGTACCGCACAAAAATGAGTGTGGCCGCACAAGTCCATTACGGACCGCACAATTTTGAGTACGGCTGCTTAATTCATGCATACAATTTCCCTAACTCAGAGAGCTGCGGACCGCACAAAAGTGTGTGTGGATGCATAGCCTCTAGTGCGGACAACACAAAAATAAGAGCGGCAACAAAATTTGAATGTTACGGGAAGTGACTTAGGGTTCATGTAACGTTTTCACAATTTAGACATGGTTTGAGCAATTAAACATGTTTGGCTACTTACCCAGGCCCCAATTAACATTCAAGATGCTACCCACATTAATCTAAGCAACAATGACTAACTATTGATATTTTTAGGCACAAAATTAATCCTAAATCAAAGAAAAAATAAAACAAAAGATGAAGAATCTATAGATGAAATTAACATACCAGTAATGAAGATGCAGGTGAGAATCTAACTTGATGAAATGAGGGAAGATTTGAGAGCAATGGGGATATGCACTATGTTAGCTTAGTCGGAGAGTGTAAAGTGTAAGAACATGTGAGAGTCTCTATTTATAGTTTTGACCAGTCGAGCCTAGATTTACCCGAGTGCGGCCACATAATTTTGAGTGGTCTGCACTCCTTACCTGCCCTTGTGAAGTATCGATACGGACCACACAAAAGTGAGTGTGGCCGCAAAATTAGTGTAGACCACACAAAAATGTGTGCGACCGCAATTTGTTAAGAACTTTTGACAGGCCAAACTTTAGAGACTATGTATTTTTGCCTTTTCAGTTGTGCGACCGCACACAGAATTGTGTTGTTGCATAGTGGTTATGCGGTCCGCACTGTTGTGATGCTTAGTCAAATTTTTCTTGCACAGTCCCTGCAATGCACACTCATTCCTGCATACATTTAAAAACTAGTTAGCACAAAACAAAGGCTATCTAATCTAATGAAGAAGACCAAGAAAAAAAAGATGCATGGATTGCCTCCCAAGAAGCGCCTGATTTAACGTCGTGACATGATGCAGATTACCAATCACTTGAAATGAAGAACCGTCACAATGAGGTCATCATCAACCTTGCCAAGATAATGTTTAACCCGATGCCCATTAACTCTAAAAACCTTATTATTCTTATTTTTCAAATCTAAATCACCAAAGGGGGTTACTTCACCACTTCAAAGGGGCCACTCCATTTAGATTTCAACTTGCCCGGAAACATCCTTAACCAAGAATTGAACAATAGCACAAGATCACCTTTTTTAAACTCCTTGTTGTGGATGTACTTGTAATGGAGGTACTTCATCTTCTCCTTGTAAAGGGGCGAACTTGTGTAGGCATGATACCAGAATTCATCAAGCTCATTCAAATGTGCCACTCTTAGGTATGCAGTGACATCCCACTCAAGGTTCAACTTCTTCAAAGCCTACATGGACTTATGCTCATGTTATACCGGAAGATGACATGCCTTTCCAAACACTAATCGCTATGGAGACATCCCAATCGACGTCTTGTAGGCTGTCCTATAAGCCCAAAGAGCATCATCAAGTTTTCTTGACCAATCCCTGCGGTTGGCATTCACAGTCTTTGACAAAAAACTCTTAATCTCCCGGTTAGAGACTTCAACCTGTCTGCTTGCTTGAGGATGGCAGGGGTTTGAGACTTTATGAGTGACACCATACTTTGTGAGTAAGGTATCAAAAGATCAGTTGCAAAAATGTGAACCCCATCACTAATAATGGCCCTCGGAGTACCAAACCTTGTGAATATGTTTTTTTCAAGAATGCCACCACACTTCGAGCTTCGTTATTGGGTAAAGCCATGACTTCAACCCATTTTGACACATAGTTCACAACTACCAAAATGTAAGTGTTCCCACAAGAGCTCACGGACAGTCCCATGAAATCAATACCCCAAAAATCAAATATATCAATCTCTAAAATGGTAGTAAGGGGCATCTAATTCTTCTTAGAAATCCCACCAGCCCTTTGGAACTCATCACAGTGCTTGGCAAGCTCAATAGCGTCGTTGTAGAGGGTAGGCTAATAGAATCCACAAGTCAAAACCTTTGTTGCCGTTCTAGATCCACCATGATGGCCACCATACGGTGAAGAGTGGCAAGCCCCAAGAATTCCCCTTTGTTGTTCTTCCGACACACATCGTCGGATCCCACAATATGTACATATCCAGAAAAGATACGGCTCATCCTAATAATAATCCAAGCAATCCTGTTTGAGATTCTTCCTTTTGTTTGAAGAGAACTCATTCGGTATAATGCCGCTTATAAGATAATTGGCTAAATCGACAAACCATGGCATCCCAGACATTGAAACGTCTAGGCGCTGCTCATCGGGAAATGAATCAGTGATCTCAAGGCCGTCATGTGGCCTCCCCTCCTCTTCCAAATGCGATAAGTGGTCCACCACTTGATTTTCACTACCCTTGTGGTCTTGAATCTCTAGATCAAACTCTTGCAATAGTAGCATCCACTACATCAACCTTGCCTTAGAATCTTTCTTGCTCATCAAATAACAAAGCGCCGCATGGTCGGTATGAACAATCACCTTAGTACCCATCAAATACGGCCAGAACTTCTCCATGGCAAAAACAATAGCAAGTAGCTCCTTTTCGATCACTCTGTAGTTGACTTGGGCATCATTCATGATCTTGCTAGCATAGTAGGCTTGATGGAAGATTTTGTTGATTCTTTGTCCCAACCTCGTTCCAACCGCAACATCACTAGCGTCACACATGAGCTCAAAAGGCAAGCTCCAATCCAGTGCGGTGATAATAGGAGTATTAGTCAACTTGAACTTAAGAAACTCGAATGCCTTCATACAATCTTCATAGAAATGGAATTTGGCATCCTTCTCCAAAAGTTTGCACAATGGGTTCACCACCTTGGAAAAGTCCTTGATGAATCAGTGATAAAAACCCGTATGACCCAAGATGCTCCTCACTCCCTTCACGGATGTAGGGGGAGGGAGGTTGGAGATCACCTCAATCTTGGCCCTGTCGACCTCAATACCATGATTTGAAATTTTGTGGCCGAGGACAATGCCTTCCTCGACCATAAAGTGACACTTCTCCCAATTTAACACCAAATTTGTCTCTCACATCTAGCCAATACACTATCCAAATTGTTCAAACAATCTTCAAACGAATTCCCAACCACAAAAAAATCATCCATAAAGACCTCAAGAATGTTTTCTACCATGTCGGTGAAAATAGCCATCATACACCATTGAAAAGTTGCTGGTGCATTACACAACCCAAAAGGCATCCGTGAGAATGCAAAAGTACCATAGGGACAAGTGAAAGTGGACTTCTCTTAGTCCTTAGGAGCAATAACGATTTGGTTATAGCTGGAGTATCCATAAAGAAAGCAAAATAATTCATTCTTTGTTGAGATTCCTATAATCCATGCACACTCTCCATCTGGTGATAGTTCTTGTTGGGATCAATTCATTCTTGTCATTTGTTACCACAGTCATGCCCCTTTCTTTGGGACACATTACATCGGAGAGCTCCACGAGCTATCAGAAATGGGGTACACAACCCCTACATCTAACCACTTGATTATATCCTTCTTCACCACCTCTTACATTGCTTCAATGAGCCTCCTTTGATGTTCAACGGGGGGGTTTGGCATCCTCCTCCAAAATAATCTTGTGCATGCAAAAGGCGGAGCTTATGCCCCGGATATCCGCCAAAGTTCATCCAATTACTCTTTTCCTCCTTTATAGCACCTCTAACGTGGACTCTATGTGCATGTTAGTTAATCAAGAAGAAAGGATAACTGGTAAAGTAGAAGAAGGGCCAAGGAATTCATACCTGAGATGCAAGGGCAATGGCTTTAACTCCAAGGTGGGAGGCTCCTTGAAGCGGGGGCAATGGCTTTATTGGAGGAGTCTTCCGATTTTCAAGATCCAAATATAGCTTTCGGGGCTCATAAGTGTACGACCCCATGCTTTGCAAAGCATTTACACACTCCACATAGCCATCACTCTCCTCATCATCATCAAGGTTGAGCAAAACGACTTCCAATTTGTGTTCAACATTCATTGTGGCACTAGCATCATCAACAATCACATCCGTCACCAAATCCATGAACGAACAAACTTCATTACTATTCGGTTGCCTCATTGATTTGTACATATGGAAGACCACCTTTTCGTCACCCACCCTGAAAGTGAGCCAACCAGCTTCCACATCAACAAAACCCTTCCCGGTAGCAAGGAAATATCTACCCAATATGATAGGCACTTCATAGTCTACTTCACAATCAATGATCACAAAGTCCACTAGGAGGATGACTTGTCAACTCAAACCAATACATCATCAATAATACCCAAAGGCCTCTTCATTGTTCGACCCGCCATTTGCAACCTCATGGATGTGGGTCTTGGTTCCCAATTCCCAAAGTTTTGAACACTGAATGAGGCATCAATTTGATACTTGCCCCGAGATCACATAATGCTTTGGAAAAAGTGGCGCTCCCAATAGTGCAAGGGATTGTGAAAGCTCCCGAATCTTCCAACTGGAGCCATTGAGTGCACAATATCACTCAATTGATGAGTCATCTTGATGGTCTCACAATTCATTGATCTTTTTTTGGTTAGCAAAACCTTCATGAATTTTGCATATCCTGGCATTTGTTCCAATGCCTTAACCAACGGCACATCAATTGATAAATTCTTTATCATATCAATAAACATTTTGAATTGGGTTTCGCTGATTTTTCTTTGCAAGCCTTTGAGGGTATAGAGGAGGAGGCCTTGGCGTTGGTGCCTTCGCATTGGGCACTACCGGTTCCGGCATGTCAATCACATGTTCCCTAGATGGGTTCACCTCTTCTTGCATCTCCTCCACAGTGTCATCTATATCAATTCTCACTTCTTCATTAGCTTGAACCACATTGCTTAGGATTTCATCTTCTTGAACCACAACATCTTCATCCACAATCCTTCTTTGATTTGAGGTAGTTGCATCTCCACCTTTTCGACTTCTAGTAGTCACAGCCATAGCATATCCCGTATTATTCTCACCCTTCGGATTTACCACTGTATCAATAGGTAGTGCCCCCTTAAGATGCGTGTTCAAAGATTGTGATATTTGGCCTAGTTGAACCTCCAAATTTCGAATAAAAGTGTTGTGCGAGGCTAATTGAGCATCAGAGTTGGCGTTCTTCTCCATCATCTGTTTAAACATGTTTTCAATTCTACCCATCTAATTGTAAAAAGAGCTCGGGCCTTGAAAATGATAGGGAGTGGATAGCTTGGTTGTTGGAACATCGGGGGCCTTTGAAAACTCGACCCCCGATTGTTGTTGTTGTTGTTGTTGTTGTTGTTGTTGTTGTTCCACTCTCCTTGGTTATTTCCTCCGCAATTGCTTTGATTGTTGTTACTCCAATTGCCTTAATGATTACCTCCCCAATTGCCTTGGTTACCTTGATTATTCCAATTGCTTTGATTGTTGTTGCCACCACTCCAATTGCCTTAGTGGCCTTGGTTGTTCCAATTGACTTGGTTTCCTTGAGACTTCCATTATTTTTGATTTTGTCCTTGAGCATTGTTTCTTTGGCCTTGATAATTGTTGACATATTGAACTTCTTCTTCTTGCTCATTGAATGAATTACCTTGATCATTACCACTATCATCTTGCGTAAATTATTCCGGACGATTTTGCATTTGTTGACCTTGTTGTTGTCTTTTGTTTACCATCATATTCACACCTTCCATTGCATGCACTTATTTCGGCCCTTGAACATGTTGAAGCTGAGCTTTGGCCAATTGGTACATGATAGTTGTCAGCTCGGCAACATGATCATGTAACTCCATGTGTAGGTCAATAAAATTAGGGTCACCTTGCGGAACATTGACTCTACTTTGCCATGCCAAAGAGGTATCCGTCATCTCATCAAGAATTTCACAAGTTTCGGCATAAGGCGTGTTCATGACATTCCCCCTGGCGAGTTAGTTAACAACACATTGATTAGTTGTGTTGATCCCCCTATAGAAGGTCTGCTGGATCATGGCCTCAGTCATAATTGTTCGTGCACCCTTTAACCATGGTACGATATCTTTCCCAAATCTCGTGCAATGGCTCATTCGGTTCTTGCTTGAAAGCAAGAATCTCATCCCGAAGCGTCACCATTGTGAGCACGTAATTTTTGCCTCACCAAAAATACTCCCACCAAATCAATAAATAGATTTTTTTATTTTTAATTTCTAGGAATTTTTGATAATTATTTGCATTTAGTTGCACTTTTTATGCATTTTAACATTTTTTAAATCATATAAAAATATCAAAAAATGTTCAAATCATCATTACATAGCATTTGTAGGTCTTAATTACATCTAGAATATAATTGCATAAGTTGAATGCTTTATTAAACGAAAATCACAAAAATAATGTTCATTTTTATATTTTTTAGCATTTAGTATTTAAATTAGTAACTTTCTTTTATTAATTCAAGATTAATTAATCTATATTATATTAAAAGTACGAAGGTCTTTAGCGAAATGTCGTTCGCCTTTTATACTCCTTAAAAAAATATTTATATTGAACAAAATAGTAATTTAACTTATTTTCCTAATATGTAAGTATAGTCATTAATTCTTTTTCCTAATACTAAAATAGTCATTTAATTATTTTTCTAATATTTAGTACTATTAGGACTTTAATTTAAAAAATCGTAATATACATTTTATTATTGGCCTAATATTTAGGATTTTGATTTAAAAAGTCATATTATTTCTTTCAACTTCCTTTCAAGAATCCTTCACTATCAACTCCATTTAAGTTTAGGAGTATTTTTAGGACCACGAGTGTTATTTTCTTGTTATAAAATTTTTGATTTTGGAGTTCCTATTTTCTTTTCTTCTTCAGTTTTAGTTCCTTTTTCTAGGTTATGGGTACTTTTTTGGGTTATGAAATTTTACGTTAATAGTCCTTATTTTTCTTTTCTTTTTTATAACTCTTTTTCTTTGTCTATCGAACTATACACAATTTTACCTAACATAGATCCTTTTCTTTTTTCAATTGCATAGGCAAATACTTCTATAAAAGAAAAGTTAGTATTCCACGGTCTTCATCATCATAAATTAGCTTTCGTAATTGGGCTCTAGCTTTGTGAGTATCCAGGTTTTCTTTATTGAGAAAAAATATTATATATTTATTTGTGCTTGAATTTTTGGCTTTTTAATTGTAATAATTATTTTCTAGGTTATGTTTAACTCTCGGTATTCAACGAATAAGTACTTCAACTATGTTAGCTCTTCTTTTAGAAGTTATATGTGTAAGATCTGTATGTTAAATTGAATAGAGGAAGCCTTTTTATTCTTATACAAGTTATTTTATAGTAATTTGTTGATTCGTTTGATGAACGACTGATTAGGTGACGAGTCGAGTTTCTCGGCGTTGAACTTTCTTCGACTATTGAATTAACATTAGCTGCTTTTACTAATTATTTATATTGCGTGCTTGGCATATTGTATAGCTCCATTATTAACAAATAACTATCTTTTTCTGTTTTGTTAATAGGACTTCTCTTTTAAAAAGAACTAATATATTGATTCGACTTCAGGTACCATTAGTACAAAAAAAAGGCGACCATAATATATAAAATTACTTAATCTCTTTGTTTTTGCTGTCATATTTTAGCCAATATTTATGCGCTATGTTTTATCGCATTTATTTCGTTAATTAATTTGTTTGTCATATATCAGGTAAGTTTTTTTTTTTTTATTTTTTTTTTATTTTTTTTTTTTACCGAAGGCTATGCACAATATTTAGAATTGCATGCAATAAAATTATATTGAGGTTAACATTAAAAAAGGAGTTGTTGCTTTGTCAATCATATACTAGAAAAGCTTTTGAAAGCTAGCATAATTCATTTGGTTCAATAAAACTATGCAAAGATTATGAGGAGAAAGTTGGAGAATAAGAAAAGAGTACCGAAGAGGAAAAGAATGAAAAAAAATATTTTTCATTTAGTTACTGACTTACTATATAGCATCTTCCTCATATGCTTTGAGCCGTCTGAGTTACTAAATAACATCGATCTTCCTCGTTTTATTTTTTGGGAACTTGAGTTATTTATTTTTTGTTATGTTTAAATTCAAATACATTTGTTAATAATATGGAGTTTTCTATAAAAATCTCACTTGCAAGCATCCATATCTATCTATCAATCTTTATTCTATATCTATATTTATCTTCTATACTATATTAAAAGCACGAAGACCCTTAGCGAAATGTCGTTTGCCTTTTTTACCATTTTAAAATAGATTTTATATTGGACAAAATTATCATTTAATTATTTTTAAAAATTTAGGAGTTTGAGACCAACTAAAATTATGGCTATTAAACTTTCTTTATTTGAATTTTGTAGGAAATCTTAATATTTAGGAGTCTAAAAATGATTGATATTTTTCCTTATATAAATCATTCCTTATTTGAACTATGTGATACAAACTATATTTGAAACTTTACAATCAACTAAAATTTTACATATTAAAAGGGCGCGTTTACAAAATTACAAAACATTGAATAGGTAGGAACTAGGAAGTCCACAATCTAGTGTACGTTAATTACAAGTCCTTCAATATATTGTGTTGTTATGGTAGAATAATAACACAACATACGATGGGATTGAAGAATATTTTGTTCACATTCTTGGTTAATTTTGGATTCTCTTCTTTTAATTTTTTGTTACCTTCGTAGCATATATGTGAATTATAAATATAACATTTTCGTATTATACTGAAGTCATTTGATAGGTAATTTATAACATATTTTTAAATAAAGCTCAACAATTAGAATAACAAAGAAAATATTCAAGAATATAAATAGGAAAAAGAGTGAACTAAAAACTAAATAACACAACGGTTCAACAAGCACAAAGATCCAAAAATGAAATAGTTATTAACTTTTTTCTATTAAAAATAAATTTTTATTAAAAATAAAACTTTTATTTGATGAAGAGTAAATACAATTAATATTCAAATTTAGGATGAGCTAATATTAAAAATTTGATATTAGATAAAAAAAAATTGTTTCATCTATGCAGTGAGCTAATAATTAATTTTTTGAATAATTATTTTCAGATCTCTTGCAAACAATACATAAAAATAAAAATAAAAATAAAACTGTAAAGGACTATAAAACTAATTGGCCACTTTATGCCTTCATAGGAAGAGAAAACTAAATTTGTAAACTTAGGATGGCTTATGGGTTTTGTCATTTATTTTAGATTATATCAAAGTGAAAATATTACCAGTTAAAAATTCGTAATTATTTATCTACGTCTACACTTTTATTTTTTAATTTTAGCATAATATTTAATATAACCACCAAAGGATGTAGTGCAGTGGATGTGACTGCTCTTCCCTTAATCAGAGGTCTCGAGTTCGAGCCTTGGGCATGGAAAAATCCTTGGTAGGGAGCGCTTTCCCCAAATGGGGCCCTACGCGGCGCGAATCCGGATATAATCGGGCTCCAATATGAGTACTGAATACTGGGTGGGAAACCAAAAAAAATATTTAATATAATATCAATGTGATCTTTTAACAAAAAAAATTATTGTCACAAGATATACGATCGTAAACCAAGGAACTCCTAAAGAATTTTATTGCTCAAGGTGAGTTTCTATATATAGTTCCTTACGATCTATCTATCTATACTATAAACAGCTCTCTTATACGAGCTTAGTTATAATATAAGTATCTTTTCCACCCAAAAAAAAAATCTATCTATACTATATATATACTATATTAAAAGTACGAAAGCCATTAGCGAAATGTCGTTCGTTTTTTTTACCCTTAAAATGTTACTTTCGCACTAGACAAAATAGTAATTTGAATTATTTATATAATATTTAGAAATATGCATTTAATTATTTTCCAAATATTTATGGTTTCGAAATCAATTAGGTTTTGTGTGTTATATCCTTCCTTATTTGAACTACTAATAAAACTTATTTATTTTTACATACTAAATATAGATTATTCCCTTGTCGTCCTATGCATTTGAATTTGAGTCTCCTTCTCCTAATATAAACACGTAAAAACAATGATAATTATACTTAAGTCACAAAAACACATTTGTGACGACCCAGCCAGTTGTCTCATGAGTTACCGCTCCGTTTCCCCCAATTTCAGCTTCTTTACGCTTCGTTATCTGTGTTTTATGTGATCGGGTTGATTAGTTCGAGTTCGGAGAGGATTTGGTAAGAAATGAGGCACTTAGTCTCTTTTAAGAAGGCTTAAGTTGGAAAAGTCAACCGGATGTTGACTTATGTGTTAGAAGGCTCGGAAGTGAGTTCTGATGGTTCAGTTACCTTTGGGAGGTGATTTATGACTTAGGAGCGCGACCGGAATGGATTTTGGAGTTGTAGAGAAGATTTAGGCTTGAATTGGCGAAATGGATATTTTGGCAAATTCCGGTTGATAGGCGAGATTTTGATATAGGGGTCGGAATGGAATTCTGAGAGTTGCAGTAGCTTCGTTGTATCATTTTGGATATGAGTGCAAAATTTCAGGTCATTCAGACGATATTTGATAGACCTTTTGATCTAAAGCATAATTTAAGAGTTCTTGGAGTTCTTAGGTTTGAATCCTATGTTAAATTGGTGATTTGATGTTGTTGTAAGCGTTCTGAAGTGTTGAACAAGTTTGAGCGATGTCATGGTGTTGGTACAATTAGTTTGAAGTTTCGGGGATCCCGGGTAGGTTCCGGGATGTTTTAGGCCGAAAATCATAGCTGTAGCATGTCTAGGAGGGTTGCAGGCCCCGGAACTCACCCACGCGGCACAAAAATGAGTGCACCCGCGGTGAGTGCTGTGCGGACCGCATAAAAGCGCCCGCCGCGGTGAAGAACCTTCCCGCTGGTCTAACTTCGGACGCTCATATCTTTTGATCTACAAGGAATTTTGAGGTGATTCAAAAACGAAAGTTGTAGCCCTTCGTGTCTAGTTTCCAGAGAGGTAAGGATATTGCAATTTGGATCTGTAGAAAAAGTTATGGCCAAAATACTAAAGCCTGTCACTACATAGGGAGGAATGTGCGGCCGCGATCGTTTTTGCGCAGACCGCACTGGCTTGTGCGGACCGCGGTCGATTTGGTGCGGCCCGCGGTAGCTGAAATCTGAGAGGGGTACCTATAAATACGAGGTTTTGGATTTTTATTTAATATTTTGACCTAGAGAGCTCGGATTTTGGCAATGTTTCGAAGGTTTTTCAAAAATTCATCGGGGTAAGTGATTTTGACTCAGATTTGACTAGAATACATGAATCTATCACTGAATTCATTATTTAATTCGTGATTTGGGATGGAATTTGGGAAGAAAATTGTGAAACCTTTCAAAAATGTAAAATGATGAGTTGAAGGAGCAAAAGGTATCGGAATTGGATAATTTTGATATGGTTAGACTCGTGAGGATATGAGGATTTTGAAAATGTAAATTTTACTCGATTCCGAGACGTGGGCCCGGGGCTCGGGTTTTGCTAATTTCGAGATTTTTGATATTTTTCGAATGTTTTTGCTTGGGCTATGTTCCCTTAGCATATTGTGACCTATTCGTTCTGATTTTGAATAGATTCGACGCGCGTGGAGGCCAATTTGAGAGGCAAGGGCATAGCGAGCTAGAGTTTTGGGTCAGTTTGAGGTGAGTAATGATCTTAAATGATGTCCTGAGGGTTTGAAACCCCGGATTTGCACAACGTAGTGCTATACTAAGTTGAGATACACACTATGTGACGAGCGTGAGGTTTAATGCTATGGGGATTGTGACTTGGTCCATCTCGAATGATATTTTACTACATTTTTGATTGAGACATATACTTTATTATTGTGAATTGGGCTTGTTTCCATGTTTGGGGCCTTGTGCCGACCTGTAGAACCCTTAGGGGATTTTTGACTGGTTTTTCTCACTTATTTTGTTAAAGAATTTATATCCTCAGTCATGTTTCCAATTGTTAAAAAAAATGATATAAACCAGTTTTTTGAAATGTTAATCATAAATAGAAAGAGATATGAGGGCTGAGATCCCGACCGTACATTATGCCCGAGAGGCTGTGATTTTTAAATGACCGAGAGGGGTGAGGACCCAATATTCAGGATATTTTATATGATATGGATCGGTCTGCGTGTCGTATCAGATATATATTATACATATTATGGATCGGGCTGCACGCCATAGTAATTACTTATATGGATCGGGCTGCACGCCGCAACAATTATATAGCGCTTGGGCTAAAGGAGCCCCTCTGGAGTCTGCACACCCCCAGTGAGCGCAGTCGACTATTATTATTATGGATCGGGCTGTACGCCACAACGATATACGGATCGGGCTGCACGCTGCAACGGTATATATATTTATTGATTCGGTTATCGTGAGAAGTATATGAATTGAGAACTGAGGATAAGAACGAACAAATGAACTGAAATGCTTGAGGAGCTGATTTATACTGATTATATCTGTTTTACCTGGTTTAAAAAATTTCACATAATTTCCTCATTCACTGCTGCTTAAATGATTTTACTGTTTTGATATAGAAATGCTTAGTGCCGTTATGTGATTTCATACTGTCAGCCATTATTTATTGTTATTACTCACTGGGTCGGAGTACTCACATTACTCCCTGCACCATGTGTGCAGGTACAGGTATTCCTGAGGCATAGAGCGAGCTTTCCTGCCGTTCTGTTTTCATCGGAGTTATCGAGGTAGCTGCATGACGTTCGCAGACCCAATTTCTCCTTCTATTTCCACTTATTATTCCGCATTTTAGGCATATTTCTGTATTAGATTGTTGAAACCTTGTATTAGAGGCTCAGACTTGAGACACCGGATCAGTGGGCTGTTTTACAAAGATTTTTCGTGATTATGGTTTCTGCACATTTCATCTGTTAAATTCATACTTCTATTTATATTAAATTGGTATTAAATCCCAAAAATTGGTATTGAATTATAAAGAAAGAGATTGTGAGATGTTAATTGGTCGGGCTTGCCTAGCATTGTGCAAGGTGCCATCACGGCCGGGGTTGGGGTCGTGACAAGTTAGTATTGGAGCCTAGGTTACTTGGTATCGCGAGTCATGAGCCAGTTTAGTAGAATCTCGCAGATCGGTACAGAGACGTCTGTATTTATCCTTGAAAGGCTGTAGAACCTTTAGGAAAACTTCATATTCTTTAAACTCTTGTCGTGCGAACTTGTTGATCTGAGTGCTAAACTTCCGTTATTCTATTCTCTCGCAGATGGCGAGGACTCGCGCTACCGGACGAGGTGGACGACCACCAGTGCCACCCACTGAGGTCACCAAAGGCCGTGGCGCGGTCATGGCCGTGGTAGAGGCAGAGTAGCGAGGGCAGCACCTGTTGATCCACCAGCTACCCCAACTCCGGATCAGGCTCCAACAGCAGCACCGGTTCAGGAACCAGCAATGCTCATCGTGATTCCGGGTCTATAAGAGGCCTTGGCACAGATCTTGACAGTCTACACAGGCTTAGCTCAGGTAGTTTTATCCACCACAACAGCAGCTACTTCACAGGCCGGGGGAGGCAATCAGACCCCCGCTGCTCGCACACCTGAGCAGGTAGTGCAGGGACTACAGACATCGGGGGCACCTCCAGCTCAGCCGGTTACACCAGCTCAGGAGTTTGTTGTGCCAGTCATGCCGGACGATGAGCATCGTCGTCTTGAGAGGTTTGGTAGACTCCATCCTCCGTTATTCAGTGGTGCTGAGGGCGAGGATGCCCAGGGTTTTCTTGATAAGTGTCAGCGGATGCTCTGTACAACAGGGATTCTTGAAACTAGTGGTTTGGCATTTACCACCTTTCAGTTTACTGGGGCGGCCTTCACATGGTGGGAGGAATATGAGAGGCGTAGGCTGGTTGGAGCAGCGCCCCTTACTTGGCAGCAGTTCTCCACTCTCTTCTTGGAGAAGTATGTGCCGCAGTCCCGCAGAGAGGAGATGCGCAGACAGTTTGAGTGGTTGCGACAGGGGGATATGACTGCATCACAGTATGAGTCGAGGTTTTCTGAGTTGGCTCGTCATGACATTTGGATGGTTCCGACAGATCGTGAGACGATCAGGAGATTTGTTGATGTCCTTAACAGGGTAGAGGTCGTTCTTTTAGGCCCGCTCAGTCGGCCTGTCCAGAGTATCATGGGACAGGCCGATATCTCACGAGTGATATCGGCCACCTCCTCGAACGTATCACCCAACACCCTCTCTCGGGTCATAAGAATATGGAGGTTGAGACGGTTCGCCGTTAGGATAGAGAGGAGAGGGAGGCCAAGAGGCCTCGAGGCTCTGGCAGTTTCAGTGGTGCTCCTTCAAGGGGCCAGTTCCAGCAGGGTAGAGGTCGTTCTTTTAGGCCCGCTCAGTCGGCCTGTCCAGAATATCATGGGGCATCCTCAGGTCATGGTTATCATGGGTCGCAGCAGGGCCAGTCATCACTCAGCGCCCTTCCAGCTCAGAGTTCATCTCGTGCCCCATCAGTCCAGGGTTCTTCCATGGCAGGTCCTTCTTCTGGCCATTCTGGTGCTAGGGGTTCCCTTCAGTCCCCATCTCCAGCACCGGGTAGTTATTACGAGTGCGGAGAGTTTGGGCATATGAGGAGGCAGTGTCCTCGACTTCGCGATGGTCAGTATTAGCAAAGGGATCAGCCCTCGACTTCTGCTCCAGTTACTTCACCACCCGCCCAACCAGCTAGGGGTGGAGGTCAGACAGCCAGGGGTCGCCCTAGAGGGGGAGGTCGATTAGGCGGTGGCCAGGCTCATTTCTATGTACTCCCAGGCAGACCCAATGCTATTGCTTC
This sequence comes from Nicotiana tabacum, assembly GCF_000715075.1. NCBI lineage: Eukaryota > Viridiplantae > Streptophyta > Magnoliopsida > Solanales > Solanaceae > Nicotiana > Nicotiana tabacum. The sequence continues at coordinate 135,119,345 of NC_134084.1, read as the reverse complement.
AGATGCTGTTATCACAGGTATTGTTTCAGTCTGCCACAGAGATGCCTATGTATTATTTGATCCCGGTTCCACCTTTTCTTATGTGTCATCATATTTTGCTCGTTATTTGGGGACGCCCCGTGAGTTTCTTGTTTTACCTGTTCATGTATCTACCCCGGTGGGCGATACTATTGTTGTAGACCGTGTGTATCGGTCATGTGTGGTGACTATTGGGGGTCTGGAGACCCGAGTTGATCTATTGCTATTGAGCATGGAGAACTTTGATGTTATTTTGGGCATGGATTGGTTATCTCCGTGTCATGCTATTCTAGACTGTCATGCTAAGACAGTCACTTTGGCTATGCTGGGTGTACCGTGGATCGAGTGGCGTGGTGTGACTGATTATATCCCTAGTAGAGTGATCTCTTTCTTGAAGGCCCAACGTATGGTTGGGAAGGGTTGTCTTTCATATCTAGCGTTTGTGAGGGATGTTGGAGCTGATACTCCTAGCATCGATTCGGTCCCAGTTGTGAGGAATTTTCCCGATTTGTTCCCTGCAGACCTGCCGGGCATGCCACTGGACAGGGATATTGATTTTGGTATTGACCTGGTGCCGGGCACTCAGCCCATTTCTATTCCACCATATCGTATGGCACCAGTAGAGTTGAAGGAATTGAAAGTACAGCTTCAGGAACTCTTAGATAAGGGGTTCATTCGGCCTAGTGTGTCCCCTTGGGGTGCACCAGTTTTGTTTGTGAAGAAGAAAGATGGCACGATGAGAATGTGCATTGATTATAGGCAATTGAACAAAGTAACAATTAACAACAAGTATCCTTTGCCTCGCATTGATGATTTATTTGATCAGCTTCAGGGAGCGAGGGTGTTCTCCAAGATTGATCTCCGTTCGGGTTATCACCAGTTGAAGATCAGGGATTCAGATATTCTTAAGACTGCCTTTAGGACCAGATATGGTCATTACAAGTTCCTAGTGATGTCTTACGGGCTGGCCAATGCCCCCGCAACGTTCATGCACTTGATGAATAGTGTATTTCGACCGTATTTGGATTCGTTTGCTATCGTATTTATTGATGATATTCTGGTGTACTCGCGTAGTCAGGAGGAGCACGCGGAGCATTTGAGGAGTTGTGTTGCAGAGACTGAGGGAGGAGAAGCTTTATGCAAAATTCTCCAAGTGTGAGTTTTGGCTCAGTTCAGTGGCTTTCTTGGGGCACGTGGTGTCCAGTGAGGGTATACAGGTTGATCCGAAGAAGATAGAGGCGGTTCAGAGTTGGCCCAGATCATCCTCAGCCACAGAGATTCGTAGCTTTCTTGGGTTGGCAGGCTATTATTGCCGGTTTGTTCAGGGATTCTCATCTATCGCATCGCCCTTGACCAAGTTGACTCAGAAGGGTGTTTCTTTTGTATGGTCGGACGAGTGTGATAAGAGCTTTAAAAAGCTCAAGACAGCTTTGACCACAGCTCCAGTATTGGTTTTGCCATCAGCTTCGGGTTCATATACCGTGTGTTGTGATGCTTCGAGAGTTGGGATTGGTTGTGTATTGATGTATGAGGGCAGAGTTATTGCCTATGCTTCTCGTCAGTTGAAGCCCCATAAAAAGAACTACCTTGTTCATGATTTGGAGTTGGCAGCTATAGTTCATGCATTGAAGATTTGGAGGCACTACTTATATGGCGTATCTTGTGAGGTATTCACTGATCATCGCAGTCTTGAGCATTTGTTTAAACAAAAGGACCTTAATTTGAGGCAGCGAAGATGGCTAAAATTGCTTAAAGATCATGATATTACTATTTTGTATCATCCGAGAAAGGCCAATGTAGTGGCCGACGCTTTGAGCCAGAAGGCGGTGAGTATGGGGACTTTGGCGTACATTCCAGTTGGGGAGAGGCCCCTTGCAGTTGATGTTCAAGCCTTGGCTAATCGATTTGTGAGACTAGATATTTCTGAGCCCAGTCGGGTGTTGGCTTGTGTGGTTTCTCGGTCTTCCTTATATGATCTCATCAGAGAGCATCAGTATGATGATCCGCATTTGCTTGTCCTTAAGGACAGGGTTCAACATGACGATGCCAGAGATGTGACCATTGGTGATGATGGCGTGTTGAGGATGCAAGGCTGGATCTGTGTGCCCAATGTGGATGGGCTTAGAGAGTTGATTCTGGAGAAGGCCCATAGCTCGCGGTATTCTATTCACCCGTATGCCGCGAAGATGTATCAGGATTTGAGGCAGCACTATTGGTGGAGAAGAATGAAAAAAGATATTGTAGGATTTGTAGCTCGGTGTCTCAATTGTCAGCAGGTGAAATATGAGCATCAGAGACCGAGTGGCTTGCTTCAACAGATGGTTATTCTCGAGTGGAAGTGGGAAATGATCACTATGGACTTTGTGGTTGGACTTCCTCGGACTTTGAAGAAGTTCGATGCTATTTGGGATTGTGGATCGGCTGACCAAGTCCGCGCACTTCATCCCTGTGTGTACTACCTATTCTTCGGAGCGGTTGGCAGAGATTTATATCCGGGAGATTGTTCGGTTGCATGGTGTTCCGGTCTCCATCATCTCAGATAGAGGTACTCAGTTTACTTCCCAGTTTTGGAAATCTATTCAGCGAAAGTTGGGTACTCAGGTGAACTTGAGCATAGTTTTTCATCCTCAGACGGACGGACAGTCCGAGCGTACGATTCAGATATTGGAGGACATGTTGCGTGCTTGTGTTATAGACTTTGGGGATGAGTTTCTACCGCTTGCAGAGTTTGCTTACAATAACAGCTACCAGTCGAGTATTCAGATGGCTCCGTATGAGGCTTTATACTGGAGGCGGTGTAGATCTCCGGTTCGTTGGTTCGACCCCGGCTAGGCTAGACTATTGGGGACAGATTTGGTTCAGGATGCCTTAGAGAAGGTGAAGGTGATTCAGGAGAGGCTTCGTACAACGCAGTCGCGTCAGAAGAGTTATGCGGACCGGAAGGTTCGAGATATGTCCTATATGGTTGGTGAGAAGGTCATGCTGAAGATTTCGCCCATGAAGGGTGTTATGAGGCTCGGGAGGAAAGGCAAGTTGAGTCCACGGTTCATTGGGCCTTTTGAGGTGCTTCGGAGGATTGGGGAGGTGGCTTATGAGCTTGCTTTGCCACCCAGCCTGTCGCGTGTGCATTCGGTATTTCATGTTTTTATGCTCCGGAAGTGTATTGGGGATCCGTCTCATGTTTTGGACTTCAACACGGTTCAGTTGGATGATGATTTGACCTTTGATGTAGAGCTAGTAGCTATTTTTGGTTGCCAGGTTCGGAAGTTGAGGTCAAAGGATATAACTTCAGTGAAAGTGCAGTGGAGAGGTCGGCCCGTGGAGGAGGCTACCTGGGAGACCGAGCGGGAGATACAGAGCAGATATCCTCATCTGTTTGAGGCTTCAGGTATGTTTCTTGACTCGTTCGAGGACGAACGTTTGTTTAAGTTAAGGAGGATGTGACGACCCGGCTAGTCGTCTCATGAGTTACTGCTCCGTTTCCCCTATTTTAGGTTCTTTACGCTTCGTTATCTGTATTTTGTGTGATCGGGTTGATTAGTTCGAGTTCGGAGAGGATTTGGTAAGAAATGAGGTACTTAGTCTCTTTTAAGAAGGCTTAAGTTGGAAAAGTCAACGGGATGTTGATTTATGTGTTAGAAGGCTCGGAAGTGAGTTCCGATGGTTCGGTTAGCTTTGGGAGGTGATTTATGACTTAGGAGCGCGATCGGAATGGATTTTGGAGTTGTAGAGAAGATTTAGGATTGAATTGGCGAAATGGATATTTTGGCAAATTCCGGTTGATAGGTGAGATTTTGATATAGGGGTCGGAATGGAATTCCGAGAGTTGCAGTAGCTTCGTTGTATCATTGTGGATATGAGTGCAAAATTTCAGGTCATTCGGACGAGATTTGATAGACCTTTTGATCTAAAGCATAATTTAAGAGTTCTTGGAGTTCTTAGGCTTGAATCCTATGTTAAATTGGTGATTTGATGTTGTTGTAAGCGTTCTGAAGTGTTGAACAAGTTTGAGCGATGTCATGGGATGTGTTTGTACAATTAGTTTGAAGTTTCGGGGATCCCGGATAGGTTCCGTGATGTTTTAGGCCGAAAATCATAGCTGTAGCATGTTTAGGAGGGTTGTATGCCCCGGAACTCACCCACGCGGCACAAAAATGAGTGCGACCGCGGTGAGTGCTGTGCGGACTGCATAAAAACGCCCGCGGCCACGGTGAAGAACCTTCCCGCTGGTCTAACTTTGGACGCTCATATCTTTTGATCTACAAGCAATTTTGAGGTGATTCAAAAACGAAAGTTGTAGCCCTTCGTGTCTAGTTTCCAGAGAGGTAAGGATATTGCAGTTTGGATCTGTAAAAAAAGTTATGGCCAAAATACTAAAGCCTGTCACTACATAGGGAGGAATGTGCGGCCGCGATCATTTTTGCGTAGACCGCACTGGCTTGTGCAGACCGCGGTCGATTTGGTGTGGCCCGCGGTAGCTGAAATCTGAGGGGGGTACCTATAAATACGAGGTTTTGGATTTTATTTAATATTTTGACCTAGAGAGCTCGGATTTTGGCAATGTTTCGAAGGTTTTTCAAAAATTCATCGGGGTAAGTGATTTTGACTCAGATTTGACTAGAAACATGAATCTATCACTGAATTCATTATTTAATTCGTGATTTGGGATGGAATTTGGGAAGAAAATTGTGAAACCTTTCAAAACTGTAAAATGATGAGTTGAAGGAGCAAAAGGTATCGGAATTGGATAATTTTGGTTTGGTTAGACTCGTGAGGATATGAGAATTTTGAAAATGTAAATTTTACTCAATTCCGAGACGTGGGCCCGGGGCTCGAGTTTTGCTAATTTCGGGATTTTTGATATTTTTCGAATGTTTTCGCTTGGGCTATGTTCCCTTAGCATATTGTGACCTATTCGTTCTGATTTTGGATAGATTCGACGCGCGTGGAGACCAATTTGAGAGGCAAGGGCATAGCGAGCTAGAGTTTTGGGCCAGTTTGAGGTGAGTAATGATCTTAAATGATGTCCTGAGGGTTTGAAGCGCCGGATTTGCACAACGTAGTGCTATACTAAGTTGAGATACACACTGAGTGACGAGCGTGAGGTTTAATGCTATGGGGATTGTGACTTGGTCCACCCCGAATGATATTTTACTACATTTTTGATTGAGACATATACTTTATTATTGTGAATTGGGCTTGTTGTTATGTTTGGGGACTTGTACCGACCTATAGAACCCTTAGGGGATTTTTGACTGGTTTTTCTCACTTATTTTGTTAAAGAATTTATATCCTCAGTCATGTTTCCAATTGTTTAAAAAAATGATATAAACCAGTTTTTTGAAATGTTAATCATAAATAAAAAGAGATATGAGGGCTGAGATCCCGACCGTACATTATGCCCGAGAGGCTGTGATTTTTAAATGACTGAGAGGGGTGAGGACCCAATAGTGAGGATATTTTATATGATATGGATCGGGCTGCGTGCCGCATCAGATATATATATTATACATATTATGGATCGGGCTGCACGCCGCAGCAATTACTTATATGGATCGGGTTGCACGCCGCAACAATTATATAGCGCTTGTGCTGAAGGAGCCCCTCCAGAGTCTGCACACCCCCAGTGAGCGCAGTCGACTATTATTATTATGGATCGGGCTGTACGCCATAGCGATATACGGATCGGGCTGCACGCTGTAGCGGTATATATATTTATTGATTCAGTTATCGTGAGAAGTATATAAATTGAGAACTGAGGATAAGAACGAATAAATGAACTGAAATGCTTGAGGGGCTGATTTATACTGATTATATCTGTTTTACCTGGTTTAAATTTTTTTACATGATTTCCTCATTCACTGCTGCTTAAATGATTTTACTTTTTTGCTATAGAACTGCTTAGTGCCTTTACGTGATTTCATACTGTCAGCCATTATTTATTGTTATTACTCACTAGGTCGAAGTACTCACATTATTCCCTGCACCATGTGTGCAGGTACAGGTATTCCTGAGGCATTGTGACGACCCGAAGGGTCATCACCGTAGTTCTTCCTTGTTCCGTGCTTTCGAGGCCTTGTAAACCTCATTTTTAGTTGCCTCGATTGGCGTACGCAATTCGTGCGCGTAGCCGGAAATTTTTTATGTTAGAATATGTGAATTATGTGAAAAATTTGATGAATTTCGATATTAATATGCATAACATTGACTTCGGTCAATATTTTGGGTAAACGGACCCGGACCTGTGATTCGACAGTCCCGGAGGGGTCCATAGAAAATATGGGACTTGGGCGTGTGCCCGGAATTAAATTCCGAGGTCCCAAGCCCGAGAAATGAATTTTTGAAAGAAATTGTTTTTCTGAAATTTGATATGAAAATTTGAAATGAAAAGGGGTTAGAAAATATAGGTATCGGGCTCGTATTTTGGTTCTGACGCCCGATACAAGTCTTAAATATGTGTTAAGCACTATTTGTAAAGTTTGGCTAAAAACAGACGTCATATGACGTGTTTCGGACTTAAAATGGGGAATTTGAGTTTTATGAAAGTTGAAAGAAAATCATGTGTGTGAGGCTTGATCCTATGTATATGATGTTATTTTGGTGATTTGATCGCAGGAGTAAGTCCATAAGATGTTATTAAGGTTGTGTGCATGTTTGGTTTGGAGCCCCGAGGGCTCGGGTGAGTTTTGAATGGGGCACGGGAGGTCTTGGACTTAAGAAAATGCAGGTTCAGGTGTTGCAGACACTAGCGCGGTCGCGGTTATTTCCGCGCGGCCGCGATGCCTTTCTGTGCGGTCCGCGTGGCTGAGTCTGAAGGCTAGGGTTTCAGTTTAACCAGCGCGGCCGCGCACCAAAACAGTGCGGTCCGCGCTGGAAGGGTTCAGAGAAGCCCCAATTTTTCTCCCACTCGGCGCGGCCGCGACACATTTTTGTGCGGTCCGCGCCAGGTCCTCAGAAAGGTATACAAGTTCGGAAAAGCTCAGTCATTTTTCACTTTTCAAAAACCCAAAACCTAAGAGGCGATTTTCCAAACAACTTTTCTTCTCCAAAATGATTAGTAAGTGATTTCTAACTTAATTTCTTTATTCCATAACATTTTTTAACATAATTTCAACTTCAAATCAAAGATTTTCAGGGGTGAAATTGGGTGTTTTGGGTAGAACCTAGGTTTTGTACAAATTGAGAAGTTGGACCTCAATTTGGGGTCCGATTTCAAAACAAATCATATATTTGGATTCATGGGAGAATGGGTAACCGGGTTTTTGTCCGTAGCTCGAGTTTCGACCACGTGGGTCCGGGGGTGTTTTTGACCATTTTGGGAAAAAACTTGTAAAATTTATTTTCATACATGGAGAGTGATTCATTTAGTAATTATTAATATGATTAAGTAACTTATGACTAGATTCGAGCGGATTGGTGGTGGAATCAAGAGGTAAAGCTATACTAGAAGCGTGAGTTGAGTTTGGAGCATTCGAGGTAAGTGTTTGTTCTAACTTTGGCTTGAGGGATTAGGATTTGGATGTTATTTGCTACGTGTTAACTGTGGAGTACGGTGTATAGGCATGGTGACGATTATCTATGCACCAGAGTCTAGCATGACCGTGAGTCGTAGTTGCTTTTAAATTCGAAAGATGTGAAACAGTTGAGCTAATTACTTGCTAATATAATTATGAAGTGATAGTTGAGAAGCATATGACTTAAAGAAGGAAGTGTGGTATTTTTCCCTTGCCGGGACTTATTGTTGATTTGTTCTCCCTTGTCGGGATGTTTAATCTTGTTGTATATTCCCTTCCTCGATTGGCTGTGACTGATGATTGGGTGAGGAAGAGCGATTATGCACGAAGGGTCTTTCCGTGCCATGTTTTGATAATTATGCACGAAGGGTCTTTCCGTGCCATGTCTCTAATTATTTGAGCACGAAGGGTCATTCTATGCCTTGATGTGAGAGTTATGTGAGGAAAAGCACGAAGGGTGATGCCGTGCACTATATTTGACAGTTTTGGTGAGAATTGAGAGTAAAAGCACGAAGGTTGGTGCCGTGCAGTTGTTGATTCACTTGCTCTCTTTTATAGATGTTAATTATTCAGTTTCCATCTCTCTGTTCATTGGTCTTATATCTAAATTGTTACACCCCACAATATGTCCCCTCCATATTATCTGTTTAAATTCTGTATATCTTTCCGTTGTTGCACATATATCTGTACAGGTTAATTGAGGTAGGTCCGGTCTAGCCTCGTCACTACCTCGCCGGGGTTAGGCCAGGCATTTACCAGCACATGGGGTCAGTTGTGCTGATGCTACACTTCTGTGCCGTTTTTGTGCACAGATTCGGGAGTAGCTTACGGACCGCAGTAGCAGTAGATTGGGAGTGTGCCTTCAGTCCAGAGACTCCTAGGTAGTTCGCTGGCGTGCGTGGGCCCTGAGTCTCATCTATTTCATTTCTGTTTGTTTTCATTGTATCGAAGTAGACTCCTTATGTATTTTCTTTCAAACTCTTATTTGTAGTATCTTATAGTAGTCCGTGCGTATTGTGACACTAAATCTTGGGTAGAGGATGATGTTAATTTTTCCGCATTTTCGTTCATTTAATATTAAATTAAGGCTTCCACTTGAATTTATTGTTATTATTATTATCTTGTTGAAAATTAGTTGAAAAGGTATGTTAAGGTTGGCTTGCCTAGATTCGACAGTAGGCGCCATCACGACTCCCGATGGTGGGGAATTTGGGTCGTGACAAGTTGGTATCAGAGCTCTAGGTTACTTAGGTCTCACAACTCATGGACAAGCTCAGTAGAGTCTGAGGGATCGGTACGGAGACGTCTGTATTTATCCCGCAGAGGCTACCGAGTTAGGGAAACTTCACCTTGTTCATTCTTGTCGTGCGATTCTGTTTCTCAAGTACTGGTTGTCTTTCCACTCTGTTCTTTCGCAGATGGCGAGAACACGTGCTTCCTCTTCTACCGCGCAGCAGCCCGAGCCCCCAGCAGCAGCTCCTATTAGGGGCAAAGGGCGAGGCCGTGCCAGAGGCCGAGGCCGGGGCAGAGCTCAGCCCCGAGTGGCAGTCCTAGAGGTAGAGCCTCATATTGACTACGACGAAGGGGTTCCAGCTCCAGCAGCTCCGGTGGGCCCAGCTCAGGTCCCAGAGGGTTTCATAGCCACTCTAGTGCTTTAGGATGCTTTGGTCCGACTGGTAGGCTTTATGGAGGGCATTTCTAGGGCGGGTTTGCTTCCCGTAGCTCCAACCACATCTCAGGCTAGGGGAGGGGTTCAGACTCCCAATACTCGTACTCCAGAGCCGGTAGCTCCTCAAGCTCAGGTTCCAGCAGTTCAGCCAGTTGTGGCAGTTCAGCCAGCTGTGGCAGCCCAGCCAGGTATTGCGGCTCAGTCCAGTGATGGTGCGGCTATGTCCCCGGATGCTTTGTAGAGGCTTGATCGTTTTACCAAGCTCTTCACTACTACATATAGTGGCACTCCCTCAGAGGATGCTCAGGATTTCATATTCAGCTGTCATGAGGTTCTACGGACTATGGGCATTGTAGAGACCAATGGGGTCGATTTCGCCACTTTTCGCCTGGCAGGATCCGCCAAGACTTGGTGGAGGGATTTCTGTTTAGCCATGCCAGCAGGGTCGCCATCATTGACCTGGGATCAGTTTTCAGAGTTATTTCTGGGGAAGTTCCTTCCAGTTACTCAGCGAGATGCTCTTCGCAGGCAGTTTGAGCATCTCCAGCAGGGTCCTATGACGGTTACCCAGTATGAGACCCGGTTCATTGATCTCGCTCTTCATGCCATTGTGATACTCCCCACCGAGAGAGAGAGGGTGCGGAGGTTTGTTGATGGGTTGGCCCAGTCGATCCGTGTTCAGATGGCCATAAGTGTCGGTGGTGAGATTTCATTTCAGGAGGCGGCAGATGGTGCCCGCCGGATAGAGATGGCACTTGCTCAAGGAGGTGGTCATGGGTTTGATAAAAGGCCCCGTTATTCTGGTAGATTTAGTGGTACCTCATCTGGATATAGGGATTCATATGACAGAGGCCACTCACAGAGGCCCTTCCAGTCGGCACTTCAGGTTTCTCATCGTACTCCAGGCGGTGGTGGTCCCCAGTAGTATTATTCGGGTTAGCAGACCTTTAGTGCACCACCAGCCCCCATCAGTGCACCACCACTTCAGAGCTTTAGGGGAGGACATACAGGTCGACAGGGCCAGCAGTCCCAGTAGCCGAGGGCATGTTATGGTTGTGGTGACCCGAGTCACATTGTCAGGTTTTGCCCCCGAGCCTCGAGTAGTTCTCAGCAGCAGGGTCCTCGCCCTACGATTCAGGCAGTAGGTGATCCACAGGCCGCCCAGCAAGCTAGAGGCGGGGGTAGGGATCATAGGGGTGGAGGGAGAGATCGTAGAGGTGGAGCTCGGACCGCCAGAGGCAGGGGTCAGCCAACAGTCGATCGCCCCAGAGACACAGTTCAGGGAGGTGGGGGTCAACCCCACTGTTATGCTTTGCCGGCCAGGCCAGAGGCCGAGTCATCAGATGCTGTGATTACAGGTACTATTCTGGTCTATGGTAGGGGTGCTTCTGTGTTATTTAACCCGGGATCTACGTATTCTTATGTGTTGTCCTATTTTGCACCCTATTTGATCATGCTTAGTGAGGCTTTGGGTACTCCTGTATATGTGTCCACACCGGTTGGTGAATCTATAGTGGTCGACCGAGTGCATCATTCATGTGTGGTGGTATTTGACGGTCTTGAGACCCGTGTCGACTTATTGCTTTTAGATATGGTGGACTTTGACGCTATATTGGAGATGGACTAGTTGTCCCCGTATCATGCCATTCTGGATTGTCACGCCAAGACCGTGACCTTGGCCTTGCCAGATTTTCCCCAACTTGAGTGGAGAAGGACCCTAGGCCATGCCACCCGCAATGTTATTTCGTATTTCAAGGCTCGACGTATGGTCGAGAAGGGGTGTCTAGCATATCTAGCGTATGTTCGTGACTCTAGCGCAGAGGTTCCATCAATTGAATCTGTTCATATTGTTCGGGAGTTCCCCGAGGTTTTCCCTTCAGACTTGCCGGGTATGCCACCCGACAGGGATATTGATTTCTGTATTGATCTGGCTTCGGGAACTCAGCCTATTTCCATTATGCCATATCGCATGGCCCCGCCAGAGTTGAAAGAGCAGTTTCAGGACTTGCTTGATAAGGGTTTCATTAGACCTAGTGTATCACCTTGGGGTGCACCAGTGTTGTTCGTGAAGAAAAAGGATGGGTCGATAAGGATGTGCATTGATTACCGGCAGTTGAACAAGGTGACGATAAAGAACAAGTATCCACTACCGCGGATTGATGATTTGTTCGACCAGCTTCAGGGTGCGAGGGTGTTTTCAAAGTTATATTTGAGATCTGGCTACCATCAGCTGAGGATTAGGGCGTCTGATGTCCCTAAGACACCATTTCACACTCGGTATGGGCACTATGAGTTTTTGGTCATGTCATTCGGACTGACTAATGCCCCAACAACGTTCATGGAGTTGATGAACCAAGTTTTCAGACTTTATTTGGACTTGTTCGTGATAGTCTTCATTGACGATACTCTTATATACTCCCGCAGTCAGGAGGAGCATGAGCAGCACCTCAGAGTGGTTCTTCAGACCCTGAAGGATAGTCAGTTGTATGCTAAGTTCTCAAAGTGCGAGTTCTGGTTGAGCTCGGTCGCATTCCTGGGTCATGTCGTATCAGCAGCAGGTATTCAGGTAGACCCGAAGAAGATAGAGGTAGTCAAGAACTGGCCTCGACCAGCTTCAGCTACGGAGATTCGGAGTTTCCTGGGGTTAGCAGGTTACTACCGTCAGTTCGTGGAGGGGTTTTCATCCATTGCAGCCCCTATGACCAGATTAACCCAGAAAGGTGCCTAGTTCAAGTGGTCAGATGAGTGTGAGGCGAGCTTTTAGAGGCTCAAGGCAGCTCTGACCACGGCACCGGTGTTATGCTTTGCCGGCCAGGCCAGAGGCCGAGTCATTAGATGTTGTGATTACAGGTACTATTCTGGTCTGTTGTAGGGGTGCTTCTGTGTTATTTGACCCGGGATCTACATATGCTTATGTGTCGTCCTATTTTGCACCCTATTTGATCATGCCTAGTGAGGCTTTAGGTATTCCTGTATATGTGTCCACACTAGTTGGTGAATCTATAGCGGTCGATCGAGTGCATCGTTCATGTGTGATGGTATTTGACGGACTTGAGACTCGTGTCGACTTATTGCTTTTAGATATGGTGGACTTTGACGCTATATTGGGGATGGATTGGTTGTCCCCATATCATGCCATTCTGGATTGTCACGCCAAGACCGTGATCTTGGCGTTGCCAGATTTGCCCCAACTTGAGTGGAGAGGGACCCCAGGATATGCCACCCGCAGTGTTATTTCGTATGTCAAGGCTTGACGTATGATCGAGAAGGGGTGTCTAGCATATCTAGCGTATGTTCGCGACTCTAGCGCAGAGGTTCCATCAATTGACTCTGTTCCTATTGTTCGGGAGTTCCCCGAGGTTTTCCCTTCAGACATGCCGGGTATGCCGCCCGACAGGGATATTGATTTCTATATTGATCTGGCTTCGGGCACTCAGCCTATTTCCATTACGCCATATCGCATGGCCCCGCCAGAGTTGAAAGAGTTGAAAGAGCAGCTTTGGGACTTGCTTGATAAGGGTTTCATTAGACCTAGTGTATCACCTTGGGGTGCACCAGTGTTGTTCGTGAAGAAAAAGGATGGGTCGATGAGGATGTGCATTGATTACCGACAGTTGAACAAGGTGACGATAAAGAACAAGTATCCACTACCGCGGATTGACGATTTGTTCGACCAGCTTCAGGGTGCGAGGGTGTTTTCAAAGATAGATTTGAGATCTGGCTACCACCAGCTGAGGATTAGGGTGTCTGATGTCCCTAAGACAACATTTCGCACGCGGTATGGGCACTATGAGTTTTTGGTCATGTCATTCGGATTGACTAATGCCCCAGCAACGTTCATGGAGTTGATGAACCAAGTGTTCAGACCTTATTTGGACTTGTTCGTGATAGTCTTCATTGACGATATTCTTATATACTCCCGCAGTCAGGAGGAGCATGAGCAGCACCTCAGAGTGGTTCTTTAGACCGTGAAGGATAGTCAGTTGTATGCTAAGTTCTCAAAGTGCGAGTTCTGGTTGAGCTCGGTCGCATTCCTGGGTCATGTCGAATCAGCAGCAGGTATTCAGGTAGACCCGAAGAAGATAGAGGTAGTCAAGAACTGGCCTCGACCAGCTTCAGCTACGGAGATTCGGAGTTTCCTGGGGTTAGTAGGTTACTACCGTCGGTTCATGGAGGGGTTTTCATCCATTGCAGCCCCTATGACCAGATTGACCCAAAAGGGTGCCCAGTTCAGGTGGTCAGATGAGTGTGAGGCGAGCTTTCAGAGGCTCAAGGCAGCTCTGACCACGGCACCGGTGTTGGTTTTGCCCACAGGTTCAGGGCCCTATACAGTCTATTGTGATGCATCTCGCATTGGACTTGGTGTAGTGTTGATGCAGGATAGCAAGGTCATTGCCTATGCTTCGAGGCAGTTGAAGGTTCATGAGAAGAACTATCCAGTGCATGATTTGGAGTTGGCAGCCATTGTTCATGCATTGAAGATTTGGAGGCACTATCTGTATGGTGTGGCGTGTGAGGTGTTCACGGATCATAAGAGTCTTCAGTATCTGTTCAAACAGAAAGAGTTGAATTTGAGGCAGAGGAGGTGGTTAGAGTTGCTAAAAGATTATGACATCACTATCTTATATCACCCGGGAAAGGCCAACGTGGTGGCCGATGCCTTGAGTAGGAAGTCAGCCAGTATGGGCAGTTTTGCTTATATTCCGGTCGGTGAGAGACCGCTTGCTTTGGACGTTCAGGCTTTGGCTAATCAGTTTGTGAGGTTGGACATTTCTGAGCCTAGTCGAGTATTAGCTTGCACGGTCGCTCGTTCTTCGTTATTGGAGCGTATCCATGATCGGCAGTTCGATGATCCCCATTTGTGTGTCTTGAGAGACACGGTGCAGCGTGGAGGTGCCAAGAAAGTAACCTTAGATGATGATGGCGTATTGAGATTGCAGGGGCGAGTTTGTGTGCCCAATGTTGATAGAATTCGAGAGTTGATCTTAGCGGAGGCCCACAGTTCTCGGTATTCTATTCACCCGGGCGCCGCGAAGATGTATCAGGATCTGAGGCAGCACTATTGGTGGCGTAAGATGAAGAAAGACATCGTTGTGCATGTGGCTCGGTGTTTAAATTGTCAGCAGGTTAAGTACGAGCATCAAAGACCTGGTGGTCTATTTCAGAGGATTGCACTTCCCGAGTGGAAGTGGGAGAGGATTACGATGGATTTCGTTACTGGACTTCCGATGACTCGGAAAAAGTTTGATGCAGTTTCGGTCATTGTTGATAGGCTGACCAAGTCAGCGCATTTTGTTCCTGTTGCAGCCACCTATTCGTCCGAAAGGTTAGCCGAGATTTATATCAGGGAGATTGTTCGCCTTCATAGGGTGCCGCTATCTATCATTTCGGATCGGGGTACGCAGTTTACCTCGCATTTCTGGAGAGCGATTAAGCGAGAGTTGGGCACCCAGGTTGAGTTGAGTACAACATTTCATCCCCAGACGGATGGTCAGTCCGAGAGGACTATTCAGATTCTTGAGGACATGCTCCAAACCTGTGTCATTGATTTTGGAGGCTTGTGGGACCAGTTTTTGCCTTTAGCAGAGTTCGCCTACAACAACAGCTACCAGTCCAGCATTCATATGGCTCCGTATGAGGCGTTGTATGGTAGGCGATGTCGGCCTCCAGTTGGATGGTTTGAGCCGAGAGAGGCTCGATTATTGGGTACAGATCTGGTTCAGGAGGCCTTGGACAAGGTCAGGATTATTCAGGATAGACTTCGTACAACTTAGTCCAGACAAAAGAGTTATGCAGACCACAAGGTCAGAGATGTTGCATTCATGGTTGGGGAGCGGGTATTGCTCCGTGTGTCGCCTATGAAGGGCGTGATGAGATTTGGGAAGAAGGGCAAGATTAGCCCTAGGTTCATTGGCCCATTTGAGATTCTTGAGCGTGTGGGAGAGGTGGCTTATAAACTTACTTTGCCGCCTAGCTTGTCGGCCGTGCATCCAATTTTTCATGTATCTATGCTTCATAGGTATCACGGCGACCCATCCCACATGTTAGATTTTAGCACTGTACAATTGGACAAGGGTCTGTCTTATGAGGAGGAGCCGGTGGCTATTCTAGACCGGCAGGTTCGACAGTTGAGGTCGAAGAGTTTTCCTTCGGTGCGTGTTCAGTGGAGAGGCCAGCCTCCTGAGGCATCGTCCTGGGAGTCCGAGTCCGATATGCGGAGTCGCTATCCTCATTTCTTTCCCGATTCAGGTACTTCTTTCTTTTGTCCGTTCGAGGACGAACGGTTGTTTTAGAGGTGGAGAATGTGACGACCCTAAGGGTCATCACCGTAGTTCTTCCTTGTTCCGCACTTTCGAGGCCTTGTAAACCTCGCTTTGAGTTGCCTTGATTGGCGTGCGCAGTTCGGGCGCGTAGCCGGAATGTTTTTATGTTAGAATATGTGAATTATGTGAAAAATTTGATGAATTTCGATATTAATATGCATAACATTGACTTCGGTCAACATTTTGGGTAAACGGACCCGGACCTGTGATTCGACGGTCCCGGAGGGGTCCGTAGAAAATATTAGACTTGGGCGTGTGCCTGGAATTAAATTCCGAGGTCCCAAGCCCGAGAAATGAATTTTTGAAAGAAATTGTTTTTCTGAAATTTGTTATGAAAATTTGAAATGAAAAGGGTTAGAAAATATAGGTATCGGGCTCGTATTTTGGTTCCGACGCCCGGTACAAGTCTTAAATATGTGTTAAGCACTATCTGTAAAGTTTGGCTAAAAACAGACGTCATATGACGTGTTTCGGACTTAAAATGAGGAATTTGAGTTTTTATGAAAGTTGAAAGAAAATCATGTGTGTGAGGCTTGATCCTATGTATATGATGTTATTTTGGCGATTTGATCGCACGAGTAAGTCCGTAAGATGTTTTTAAGGTTGTGTGCATGTTTGGTTTGGAGCCCCGAGGGCTCGGGTGAGTTTTGAATGGGGCACGGGAGGTCTTGGACTTAAGAAAATGCAGGTTCAGGTGTTGCAGACACCAGCGCGGCCGCGGTCATTTCCGCGCGGTCCGCGCTGGAGCCGCGCGGCCGCGATGCCTTTCTGTGCGGTCCGCGTGGCTGAGTCTGAGGGCTAGGGTTTCAGGTTAACCAGCGTGGCCGCACACCAAAACAGTGCGGTCCGTACTGGAAGGGTTCAGAGAAGCCACAATTTTTCTCCCACTTGGCGCGGCCGCGACACATTTTTTGTGCGGTCCGCGCCAGGTCCTCAGAAAGGTATACAAGTTCGGAAACTCTCAGTCATTTTTCACTTTTCAAACACCCAAAACCTAAGAGGCGATTTTCCAAACAACTTTTCTTCTCCAAAACGATTGGTAAGTGATTTCTAACTTAATTTCTTTATTCCATAACATCTTATAACATAATTTCAACTTCAAATCAAAGATTTTCAGGGGTGAAATTGGGTGTTTTGTGTAGAACCAAGGTTTTGTACAAATTGAGAAGTTGGACCTCAATTTGGGGTCCGATTTCAAAACAAATCATATATTTGGATTCATGGGAGAATGGGTAACCGGGTTTTGGTCCGAACCTTGAGTTTCGACCACGTGGGTCCGGGGGTGTTTTTGACCATTTTGGGAAAAACCTTGTAAAATTTATTTTCATGCATGGGGAGTGATTCATTTAGTAATTATTAATGTGATTAAGTAACTTATGACTAGATTCGAGCAGATTGGTGGTGGAATCAAGAGGTAAAGCTATACTAGAAGTGTGAGTTGAGTTTGGAGCATTCGAGGTAGGTGTTTGTTCTAACTTTGGCTTGAGGGATTAGGATTTGGATGTTATTTGCTACGTGTTAACTGTGGAGTACGGTGTATAGGCATGGTGACGATTATCTATGCACCGGAGTCTAGCATGACCGTGAGTCGTAGTTGCTTTTAAATTCGAAAGATGTGAAACAGTTGAGCTAATTACTTGCTAATATAATTATGAAGTGATAGTTGAGAAGCATATGAGTTAAAGAAGGAAGTGTGGTATTTTTCCCTTGCCGGGACTTATTGTTGATTTGTTCTCCCTTGCCGGGATGTTTAATCTTGTTGTATATTCCCTTCCCCGATTGGTTGTGACTGATGATTGGGTGAGGAAGAGCGATTATGCACGAAGGGTCTTTCCGTGCCATGTTTTGATAATTATGCACGAAGGGTCTTTCCGTGCCATGTCTCTAATTATTTGAGCACGAAGGGTCATTCTATGCCTTGATGTGAGAGTTATGTGAGGAAAAGCACGAAGGGTGATGCCGTGCACTATATTTGACAGTTTTGGTGAGAATTGAGAGTAAAAGCACGAAGGTTGGTGCCGTGCAGTTGTTGATTCACTTGCTCTCTTTCATAGATGTTAATTATTCAGTTTCCATCTCTCTGTTCGTTGGTCTTATATCTAAATTGTTACACCCCACAGCATGTCCCCTCCCTATTATCTGTTTAAATTCTGTATATCTTTCCGTTGTTGCACATATATCTGTACAGGTTAATTGAGGTAGGTCCGGTCTAGCCTCGTCACTACCTCGCCGGGGTTAGGCCAGGCATTTACCAGCACATGGGGTCAGTTGTGCTGATGCTACACTTCTGTGCCGTTTTTGTGCACAGATTCGGGAGTAGCTTACGGACCGCAGTAGCAGTAGATTGGGAGTGTGCCTTCAGTCCAGAGACTCCTAGGTAGTTCGCTGGCGTGCGTGGGCCCTGAGTCTCATCTATTTCATTTCTGTTTGTTTTCATTGTATCGAAGTAGACTCCTTATGTATTTTCTTTCAAACTCTTATTTGTAGTATCTTATAGTAGTCTGTGAGTATTGTGACACTAAATCTTGGGTAGAGGATGATGTTAATTTTTCCGCATTTTCGTTCATTTAATATTAAATTAAGGCTTCCGCTTGAATTTTTTGTTATTATTATTATCTTGTTGAAAATTAGTTGAAAAGGTATGTTAAGGTTGGCTTGCCTAGCTCCGACAGTAGGCGCCATCACGACTCCCGATGGTGGGGAATTCGGGTCGTGACAGGCATAGAGAGAGCTTTCCTGCCGTTCTGTTTTCATCGGAGTTATCGAGGTAGCTGCATGGCGTTCGCAGACCCGATTTCTCCTTCTATCTCCATTTATTATTCCGCATTTTAGGCATATTTCTGTATTAGATTGTTGAAACCTTGTATTAGAGGCTCAGACTTGTGACACCGGATCAGTGGGCTATTTTACAGAGATTTTTCGTGATTATGGTTTCCGCACATTTCATCTGTTAAATTCATACT
This sequence comes from Nicotiana tabacum, assembly GCF_000715075.1. Taxonomy (NCBI): domain Eukaryota; kingdom Viridiplantae; phylum Streptophyta; class Magnoliopsida; order Solanales; family Solanaceae; genus Nicotiana; species Nicotiana tabacum. The sequence goes on along the minus strand of NC_134084.1, from coordinate 135,100,858 downwards.
TCTATTTATATTAAATTGGTATTAAATCCCGGAAATTGGTATTGAATTATAAAGAAAGAAATTGTGAGATGTTAATTGGTCGGGCTTGCCTAGCATTGTGCTAGGCGCCATCACGGCCGGGGTTGGGGTCGTGACAACATCTATAAAAAGAACTTTCCTTTATGCATATTTATCTTCGTCAGCTTTCTAATAAAAGAATAATGTTTAAGAGCCCGTAGTATTTAATTTTTACTATTAGTTTATAAGGTAAACTCTTAACTAACTTTTACATTTGACAAAATAGTAATTTAAGTTATTTTGATATATTGTAGGAATAGTAATTTAATTATTTTTATAATATTTAAGAATTGTCACTTAATTATTTTTTTAATATTTAGGACTTTGATCTAGAAAATTATGTTATTTAATCGGAGTCCTTCATATAAGCTACATTTAGATTTAGGGTATTGAATTCCAACCATTTCACAAGTATTTTTTTTAATATAAGGCTCACGAGTATGTTGTTATACAAGTCTAGTAGTCCTTACTTTCCTTTTCATGGTTTAGGAGTCCTTATTTTTTTCCAGGTTTAGGAGTATTTTTTCAAGGTTTACAAGTATTTTTTTAAATAACAAAATAGTATTTCAATTATTTTTCTTATATTTAAAATTTTGATATTAACTAAATTTTTTGTTGTTAAATCATAGTTGGGAGTAAAAGTAAATATCTAGCAATCACTAATATAATAATCTCAAAAGTGTATCAATTCTAATTTTTCTTTTAAATTCGAGTATCAAGCTTAGCTTAGAAAATATTTTAATTTTAATAATGTAAAAGAAGGAGAAGTGTTGGTAAGATTCAGTAACACTAATGGTTATATTAATATAAAAATTCAGAAGTGATATATCATAGCGCTTTTCTTATTACTCTTAACATAGAATTCTTATTAGATAAAAATTATAATTATATTTAAAGATTAAAAATTGGGATGAGCTAATATTAAGATTTGAATCAACAAAAATAAATTATTCTCTTTAACATGAAGAAAAACAATTAAGTATTTAAGTTAATTAACCAAAGGAAATCTTTAAATTAACTAATTTGCAAAAAACATCAAGTTATTTTTTTCGAAATTTATCATATAAATTAGTTATAGTATATTATTAAGAATTAAATTGTTAAAAGTACAAACGTTAAACAATAAAGATGAAACATTAGAAGACAAAAAATAATTTAAGCGAGTTGTCATTAATTAATTTTTGTTTTTTCTGATATTCATTAAACAAATGACAATTCTTTTCTATATACTAAGTTTCTTATTGTATCATATTAACTTAATGTGCACATTTTAAAATTTAGCATTTGATAACCTAATTTACATGTTCTTCTTGAACACATATTTTATTGATTGACGCTAGGTACACGAGCAACGCACGTACACTAAATCTAGTTATGTAAATAATATAAATAAATAATTAGTTTAATTTTACAAATCAGATTGATTTAGGATTTAATCTTGGTTTTAATTAATTTCATTAAGTTAAAAAAAAGAAGAAAAAAGGAAAGACGGAAGGATTTTGTTTGGGTTCCGATTCTGGGCCAAAGAAATAACTTCAGTGGCCCAATTCCCCTTTTAAGACTCAATTCCCGCCCCAGCCCAATTGAAACCCAGCCGGCCCAGTCCCACTCTTACTAAAAACGGCGCCGTTTCGTATCCCCTAATCCCTAGCCTTTGGATCATTTTGATTTGACGGCTCGCAACCCCTCACACTTTGTTACGCCCCGTAATATTACGTCGATATTTTATCCTGCAATATTATATTACGATGATGTTACACCTTGCAGTATTATATTACGATGATGTTACACCTTCTAGTATTACATTACGAAGATGTTACGCTTCGCAGTATTAAATTACGACGATGTTGTACCCTATAGTATTGTACGGTGAATTTGTCGTAAGGTAATTGACATCAGTTCAAGAAAAAGATTATTTGGAGATTATAAGGATTATACTATTTCAAACAAGTGATGAGTAAATTCGTGAAGTTGAGAGGGTAAGCAAGTCGAAGAAAATGAATTTCGTCGAGGTTTGACATTTTGGGATAAAATACGGCCCAAGCTAAAATGCCCGATATTTATGGATTAGTACCATACAAGGTATCATATGACCGTGATAATATGATGTATAAGGTCTATTAAAATGAGTAGAATTTTAAGTAATTTGAGACAATTCTTAATTTTGCAAGTAATTAGTTAATTATCGAGTAACAAAACATTACCTAATTACTTAATAAGCAGATAAAGATTAAATATCACACCCCCATCCCCACGTGGCAACTAGCCATATTATAAAGGAATGACTAATAGTCATTCCTTGCTAAGGTGTCATAAAGTAACAATATCTTTCATTGCTAAACTTTGCCTAATCAAAGTCATTCATTAAAAACTAAAACAAAACGTGAGCAATCCTTAATTCCTTCAACCTATCATTCTCCAAAATCACTCCAAAGACTAGATTTTATGCATTTAGTAACGTGATTATCGTAAAGAAGCGTAAATCTTCAACAATCCAATGAAGATTTTTAGTGTTTTAGCAACGGAGAAATTTTGCGGTTCTAAAGAAGTATGGTGCAACTTTTTCCAAGAACATCATACGAATTTTTTCCTACTCCAGGTATGTTAAGGCTAAGCTCTTCCTTCATTTTGGCATGATCTCTTTATTACATAAGTTTGATAACGAAGCATAAAGAAAAATTCATATCCCATAATTTACATATATTTTGCTAGTCTCGCAAGTTACAATAATCCCTTTATCGGGACTTCATATTCATTTGAGTATTTCATTCTTCCAGTCAAGAGAGAAGAGAGTTTATATATATAGTATTAAAAGTATTTTCATTACTATCGAGCCATAATCGATGGGCAGGCCTCTATTGGGCAACCTTTGATCAGATGGTAAATTATATACCGAGCCTGCTGTGGCCGAGCACCTATGAGCTAGCCCAGTTGGTCAAGATACAGATCCTAGTATGGCCGAACGCTTATGAGTGAGCCTACTATGGTTATTTTTACTTACTATATTGAGAGAGTTGAGTCAGTATCAATAGGTAAGCATATCTTCAGATTATCTTTGCCTTCCAGCTACTTGCAGTTACTATATTATCAGTTCAGTTTCAGCTTTCAGTATATTGCCTTACATACTCGGTATATTATTTTGTACTGACGTCCTTTTTTTGGGGACGCTGCATTTCATGCGTGCAGGTTTAGACATAAAGACGGGTAGGACTCCTCATTAAGTGTTGCTCAAGTTCAGCTTGATTGTTAAGCTCCATGCCTTTCGGAGTTGCCGTGTGTAGAACCTTATGTACATCTTGTATATATAAATGTTACGAGTAGGTTAGAAAGCTATTCCGATTATAGTATATCCATCAGTAGAGCATTTTATATCTTGTCAGTTAGTGCAATATGTTGGGCTTGTAGGCCTTGCATGTATATTTGGTTGGTTTGTCAGCTGCAATAATTATGACGGCCTTATTGGCCCAGCTTTATATTGATATTTATTCAGCATTCGCAATTGTCTTGCAATGTGGCCCATGTCCCGAGGCATAAGAGTCATTGTCGCTAGCCCGTATAAAAGGTCGCTTCGACCCAAGGCGTAAGAGCCATAGTCACCAGCCCATACATAAGGTCTCTCTAACCCAACGCGTAAAAGACTAAGGGCCAGCTTGAAATACTAAAAACTTGAGGGTCAGATGAACTCGAGTCGAGATCCGACTTGAAGACTAAGCTCAATCTAATAAAAACGCTTGAAAGCAAAAGCACAAGAGCTCAAATACCAGCTTACTCTAAAAGGGGGAACCGACCTAGTGCATATGAGTCAGTGTCACCAGTGCTAATATCAAAGGTCGTACCGACCAGATACATAAAAGCCAAGTCGCTCGATGATAACGAAACCCGATGGTCTAACCCGAAGTTAGGGACCTTGGGTCAAAAGTCAAAGTACATCACATAGTATTTCCGAAAAACAAAAAGGAAGGAAGGAATAGGAAATAAAAAGCCTTCTTATAACCTCCAGGGGGATGTTTACAAGTCTTGAAAAAACCCTTACAAAGAGAGAATCTAAAGAATCCTAATCTACCATCGAACATACATCTTTGATAAAGGTTGCACCCCGACAACTCCGGCTCCTTCAGTGGCCCCTCTTCGATGGCCTTTTCCTCTCCAGGGGCTCCGCCTTCATTTTTATCACCTCCTGAGCCACTGCTCGGTGCACCCGAAAGCAAGCAAGTCAGCATCTCTCTTCTTTAGAGTCTCCACCCTTTCGAACTCGGCAGGCAAAATGATATCTCCCACATGTATGTCCCCAAAGTTTGCCTCTGAGATCCTAATTGATCACACTCCACTACCCGAGTCAATCTCGTCTCGGCCCCCTCGGGTGCCCCTCCGGCTTGAGTTCTTGTCGCAATAGCATCCTCCCCATGCAAAGATATAAGTGACTCAACTTTAGGTTTGATCCTAGATAATGTAGCCACTAACTCAAAATAAAGACCTCTATACTTGTTATTATCCTCCCTCGCCTCACTAAGCTGACGCCCAACTAAGGTCACCATTCTATGGATGGCATCCCTCTCGGAAGTTATCTCTCTCTCACCCCGTTTGAGTTTAGAGACTTCGGAGTCCCTAGCCCGAAGCTCCTCCCTCAGCAGGGCACCTTCCTTCTCAAACTACACAAATCAGATCCAAAACGTTAAAACATTAGGATCTAGCAAAACATTCATATAATGGCAAACGGGGACTAGATAACCTGTTCAGTAAGGAGAGCCTTCTCACGCTCCAGAAGGGTCACCTCGACCTGATACCGGGTTAAAGTCTGATTGTAAAGTGACTTGGCCTGAAGCCATGAAAAAAGACATGTTAGAGAGACAAAGGTCAAGGCAACCGAGACTCGAGCGACATACAGGGCTCACAAAGATTACCTGCTCGCAAAGCCTGCTCAGCTCACCAAAGACGAGTGAAGTATCGATCTTAGGGACTCCCTCGGGAACGGTTGGAAGCCTTTCAAGCACATCTCTGCCTTTGACAGGCATCCCCGCGTCGGGAGTTTCTTCGTACGGGGTATCTTGCACTCCTTTAGGATGTAGGGTCGTTCCTTGAGGAGAATCAATCACGACCATGACACTAGCAAGGTCAGAAAGTACCATACCTTGTCCATTTAGGGCCCCAACACTAGGCCCCTCCGAACCACTTGACGAAGGCACCCCAGACCGAGGGGAACTCTAACCACCGACAAACTCGGGGGCAGAACCCGATACACCCTCGGTAGTCTCTTTGTCATGAAGTGGGACCACAACGACATCAGTCTCCGGTTCGGAAGCCACCATCTCCACGGTCCCAGGATCAGCCAGGTTTATCCATTCCTCGGGGGCTGTCGAGAAGCTATTTTCCTCCTCACCCTCAACTCGAGGGTTTCCTGCCAATTTCGGGGTTAGAGCTACCAGGTCGACCTTAGCTTCTTCTGACTTAATTTTCTTAGATGCAAAAGGCCCGTCCAACGGATCCCTTTATCTCTTCTTCTCTTTATTGGGTACCAAATCACCCTCCCCGTCGGGCAATGCACCCTTCATTAAGGGGACTTCCCCCAGACCTACACAAATTCAAGAGGTAAGCACAGGGAATGAGAGAACTGCCAGTGGCGATTTAAGTCGAAAAGGATGACTACAGCAAGGGTAGAGGCTCACCATGATCCTTAGCTTCCCACCGGGCCTAGGATAAATCACGCCACACTCGCTCAGCATACGGGAAAATTGAGTCCAGGCGGCCGACCCAACCTAGGAGGTCTGGAACCCACCAGGGTAAATTGCTACGGTTGTATTAGCAAGAAACATTAAGTGCGTGGAAGAACATATTTAAAGAAAAGCGAGGGAATGCTAGATAATGTGTCTACTTACGTTCCACATTCCACCTCTCGGGAAACAACATCTTTTTCGCCGGGATCAGGTCAGAAGTCCTTACTTGGGCAAAGCGGCTTATACATCCTCCATTCCCGGCTCCTCGGTACAAGCAAAAAGGGCCCTTGGGGCTCGACAGCGGAGTTTGATTAGGCCCCCACAGAAGAGACGGGGGTTGTACATCCTGATCAGATGATCAAGGGTGAAGGGAACCTCCCCGATCATGTTCATGTAGTACCTGATCATGTAAACAACACGCCAGAATGAAGGATGAATCTGGCCAAGGGACACTTGGCATCGTTGGTAGAAGTCGAGAATTACGGGGTCGATCGGGGGTGAAGATGGCCCCACCGGCTCTAGAGTAAATGGATAAGTGTACACACTGAGGAAACTTGTTTTGTGTGTCGTAATATCCTACTCCCAAGAAGGGATATCCACAAGTACCGCATCCCCCTGCAACAATCAACTTTCACTATTCCGACATCTATTATCTGTCACGACCCTAAAACTGACCCGGTCGTGATGGCACCTATCGTGAAACTAGGCCAGCCGACACAACTCCCGAATTAACCATTTAATAAATAACAATCATTTTTAAGCTTTTAATTAATCAGATATCTCATAATGTAAATCTAAATGAACAATGCAAAATAAATACACAAGCCCGACATCGGGGTGTCACAAGTCACGAGCATCTACTAAGGTCTTAATACAACACAGAGTCTAAAAATGTACTAGGTATATTCTAAGGAAGACAAGAGGGAGAAAAGCAGGGCAGCGAACTTCGGGCAGCTACCTCGCCAACTTTGATGACTCTGCCACTAAGCAATCAACACCCGCTACCGGGTTCAGAAATGCCTAAATCTGCACACAAGGTGCAGGGAGTAATGTGAGTACGCCAACTCAGTAAGGAATAAAAGTAAATGAAAGTTGAGCAGTAAGTAAACACGTAAAACACAGCATAACGCTACAGCAAATGCAGTACCTTTCCAAAATAGTACAAAAATCATTTTCTTTGTAAATCAAGCTCAATTTCATTAAAACCTTTTTTTAACAACTTTCAATAGTTTCAAATGAGTGATAAAAATAGTGAGTAAGAATGATAGAAACGTAAACCGCCCCTCGGGCAAAATATGTACCATAAACAACCCCTCGGGCATAATATCAACAAAACCAGCCCCTCGGGCTACCTCACAGTCACTCGTAATTAGCCCCTCGGGCAAAACATGAATCAAGAACCGCCCCTCGGGCAAACATGGATCAAGAACAGCCCCTCGGGCATCAACATGAAACAACAACCCCTCGGGCATCAACATATCACTCACACTGGGTACCCGCGCTCACTGGGGGTGTATAGACTCCTGGAGGGGCCCCTTACGGCCCAAGCACAATATCAAGACACCTCGTGGCATCATTACTAGGCCCTCAGCCTCATATCAATCAAACCACCTCATGGCATACATATCTCAGGCCCTCTACCTCATAATCAGTATCAAACGTTTCCTCACAACATGGGCCCTCGACCTTACTCAGTCAAAATCTTCACAACACAGGCCCTCAGCCTCACTCAGTCAGAAATCTCTCATGCCACTCAGGCAATAGTGAAACTTGATGCTCAGCCCAAAATATCATTTAAAATATCAAAATGGAGTAAATATGACTGAGTTATGAAAATAGTAGAATACATCATGACTGAGTATAAATATGAAGTCAAAATAGTGAGGAATAATAGTAAAAATTCCCTAAGAGTCCAAAACAGTTGGCACGAAGCCCAAATATGGCATTCAGCCCAAAACATGATAATACTTTCCAAAACACAATGATATCAAATAGTTTTCAATTAAATACGCGGTTTAACAGTCATACAAGACTGACTAAGTCACAATCCATAATGGTGCACGACCCCACGCTCGTTATCTAGCGTGTGTGTCACCTCAAAATAGCACAACGATGTGAAATCCATGGTTTCATACCCTCAGGACAAACATTTACAATCATTACTTACCTCTGTCCGGTCCGAAATCTATCCCGCGATGCCCTTGCCTCTCGAATCGGCCTCCGGATGCTCCAAATCTAACCAAAATCAGTACAAAACTATTAAAAAATGCTAAGAGAACAAAGCCCAATCAAAAATATCCAATTTACATCAAAAATTCCGAAATTGGTCAAACCCGACCCCGGGCCCATGGCAGAGGGCGTTTGACAAAATTTACAAAACTAGAATCCTCATACTCTCACGAGTCTAACCATACCAAAATTATCAAATTCCGATATCATTTGATCCTTCAAATCATCATTTTACATTTTTGAAAGGATTCACAAATTTTCTTCCCAATTTTTATTCAAAATCATGAATTAAATGACGAATTCAATGATAGATTCATGTACTCTAGCCAAATCCGAGTTAGAATCACCTACCCCAATGAATTTCTTGAAAAAACTTCGAAAAATCGCCAAATTCCGAGCTCTCTAGGTTAAAATATGAAATAAAACCCTAAGCCTCGTATTTATAGAGCACCTCCCCGATTTCCACCACTTCTGACCACACAAAATTGAGTGCGGATCGCGGTGGAGCACCGCTGACCACACAAAAACCAGTGCTGACCGCGGTGGATTTGATTGTAGTGACAGGCTTTGGTATTTTGGTGATAACTTTCGCTACAGATATCCAAATAGCTATTATAATATGGTTCTGAAAACTAGATTCACAGATCTACAACTTCCGTGTTTTAATTATCTCCAACTTCCTTGTAAATCAAAAGATATGAGCTTCCGAAGTCGGACCAGCGATCCTGTGGAACATTTTGGTGTACGGGCACACACCATTTATTTCGGTCCACACTCCCCTCTGCGGTATGTATATTTTTGGTGCGGTCCGCACTCCAAAAGTGCCAGACCCATCTCAGAGTTCTGAAATGCCCGGACTAGCTCAAAATTTACCACGAAACACACACGAGGCCCCCGGGACCTCAACCAAATGTACAAACACAACCATAACATCATCAAAATTTAGTTGAGCCTTCAAATTACTCCCAACAAAACCAAAACACCAAATCCACCTCAGGTTCAAGCCTAAGGACTTAGGAACTTTCAAATTCCACAAACAACGCCGAAATCTATCAAATCAAGTCTGATTGACCCCAAATTTTGCACACAAATAATAAATGACATAATGGAGCTATTCCAACTTCTTGAGTTGGATTTTGATCTCGATATCAAAAAGTCAAACCCTCGGTCAAACTTCCAAATTGCGACTTCTCGTTTTCGCCATTTCAAGCCTAATTAAACTATAAACTTCCAAATAATTTTCCAGGCATGCTCCTAAATTCAAAATTACCATATGGAGCTATTGGAATAATCAAAAATTCATTTTGGATTCGATTACTCATATTTTACCTTCCGGTCAATTTAATTCAACTTAAGCTCTCTTCTTGGAGACTAAGTGTCTCAATTCCTTTCAAAAACCTTTCCAAACCCGAACCAATTTTCCCGAAAGTTACATAAGAATAGTGAATCATGAATTTAGTAGTATGTGGGGAGACTAGGTTGTACTTATTCAAAACGACAGGTCGGGTCGTTACATTATCGAGCTAATATACTGAGTCACAGGCTCATTTCGCCCCGGCTTCGAAGAAGGCCTCTCGACCTTGAAATCAGAAGCCATCGCGAAAGATCCTGGAATGCATTCCTCAGCATGATGAGGCATTGTCACTTCACCTTCAGATAAAAGAGAAGAGGATGAGGCCACATTCTCCTAAGAAACAGAGGCGGAAGTTTTCACCATTGCTAGAAAATTCCGGGAAAGAAAGGGGAGTCGCGTTCCCTAGGAAAGAACAAGGGTAAAGGAAGAAGGAACCTTTTTTCGGTTTTGGAAATGTAATGAGTTGGGAAGAACAAGGAAGAGAATATTTATAGAATCCCCTCCTGCGCATTGAAGAAGGTCAAGGGGCAGCTAACTGCCATAATCAATGCGGAGGCCATCGAGGGATGCAGGTACACCATCTTTTGACACGTTGTGACTGCCGTCATCGCAATAATATCGAAGGGGACAAAGGTTCAAGGTCGTTTCTTATCACTTTCACTCTAAGAAACGCGAAGACTATCTATGTACGGTGAAATCAGAGGGTTCGATTTCTCGTTATCGAGGAACCTTAAAAGATCATCTCGAAGCCTCAAGGCTTCAAGGCTATGGTCAAATTTCCCTTCAAGATTCGTGACGCCCGACCTTGGGATAATGTCGAACATAGCTATGGTAGGAGTGGGGAGTTCCCAAGGTACACGGCTAGGACTGACAGAGCCTAGTGGACTATCCTAGCCCTGGATCAGGGTGTCATCTAGCTGTCCCATCCCTTTATCTTTGTAATTAATGTATTTTGTACTATGTTGGGATTACCCTCCTATATAAAGGAGACCCTTTCATCTTGTAAAGGCATGTTGCTTCAGTTGCTCCACACGAATATACAAGAACATTCTATTTTCTATCTAGCATACTCTCTTGATATTATTGCTTTCATTTATTATCTTCATATTTGTTCATCATTTATTGCTCATCATAGGCCATAAAGAGCCTCCGTTAATTTTAGTGTAACTGTTACCCACCCTTCGACAGCTCACAGTTGGGCTCCGAAATTAACCTCGAGGCCCCAAATCGACAAGCTCGAGGCCCCGATAATTGGCCTAACGGTTTGATTATTGCCCTATCCTTAACTCTCATTTCGTTTCTAAGTCTCACATATATAGCATCAACTGCTTAACAACTAGCATAAAAATAGATCACGTATTTTTAGAGTCCCATAATAAAATTTAGTTGTTACTACCATGTTCACGGTAAATAATATATATATATATATATATTCTAAATCAATTTCAATTACAAATTCAATTTATTAAGCCAACATAATGAGTTCAAATAATTCTAATATTACATGATAAAGCCCTAAGTCTAACCGCACATGAACATGCTTTAGCTATGTACGGAATCTCGTTACCTCGTGCGTACATAGCACCTACAACTAGTAGCAGATAAAAATTACATCACCTAGGGGTAGTTTCTGCCTCACAAGATTAGATAGAAGACTTACCTATCTCCGAAGTTTCATAACCGACTCCAAGGCCTCTCTAACTCTTTAATTCAAAGCCAAACGATCTGAAACTAGTCAAACAATGTACAACTCAATCAAAATATACTCCAATGCATATAATTTAATAATTTATAATGATTTTCAACACCGCTCAAAAACTCAACAAAATCAACCCTCGGTCCTGATATCGCCCAAACTCACACCACAAATATAGGTAGTGAGGCGGTCGAAGCAATAAAACACAACGCGAGTCGGGGTCGAATCCTCAGGGAGTTAGAAATGGGATTAGGTATACAGTGTAATTGTATAATGTGCCTCAATTTGTTTTCCACGTTCTTGTTGGTTGTTTCTATTTCTACTTTACGCTATTGATCGGAATCAATAAACTAGAAGACAATGTTTTTGGTTTTGGTTGTTTTTCAAATGATAAAGGATCTAGGGTCAGAACATCCACCTAGGTGGTTACCTATCGGGTTGTAAACTCTAGGGCATGTTTGATTAGTTGCGGTCGTGATATAGCAATCACACGCAATTACCCACTCTACACCTCTTGGTAGTTCGAGATTTTGCCCAATTTGTCTTTCTCAAGTCCAAATGGGTATTGCACAAATCAAGTGATATATGCTCAAGTCAGGTCTTACTATCTCTAGATTTGACCCTTTAATTGGGGCTACCAATTTTTTGAGTTCACCCAAATTGCTTGTTAGCCAAGTTTTCCTAGACATAGTCTCTCTTTCTCAAGTAGAGACGAAGTCAAATAGGCATGAATCAATATTTGAAACCATTAATTCTACAATTCAAGTATGAACAAGGCTAAATATCACTAACTCAATCATAAACAAGCCTTAAATTAAATATCCATTAAGTATCCACTCTAGGGTTGGGCCACAACCCTAGCTAGAAATTTAGCTACTCATGAAAAATAAAGAAATACCAGAAGTGATTAAGATAGAATGCATAATAATTGATTAGATAAATAAAATCTAATGTTTAGAAGTTAATCTAGTACAAAATTACTCAAAACAGTAAAGAAAATGGCTCAGGTGCTTTTCTGAAAACCGAACTTAACCTAAAAATGACAAAAAGTTCTATTTATACTAAGCTGAAAATATCTTACAAAAACACCCCTGTGAAGGTTATGCGGCCGCATAATTCTGGTGCGGTCCATACAATGAGCTTCTGCGGCTGCACAATTATCGTGCGGTCCACATTCTTTGGAACTTGGGCTTGAAACTTTGGAGTTTCTTCGGTACGCATAAAAATGATGTGGTCCGCAGTCCTTGACTTTGGACTTGAACCCAGCTCTCTGATTCTTCACTCCTGCGGACTGCATAATAATGAGTGCAGCCGCACTTGACGTCCTACAACCACACAATTTTGGTGCGGTCCGCGTGCCTTCAGCTGGCCCAAAGACTACTCTCTTAATCTCCTCTCTGTGGCCGCACTGCTGCCCATTTTGCCTTGTTTTGGGTCTTGTTCACTTTTGACTCCTTTATGAGTTGATTTTGATTCTTTGGCTTGTTTCCCAATAATCCTGCAAGCAAGCATATTTCGTTAGTTTCTGGGAATGCCTTTAAGCATTTTTGAGTTAAAATGCAAGTAAAAGAGGGCAAATAAGCGGTCAAAATCCCTACTTATCAACTCCCCCAAACTTAAGCTTTTGTTTGTCCTCAAGCAAAAAGGCAATTCCCACCTCCAGTAGAAAAAGGGATATTTCAGGTAGTCTAAGGTGAATCAATTAAACATTAATTGGGACCAACAATTACCCACAACACATGTGAATTTTCAATAATGCAATGATTTGACTTTTTGAGTACAATAGTTCTAGTATGACACTAGAGCATCATGAGTTGACTCTATTCATCAAGGAAGCTCACTCTTTTATGTAGGATATTGTGGATTCCAAACTCCTCCTCCTCTACTTTCCATTAGCAAAGCTCACTTAAGAATGTAACACTCGAAGCAAGGATTGTGAAAAGTTCTCTCATCTCTCTCAAGAGAACGTCACAAGTCCGGCTTTAAGTACCATAAGCTTGCCCCTTATGTAAATCACCACTAATGTAAGCTCATTCAATTTGAAATCATGTATGGGCTTTTGCGGGATATGATGAAGGCTTTTGGACCAAGGGAGGACTTGTTGGAATAGAATGGTTTCATCTTTCCTTGAGCACTCCATTTTCTCTTTTCGGCTCATACTTTCTCGACTCTTTGAGTCATTTTCTTCTTTCTCGGGGAAACTAGAGAGATGTAATGTCACTCTTTCTTGATCATGACATTCATTTTTCTCGTTTTCTATTTTCTTCAGCCTTTCCTCCTTATTTTCCGTTGAATTCCCTTCAACTCTTCACTTTATTCACTTTCGTTTTGGCATTTTTCTTTCACTTTTCTTTGCCTTCCCTTTTCTTCATTTCTTTCTCTTCTTTGTACCTTTTATCACTTCAAACTCCTCGTCTCTCCCCCAAACTTATGTTTCTGCCAATTGTTTCTCAAGAATGCTAAGGAAAGATTGGGTGACAAGAGAGGGTCATTACAGAATGGATAAAGGCTTGTAATGTGGTTTTTGAAAGAAAAAGTGCTTAGGCTCGAAGGGGTTGACTAGAGATATCACATTGGTAGGCTATGAAATATTTTAAATTTCAAATTGGATCAAGAAGAGCCTACAATCATTTCTCAAGCCAAGCTACACTTGGAATTTTGCCTAAAAAAAATATTCGGGGCAAGTTCTAGACCATTAGCATGAGTACTTGGACTTGTAACTAAACTTCTCACCTCTCACACTTCTGGATTGCTAAAGAGAATGGATTTGAGGTCCCCCAACAACCCTAGCTAAGATTGAGAATCATAAATGGCTCGATTTGAACCACTCGATGACTGCTTAAGTCAACACAAGAGTCAAATGGGTCACAACTAGAACTATTTTCTGCCAAAACTTGTTTTTAACCATACGATCATAGGTAAATGTGTTGGTACCAAATGAAGCATGCTCGAGACCCCTTTTATTCATTACTACTATATTTTCCAAAACATAAAAGAAAATTGACTCAATCACTAAAGAAGGTTGTCACGCCATCCATCGTTGGGAAGAGCCACCTGGTTCACACATAATCCACATTTGGAAAGAACTGTGACATTAAGAAAACCAAAGGCTTATTGCTCACTCAAACCATAAAAAGAAGCTACTATAGTAAATAAGAAATTATACTACTAAGGAAAATCAAACTAAAGAAGCTATGAAATAAACTACTGAAAGCGAGATAAATGAATATACAAACCGATGTTTTGCATATATATATATAGGAAATGAATATATACATAAGGAAAATGAATATCTACATCAAATAGGGAGAATATATACATATCAGAAGGAAAGTAAAGATGAAAGAAAAATAGTATCAGAGTTATTACATGCCAAATGTCAAATGTCAAAGTCAAATAATCAAAATAGACCACCCCCAAATGAAAATAAGCATTTTCCTCAATGCTTAGCAAAAATAAGAATAGGGAAAGGGTAGAGAGTTAAGAGAACTTTCTATGTGGTCTCAGTCTGTATAGGATCATCAGCACCCTCGGTCTCAAGCTGTATCTCATCATCACCTGGCTGAGGGACAACATGGTTGTTGAGCATCTGGATCATCTCCTTAGCGGTGTGGGAAGTCGCAGCCTGCTCATCAGACTGGCTGGTTGCTGCCTCTGATGCCTCAGGTACTGCTGATGGTGCTTGTGCTATTGACTCCATGAGCAGGTCCAATGGTAGATCACTGGTAGATGTAATCCTCTCAATCTTTTTTCTCAGCTTATCCACCAGCTTCTTTGATGCCTAAGACTTCAGCATCTTCTTGACCTGTTTGCCCAAATCCTCAATGAATTTCCCATGTGTCGCCACTTTAGCCATGATTGTCCAATAGTCGACCATAATCTTCTTCAATGTTTCCTCCATTAACGGAGGTATGTATGGCTCTGCTGGGGCTGCTAGGGCTAAGGACTGTGCTGCAACAGCACTGGATATATCAATCAGCTTTGTTGTAGCTGCCTATATCTAGTTGTTGAGACTCGCCAAAGTCAGGGAGACTCGCAGCACAGTTTGAGGATAAGTAAATGAAGTCAGCACTGATAATGGGACTGATAGTCTAGCAGAAGCAGGTGGTCTAGCAGAGGAAGATGGTGGCATGGCTGCTGTCCCGGTGGAAGTACCGACTGCTTTGGAAGGCTCGACAGCTAAATTAGTAACCACTACCGCTGGCTTTTCAGACTAGCCAGCGGAGGTAGTAGCTTTACCCTTGAACATCGGGTTGTCAGCTCCCTGGAGGTGGTACCATGAGAAAGGCTTCTTGGCCTTTACTTTGGTGTCATAATGCCTCGGCTCCACCTTGTGATCCTTGAAGTATTCTGTGAGGAAGTTCGGGTACAGATATGATCTTTCACCATTTTGGACAGCTAAAGAGATGTTGGTGGACATGATGACACCAACATTAATCGGATACCTAGCCATAATGGATGCCACCAAAACTGTATGGGCAAGTGGGAGGATGTTTTCATTGACGAATGGATCAATGCAGCTACACATGAACGCCTGCCACCCTTTTGCTTCAAAGTTTGGGGTGGCTTGGACTATTGGAAACCGTGCTATGAGCCACAAAGGTGTTGACCCTCGGATTGCCAGAATCTCAGCTAGCCATGGGCGAGCTGCATCACCCATAGCTAGCTTTTCCAAGTATTGCACTGCTCTACTTCATCAAAATCAACATATGAGTTCAGTGCATAGGAATCAAAATGGATTTTCATATTGTGGACTTTTGTCACCTTTGTACCCCTTTTGATGTGAGCAACGTTTGCGTAAAGATCTTTGACCAAGTGCTCATTTGTATCTAGAACACTGTCGATGGACCATTTCCATCCTTTGCGCTCCCGGAACTGTCTAAGGACATTAGGGTTGTGCTTGTTCAAGTCCTTCATCAAGAATTTCCGCTCAAGAGTGAGCGACCTCTATGTCCACCATTCTATAAAATTTGCAAAGGCAGTGGTACTAACAAATCTGTCCTCCCATATCTCTAGCCTCTTTGATCTCTCTAGACCTCCCACTATAGTATAACCCCATCTACCATCATCGGGGACGTTATCATCATCGTCTAAATTGATTGGAGAAGGTGGAGAATGTGAGGAAGAGGGCTCAAAATCTTGACTACCCTCTTTCGAAACTTCAAACGAACTAGCAGCTGAAGATGAATCATCCACCAAATGAAATCTACATGGAAGTTATTGTGATTAGGCTTCTGGCTGTTCCTGCACGGAGTTACCCTCAGAAGCCTCCCAAGATGGGACATACACACTGGTCTCGGAGGTATCATGGGCTCTATTGGCTGTGGCCTTTTTTACTTATTGCCCTTTGGATTGCTAGAGGGAGGTTGCTTCTGCCTCGACCCCGACCTCGGGAGGGTTCAGCCTTTCCATTTTGATATATCTCCTTTGCCACGTGATCGAACCATTGTCTGAAACACATAAGTAATAGACATCAATTAGAATTGAAGCTCATGTTGTATACAGAAGCATTGTTCAAAGTTGTAGGAAAACAGTCTCAGAAGGGCAGTGCGGACCGCGCAAAAGTTAGTGCGGCCGCACAACCAAGAGTGTGGACTGCACAATTTTGACTACGGCCGCATAGCCCCAGGTTTAGACTACTGGGGTCTCTGATGTTTCATCAATGCAGACCGCACAAAAATGAGTGCGGCCGCACAAGTCCACTGCGGATCGCACAATTTTGAGTGCGACCGCTTAATTCATGCATACAATTTCCCTAACTCAGAGAGCTGCGGACCACACAAAAGTGCGTGTGGATGCATAGCCTCTAGTGTGGACAACACAAAAATGAGAGCGGCCACAAAATTTGTATGTTACGGGAAGTGACTTAGGGTTCATGCAATGTTTTCACAATTTAATCATGGTTTGAGCAATTAAACATGCTTGTGAAGATGTTCTTTTTCAAGAATGCCACCACACTTCGAGCTTCGTTGTTGGTTAAAGCCACTACTTCAATCCATTTTGACACATTGTCCATACCCCAAAAATCAAAGATATCAATCTCTAAAATGGTGGTAAGGGGCATCTAATTCTTCTTAGAAATCCCACCAGCCCTTTGGAACTCATCATAGTGCTTGACAAGCTCACTAGCGTCCTTGTAAAGGGTAGGCCAATAGAATCCACAAGTCAAAACCTTTGTAGCCATTCTAGATCCACCATGATGGACACCATACGGTGAAGAGTGGCAAGCCCCAAGAATTCCCCTTTGTTCTTCTTCCAGCACACATCGCCGGATCACACCATTAGTACATATCCAGAAAAGATATGGCTCATCCCAATAATAATCCAAGCAATCCCATTTGAGCTTCTTCCTTTGGTTTGAAGAGAACTCATTCGATACAATGCTGCTTATAAGATAATTGGCTAAATCGGCAAACCATGGCATCTCGGTCATTGAAATGGCTAGGAGTTGGTTTTCGGGAAATGAATCAGTGATCTCAAGGCCGTCATGTGGCCTCCCCTCCTCCTCCAAATGGGATAAGTAGTCCACCACTTGATTTTCACTACCCTTGCGGTCTTGAATCTCTAGATCAAACTCTTGCAATAGTAGCACCCACCACATCAACCTTACCTTAGAATCTTTCTTGCTCATCAAATACCAAGCGCCGCATGGTCAGTAAGAACAATCACCTTAGTACCCATCAAATACGGCCGGAACTTCTCCATGGCAAAAACAATAGCAAGTAGCTCCTTTTCGGTCACTGTGTAGTTGACTTGAGCATCATTCATGGTCTTGCTAGCATAGTAGGCCAGATGGAAGATTTTGTTGATTCTTTTTCCCAACCCCGCTGCATCTGCAACATCACTAGCGTCACGCATGAGCTCAAAAGGCAAGCTCCAATCCGATGTGGTGATAATAAGAGTAGTAGTCAACTTGAAATTAAGAAACTTGAATGCCTTCTTACAATCTTCATAGAAATGGAATTTGGCATCCTTCTCCAAAAGTTTGCAAAATGGGTTCACCACCTTGGAAAAGTCCTAGATGAATCAGTGATAAAAACCCGCATGATCCAAGAAGCTCCTCACTCCCTTCACGGATGTAGTCGAGGGAGGTTGGAGATCACCTCAATCTTGGCCTTGTTGACCTCAATACCATGCTTTGAAATTTTGTGGTAGAGGACAATGCCTTCCTTGACCATGAAGTGACACTTCTCCTAATTCAACAACAAATTTGTCTCCTCACATCTTTCCAATACCATATCCAAATTGTTCAAACAGTCTTCAAACGAATTCCTGACCACAAAAAAATCATCCATAAAGACCTCAAGAATGTTATCCACAATGTCGGTGAAAATAGCCATCATACACTATTGAAAAGTTGCTGGTGCATTACACAACCCAAAAGGCATCCGCGAGAATGCAAAAGTACCATAGGGACAAGTGAAAGTGGACTTCTCTTGGTCCTCAGGAGCAATTAGGATTTGGTTATAAACGGAGTATTCATAAAGAAAGCAATAAAAGCACGTCCAGCCAACCTATCAAGCATTTGGTCAAGAAACAGATGCGAGAAATGATCTTTTCAAGTGACTTTATTGAGATTCCTATAGTCCATGCACACTCTCCATCTGGTGATAGTTCTTGTTGGGATCAATTCATTCTTGTCATTTGTTACCACAGTCATGCCTCCTTTCTACACATTGTACTAGAGAGGTCCACGAGCTATCGGAAATGGGGTACACAACCCCGGCATCTACCCACTTGATTATATCCTTCTTCACCACCTCTTAAATTGCTTTATTTAGACTCTTTTGATGTTCAACGGGGGGTTTGGCACCCTCTTCCAAAATAATCTTGTGCATGCAAAAGGCGTGGCTTATGCCCTGGATATCCGCCAAAGTCCATCCAATTGCTCTTTTCCTACTTTATAGCACCTCCAACGTGGACTCTACCTGCATGTTAGTTAAGCAAGGAGAAAGGATAACTGGTAAAGTAGAAGAAGGGCCAAGGAATTCATACCTGAGATGCGGGGGCAATAGCTTTAACTCCAAGGTGGGAGGCTCCTTGATGCATGGGTAATGGCTTTGTTAGAGGAGTCTTCCGATTTTCAAGATCTAAAGATAGCTTTCGGGGCTCATAAGTGTACGACCCCATGCCTTGCAATGCATTTACACACTTCACATAGCCATCACTCTCCTTATTATCATCAAGGTTTAGCAAAATGACTTCCGATTTGTCTTCAACATTCATTGTGGCAATAGCATCATCAACAATCACATCCGTCACCAAATCCACGAACGAATAAACTTCATTACGATTCGGTTGCCTCATTGATTTGCACACATGGAAGACCACCTTTTCGTCATCCATCCTAAATGTGAGCTCACCAGCTTCCACATCAATAAGAGCCTTCCCCGTAGCAAGGAAATATCTACCCAATATGATAGGCACCTCATAGTCCACTTTACAATCAAGGATCACAAAGTCCGCTGGGAGGATAACTTGTCAACTCGAACAAATACATCATCAATAATACCCAAAGGCCTCTTCATTGTTCGACCCGCCATTTGTAACCTTATGGATATGGTTCTTGGTTCCCAATTCCCAAAGTTTTGAACACTGAATGGGGCATCAAGTTGATACTTGCCCCGATATCACATAATGCTTTGGCAAAATCGGTGCTCCCAATAGTGCAAGGGATTGTTAAAGCGCCTAAATCTTCCAACTTCGGAGCCATTGAGTGCACAATATCACTCACTTGATGAGTCATCTTGATGGTCTCACAATTCATTGATCTTTTCTTAGTTACCAAATCCTTCATGAATTTTACATATCCCAGCATTTGTTCTAATGCCTTAACGAACGACACATCGATTGACAAACTCTTTATCATATCAATAAACTTTTTGAATTGGTTTTCACTGTTTTGCTTTGCAAGCCTTTGAGGGTGTAGAGGAGGAGGCCTTGGCGTTGGTGCCTTAGCCTTGGGCACTACCAGTTCCATCATGTCGATCACATGTTCCCTAGATGGGTTCACCTCTTCTTGCGTCTCCTCCACACTTTCATCTATATCAATTCTCACTTCTTCATTAGCTTGAACCACATTGCATGGGATTTCATCTTCTTGAACCACAACATCTTCATCCACAATCCTTGTTTGATTTGAGGTAGTTGCATCTCCACATTTTTCACTTCTAGTAGTCACGACCATAACATGTCCCATATTATTCCCACCCTTCGAGTTTACCACCATATCACTAGGTAGTGCCCCCTTAGGATGAATGTTCAAAGTTTGTGATATTTGTCCTAATTGAACCTCCAAATTTCGAATAGAAGTGTTGTGCGAGGCTAACTGAGCATCAGAGTCAGCATTCTTCTCCATCATCTGTTTAAACATGTTTTCAATTCTACCCATCTCATTGGAAGAAGAGCTCGGTCCTTGAAAATGATAGGGGGTGGATTGCTTGGTTGTTGGAACATCGGGGGACTTTGAAAACTTGACCCCAAGTTGTTGTTGTTCCACTCTCCTTGGTTATTTCCTCCCCAATTGCTTTGATTGCTGTTACTCCAATTTCCTTGACGATTACCTCCCCAATTGCCTTGGTTACCTTGATTATTCCAATTGCTTTGATTGTTGTTTCTACCGCTCCAATTTCCTTGGTGGCCTTGGTTGTTCCAAGTGACTTGGTTTCCTTGCGACCTCCATTGTTTTTGATTTTGTCCTTGAGCATTTTTTCTTTGGCCTTGATAATTGTTCACATATTGAACTTCTTATTCTTGCTCATTGAATGAATCACCTTTATCATAACCACTATCATCTTGCGTAAATTGTTCCGGATGGTTTTGTATTTGTTGACCTTGTTGTCGTCTTTTTTTTACCATCATATTCACACCTTCCATTGCATGCACTTTTTTGGGCTCTTGAACTTGTTGAAGCTGAGCTTTGGCCAATTGGTACATGGTAGTTGTCAACTCGGAAATATCTTGCACATGATCATGTAGCTCTTTGTGTAGGTGAATAAAATTAGGGTCACCTTGCAGAACATTGGCTCTACTTTGCCATGCCACAGAGGTATCCGCCATCTCATCAAGAATTTCACAAGCTTCGGCATAAGGGTTGTTCATGATATTCCTCATGTCGAGTTGGTTAAAAACACATTGATTAGTTGTGTTGATCCCACTGTAGAAGGTCTGCTGGATCATGGCCTCAGTCATATCATTGTTCCGGCACTCTTTAACCATGGTACGATATCTTTCCCAAATCTCGTGCAATGGCTCATTCAGTTCTTGCTTGAAAGCAAGTATCTCATCCCGAAGCGTCACCATTGTGAGCATGTAATTTTTTCCTCACCAAAAATACTCCCACAATATCAATAAATATATATATTTTTTAATTTCTAGTAATTTTTGATAATTATTTGCATTTAGATGCACTTTTTATGCATTTTTAACATTTTTTTTAAAATCATATAAAAAAACCAAAAAATGTTCAAATCATCATTACATAGCATTTGTAGGTCTTAATTACATCTAGAATCTAATTGCATAAGTCGAATGCTTTATTAAACGAAAATCACAAAAATAACATTCATTTTTATATTTTTTAGCATTTAGTGTTTAAATTAGTAACTTTCTTTTATTAATTCAAGATTAATTAATTATGTAAATAGTATAAGTACATAATTAGTTTAATTTTATAAATAAGATTGATTTAGGATTTAATCTAGGTTTTAATTTATTTCATTAAGTTAAAAAGAAAAAGAAAAAAGGAAAGACAGAAGGAAAATTTGTTTGGGTTCCGATTCTGGGCCAAAGAAATAACTTCAGTGGCCCAATTACCCTTTTAAAACTCAATTCCCGCCCCAGCCCAATTGAAACCCAGACGGCCCAGTCCCCCTCTTACTAAAAATGGCATCGTTTCGTATCCCCTAATCCCCAGCCTTTGGATCGTTTTGATCCGGCGGCTCGCAACCCCTCACACTTTGTTATCCCGTAATATTACGTCGATATTTTGTCCTGCAGTATTATATTACGATGATGTTACACCTTGCAGTATTATATTACGATGATGTTACACCTTCTAATATTACATTACGAAGATGTTACGCTTCACAGTATTAAATTACGACGATGTTGCACCTTGTAGTATTGTACGGTGGATTTGTCGTAAGGTAATTGACATCAGTCCAAGAAAAAGATTTTTTAGAGATTATAAGGATTATGCTATTTCAAACAAGTGATGAGTAAATTCGTGAAGTTGAGAGGGTAAGCAAGTCGAAGAAAATGAATTTCGTCGAGGTTTGACATTTTGGGATAAAATACGGCCCGAGCTAAAATACCCAGTATTTATGGATTAGTACCATACAAGGTACCATATGACCATGATAATATGATGTATAAGGTGTATTAAAATGAGTAGAATTTTAAGTAATTTGAGACAATTCTTAATTTTGCGGGTAATTAGTTAATTACTGGTTAACGGAATATTACCTAATTACCTAATAAGCGGATAAAGATTAAATATCCCACCCCCATCCCCGCGTGGAAGCTAGCCATATTATAAAGGAATAGTCATTCCTTGCTAAGGTGTCATAAAGTCACAATATCTTTCATTCCTAGACTTTGCCTAATCAAAGTCATTCATTAAAAACTAAAACAAAACGTGAGCAATCCTTAATTCCTTCAACCTACCATTCTCCAAAATCACTCCAAAGACCAAATTTTATGCATTTAGTGATGATTATAGGCAAGGAAGGGCATCAAAAAGTCTGTAATAAGCTCACATCTTTATGGGAGTCAAGGGTTCTCCCTAAGTACTACAACGAAAGACTAGTTGAAGAAACAAGGAAGAAGGCTTCAACGTAAGCACAACGACCTAAAGAGGGAATAGTCGTGTAACAACATTCTCACAGCAACATTAGAGGCCCTTCAAAGGAAAGTGGCACCTACCATGGCTAATAAACGGGACGTAAAATTAGAAGTGATATTCGAGATCATAGGAGTTGTACGAAAACTCTGGAATGTGTAGACACCAAGATAAGCTATGCATGGACGCAACAAGGGGGTAGAAAGACCAGAAAAACTAATAGCTTACTTTGAAAGAAAGCTAAGATGGAACGAAAGAAATTATTCGATCATTGATCTGGAGTTTGTTACGTTATGAACACACTGAAGGGTTCTGAGTTTTCTACACGCAACATATATGGCCGTAGAAGATTCTGGTATACGTTAAGAGAAAAAATTGAGCCCAGGTCATAAATGAATGATTAAATTATTAAAAGATTGTATCATGCATATTCCTCAGCGCCCACAAAAGGCTAAACAGAATAAGTAATACCATGAACCCCAGATAGGGAGATAACTTAAGCCGACATAAAGCCGATCAGAAGAAGAAGGAAACCAAAGAGTTGCATCAACGAAGTAAATCAGGAATCCAATTATTGGACCCAGAAGTTATAAGAATCATGATTGAGAACATAGCAGAATCACTCTTAATATTATAGGTGCAAGAGGGATAGCACAACAACCATATTCTATAACGCCTCTACGATAAAGCCAGTTAGAAAAATACCACCCTCGTAAGAATTCAGTATGGAGCTCCCACCGAATTGTATAGGCACCAGAGGTGCAAGTATTATAATAGAGCTTCAAATGGTGGATATGATTTATATCTATGTGGGATGGATGTTATGAATGAGATATAGAAGAATATAAGGTGATATTTTAAAGTAAGTAAGGTAAAGGTGAACAATGCACAAAATACTCAAGTATAGAAGGATGAGAGTGGTCCATACTCAGGTAAAAGACTAGAAGCACTGGGATTCGATATCCAGGAATGTTAGCAGTGTCATCAGTGGTATACCTTCCAGCTTATGGTTTCTAAGTACCGAAAGGTTTAATTAGAGAGTAAAAGGAGAGTTAGAGATGATAAAATGTCTTTCTTGATGTTCCAGAAAAGCATAAGGGAATCGATTACAATCTAAAGTATGATGGAATCACAAGGTTTTAGAAAGACAAGATTAAGGATAAGAAGAAGGCAAATGGGAAGGTGACGACAATGGATAAGTCCTCGAGATTAAACCCGTCAAAACAAAGGAGCTGATGGTCCCTCTAAGTTATAGAAAGCTCATTATAGCCTGAATGAACTCAAAGGAGTTTAAGACTAGTAGCATTTAGAAAAGATGGAATGCTTCCTGAGGGTGTAATTGTGATAGATAAAGGATGATGTTTGGGCCATCGATTGAGTAATGATTTCATGAAGTATACATGATTAAAATACACACATAAGGTAAACCACATTGGGATGCTATGAAAATGGTTATGGAAGTATAGTATAGTATCACCCCAAGGTGGATCAATCTAATTACTCTAGATGTTCCTGATGAGACGCGAGCCCTAGCGGCGGTGTTACAGAAAAGATCAAGTCATCAGTGGTAGATGAGGAATCAATATTAAGGTAAATAAAAAATAGGTGGATAAAAGTTTAAAAGTACGAGATGAAATTAGACCATCAGTCTTAAGGATAAGCAACGAGAGTAACTTGGAGTTGATTGCGTACCTCAGTAATGATAAATCGAAGTAATAATTATGGTATAGTATGATCTACGTAGATGCAGTAAAGTCATATGAATGGATAACCAGGTCTATGAAATAAGATATAGCCATATTTGCAAGTTCTACAAAGTACCGAGCGAAGAACTTCAACACACCTATAGATGCCCAGAGAGGCATCCTATTAAGCCTTGTATATGCTTACAAAGTAAGGCCTAGATATTGGCTAAAAGCTGGAGGAAAAAGGAGATAAGAGTTGCATAGGCACACTTGTAAGGTCAATATCGTAGAGGCTGCATGATAGGAGGTAGCAACAGTTATGAGATTGGAAGGAATTCGATCACAAGTCATGGCATGGGAAAGAGGCCTAAAGAGGGGAATGCCCTGGCCTTTGGATTTATTCACATTACAACTTCCTAAATGGCAAGGAGAGTATTAAGGTATTCACAAGAGCTATAATTTATTAAAATAATAAGAGCATCAGTCAACATTCGAGGACGAATGTTCCAAAGGGGGGAATGATGTTACGCCCCGTAATATTATGTCGATATTTCATCCTGCAGTATTATATTACGATGATGTTACACCTTGCAGTATTATATTACGATAATGTTACACCTTCCAGTATTACATTACGAAGATGTTACGCTTTGCAGTATTAAATTACGACGTTGTTGCACCCTGTAGTATTGTACCGTGAATTTGTCGTAAGGTAATTGACATCATTCCAAGGAAACGATTATTTGGAGATTATAAGTATTATACTATCTCAAACAATTGATGAGTAAATTCATGAAGATGATAGGGTAAGCAAGTCGAAGAAAATGAATTTCGTCGAGGTTTGACATTTTGGGATAAAATACGGCCTGAGCTAAAATACCCAGTATTTATGGATTTGTACCATACAAGGTACCATATTACTGTGATAATATGATGTATAAGGTGTATTAAAATGAGTAGAATTTTAAGTAATTTGAGGCAATTCTTAATTTTGCGGGTAATTAGTTAATTACTGGGTAACGGAATATTACCTAATTACCTAATAAGCGGATAAAGATTAAATATCCCACCCCCATCCCTACGTGGCAGCTAGCCATGTTATAAAGGAATGAATAATAGTCATTCCTTGCTAAGGTGTCATAAAGTCACAATATCTTTCATTCATTCTAAGACATTGCCTAATCAAAGTCATTCATTAAAAACTAAAATAAAACGTGAGCAATCCTTAATTCCTTCAACCTACCATTCTCCAAAATCAGTCCAAAGACCAAATTTTATGCATTTAGTAATGTGATTATCATAAAGTAGCGTAAATCTTCAACAATCCAACGAAGATTTTTAGCGTTTCTAAAGAAGTACGGTTCAACGTTTTCTAAGAACATCATACGAATCTTTCCATACTCCAGGTACGTTGAGGCTAAGCTCTTGGCATGATCTCTTCATTCCATAAGTTTGATAATGAAGCATAAAGAAAAATTCATATCTTGGAATTTACGTATATTTTGCTAGTCTCGCAAGTTACAATATTCCCTTTATCGGGACTTCATATTCATTTGAGTATTTCATTCTTACAGTCAAGAGAGTAGAGAGTTTATATATATAGTATTAAAGTATTTTCATTATCATCGAGCTATAATCAATAGGAAGGCCCCTATTGGGCAACCTCTGAGCAGATGGTAAGTTATATGCCGATCCTACTATGGCCGAGCGCCTATGAGTGAGCACAGTTGGTTGATATACAGAGCCTAGTATGGCCGAGCGCCTATGAGCGAGCCTACTACGGCAGAACAGTTATATATATACCGAACCTTATAAGGCCGGACAACTATTTTACTTACTATATTGAGAGAGTTTAGTCAGTATCAGCAGGTAAGCATATCTTCATATTATCTTTGACTTCCAGTTGCTTTCAGTTATTATACTACCATTTCAGTTTCAGCTTTCAATATATTGCCTTACATACGCGGTACATTATTTCGTACTGACGTCCCTTTCTTGGGGACACTGCATTTCATGCGTGTAGGTTTAGAAATAAAGACAGGTAGGCCTCCTCATTAAGGGTTGCTCGAGTTCAGCTTGATCTGTAATCTCCATGCCTTTCGGAGTTGCCGAGTCTAGTACTTTGTGTACAACTTGTATATATATGTATACATGTTATGAGTACATCAGGAAACTATTTTGATTAAAGTATATCCATCAGTAGAGGCTTGTAGATATATCTTGTCAATTAGTGCAATATGTTGGGCTACTAGGCCTTGTATGTATATTTGGTTGGTTTGCCCGCTGCAGTAATTATGATGACCTTGTCGGCCCAACTTTATATTGATATTTAGTCAGCATTCGCAGTTGTCTTGCAATGTGGCCCATGGCCAGAGTATAAAATCACATTTCAGAGTTCCTTAGTCGCAAGTTGGTACGCAAGGATAGGTGAGGCACCGGGTGCCAGTCTCGCTCCTAGGTTCGGGGCATGACACCTTTTCCCATTTAACAGTCTAAACACCCTCCCAAACCCTAAAGATCCTCCCCATTCTCTCATTTCTCTCAATCTTCTAACCCTAGCTGCCCCAAGACCCTTCACTTCCACTGGCCGGCGCCGCCGCCTTAAACGATCCCAAATCCACTCAAATTTATACCCCATAATCCCCAACATCTCCTCACCCCAAATCCATTATTATTATCTCCGAACAAACACCCATTTTCTTTGAATTAAAGATCTAGGAATAGAAATCAAAACTTTTTACTTTTGCTTTGATTTGCTCCTAATTCGGCCCCTTTTCTTGCAATGAAATCTACCTTAATCAACTTCTTTCAATGTGAGGAGCCGATTAGTTGTAGTGATGACCTATCTCATAGTTGGCCAGATTCCAGGCAAATGACCATCGATTGCCGAGACGCCAAACCTCATCTCTTTTTTTTCGCAAATAATGAAAATTGTGACACAAAGCATTAGCCATTAGAAATGTTCAGCCAGTGTTTGTGTCACAATTTTCATTGTCGGCCAAAACTTGGCTCATCAATGTTTGAATTGTGTAGTTGTTCTTCAACAATGAAAATGCTCATCCATGAAATGACAGATTAGGTAAAATGGCTGAAATTGTTGTTTGTCTCATCATTTTTATTTTTATTTTTTGTTTTTAGTAGTATTATTATTATTATTATTTTTTTTTATTCTATTTTTCTTCTTCTTTTCTTTTCTCTAACCATAAGCCCATTGCAATGAACCCAAAAATGGTATTAGGTCTATGGGTTGTATAGCCCAGTTTTCTTTTCTGGGAGTTTAATTTTGAAAGGTAAATAGCAATATTTTTAGGGGTACTTGAGGTACTTAGGCTCACGGAATCTTTCCTTAACTGCCTAGGAGGATTCTAGGAAAGTGAGGGATGGGTTGAATAAGCAAATAGTACAAAATGTTTGGGTGGAAATTGTGCAAAAAACAGGAATTGGTAAAGGGTGGTTTGAATTTGAAAAATCTGATTTGTTGTCGTAGTAAGGGTATTATAAATATATACCTTAGGTTAGAAAATATGGGGACACACCAAAAAACCCACTCAAAGTTCACTCAAAATGTTTCTTCAAAATTTGGAGCTTTTCTTTAGCTTTCAAGTATTTTTTTCTGGGGATTTAGAAGAGGAACGGATTCTTGAGGCTGTGATTCTTGGTTTCTTCTGCTTAATTTCCACTTATATTTCGACCTTTATTTGGTTTACCTAGATGATTTTTTCACATTTAGGTATGTTCTTCATTTTGTAATCACCTAGTTTAAATCAGTAAATGCCAATATGAGGTTTTAAATACTTTATGATGTGTTAATTAGTTTTTGTTTGTTTTTGTTTATATTCATGATTTCTTTTTTGGGTAATGCTTGTTTAATGACATGTGCTGAACATTTTGCTTCATTTAGTTTCGTATATGAAAAGTTTGAAAAAAATCATCTTTAATGCAATAAACACATTAGTTTTCCTAGATTTGTTTTGGTTAAATTTTGTTGTGTTTTTTTTTTGTTTTATCTCTCTTCTTTGCTTAAGGATTAATTCATGACTGAGTTACATTTGTTATTTTGAAGATATTTTAACTTAATTGCCCACTACCTTTTTTTTAGTTTTAGTTAATAAATATGGTAAGTATCTGTACGTATTTGACAAAGATTGAAAGAAACAATATATTCAATTTCAATCTTAGCATACCATGAGTCTTTTGTTTCCTTGTATGATGTCAAATTATTAAATAGATATAGCTCCCAATATTGCTCACATACAATTGTACTTTAAGATCACTTATATAATTGGTAGAAATTGACGCAGAAAGAGATGATATACTCATAATTAGTATGAATGTCAAGTTTGAGCATAACTGATATGAATCATTTTATTTCGGACTTGCAGCTGCAATTCCACATATTACAATGTTCCTAGAATAATTAGCAACTCAACAAGTACATGCTTTCTTCAAATTAACCCATAATCCTAAACTTAGGAATTGAACAAATAAAATCATGAATACCGTATTTTGCTTTAGGAACGTAATTAAATCATCACAACTATAGGTACGGTTCCTGTGACATAGTTGTGATACGTAATTCTCAAATTCGGGTGCACATCTCACGTGATTTGACCATAACTTCGAACAATAATAAAATAAATATGTTGTGGATCGTGTGTACGGTTCCCCCGATGCGATTCGTAATGTGTACAAAAACAAACGAGCGCGCGACATCACGACTTGTTCAAATAAACTCCATAATTAATTAAAAGCGGTTATAAAGTTTTAAAATGTACAAGAAGTTTAAAACATATAATAAATCATATAATTAGGCCAATTATTAATAGTTGAGCGACTTATAATAAATCATATAAAGTTTTCTCAGGTTAGCAGAATTCCTTACCCGGTCTTCTGTGTTCGCGGACAATAAATAAGAGTCAATTTCCTCAATTTGGGATTTAAAATAAATCGGTGACTTAGGACACCATAATAACTATCCAAGTGGTGACTCTGAAATTAAATAAATAATCTCATTTCGATTAATGTCACTTAAATTGGAAAAACTCCCTACTCCCCTTCGGAAAAAGGAGGTGTGACAGCTCTGGCGACTCTGCTGGGGATCGAACCCAGAATCTCTTATTCAGAGTTCAGAATTCGAGCATAGAATAACTATTATACTTGGATTTTATTTATTATCTAATTTTTACGTATTTGAGCCTAATGTGCTAAATGCCGCTTTTTACCGCTTTGATATTGTGTGAACTGTATATAAACTATTACGAAACCCCTCTTCTCTCCGATTCTGGGAAGTTCACGCTAGCGTGACTTTTTTTTTGTTAGTGTCATATCCTTAATTTAGAATGAGGTTCGGACAAGTTGCAAAGTCGGATGATCTTTTGGTTACCGGTACGCTACCCCCCTCGGCTTGAGTTGTCTGCTCGGGTAAGTCAGGTCTAGAACAATACACAAAGGTTTTAAAACTAGAATAACATAGCCTCATGCTGAATCCCAGTAGGAACGCTTGTTTGCATCACGTGCATTTGACTTTGGGGACTCAACACAGGGGTTGGGTCCGTCTAGGTCAGGTGTACCCAAAAATCAAAAGAACATCCTGATGCATTTTTACATGCTACTTGTACATTTATTTGCTTCGGTTTGCATGTGTCACGACCCAAACCAACATCGGAAACGCGAAGGCCAAATTTCCTGTCTCACTACTCATCCCTTCGCGAACGTGAGAGCCCTTTCGCGAACATGAAGGCCAAAACTCTGCAACAGAAACAACAAAAAATCTGCAACTTCCCAAAACAAGATTTGATCCGTTTAACCACCCGAAACTCACCCGAGGCCCTCGGGACCTCAACCAAATATGACAACATATCCCATAACATCATTCAAACTTGTTCCAACCGTCGGAACACTCAAAACAACATCAAAACACCAAATTGTTAGACAATACATAACAACAACAAAAGAAGAGAACTTCGATCAGGAATCAGGAACGCACGCCAGAGGGGTAACTAGATGCACCTGCCTCAGATCCTGTATAGTTAAGTACATGAGCATAGTATGAGTATATAAACAACATGTACCCAGCAAATATCCAGTCTAACCACGAAGAAGTAGTGACGAGGGGTCGACTTGACACTTACTAAGGCCAATATCAATAATAATATATAAGGCTTACACTAAGCATGATTAACATGGATATAATAAGAATCTCAAAATTTAGGAGAAAATGATATATCAATTTTAGTAATGTCATATAATAATTTTCACTCCAAAGCATTTAAACAAAGTAAATCATGGCGTTATTTCCACATAAATATCATGCACACATTATGCCGAGGTCATACGGCCAGGTACAACATAATAATAAATGTGCACTGCCAAAGGGTCGAATGGAGCGAACCATAGATGCATCTATTTCTACCGAGGCAATCGGCCCGATCCACAAATATCAATTATTATCAAGAAGGCACATAAAGGCGTATTTATAGTCAAATAAATTCATACAAGTTCTCAAGTAAGTGCATACGTTCGTTTATGTTTATTTTAAATCTCTAACATGTCCTAAGTGATCTCATTAGCAAGTAAGAACATATGCATTTGCAAGTATTTCATGATACTGGTCCTAAACTACCCGGACAATTAGCATTTTAGTAGCTACACACGGACTCTCTTCACCATGCACGTACGTAGCCTCCACAGACAATCACATACATTTATTAGATTCACCTAGGGGTTTATTTCCCTCTTACAAGGTTAGAAAGGAGACTCACCTCGCTCCAAAGCTTACTTCCAATATCTAGAACGTGCTCAAACCCTCAATTTGGATCCGAACGAGCCAAAACTAATTAAACGGGGTAAGAACTAGTCAGTAGAAGCTCAAGAGTTCATATTCTAGCTATTAAAGTAATTTTCCAATCCTAAATATAAGTTTCCTAAAATTCATTCCCAGGCCCACTTGCCCAGATTTCGAAAATGTTTGAGGGAAATTGTTACTCATAACATAGGGATCAAGAATATATGATTTTTACTTCATCTCATAACATATTTTTTGGTAAAATCTTGCTTTTATCAAAACCCTACGTTTTTACTCTAATCCCATGGTTGTCACCAATATTTGTGTGTTAATCTACAAAACCCAAGTATTTAACTCACATTAAGTAGAAATAGTTTACCTCACAATGCTAGATTGAAATCCCCTCTTTGACATCTCCAAAATAGCCCAAGTGTAGAAGTGAAATAAAATAAATGGACAAAGTCCCGTTTTTAAGAGCTGGACACAGCCCTCTGATATCGCATTTGCGACACAAGGTTCGCAAATGAGAGGGTCGCAAATGCGACAAAAGCCTCGCAAATGTGAAGCCTGGGCCTCTACTGTTGTGGTCGCAAATGCGACCCAAGAGTCGCAAATGCGACTTCTGCTGGGATCGCAAATGCGGAAGAATTATTGCAAATGCGAACTGTGCCTGGGTCGGGCTCCTTTGCAATTGCGAAGCCCTCCTCGCAAAATGCAAGGTTCGCATTTGCGAACAAATCTCTTGCATTTGCGAGATCTGCTACAACAACCACAAAAAATCTGGTGTGTTTTCAACTCCTTCCCCTCGTTTGAAACTCACCCGAGCCATCGGGGCTCCACACCAAATACTCCCACAAGTCTAACAACATCATACCAACTTACTCGTGCAATGAAATCGCCAAAACAACATCTAAAACTATGGATTTAGCACCAAAATGCATGAAATCCTTAAGAACATTTGAAATTCTTATTTTTACAACTGAACATCCGAATCACATCAAATCAGTCCCGTTTCTTACCAAATTTTACAGACATGACTTAAATGTTATATTGGTCTTATACCAGGCTTCGGAACCAACATACGGGCCCGATAACAACATGATCAAACATTATTCATTTTCTTTAAATCCTTAGATTTTCAGTTTAACAATTTTTAACAAAAGTTCATTAATAAGGCTAGGAACCTCGTAATTCGATTCCGATCATACGCCCAAGTCCCATATTTTACTACAGACCCTCCGGGACCATCAAAATACAAGTCCAGGTCTGTTTACTAAAAAAGTTGACCAAAGTCTAACTTGCCCTTTTAAGCCAACCTTAAGGAACCAAGTGTTGCGATTTCAACCCAAACTCTTTCAAATCCCGAACCAACCATCCTCACAAGTCATAAATTACCATAAGCAAGTAAGAGAAGTCTTATTTTAGGGGAACGGGGTTCTAAAAAGCAAAATAACCAGTCGGGTCATTACATACTCCACCTCTTAAACAAAGGTTCGTCCTCGAACGAGTTTAGATTCATACCTGAAGTGCCGAATAAGCGTGGATACCTACTCCGTATGTCCTCCTAGGCCTCCCAAGTTGCCTCCTCAACTGGTTGGCCCCTCCACTGGAGCTTTACCGCAGAAATCCTCTTGGATCCTGCCTATCAATAGTGGCAGCTGGCTCCTCTTCATAACCCAAACTCTTACCCAGCTGAATAGTACTGAAGTATAACACATGGGACAAGTAGGCGTGATACTTCCGTAGCATAGATACGTGAAAAAATGGATGAACTCTCGATAAGCTGGGAGGTAAAGCAAGCTCATAAGCAACCTCCACAACTCGCCCCAACATTTCTAATGGGCCAATAAACCTTGGGCTCAACTTGCCCTTCTTCCTGAATCTCATAATATCCTTCATCGGCGAGACTTTCAAGAGAACCTTCTCACTGACCATGAATAATACATCGCACGCCTTCTGACCCACATACCTCATCTATCTAGACTGAGCTGTGCGGAGCCTTTCCTGAATCAACTTTACATTTTCTAAGGCATCTTTCACCAAATATGTACCATACAACTCAGCCTTATCGGGATTAAACTACTCGATAGGACAATGACATCGTCGGCCGTATAGAGCCTCAAATGGAGCCATATCGATGCTCGATTGATAACCGTTGTTGTAAGAAAACTTGGCCAAAGGCAAGAACTGATCACACTATCCTCTAAAGTCAATCACACATGCTCTAAGCATGTCCTCCAAAATTGGAATTATCCACTGCGACTGTCATGGAATGTTGTGCTGAGCTCCACACGGGCCCCCAAGTCACTCTGAATAGCTCTCCATAAATGTGAAGTGAACTGAGGGCCTCTATCTGATATGATGGAAATAGGCACACTGTGCAACCGAACTATCACCCGAATATAGATCTGTGCCAACCTCTCTGAAGTATACGTAGTCACTACCAGAATGAAGTGTGTCGACTTGGTCAACCTATTGACAATGACCCAAAACGCATCAAACATCCACAATGTCTGCGATAACCCGACTACAAAGTGCATAGTAATGTACTCCCACTTCCACTAAGGTATAGGCATCTGCTGCAGTAGGCCACCTGGCCTTTGGTGCTCATACTTAATCTGCTGACAATTCAAACACTGAGCCACATACTCAACTATGTCTTTCTTCATCCGCCACCACCGAAAATGCTGTCTCAGGTCACGATACATCTTTGTAGCACCTAGATGAATGGAATACCATGAACTGTGTGCCTCCTCTAGAATCCTCTCCGTCAAGCTATCAACATAAGGAACACATAGGCGACTCTGGAGTTGCAGAACACCATCCTCGCTAATAGAAACCTCCTTGGAACTACCCTATAGCACCGTCTCTCTAAGAACTGCCAAATATGGATCATCGAACTACCGAGCCTTGATCTGCCCCAAAAGTAAAGACTGCACAATAACACATGCAAGGACTCAGTTGGGCTATGAGATGTCTAGCCTCACAAGTTTGTTAGCCAAGGACTGAATGTCCCAAGCTAGTGGCCTCTACTCCGCTGAAATGAATGCCAAACTACCCATACTCTTTGCTTTCCTACTCAAGGCATCCGCGACCATATTTGCCTTGCCCGGATGATAAAGAATGGTGATGTCATAATCCTTTAGTAACTCAAGCCATCTATGCTGCCTCAAATTAAGATCCCTCTATTTGAACAAATGTTTCAAACTGCGATGATCAGTGTAAACCTCACATGACACCCCATACAGATAATGCCTCCATATCTTAAGAGCATGAACAATTGTTGCTAACTCCAAGTCGTGCACAGGGTAATTCTTCTCATGAATCTTCAATTGACGAGAAGCATATGCAATGACTCATCCCCCATATATCAATACACATCCCAAGCCAACGCGTGAAACATCACAATATACAGTATATATCCCCGAACCGGAAGGCAACACTAGAACCGGTGTTGTAGTCAAAGGTGTCTTGAGCTTATGAAAGCTTGTCTCACAATCATTGAACCAACGAAAAGGAGCACCTTTCTGGGTCAATCTAGTCAGAGGTGATGCAATAGATGAAAATCCCTGCACGAATCGGCAGTAATAACCTGCTAACCCCAAGAAACTTCTGATCTCGGTCATTGAAGTAGGACATGGACAACTCTAAGTTGCCTCAATCTTCTTAGGATCCGCCTTAATACCTCTCCTAGCACAATATGCCCCAAGAATGCCACTGACACTAGCCAAAACTCACACTTGGAGAACTTAGCATATAGCTTCTGCTCTCGCAAGGTCTGAAGCACTACTCTCAAATATTGCTTGTGCTCCCCCGGGCTACGTGAGTATATCAAGATGTCTTCAATAAAGAAGATAACAAAGGAATCAATATAATGCCTGAACACCCTATTCATCAAGTCCATAAATGCTGCTGGGGCATTAGTCAGGCCAAATGACATCACTAGAAACTCATAGTGACCATATCTAGTATGGAAAGCAGTCTTCGGAACATCTGAGTCCCGAATCTTCAACTGATAGTACCTTGATCTCAAGTCATTCTTAGAGAACACCCTAGCACCCCTGAAACTGGTCAAACAAATCATCAATACACGGCAAGAGGCACTTGTTCTTGATGGTAGCCTTGTTCAATTGACGGTAATCAATGCACATCCCCATGGTCCCATCCTTCTTTTTCACAAATAACACCGGTGCACCCCAAGGTGACACACTCGGTCTAACAAACCCCTTTGCTAACAACTCCTCAAGCTTCTCCTTCATCTCCTTCAATTCTTTTGGGGACATATTGTATGGTGGAATAGATATAGGCTGGGTACCTGGAGCCAAATCAATGCAGAAATAAATATCACAATCCGGTGGCATGCCAGGAAGGTGAGAAGGAAACACATCGGCGAACTCCCAGACTATTGATACTGAATCAATCGTCGGAGACTTTGTGGTGGAGTCTCGAACATTGGCTAGATAAGCCATATGTCGAACCTTCAAAAAGAGATCACCTGGCTAGAGGAACTAACTGAGGAACCCTTCCACTCCAACCTTGGCAACTCTAGCATCGCTAAAATAACAGTCTTGGCATAAAAGTCCAAGACGACGTGGTATGGGGATAACCAATCCATGCCCAGGATGACCTCAAAGTCAGTCATATCAAGCAACATAAGATATTCTCTAGTCTCGAAACCAAAGAATATGACCACACAGGACTGGTAGATCTGATCCACAACCACAGAATTGCCCATAAAGATGGACACATGAACGAGATTACCCAAGGACTCATGAGGAATATCCAGGAAATGAGCAAACAGAGATGACACATATGAATAGGTAGGCCCTGGATCAAATAGCACTGAAGCGTCCCTACCGCAGACGGAAATAATACCTGTGATAATGGCATCTGAGGCTAATGCATTAGGTCTGGCCGGAAAAGCATAGAATCTGGCTGGAGCGCCAGCTGGCCGACCTCTATCTGTTTGAGCAGTAGTTGGCTGACCTCTCCCTGCCTGGCTTCCACCTCTAGTACGGCCCCTACCAGTCTGTCCTCCGCTTCTAGGCGGCTAGGCAACTGGTGTTGTAATCATGGGCTGCTGAATCTTCTGTACTGCCTTTACCCGAAGCCTAGGGCAGTATCTCCTCATATGACCAAGGTCGCTGCACTCAAAACAACCCCATGGTGCGGTGACCTGCTGCCCTAATATCTGACCCTGATGGCCTGTAGACCCACTGGAAGAAGCCTGTATAGCGAGTGGACGATATAAACTCTCTAGTATTGCACTGAAATAGGAACCAGAAGAACTCTGGGGACCTAAATACCTACCGGAGGAACCTTGAATAGCTGGCGAGGGGTAAGAACTCTCTGGCATGGCACCGAAATAGGGGTGCGCTAGAGAACCTCGAGGAGGTGGTGGTGCTAAATATGGGGACATGCTAGGCTGACCCCTCTCAAACTGACCTCTGCCTTAGCCGGGGCACCTCTAAACTCTCCGAAGAATCTAGCCCTCTTGTCCTACTGCATCTTCTCCCTACCTCTCAGATGGTAGCCCTCAATCCTTCCGAGCATTCTTCACTACTAACTGATAAGGAGTCCCCATCTCCACTTCTCGGGCCATGTTGGCGCTGATGCCAGAATGCAACCCTGCAACAAACCTCTGCACCCTCTCTTACTCAACCGAGTACGAATGTAACGTATCTATTTTATTACATTATCATATATACGTGACATACGGGCCTAATAGACTAACATGATTATTAATAAACTCCAAGCATAGGCCGACAAGGCCGTATAATCTTTCACGTACACGACATATGTCTACAAGCCTCTAAGAGTACATAATTGTCATAAAGATCGGGACAGAGCCCCGCCAGACCAAAAAATATGCAACTAATTCATACAAGCCAAACAAGCAACTCCAAAGCAAATGGAGCGCACTAACATCTTCCGCTAAGCTGATAGCTTGCTTGGAGGGCTCTCGACCAGTCAATCGGGACCTGCGGGCATGAAACATAGTATCCCCAGGCAAAAGGGACGTCAGTACGAAAAATATACCGAGTATGTAAGGCACATAAATAAGTACATAATAGACATGGAAGAAATATAGAGTACTTGACTTAACCTGTAAGTCTGAATAACTCTGTAAATCATGAAATACTTTTAGCGTCATGCATATGTGTATCAATGTCATTTCATGCATAGGTACATGTCTCATAACATCATCAGTCTCTGAGGTCATCCCATCGTATCATATCGGCCACTGTGGGCAAAATCATCAAGGTATACCAGCTGACCAGGTGGTGGTGCGTATATAACGCCATAACCTTTCCCATATCCCAAATACATATATATACATATATATGCTTATATAACGCCGTTTGAATTGTATTTTAGCCAATGTGGGCAACATCATCATCATATACCAGCTGATCAAGTGGTGGTTAGTATATAACGCCGTAACCTTTTACCATATCCCATATACATATATTTACATATATACGCGTATATAACGCCATCTGGTCATGGGTCAATGCACATGTATAAATGAGTGAAATGCATGAAAAAATACATAATAATCTTGATATTCATTCTAGATAAACTTTTCCAACTATGTATTATTCTGAGATCCATGAACAGAAGATAATAGTAATTCTCATGGGGAATCAAGAATATAGACACCCCTACTATTTCTATGAATAGAGTAATTTATAGAAAACTGTGTATTTGCTCGTTTCTTCAGTATAATTTGGATCATGCCAAAACAAAGAAGGGATAGCCTTAATATACCTGAGCCAATTATCTTGACACTCCATCTAACACACGTCAATTGCGACAACATGTAATGGCGGTTCGAAGTAGGGAAAATCCGTATGATATTCTTGAGAAAGATTGCACCGTATTCCCTTAGAATCGCAAAATTTCTTTGTTATTACACAGTATAAATTCGTATAAAATTCCTGTTGGAGCAAAATCACGCTTCCATCACTTGTACGAGTTGAGACATTTTTGTTATAATGGACCCCACTTTACAAGGTGACTAAGCCATAAGGACTCCTCCAATCTTGCCACCTTAGTAAATGAACTTAAGAGTCATTAAATTGTCTCTATCTTGCTGCCAAGTCTTCACAAATCACATGTGGATTTGTCCCCCTAATAATTATCCAAATACTTTTCCACCAAAAATTCAATTTATAAGATAATCTCCTACTTAAAATTCATAATTACCCAATTATCCACATAATTAAGAATTATCTCAAATTACTTAAAATACTACTCACTTTTAACACATTTTGCACACCTTACTATTATGGTCATGTGGTACCTTGTATAGCACTAGTCCATAAATACCGGATATTATATCTCGGACCGTATTTTATCTCAAAATGTCAAACTTCAAGGAAATTCACTTTCTTCAATTTTCTTACCCTCTCACCTTTACAAATTTACTTATCACTTGTTTGTAGTAGCATAGTGCTTATAATCTCAAAATAATCTTATTCCTGAACTTACGTCGCTTAATTTATGACGAAACTTTAATGTACGAAAATGCAGGATGTAACATCATTCCCCCTTTGGAACATTCGTCCTCGAATGTTGACTGATGCACTTAGCATTTTCACAATGTACGTCTTCCGAATAATTTAGTACTCTCCTTGCCATCTATGTAACTGTTCTGTGAATAATTCCAAAGGCCATGACATTTCCCCTTTTGGTCCTCTTTCTCACACCATGACTTGTGGTCAGAATCCTTCCAATCTTGTAACTGTTGCAACCTTTTTATCATGCAGGTCGTACGACTCTGACTTTATAAGTGCGCCTATGTGTCTCTTCTCTTCTCTCTCATCCAGCCTTTAGCCAATCTTTAGGCCTCACTTTGTGAACATATACAGAGCTTGGTGAGATCTCCCTCTAGGCATCTATAAATATACTGAAGTTC
Organism: Nicotiana tabacum; assembly: GCF_000715075.1. Classification (NCBI taxonomy): domain Eukaryota; kingdom Viridiplantae; phylum Streptophyta; class Magnoliopsida; order Solanales; family Solanaceae; genus Nicotiana; species Nicotiana tabacum. The sequence continues at coordinate 135,061,579 of NC_134084.1, read as the reverse complement.
TTTGCTCGATACCTTGTCGAATTTTACGAATATTGCTATATATTATTTCATAGATCTGGTTATCCATTCATATGACTTTACAACATTTACATGGGTTATACTATACTATAATTTTTACTTCAATTTATCTTTACTGAGGTATGCTTACCAAGCTCCCAGTTACTTTTGTTGCCTATCCTTTAGGTATAATCTCAATCCTTTAATGCTCCTTCATTACCGTTCGTCTTAAAAATCATGACCTAATCTCATGTCATACTTTGTAACTTGTATATGACTTGAAACAAAGTTATATCTATAATCTTCTACTTGAAGACTTGAAACTTCTTACGTAATACATTACCGCTAGGGTTTACGTTGCATTGAGGAATATTTGAAGTGATTTCCATAATCATATTTCATAGTGTCTCAATGTGATTCACCTTATGGGGGTATTCTAATTTCGTACCGCCAGCAAAATCTTTTCTCCTTTTCTTCTTCTATTTTCTTTTTTTTCAAATCATCATTCAAACGAAGGCCCAAACGTCACCCTTTATCTGTCACAATTATACCCTCATTTTATTACTAGGTCAGTATTTCATTTTTTTCTAAATGCTATTAATCTTAGATTCCTTTGAGTTCATTCAGGCTATACTGAACTTTCAATAACTTAGAGAAACCATTATCTCTCTTGTTTTCATGGACTTAATCCTGAGGACTTATCCATTCTCGTCACCTTTTCACTTGCCTTTCCTCATCCTTACTCATGTTTTCTTAAAACTTTGTCGCTCTACCATACTTTAGCTTGCGACCTATAAATATCCATTTATAATACTCGCAACTTTCCTTCAACTTGCTTGCACCATAGATTTCCTTATGTTATTCTAGAACGTCAAGAGATACATCACATCGTCTCCAACTCTTCTCTACTCTCTTAACTAGATCTCTCAGTACTTAGAAATCATAGGCTAGAATACATGCCGCTGACGATACTGCTATCATTCCCTGTTATTGGATCCCCGTGCTTATAGCTTTCTATCTGAAGTATGGACTATTCATGATCTTCTGCCTTTAGGTATCTCATACATTTTTCACCTTTACCTTACTTACCTTAAAATCTCGCTTTGTATCTTCTATCTCTTTCCCAACCTCCCTTCCACCTAGGTGTAATTCACATCCATAACTTGAAGCTCTATTATAGTACTCGCACCTATGGTACATACACAATCTGATGGGAGCTTCGTACTGACTTCTTATGAGGTTAGTATTTCTTCTAACTGGCTTCCTTGTAGAGCCATTATAGATTAGGGTTGTTGTGTTATTTCTCTTGAACATCTGATACTAAGAGTGATTTGTCATGTTCTGAAGCACAACTTCCATAATTTTTTGAGGTCCAATAATCAGACTTCTGACCTCTTCCTTCTAATCAGCCTTTACGTAGGCTTAAGCTATCTTTTGATCTATGGCTCATGGTATTAGTTATTACCTTAGCCTTTCATGGGCGTTATGGAATATCCATGATACAATCTTCTAACAATTCAATCCTTTGTCTATGCCCTGGGCTCAATTCTTTCTTTTAATGTATACCGGAGCCTTATGTGGCTGTATGATTGTCAACAAATATGCTGCCTGGATAATGCTCCAAAATCTTGAGTGTATCCATAACGTACTAACTCTGGAGTTTTGATGGAATAATTCTTCCGTTCCATCTTAGTTTTCTTTCAACGTAAGCTATTACTTTTTCTGGTCTTTTTTGCCCCCTTGTTGCATCCATACTTAGCTTATCTTAGTGCCTACACTTGCTAGAGTTTTTATACAACTCATATGATCTTGAATATTATTTTTAATTTTTACTTCCCGTTCATTAGCCACGGTAGGTGCCACTTTCCTTTGGAATGCTTACAATGTGGTTTCGAGATTATTGTTACAGGACCATTTCCTCTTTAGGTCGTTGTGCCTATACTGAAGCCTTCTTCCTTATTTCCTCAGCTAGTCTTTCGTCGTAGTACTTAGGAAGACCCTATGACTCTTGTAAAGTTGTGAGCCTATTACACCATATACTCGACATACCTTCTGATGTCCTTCCTTGCCTATACTTATCCGTAGTTACTTATCTGCACGCTTTTGTGCTTGTATGGTTGTTTCGGAACTGATATTTTCACTACCTTCCTAGTGAAACTTTCTTTTATCCTCGTAACACTCATACGGTACCTTTAACTACCCCGAATGTTGTTTGAATGTATCTCAAGTATTATAATGATATTTTTCGAGGTTGAATTCTCCATGTTGGGTTCTACTATGTTTATCTTACACGATCTGATGACTCGTTAGTAACCTCCTGTTTAGCCATAACTGGGATCTTCCTAACCAATTACTAACTACTTGTTTGCCCATTCTCATATCAATATTCCTCGTAATCTTTCTTGGGTTACTTCCTTTGTCTTAACTTACGTCTCGCACTGGCTCCTTATTTATTAATAACAGCTCGGGCAGGAACCTTTACTCCCTCTCCTTGACGTTGTGCTTGCACAATATTCGTGAATCATAGCGTATCTATAATATTTGGATAAGTGCCATCTCATTCCTCTTTCATTTATTGCATTCTTCCTTTACCATTCCATAGTCACTAGAACTACTTAATTCTGAATTAATGCTACATCACTCCATATTCACCTCTTTAGGGGTGTACTAAGATTGAGCTACGATGATCTATCTATAGATGTTTTACCTCTTCATCTTTGGCGTCTTTTCACATCATCTATAACCCTTACTCGCCTTGCGGTTATCCTTCTATACCAGGATAACAAAATTCCTTACTCATATTTGTGACACTTAGTGCAACTGGCACATATATTCCCTTAAGCTTAACTTTGCTCACATTGCTTGATTTAGGGAGGCGTCTTCCTGAATGACCATTCTCTGAATTTCTCATGAATCTTCTTCTGTTGTCCATTCTATTATCGCCGAAACGCAATCAGAAATTCTGATGATGCTGACTATTATCAAATCACTCAGTCCATAATTCATGTTTAGTTTATCTTGTTCACCAGTCCATATTGATTTCTATTAATCTGGGGTCTAACTTTTCCTTTTGTTAGTCACGTTAGAGTTGCGAACTTATTTCTCGTAATAAGGATATGACTTTATGGCCTATATTTTTTTATTGTCTCAAGGCATGTCATCTTACGTCTTTTCCTTCACTTGACTATAGACTCTGTAATACTATCATCTTTTTGACCTACCATTGTCATCCATGTATTATATCTTACTCTTAATGCTTTATTAGCTCTCTTCTTATATCCTGCTAACATTTCTATCTATCACTTTATTCTGAAAACTTCAACAAGATATTCTTTTGCTTTTAGCTCCCATTTGCTCCATGCACTGGCTCTTCGAATTGCCTAACATTCTTTCTTGGGGATGGGAAGCACACTAAGGTAATATTTTTACGATGCACCATCTAGGTATCTCACGAGGAGATCTATTAGAGCATTTACACTATCCTTCGGAAATGTCAACTAACGCAAACAATCCAACCATAATGTTGGGTTACTCTAACCCCAGCCGAATCTTGATATCCGTCCTTCTCTTATACTACTTTTGTTAGCCCCTATAGGGCATAAATGAGATGGGTATGATCAATCGTACGTACCTCTATTACTGTTGAATATAACTTAGAAAGCTTATATTCCTCTGCCTGAATTATAAACACTGTAAACCTTTATTAACTGGGCGCCTCGTACTCTTCTTCATCTACATTTTTTTTGCTTGTTCAAACTTGTATTTAGCTTTTGAATCTCTCATTATCTTTCACCATTAAGGTGGGTAGGCATTCTTATCTCAAGACTCCTTATCAAGAGGCTTACACCTTTCAGTACGCATATGATCCGTTGAAGACCTCACATTTACTTATCATAACCATGATGCAAAGTCGAGTTTCCTTTGTCTCAAATCTTCCATAGCCATATATTTTACCAACCGTTTTTTTGGATGTAGTTATCGTCTTATTATGAACAAAATAGGAGTTAGGAACTTGAATTCTTACAACTGAGCTCTACCACACGATCTAGAGTAAGAAGAAAGAGTGATAGTCCTAAATGCCCTGTAGCCTCCTGCTTATAAGTGTGGTGCATGATACACCCATAAACAAGACTCTACTAGACACGGCTTGCAGACTCCCTTGGATAGAACTGCTCTGGTACCACTTTTGTCATGACCCAAACCGATGGGCCGCAATGGGCACCCGGTACCTTACTCAACCGAGTACGAACGTAACGTATCTTTTTATTATATTATCATATACACGTGACATACGGGCCTAATAGGCCAACATAATTATTAATAAACTCAAAACATAGGCCGACAAGGCCGTACAATCTTTCACATACACAACATATCTCTCCAAGCCTCTAAGAGTACATAAATGTCATAAAGGTAGGGACAGAGCCCCGCCAAACCAAACAATACATGACTAAATCATACAAGCAACTCCGAAGCAAATGGAGCGCACCAACATCTTCCGCTGAGCTGATAGCCCACTTGGAGGGCTCTCGACCGGTCTATCGGGACCTACGGGCATGAAACGCAGTGTCCCCAGGAAAAAGAGACGTCAATACGAAAAATGTATCGAGTATGTAAGGCACATAAATAAGTACTTAATAGACATGGAAGAAATATAGAGTACTTGACTCAACCTGTATGTCTGAATAACTTTGTAAATCATGAAATACTTTTAGCATCATGTATATGTCTATGAATGTCATATCATGTATAGGTACATGTCTCATAATATCATCAACCTCTGAGGGCATGCCATCGTATCATATTGGCCACTGTGGGCAAAATCATCAACGTATACCAGCTGATCACGTGGTGGTGCGTATATAACTCCATAACCTTTCCCATATCCCATATACATATACATACATATATACACGTATATAACGACATTTGAATTGTATTTCAGCAACTGTAGGCAATATCATTATCATATACCAGCTGATCAGGTGGTGGTGCATATATAATGCTATAACCTTTTCCCATATCCCATATACATATATTTACATATATACGCGTATATAACGTCATCTGGTCATGGGTCAATACACATGTATAAATGAGTGAAATCCATGAAAAAATACATAATAATCTCGATATTCCTTCCAGATAAACTTTTCCAAGTACGTATTATTCTGAGACCCATGAACAGAAGATAATAATAATTCTCATGGGGATTCAAGAATATAGACAGCCCTACTATTTCTATGAATAGAGTAATTTATAGAAAACTGTGTATTTGCTCGTTTCTTCAGTATAATTTGGATCACGCAAAAGAAAGAAGGGATAGCCTTAACAAATCTGAGCCGATTATCTTGACACTAACCTCTAACACGCGTCAATTGTGACAACACGTAACGGCGGGTCGAAGTAGGGAAAAATCCGTATGATATTCTTGAGAAAGATTGCACTGTATTCCCTTAGAATCGCAAAATTCCTTTGTTATTACACAGTATAAATTCGTATGAAATTCTTGTTGGAGCAAAATCACGCTGCCATCACTTGTAGGAGTTTGCTGGAGCACTTCACTTTGCTATGAATATAAATTTATCTCTTTTTGTGAATTTTATCCTAACTTCATATGAATTTTGTGGAATTTTAGAAGTATTTCAAGACTTTGTTGAAGTTGAACGTTACCCTTTTCCATCTCTTTGTGAATTTGAGACATTTTTTTTTATAATGGACCCCACTTTACAAGGCGACTAAGACATAAGGACTCCTCCAATCTTGCCACCTTAGTAAATGAACTTAAGAGTCATTAAATTGTCTCTATCTTGCTGCCAAGTCTTCACAAATCACATGTGGATTTGTCCCCCTAATAATTATCCAAATACTTTTCCACCAAAAATTCAATTTATAAGATAATCTCCCACTTAAAATTCATAATTACCCAATTATCTCAAATTACTTAAAATACTACACACTTTTAAGACATTTTGCACACCTTACTATTATTATCATGTGGTACCTTGTATGACACTAGTCCATAAATACCGGATATTATAGCTCAGACCGTATTTTATCTCAAAATGCCAAACTTCGATGAAATTCATTTTCTTTAATTTTCTTACCCTCTCACCATTACAAATTTACTTATCACTTGTTTGAATTAGCATAGTGCTTATAATCTCAAAATAATCTTATTCACGAACTTACGTCGGTTAACTTACGATGAAACTTTAACGTACGAAAATGCGAGATGTAACAGTTGGACCTAATGCAAGAATGCAATCCTGCAACGAACCTATGTACCCTCTCTGCGTCAGTAGGAAATATCATCAGTGCATGGCGGGATAAATTAGAAAACCTTGCCTGATAGTCGGTCACTAACATCTGACCCTGCTCAAGCTGCTCAAACTGATACCGCAACTCTTCCCTCTTAGAGGGTAGAATATACATGTCTAGGAATAATTGTGTGAACTGACCCTAAGTGATAGGAGGAGAACCTGCTGGCCTGCCAAGAACATAAGACTGCCACCATCTACGGGCCCTGCCCTCCAGCTGGAAAGTAATGAATTCAACCCCATGAGACTCTAATATCCTCATGTTATGCAGTCTGTCCCTGCACCTATCAATAAAATCCTGGGCGTCCTCATGACGCTCACCCCCGAAGATACGAGGGTGTATCCTAGTCCATCTATCCAATAACTTCTGCGGATCGCCATCCGCATCTAGCCTAGGCTCGGGTACCACTATAGCAACTAGCTGAGCCCCATCTGCGAGTATTGCACCGGAAGTCTGATACACTGCAGCTGCATGACCATGAGCCTGAGCAATAGGGGTTTGTGCTCACCTTCCCGCATGGGATGTAGCTGGATCCGCTGGAAATAAACCAGCCTGAGTCATGGTGTCTATGAACCGCAACATACGGCCCATGAGCTCCTGGAAACCCAATGTTGTCATGAAGTCCGCCGGGGTAGGCTTAGGTATGGGCACCTGGCCTTCTCTTTAATCATAGGATCCCCCGTATAATCTGCCGGTGGTGCTACTAGGATAGCTCTAGGACACCCTCGTCCCCTACCTCGGGCCGGTGCCCTCCCCCGGCCTCTACCTCGGCCTTTAGAAATGGGGGGAGCAGCTCCTCCCGGGTCTGGAATATCTGCCGTACGCGTCCTCGCCATCTATAAGGGAATAGAAGAAGGAAATTTAGTATACCATCTACTGCACGATAGGATATGAATAAAGAGTAGTTTCCTAACACCCTATAGCCTCACGAAGATAAATACAGACGTCTATGTACCGATCTGCAAGACCCAATCCCTAATTAACTGGTGAGTTCTCAATTATTTTATTTAAACATTTCTAACATTCACTTACTTATATTTTGACAGATCGAAAATTAACAATTCCATAACCATAGAAATGCAACCAAAAAATGATAGTCTATAGTGTGTGCCAGGAACTAGTGTCACAAGTACTAGGGCAACTAGTAGAATATACAAAATACCACTATCCTACTTCCTAAAACATAATAGATAGTACATAATTAACGACAAAAGAAGAGAACTCTGGTATGCTGCAGAACGGCTCAAAAGGGCAGCTCACCGTGGGATCTCGATCAGGAATCAGGAACGCGCGCCGGAGGGGTAACTAGATGCACCTGCCTCAGATCCTATACAGTTAAGTAAAGAAGCTTAGTATGAGTACATAAACAACATGTACCCAGCAAGTATCCAGTCTAACTTCGAAGAAGTAGTGACGAGGGGTCGACTTTACACTTACTAAGGTCAATATTAATAATAATATATAAGCTTACACTAAGCATTATTAACATGGATATAATAACAATCTTAGAATTTAGGGGAAAATGATATATCAATTTCAGTAACGTCATATAATAATTTGCAATTCAAAGCATTTAAACAAAGTAAATCATGGAGTTATTTCCAAATAAATATCATGCGCACATTATGCCGAGGTTGTACGACCCGGTCCAACATAATAATAATTGTGCACTGCCAGAGGGTCGAATGAAGCGAATCATAGATGCATCTATTTCTATCGAAGCAATCGACCCTATCCACAAATATCAATTATTATCAAGAAGACATATAAAGGCGCATTTATAGTCAAATAAATTCATACAAGTTCTCAAGTAAGTGCATATGTTCGTTTATGTTTCTTTTCAATCTCTAACATGTCCTAAGTGATCTCATTAGTAAGTAAGAACATAAGCATTTGCAAGTATGGCATTATACGGGTCCAAAACTACCTGGACAATTAGCATTTTAGTAGCTACGCACGGACTCTCATCACCACGTACGTACATAGCCCCCACAAACAATCACATACATTTATTAGATTTACTTAGGGGTTTATTTCCCTCTTACGAGGTTATAAAGGAGACTCACCTCGCTCTAAAGCTTACTTCCAATATCAATAACGTGCTCAAACCCTCAATTTGGAGCCAAACAAGCCAAAACTAATTAAACTGGGTAAGAACTAGTCAATCCAAGCTCAAGAGTTCATATTCTAGCTATTAAAGTAATTTACCAACCCTAAATACAAGTTTCCTAAAATATATCCCCGGACCCATGTGCCCGAATTCCGGAAAGGTTTGAGGGAAGTTGTTACGCATAACCTAACGATCAAGAATATATGATTTTTACTTTATCCCATAATAAATTTCTTGGTAAAATCTTATTTTTATCAAAACCCTAGGTTTTTACTCTGATCCTATGATTTTCACTAATTTTTGTGTGTTAATCTACCCAAAACCCAAGTATTTAACTCACATTAAGTAGAAATAGCTTATCTCATAATGCTAGGTTGAAATTCCCTCTTTGAAAGCTCTCAAATCGCCCAAGAGTAGAAGTGAAATGAAATAAATGGCCAAAATCCCGTCTTTAAAAGCTGGACACAACCCTCTAATATCGCATTTGCGACACCAGGTTCGCAAATGTGACAAAATCCTCGTAAATGTGAAGTTTGGGCCTCTATTGTTATGGTCGTAAATGCGACCCAAGAGATGCAAATGCGACTTCTGCTGGGATCATAAATGCGGCAGATTTATCGCAAATGTGAGCTCTGCCTAGGTCGGGCTCCTTCGCAATTGCGAAGCCCTCCTCGCAAATGCGAGGTTCGCATTTGCGTGATCTGTTGCAGCAACCAAGAACACCAGAAATCTGGTGTGTTTTCAACGCCTTCCCCGTGCTCGAAACTCACCCAAGCCCCCGGGGCTCCACACTAAATACTCACACAAGTCTAACAACATCATACCAACTTGGTCGTGCGATCAAATCGCCAAAAATAACAGCTAAAACTACGGATTTAGCACCAAAACACATGAAATTCTTCAGAACATTTGAAATTCCTATTTTTACAACCGGATGTCTGAAACACGTCAAATCAGTCTCGTTTCTCACCAAATTTCATAGATATGACTTAAATGTTATATTGGACCTGTACCAGGCTCCAGAACTAACATACGGGACCCGATACCAACATGATCAAACATTATTCATTTTCTTTAAATCCTTAGATTTTCAATTTAACAATTTTTAACAAAAATTCATTACTCGGGCTAGGGACCTCGGAATTCGATTCCGAGCATACGCCCAAGTCCCATATTTTACTACGGACTCTCAAAGACCGTCAAAACACAAGTCTGGGTTCGTTTACTAAAAAGGTTGACCGGAGTCAAACTTGGCCTTTTAAGTCAACCTTAAGGAACCAAGTGTTCCGATTTCAACCTGAACTCTTCCAAATCCTGAACCAATCATCCTTGCAAGTCATAAATTAGTAAAAGCAAGTACGAGAAGTCTTATCTAGGGGAACGGGATTCTAACATGCAAAACAACCAGCCGGGTCATTACAACATGTTGACCGGCTTCTAGAATAGGGAAGAAAAGTTAAGAAAAACCAAATTGAGGTAAGAGAGAGAAAATCACCCATTTCTGAAAAACGTGATGTTCAAAATATCCTGAAACTCTAAAATTTTGAAGAAAAAAAAAAAGAAAAGGTAATTTCTAAATAAGTCATGCTTTCATGTTACGACAAAATGTCCAAATTACAAGGGTTTGATTCTCATCGGATGTGGGATACATAGGTAGCCCTATCGGGTCCAGCCCCATTTTTCTACAAAAATAACCAAAAATATGAAATGTCGCCATTTTTATCATAAATAAAATTAGATGATGTCATTTTTGTCTAAATAGCCATAAAATTCCCGACAGAATGTCGGAAGGCCATTTTTGCAAGAATAGCCACCAACGGCCTTTTTTTTAATTTTTGGTCACCTAGCAAACACAACCCTAAAATCCTCCCTTATGAAGTGATGAAGGACCGTATTTGCAAAATAAGTCTTGATTTGTTTAATTTAAATTTTGCAAAATAATCTTTTTGATCAGTTTTCAAACAAAACTCACATGTTTTAACCCAGTCACCCTAATCTAAAAATGTGCAGGATGAGCACGGTTCAAAATTTACAAGTAAAGGTTATGAATCAGATTCCACTGGCACTCCACATGTGGTGGGAGGATTTTGGAAAACAGGGGCAAGATAAGGTCAACCAACACCTAGGGACACTCATAGGATTATTGAACATTAAACCTAGAAGTGATGTGATAGAGGCATTAGTGTCATTTTAGGACCCTGCACACAATGTTCTGTATTTCTCAGATTTTGAGCTTACATCTACCTTGGAAGAAATGGCGGGTTATGCCGAGAGTACAGAGGGCTTAAGACACAAATATTTGATAGCTCCAAGGGCTGTTACTCCCCACAAGTTTCTTGACTTACTGAAAATAAGCAGGCAGATCCATAGTGAAAGTCTAGCATGTGGATTTTCCACTTTACACTTTTTATACCAGCGGTATGGGAATTTAAGAGGATTGTATGACCCAGAAGGTGGACTATGTAGCAACGAAAACCGATTAAAGTGGGAAATGCATAGATGCTTCGCCTTCATGGTGGAATGTTTAGGCCTCTTAGTGTTTCCAAGGGAGGGCGAGAACATTGATTTGTATGTATCTGGAGTCGTCTATGTTTTGACTACCAATGCCAAGAGTACCCTCGCACCCATGATCGTATCATATATATTCCGGGACCTCACATCTTGTAAGGCCGGAGTAAGGATATTTGAGGGGTGTAATCTGTTATTGCAAATATTGATGATCAAACACCTTTGTCACCGTCCCCGATACATGAACTACGGGTCTACGGGAAAAAACTGCATCGAGGAGTTTGATACATGAGTGACCGGATTCAAAATACCAGAAGGGATCAAAGATTGGATATCCCACCTTTGTTCTATAATTGCGGATCAGATAGAGTGGACATAGGGTTGGCTTCCCGTTGATGAGATTATGTACATGCCCGCCACCAGTCCTTATTTCCTTCTAATGGGTCTCCGAAGCATCCAACCCTATGCCCCATATCGGGTTTTGAGACAACTTTGAAGATGTCAAATAGTTCCCAAAGACGAAGATCTTAGTACTCATGTGGTTGAAATCTGCTCCTAAGCTCAGTTTCCTAAAGAAGTGGTTTGCCATGTTTGGAACAAATGCCAGTATTTGGGGGAAAACACCCGAGTACGCGATTTATCTAGGGGTGAGATTTCGCCTGGTTATCTTGATTGGTATGGGAAGAGAGTCACGGCGAATGATGAATCTAAAAGGCTGACCAAAAGGCCTCATATCCAAGAGTTTGTTGACACATCGCAAGAAAAATGGTCTTCGTTAACCAAAGAGAATGACTATAGGGCTACCATAAGCAAACTAGAAGGGCAAATCATAAACGTCAAATTTGATAGTGGTTTGCTGTTACAACCCATATCCACACGTGTTAGTTCATGCCATATATTAGTTAACATAAATCCAAGAACTAATTATCTTTGAGATGATAAGAAGTCAATCATATTGGTCTTAAGTGATACAAGAGTGTATAAGGGTGATTAACAAGTATTAGAAGTTAAATGAATCAAGGATGCTGTAACTCGTATTTTCAGGTAAATCTAGCGGTGCTTAATACACTCAAGAGGTCATGTATTAAGGTATTTTAATCATATAATATCCGTATCATAAGTCTTGAAGTCAAATGAGTTATGAAACAAAAATCGACAAAAGTTGTCTCAACTTAGGTTCATAATTTTACCTAAACATTAGGTCAAATATTTCTAATATTTTCTCCTAATTTACAAGGAATTACGGGGTAATCTACCAACAAAATTAAATATCTATGAGTGTAGTTTCCAACGCATTAAACCGTTCATCGATACGATCTCAGAGTAGAGAGATATTCGCATTTTTGCGAGACTGCGCCAAGCACCTCTCTATGGGGCCCACTAAGGCGGTTTAAGATATTTGGACCTATATAGGATGCTTCCAACCCGTTTTAAGTCATTTATTCTCACTATATTCAGACCTTAGAACCCTAGGAACATCCTCTCAAGGTTCTCTCAAGATTCAAGACCCAAAAAAAGGGCAGACAACACAAATCAAGTGTCGGGAATTCCGTGGCGCTAGTAAGTCTCTTGTTCTTCTTGTTGTTGCTCATTTTTGTGTTGTTCCAGCTCGTGTGGGAGGTTGTTTTAAACGGTTTATGTTCTATAAATACTCCCTCATGTTCTTAATATCAATCCTAGGTGATTTCAAGCCTTCTAAAGTGATTCTAGTGCCCAAAAACACTAATTGATCGCTAGTTTCGCTTTTTTGTTGTTGTGGCAGCATTGGAGGAATATTTCATAGAAATTTAAGGTCAAATTGTAGTTGTTATTTATGTATAAAGGTAAGGAACCTCTTACTCTATATGTATTATAGATTATCCAAGTTGCGGCTAAGCCATTGAAGCTAGAACTTGTGAAATATACATCGAAAGGCTTGGTAGTAATGTTATTGTTTTGTGGACTGTTTTGCGTTGCTGTTGGGCTACGTATTTTACTACTGTTTTGTGGAGTTTTGGAGTAGGAAGGGTGTGGAGAAACACCATATATATGTAGGGTTGTGGGATTATAATTATTCGTAACATTTCCAGGTCGTTTGACACGACTACGGTGGTCGTCGTATGTATGGAGTGATTAGGCTGTGCGTGGACTATTTTGGGAGGCTCAATATGTTTATTATTGATGTTGTTTGGGCTGTTTTGTGATTGTTTTGAATGGTGTGAAGTCATATATATAGGGTAGGTGTTGTCCGTTTCATCGTAAAATAGGTTGGGGTCGATACATAATAGTTATGACGCTTAAATGATAACGATAGTATCGTTTCTCTTATTGTAGACTAAGGAGTTTTGACAATTGCATAGCTTGAGATTGGGGTAGTATATACAAGGTATGTGAGGCTATCCCTTTCCTTCTTTTGCACGATTCCGATTATACATAATGTAATGAACGAGCTTCCAAGATACTTTACTCTTAGAAGCTAGCAGTACTTACATTGTTTTCCCTCTTATGGAATGATTGATGTTAATGTTGCTTCTCTTATTCTTATGTTATCAATGTTGTTGGTACTTCCTGATTCTTATAAGGTTCATAGTGAAGAGTTAGTCCTAATAACGTGTACAGAGGATACCGACCTTATGTCACTCCGAAAGGTTTAGAATGTGATTCCATGAGTCGAGCATGCATTATATATATGTATCTATTTTACTCTACCGAGCCATGCTATAGTTGGCCGGGTACGGCACCTATTGTGCAACCACTGATCAATTGGGTTTTACCGAGCTCCATGTGGCCGGGTACAATTCTACCGAGCCTTATGATGGCCGGGTACGTTTTTTTACGGAGCCTATTATGGCCGGGTACGATATGATGATGATGATGCCCACAGAGGCGAATGTTTTAAAGGTTTATGTATTTATACATATGTATCATGCATTTCATGTCAGTAGCCCTCAGAGGTACTAAGATGTTACAGGTTGTATATTCTCTATCCTTGCTTACATTACTGATCGTATTTATGGTTCCCTGCCTTACATACTCAGTACTTTATTCGTACTAACGTCCTTTTATTTGTGGACGCTACATGTCGTGCTGCAGGCCCTGATCGACAGGTAGGTGCAACTCCCCCACCATAGTAGGCTGTCCAGTTCAGCGCTGATTGGCGAGATCCCTTCTCCGGACTTGCCTTGGTCTTGGTATGCATTTTTGTTATAGACATTATGGGTATGTCGGGGCCCTGTTCCGGCTATGTTGCAGCACTTATGTTCATTTAGAGGCTCATAGATAACTGTCGACTCATGTATAGTTTGGTATGCCTTGTCGGCTGTTTTTTGTTATATAGTCTTTCATGGTAGCGTGGTAGCTCATACCTTATATGTAGTTTCTTGATTGTCTGGTCATCCCCTGCTATGTATGTTCATGCCATCATATTTTATTGCTGGTTGTCCATGATCCATGTCTACCATTTATATTGATCTCGTCAGCCCTAAAAGATAATAATGAAGGTTAGATGAAATTTACGTTGGTGCTCGGCAAGTATGGTCGGGTACTAGTCATGGCCCTCCAGTTTGGGTCGTGACATTTGCAGGCCATTGTGGATGAAGGAGAAAGGAAAAGGTTGGCCCAAGAAAATGAAGCCCTCCGAGCTTAGATTCACAGGATGAAAATAGCCGCTGAAAACCCGGGAAGAAGCGAAAAAGATGAAAAACTCCTAAATAATCTTAGGCGAAAAGTATGTGATTATGGTGCTGAGCTGGAAAAGGTCGAAGATGAATTGGCAAAATCCCTGGAAAAGTTGGCAAAGAATGCAGAAGAACGGGCGAGGTTTGCTCAGCAGCTAAGGGAAAAGCATGACAGAGGAGTCACGTTTTTAAAGAAGAAGCTGACTACTCTTGAAAATGAAATGACCCAGCAAACAAAGAATTTCAAAGCGGAAAGAGAGCATTGCTATACATTGATGTCCCGATTGGAAGAAGACATACAACAATTGCAAGAGCAAAACAATACAACCACATAGGTGTTGAAGGCCCGGTCGCAACAAATTAGACGCCTACTCCAAGAAAAGGGAGTCGTTAGAAGAAGGATTAAAGAAATTGCTTATTATGTCGTAATAAAGTGCCATGAATGCGAAGATATGGCCAGTTCCATGTCCTTCATTGTTGTGATAACTTTTGTCCGTCAAGAGATGAATGACATAGACCGTCTCCAAGAAGGTATTGCACGCAGGCCCGCGTCGAGACCGACTAATGTCCCGCGGGCCCTTGGAGTGGTATTAGAGGCTCTTATGTATTCTTGACTTTCTTTTGGTTTTGAGTCTGTATTTCACTTTTTCGAGTCTGTTAGTCTTTTCCAAGTCTGTTTTGTTTTTTTTTTGTTTTTTTAAGTCTGTATGTCAGAATCCTTGTAACAGAAAACCCCAAAAAGTTTTTATTTAATGAAATATTGAAAACCAAAATTTTTTCTTTCTTTCATTTATTTTGCATTTATCTATTGAACTACGTAATGATCTGATTCATGCGGCCTCGTGATATGTAGGCAATCCCTATCTGATTCGATCATAGCTATAGAAAATCTGAGTAAGAATAAACCAAAAAAGAAAAAAAAAGAGAAAAGAAAAGAGTGAAGAAATGAAAGAGCACAAAAAAAGAAAAGATTCAGGATTTGAAAGTTGATGAAAGAAATAGCAAGGCCAGGATGAAACACACAGCCATTGCAAAAGCATTTAGAAAACAATTAAATTACTTGGGTGCATTGTATTCCCCAATGTGTGATTCCCTATGTGTTAAATGTCTCAAACTAACCGGTTTGTTGTGTATGCTATTAAGATAGGTTCTATTTTTAGGTGGTTGGTTTTGTGGTAACCTGGCTTCACACCCTTATTTCACGAGATCTAAAGGAAGTATCGCCACAACATCAGAATGCCACTTACCAATCATTAATCCATCCAAGGATGGCCCGGTATCGGTTATCCGAGTGTCAAAATCAACAACTGCTGAAGAAAACAGAATATTGCATTGCCGCATGATGGAGATATGGGACGCTTTGTCTAATGGAAAGGAACCGCCCAGTGCAATCCCAAGGTTCCCTGAATTGCTTCTAAGGTCAAGCGAAACTACTAACGTCCCTATTCCTGTGACCAACCATTCATTCCTTTTGGGTACCTTACCATGTCGGCTAATTTCACCGATATGCCTTCTGAGATTCGCCCCCAGGCACCATTTTTGGGAGTATCGTCTACAGCGTTCACCACACCAACAGTCTCTACTGCGGCACAACCAACAGTGCCTCGACAAAGCTTCGAACCATCAACTTTCACTTTCTAAGCACCACAATTCCAATTGGACACCACTCGTGTTACTCCAAACTCCTATCCTCCCCACCCATAGTATAAGTCTCCCATAAAACATGAGAAGTCCACGAAGAATCCTGAACAAGAAGAGATGGCACAAAAAATGTAAAGCATTGAACAAAACCTCAAGAATATGCAGGGCCTGAGTGGCCAGAAGAGCGTGTCGTATGTTGATCTGTGCATGTTCCCTCACGTGCATTTACTCATTGGCTTTAAAATTCCAAAATTCAAGAAATACGACAGGTATGGAGATCGGATCACCCATTTGAAAAGATATTGCAATTAACTAAGGGGACAGGTGGAAAGGAAGAACTTCTGATGGCCTACTTCAGAGAGAGTTTGACCGGAATTGCTTCAGAGTGGTATATGAACCAAGACATCTCCCATTGGCATATATGGGATGACCTAGCCCATGATTTTGTAAGGCAGTTCCATTATAGTGTGGACATAGCTCCGGACAAAAATTCTTTGTTCAACCTCAAAAACAAAGTTTCGGAGAGCTTTCGAGAATATGCTAGCAAATGGCGTGAACAAACGGCCAGGGTAAAACCCCTAATGGATGAGGCCAAGATGGTTAGTGTCTTCATACAGGCCCAAGAGGCCGATTATTTTCTAAATATGATGCCCGCCACGGGCAAACTATTCGCGGAGGCCATCAAAATTGGTGAAATGGTAGAAAATAGCTTGAAAACAGGCCGCATCTTAAGTCAATCAGCTTTAAGAGCCACTTCTCATGCCATTCAGAGCGGCTCGGGAGGTTTAGCAAGCAGGAAGAGAAAAGAAGAAGGAGCCATGATGGCTTCGAGCTTAAGAAACTCTCGGCGACCCCGGGATTATTGTGGTCCACTTTCCAGGGTCCCGCAGCATTATTACCCTCACCAGGATGCATCTTATGATATGGCCCCTCATCCTTATGTAGTAATGAATGCCCAATGAAAACATTACAATCAGAACAGAGCTCCACCTCCAAGAAACAACCCTCCTCACGAAGCCTCTTATAATCCACGTCCATCACAGAATAATTACCAATATAACACCTATCCCCATGAACCACCCAAAAAAGCTGACTTCACACCCATTGGTGAGTCATATTACAGCCTCTTCCCAAAATTAGTCCAAATGGGCCTGTTACAGCCTGTACCTCCAAACAGGCAGAACCTAGAATCTCCATCCTACAGGCCAGGCACCAGGTGTGCTTATCACTCAGGGGCGGAAGGGCATGCCACTGAAGTTTATTGGACACTTAAAAGAGCAATCGAGAACCTGATAGAACAAAAGCGAGTGGTGTTAAGGGATGAGGAAGTCCCCAATGTAACTAATAACCCATTGCCATCTCACAACAACGGGCTGGTCATTGGGATGATCTGTGAGGACAAAGAATTCAACCCGGTTTTGAAATGTATCATTGCTATCGCTGACTCAGAAAAAAACCCAAAGTGGTAGCAAAACAAGCAAGAGATGAGAAGAAGATCAATTCCACTCCCCAAAATACAAAAAAGGCTTTGGAAACAATGATAGGGCTAGCACTTGATGAAGATGCCATTCTCTTTGTTCCAAGGGCCGCTAGGAAGGAACAATTCATGCTGAGCCCTCCCAAAATATTTGAGCAAAAGAAAGTCACGTTGAATGTTCCAAAGATATACGTGCCAAAGGGGACTTATGTGGCGCGGGGGCTGGTAATTTTACCAAGGCTGACTGAGCCCGTAGTTATCAGTCGTGCACCATAGAGTCTTATGAGAGATCCCACTGCCGTCCCTTGGAACTACAATAAGACAGTGGTCAAGTACAAAGGAAAGTAAGTAATGGGTGAAGCAAATGAAATGAACCAATCGGGAAGTATCACAACCTAGAAGAATTGAACAAAGCAAAGCTAAACAAGGAGAGACGGTTTTCACTCAAGAAGTTGGTTAGTGCTGAAGAAGCGGAAGATTTCTTTCGAAAGATGAAAACCTCAAAATATGTTGTAATTGATCAACTCAGAAAGACTCCTTCCCAGGTTTCACTTTTGTCCTTGCTAATGAGCTCAAATGAACATCAAAAGGTGCTTCTAAAGACATTGAATGAGGCATATGTTCCAATTGAGACCACGATCGAACAGTTGGAAACAATGGCAGAGCAATTTTTCGAGGTTAACTGAATCTCTTTTAGCCAAAATGACTTGCCTCCAGAAGGAGGCACACATAATAAAGCCCTTCACTTGACTGTCAAGTGTAAAGGATATTATGTGAAAAGGGTTATGTTAGACGGTGGGTCTGGAGTTGACATTTGCCCTCTATCAACATTACAAAGGATGGAAATTGGGACTGAAAGGATTAGACCCAACAATGTTTGCGTACGTGCGTTAGACGGTGTCAAGTGGGATACGATAGGGGAGATTGATTTGGTCCTAACTATTGGCCCTATAGATTTTGAAGTAACATTCCAAGTTCTGGACATGGACACTTCCTACAACTTTCTCTTAGGAAGACCATGGATCCATGCCACGGGAGTCGTTCCCTTTACTTTCCACCAAACGGTAAATTTCAAACATGAAAACCAAGAAATAGTTGTCCACGGAGAAGATGAGCAGTCAATCTACAAGGACCCGTCAGTCCCATGCTTGGAGGCTAAAGAGGGTAGTAAACACATCATCTACCAAGCTTTTGAAAACATGGTCGCAGACTAGTGCGAGGAAGGAACCCCATGTCCTCAACTCTGCTTGTCAAACGCATCAATCATGGTTGCCAGCGAAATGATCAAACATGGGTACAAGCCCGGGAAAGGGCTCGGGGTATCCTTACTAAGGCATTACAGAGCTTGTCACTTTGACTGTTAGTGAGAAATTCTTTGGCATAGGCTTTCAAGCTACAGAGCCTGACGTAAAATGTGCCAATGATAACAATGGTTGGGCCTTGCCTCAGCCAGTCCCGCACCTTGACAGGTAATTTGTTAAGCCCAGGGATATAGAAGAAGAGGAAGAGGCATTCACGGCCAAAGAAATTGAGGACATTTGTGGGGCGATGAGGTAAATGATGTACGAGGTTCACATGGTCCAACCGGGCGAAGGCTCAAGCACTGCTGAGGTGCGGTACATGGGTCCAAGTGCTACAATTCAAAATTGAAAGGCTACTTTGTTCCCTGTCAGACGGGAATCCCGGTAGTTCAGTCTTGCCATCTTTTCTGCATTTCCGAGTTATTTTAGGGTGTAACTCGAATGTTTTTTGTTTTTTGTCTTTTAAATTCCAATGTAAACCCTCATATTTTCAAATTCAATGAAATGAAATCAATGTTTCATCGTCTATGAATATTTTTCTATTATTCTTTCTAATTTTGTTATTTTTCTTATCTCTCTCTTTTCATTTCTAATAATACGGACTTAAAGAACATGGCATGCTTGCGGACTTCATGTCCAGATACTAACACGTTGTCTAACTGTGAAATAATGAATCAAGAACCAGAATATGATAAAGATGAGGTTTTTAGGGAAATGAATCAAGAACTGGAAAATTTTGAGAATAAGCCTAAGCCAAACTTAAATGAAACCGAGCAGGTTAATTTGGGTAGTCCAGAAGAGGTCCAGGAAACCATGATAAGCATTCATGCTGATGAAAGAACTAGAGATGCATTGATCCAACTTTTGTTTAAATTCAAAGACGTGTTTGCTTGGTCCTATGATGATATGCTAGGACTGATTATTGATTTGGTAGTGCACAAATTGCCAACTTATCTGTAACGACCCGACCGGTTATTTTGAGTCATTGCACTTTGTTCGCCAGTTCTCGGGCATGACTAGCCCCGTGTGATGTATTATAACTTATGTAAATCATGGATTTTGGTTTTCAGGGTAATGGAAATGAATTTGGAAGAACAGTTCTCAGTTTGAAGCTTAAAATTTTAAAAGTTGACCAAGTTTTGACTTGTTAGTTATGATCTCGGATTGGAATTTTTATGATTTTGTTATCTCTTTTAGGAGATTTTGATATAGGAATCAAAATGAAATTCCAGAAGTTGGAGTAGGTCCGTTGTGTCATTTGTGACGTGTGTGCAAAATTTTAGGTCATTCGGACAAAGTTTGATAGACTTTTTGATCGAAAGTGGAATTTAGAAGTTTTTGGAATTCTTAGGCTTGAATCCGATGCAAATTTGGTGTTTTAATGTTGTTTTGAGCGTTCAGGGGGTTGGAACAAGTTTGAATGATGTTATGGGATGTGTTGGCATGTTTGGTTGAGGTCTCGAGGGCCTCGGGTAAGTTTCGGGTGGTTAAACAGATCAAATTCTTGTTTTGAAAGTTGCAGATTTCATCAGATCAGTGTTGCAGAGTTTTACTCTTCACGTTCACGAGAGGGCCCTCGCGTTCGCGAAGAGATGTTGAATGAGGCAAGCCTGTTACCCTTCGCTTTCGCGATGTTGGTCCCGTGTCCACAGAGGTTGAGTCTTATTGTGCATTGCGAACGCGTGGCATGGTTCGTGTTTGCGTATAAGGGTGAAACAGACTTGGGCACCATGCCTTAAAGCATCGCGTTCACGACTAAATAAATGCATTCGCGTAGGCTGAGCTGAGTAAGGCTTCGCGTTCGCGAAGGTTGCATTCGCGTAAGAGGAATTTGAGCGGTGAAATATTTTTGCTTCACGAACGCGAGGCTTTGACTGCATTCGCGAAGAATAAAAAATCTGGGCAGAATGTTTAAGTTCAAAATCGAGGGTTTAAGTCTAATATCACAAAAACCATTGGAGAGCTCGGGAGAAGGTGAGATTTGAGGAGATTTTCAGTAGAGCTATTGGGATAAGTATTCTTCACTCATATTTGGTCTAATTCCATGATTTAGTATTGAATTTCATCATTTAATTTGAGAAATTAGAGTAAAAATTGAAAAAAAAATGGAAGAAAAGTTTGAGGATTCTTTTGGGGATTTGAATGGGCAATTGATGTCCGATTTAGATGTTCTTGGTATGTATGAACTCGTGAGAGTGTAAGGATTCTAGTTTTATTATTTTAATCGGAATCCAAGATATGGGTTCGGTGGCCGGGTTTGGCCAGTTTTAGGATTTTCGGTATAAATTGTATATTTTCGAATGGGCTTTGTTCCCTTAGCATATTTTGATGGTATGAATCTGCTTTTGGCTAGAGTTGGAGCATCCGGAGGCCGAGTTGAGAGGCAAAGGCATTACGGGCTAGAGTTGGAATGGATTGAGGTAAGTAATGATTGTTAATGTTGTCTTGAGGGTATGAAACCTCGGATTTCACATCGTTGTGCTATGTTGAGGTGACGCACACACTAGATGATGAGCATGGGGTCATGCACCATTGGGGATTGTGACTTACTCCATCCCGAATTGACTGTTTTACTATGTATTTGATTGAAAACTATTTGCTATCATCATGTTTTGGGTTGAATGCCATATTTGGGCCTCGTGCCAACTGTTTTGAGCCCTTAGGGAATTATTACTACTATTCCTCACTGTTTTGATTTTATACTTGTACTCAGTCATCCTATATGCTACTGTTTTTATAACTCAGCCATGTTTACTATGTTTTGACATCTTAAATGATAATTTGAGGTGAACATCATATTTTACTGTGCCCGAGTGGCATTTAGAGATTTATGATTGAGTAGGGCCGAGGGCTTGTGTTGAGAGGTTATTATGGGATTGGGCTATATGCCACATTAGTGTTGTACTGATTTATGATTATGAGGACAAGGGCATGAGTTGTACGCCACAATGTGGCTTGATATGAGGCCAAGAGCCTATTTTATTATGCCACTAGATGGCTTGATATTGCACTTGGGCCATAAGGGGCCCCTCCCGGAGTCTGTACACCCCCAGTGAGTGTAGGTACCCAGTGTGTTATGTGATATAGCCTGAGGGGCTGATGTTGTTTCATGTTATTGCCTGAGGGGCGGTTCTTGATTTATGTTATGCATGAGGGGATGATTATGAGTGATTGTGAGGTAGCCCGAGGGGCTGGTTCTATTGATATTATGCCCGAGGGGTGGTTTATGGTACATGTTTTGCCTGAGGGGTTGTTTACGTTTCTCTCATGTTCACTCACTATTTTATCACTTATTTGAAACTGTTAAATTTTTTTTTAAAAGGTTTTTATCGAAACTGAGCATGATTTACGAAGTAAATGATTTCTGTATTGTGTTGGAAATATCTTGTATTTGTTGTAGCGTTTTGACGTGGTTTACATGTTTTCTTATTGCTCAGCTTTCATTTACCTTTATTACTCACTGAGTTGGAGTACTGATATTACTCCCTGCACCTTGTGCGCAGATTCAGGTATTCCTAAACTCGGTAGCGAGTGTTGATTGTTCGAGGGCAAAGACATCGGAGTTTAGCAAGGTAGCTGCCCGACATTCGCAACACTGCTTTTCTCCTTCTTGTTTTCGTTAGACTATATTCAATACACTTTCAAACTTTTTCGTTGTATTCAAACCTTAGTATATGCTCGTGACTTGTGACACCCCGATGTCGGGCTTGTATATTATTTCTACACTATTCATTTAGACTTACATTATGAAACATTTGTTTAATTAAAGGCTTAAAAATGATTCTTATTGATTAATGGTTAATTTGGGAGTTGTGTCGACTGGCCTAGTTTCACGATAGGTACCATTACGACCGGGTCGGTTTTAGGGTCGTGAAAAGTTGGTATCAGAGCCTAGGTTACATAGGTCTCACGAGTCATGAGCAGGTTTAGTAGAATCTCGTGGATCGGTACGGATACGTCTGTACTTATCCTCGGGAGGTTGTAGAACATTTAGGAACACATTCTTGAATACTTATCATGCGTCCTTGATTTAGCTTGAAATATAACTCTTTGAATTCCTTCCACGCATTCGTATGCGCACATGAGAGCTCAGTATCATATATGCATCGATGGCTTGTGATTCCCTCATCGAGCAGCGAGATGTGACCTCTGTGTGTCGATGTTGGGCCAGTTTGGAGGACTTGAGGCCGAGTTTTGCCTGTAGCTTGAGCACTGAGGTGCTGATTGTGTGAGTATGTGCTTTTTGAATTTATGTGTTCGTTAGTGTCCTTATTAGTGAAAGCGATGGTTGGATGACTATGTGATGAGTATGATATGATTGTGAGATATGTTCATATGATTTGAATAAGACGAGAAGGTTCTGCTTGGGGGCAGAAAGAACTATTTGGTGCTTGATTTCCATCTTGATTTGATGTATAGCCCCGAGTTATGGGAGTGTGAAGAATCTTTTCATGTTTTCTAGTTGGGGAGTGGAGTATATTTCATGTTACAATATGAGTTCAGACTCGGGAAGATTAAGTGATTGCGTAATATTTATGATGGTAGAAGGGGTATGAAGAGCTATTAATTTGAGGCGAAGCAGGTGGATTATCTCCTGTGGAGTGTTCTGAAGTTGTGTGATCCTTATATTGTTTGTTGGAAGATCTCTTTTACCAGTGGAATAGATGTGTAGCAATTTCAATTTGGGTCGCTTAGAGTGGGATTGACTGTTACGAGGGTGAATGCGAGATTTGCAGAAGATTTGAAGTACTAGATGGTCTGTTGCACGAACTTATAAAAGATTGAGTTTAATCTCACTATGGTATTATGGCAGTAATATAATATATGCATTATGAGTTACTATGTGTTTTGATCTATGGCTTTGAGCCATTTCACGGTTATGTGCTATGTTGGTTCCAGTTTAAGGCGTATCGGTGAATCAGTTATGGCTTACGGAGGTTGAGACCGAGGATGGCTTGAGTAAAGGAATTTTCAATTATGTAATGCTTTATGAGTGTATGAGAATCATGGAATGACTTTAGTTATTATTGGTAAAGGATGTACAATGCATAAAATAGGAAGTTACTTGGTTGCATTAAGGTGAGGTTACGTTCTACGGTGTCGGAGTGCTAATGGAGCACAGGTCATCCGGTCCATTTGATCAGTCTAATTCTAGTTTGAGCAGAGTGGATGACTCTCGAGAATACTTCTAATGGGTTCAAGATTTTACATGTAGTAATTGGAGATTTTTAGGTTTTATATTTGGCCAAAAACTAAGGTTTGCATTGGAGTGTGTCAATACTTGTGGTATTTCTATATCATTATGGATTCTACACATCAGTATCAGAAAGGTAAAGGTAATGGCTTTAGATTCGCAGGAAGTCTCTTTAGGGAATGTATTTTGAATGTGGTGCTCTTGGGGATATTTGAGAGAGTAGTCAGCGGCTTATGAACCGTAGGACAGTGTGGCTTTATGCTTGGGTCTTTTGTGGCGAGTCTAGGTCAACGATTGTGGTGTTATAGCAAGAGGAAGTATCAAGTTGAAGGTAAATCAAAAGGAACTCGGATAGATGGGATAGCTTGGTGGTAGGCCGGATCGGCATGGTAAGGATATGACTAGTTCCTTGGGTGCTTATGAGTTAATGAGTTTCTACAGGTGTTTCACGGCAATGCCCATGAGTTTTAGTGGCATGTGCGGCTTGGTTGAGCTAGAAGGATTCAGTCCTGATGGTTTAGTTTTATGCGAATGGAATTCGGAGAGTTCGTGCTGGTTCCTACCACGGTTAGAGATGTATATTTTCTGCGAGCGTGAAGAGCATGGAATGTATAGTGATTTTCTTTTAGATGGGATCAATGGAAAGTTCTTGGCTAGTTAAGTATGTGGTTTCTTGTGGCTCAAACGAGGATATGAAGTTCTCATGTTTATCCTAGGATGATATGTTTTGTGTGGTATGTTGTGTAGGATTGAGATTTGCATGTGTGAGGTCATTGTTCAATTTCGAAAGGAAGGTCACAATTCTTGGGTAGCATAGACAGTTTTATATGACTAGATAAATGAAATCACTGACTGGTATGGCTTGATGAGAGTATGAATTTTTAGAAAAGGGGCTAGTGTTTGAGTTGAGGATACTTCATTAGTATCGCAACACTCTCTTATTTGATCGACTGCTGATATTCGAGTTTGCTTGGTGGCACAGAAGAATTATAGGAGTACCTCCCGTGATATGATTGGGTATTAGAGGTGTGTTGTATATTCGGACGATAGAGTTGGGATCGGGTATGGTGATTCGCGTGCTGTATGGATTTGGAGGCTAGGAGATTCTCATGAACAAATTAGGTTGTGGTTGTGGACCGCATATATCGGTATTGTGTAGTAATTGTTGGGGGTTTAGAGACCCAATCGGATCCTTGTTGCTTTGTATGCCAGATTTTTGGTGTGATTTTGGGTATGGATTGGTTGTCTTCGTGTCGTGTTGTTCTGGGTTGTTGCGCTATAGCGGCGCGTTGGCAATGCCAAGGATGCCACGAGTTGAGTGGCGAAGTTTGACGGACTATGTTTCCAGTAGGGTGATTTCATTTTTGAAGACCCAGCGGATGGATGGGAAGGGTTGTCTTTCTTATTTGGCCTTCGTGATGGATGTCAGTGCAGAGACTCCTACCATTGATCCAGTTCCAGTGGTGAGAGATTTTTCGGATGTGTTTCTTACTGCCGGGCATTTCACCGGACAAGGTTGTTGATTTTGGCATTGATTTGGTGTTGGGCATCGTATCGTATGGCACTGGCGGAGTTTAAAGGGTTGAAGGAGCAGCTTCAGGAACTCCTTGATAAGGGGTTCATTGGTGGACCAATATGGATGTGTGTTCTACATCGAGTCAGCTTGGTTGACTCCGAGTTATATTGTTGAGGGATGTGTTGATTCAATTATATTAAGCTTAGTAGTGATCTGGAGAGATCTATGAGTTACCTTTCCGTATTGCGAGACATTGGGATTTTTTGGTTATAGGCACATGTGGTGCGGTTTTATTGGTGTCTCTCAGTGGAATTCGGCGGGAAGAGTAGTGGGTATTGCTTGGCGTATGGCATATCGGTTGTGTCCCCTTCAGATTTTTGTAATGTTATGTCAATTGCTTCGTCGTGGTTATGATGATTTGCTTGGTTCTAAACATTAGATTCTGCGTGGTTGTCAATTTTGAGCATATTGACTTGAGGTATTTCATGTGGACCGGCGTTTGGATAGGGTCGCGCATTGCAACGAAGTTATGTGGGGGTATGACCCTTCAGGTTAGATTCATGTGCTCTGTTTCTACGATGTGTGATGGGTTCTTAGCATTTTGTTGTAGTGGTATTGGTGAGCTTGTGGTACAGCTCTTTCATTCGAGTCGTTTTCATGATTTGAGTACGTTTGGATTATTTCTTTTTGGTGCGCGGATTGCACGAGTTGTGGCTTTAGATTATTCTGACGTATCATGTCACTGTAGTAGTTGTGTTAGATTAGATGAGATCGTTGGGATCTAGAATGAATACAAACGGATTCAGTTTCAGCGTGTTGGGAGGATAATATCGATGTGCGGCTCAGAAATTTGCTATGGTCCATGCCAAATGAGGAATGGCTTCTTGAATGGTTGATCTGAGAAATGGTTATGACTTTCTACATGTTTTATTTATCATGGACAATATAGGAAAGTGTTGGAATGAGACTTTAATTGATAAGATGTTATTATCGGTATTCGATTGTTATGTGCAACTGTTGTGATTTGAAGTTATCGCTGCAAGTGTTTGAGCTATGTGGTATGTCATGTAATGGCATTTGAGTCTGTGGGTATGGTTTGTTACAGCTTGTCCGTGCTTATTCAGAGTATAGATGTGAGATCCTGATCTTATAGATGATTTCAAAAGTGGAAATGTGGTTCTAAGGTTTATGGTCTAGGTTGCATTGTAAAAATTTTAGTTACATTGTGTTATCGGACCTATATGAGATAGGGTGACATGGGACCACCCCGGGTATGTGCATGGTAAGGTTATTCAGCAATTGTTTGGCTTTTGGAACAACTCTGGGCATGTTCGAGGACGAACATATGTTTAAGTGGGGGAGGATATAACGACCCGACCAATCATTTGAGCTATTGCACTTCGCTCGCCAGTTCTTGGGCATGACTAGGCTCATGTGATGTATTATGAATTATGTAAATCACCGGTTTTGTTTTTAGGGTAATCGGAATGAATTTGGAAGAATAGTTCTCAATTTGAAGCTTAAAATTTTGAAAGGCTGACCAAGTTTTGACTTGTTAGAATATGATCTCGGATTGGAATTTTTATAATTTGGTTAGCTCCGTTAGGTGATTTGGGACTTAGGAGCGTGATCAGAATGTATTTTGGAGGTCCGTCGAATTAAATTGGCGAAATTGAGATTTTGGTATTTTCCGATTGATAGGTGAGATTTTGATATAAGGGTCAGAATGGAATTCCGGAAGTTGGAGTAGATATATTGTGTCATTTGTGACGTTTGTGCAAAATTTCAGGTAATTCGGACGAGGTTTGATAGACTTTTTGATTGAAAGTGGAAATTGGAAGTTTTTGGAATTATTAGGCTTAAATCCGATGCAAATTTGGTGTTTTAATGTTATTTTGAGCGTTCCGAGGTTGGAACAAGTTTGAATGATGTAATGGGATGTGTTGGCATGTTTGTTTAAGGTCCCGAGGGCCTCGGGTGAGTTTCGGGTGGTTAAGCGGATCAAATTCTTGCTTCGAAGGTTGTAGATTTCTTCAGATCAGTTTTGCAGAGTTTTGTTCTTCGGGTTCGCGAGAGGGCCCTCGCGTTCGCGAAGAGATGTTGAGTGAGGCAGGCCTATTACCCTTCGCGTTTGCGAGGTTAGTCCTGCATTCACGAAGGTTGAGTCTGATTGTGCATCGTGAACGCGTGGCATGGTTCGTGTTCGCGTATAAGGGTGAAGCAAACTTGGGCACCAGGCCCTAAAGCATCGCGTTCGCAACTGAATAAATGTATTCGCATAGGCTGAGCTGAGTAAGGCTTCACATTTGCGAGGGTTGCGTTCGCATTCGCATAAGAGGAATTTGAGCGGTGAATTATTTGTGCTTCACGAACGCGAGGCTTTGACTGAATTCGTGAAGAAGAAAAAATCTGGGCAGAATGTTTGAAGTTCAAAATTGAGGGTTTAAGTCCACTATCACAAAAACCATTGGAAAGCTCGGGAGAAGGTGAAATTTGAGGAGATTTTCAGTGGAGCTATTGGGATAAGTATTCTTCACTCATATTTGGTCTAATTCCATGATTTAGTCTTGAATTTCATCATTTAATTTGAGAAATTAGAGTGGAAATTCGAAAAATAATAGAAGAAAAGTTTGAGGATTCTTTTGGGGATTTGAATGGGCATTTGATGTCCGATTTGGATGTTCTTGGTATGTATGAACTCGTGAGAGTGTAAGGATTTTAGTTTTGCGATTTTTATTGGAATCCGAGATGTGGTCCCGTTGGCCGGGTTTGGCCAGTTGCGGGATTTTTGGTATAAATTGGATATTTTCGAATGGGCTTTGTTCCCTTATCATATTTTGATGGTATAAATCTGGTTTTGGCTAGATTTGGAGCATCCGGAGGCCGAGTCGAGAGGCAAAGGCATTACGGGTTAGAGTTGGAACGGATTGAGGTGAGTAATGATTGTTAATTTTGTCTTGAGGGTATGAAACCCCGAATTTCACATCGTTGTGCTATGTTGAGGTGATGCACACACTAGATGATGCGCGTGGGATCGTGAACCATTGGGTATTGTGACTTAGTCCATCTTGAGTTGACTGTTTTACTATGTATTTGATTGAAAACTGTTTGCTATCATCATGTTTTGGGTTGAATGCCATATTTGGGCCTCGTGCCAACTGTTTTGAGCCCTTAGGGAATTTTTACTACTATTCCTCACTGTTTTGATTTTATACTTGTACTTAGTCATGCAATATGCTACAGTTTTTATAACTCAGTCATGTTTATTCTGTTTTGACATCTTAAATGATAATTAGAGCTGAACATCATATTTTACTGTGCTCGAGTGGCTTTTAGAGATTTATGATTGAGTAGGGGCGAGGGCTTGTGTTGAGAGGTTATTATGGGATCGGGCTATATGCCACATTAATGTTGTACTGATTTATAATTATGAGGCCGAGAGACTGAGTTGTACGCCAAAAGGTGGCTTTATATGAGGTCGAGAGCCTATTTTATTATGCCACGAGATGGCTTGATATTGCACTTGGGCCGTAAGGGGACCTTCCCGGAGTCTGTACACCCCCAGTGAGCGCGGGTACCCAATGTGTTATGTGATATAGCCTGAGGGGCTGATGTTGTTCCATGTTATTGCCTGAGGGGTGGTTCTTGATTTATGTTATGCCCGAGGAGCTGATTACGAGTGATTGTGAGGTAGCTCGAGGGGTTGGTTCTATTGATATTATGCCTAAAGGGCGGTTTATGGTGTACATGTTTTGCCCGAGGGGATGTTTACATTTCTATCATATTCACTCACTGTTTTATCACTCATTTGAAACTGAGGGGCTGTTTACATTTTTCTCATGTTTACTCACTATTTTATCACTCATTTGAAACTTTTGAAACTTTTTTTAAAGGTTTTTACCGAAACGGAGCATGATTTACGAAGTAAATAATTTATGTACTGTGTTGGAAATATCTTGTATTTGTTGTAGCGTTTTGATGTGGTTTACATGTTTTCTTATTGCTCAGCTTTCATTTACCTTTATTACTCACTGAGTTGGAGTACTGATACTCCCTGCACCTTGTGTGCAGATTCAGGTATTTCTAAACCCGGTAGAGGGTGTTGATTGCTCGAGGGCTAAGTCATCGGAGTTTAGCAAGATAGCTGCCCGACATTCGCAGCACTGCTTTTCTCCCTCTTGTTTTCGTTAGACTGTATTCAGTACACTTTCAGACTTTTTTGTTGTATTCAAACCTTAATAGATGCTCATGACTTGTGACACCCCGATGTCGGGCTTGTATATTGTTTCTGCACTATTCATTTAGACTTACATTATGAACATTTGTTTAATTAAAGGCTTAAAAATGATTCTTATTGATTAATGGTTAATTTGGGAGTTGTGTCGGCTGGCCTAGTTTCACGATAGGTGCCATCACGACCAGGTTGGTTTTAGGGTCGTGACATTATCGGGGTTATCCACCTGTCCGACAAAAGCAGAGAAAGTTTAAAACAAACATTAGTGATAAGATCAAAGAAGAAGTCACCAAACAGTTGAAAGCTAGTGTGATCCGGGTGGTCCGATGCATCACATGTTTAGCTAATGTGGTCCCAGTGCTGAAGAAAGATGGGAAAACCCAAGTATGTGTTGATTATCAGCATTTGAACAAAACAAGCCCTATGGACAACTTCCCATTACCAAACATCCACATTCTTATTGACAACTGTGCCAAACATGAGATACAGTCTTTTGTGGATTGTTATGCTAGGTATCACCAAGTTCTAATGGATGAAGTAGACGCAGAAAAGATGGCCTTCACCACACCCTGGGGCACTTACTGTTATAGGGTCATGCCATTTTGTTTAAAGAATGTCGGGGCAACTTATATGAGAGCTACGACTGCAATCTTTCATGACATGATGCACCAGGAAATTGAGGTGTATGTGGATGATATGATCATTAAATCCAGAACACAGGACGACATGTGTGGGATCTGAGAAAGTTCTTTGAGCGTCTGTGCAAGTATAACATGAAGTTTAATCCAGCTAAATGTGCATTCGGGGTTCCATCTAGGAAACCTTTGGGGTTTATAGTCAGTCGGAGGGGTATCGAGCTAGATCCAATAAATATAAAGTCTATTCGGGATTTGCCACCTCCGAGAACTAAGAAAGAGGTCATGAGTCTGCTGGGAAGATTGAATTACATCGGCGGGTTCATTGCTCAGCTAACTACCATGTGTGAGCCCATATTTAAGTTGTTGAAGAAAGATGTGGTAATCATATGGACGGATGAGTGTCAAGAAGCTTTCGACAAAATCAAAGAATATCTGTCAAATCCGCCAGTGTTGGTCCCAACCAAGCCTGGGAGACCTTTGTTCTTGTACCTTACAGTCCTGGAAAATTCTTTCGGCTGTGTCCTGGGGCAACATGATGTGACTGGGAAGAGAGAGCGAGCCATATACTATTTGAGCAAGAAATTCACTAGTTATGAAGCCAAGTACACTTTGTTGGAAAGAATTTGTTGCGCCCTAACTTGGGTCGCCCAGAAGCTTAGGAATTATCTATTCGCCTACACCACATATCTCATAACCAGAATGGATCCTTTGAAATAAATATTCCAAAAATCGATGCCCATGGGAAGGTTAGCAAAATGGCAAATCCTGCTTATTGAGTTCGACATTGTCTATGTCACCCGCAAAGCGATGAAAGCTCAAGCCTTGGCGGATCATCTAGTTAAGAACCTAGTTGATGATGAATACCAACCTCTAAGTACTTATTTCCCGGACGATGAAGTAAATTCAGTTGAAGTAATTCTAGAAAATGCCAATGCTTGGAAAATGTTCTTTGACGGAGCTGTAAATGCAAAAGGCGTCGGGATTGAGGCAATTTTGATTTCGCCTAGTGGTCAGCACTATCCGGACTTAGCCCGGCTTTGGTTCTTTTATACAAACAACACTGGAGAGTATGAAGCTTGCATTATGGGCATGAACATGGCAGTTGATCTAGATGTGGAAGAATTGTTAATCATGGGAGATTCTAACATGATTATTCGACAAGCTCAAGGTGAATGGGAAACCCGAGATATCAAGCTTATCCCATACAGGAAACATGTGTAAGATCTTAGCAAACGGTTTAAGTCTGTCGAGTTAAGGTATATTCCTCGATTCCATAATGAGTTAGCTGATGCACTAGCTACTTTGGCCTCAATGCTGCCATATCCGGGCAATGTCCACATTAACCCGCTGGAAATCTAAATTCAAGAAAGACATGGTTATTTCAATATAGTTGAAATAGAACCAGATGTTCAGTCATGGTATCATGATATCAAAAGGTTTTTAAAAATAAAGGAATATCCCGAGCAAGCCAGCGGAGACTAAAATAGAACCATTAGAAGGCTCGCCAGCAATTTTTTCTTAAGTGGAGAGGTCTTGTACAAAAGAACTCCAGATTTGAATCTTTTAAGGTGCATGGATGCCCAACAGGCTAGGAAGATCATGAACGAAGTGCATTCAGGAGTATGTGGGCCCCACAGGAATAGATACGTCCTTGCAAAGAAAATCCTTCCGGAAGGTTATTACTGGATGACCATGGAAAAGGATTGCTTCAGTTTTGTCTGAAAGTTCAATCAGTGTCAAATGCACGGTGACTTGATTCATGCACCGCCTTCAGAGTTGCATCCTATATCAGCACCTTGGCTGTTTGTTGCTTGGGGTATGGATATAATTGGGCCGATCAAACTAAAAGCTTTAAATGGGCACAGATTCATCTTAGTTGCCATTGATTATTTCACAAAGTGGGTTGAAGCAGTCACTTTCAAAGCCGTCACCAAGAAAGCGGTGGTGGAATTCGTGCATTCCAACATTATTTGTCGTTTCGATATTCCTAAGACTATCATTATAGACAATGCTGCAAACCTGAATAGCCATTTGATAAGGGAGGTATGCGAACAATTTAAGATTACGCATCGTAATTCTACCCCTTATCGCCCCAAAGCTAATGGTGTTGTTGTAGCGTCAAACAAGAATATCAAGAAAATCCTCAGAAAAATGATTCAAAGTTCTAGACAATGGCATGAAAAGCTGTCTTTTGCATTTTTGGGATATCACACAACCATGCGCACATCAGTTGGGGCCATGCCCTATTTATTGGTTTACGGCACTGAAGCCGTAATACCTGTAGAAGTCGAGATTCTCTCTCTTCGAATCATTGTTGAAGCTGAGATTGGGGATGATGAATGGGTCAAGACCCAGTTGGAACAATTAACCATGATTGATGAAAAGCGGATGGCCGCAGTTTGTCATGGGTAGTTGTACCAATGAAGAATGGCTCGCGCCTACAACAAGAAAGTGCGGCCTAGAAACTTTGAAGTGGGGCAACTTGTTCTAAGGCGTATTCTCCCGCATCATAAGGAGGCAAAAGGAAAGTTCGCTCCAAATTGGAAAGGTCACTATATTATAAGAGAACTATTGCCTGTACTTGGGAGACATTGAAGGAAATAACACCGAAAAAGCTATCAATACGGATGCGGTCAAAAGGTATTATGTTTAACCCCTCTAGCGGTATTAATATCCTCCAATTGGGATGACGAAGGCTTTCATTCTCGCTACCCAAACACTATTAACCCTTTTCAAACCCTTTGAGCCAGTTACTTTTCTTTTATTACCATCTTTGGAATCAGAAAGTGTTATTGAAAAAAAAGAAAGAGAAAATAAAACAAAACAGAAAGAAAAGAAAAACAAAAGAAATCAAAAACAAAATTTCCTTGAACTACGTTCGACTTGATTCCGAAAGGATATGTAGGCAGCCTCTCTCTGGGGTTCAGTCACACCAAAACAAAAATTCACATTTCCCCAAAGTTGAAACTGGGGCAAAAGTTACAATGATATTGCGATGGTTTCGCCTAAAATGTTCCAAAGTTGTAATTCAATCCAAGTTCATTTTATCCCAAATCTTGTTCAAGTCTTTCCGATCAATCGGTAAAGATGTTCCAAATTGGAGGATATGGTTACTTGGATCTAATACAATCAAATGAGATAAATAAAATGAGAGAGTCTTATTGGTGAAAACCCACACGGGCACAAACGGCGATGGTAAGTAGAGAAATTGAACCCGCAAAGGGCGCCACTGATCGAAAAGGGGATCCTCAAAGCCATCGGTATCGACAGAGTCCTAGCAAGGTTTCTCAGTTTTGAGGTAAGAGTTATAAAGAGTTTATGAGAGTTGGACTGTTTACATAGATCGAGTATCCAGTCCAAGAGGCATCTCATGTTCATTGAAGTCCGCATGTATTTTAGATAAGTCCTTCTTTCCTTTCCCTGAAAGGGACACCTCTCGTTTAAATTCATTTTCCTATCCATTGTTTATTTTTCTTTTAGTCCCTTTCGATCTAATTTTGTTCCGAAATTAAGACAAAGAAAGGATGTCACCATTGATTTACAGGGTTTTGTCTAATACGATCCAATATTCAAAAAGGCACTTAGCCTCGGCAGGTGCATCGAGTCGACTTCGACTGGTCATGATGGCCGATGCTTTGAAATAAAAAAACTCCTGAAAAGAAAAGAAACCAAAGTCAAATGTCCACGAAGGCAAAATAAAGTTGAAAAATGGTTAAGTCCCATGTGATTAACCATCATGGTAGTGTTCTGGAAAAGTAAAGTTCTCCAGGGCCAGAAATGAAATCGGACCTTAGGGAACAAGTAGTTGCAGTTGAGATCTTCATCAAGGAAGCCAAGCCGAGATCAAGTGACTGAAACTCTCAAGGCCACAAAGCCAACCACTGTTTCAAATTGACAAATTGTTCTCTATTTGAAAAAGCAGGAAACGGGGGTAATTCAAAGCAACCTTGCAAGAAGCAGGTGCAACAAAAGAAAACCGCGCAGAGACTAAAATAGCTCTGCAGCAAATAACAAATCCAAAAGGGAAGTCTCTTCCAAATTCTTTCCTACATTTTTACTCATTCTCTTAATTAAAAAGAAAAAGAAAAAAATGAAAAGAAAGAAAAATGAATTAAAAAGAAAGAAAGAAAGAAAAAAAAAGAAGAAAAAATTCAAAATCATGGTAGTATAGGGCCTCCAATCCCTAGCTGCACTTGCTAACATAGGGTCACCACTCTCTAGTTGATGATTTTCCGATATAGGGTCTCACTCCCTAGTCGATGCCAGCATAACCTAAAAAATTTCCAACGTAGGGTCCCACTCCCTAGTTGATGCCAGTATAACCTGATGCCAACATAAGGTCTCCCTAGTTGATGCCAATATAGGTTCCCCACTACCAAGTTGATGCCAGCATAAACTGATGTCAACATAACCTGATGATTTTCCAACGTAGGGCATCTACTCCCTAGTTGATGCCAGCATAACCTGATGATTTTCCAACGTAGGGTCCTACTCACTAGTTGATTCCAGCATAACCTGATGATTTTCCAACATAGGGTCCCACTCCTTAGTTGATGCCAGCATAACCTGATGAGTTTCCAACATAGGGTCTCACCCCCTAGTTGACGCCAGCATAACCTGATGATTTTCCAACATAGGGTCCCACTCCTTAGTTGATGCCAGCATAACCTGATGATTTTCAACATAGAGTCTCACCCCCTAGTTGATGCCAGCATAACCTGATGATTTTCCAACGTAGGGTCCCACTCCTTAGTTGATGCTAGCATAACCTGATGATTTTCCAACATAGGGTCTCACTCCCTAGTTGATGCCAGCATAACCTGATAATTTTCTAACATAAGGTCACACTCCCTAGTTGATGCCAACATAACCTAGTGGTTTTTCCCAACAATAGGGCCTCCAATCCCTAGTTGTTTTCATTTTAGCTATAGGATCTCAACTCCCTAATCTCTTTTTCTCAAAGATACACAATCCTGATTTTATTGCTTTCAATAATGAAGTAGTATAGAGGTTTGGTTGAAAATAACTCACGAAATTTTCCTAGTGAAAACTGGGGCAGAAAAATTTTGTTCGTTAGTTTGTTTTGGTGTTTGAGTAGGTTATACCTCGAGACACAGGGTTCGAGACGATCAAAAAAAGAAGTCTCAATCCGGAATAAAAGAAAAGAAGAAAAGAAAAAAAGTGAACTCAAAGTGCAAAAGCGAAGAAAAGATGTGGAATTCTCAAAACATGAGTAAAGCCGCAAGCTTTGCATGTCCCACCTTGATCCAAGAAGCGAAACAAGAATGAACCAACATCTGCAGCTACCAAGTATCAAGATTCGGATCAGAGTCTATGTGAAGAACCAACCAAGACTTAAGATCAAGCTTCAGAAGATTTATAGATAGGAATCTTGTAACTCGTAGCTGATAGGTTTAGTTAGTTTAGTTTTTCATTTTGATGTTGGTGTAATAAGAAGCTCAGCAAGAAGTAACAGCAGCAACAGTAGTGAAATCACAGTTTCCAGTAGTCCCAGCTACCAAAATTTTCAGAAATACACCGACCTGACTCCTTTATAGCCAAGGATATGTAGGCAACCTTTGAAGCAAGGTTCAGCCAGACGTTTTTCAAAATGCTTCCAAGTGGAGTATTAAACGGACAAAAATTGCTCGTAATTGCTCATTTTACCTTTGCCCGAAAACTCTTCATGTTTCCGAGCAAAGAGGGGCAGCTGTAAGCACGTAATTTTTTCCTCACCAAAAATACTCCCACAAAATCAATAAATTGATTTTTTTATTATTTTTAATTTCTAGGAATCTTTTATAATTATTTGCATTTAGTT
The DNA here is from genome assembly GCF_000715075.1 of Nicotiana tabacum. Classification (NCBI taxonomy): domain Eukaryota; kingdom Viridiplantae; phylum Streptophyta; class Magnoliopsida; order Solanales; family Solanaceae; genus Nicotiana; species Nicotiana tabacum. The sequence goes on along the minus strand of NC_134084.1, from coordinate 135,025,165 downwards.
GCACTTTTTATGCATTTTTAACATTTTTCTTCTTTTTTTTTTTAAATCATAAAAAATACTAAAAAAAGTTCAAATCATTATTACATAGCATTTGTAGGTCTTAATTACACACTCTCTTTTATTAATTCAAGATTAATTAATTATGTAAATAGTATAAATAGATAATTAGTTTAATTTTATAAATTAAATTAATTTAATGTTTAATATAGGTTTTAATTAATTTCATTAAGTAAAAAAAAAGAAGAAAAAAGGAAAGAAGGAAGGAAAATTTGTTTGGGTTCCGATTCTGGGCCAAAGAAATAACTTCAGTGGCCCAACTCCCCTTTTAAGACTCAATTCTCGCCTCAGCCCAATTGAAACGCAACCGGCCCAGTCCCCTTCTTACTAAAAACGGCGTTGTTTTGTATCCGACGGCTCGTAACCTCTCACTCTTTCCCATTTAACTGTCCAAACGCCCCCCCCCCCTCCCCAAATCCTAAAGACCCGCCCCATTCTCTCATCTCTCTCAACCTTCTAACCCTAGCCGCCCCCAGACTCTTCACTTCCACTAGCCGGAGCCGCCGCCTTAAACGACCCCAAATTCACTCAAATTTATACCCCATAATCCCCAACGCTTCCTCATCCCAAATTCATCATTATTCTCTCCGAAGAAACAGCCATTTTCTCTGAATTAAAGATCTAGGAATAGAAATCCAACTTTTTACTTTTGCTTTGATTTGTTCCTAATTCGGCCCTTTTACTTGCAATGAAACCTACTTTAATCGACTACTTTCAATGTGATGAGTCGATTAATTGTAGTGATGACCTATCTCATAATTGGCCGGATTCCGGAAAAATGACCATCGATTGCCGGAACGCCGAACCTCATCTCCTTTTTTTGGCAAATAATGAAAATTGTGACACAAAGCATTAGCCATTAGAATTTTTCAGCCCATGTGTGTCACAATTTCCATGGTTGGCCGAAACTTGGCTCATCAAAGTTTGGATTGTGTAATTGTTCTTCAATAATGAAAATGCTCATCCATGAAATGGCAGATTAGGTAAAGTGGCCGAAATTGTTGTTTGGCTCATCATTTTTATTTATTTATTTATTTATTTTTATTTTTCGTTTTTAGTATTATCATTATTATTATTATTATTATTTCTTATTTTTTATTTATTCTATTTTTCCCTCTTTTTCTTTTCTCTAACCATAAGCCCATTGCAAAGAACCAAAAAATGGTTTTAAGTCTATGGGCCGTATTGCCCATTTTTTTTTTCTGGGGGTTTAATTTTGAAAGGTAAATAATAGTATTTTTAGCGGAACTTGAGGTACTAAGGCTCAAGAAATCTTTCTATAACTGCCTAGGAATGTTCTAGGAAAGTGAGGGGTGGGTTGAATAAGCAAATAGTACAAAATATTTGGGTGAAAACTGTGCAAAAAACAGAATTGGTAAGGGGTGGTTTGAATTTGAAAATTCTGATATGTTGCCCTAGTAAGGGTATTATAAATACACACCTTAGGTTAGAAAATAGGGGGACACGACAGAAAACCTCACTCAAAGTTCACTAAAAAAATTTCTTCAGAATTTGGAGCTTTTCTTTAGCTTTCAAGTGTTTTTTTTCTGGGATTTAGAAAAGGAACGGGCTCTTGAGGCTGAGATTCTTGATTTCTTCTGCTGAATTTCCACTTAATTTCAGACCTTTATTTGGTTTACCTAGTTGATTTTTTCACATTTAGGTATGTTCTTCATCTTGTAATCACCTAGTTTAAATCAATAAATGCAAATATGAGATTTTAAATACTTTATCATGTGTTAATTAGTTTTTGTTTGTTTATGTTTATATCAATGATTTCCTTTTTGGGTAATGCTTGTTTAATGACATGTGCTAAACATTTTGATTCATTTAGTTTTGTATATGAAAAGCTTGAAAAAATCAGCTTTAATGCAATAAACACATTAGTTTTCCTAGATTTGTTTTGGTTAAATTTTGTTGCGTTTTTTTGTTTGTTTTATCTGTCTTCTTTGCTTAAGGATTAATTCATAACTGAGCTTCATTGGTTATTTTGAAGATATTTTAACTTAATTAACCATTATTGTTTTTTTAGTTTTAGTTAATAAATGTGGTAAGTATCTGTACGTATTTGATAAAGATTGAAAGAGACAATATATTCAATTTCAATCTCAGCATGCCATGAGTCTTTTTTCCCCTTGTATGATGTCAAATTATTAAATAGATATAGCTCCCAATATTACTCATGCACATTTGTATTCTTTAAGATCATTTATATAATTGGTAGAAATTGATGCAGAAAGAAATGATATACTCATAATTAATATGAATGTCGAATTTGAGCATAACTGACATGAATCATTTTATTACGGACTTGTAGCTGCAATTCCACATATTACAATGTTCCTAGAATAATTAGCAACTGAACAAATACCTGCTTTCTTCAAATTAACCCATAATTCTAAACTTAAAAATTGAGCAAATAAACTCATGAATACCGTAGTATGCTTTAGGCACGTAATTAAATCATCACAAATACAGGTATGGTTCTCGTGCCGTAGTTGTAATACGTAATTCCCAAATTCGGGTGAACGTATCACATGAATAGACCATAACTTTGAACAATTATAAAATAAATATATTGTGGATAGTGGGTACGGTTCCCGTGACGCAATTCGCAATGTGTACAAAAGTTAAAAATAAACTAGTGCGTGACATCGCGACTTGTTCAAACAAACTCCAAAATTAGTTAAAAGCGGTTATAAAGTTTTAAAATGCATAATAGGTTTGAAACATGTAATAAATCAGATAATTAGGCGAATTATTAATAGTTGAGTGATCGTGCTAAACCACGAAACTCGGGAGTGCCTAACACCTTCTCTCAGGTTAGCAAAATTCCTTACCTGGTCTTTTGTGTTCGCGGACCATAAATAAGTGTCACTTTCCTCAATTTGGGATTTAAAATAAACCGGTGACCTGGGACACCATAATAACTATCCCAAGTGGCGACTCTAAAATTAAATAAATAATCTCATTTCGATTAATGTCATTTAAATTGGAAAAACTCCCTACTTCCCCTCGGAAAAAAGGAGGTGTGAAAACCATATGTCCCGGAGAGAAGAATTTGGAAATGAGATTCTCCGCCAACTCATCCCAAGTGCGGATGGAATGGTTAGGCAATCTCTCTAACCAGTCCAACGCCTTTCCACGTAGAAAAAAGGAAAATATCCTCAACCTCAGCGCGTCCTCAGAGACATTTGTTTACTTTCTCCCCCAACAAATATCGACGAACCCCTTGAGATGCTTGTAGGCATTTTGATTTGGAGTCCTGGTGAAGAATCCCCATTGCTCAAGTAGTGTAAACATCACGTTGGTGATATGGAAGTTGCCCGCCCTAATGCGGGGTGGGACTATAGCACTTGCATAACCCTCGTTTGGTAACTGTCAGTGGGATGCCGCTCTTGGTGGAGGTGGGGAAGGGACGGGTACATTATTGTGAGGTGGGCTGCCTCATCTATTAGCTTGAGGTTCAAAAGGAACCTCATCCATGGCATCATCGTCCACTTTCTCCCCCAATGGCACATTTCCGATGGGCTCATTGTTGTGAGTCATTTTCGTACCTAAACTCAAGTCAAAAACAAAATTAGTGACTTGGAAGGAAAAGAAGACAAAGCACACAAAACCCTAGATATATAGCTAAATCCGTTTAACTCCCCGGCAACAGCGCCAAATATTGATGTCGCCCAAACTCACACCACAAATATAAGTAGTGAGGCGGTCGAAGCAGTAATAAAACCCAATACGAGTCGGGGTCGAATCCTCAAGGAGTTAGAAATGGGATTAGATATACACCTAGTGTAATTGTATAATGTGCCTCAATTTGCACTTTCACATTCTTGTTAGTTGTTTCTATTTCTACTTTAAGCTATTGATCGCAATTAATAAACTAGAAGACACTATTTTTGGTTTTGGTTGTTTTTCAAATAATAAAGGATCTAGGGTCGTGACTTCCACCTAGGTGGTTAACTAACGGGTTGTAAACTCTAGGGTAAGTTTGATTAGTCGGGGTCGTGATATAGCAATCACACGCAATTACCCACTCTATACCACTCGATAGTTCGAGTGATTTTGCCTAATTTGGCTTTCTCAAGTCCAAATGGATATTGTACAAATCAAGTGATATATGCTCAAGTCGGATCTTACTATCTCTATATTTGACCCTTTAATTGGGGCTATCAATTTCTTGAGTTCACCCCAATTCCTTATTAGCCAAGTTTTTCTAGACTAGTCTCTCTTTCTCAAGTAGAGACTAAGTCAAATAGGCATGAATCAACATTTGAAACCATTAATTCTAGAATTCAAGCATGAACAAGGCTAAATATCACTAACTGAATCACAAACAAGCCTTAAATTAAATACCTATTAAGTACTCACTCTAGGGTTGGGCCACAACCCTAGCTAGAAATTTAGCTACTCATGAAAAAAGAAGAAATACCAGAAGAAATTAAGATAGAATGTATAATAATTGATTAGATAAAGAAAATCTAATGTTTAGAAGTTAATCTAGTACAAAATTACTCAAAACAGTAAAGAAAATGGGTCAGGTGCTTTTCTGAAAACCAAACTTAACCTAAAAATGAAAAACTAAACTAAAAATATCTGACAAAAATGCCCCTATAAAAGTTATGCGGCCACATAATTCTGGTGCAATCCGCACTATGAGCTTCTGCGGCCGCACAATTATCTTGTAGTCCACATTCTGTGGAAATTGGGCTTGAAACCTCTGGGCTTCTGCGGTTCGCATAAAAATGAGCGCAGCCGCACAAAAATGATGCGGTCCGCACTCCTTGACTTTGGACTTGAACCCAGCTCTTTGATTCTTCACTCCTGTGGACCGCATAATAATGAGTGCGGCCATACAATATTGGTGTTGTCTGCATGCCTTCAGTTGTCCCAAAGACTACTCTCTGAATCTCCTCTCTGCGGCCGCAGTAGAATTATACGGTCCGCACTGCTGTAATTTTTGTCCTATTTTGGTTCTTGTTCACTTTTGACTCCTTTATGAGTTGATTTTGACTTCTTTAGCTCTTTTCTCAATATTCCTGCAAGCAAGCACATTTTGTTAGTTTTCGGGAATGCCTTTAATCATTTTTGAGCTAAAACGCAAGTAAATGAGAGCAAATAAGCAGTCAAAATCCCTACTTATCAGGGCGCACGTGCCCGGATTCCGAATATTTTTGAAGATAAACTTTACCCATAGTACTAAGAACTCAAATATATAATTTATTCCTAATTTCATGTCAATTTCGTGGTAAAAATTTAAAAATACCAATTTTTAGGTTTCTTTCAAATTCTCACAATTGCTACTAATTTCCATGTTTAAACCCTTGTAGAATCCATGTAGTTGTCTAACAATATGCGGAAATTACTTACCTTGCAATATATGATAAAAATCTCCACTTGAAGCTCCCCAAAAATCCTGATTTAAAACAAATCTGCCCAAGCGTTGCCTTTTGCAATTGCGGTCTAAAGCCTCGCGATCGCGAAACAATACCACATCTGCCGCCAAAAGATGCCCCACGCGATCACGAAGCATGATCAGTCCAACAATCGCTAATGCAGGACAATCGCGAACGCAGGACCACTTCACGTTCGCGGAGACCAACTCCATTAGCTCCTGCTTCAATACTTCATAAACACGTAACTTCATTCGTGAACGCGATGGTCCAGCCCAGGATACTATGCGATCGCATTCCTTAGCCTGCGAATGCGAAGAACAGACCTCATCTGCTCCCACTTACCTTCCGCGGTCGCGTCTCCCTCTTCGCGATCGCGAAGCATGCCAAGGACACCAAAAACCAGCTGCTACAAATCACCTAAACTTGGTCTAAACCATCCCAAAACACACCCGAGGTCCCCGAGACCCTGTCCAATCACACCAACCAGTCCCAAAACATGAAACGAACCTACTCGAGGCCTTAAATCACACCAAACAATATCAAAACTACGAATCGATGATCGAAACCTTTCTTTAAACTTTCAAACATTCAAACTTCGACGAATGCGTTCAAGTTATACTTAAACATTCCGAAATGATGCCAAACTTTACGCACAACTCATAAATCATGATACGAACCTATTCCAAGGCTTGGAACCTCAAACGGACATCGATAACATCAAAATCCACTTCAAACCAAATTTATGAAATTATACAACTTTTGAAGTGCCAACTTTCCATAGTAAGCGCCGAAACACTTCCGGACTACCCGATACTCAACCCGAACACATGCCCAAGTCCGAAATCATGATATGAATCTATTGGAACCTTCAAATCCCGATTCCTCGGTTGTTTACTCGAAATTCAAACTTTGGTCAACTCTTCCAACTTAAGCTTCCGAATTTAAAATTTTCCTTCTGAAACAACTCCGAACATCTCGAAATTCAATTCCGGCCACACGTACAAGTCATAATACATGAAGTGAAGCTACCCAAGGCCTCACACCGCCGAACGACGCGTTAGAGCTCAAAACGGCCGGTCAGGTCGTTACATTCTCCCCCACTTAAACATATGTTCATCCTCGAACGTGCCAAAAATCATTGCGAAGTTGTCGGAAATCACTCTTTATCACCTCGTGCCCGTGCCACCACAACCCATGTGAGCACATTAGCTCGAGCCAGACTAAAGATCCTTCCTATAACCTTAGCTAACAAGCCTTTGAACCAAATTCCAACATCCGAAATTCTCCACAAGACCCCATTCTAGCATACGAACACCACATCAATCCCTACACACTATACCAAAACCTGATCATGCACCTATGATGAAATCACATTATGTACCAAATAAGTTGGCTTCCTATAATAACATCCTCCGACCATTATAGCTGCAATTTTACAAATCTGATGCCCGCAATAAGTCTCTTAACTCATATAAGCCCAGTTACAACTCTCGCAATACTGCCACGACGAAAGAGATGCATAGAAACGCATTACGACCTATCGAATCAATAAATCATGGAGTATCTCCTCTTGACAAGAACCATTACCTTATTCTGAACTGAATAACGATATTTTCTCTTTAATGTGCCATGCATAACTCTGATCTAACTTATCTCAGGTCCAATAATCTCGTCTGACCCAGTACAAGCTGCTCGGGCAATAAGCCAGCTCAAATACCGTCCAAAATCTCATCCAACAAGGTACAACCCAAATGTGACCCATTGGGAAGAACGAACTCTACCAAAGAACCATCCAGCCCGCATAACTAATAAAATAGCCAAACCGATATTATGGCTCTATCTTAGAGATGGGAAACAAGGTACTTAAAATAAGTATAACGAACCGTACTTAACATCTCATTGTTGCGGCGTGCAACCCGATCCAAATATAACATTGTTGCGGCATGAAACCCAATCCACACAACATGCCCGTGGCGGTGTGCCACCCAATCCAAATAATATACCCATGGCGGCGTGCCACCTGATCCATATAACAATCAACAAGGAAACACCTATCAATCCATAATGCTTATACGTACTAAATGATTGAATATCCACCACAAGCATACCAAGCGTAATACAACCCTGGGGAGACCAATAGCCCCATACGCTACAAAACCCAAGCACGACTAAGGTGCAATAAATGACATGTACCTTGAGAGCCATCTTGCTCATATAACACCACAAGCTATACGGGATCAAAACACAAATGTGAATAATCAAGTCGTCTCACAACCCACATGGCACAATAGAGTATTACATGGAATATCTGAAGACGGGAATAATATCCAACACCCTAAGACTCCCCTACAAGCAATGCTATGCCGAATGAACACATCCGACTTGATGTAGAGCACACATTCACATTAGACCCACCAACTGACCTCAAGCCGATTCTGATCGTACCATACTGGGCCAACAACCTTTCAAAGATCCACAATGGTCCTATTCTTGACACACACGAGTAGCCGTCCAATCCGAAATAAACTCCCATAGTCCACAACTAAACAAATAGAGTGCCTTTAAGGCATAAACTCTCACATTAGCGATAGTACCTGAATCTCCATACTTGGTTTCAATCCTTAACAATCAAGTGACTAACATGTCACACTTATACATTTTCCCATGGGATACGCTCCTATGACCTTCTACGGTAGGTAGCAAAGTCTACACCTCCATACCACCAACAGTACTAATTCTCTAAAGCAAATCAAGAATCCGCAAATCAATACACAATGCCTCTAACATAGGACATTATTCTCATGTGACACTAAAGAAAATGCCAACTTACTCAGAACATTTGAATTCTTCCCTGCTCATCCAAGATCGTGACATTCTTATCAATAGCGAGTTGTAACCTTGATCCTTAACTTCCAAATTCCCATGCCATTCACTGCACCTATCATGATGCTATGTGAGAATCCGAGAATTCATCATAACCCCAGAATTACTAGTAGAATAAACACTTCATTGGCTAGAAACCTTTTACTTAACTCATTCCAGAAGAACCATTGCAACACGCAACTGAATTTTCACGACAGTAGAAAATACAAACCTCAAGTCGTGGTCTAAATCGCCATAACTCTTTGGGGATCCATTCACACAACAAGGCCATAGGAATCGAATACCTCCCAAATCGAGCAAATTATGGTGGCTTTCAAGCCCGCGCGTACAACCACAAACCACCTATATAACTTAACATGCCGAAGGAATTGATCATTATCACAATCATGCTAACTCAACCCATTACTAATTGACCCTACTTCTTCTAGTTTACTCTTGACTTGCCTTAGAAATAATAATAACTCCATTCAAAATATAATGAAACCCAACAACACTCATCCTGAGAGACTCAATTCACGAGACCACATTGTCTCAATACCCATAAACCATCTCATACCCTCTTATGCGCACGATAGCACCTCCAACTAGTACACCCATTCTGAAAGATCTTCAAAGAATTCGAAGTTGTTTTCTTCCATATCTCTAACATCGCACCGCTGACCCGATGATAACATAGAAAATTCCCTTAGTATTCTTCAGACTCTGCAACAAAATCCCAATCTCCAGTCATATAACAAACCCAAAAATCCTTAGACACCGTGCATTACATTCTTGAACCCATTAGAACCACTGTTGAGAGTCACCCACTATGACCTGGTCCCAAATATAACCAAACTCCAATGCTCTATTAGCACATGAACACTCTCAAGAAAGCAACTGGATGAATTCTTTTCCTTGTACATGACATCCACAAGAAGCATAAACTCTGAATCTTCCCAAAACATGCACATGAATCGATAAGGAGAAGTATAGCATGCATTCCTCACGTCCTTTGCTCGAATTATCCTTGATATTTTCTTTTCTTACCATATATAATCCACCAAGGCACTGATAACTAGAAACAACACATTCACACAACCACGTTATGAAATCATAGACGGTGGGATCCCCCACTTAGCTTTAAGCTATAGGGACATAAATCTAGAACCCACAAAGATTCCTCATTCTAATTACCATGATCTCGCACTATTAACCCACCACATTTCTCATATTCTCTTGTTAAACTTTTCATGAACATTTTGAATTATCAACCATAATCGCATATTCGACCTTCTGTCATGTAGTAAGTAGAACTATTCATAGAAACTTCATCAAAATAACACAATCGCTAACATGCTCACGGGAGATAGCCCACCTGTGGAATTCCATTTCGACATCTTGCAGTGACATTGCCCTGGTTACATCTACCACGAAATCAGCAAACCCCTCCTGAGCCCATGCTCGTCCACCAACTGTAAAAGTTTGTTTATTCCCTATTGCCATCAACTGAATGTCCGTTAATACATTCCAAACTCGAAGTCACGTTGCATCAAAAATGATAATCAAGTTTTCACACCCCTCTTCATTTCAAGCAAACTTCTTTCTGCCATATTCAATCTTCCTCAGTACAGAAGGTAGCAACCATCTCAAATAAAAACTGTAGACCTAGTCATTTTCCACCATGATTCCCAAATCACTTTGAACTTTCTCAAGGCACGTGGCTATCCTACCACAGAATCCATATGCTACTTTGCTGCTCCCACTTCAGTTAAACCATCTCCTTA